>NW_026915791.1:6420668-7704802 GCF_034315485.1 Pezoporus occidentalis | reverse complement strand
CCTCTTGGACCTAATGAAAGCATGAACTGAGTTTATTGATTTCTGAATTTGAAATAGCCACGTCTCTAACGGAACTAAAACAGTAGCATCCACTGATGCATTTAGGGCCTTGAAACCATTTTAAATAAGCTCAGATGAGCTGCATTATAAAGACCTACATTTCTGTTTCATTCTATTGAAAACCCATCACTTATTAGAAGCTTTTTATGGCAATTGTCACCTCACTTTAAAAGAACATTAAAAAGTAATGATTTTTCCCATGCTCAATTGTTTAGATACCCAGCATGATAGCTGGAAAGTTTACCAATGAAGTGTGATTGCACAGACTGACTCCATATAAGTTAGTGAAGACATTTTCAGCAGACTGTTAAACTAAGTAGAAATCAAGGAGTTACTAGTAACTGATTTTTTGCTTTAATATTCAAACTGCTTTTGAACAATGCCCCATTTAATCTGAACAGTCTATATGAAAGGGGTACATGTCTAAAAAGAGCTCCAGCTCCCTTACTACCAGAAAACATCATGAAACGTATTTGCAAAGGCAACTGCTATTATAAATGCAAAGGAGTTTTGCCATGATATCCCAGTTTAGTCATTCATGCGAAGAGTAGCCAGAGTTGATGATTTAGGGGTATCCTTATGCAAGGATAGCTGAAGTAACTTAGGAAAACATATAGAAAAGACCTTTACAGCAATACAGAAGAAAATGTAATTTTTTTATTATACTTGAAATAATTCTACCAAAGGTTAATCTCTATTTTGGTCTAACATTAATTACTACACGCCTGAAAATACTTCCAAATACTTCCTTTGAATATTAGGTTCTCTTTTCTGGAAGAGAAGATAAACAGCTTGCTTTTATAATAAACCCTCTACAGCTGCAGGGACTTATCTGCAGGGATGATCTCTGGCATGTATGTGCGAACTGAACATATGTATGAGCCCGTAACAAGCATGTATAAGTATGCAAAAAAACAAGACCACCTCAATACGATATTTTTTGACACCTAAAAGTTTCCAATCGGTCATGTGAATGGAGTTTAATTTTCAGAGCTGGCTGCCCGGCATCTTGTAGAGAAGGGCTCCCAGGTTAGATAAGGCATTTACTGTCTTTTTGATCTTTATAACTCAAGTTTATAACTTGAGCTCCCAATCTTGTCTTGTTCTTACGTGAATGCTCGGAATATTCTTCTTTCAATGAATTAGTAAAAACTCCTTCATATGCAAGTCCAGCTGGAACACAACCCTCAAGGTGCGTGTAGACAAAAAGACATTTTAGTTAGCCATGAATAAAACAGCAGAGAGAATAAACCTGCTATGCTGTTGGAAATACAGAGCAGTGATGCCCACTTCACCTTAACAGTGCATCAAAAAGAAACTGAGAGAAACAGGGACACATTCTACTTCATACGGTCTATTAATACGAAAGGGGAAGAACAGGAGTGTAATCCTGCAATAATGGAAAAGGAAATTTTTCTGGTCTTCAGTCATACCATATATGTCCCTTTCCAAGTGGTATACCTGTCATCTGAAGACAGAATGTTGTTATTTTCCAAAGCAAAAAGGGGAAAATTTAACAGAAGAATCAATAAAAAATCAAGTCATATATAAACATAACAGTTTTCTCCACAACTACTCTAATAATAATGTATTAATTTGCACACTATTAGAAACTTCAAACCACTACTGTTCCTTATAGGAGTTAAGGATACTTGCAAACAAAATACCTGTGGTTTTGATATTTGCCCCAGGATTTATGTAACAGCAGATAAAGGAAAACAGGTTCTAATGATTTCTGTACAAAACATGTTAGATGGCACTCATGGACATATAATGCCAAAAATGTGAGGTTGTAGTAAAGGTGAGGTTTTTTTCTTTGAATAATAAACATTTATTGTTTCATATGTAAGGTTAACAAAATACACGCATGTCTTCCATAGTAGGGAGAAGACCAACGTAAGAAAATGCAGGTTTTCTAATTTTTTACCTCTTCACAACACTAGGAAGAAATCAGTGGTCTGAGGGCTTAAAGATTGAGAAACAGAAATATAAAATGGAAGAAATTATTTCTGCCCTAAAAGTCTTGGTATAGCTTTCAGTTATTTCATATGGAAATAGGCATACATTTGCCTACTTAGTTGATTCTTCACATCTAACAAAATATCTAGCAATAAAAGATCTTTTCAGTATGACATTCTAAGTCTACAAAATAGCAGCAGTGCTTCAACTTTCTCTAATCAAGAAATGTAGGGAAGTAAGTCCCTACTATTTTGAAAATAATTATTTCAGTGGACAGATTTATTCCTGAATAAAAATTCCTTGTTCTAGGTTACCTTCATTCACTTGAACATACTTAAACAATTCTCATTGAACAATATGATATTCTGCTTATGGTCCTGGCCATGCATGGAACTATTATCAGCAGTCAACTGCATTTTATACAGACATCAAATATTACTCTGAATTAACAACAACATAAGGAGAATTCAGTCTGTAAAATGTTCAAATTTTTGAACATTATTGGATAGATACTGCAATTATATACACCAAACATTAAGAAATATATAGGTTCTTATCTCTACCTCTGGAAAATTTACTTAACAATGGATGCAATTAAAAGCAATTTATTCCACATTTATCTCCCATCCTGCTAAAACATGCTGCCGACATTGAAAGCAACCTTTAAGAACAGCATTCCTTTACGAAGACCAGATTTACTGGAACTCCTTATACAATTAAATAAGAACCAATGGTATGCTTAGCCTACATAAATGGTTTAATCAGAATCAACATTCGATATTGGGGCTTGATTATTTTGTGAAAGAGCAGACATGTATTTTAAGAAGAACTTACTAAAATACAAACGGATTTAGTTTAGTTTGTCAGATTACAGATTGCAACTTGTGTCACACGTTGTAAAATGATGTTGAAAGTATTGCTACAAAACAGGAAAAAAACCCAAACAAACCCCAAACAAAAAAAACCAAACCCACTGAAAGACCAAAAGCAAACATTCTTCTATGTAAAAACAAAACAAATAAAGCTAGTTACGAGAAATTACTGCATCTCCCTTTTCAGATCTAATTTCAGATCATTAGATCTGTCAAGAATAAGCAGAACGACAGCGTACAGCTACTTGACTTCAATACTGATCACATTTAGCATTCTATGTGAAAAAGTTACAGCTACCTATATACTTTATATTTTTCTAAAAGAAATAATGTGAAAACAGCTGTGCAGAAAAGTAACTCATGTAGTTTTCCACTTACACACAAAAAATGCAAAATATCAGCAAAACGGCCACATGAACAATGAGGCTTTACTGTGAACTTGTGAGAGAGTGGGCAATAGAATTCAACTTGCTTTGTTCATACAAACTTTTGTGCTTCTGGAAAGGCTGCCAAAATACAGGTCAAGAAGTCCATATCCTTATTTCAGAGATGTAACCAAACACCCAGTCAGACTGGTTTTGAACCACAGATATGGAAGGGAAAATCTTATTCTCACTGTACATAAATTGAGCTACCCAGTTCTTTTAGTATTACCATTTAAACAGGCACTCTCTAATACTGAAACTGAAATCCCGAAAAGCAGATGTTATTCACACTCTAAGTTTAAGCACGAGTTTTTAGGCCAACATGTAATACTGTAATGACTGCTGGATGTGCTTCCACACTCCCTAAATAGCAATACATAGTTAGCTCTCACCACTGAAAGTATATATAGTTCAGACTTGTTCTTTCCCATTATTTGGTCTTTACCAACACAGACTTTTACCTGCCATCTTATCTGCAGGCACTACTGCAAGAGCCTTCTGTAGCTCTTCATAAGGAATTTTCACCTTCACTAAGTACATTCTATCTCTTTGCCAAATCATATATGAACATGTTGAAGCCGAAAGTTTGCATCAGTCTCTGCTGCTGACTTACTTTAATGAATATTAATCATTAATTTCTACTCTTTCCCTCTGAAGTCTCTTTTAACCCAATTTTATATACATCAGGAGCGTCTATCTGATGGTAGTTTATATCAGGGGAAGCTTTCTGAAGTGCTTTCTTGAAAAGCAAAATATTAAATGAACTCAGTCTTCCCTACTCACTATTTGTCTCTCAAATCCACTAAATTAATGAGATGTAATTTCCTTCTATAAAACTTTCATTTGCTCTTCTCCATTGCAACATATTTTAAGGTTTATCCCCTAAATTGATTCTTTATTATTATTTCTGTCAATTTGTCCAATACCGAGTCCATGATTTGCTGGAACCCTCTCTGAAAACTGATATTCCTTCAGCCCCATTCCATTATTCTGTAGGAAGGCAATTATAATCAAATACCAATATAAACAAAATGTTTTGTTGCCAAATGCTTTCAGCAACACTTCCTTGAGAAGGAGCATCCAAAGTGTCCCTAATGAAGAAAGATTCCAGCATGGGAGCCTCCCAAAGCTGTTTTATAATGAACATAGATATGAAAGATTTTTATAGGTTGTACTACAGTCAAGTCTTCTTTTAGTGCTCATTTCATGCCTTGATCATCTCTTGGCCCTCCAGATTTTCTGGCAGGCTTCCTTATTCTGATGTGCCTGAGAAAAGGATTTATTATCAATCTTTTTGCCTTTAGCAAGCTTCTCCTCAAAAATCTCTTTTCACCTTCCTTACGATTTAATTTGCTAGGAATTTTATTCTTTTTTTCATTTATACAAAATTTGTATAAATGAGATTTTGGGGGGTTGTGGGGTTTTTTTGGTCTTATTATTTTGTTTGTTTGTTTTAAAGGCATTTTAACAGTATCAAGCAACTTCATAAAGTTTGCCTTTAAAAAATGTGGGGGAGGTATGAGTTTGTGTTTTACATAATCTCCATGCTGCATGAAAGCATTTAGTCCATTTTTACAAGCAGTCTGAGTAGCTCACTTTTTAACACGAAACATTTTAAGGGATTGTTTGGATTCCTTTTATTTATCAAAATATTTGTTACTTTAAGCAGACATGGCTATACCTTTGCTGCATGACACCATCTCTTCTTTTCACACAAATTCCTGTGAGTACTGAAACATCCTGTAAGTTTCTGATATGCTGTTCTGGCTACACACATATTTCCAATCAGGAATTTTGGCCTCCCATGCTATTTGTAGACTTCTGTTTCTTCTGGCACGTTCTTATACCCCTAGGAGAAAACGTTGCTCCACAACAAGAGCAGAACTTCAAGCTGAAGGCAGAACAAATCTATAATATCAGTGAAAGATGCAATTATGTTTTCCTCCCCTTTTTCTCTCAGTTTCATCCCTCTGGAAGAGAGTTCTTTGTTTCTGAGGTCTGTGGCACGCACACACAGCATATAACCTTATAAATGATACACAGTGTCCTAAAATGAGAAATCCCTACCCTCATGCAAGCTAAATTTGATTTACCTAAATTCTGCTTTCTGTGATTTCTAAGATGCAAAGGTAACTTTTCTATTTTCTCTTAGATAAATGGATGGACATTTTAGATTTTTTTCCTCTAAGTTCATTTACCTGGTTTCTCTGATTTAGTCTTCCCATCTAACCAAACTTCCACTGGAGCTAGAAAGTGTTGAACACTGGTATACCAATTAAGAAAGCCAAATGCCCTAACACATTTCCCCTGGAACACATCACATGAAAAGTAACACAGTAACACCAGTGAGTTGCATCTAAGAAGTTAAAATTCAGCATCTTTACTTACAAAAGGAACTGCAATTTAACATGTTGAGATGGCATTCACAGATATGCAATGACAAGAAATATAAGACTATGTGATAAAGATTCTTAGAACACTAAATCATTATCGTGAGACCTCACTTGGAGTATTGTGTACAGTTTGGTGTCCTCAACATAAAAAGGACATGGAGCTGTTGGAACAAGTCCAGAGGAGGCCACGAGGATGATCAGGGGACTGGAGCACCTCCCGTATGAAGATAGGCTGAGAAAGGTGGGGCTGTTCAGCCTGGAGAAGAGAAGGCTGCGGGGAGACCTCATAGCAGCCCTCCAGTATCTGAAGGGGGGCTATAGGGATGCTGGGGAGGGACTCTTCATTAGGGACTGTAGTGACAGGACAAGGGGTAACGGGTGAAAACAAACAGGGGAAGTTTAGATTGGATATAAGGAAGAAGTTCTTTACTGTAAGGGTGGTGAGGCACTGGAATGGGTTGCCCAGGGAAGCTGTGAATGCTCTGTCCCTGGCAGTGTTCAAGGCCAGGTTGGACAGAGCCTTGGGTGCCATGGTTTAGTGTGAGGTGTCCGTGCCCATGGCAGGGGGTTGGAACTGGATGATCTTAAGGTCCTTTCCAACCCTAACTGTTCTATGATTCTCTGATTACTGATTCATACAGTATTTTAATAAAGGTAAATCCTGCAGTTATATCTTATGTTTTGCATCGTTTGAAAGGGGTTTAAGCAATTTTCATAAAAGTTAATGGTGTAAACAATAATAGCATGTAAAAAATTGCGCTCTTCAATAAAACGCAATTTCTAACTTGACTTCTTAAGCACTTCTTACATTTTCAATCCATAGCTAACATCAAAATCTTGCAACAGCCATTACTATCCACAACTACAGCTGGAAATATTCATTACATATCAAGCCTATGCTAATAAATGGGTGTTTAATATTCTTGTTATTCTGTTGAATTATTATTCAGCAACATGCTGCCAGACAGTGCTATTATGGAGTAACGAATGATTCCATTCTAATCTTATTTTCTCCTTTATCCTTCTAGTGTTTCATCCCAGAAGTAAGGGAAAATGAGGAAGGTGTTTTAAGGACAGGATAATTCTAATTGCGATGCTGGCCATTAAATTCGCTGGAAAATGATCCTCAGTCTTAAGGTCAGAGAAGTGCACAAAGTGTATTTTTACATAAAAATTAATGCTGGACAACGGCTAATGACTGCAACAATCTAGATGACTGAGCCTAAAAAAAGAAAGCAGGAAATGAAGTGCTGCTACTGTAATGCAGGTTGCAACAACCAAAGATAGCATCTATAATAATAAATAAAGCTAACTTTTTATGTTTTCTTTATAAGGTATGTATTCTTGAAATTCTTACTCTACTCATAACCAAAAAAAAGGACATGGATAAGACTTCATTACCACAACACCATCTTCCCAGCAGTGGTAAGAAATTCACACCACAGAAGCACCTTGCTATGTGTTTTTCAGTTTTCAGTCTCTTGTTCATTTTTGATATAGTGTGATGTTTTTAATGCATGGAAACATTTAAGGCTGACAATGCAAATAATATGATAACATACAAAGAATCAGTAACACTAAGTTAATTATGAATTGTTAAGAAGATATCTAAAACCTGTATGTTGATACAGCATTTAATTTAATGTTATGGTATCATTCAGGCATTTTCTAACACTTCTACTCCTTTTGCCTGTAATCCCTTCAAACCAGAAGTCCTTCAAGAGTTCTTTTTTCTTCTCAGATCTCTGAATAGAACAGTGCTGTTCTTTTTCAAAAGCCTGCTTCTGTATTTTACTACTTGATCCTACTTCCCACCAGGTACAGAAATGACTTTCGCAAGTATCTTCATTTCTCTGCTATGCCTGCAATAAATGCCAGGCTATTAAGCAGCAGGATGGGATTGTAACTGTGAATATCTTTGCTGTATACTGTATTTAAAAACCAAGCCAAGAATTAAATGTCTTCATGCATGTTCCGCTAGCTATAAAATTGCTCACCCTACTAATATCTTCTGCTGTGTCTCTTATTGGTCCTAATTCTGCAAGATTTTACAGCCTATAATATCTATCTCCCTGGAAAATACCTGTCGCAACAAGGGTTTTAGGAGCTTCTCTAACAGATAATTACAGAAGATACCATTTTCCAGTTTTCAGGTAATAAGGCCATACTGGACAGTCTTGGGCTACATAGCCTAGTGTGAGGCATCCCTGCCTATGGCAGGGGCTTGGAACTAGATGATCTTAAGGTTCTTTCCAATCCTAACTATTCTGTGATTCTATGATCATAGAAATGTAGCTATAACAATAACTAATAAATTATTAAGATGAACTCTAAATATTTCTTTTCCGATTTTTGACAGACATTTTTATAACTATCAAAAAGCTATTGCAAGAATTTCACAATGCAGTTTGGGGCTACAATTTCATTTACTTTAGGACTAGAGGAAGCCTGGACTACTCGCTGCTGCTGCAATGGGCAGATTATCTATAGAAGTTAATCATTCTTAAAGAAGGACAAAGGGGAAAAAAACACAGGGATATATTTAACAGTTTTCTGCTTATTACACATGAATATTGGAACTGAGTTCAATTACATTACCACGTATTTTCTAAATACAACTTTCTTTACAGTTTGGGTTTGGTTTTTACATATATGAAAGGAACTTACCTTTCCAGAAACTATTTCCTACATAAATAAAAGTTTGTCAGTTCACAGAAGGGGAAAAAACCCTACATTCTCTGTCCATGGTTCAAAACAGGATCACAAAGGGTGTTTAACCTACATATAAAGCTACCCCAAAGGATGCTGTTCAGTTTCTTCGAGAACCAGAAAGCATCAACTTATATTTTATAAAGAATGCAAATTCCATAGAAAGCAACATTAAATTCTAACTTAAAATGATGGAAAAATGTTGTGTTCCTACCACCTCATCTATGAAGTGGTAAGTGGTAAAGCTGAAAAAGACGCACAGTGCTGTACGTCCAGGCTGCTGGTGATAACATTAGCATAAACACAGGACAATTAAAAAAATATAAATTAAAAGAAGCCAATTTCTTTTACTTATGTCTCATGGCACATAACTCCTAACAGGAAAGGATGTAATTACTTCTGGAATATAGTGAAATCTTTGCCCCATTACCCTCTGTGTGATTTTGAATTCACCTCTATCAGTTTCATTTTTATTTCTGAGTATTTTGCAAGCAGAATATTTTTTACTCAGACTTCTAATCAGAAGTGGATTTCAAAATGTTCCAAGGCACCTTGACTGTAAAATTAATTTTTAACCATTAGAAAAGATCTTTTTCAGAATTTATAACCATCTCTAACTCATGACAGATTTGCAATGACCTCAAAGACATTATGTATAGTAATGTAGGCTCAATAACATAAATCAATCTCTCTCCCTCTCCATCCTATCTCTTTATGTAAAGTGAAAGATCAGCTGGTTAAATGAATTTGATTACCATTTGTCTGTAAGACTTAGCTACTTTTATTCCACTAACGGTTTTGTGCATGAAGTTAAGCACTGAGCTGATAGCTGAAAGCTAAAAAGGATTGCCATGTGCTCAAGGACAACATCTGGCTCTTTAGTTACACCTTGTGTTTCTTTTCATGGATTGACCCACCTCACTCAAAACAGTAAAATATACGTTAAAAAAATGTTTACTTATTTTTCCTTTTGTTCTGCTGCTGCTCCAATGTCTTGAGCAACAGTGAGTAAAAAACTGTTTAACATAAATGACTCTGCTTGTGCTCATACAAGGAATAGCCACTGCTGCTGATGGCTCTATTCACCCTTCCTATCCTAGCCTGCTCACTGTATACCACACTGCAGCTTCAACTGGGTTACTGAAACCATGAGAACTTTCCATACCACATGTGAAAAATATGCAAAGGGAGATAAACCACATTTTTCATGAACACAAATAATCCTGATGAAATGAAGACTAATGGAGAATCTATCATATTCCCTGAATAAACTGTTACAGTAGTCAGCCAATCTTTCTGTAAAAAAACAGACTTTATCTCCAATCTTACTTGTCCAGCTACCTGCTTTTGTCTAATAGTAGGATTTTTTTACCATATAAAAATGCCTCTAAAACGTGTCAGAACTAGCTGTTTAAACTTGCTTCATTTTTAAACTGAATTATGCTCTTTCATTTCTTACTGTAAACTAGACTTTTCTGGCCTTGAATCAGTGTAGTCCTTTCCGAGAACCCTTTCATATTTACCAATACCCATTCTGAGGGCCAGATAATGAAACTAAACAGCGTGCTCCTGCTGGCCATTGCTCTGCAAGGTGAAATAAACTTGCTGATACTTCTCAACAACCCATCACTTAGATATAAATAAGGATCACACTTTGCTCTCTAAGGCTACTGCACTACTGCATTGCTCTGAAAACCCAGACTTGCCCCATTAGAATTCTAAAGTCTTTTTAAGAGTTATCATTCTCTAAATATTCTTTTCATGTTTACATACACAAATGTCTTCATACAGAGCATCTTACAAAGCACCTTCACAGAAAAAAATCTACACAATATTAGTAGCCTGATTTCAAGATTAACAGAACTGAAACAAAGGGAAAACACAAGCCAAATTTTGTTCTGTTCTCTCAGATCATTATTCCCCATTATGCTTCACAGTAACCGAAATTTGCTTGAATTAAAATTTAAATAATGAAAGTCAGCGTGTAAAAAAAAAAAAAACACATTAAAAATCAGAAGTAGAAATGAATCCATTTCTTCTGCAAGGTTTTATACAGAAGAGTGAGATACAAGACCAAAACATTATTCATACAATTACATGAAAGCTAAAGGGGGTTTTAGGCTCATACTAAATATTCATGTGATTTACATAAAAGGCAAAATACTGTCAAGGAAGATCTAGCTCATGGAATGAAACTTATTTATTGCAGCTAATTCTGCAGAACTCTTTATGGCTTGAGTGTGCAATTTTCTTTTAGTCCTTTTGATTACCGTTGCCTGATCGGCTTTGATAAATTAAAAATTTAGATTGTGTACCCACAGTATTCTGTTTCTTGAATTATACATATAAACATATTAGTTAGTTCATATTTTAAGATTATAGCTTAATGAACACTTAAAAGCTGGCGCTACCACCAAATGAAGAGCTCTGCCATTTTTAACCCTCTGGGTACCCCTGCCCTAAAAGCATTCTTGCATGAAACCATGGCTAGAGGCAGCAAAGTCAGTATTCAAAGGCAACTGTAGGAAACTTTGTTTCAAGCTTCTTTTTTCCACTTATCTTTCATCTTCCTCGTTTGCAGGATTATGGGGCAGGTGCACACTTAAGTAAAACACGTAGATGGCTTCTTTACCACTGCAACCCTTCATTGTCCATCATGAAACACAGATATGACTTCTAACCATATATTAATCTGTCTTTTCTCCTGATCTGTTTTGTTTTTTCCATTTATTGACCGGTTCAGGGTTTTTTTTATCTAGCTGTTTTATAGTCCTCCTTTAGTGTATTATTGGGGAATACCACCAGGACATCATAAATCAGCAAGTGAATAAAGATAGAAAGAGGCCTCCACTGCTTTAGCATGCTGCAATGATAACAGAACGTTATGACCTGGCAATTAAAAATATTCATGCTCGACATAGCTATTTAAAAGAAAATTAATTTAATGATAAATGTGTCTTCACAACTTCTCTCTATTTTGATTATTACTAGAAAGCCATACATGCTTGTTATAAGAATTCTTACCTAAATTATTAATGAATAATTTGGCCACAGGTATCAAGGAAAAATTAACAAGTAAATCACAATGCAGGCATGATATAATTTTATAATTGAGAAGAACATGCATACAAGCATCTCTTATTACAATTTTTTGTCTCTAGAATGACAGTATGAAAGGGAGTGAAACAAAAGAAAAGGAAAAATCATGCCACAGTGTAAAATAACTGCTCTATTTGAAAAACCCTGTAATAAAATTCTAAATCTTTTAACACATTTAAGCTAGAAAAACAGAACTTTACCAGCAGGAGTACCATGTAAAACAGAGAGAACAACTCCTGCCAGAGATGACAAGAGATGAGATGACCTCTAATACTTCACGCAGATGAGAACATGCTTACTCATCTTTCACTATCAGATTAATATCAGCTTCCTTATTAAAATTCACCTACTTCCCAAATTCCAAAAACATGCTAATTTCTTCCAAAACAGACAAGCTTAGCTTTTATGCCTAGTTAAGAGAAGACTGGACCAATAATAGTTTAAATCTACATATATTTTCAGCTCATATAAGCTCTTTAATCCTTTGTAGAAGACATGAATACCTAAATTGTTTTGCTGAAGACAGACTGCAGAAACCTCAAACTTTTATGTTGCTAATACAACTAAAATAGAAGTGTCAAGCAGAGGCAACTTAATTAAGAAGAAAGTAACTGTACAGATTCAAACCCTTCTTTCCAGGTAACACAATTTACTAATTTACTATCTCTGCAGGTCTACAAGTTAAGTAATTTTTTAAAATTGTATCATTTTCTGACTTTTTGGCCTATTTCTGTAATTTACACTGATATCTTCTTATAAGTATTTGCTTGCATGAGTATTTTTGATACATAATCAAACCCAACTTTTATTGAACTATGCAGTAGTAAGATTTTGTTTATGAGAAATGAAAAATTATAAATGTCAATGCAATTTTATGTTCATTTTAAAAATCTAGAAAATACCACGATAATTTCAGAAGTTGTAGATAAAAAATAAAGGTGTGGGTTTGCAGACAAACTGTTTATAGTTACAGTTAAGAATTTCAGACTTATTTCTCTCTGTAAAGGTACAGGGAATAAAAAAATCTATGGAAATTTAGAAAGACACAAAAAACATACAGAAATCATCAATGGGACAGAATGTCTTTCAAATTTACTGGCAATTAAGTATCCAGTGAAGATTCCTACTGAAGTCACAGTGAAGCTAGTAACAGAGATTGACTGTTAATATCATTCTTCTTTAGTGATCATGCCATTGCAGATGATCAGAATTTAACACAGTCTATAGTGAGTGGCTACCCAGTAGGCTAACCATGGAAAGACTGGTTTTTGCAGCTGAATATCTTTTATCTCTAGAACATCAAAACTCAAATTAGTGGCATTCATTAATTCAAAAAACTTGATCACATCAACATTTCTCATGCATTCAGCCTAATTCCTGAATTAGAAACTGATAAGAAAAAAAACCAACCCCTCCAAAACCCCACAACTGTAGGGAGCCAGAAGGAAATATTTGTACTTTCATCAGCAAGAGCCCATATTGCAGGAAATCATGATCTATTTTAACAGATTTTTAGGAAAATACAGTCTTTTTAAGCCATGTGTGCAGAACTGCTCCAGAACACTCTTTTAACAGCTCATTATGCTAAATGCAAGGCTCACAAAACTGCCTGCAACTAAATTCTGTGGTCACATAGAGCAATCTGCCCAGAACCATGCCCAGATGGCCATTTATGTTGCTAACTTTGCCAAACATGAATGCAACTTCAGCTGAAGTTTTCAATGTCTGTTTTCAATTTCTACTTATCATCTTTAAAAAACATTCAACCATTTTAAAAAATTGAGGTTTCTTTAAATTCTCATTCATAAAACTTGCTAGAATTTTCAAATGAAAGTTTTGCAGCATCTTGAAGTTTTGAAGAACCGACGTTACTTTAATGTGCAAACAGTGTTTCAATGCATAAGCACGCAATAACGCTTGCATGCTAATCTGTAAATTGGATTTTGTAAATCTGAAAAAGTTAATTTGAGATCTCTAAGACTTTAATAGTTAAATTCTTTAAGACACCAGACACATTGGGTATGCAGAGTCCTACAGAAAATACTTAACATTCTGATAGGTTCTATCAACCACACACAAAGATGTAAGGCTCACCACCATGTATGAGGATTCATATGTGTAACCAGAACAGGATGAACTGACCCCTTGTAGGAATTTCTCTTTGACACTGCTTACCCATTATTTGCCTGCTGCTTTTGTACTTCCACCCTGTTGTTCTGGACAATGCCAGCTCATTAGGATAAGACCAGGTTATTATCAGTCATAATCAACACTTTCCACAGTTGGACTCATTTACTGAGTTTGTCCAAACCACACAGTTTACAGGTCAGGAGGACATCTGCTCCAAACTTCTGCTCAAAATAGGGCCAGCCATGAGATCAGAACAGGGCTTCAGGGCTCAGGGCTTCAGCCAGACACATCTTGAAAGCCCCAAAGATGGAGGGAGACTGCACACACATTCTAGGGAACTTGTTTGGCTATATTCATCATTAAAAGCTTTTGCTTGCAATCAGCAATGTTCTTAGTGTAGTATCTAAACAATGACTTGGAAATGTTCTTTACATCCACAGAAGACAAAGTACTAGCTTACTGAAGTATAGATGTGTGCTTGCTTTGGAAAGGCAAGTACTGATTCTGCATTTTATCCTAAACTACAGTTCCCTGTAACACTCCCCTGCCCTGCCTTCCTCTAAACTCAACAGGATTACTCTATCTGAACCTTCTAACAAGCCACAAAAGCTAATTGAAGGTATATTGTGAAGTGGAAAAAATACTTGTTAAACCCTCTTCAAAGAGACAGCGATGCAAACTGAGATCTGGCTGACACACATACACAGTATGTTGGAGCAAGGAAATTTCTGTCAAGTTTAATTCTTGTTATGACTGGACTCAAACAGGCCTTGGACTGAACTGTCCACTGCATAAGTAATTCTCCTTCCTTTACATATCCTCCAGGGCACACTTCCCCACTAAACTGCTGATCAGCCAGATAACAAAGATCCTCAAGTACGACTGCATGCGACATGAGTAAGAAATGTTACTGATTCTCTGGGGAAAAAAAAGGAACACAAATGAAACAAATAATACCCTGCTGTCAAAAAAGCGCCTCAACAAACACTATCATACAACACAGCTCCCAAGAATTTGCAATAGGAAGTAAAATAGCTAAAAAGCATTCATTCCAAGTAGTACAATAGTTGAAGATACAAACACTTCTACTATATGTAACTAGAAATTCTTGAATGGTATCAGTTCTGCCTATTTGAGAACTTAAGTAATTTTGGCAGTATTCAAGGCTGGGTTGGACAGGGCCTTGAGCAACCTGGTCTAGTGGAAGGTATCGCTGCTGCTGGCAGGGAGTTGAAGCTGGATGATAAGGTCCTTTCCAACCCAAACCAGTCTGTGATTCTATAACTTAAGAAACTGTGAGAGGCACAATGACTACAGAATGACAAGGGAAACCTGAAACACTTGTCAGAACAGGCAGTTTTTCCCTGTCTAGAAACAGGTATGGGACTGGCCAAAGATAGAAAACAGATGAAGGAATGAACATCTACATTTTCATTTCTCAGCATTGATGTTAGTTTCAAAGCCCAGTGACTAGCTGAGGGTTCTGCAGAAATGAAGGAAGGGGAATACTGCTGTGACTCTAGGGTAGCCTCTGATGACTTACAAGATTTGGCCGCTCTTCCATGCCTCAAACTTCAGACATCATCCAAAAATCTGTGAATCAGAGGTAGCCAGCGGAAGAGAAAGAAAGAAGATTGGCAGGGGGGAACCAGTTTCTGTCAACCCAGAACTGAAAAGCCCTGTTTACTATCCAAACTGAAAAACTGTTTATTGTCTCAATGGCACTGGGATAGTACTGGTCTGCAAAAGTCATGCTGTAGCTCCTGTAGTTCTAATGAGAACACTATGCTAAAACAACAACTCATCAGTGCACTGCATCTTACTGATGAGTGTAATCTACACAATCACCTACTGAAAATCCCTACAAATCTTTTAAATGTCCCAATGAAAACCAAGTCACAGCTGTTGCTGCCAAATGCATCCTTCAGGACATACGGGAAAGAAATTCTTGAGTCTGTTCTTGAGTCTATAGGGACAACCAGCATAAATAATAAAAAGTATCAGTCCTTCTTATATATCCTTAAGCAGAAAGTAACTGAGCCACAATTCATCTCTGGGATAAGATTAATGTGCCACATGCTAACAATCAAAATTTGCATCGGTGCTGATAAATAAAACAGCTATAGCCTGAAAAGCGGCACAATATTTCCCTTGCTGTTTCCCACTCTAAATTAGTTTTGTGCATGGCACAGCCTGTTTTCTACCCCTTGTTAGTTTACCTACTCACCCAATAATTATTGTGTGGACTGTAACTGTGAATAATACAAAATATTATTAAAATTAACATTCCATCTCTCTCTAACCCTATTTTTTAATTATGCTTTTCCCATTCTTTTATCAGACACCCCACTAAATTTATCTCGTCTTGTATTTCTTTTGATCAACTGTGTCTTTCTAGCATTTACTGTAAGATTTATGAACTCCCACCAGTTACAGACCTAGAAAAAACAGGTATGCTGAACAAAAGAGGAAGAGTCAATAAAATCTGTTTTAAAAAGTTGACAATTGTTCACATAAAAAAAATCTGCATAGAAATTTAACTTTCTAAAATTCTTCCTATTATTTACCGTAAACTGAGAGCAAAAAGTTGGCATATTGTCAGCCATCTCCAAACGTGCTGTATACCTACTCCATTTTGACAACTATCATCTGAAAATATTATAAATATATAGAAAAAACCTATAAAACCATGGAGATCTTAATAACTCTTCAAGACACTGACTGCGAAAATTCCGTTAAAATTAATGCTGTTTACTCTGAGACAAAGCTATCTGATCCTCCAAACATGAATGTCCACCCAGTTATTGTAGCAAAATTCTTCAGCCTAGTATAAAAATTAACTTCCTGGTCTATAAATAAAGAGATATTAAAGATTGCCACTGTTTTCACAGCCTGAATTTTGAGTCAGTTCACTTTATATTAAAAATTATTTTAATCCTTTAATTACTTTTTTGGTGTGTGAATGTCTTTGATACCATTTTCATTATATTTCTCTTGCTTTATGTTTGAAACATTCTTTATTCTTTTAATTTTTACCAACAACAGCCTCTATTTAATGTTCTTTTCCCATAAAAATTGGATTCATATCTGGCACATAACAGTGGTAGTCTGCTGAATAATTACAATTTAAATCTGAAATACAAAATTTTTGTATTAAAAAATCTCTGCCAAAGCAGATATCTTCATAAGGATAATAAATTTATTTCAATACAATGCAAAAATAAGACTTAAAAGACGCTTACGTATACAATTGGAGTCATAGTTATTATGCTTCACATAACATTAAAGAAAGAGGTATCAACATAATTCTACATGAATGAAGCTGCAAAAAGAAGATGATATGATTTGAGTTATTAAATCTTACCTGACCAGTGTCCAGTGGTGGTACCTGATCTGTCAGTACATGTCTCACTTACAGGCCTAAATACAGTCTCCCAGCCACCAGTAGCATAGCGCCAGTTCTGAGACTCTAAAATGAGTGTTCGCTGAGTGCCATAAGCAATCATGAAGCAGTAGACTACATGATGAAGTTGACAACCATAGCCACAGCCTTTGTTGATATTACACACAAGTTTCTTAGCTTTGCTGCAATCCTTCGGGTTCTGTAAGCATGGATGAAAAAATGAAGCTGAAGAGAAGATATACACAAAAGCACACTTCTTTTGTGACAAACTGACACATGTCAAAAATCACAGAAGCCATCCTGCTATAATACATCTCATGTTCAAATGGATGAGTAGGATTCAGCTCCATTAAAATTTTATGTGATTCTTCACTGTGCACATGAACAGTTACTGAACATACTTCACTATCCTAATGTAAAATAGAATACCTTGAAGATTTTAAATTACTTTCTCATTTGTAAATCTGTCAGAATAAGCTAACATTTGGGCTCAGAGTTCACATTTCATCAACATGATTCCCACTGTTGGAATGCTTTTTTCATTTGGCATTTCCCCAGGTTTGTTAGTTCTCTTTCAATGAGTATGCATGTCACACAACGAAAGGAAATTTCCACCTGCCTACAGGATTCAGAATAAAACAAATGCTTATTAATGAACTGCTTCCCAGACTGACTACATAGCAAATACAGAACACATACCTAAACACAGTAATAAAAGGCAATATTTTAATCTGCATGTACTCTCAATAAAATAACATACTGCTCTTCCAGAGTCTTGGAAACAACAACAAAGGAGGCAAATGTCTACATGATGTGAATGCTGTGTTTAAAAGTATAAACTAATAAATATTTGAGGTATGTGGACAACATAACACACAGAAGTTTTTCTTTCTGTAAAATATAGTACTTGGCTGTACACAGCCTCAATGTCTCTAGACATACTTCTGCATTCCAAAAAGGTTATTTATAAAATCTCTAGGATGAAAAGTTAGATTTCAGTTAAGCTGCAAGAATATTGATATTTCAGCATCGATATAAACTCGTTCCTCTCCCATCTAAACAACTTTAAATAAAATTTTCTGTACATTTGCAACAAATCAGGTTTCTTCAAAACCCAACAATCACCATCTGGAGAGACGAGATCTCTTCATCAAGCGATCTTAAAGATAATCTAAATATTCTGAGTCCTAAAATACTTAATAAAAACTTTAATGTGCACATTCAATTTTGAAAAGAAGGGAAGAATAGTTCAGATCTGGATGAAAAAAAGAAATAAAAATAAAACAACAAGCCTCACAACATGTTACTTCAGCATTTCTGTTTTCCACTTAAAGGAAAAACCATCTGATTCAAAGCCCAGCTAGCAATGAAAACCAACAAATGAAATAAAATTTCTATTCTTAATTTTTGTTCCTCAGACCCATACTCCTGCTATCACAACCTAACGGATAACTTGAGCCTAAATCTAAAAGGTATCTTGAAGGCTATTACAAATCTACTTCCCCCAGGCTTTTAGGAGAGAAAGAAGGTTTTTCTAGTATGGTGTACAAGTTCACAAAGACAGAATTCCATGAAGAAGCATCTCCCCCCTAAATCTACAGACACATTTACACAATGAAGTGCATTAATAAGCGGTGCAAGAAGAGGCTTTTCCTGCTGTTAACTGTAAATGTGCAGAAAAGACATAAGCTCAAAAAAAGACAATAAGGTACATTGCTATGCTGTTGTTTTCTTTTTTTTACACTGAAATATTAGACTAATAACAATGTAATGTAAGAAGCTTCTTTCTGCCATAGACAATTGTCAGCAGCAGACACAAGTGTTTAGTTGAAGTTTTGTGCTTATCTGGTTTACTTCCATTTTTGAAAGATGTGTCTACATTTAACTTCTGGTTAATAATAGTAATTCATACTTCATACAGACTATCTTAGAAGAGTTTTAATACCATTGTGTGATGTACTATAACTAGATTGTAAAAAGAATTATTATGGCCAAAAGGAAGCCATTAGCAAAATATGCCTAAGACTTATTCTAGCTGGCACAGAAAAGACTGCATCTATGCTATTAAACTTTCTAAACCTCTTAAAACAGGGTTGCTGCAAACAGTAGATTTATGAAGAGTGTCTTGTGGTAAGGCTCAAACATAGCCAAAGAATTGCTTGGGAAAAGCATGCCAGGAACTGTTCTAACAATTTTAGCATTTAGAATATTACATTCCAGTGCCTGGGAACATTCCCTGTCATTGTTCAACTACAGTAAAAACTGTTGTTGTGGTTTAAACCCAGTCAGGTAACTCGTTCACTCACTCCCCCCCCCGCTTCTTTCCCTCCCCCTACTCCCAGAGGGACAGAGAGGAGAATCAAAAAGAATGCAACTCCCACGGGTTGAGATAAGACCAGTTTAGTAACTAAGGTACAACACAGATCACTACTGCTACCACCAATGATAATAATGATAAAGGAAATAACAAGGGAAGGGAATACAACACCTCACCACCAGCCAACAGATAACTCGCCCCCACAGCCCGACCAAGCACCGACCCATATCTCCTCCAACCCCGCAGTCCCAGCCCTTCCGGCTAACTCCCAGTTACATCCTGGGCATGACATGCTGTGGTATGGAATACCTCTTTGGTCAGTTTGGGTCAGGTGTCCTGTCTCTGCTTCCTCCCAGCTTCCCCTCCTCCCTGGGAGAGCATGAGGCTCACAAAGTCCTTGGCCAAACCAAAACATCATTGTTATCAGCTCTGTTCCCAAGCCAAAAGTCAAAACACTGCACTGCACCAGCTACCAAGAAGGAGAAACATGACTGCTACTGCTGAACCCAGGACAATTGTTTAGGACTATTTCCTGGTCCCCATCTTCCACTTCTTTTGGTGCTCAAAGAACCTTCTTCTCCAGGGCTCTTGGCCAGCCTATTCACAGAGTTAGTAGGATCAGATGGGAAAATGTCAGAAGCGCCATTTCAATGCCTCACCAACTTCCACTGTTTTTAAGTGTGCAGTTAGCCATCAAAACACATGACAATCTGGCAAAAGTAAACTCTGCTGCTTAACATGCACCTGACTATAACAGAAATGACTGTGTTGTTTGTAGATTTTAAGAAGTATAGAGAAATGTACTCTCACCCAATGAATCAAGACAGATTGGAGTGGAGTGGGCAAGCAAACTGCTACAAATAAACACAATATGATGCTCATGAACAGAGTGTTCTTTTTTGTATTTTCAATAACAATTCATTCCTTAATGCTACACAGTCCACTGGAGAAGACAGTCACACCAAATTCTGTGGAAAATTCCTCATTTTTTTAGAGAGAATGATGTTAAGGAAAAGTGGTTTTCATCCTAGTTATCACAATCGTAATTCACGCCATCTATTTGTGATGCCACTTGGAATGGCTCCTCTCAATATTTGGTGAGGGTAGGAATAATTTCTTCCAGCTGCTGGAAGAAAATTTTCTTCCTTGCCTAGCCAGAAATACTGCGTATTTGCTTTGAGAGACATGAAGCTTTACCTGCCTCTAATGTTAATTCCTCTAGCTTGCACCTAGCCTCCTCCAGTACACAAGCTTCAGCTTTAGTAAAACATCCCAGCATGTAGCTGGACTAACCATTCTATGCTCCTCAAGCCACTATATAAAAATTCTAGAGAAAACCTCGTATAGATATCAGCAGTGATTACACTTTATTAAGTGGTTACTATCCTAATACCATACTTTCAGATCCTGAATTTACAGTAAAGATGGTTCAATACACAATGAAAGAATCTGTTCATATAAACCATAAGAGCCAGAGAAAAAAACCCACTGATCACTCACTGGACAAAATGTTCAAATTACACATGTAGTCACATTTAAATTTCAATCCACCAACGACTTTCAGTAGGTAATTCAGAACTACTAAAATGCATACAGTAGGAAGATAGAAAAAGAAAGAAATGCATATTAAAATACAAATATTCCTGAGAACACACCAAAAGTGTAACTAAACCTCTCAATGAGTAGGGTTTGGGTGGCATGGGAGGGTGAAGGGTTGGGCACAATCCTGCAACCAGTGAGGAGAGCTAATGGGGTTTGTAAGAAATTTTTAGTTCAAGCCTGAAGTAGGCCAGTTACAGAAAACTTATTTGACAAAATGTGCTTTAAACACAGTTTAAATTTTTATTAACTATTTAAATGACATAAATTCCCAGGACAATTTGAGTCATTCTGGAAGTACCAAAAATAATCAAAGAAGTTTCCTATGCATTTTTAACTAGCAGATCCCTCCTGTGTGGATTCTTCACTGCTAAAGAAGGATAAGTGCAAACTGCTGTCTTCTCCAGTGCCCAGAGCCTTTTTTGTTGTCATTTTAGCATGAGCACTTTTATTAAAAATATATATCATTGATTTTAATGGGAAGGAGATCCCTTAAGGCAGAAAAAAATGACACGTTAGGTCACCAAAAATACTGAGAAATCCAGAAACCTCAGAATAAAGTCTTGTCACCAACTTTCTCCTCTTTGCATACATACATAACCCCAAGTAAATAGTGTGAACATGGTAAACTATAAGTATTTGCTGATGTGGCTGAGTACTTGGTGATGTCTCTCACCTGTTGATATTTTTAACCTTCAAAATTGAACAAAATATTTTGAGGTTTTTTACAATTGGAGGCAAAAATATTCTATTGCTATTGGGACACTGCATGCTGCTGAATCACTAACTTTCTAAAATAAAATAGCGCAAAAATAAGCACAAAAGGAAATCATCACACAATCATTTACTCACTATTACTTCCAAAATATACAGCTCTCGTACCATAGGAGCCCCTGCCTGCCTTCTCTTGCACATTCTCTTCAATTGTTTGATAATGAGCATCGCTGAAAATAAGGTCTGCTGCTTAAATCTAAGCTCCTAGCTTTTTAAGTGTTGCTCTAACTACAGGGAACTAGCTAAATGTAGCCTCATTAAATCAAATTTATGGTAATGCCATCCAAATGAAGTAGCAGTCATCACTACTCACAATCATTCAGCTAAATGATTTCCCAGGGAGATGTCCCAAAATAATGCAGCTGTCACTGTTCAACATGTATCAGAAAGAAAACTATTCAGTACTTCTTCACCAAAAAAAAAAAAGAAAAAACCCCAGAAAAAATTATGTTCCACATATTTCATTTTTTGCATGGAGTTGGGGGGAAGGATTGTTGAATTTTTTAATTTTATTTTCTTTTTTAACACACTTATATTGTGAATAGTGGTGTGTATATATGTTATTTCAGACACGCACTGCTTTACATCGCACACTCGCAGTCAGCCCTGTGCTCTTCGAAATCCTGAAACCCACGCTGTAAAACAAGTCAACTTGACTTCCAAATGTGTAGTCACAAACATATTCCTGTTTTGGATGATTACTTGCAACAATCAGAGCTCCAAAAGCTTATGCCTGGCTCATAGGCATGTAGACAGGAGAAAGGATCCTCATTTTTTTCCAGACAGAAAAATGGGAATAAAAAAGAAAAGAGACATGGCAGCAATTGTGTATGTGAATGGCCCATCTCAAAGCCTGTAACTACTCATAAGAATGAATCAAACAAAGCAGTCATGAAATAAGGGACAAAGTGCAGTCAAAAATCAAAACAGATTATAAAAAGGAGCAAGAAATGGCAAACACACAGAGAAATGGCCTCTAGTTATCTTAGTGGGACTAGTACTTTCATGCATGAAATATGGAAGAACTGGTAAAAGACAAAGCCATTAAATTAAATGTCTAAGAAATATTAAATCAGTCAAGCATAAAGACTTGACCTGGAATTCATGACTTGTCATGAATCCATGACTTGTCATGAATTCCAGAAGAACCTAACCAAAGTAAGCATGACTCCTGATAAGTGAAATTTAGTATTGATAACTAAATTTCAAGTAAGCATAGTGAAAAAAAATCACTAAAGTTTCAAAATTCAGCTGAAGTAAAGATCGCTGGCACCATTTTCAATAGCTCCATAGGGACATGAACTCAAGGGAGACAGATTATTAGCTAAGTAACACATGAGACTGCATGAAAGTCAAGATAAGAAAAATAATATATTGTGGTGCTATTCTATAAATCAATAGTCTATTGTCATTTATCTGCTAGTGGATGTTCACTTCTAATGGTCTGGTGAGGAATTAGTGTCAAGGGAAGACATCAGGAAGAAAAAAATGAAAGCATCATAAATTCTCACACATGAAGAATGATCAAACATTTTAGGTAGGTTTAGCCTGAAAAGTGATTAATGAAAAGAAATACAGTAAGTATAAGAAAGAAAGAACAGTTTAGCGAGAGAAGCCTCGTCACATTTCTGTTTCACATTTCTGACAAAAACCGAGTATACAACACAGCTAAAATGTTTCAAATAACCAAAGGCATACAGAATAAACAGGGTTATATTATTTGTTCATATAATACCCAAACAATTCTTTGTATATTGCTGCAAATTTGCTAAACTGAAGAATTCAGTGCTATTTTTGGTAACCTGCAGACTTACAATGCTAAAAATATTTATCTATCAAAGCTAGAATTACATCTTTTTGGAAAACACATATCACCATTCTTCAACTTAAAGCTCAAAGGCCATTACTAAGGAAACACACATCCCTTCTGTATAGTTCCTAGCTCCTTCCCTGTGAAACAGACACACTGAATTCGATGTGCAGTATTAACACATTTATGTGGTTTAACTTCCATAATCAGTGCTGACTTTTGTTATTCATTGTAAGCACTCGGAGGTCCTTATGTTGAAGTAAGGCCCTGAACACTGTAAAAAATACTATAGGGAAACAATCACTCTTCAGAAACACATACAAGCTTAGGTAAGACAACAGATGGGTACAGAAAAAAAAGAAGAAAAGGTAAACAACAGCCATATTTATCAGCCTGAAAAGTAGTTATGGCACACCATTGCCAAACAGTGACATGCCAAAGGAAAGAATGAGGAACAGTTCTCAAGAAGCACTTGAAGAAAGACAATAAAGTTATGTCTCCTGCCTAATTTACTGGGAGGTTTTTTCCATAGAAGGGTGTCTGGTTTCCATTTAATAAGCAAAAAATGCATAGTTTGGTCATAGAAGAGAAGGTTCCAGTAGCTGAACTGTGACATGTGAAACAATGAAAATCTGAGAAGCAAATTTGGCTATTTACACAAAGAAAAGACAAGACATTCAGGCTGACCATACACAACAGAGCAGTGGGGTACACACATGCAAGGAAAACCAAACCAAGTACAAATAAAACAGGCTATATCAAATATCTTTTTGATCTCTATGTAAATAGCTGCGTGCTTTCTTATTTGAATTCAGGCCTCAAAACCTTCAAGTTCTATTTAAATTTTATAGACAGATACAAGCATACACATTAAAAAGCACTCACAAATATGGGCATCTATGAGAAGTATCACACATGTTGAAACAGTTTAGGTCTGGGCAATATACTATACAAGCACTTCAGTTTTGCATACTCATTTTTTTTAAAACGGGCTGCTTTTTTGGAAGTTTCATACAAGAACTTTAATTTTTCTATTTTTAACACTGTGCTAACATATGTATGCATTCTGACACTCTAAAGAACAAAAAATAGAAACCAGGGACTTATTTTTTATAGTAAAACAAAGAAGCCAGACATTCTAGTTTCTTTTGTAAGTAATTCATTTGTATATAAACATACACTTAAACCTGTCATGTAATTAGGCTACTACAAGGGTATACTTAAGTGCTATATATATATTTTAATAAACGAAATGTTTACCTTGATTTAAAAGCTCTATCCTCTTACCTGTAGATAAGTTATTCTCCTCTGTACCAAATCTGTTAGATCTTTGGCCTCTTTTTCTCTCCAATCTCCTGCTCCATCTGTTTGACTGAGGTAGTACAAGTCGGTCATTATCGACCTGTGAACAACCATGGAAAACAATCTCAACATTACTAAAGTGGAGGATTAGATGAAATCAAAGACAAATTAAACAGATCTTTCAAATACAGCCTCAAAAACATTTTGTTCACGCCACCTCCTACCCCGCAATTCCAACAGTAGCCAAGAAATACTGTCCTCCATTTAATGTACGTTTCATACATATGAGTAATTATAGTACTATGCCTGTATAGAACATAATATTACAAATGTCTTTATCACAGCTACAATAGTAACCCTTCTATTTTAATTAGTGAAAACCAACTACAAAATATTATTGCAAGGTTTAGTAAACAGTATCTTCTATGGCACGGAGCTGCTGACTCTGGAAGAAAGTAAGCACTCTGCCTGCTTGGAATGCCTGCATCCTACTAATACTCAAATGGCCAAATTACAAATCTAGACAACACAAAGCGAATTTTGAGAATTTTCTAGGGGAAAAAATACAAAACCAGGGGCAAACTATTCGACATATTTGTAAAAAAATTAATGGCTGATCTACGAGCAACACGTAGCCCAATTCAGAACCAGTAACTTCAGAGTTGGCCTTACAGACTGAGAATATTTAAAGTTGATAAACACTTCTCCATAATAATGCTGAAGGTTTAACTTTAAACTGGCTTTCTCAATTTGTTTATCTGAACTTCAGATGCTATAATTTTTTGCCTGACATTCTTGAGAAGCCACAAGTTTGATCCTTAGGAGGAGATGCAACTCAACAAAGGCACAGAAATTTGGCAAAGGGACAAAAAAAAGAGTGTGAGAGGAAGACAAGCATATTTCCTAATGACCTTTCAAGTGGTGTCATCAGTGAAGTAATACAAGACCATTGCTGGCAGCACTTGCTAGTACTGGAACGACAAATCTAGCTAGCTGAGGGTATCCCCCTTGTAAATAAGCCTAGCAAGTAAAAAAGGAGCGAATAACATATCAACATTAGGTAACTACTTCCGATAACACAATATTTAAGCAGTAATTTCCGATATAAATCAAATTGGGTCAGAGATATCTTTATCAGCAGAGTTATCGACAACCTTCTCTTGACAATAACTGGTTTTATGGATCTATATATTTCCATTCTCATACACTCATACTGGTTTTTATACCCATACTTCTGCACAGGATAACAGTGACACAGACTTAGTACATGATCTACTCTTGCTGTAGTAAACATTATACCCATCTTGTTCAGCAGCAGTGATGTTCACCTTCTGTCAATCAATTGGAAGCACCATATTTACATTCTAATCTCAAACCATGTAAAATGGATTTTCTTTTACAAGTTAAACTTGAAATTTCAAGTATCATCACATAACTACCTCCAGATCACTATTAAAGACACTATGCAGAGAAACATGCAAACACAGTTTAGGGACAATCAGAAAAGAATTAATGATGCAGTAGATCTAATACAATGGATTATATACAAATAACTGAAGAGATAAAGAGTCTGTTCCTCTTAAAGCAGTGGTTTCCAATGTATAGAAAGCATTATAGGGTAGTAGGCAACTTAAAAAATGAAAGCCATGCATTTTCTTGGGAGTTTAAGAATATTGTTCTTCCCAATCAGGATGCAACCATGGTGGATGTTTAACAAGAATATATAAAATTCAGATATAAACATTAAAAAGAATAATAATAAAAAATCTTCTGCTACCATTAAAAGCAATCCCTTTCATTTAATAGAAATATATTTCTATTAAATCTTGGCATAAAATAACTGAAAATACGAAGCCTATCAACTAAAAAAAAAAACAAAACCAACTCTCAGCAGTTAGGTAATTTTTCCTGTTTCTAAGGAAAACAAACCTGTTGCCCAACTTTTGTTTTTTACATTATTGGGCATGGTGACCATGACAAAACAAAGACAATAGGAAGGTATAAATAATTAGCCTTACAGATGAAATGTAATTATTTTCCACCATCTCTAAGACAAAAGGAATTCTGAGAGAGTCCTTACACAGCCTCAGTGACTCAACACTTTAGGGAAAGGTAGCTTTGCTCAGCACAAATCATAAAGAACATATAATAATCTGTGGAAAAAACTATGAATTAGCGCAAGACTTTTCAGACAGTATCCACAATACTTGAAAAAACAGTCTTTATTCTTAGAAGACTCCAAAGCAAACCAGGAACTGGAAAATTCACAGGTGCTATTGCACAGAAATGATTATAATGCTGGCAGGACTTGTGACCCCACAGGGGACCCACTCTGGAGCAATCTATTCCTGAAGGGCTGCACCCTATGGAGGAGACCCACACTGGAGCAGTTCAAGAACAACTGCAGCCTGCGGGAAGGAGTAGTTTGTGAACGACTGCCTCCTGTGGAAGGGACCCAATGCTGGAGAAGGGGAAGAGTGTGAGGAGTCCTCTCCCTGAGGAGGAAGGAGCGACAGAGACAACACGTGATGCACTGACCAGAGCCCTCATTCTCTGTCACCCTGTGCCAGTGCAGGGGAGGATGTAGAGAATTCAGGAGTAAAGTTAAGCCTGGAAAGAAGAGAAGGATGGGGGGAAAGTGTCTTAAGATGTGATTTTATTTCTCATTACCCTACTTTGATTTCATTGGTAATAAATTAAGCTGATTTCCCAAATTGAGTCTGTTCTGCCCATGACAGTAACTGATGAGTGATCTCTCCCTGCCCTTATCTCAACCCATAAGCTTTTTGTTGTACTTTTTCTCCCCTGTCCAGAGGAAGAGGTAGAGGTGATAGGACAGCTTTGGTGAGTACATGGTGTGAGCCAGGGTCAACCTACCACACACACCTTCAGTCGCTTTCTTTCTTTGATTTCTATTGCAGGGAAATGTGCATTTTTTAGGTTTCCATCTCCTAGGTTCTTTTGAGCATGACAGACCATCATGATGGCTTATTAATACAGGTTTACAAGAGACACAGACTAATACCAAAGACCAGAGCTAGGCACCATGTCGATACTAAAAAGTAGATGGACCAGTGATCCATGAGCCCAAGATGGCTAAGTGCAGACAAAAAATGAGCATGCACAGGATTAGTAGAGGGTATGCGGATGGTAAAATGGCAGAAAGAATGTCAGGCAGTGGCATTGCAGACATTTAATGTCAAACTTGGTCTTTCATTGTGTTACTAACCAACAATATCAATTTGTTGTTATTTTTATTTCATATCATAAATTAAATCGTGGAGCTGCTCTTAAAAGCATTTTGCTTCTGGAAAGCAGAATGAAGAATCTGGCTATATATTTCATCTCCATTTGATTGTCACAAATAAAGGGGGAGGGCTGGCATCTTAACACATTTTGAAAGATCAGTCTAGACATTTATTCTAGCCGTATGACAAAATTACATTTAAACCTCCTGGAAGATTTACATCAACAAATAAAAACTCTAAGAGGAAAAAAAAAAAGTGATATGTTCCAACAAATTCAAAGGAAATAATGTGAAAATATGCCCAAACACTATGCATCAAACCTTGGCCAGCTACCACAGAAGCCGTGGTGACAGCTGGTCCCCAGGAGAAAAAAGGAATGAAACTAACTCGGTAACAGCCACCCTGCAAACAAGATGATGGCACACAGGAAACAACCATGACAACTAGAGGATTCATCTGTTCTTCTTTATTAACTATGTCAAATAGCCTTTCTACTGTTAAGATGAACTTACTTTCAACAGCCATTTTCCCTATGGCAACAAGAACACAATTACACATTCCATAACGCAGGAAACTGCACTGGGCTACTTTGTTTCTTGAACAGAATCAGCAGTGAAATACTGGACAAAAAAAATCTGCCAAGATTGGCAATCTCCACGAGAATATCTACACAACCCCTAGGACACAGCTAAGAAATAGCAATTAAGGCATCCAACAGAAGAAACGCTATCATGTTAGTAGACCATGTGCATAACAGCACCAAGATTAACAAACAATACTACTTATCCAGAGTCACAGAAACTGTCTTTATCATCTCTTAAAAAGCAAGTCTTCCCTGTAACACAACAGGCTTTCCTCACAAACAAAAACAATTAACTACTTGCTTTACATACTTACCCCATCGTTGGATCACTACACAACCCTGTATTTGCTTTCCCATGAGGGCATAAAAAACTGCTTTAAACACTTATAATTAATATTTCTAATCCAAATAATAGATTTTAATATATATTGAAATGTCGAAGATACATTTATATTTATATATAAAAATAAGTAATACCAGCTTTACATGTAGTGTTCCAGTTATGTAAGACCCATAAGTAACAACTTTCTAAGACATCACTATCAAAAAGGGCATGCAGCAGCTAGTTAAAAGCCTTAAAAAAGAAATCAACAAGTGCACATGTATTTACATACCAAACAAATCAAAAACCACAACAAAAAAACTCAGCAATAACAAAAAACCTCACCAAAAAGCCCTGATTCTCAGACCAAATGAGAGCATCTGATTTGCTCACTCTAATCTGTGTTCTCTTCAAGAGACCAGATGGACTTTGTGGAGATAAAGAAACTGTTGTTTCCCTGGGGAGCTACTGTGCATCCTAAGGGAACAGAACACCCCAGAGACTCCAGTGTATCACACGCCAAAGGATGTGCACACAAGGAGCTGGGAGTTTTCCTACAACTCATGTACTAAAGGAAAGAAGATGACAGCCTAACCTCAAAGGTGAAAGAGTGAACTTCTTCGAGACTAGAGGCAACCAAGCATTCTGTAACACAAGACAATTATATTGCGGGAAGCCAATGTTGTAAGTACACCAAGAACAGAGGCTGAATATTGTAGAAACACTTTTGTATCTGTTTTCTCTTATGCAACTGCTTTGAATTTCTACATTGTAAAAAAAAAAAAAAGTCTACATTTTATTTTAATAAAACCTAGTTTCTGGCTGTTTGGTTTTAGATCAAACAACTTTAGTCTTCTCTGGGGACATCACCACACAGAAAGGTCTACACTACTACTGAGACTCAACAGACTCTAGCATATTCTGCTGTTGCTAGCTACTGTGTCAGTCTAAAGAATACTTTTATTCAACAAGAAAATTCTTAAGAAAAGAAAAAACCAGAGCAGCTGTGACTGCTTGCATCGCAGACAAACTTCTTCCAGTACCACATTGTTTTCAAGACTTCCACAGTGGGATTCATCTCCTAACTTCCAGAGGTCCAAAAGGCAGACAATGCTAACGACTATGCATTTTTATTATGGGTTTTGCCTCATCCTGTAGTACAGAGACGTGAAGACAAGGCTGCCAGAAATACAGAACTTGCAAGCTGGTCTTAATTATTTAGTAGTCATTCATGTAGGCAAGAAAGGAGTAAGAAAATGATGCATCCTGGGAGGAGGGCACACAAAACCCTTCCGACATGAAACAGACAACATTATTCAGATGTCCACTGTGGCAACTGCTTGATGTGATCCTGGCTACGTAAACAGCGCAGTCACATGTATTCAAGTGATTTTGTTCCATCAATGGACATCAGTACGTTTGGTATTGGACTACTTGCCTCAGTCTCAGCAGAAAGTCTAAAAGAATCATGAATCAATGACCTGAAGTCCAAGAAACCCAAATGGAAATAACTTCTCTGGAGAACAAATATTTTTGAGTGGAAGCAGCTACTGAAACAAAATACCCGGGGAAGTGAGCGCAGAGTGACTGATGAGTTGACCGTTTGACTGAAGATCTCCAGCCTTTTGTAAAATCCTGTTTCAGCCAAGCACTACTTTTATTTCAGTCAAACATACATAATAGCACTCAGCAGAGAAATAATTGGATGAAATCTAATGGTTTATTTTACATAGATAATAACTCTCGATAATTGAATACTCCCTCCTTCTCACTTTAAACTCCATCAATCTGCAACAAATTGGGTTTTGAAATTGCAGAATATTAAATTACAAAATTTAATGGACTATATTATTTGCACACATTAATAATCAAACTCATATTATTCCAGAACTACATTTTAAATAGTATTTACATTCTTCCCAAAGAATCAAAAATTCTTATTATTTTTAATTTTTACTACAGTATTATTACCAAAGGTTCATGCTTTACTACTTTGCTCACTCTTGAAGAGTTCAGCTTTTTATGAAAAGGAGACTTGTTTAAGGTAGCATATTTAGTTAATTCAACAATTTTCTTAAGACTGTTTACTAAAGAGACAAAAATTGCCATTGTGCTCATGTTGGGAACAGAATTATAAAAGATAACAGCTTTACAGATAGATTCCAATAAATTTTTAACACTTTCTGGATCAATTTTGTTCGGCATCAACAAAACTCACACAGAATGTTTTAGCATAATACAGAAAGTATTTCAACAATGTGAAGGCCAGAAGACCAACAACAAAGGAAACTTAATTCCAACACAGCAACAGTGTAATTAAAGGTGATTTCTATCTGAAATACTCTGCTAAATTCTGATTACAAAAAGATGTTGTCAAAATAATTGTCAGAATGACAATTACTCCTGAAATTAAGATATTACCCAATTATAAAATATCCCAATGATCAATGTAACAAATATATTCTAGTATTTACAACAGGCACAACCATATACCTAAAATATTTTAAAGTTTTTAAATGGTTTAGTTGTATGTGCATATATGCACATATGCGCATATATAGACAGATGCAACTGAAAAGCAACAACTGTCATCCAGGACCCAGGTCTTCTGATAAAAATTATGATAATATATCAATTTAAAGGGTCATACTTTAAGCTATAATGACATAAGCTGGATATATACTTTATGTCCCATGAAATACAAGTAATGATTTTATATTCATGCTTCAGATATATTTAAGCCCACATACCAATTATTTATCCTAAATGACTTTTAAGCAGTATATCAGTAGTTTACTTAAATCAACCCATAATCCTTAAAACTTATATGCAGAATCGAAAGTACCTTTCCTGATGACCCAAATCAGACAGAAATTCATCAATGCGTCCTTGCAGTTCATTTCCTTCTAGATTTTTCAGCTTCTTCAATTCACTCTGGAGGAAAAACCAAAGTTCCTTAGCCCCATTTTCAATCCTCCTCCTCAGTATTTCATGGTCTTTTCCAAGGCCTCCTACTTTAATAAAAAAAGGCATAAAAACATCAGCCCTTGTAGCTGAATTATTTGTTAAGAAACCAATACATTTCTGATACGGAATACCAAAACTTGGTTTAGAAGTAAAATAAAACTTGTCTACCAACCATCTCCTGTCCGCTTCTTATAGTTTTCTATCTGTTCTTTGGCCTTTAAAAGTTGCTCCTCTAAAGCATGTACCTTTCCTGCAGCTGGTCCCTGATCAATAGGGCCATCTGGTATCCTAGGATATAGAAAATAAAGAAATTATACGATTTATATGTATAATTGTTATTTGACAAATTATTTGCACTAACAGTTCATCTCTCTCTTTTTGTTCCATATTCTTTTGCTGATAGGCCTTCTTGGCATTTTCTTAAAACCAGAAGAAATTAAACATACTAAAATAAAGATTTTTAAACCTCAGTCCTGTAAGAGGAAAACAGTACCTATCAGAGCTGCAGCACACAGATCTAACGTGGTGTTAAACTGTGGTGTTTACAACACTTCAACTCACTGACAAGACCAATCCTAGGCTCTACTTGTGAAAACAGTATTTGCAGCAGCTTAACTCAGACCATTTGTTGGACTGACTGGCACACAAGCAAAGCCTAATTGAGGTATGTGCCTTCACAAGATTCAAGTTTTGGCTGCTTTCTATATTCACACATGAAATACATTCTGGTCTTGAATGCTGGCCAAATATTCTTAGAGGACCAGAGCTGCAGCACTGTGACTCTGCTTTTAAGTTAAGTTTTCCTACATACAGGCACAAGATGATTTCAACATATTTTCTGGATTCAGAACAAGATCCTTGCTTCTTAAATGGACCCCCTTGGTAATTTTTTATGACAACTCTGGTATTCTAAACTGCTGGTCACCTAAAACAACAACAGCAACTGTATTACCCATTTGTGAAACCTCTGGTATGTGAGCACAGGAGAAGTACGGAAATAAGCATCCTGAAATCTATAAGCCCTATGTCCACCCTAAGGGTATTACTGAGGCTACTGAGGCTTGTTCATCATCTCAACTTGAACCCACATATAAATAAACTGAAACTGTAAAAGTATAAAAATCAGATGCTAACTTCTATTTGTCCCACAAATTAAAAATTAATGGAGGGAAAATAAAAACTCCTTTTATCTCTAGAGAATAACACTTCTGCTGGATTCAAGGGCTAAATATTATTCCACCTTTTATGAGACTTTTGTAAAAGACAACCCTGAAAAGGAAAAGGAAACAGATGTCTAAAAGTCTTGAGAACTGTAAAGAATATAGAACATAAAGATGATTCTTCATTCATAATGGAATATGAGGATAAAAAGAAAGGGATATTCTCTCCACACACACATACACAGTTTCAAAGCACCATATGGAAAGACCCCATGCCAGATGAAAAATGCCTCTAGCATAGAGAAAATAGCAGTTAGAGGGAGTATCTTCACCCTAAACCAGAAATGACAGCAGTCTAAAGATCCTACTGGGATGTCACTAAATTTAATGTCTCCCAGATCTGCAGATTTAAACATCAACAAAAAATTAGGAACTGATGAAAAGCCCATTTTCACTGGAGTATTTGAAGGGAATAAAAACCTAATACGAGCATCAGAAAAGTGTATCACGCTAAAATAACAGTTAAACCCCTTTTTTCCAGCAGGGGTAGGAGAGGTAAAAGAAGCAGCTATGTAGCCTGACAAGTTGAGTGAAAAGTTTTGCTCTCTTAAAGCAAATTAGCGATAACTATTGCAAAATATGTATTTGTGGTTTAAAGTTACTATGGCAAATAAAAAGGAATTATCAATAACTGCTCGTATACCTGCTTTTTTATGTACTGAGGGAGCAACCATGACAAAACTGAGAAAATAGTCCAACCTTAAGCATGTGCACTCCCTAAATATACTCCCTCTGTATGAACAATCCATTTGTGAATTTGGTCCTGCAACAGATGTACAGTATTATATCATACTGACATACGGTATTGTATAGCCATGCACAAGACAACACAAACCTTTAAAAAGCATACTGAAACACATTTAAGCTCTTGCACTAGTTTAAAACCACAACGTTGAAATATATCTGTGGTTTGCCAACTTGGCATCACAATTGTGACAGGACAACTAACCACGGAATTACCAGGAAAAATGGAATGGCTTCTCCTGCAAAAATCACATTCCCTAAAGGTAGAATTTGTGAAGAACAATAGGGTAAAAGTATACAAAGTCATTACCACAAGAAATTTTCAGGCAACACACGGATCCTCTGAACATAAGGAAAGTCTGTTAAAAGTACCAAGTGCAGAATCCTGCAGAAGGATGGGTGTGGATGATACAAAAGAACCTCAATTCACCCTGACCAACTGATATAACTAAGATTTTCAAAAACAAATGTACATCCCATTTAATATTCAGTTTGCTTTGGCTTACTGCAATAAAGACATTTACTACAGTTGTTAGATAACAGGAGCTGGGAGGGGAGTGGGGGGGCATTCTCCTAACCTAGTTCTATGGATTTGCAAAAATGACATCATTTAAGGATAGAACTAAAATAATTTATTCTTTCTGCAGTTTTGTCTCTGCATCTGTTACCTCATCAGACTTGGAACTGCTGTCTTCCTCACTTTCATCCAGTCTCAAAATTAAGGAAAAGGTTCTTCTCTGCACCCAGCACAGCTTGCTTGTTACTGCCCTCTACAAGTACATCAACTGAGCTGGAGATAAGGCAACATTTGAGGGAAAAGCGTTTGAATCAAAATCCTCATCTATACTCATTGCATCATCTATGTAGGTAGCTTCTAGTGCAGAATATCCTAGTAATAATGTATACTTATGAAAAAGAATTCCTATTGAAAAACATACAGAAGTTTTCATAACAAGTCCTGACAACACACCTTCTTCTTAAAATTTGAGGAGTTTAAACTAAGTTTAGAAAAACTATGATGATTCTGATCAACAATAAAAGAACATGTCAGTAAGCATCTAGCACAGAATATCCTTCACTTATTGCTACGACAACATTGTAAATTGAATTATAAACAGTATTCATGCACATAATTTCTAAAACTTGGGCAATACAAAACACCTTTACTTCCATTTACCTCCTGCATCACTAACATATCTCTGTGCCTCTTTATAGCCCATAGGAAGGTTTTTACAAAGCATCATAGTTGCACAAGAAAAACTACAGTGACTTCTCACTGAAGGCATTTCAAATGCACAGTAAAAACTAAGTGGTGCCTGAAGTCAAGTCATCGGAACTGCACCACAAAGTGTACTTACTTCCTAAGGGAATATTCTTATTTCAGGTGATTTTCAAAAACAAGTGACTGTTCCATCTTGCACTATTGCAGAAGTGCATATTAAGAAAAAATAACTCCACCAAAAATCCTTACAAAAACATAAACTAGTCTTAAGCAATATGGGAGAAAAATGCATCAGAACAATGTGCTGCGCTTTGTGACATCAAACATACAAACCTTGCAGGGGAAAAGGAAAACACCCCTCCAAAAACCCCAAACATCTTACGCCCTAAAACCTTAATTCTACTCCTCATGCATCCTTTGTTAAAAAGAAGCAACTGGGGGGAAACTGCAAGATCAAATATGATTTAAGTATCATACAGCAAAAAAAAAGGGCTAAGCAACATTTTATAAAGCTTTGTCTCAGATATGACATTTCCCAGCTTTGGCATGGTTGACGTTGCATGCACATAAGGTGTGTTTCATAAGACGTATTTTTGGTTTGCTGTTTTGTTGTTGTTGCTGTCTTTGGGGATGAGGAGCTGCTACTTAAATTGGCAGCAAAAGAGCATTGAAATCTCAGGGTGGAAAGGTCACTTCTTGTTGTGTGCTGGCATTCATGGGTGGCTGGATGAAACTAAGCATAGCACAGCTCCTGTTTTCAACCATCCCAGAGGACTGGCACTTTTGTCAGGTAAGAAGGAAGTCAGAGAAGTCCCAAGAACCCATTAGAATGGGAAATACTAGGCAACGGAAATGTATTGAAACATATTTTAGCATATAACACAGGTCCCAACGTAATTCAAGATGAAATGCAATTTTCTTTAACTTCAAAATGGAAATTGTTACAACTTACACTTTTTACTAAACTACTGAATTCTTTTAACTATACCTTCTTTCTATCTTTTCCTCTCTGCCATAACTAGCTATTATTAATGGCACAACGATGTATTATAGTAACTTCCTACCACTCACAAAGCCTCTCTTTCCACTGAGATAATTTTTGTTAACTTGGAGGTTTTTGCCATCCAGAAGTTTTATCTAATTGTCAAAATACTTCAGTCTAGTTAATCAGATGCCTGTTTATTGCTACAATTATCCAGGCAGGCACTCTGGACTCAATTAAACTCCTCCCAAAGTAACCTCAAGAGTTATCATTTAAATAACAACTCCACCTAAAGCCAGATTGAATGGGCTTTTGAGCAACCTGGTCTAGCAGAAGGTGTCCATGCCCATGGCAGGGGCATTGGAACTAGATGATCTTAAGGTCCTTTTCAACCCTAACTATTCTATGATTCTATAATTAAGGTCCCTTCCATATCTTCACTTATTACAAAAAGTGTGCTTCTTTTCTGTTGGAATAAAAAAAAAAAAAACAAACCAAACTCTCTAATTCTCTAGATATAAAATCTTAGTGGAGAAGGGCAGCAAAACCAAGTTTTTACCTCAGTGTAATAAAATCCAATTTCACAATAGGATTTACCTTCACAAGCTCAATGATTTAAAGACCATCATGTTAACCACTCAGATTTCACAGCCATTATCAGTAATTATAGTTTTCGGTACAAACCCAAAAATTCTAGCAAATAAATCAAATTCAAGTGATAGTTCCAGACTTTCTGACTTTGATCAGTCCAGCCAAAAACAAATTATGTTTTCACTTTAAGATGTTAACTGGAGCAAAAGTAATCTTTTCTGTCTAATGTTAATTCCATTTCTGAAGTTAAGGGGTGTTTTGTTTCTTTAATGGATGCTCGTAGCAGCAGAGAGCTCTTCCAGGACATAGATACTGAATCCATGGACTGTTGGCTAATATCTCATTTTAAATAGCCATATTGCTATAAAACTCTAATGGGACCATTTTAAAGCTAACAGTTATTTTTAACATCACTTGTTCTACCTGGCAAACAAAGAAATGAGAAACTGAAATTCTGTATTATATTTATGATTTAATACTCTTATGCTGCAGGTTGACCAGGCTATTTCTTTATAGAAATAACCTTCACAAATACATTTTAAACAGTATCATGGATTTTGCTCAATAAAAATAATGAAAAGGCTCTACATTGGGATATATCACTTCCCTCAAAGTCTAGTACTGCAACATCTCAGATGAGTTCCAGCAAAAAGCTAAAAATATAGCTTAGCCTGTGTATCAGGGACAAGATATGCATTCATATGCCTCCTTCTTGAGAAGGAAAAAGTACCTTTTCATCAGTAAAATCAAGAACATTTACTCTCTCCTAGTGACTGTAATTTGAACTGGTTGTATTTCAGTGACTGTGCAAAACACCACATTACCATTTATTCAAGTCAGCCAAATATGGGTGGCTGAAAGCATGGAGGGTGGTAATCTTTACAGTCAATGCCAACTGTTTCCCCCTCAGAGGCAAGAAACCCTAAGGTTGACTATTCTTGTCTAATAGTAAAGTATATTAAAGGTATTGTATATATTCAGATACACAATCTTACTTAAGTTTCTTCATTATTCTGCATTACACTACTTTTTGCCAATGCAGTTGTTACTATAATTTAATAAACAACTGAGTATAGAAAACTACAGCCCACTCAAGGCCATATTACTTAAGGTGAAGATTGTCTGCGCTTAATGCGGAGGGTACCTAGTCAGCGGCATTTCTCTGCCTCAGTGCAGCACCACATGAATGCCAAGGTACTTCTTCAGAGTTGAGATGTGCAAAACTAAGGTATTTGTTTTTCTAGGCTAAGAAGCCTCATCAGCATGCGGCCGTATCTATAGAAACCAGGAAGAGTTCAGTGAAAAGAAACTTCAGTAAGTCTACCCAGCCTACCAGATCAAAGAGCCCTGGCTACGTGTGAAAAGGAGAGAATGCACGAGAAGAAACATCAGAACAGGGTTCAGGGGAAAGGTATTAATTTCACTGCTACAGAATCCATATGTGTGATTTAATTCAAATGAAGGGGAGAAACAAACTGACTTCAAGGTAAGGTAACAAGAACAGGACTAGAACCACAAAACATGCTAGAAAGGAAAACAAAGAGATTTGTGAAACTTGCTATTTTTTCCTATGATTTAAGAGGCAAAACAGCAAGGTATAAAATCCAAAATGGCATCTGCTCCTAAAGGGTATTAAAAAGCAAGGTCAAAATCAGTTTCTCCTTGCCAAGGAAGAACAACCCAAGAGACATTATGAACACTCAGCTCACAGTGCCTCTTTCTCTCCATATTCTACATAGGAGTTGCTGGCCAGACCACTGCTACAGATTTGTCTTGGTGCTTGTGAGTATACAGTTAGGAAAGAGAGAGTAAGTAAAACTAAACATCACCCTCCCACTCTGTAAAATCCTGTATTGAGCTTTGCTCTTTTACAGCTTGAATAACACACGAAGCCTCTGCACTTGTTCACATCATCCATCAGGACTTTTACGTTGCATGTGGTGATGTCCACATACTTCGGGGTCCAATCTGACTCTGGCACACATCCTGCCTAAGAAGCTTTCCCTTACAATTTCTTAAGAAAGGAGATATCATAAGTCTATGTTAAAACCTGTCTGTCTGAAAAGGTGAAAGAAAACACTTTAAGTTGTAATTGTACCCACCTATAATGTAACAAATAATCGTAACAAGGGAGATGATCCTATCATTTTACAATTATTCTACAAGCTTAGCAGTAAAGCAAGGAAAAAAACTCAGTTAAAAGAATTCATATAGCGCCGCAGTCTGCTGCAGCTCATCTTCAGCAAGCTGTATGAATGTTTTCAACACTTCTAAAATGAGCTCTATCAGACACTGCACGCAGAAGTGTTGAAAAGTCATGAGCTGTTCTATCTGGCTTGAGCATCATAATTATTGCACTCGAAGTTGCCATTGAGGAGTTAATCACCAAAGAACTCTGCTATTGTGGCAGTGACATTTGGACACCATTAAATAATGACTCTTAATTAATGACTAGATTAGACCAAAAGTAAATGTGTATTATCTGTTTAAAGGTCTTGCAATATATTTTCAGTCAGTTACGAAATTGATTAAAACACTTTTGTGTATTTTTAAATGTTAAGCGTGATTTTACAACAACAACAAAAAAAATCACAAGCGTGTTACATACAGCAATCCTTTTCTGAAAAGTTTTAATTACTTTTGGATCCTACCTGAGAGATTCTGCCATCCGCCTTAAGTCTTCATTTTGCTGCTTTAACCGTTCAAGTTTAGCAAGTATCTTGGATAATTCACGACTAGAGTGATCTGGGTGCTCACTGTCTCGTACCAGGTGTCCACCAATATAAAAGAGTAAAGTTCCCCAAGCAAAGAGGATGAGCATGATCCAACGCCAGGAACCAGTCCATGGCCGCATTTTCAGAAGTTCAATTCACTCCAGAACTGCTTCTGCTCACAAAATAATGAACATTTTAAGTCCTTATACTGTACAAAAGTGGACAATTCCAGTTCCTTTGCTTCACCACATTGTACCAGAGAAAAATTACTCTCAGTGCTTGCCTTACTGCAACTCCTTAGAGATGATCTTTATGGGTCTGCACATAGAAAGCATTAATATCACATCATTCTTCATTTATATTCTGTGAAAAGAATGAAAAAAAAAATTACAATTCTGAGATATAAAAATATATTGAACTGCAACTAAGACAAATGTATTGTCATTAACATTCAGGAATAATGATAAACAGTGCTACTACTTTCTGTCAAGTAGAAAAAGAATAAAGCTTTTAGCTTTCCACAGAAAATATGCGGAGTTCATGAATGAACCGTATAAAAAATACGCAATTAATTCTATGTTTGAAATGGCCAGAAGAAATGTTACATTTTATAAGACAAATATTGACCAATTTGTGTTTCATTTCACACAATAGAACAATTTAAAAAACATTCTGTGGTAAACTTAATAGTCTAGTTTAGAATCACCAAAGAGCTTTTATTCAATTACAAATACATCTTCATTTTTTTCCACTTTTATGAACTCTCTTCTCTATTTTTATCATGGCTCCCACCCTGTAACAGAAGAGTTATGGCCATTCTAACAATATATTCTACTGTTTGCAAGTAGATTGGCCTAACAGCAGCTGTAATATCAATTAAGCAAAGTGCAAGCACTGCAGAGTGCAAGCAGTAATTCCTAAACAAATCCATTTATAGCCTACCCTTAAATTTACAGTCACCTCTGAAATTCCCATTTAAAATAAAACCCAAAATTGTATTTCTTGCTTAAAATTGCAAGACAACACTTCTCTCTTTACCCTTCCATCGCATTTGCTAAAACAGATTAGAACACTAAAAACTGAAGAGGTAGAAAAGAGGGAGATTTCAAATAGAACATACATAGCACTGCTATACATCTGAAAGTCAGGAATGACTTTAGAAACCTGATTTTTAGGAACATTTTTCTTCCCCTTTAAAACTATCAATCCCATCTTGGCAAGTGTAATTACTAAAACTATATAAATGCAAAAAAAATACTCAAAAGTCAAAATCTTCTATCATCTAAAGATACTGCACCATTTAAAAAATTACAAAATCACCTCACCTCATTTTGTACCTGGCAAAACATCATTTAATGAGTATAAGAACCTCCTCATTTAGAACTGATCTGAAGATTTAACTGATCAGCATATCCAAAATCTTAAGTACTTCTCACCTCTTTTCCTCCTTCTCTGCAATGTAACTTTTCTGCCTTTTGTAAAAGGCACATATGTGCTCTTTACACTCCATTTCCAAAATAACCTATATTTTCAATTCTCAAAACTGTAAATCCACCATATTTTTTCTCTGAGATTCTGTCCACATCCACCTTCTCCCAAATTATTATTCTCTGTTTAATCCTTTTTTCATCTTATTTTTCATTTCAGTTAGGCTTTTTATTCTGTTCCAACTCATTTCAAGTTTAGAGAATAGACTTTCCAACTTGCAATAACTTCCAAATTCACCCAGTCATGGACATATGCCTGGAGCATGCACTTCCAGATAGAAAAATTCTAACATAGTATTAAAATACTGAAAAAAATCTCGTTATCTTCCAGAAGGGTTTTTTTGTATGTTTGAAAGAGGCAGAAAAATTCCACTTAGGATTAGCGACATGGTACACAAGATAAACTATTTGAAATTGAATATTACTAATTAAATGGAAAACATTTGTAGTAACTCTCTCAGGCTTTTCCATCTAATGTATCTGTGACAAGGCGAGCACAAGCAGATCAATTTTCTTTGAAAGTAATGTCGGAATCCCACACGAGGAGTATGCCATTTTCTACAGATCTCTAGGAAAACTATACACAGCTTTTGCTTTAGCTTGGCAAAAGTGTGGGACTGCCTTCAGGAAGACAGTGGTTTCTTCATCAACCTTTGCAGATCTCAGTACGAGTTAAAAGAATCCATATTATATATGGGCCCCTCAGTTCAAGAAGGACAGGGAGCTGCTGGAGAGAGTCCAGCGCAGGGCAACTAAGATGATTAAGGGAGTGGAGCATCTCCCTTATGAGGAAAGACTGAGGGAGCTGGGTCTCTATAGTTTGGAGAAGAGGAGACTGAGGGGTGACCTTATTAGTGTCTATAAATATATAAAGGGGGAGTGTCACGAGGATGGAGCCAGGCTCTACTCAGTGGCAAACAATGATAGGACAAGGGGTAATGGGTACAAACTGGAACACAAGAGGTTCCACTTAAACTTGAGAAGAAACTTCTTCTCGGTGAGGGTGACGGAACACTGGAACAGGCTGCCCAGGGAGGTTGTGGAGTCTCCTTCCCTGGAGACATTCAAAACCCGCCTGGACACATTCCTGTGTAACATTATCTAGGTGTTCCTGCTCCGGCAGGGGGATTGGACTAGATGATCTTTCGAGGTCCCTTCCAATCTCTAGCATACTGTGATACTGTGATACTGTGATATGAGACAGAGTAAGCCATTGCCAACCCCCCCAGAGAACTGCTGCTCTAAGAGAAGCAAGCCTAGTTACCTGAAGAAATGATTAACATAAAAAACCCCCATGGACTGACATTTAAGGTTTAAGTGTGAAAGTATTCTTAACATCTCTACTACCATCACCCAGAAAACGGCTGATGTGGCTGCAACATGCCAAGTGAAATCACAAAGTCTGAGGCAGAGGAAATAAAATATAGAAGGTGTCTTCAAATATTCCTCTACTGATGAGCTAAATATTATACTGGGAAATGTAATGAGAATAAACAGGTGCTACAGACATCATGAAATTACTGCTTAAGAGAAAAGCTACTAGGAAAAACTTTTGAGTTAATCATAAGCAGTTTGCAGAACTTAGGTCAGAGAGTATCTGCCACAGGACCACTTTATAGCAGTCTGCATAATATATCAGACATGATTTCCTTCGAGGAGCAACAAAGTAAAAAAGCTCTCTATGACTGTGATTAATTTCAAGAAGAGGAACTGTTTTAAAAGAGAAGTGGACTTCATGCTACCTGGAAAGATAATGGTCTTAATTCAAACAACTATTATAATTAGCAAAGAAAGTATTCCTTCAAAAAGTTACAAGCATGCTCAAACAATTAGATAAATTCTGGTACATTAAAGAGAAAAATTCCTGGAGACTCCAAGGTCAACAAATGGTAAGAGTAAGTAAGAACTGTTTAGAATACTCTGCAAGGGAAATACTGACTTCCATTTTTTCAATCTGTTTTTCATAGCACAGGAACTTAGGTAGACTCACAAATCAGTTACCATCTTTATAAGAGGAAGCATCAGTGTGTCTCAAACAGCGTTAGTAGAACAGGCTATCAAACAAATCCACAAAATTAATATAACAATTTGTCAGGAACAGATGGTATTCTTCCAACAGTTCTAAAGAAGATAATGCAGTAGTTTAATTATTAACAGTAGTGTGTAATCTTTCACTTACAATCACCTTGTAGCAAAGGAACAGAAAATGAAAACTGCAAACCGAATTCTCCGCAAGGGCTACAACAGGGATCCCTGCAACTACAGGCCAGACAAAATTGATATTCCTGTCAAGCACACTGGCAGAAGTAATCAGATGAAATAAAACTGCAAACATAAGGATGAACGTAATCAAAGTCAAAAAAAGTACTCGCACGGCTCTTGGAAGGAGAAATTGTGCCTCATAAACTTATTAAAGTTCTTCTGAAGATGTGAACAAACACACAGGCAAGACAGAACCAGTTCCAATGCTACGCAGTTGACCTAGTGAGTGTGGATTTCCAAATTTCAACAAGGGCCTCAGAATATTTCAAAGAAACTAAGGTACATGGAAGAAGAAAGTTCGTCATGTGAGTCACCACTCCATTAGAAGAAGCTTACAATAAGACTAAGCAATCAGTTTAAGTGGAAAGAATGATCATGGACTTCACTGGGACTCATCACAGAGCTCATACAGTTTAATATATTCATAACTGATTTGGAAAGCAAGGTGAAAAGTAAGGTAATAAGCTTTGCATACAGAGAATAAAAGCTGATAGCAATGAACTGAAGGACATCAAGACACTGTCTAATGAAGAGATAAAATGTAAGATGAAAATTCACTTTATATCAGTGTGTGGAGTTGTGTATAGATGACTTTTGAACCTTTACCCATCAGGAATGGACTTTAGCTGTCAGAGGTAATTCTATAAAATGGCAGCTCAGCATTGGGCAAAAAGCAACCGGGTCCTCTCAGGTTTAAACAACAACAAAAAAAATTGCAAAAATCATTAATGGTATAAGACAGTAAATGGCACAATCAGTCATTTGTTATTACTTCTAGTACACGGGAATAACAAGTAAAACTTCCTGGTTTGAACAGGTTCAAAACAAAATCAGGTATCTCTCAAAGCAGGCAATTCCAGCATGAAACTCATTCTGATCAAACACCGTAGGTGTTAGAAGTTTACATTTCAAAGGCCATTAGACCATTTCAAGGAAGATTAAAATTTTCATCAAAGGCTACCCACAAAGATAGCACTCAACATTCTCAGAATCCCAAGTCACATATTGTTAGAAACTGGAGGATGTACCAGCTTAGTATCACCATAGTTTCCTGGTTCTTGCAGTTTTCCCTAGACATCTACTACAAGCGAGTCTTGGATATACATTAGGCTAGATAAGCCTTTGATCTGATACGGTGCAAATATTTCTACGAATTTAAAATGTTAAACAAACACTATTTTTAAGAGTTATTAAAGGTTTTATGCTATCAAACACAAAGAGACCACATTTTAAGAGGGCTAACAATCCTACATTTACTTGATAAAAAGACATTTTAGAACTCATTATTAATAAAAAAGTAACTTTTTGAGTGTTTGGTTTAAAAGGATACACAGAAACTCAGACAGAAGAAATACCAGACAGCCTTTCAAAGGAAGAAAGTGGAACGATAACTTCATCAAGTACTTGACTGTGTTTGAGGATAAGATTGGTTAAGTACTTCTGGCTCTCAAGAGCTTATATTATAGACACTTATAAGGTCACCCCTCAAGCCCTCCTTCTAAACTATAAAGACCCAGAGGGGAGATGCTCCACTCCCTTAATCATCTTGACCTGAGGGGCCCAGAACTGGACACAATATTCCAGATGGGGTCTCACCAGGGCAGAGTAGAGGGGAAGGAGGACCTCTTTCGACCTACTAACCACCGCCCTTCTAATACATCCCAGGATTGCAAGTGCATATAGGGAGGAAAAACCCTTGTTATTTATGCCCCTGTACATCCGGAACAATTAATGGTGTGATTATTTTCAAGTACATTGTTCTTGTAGCACCTTCACTTTGCTTTTATATAAATGATTGCAAAGTACTGACAGTTTGAATTTAACATTCTTTAAGAGCGAACCTGTTCATACTTCCTGATAATAAATAACATTATTTCTAAATCAATTAATGATCTTACTATTTTAAAGAACAGAAAGTTCTTCAACTACTCTGAAGAATATTTCATAGTATGCAAAAGATCTGATTCCTATGAATCTCTGATGATATCACTGTTCTTTTTATATGTTAGGTCACAGTACAGCTGAAGTTAAAATAAAAATGCCAAACTATCAGAATAAATAGGAAGAACATTCTGAACTAGCATTAAACAGTCAGCCTGTATGTCAAATGTGGTGTATCTAATTATACATGAGCTCTAGCTACTCTTAACTACTGGCTTTGTACTGTAATGTGCCTTTTGTATTTTTTCTTCCATTTCATACTGTTCAGGGAATGTAAAATGTGAAAGTATTCCAGTATTTCAAGGTCCTTACAAGACATTTAAATAAATTAAACTCTAATAAATAAAACAGTAGCAAAAATCAAAGAACAAATAGGGAAACAAAAAGGAAAAACTATCACACACTGACATTACATGTAGATGTAACGTCAGTATTTATCTTTTTTTTAATTTTATAGCTGTTCATGAGTTTTCATATTGCAATCTAAGCTCAGGACTGCAAGACTGAAAGTACAAGTCTGAAGTTAAGAGAAAACAGCAGCAGCCCACAAACCCAGTAATTCAAACCTGAGATTAATCATTACATCTACGGTCATTAGCATCTTCTGATCACAGAATTACAGAATCACAGAATAGTTGGGGTTGGAAAGGACCTTAAGATCACCTAGTTCCACCCTCGCACTAGATAACTGAATATCAAAATAAGAGCCCTCCAAACCTAAAGGTGTGGAGAGAGCAGTACCAATAAATATATTTTACTAAGCAGGAAATAGGAAAATACCTGAATAACAGTGTTGTTATTAAATTATGTTATTATACAGTGAAGATCCTAAGACTACGGTGTTACATTTCTTCTACCAAAGGAAGCTGTGTTTTTTAATTTACTAGTTATCCCCTGAGATTTACCATGATTTCTTGTCATACCTTTACTGGATTTACCCATAACCTTGCATTTTCCAGTGCATAAGCACATCAAAACATAATATATTGACATCTAGCTAACCAGCATTTTTTTCCTGCAATTTTAGATTAGTGCTTGCCTCTATTCTAGGGGATCTTCAGAATGATTAAAGCATCACCTTCTAAAAAAACTTAATAAGGTATCTCTTTTATCTCTTTGAAAGAGCTTACCCTGGGTGTTTGGGGTGAACAGGACTGGATTCCTCTGTTCTTCCCAGCAGCTCTTAGAATTATCTCTACAGCCATCTTTCAAGCTAATTTTAATTTTCAGAGGGCTTCAATCTGATCTCGCAGGGAAATCACCTCTTATGAATAAGTACCCGGGTACCCACATAAATCCCTGTCACAGCACTGATGTAGGTGCTAAGTGTTAAAGACAAAGCTCAGCAGAAGCAACAGCATACAACAGGACAGTGGCATAAGAAGCCTTTAATGCCAGTATTAGTATGGGGCTTGAGACCATCAGTATGGGGCTGGAGATGCCACGGTGAAACTGGTAACCTTCAGGAATTCCCGAATAAGGATTGTAAAGACACAGTGTTTAGCCATTGTGAAATAAAGCAGTTTGGACTTGCATTAAGTAGGGGAAAATCTTTCACATATGAATGCAAAGGGTCTCCTGGTTCCATATGAGACTAAAGATGAGGAGACTATACACAGCCATGAAACCATCTCAAAATAATGAGAAACAAATAGATATCGGTGGTAATCAACACCAAGGCTTTTCATACTTAAATGTAGGAGTTTTCTGGCACTCCTTATAAATTGATTTGTTATTTTAAACACCTGTTTCAGCTACTAAAGAAATCAAACCAATATCTGAAAAAAGTTTCGTAGAATAAGAACACAGTAATGTTAAAAGCAAATGCTAAGCTGAATGCAAAGTAAGCTATTTCCCAGGTTTAATTTAATCCTGTAGCTCTTCTATAAAAGGTCAATACAAAATATGCAGTATCATTCAATGAAGCAAAAAAAGTTCTGATAGGTACTTGCTGTTATAAATCATTAGGAATACACAATCCCTAATGCATCAGTTGAACGGAAAATACTACTGTGAGAAAGGAAGTCAAATTAAAATTTATTTGCTGCTAAATGCATAGCACAGAAAATATGTTTCATTTCACTAATTTATTTAGACTCCATTAAAGAGAAGACAGAATATTTACATAAAAATAAGGATCTGCTTCAATGCCTTAATCAGGAAATCAAATTGCGCACACCACACATACACGCCACAACTGATTGTAAGCATACAAAAATGTGTTGTTGCCAAATCAACAGGGAAGATTGGGTTAAAAACCATAGCTTTGATGGAACACAATGCAGTGTTTACAAAATGACTAAAAGAAACCATAAAGAGAACATTAACTTAATTAAAATTATAATTAAAAAAGAGACTGAAGTATAACTGCAAATTCATCAGGAGAAATAATGTGCATACATGTTGAAGTTACTTTGCTATAGCAATGAATGAATGAAAAAATAAACATTTACTATCTTTCCTCACCTTGTTCCATAATGCCTTCTGGTTATTTTAAACCTTTAAAAGGTACTCACAAATTAGAAACTTGAACAGGCGAATACCATCATTTCAAGGACATCTTGCATGAATTAAGTAAGTTCCTTATTAAATTGTTATTCCCACCATGCTTTCAGTAACAAATTCAGTGACGGAAATGAGAATTTCTCAGTGTCTATTTCAGCATGCTATTCAGAATTATGGCCCCAGAATAGTGTTATGTTTTTTCTTGGCAATGTACAGTTTCAAGTTATTTTCAGTTCAAGATTCAGTTCAAAGCAAGCTAAGCAAGTCTACTTTTGGCTCAACCACCTACTGACCTAGATTCACTCAAAAAACAAAGTGTACCTTATGTAAGCCAAAAAGAAAACAAATCACTCAGGAAGGAGTCTTCAGCAGTAGTGATGTATGACTTTTATACATCCATATAGCTAATATAAACAGCATTACATTTATTGGCATTTATATCACCTACAATTCTTTTTTCATAATATGAAACATGAAATTTACTCCACTGTCAAAGGCTATCACAATGACTTGTCATTAAGTGTGAATCACTCAAAAAGCAAGTTACACTGGATGCGCAACTTAGATTGAACCTTCCCATCACCATCAGTTTTGATTAAAAGGAAGTAATTCAAGTTAGTATTTTTAAGATTTCACTGACTACAACTATCTTCTTAGGAAAGCATGCTACTGTAAGGAATGTTAACCTGTTGTGCTAGAATAAAAACCCAAACAAAAACAAATAACTTCACAATTCCAGGTCCCATGTAACAGTGATCTAATCCTCTTGACAAAGGATTAGAGCTTGAAGAAATAATGCTTTTAGAATATGAAAATAAAAATTAGGATGAAAGGACAAAAAAATAAACAACTAAATGTCTCTGTAGTGTAACCTTAAATCTTAAACTAACAATAGCGTGTGCACCTTTAACACAGTAGAATAAACCAAACTGTTCTAACTTACTAACACGGAGAGAGAAAGGAATGTTTGGTTGATGGGGGTGGAAACATCATGGGATTGATAACAACTAAGGAGACAGTAAATAAGATCAAGGATGCCAGCCTTCAAGACAGCAGAGTGGCGTCCAGCGTGGAGTCAGACGAACAGAACAGAAGCAAGGACATATCAAGTGCTAACTCGGCATTAGGAGAGAATGGAATGTTTGGTTGAGAGAGAGAAAGGAACGTTTGGTTGATGGGGGTAGGAACATCATGGGACTGATAACAACTAAGGAGACAGTAAATAAGACCAAGGATGCCAGCCTTCAAGACAGCAGAGTGGCGTCCAGTGTGGAGTCAGACTGGAACAGAACAGAAGCAAGGACATACCAACTCATGCTAACTCAGCAATAGGACCTTGCAAGCTTGCACAAGCACCGAGGTCATTCAATAAACACAGTGAGGAAGACTACCGACGACCACCAAAGACCCCCACTTAGCAAGAAAGTGCGTGCATAATTAGGATGCAAATATTATAATTAGTTACTGGGAAAGCTATGAATATGCATGAATATGCTAAATATATAGCTACTGTCAGCAAGTATTGGGGGCACTCACCTTTGCGAAATGAGTCACTTGTGTTCCCAGCACTGCAATAAAGAATGCTGCTTTCTAGAACTCCAAATTGAGTTTCTCTGACCAACTTTTACAATAACAGTAGTGTTTGATACAAATAAGCAGAACTTGCAAATATTATTCACAGTGTGCACAAGGCATTCTTTAACAAAAGCTTATATATTATTTGATTAACTGAACCCCATCTTCATAAGCTGAACTAGGTCATATGGGCAAGATTTCTTCAGTCAAATGCTGTGTTCTAGTATTTCAGGTAACTGTGCCATAGAAACCTCTAAGTTTCACCTAACTACAACAAAAAAAGATGGACCTCCTTTTTTCCCCATTATTGGAAGGCTGCTTAAAAACTCACCCTTCCAATGCTTAAAATTTCAAAATTAAATTTATATGTTGCTAATTTATACTTGTGTTTTCTTGAACTAGTATAAACTCAGAGAGCTCGGTTATTGCCCTATTTTGTCAGAATACAGAAAGCAGCCTTACACCTTCCCACACATTCATGCTAGTCTGAGTCTTATATGCTAACTTAAAAGCACTTCACTGTGAGAGGCTTACAAATTCTCCACATCTTGCACCAGCTCCCATTCTGATTAAGTCTTTTAGGAAAATCACGAACCAGAATAATGTACATAACACACAAGGTGTTGCCAGTGTCTTGTCTGAACCAAAGACTTGCTTTTCTCTCTTGGACCCACTTTCTGCGATAGGACTGATTTGTCTTTCTCCTAACCACATTACTCTGGCAGTCCAGCAAGCATTTTGCAAGGACATAATAGCTCCAGTTCTTTTTGCACCTAGGTCTCTTCAAATTGATATGCTCCCATCTCCCATACAGAAATTCTGGTTTTAATCCTTTAGTGTTATTATACTTTATCCCATTCTACTGCTCCAGCATCCCAAGTAAAAAGTTCTTGCACATTTTTTCTGACCCCCATTATAACACTACTTTGTGACCTAGATTTTGTTATAATCTATTATCTTTTTATGACATTGTCACTACTGAAAACGCCCAAGATGAATAACAGATGTAATCCACTGCATTAATGGTGTCTCTACTGCAGCCTAATACTCTTCCTCACATCACAATTTCCCGCCACTTCATCCCTTCAGCTACTTCCTTTTCCACTGAATGGCTCTCCTTGTTACCCATATTTTCTATAACTCAATATACAATTTTTTATGTGCCAAGAAAATGCTGGAAGGAAGTCTGGGAACAGTTTCTCCCCAGACTACATTCCATTAGGAAATTTACTTTCCTTCACCGAAACAGTTAATAAGCAAACCTAGACTAAGAGAACAATCTCTGGCAAACCCATGTTGCATTTATCTCATCTTCCCTTTTCATCTAGCTCTATTCTGTTAATTGTCTTTTCTTTCAATATTTGTCCCCATGCTTTGCATACTATTGTGTTCAAGCCACAGCTAGTAATTATTTCTAATTCTAGCATTCATCTACACTAATCTCAAGAGACTTCATCCAATTTAGTTCCAAACCTTTTAGAATATTGACTGTAAACAATTTAGAAAGCATTTCATTCATCCATAACTTTTTAATTACCTTTATTAATATACAAATTATATATATTATTTTCTTCAACCAGAAAACTGAAATCCGTTAATGGAACATGTTATTAATGTTTGTGTTATGAAAGTATCCAAAATGACGTTCCTTTAGCTTTCTATTCAAGTTCATTGTTTTCAGTTATATAGTTTTATTTTTCTATCCATAAAAACTATCCATTCCCCACTTTTTCTGGAACAAGGACATAAATTTTGTAGTATTCCACAGGCATACTTAATTATTGTGCCAATTTACTTCTTCTTTCTTAACTTCTGTTCACATGGATTACAAAACGTGAGATACAAAATCATGAGACTTGCTTACTATTTACTCCTACATCCACACCTTCATCTTCACTACTCTTACTCCAAGAGCTTATTTTTTTGTCTGTATGGATTGATCAGAGCAATTTGGGTGATTTTTCTCTTCATATACTCCATATAATTATACATAAATAAATATGATCTCCTCATCTGATATAATCAGCAGATTATTCTCAAATTAAACTTCTCTTAATAGAATTTGCCACCCTTTTCAATTTCATTGCAAGTGGAGATTTATTCAGTACTGAAGCCTTCATATACTATAATTTTGGCTCTTCATCACAGAAAACTCCCTGGCAGGAAGAGACAGTACTAGGGGACTTCCTTCACTACGTGCAAGCTACAGGCCCACTCATTTCATTCGGTTAGGAAACAAAATAAAACCAACAAGAACAAACTTAGGAGACAGATGCAATGTTATTTATCCTTCCTGAAATGCGGTTAGAGCGACTCTGTTACTGAATGTGGAAGCCTGATGATTTTTCACACTTACAAAGCTTACGAAGAAGGTAAATTGCCAGCAGTGAGGAACTAAAGCTAGATTCTAAAATAAAGATTACCAACTTGAGAAGAGTCATCTTAAGATTCATTTAGAAGTAACAGCAGAATACATATTGTAATACAGAAAAGAAATTCGAAACAGAGGAAAAATGAACCCTAAAAGATCTTGGGATTATTTCCAAGTTTGTAGTGTGTATTCAAAATGCTCAGCTGAGCAATGCAAAGACTTTTTCCAATGTAACTGCATAAAAAACTTATAGCTGAAAATACCTTTGCAGAATTTTAAGAAGAAAACAGCTTCAGAAAGGAAGGAAGAGGAAGAAATAGACAAATATTGTGAATGTCCAGTAAGCAATCTTGTGCCAGACTGTTGTTCTTTTAGGAAGTCAAAACATAAGGATTGCTTGTACAGAGGTAGTTGCTCTTTATAATTAATTTTATCCTACAATCGTAGGTAGTGATTGCAACCAAAATAAAGTCAGCAAGAGAAGATGAATACATGTAGATTATAAACTAGAACAGTCTGGGCAGGTCAGTGAAGTCTCCATCTCTGGAGACCAGACACAGACCTGAGCAACCTGCTCCAGCTGACCCTGCTTTAAGCAGTGGGGTTGGACTAGACCATCTCCAGAGATACATTCCAAAGTATCAGCTATTTCGTGACTCTGAAATAAGAGAACTCCTCAAGAATTTAAACAGCGCTTTTAAATACTTTTGTTGTGGGGAAAGAAAAGCAAAAATCTAAAATGCATAACATCCAACTGTACAAGGTGTATTATCTTTCACACAAACAGAAGTACATTTTTAAATATCATAACCTCACAACAAATCTCAAGAACAGCTTACCCTCTCCGTGACTGCAGGAAACAAAACACAATTGCATCATTGGCTTGGAGGTTAACAAGTAATTCCACTAGCCCAGCAACCAGGGAAATTAGTAACTGTTTAAAAGAAAAACGAAGGTCTCTTTAGTTTCAGATTCAAACGGAAGTGCTTCACATTCGATAAGAACATCTTCCTTTTGATTTTCCCTTGCATCCTAACATTGAGAAAGAATCTAATTCATCTTAAAATATCACATTTTCTACTTTTTATTTAACTCATTATGGATTTTCCACAAAGATCAATTACTTAATCAGAATATTTTTAACTAACATCTTTCATTATACTTAGATTAGATACAAGGTAATCTAAGGTGCAATCAAAGAATTAAATCAAAGAATATTTTAGCCCCTGTATTGATCTAGTAACTTGTACAAGGCAGTCTCACCAGACTCTAGTTTTCCTGGTATCTGCCAACCCCAAAATGATGTATAAAGTTGAATTTATTAATATGTACAGATACTATCAAACTTGCAGCTGAAATATGCTATATATTTGGAATGCAAGATATAAATCTGCATAATCAATTAAAGCAATTCAGCCTTTTAGCACTTTTGTCAAATAATTCTTTCCCCATCTCTACGCATTAATCCTTACAAAACACCAGTCAAAACTTTGAAATGGGGGAAAAAAATACCAGGGATGGAATACTTATTTTTAACACTTTTTTAATTAAGAATATTTATCTATATTATTTTATTATATATAATAGATATAATATTATATAGATATAATATTATATCTAGAGATATTGAGAAAACATAACTCAAATAAATGGAATAGCCTTTTTAATTAGTTCCATAGCTGAAGAATACAATTCTCCAACTTTCAAATAAATCTTGCAATCTTGCAAACAAACATCAGCTCTCTTCATCTATTCTTAACCTAAAAAAGTAATCCAGCTTTCCTAACAAAATATGTTAATTTTAGTATTTCTTCGGGACAACACACATACTGTTCCAAGCCCTGCTTTTCGTGAATTCTAGTGACATCTTCAGATATGTATAGCTTCATATTTTTTAGAGGAACCTTCCATTCTTTTTTACAGTACTGGGGGGCAGGAAGCATTCTGCTTGCTTGTTCACAATCATTTTAATGCTTCTTCAAGATGAAGGGGCCAGGCAGGGCATCCCAGAGAAAGAGGGAATATCTGCATTCCTTGGAGATACCCTCACCATGATCAGGTCTGGGAGGTTCAAGAAACTATAAAGTATGGCAGTCAAGAAAATCCCAGTACAAGAGCTTGCAGCCCAAGCACAGAAATTGCAGTAAGGAGTACGGAGTGGACTACCTGACCTTACACATAATAGGAAAAGCTTCCAGCAGAGCAGAGGGCACTGTGCACTTCTCAGCTTAAATCACTGAATTAATAGTAACCACTGGAATTAATCAGTGGAAGTAACAGTATACTCACAATGACAATGTGGTAGGAAAAAAGGCATTAAGAAAAAAAATGTTTTTCTCTGTCTTCCCTATTCACTGAGGTCGCAATACTTAAAATGTTAATTATCATAAGTGTTAGCCTAATAAAACTTGGCACTTTTTTAATTAAAAAAAAAAAAAAAAAAAAAAAGAACATTTAGTCTCCTTTCAGGAGCTATTTTATAAGGAAAAAGCCTAAGCAGAAACACATCAAAATAATGGCCAACGAAGGGTCCCATGCTCCTGCAGTTATTAAATTTACTTCTATTGAAAAAAAGCAATGTAACCAAAGTTAAGAAGTTAAGTACTACTACTGATCATACTTTAACCATATAGCTTCTGGCGAGAGATCAGAGGAAAAAAAAAGACCAAAAAACACCCACAATTTAAGTGATTCAAGTATCACAGACCAGACATCCTCAAAACGATGAACAAACATCCGTGGTTCAGAGAGATCCAAAACCACAGCACTTGGGTTTTTACTGAAGGTAAACACAGAGCACTGACCTTGGAACCCTTTCACAGGAGGTAAGACCTAATCAGAAGTAAGAACTTTTTTAAACTGATAAAATTTTTACATCAACAATACAAACACATGGTATTTAAAAATACTAAGCACTCCTTTGTTTTAGATAGGGTAATAAATACAAGTGCTTACAATTGTTGTAGCATTACATTACAAAGCTTGAAAAAAGATACATTTTCTATTTTTATTTTTTTTGACATCTAAAGCAATTTTAAACAAAAGAGGGAATTGTACCTTGAAAGGCAAAGAGCAGCTTACTTGTCAAATACATGCAAGCTTTCCTGTCAAACACTTAGACAAAAAGTGACTAGTGATTTCTAGTTTTGGAAAGATAAAAGAATTAACTGCAAAAACAATATACTCCTCCATGGACTACATGGACTCATTTTAATAAGCAATGGATAAAACAGTCTGCAGCTTTACAGTCCCTTTTAACTATTAAGATACTAACCAGAAATACAGTAAAGTGATGTCACTTTTTGTCTTATATGGACTAACCAAAAGAGAGAAATTACCTTGGCAAATGAACAGGACAATTATATAAGAGTGAAGGTTTATTTATCCTCATTTACTTACTGCATTGACTCCATGCAACCCTAATCTAATACAGCCACAGTCAAGAACGAATAATAAAAATTCAAGCATCAACTCTAACATCAAGCATGATCTTCCTCCAGAGTAGTAAGTTAATTATCTACTGCTAGCCCTTGCAGAAACCTCACTCCAAAAGAAAACAGAAGAGTGGAAATCTGTAGAAGCAATGTAGTAAAAGAACAGAGCATGGAAGATAGCAGGACATAACATGTTAAAAAAGAAAGGATTTCTGACATTGCATTGCTTCTTACACTTGCAAGGCATAACAAAATCCAGCAATTAGGAGTTTAACCTAGATAAATTCAGCTCATGAGGAAAGGGAAAGGAATTCTTAAACCTGTAAGTGTCTAACAGCTAAAGGAATCGGCCATTGAAACAGACGATTTAATGAGGTAACGGATTCTTGGTCTCACATTCCCTTTAAATTGAAGCACCAAAATTCTTACAAAAAGTAGTAGCTCAAACAAGAGGTTGAAAAGAATTGTGCTTTCTGCCCATCATTAGATGAGAGCTGATGAACAGAAATAGCCTGTCCCTTTCTTAAAAGAATTTAGAACTTATTATGATCTTATTAGAGCACCAAACTTAATACCCCTAATTCTGTGAAATACTTCTGGAGATCAGTAATAAAGAACAGAGAAGGCTAATCTTCTTAGTCCTTCAAGTCGCATACCAAAATCTTAACATGGTCAACATCCACACAGCGTATCACATATCCTGAAAGGACAAAGTGCTCAGAATCCTCCCTGAACAAGACTTGGTGGAATATCCAGCCAAAATTCACTGCTGCTGGCTGACTTGGTTCAGGAGCTGGGGTCTTCTATTAACCGACAGTCACCGCATCAACATGATCCCACTACTGGACGCATTGTGTGATTCTAAAATGTGAGCTGCATTTAAAGTGCACGTAAGCTACAGATTTACCATCACTTCTCTAGAGGAATGGACATCAAAGCACTTTGGCATGACCTAGTTCAGATGTATTCAAACATACTTACTGATCTTGCTAATCATTCAGACAACCTTTCAGATACAATGGCCAAACTTTTTTTTTCCCTTAAACCCACAAAAAGGCTGATTTAAAATTAAGCTTTCCAAATTTTATCAGATATTTCTCTTTAAATTAAGCTGAACTTACTAGAAGCTTAAAGAAGAAAACTGCTAATTTATTAACATCACTTAGAACACATAAAGGTAACGACTTTCCTACTTCATGTGGTTGCAGAGCCCAGAAATTCACAAAGTAGAGATGTTTCTCCACCCCCAGGCTAAGATGTTATTTTGTTCCACAGTTTTGTATCAGAATCCAAATTTATTAGAATCAGACATACAAGTGTTTTTGTTTCACTGCTTTTCTGGGACGAAAGCACGTCTGCCACTTCTGAATGGGGCAAAAAAGGATGCAAAAACCTCCAGCTAATATTTGATCTTTCCATTCTTCTTGGTGCTGAAGCTCTCCACTAAATCTTCTTTTCAACCAGCTTACCCATGTCGTTCCTTAATGGCTGCAAACATCAGAAGCAAGATCAGGTCTTTCTTCTTCTGGCTGGCATCAAAGCAACAATCAGAATCTAATAACCAAGAAGATATCATCAACCTGCTCACTACTCAGCTGGATCTTTATAAATCAAGATGAAAAACAAGCAGGAGAGAACTGCTGAGTTTGTAATAGTTATGAAAAAAAATGTATGACACTTTGCAGCCATAAGAAAACTGGAATGCTATTTGCAAACAGGACTAGGTTATTTGCAAACACAAAGCATAGTCAAGGCTATACAGTATTCAGTAGCTGGGGAACAAAAAATAGTGTCACAGAACTGAGCTAAAAGCCTTCCTTGTCACACTTGGGAGGCTTGGAGACTGGGTGATTTGACAACCTAGTAACAGAAATGCCAGAATACAGTTTTGAGTGGGCCCCATTAGAGAAAGAATGTCTGAGGTGTTCATTATCTAAATAATCATACTCACTTTGCATCACCATTTTCTAATTTAAATTGAACTGTGTTTTCTGCAGTGCTTTTATTAGAACAAGACAAATTTTACTGAAGATTGTAAATACTAATATCGCCATACGATGAGGAAGTATTTGCCTTAATTCTAATTCCACTGTGCCACAATATATATATATATCATAACTTGTAAAAATTCCCCTTGGCATTTAATTTTCTTTTATACACTATTCTGTTTTCATAGATAAAAAACTTCTACTTTAAGACACTTTGGCACTTTACACACTACAAAGCACAATAAAGAGATCTAATGGGCTAATTCAAGTATGGGAACCAATTTATGCGCATTAGCATCTAGGTTCCTGCTGTCTAATTTGCACCAATTTACAGCTTTCACAGAGCTCCATGCCACCAAAACTTGATTGCTTCCTGTATCTGATCTTCACCATCACCACGGCTCAAGTGAACTGCTGATCTAAGATCTATTCTTTTATTTAAAAATGAAGGAACTGAAAAACTCTTAAGTGCTTTGTACGTACTAAGGCTATGAATAAAACAGGATTGTGAAAGTTGCAAGACAAAACCTCACATAAAGCTGCCAACACCTTTTCCTCTTAAAACTGGTACGACATATTAAGCAAAATGACTGACAAGTTTAAAACTTCCTGAGTTTAAACCATCTTTAAATGCATTAGCTTTCTGTTTAACTCCTTTTATGTCAAGTGTTAAGATTACACTGTTGATCATAATTTCCATATTTATTTATAACTATCACTAATTCATAAATTTGCTGTCAAACCATGGTGTGTTTATCAGCCTTCACCGTGATCTATTTTCTTTATTATGCAAGATTGAAGTTGTGTGTGTCTGTACGAGTACTCATGTGTGTTTCTATTTATCAACAGAAACAAAAGGAAGTTGCTTGATTTTTTTTAACAAAGAATATTTTAATTGATCTTACTTTTACAATATTCATTTTATAATCTTTTCATATAAAGTTCATAATTCTTAAAACAATGTGAATACTACATAGTAAAAAAGGAATTAAAGGCTAAATTTGCATACTTTCTCACATGTAATTCTAGTGAAATCCCATTCCTGTATTTCAGACTAGCAATAAGGGTTTGAAATACTTCTTTTTGAAAGGCCAAACACTAGAAAAAAAACCTAAAATCACGTGGTTTTCTTTCCATTTCCTAGGCAAGCTTGCAATACTATCCACAAAGCCATTAATTTCATAGAATTATTGCATATATTTGGGAGAAAAACAGTATTTTCCATTGCATTGAACACTTCAATAAGGATGTGACTGTATCATGGCCAGCTGCTCCTATGTTTAGCAGCCCTTTAGTAGTATCACAGTTTCTTGAACTTGCAACTGAGGCTTTTCTCATCAACCCCCTTTTATACCAGCTCTTATCTTCTTGTTCATACTTTCAGTGTAAGGGGGATTTTAGCCCTTCCCCTAAACTTCCTTTATTCCTGAATAGCTCAGTCTAAGCCTAGCAACTGTATCATGAGGCGGAGCTCTCCATGGTCCTCAGCAGCCTCCCCTGGCAGTCACAGCCCTGCTAACTCTCCCTCTTAAGAGTCTGGCTAAAGCTCAGCCACAGATAATAAATTCAGTGCCAGTCTGATGGATTCTTGTTTCAGCAGAGTGAATCTCAGGAAAGAACAACTGAGAAAAGTAAAGGGGAGTCTGGATGGCAGTAGAGTTCAGCTCCACAGGAAGGGAAAAACCCCCTACAACTATCAATCAAGGAAACAATGAAATCAGTTTACTACCTCCATTTGAAAATTACAGACTTACAATTAAAACTAACATCTCAAACATTATGCGCTTGCAGCCCAGAAAGCCAACCATATCCTGGGCTGCATCAAAAGGAGGGTGACCAGCAGGTCGAAGGAGGTGATCCTGCCCCTCTACTCTGCTCTTGTGAGACCTCACCTTCAGTACTGTGTGCAGTTCTGGTGTCCTCAGCATAAAAAGGACATGGAACTGTTGGAACAAGTCCAGAGAAGGGCCACAAGGATGATCAGGGGACTGGAGCACCTCCCGTATGAAGACAGGCTGAGGAAGTTGGGGCTGTTCAGCCTGGAGAAGAGAAGGCTGCGTGGAGACCTCATAGCAGCCTTCCAGTATCTGAAGGGGGCCTATAGGGATGCAGAAGAGGGACTCTTCATTAGGGACTGCAGTGATAGGACAAGGGGTAATGGGTTAAAACTTAAACAGGGGAAGTTTAGATTGGATATAAGAAGGAAATTCTTTCCTGTTAGGGTGGTGAGGCACTGGAATGGGTTGCCCGGGGAAGCTGTGAATGCTCCATCCCTGGTGGTGTTCAAGGCCAGGTTGGACGAGGCCTTGGGTGATATGGTTTAGCGTAAGGTCCTTTCCAACCCTAACGATTCTATGATTCTATGATTCTATGTACATATTCTTCATCAGGGACTGTAGCAATAAGACAAGGGGTAATGGGTTTAAACTGAAAAAGGGGAAGTTCAGGTTAGATATAAGGAAGTTCTTTACTGTGAGGGTGAGGCACTAGCACAGATTGCCCAATGAAGTGGGAAATGGTCTAGGGGTGAGGCGTCCCCGCCCAAGGCAGGAGGCATTGAAACTAGATGATCTTAAGGTCCTTTCCAACTCTAACTTTCTATGATCCTATGATTATCTACCCTGAGGCATTCAGAAGTGAAGTACGTTTTGAAGTTGGTTTTGCCATTATCAGAAGATTTCAGACAGAGAGATGCACTGAACAGACTTTTAAAGACCTCAAGCAACTCCATCTTCCGCTCACAAGTCAAGGGGCAATAAGGAAGAAAATTTTGAGAGAGAAATGGTTCCATAAATCTGATAGCAGATGATACCAACATCATTCTTAAATGGGGATTAACTTTTTGATGACAGGGATTCTAAAGGACAGAAGAAGGCAGGTTATAACCGTGAGGCATTAAAATACCACCCTTTTAAGATAACAAGCTGTTTAATGCTATCGAAGGCTCTATGGTGACCTGACTGCTAAGTGCAAAGACAGAGGATTTTATAAGGAAGCTAGAAAGTCTTTGAGAAAATGCTGGGAAGGAGCTGGTGACTTCAACTCCACACCCACTCCCAGAAACAACACAGAACATAGCAGAAAAGAACTCCTTGAAATACAACTTAAATTGCTTTATAAAAGATTATAATGACCTGTATTTTGCTCCCAGTGACACGTATTAAACCAAGCAGAGAGGTAACTGTGAAGCTTAATTGGAAGATACTAAATTGGTAGCATGAAATTCTTGAGAAGCGAATTCTTATATGCATAAAAGCTACAGCAAAACTTTCTAAAAGCACAACAGAACTAAAAGACTTGACAGAGATTCTGTAGGGCCAAATGAAGTTTCAGTTTTAACAGCACAACTTAAATACAGGACCACAGCAGGAAAGCTAAATTAGGTGTATACATTAGCAGTTACTAGAAAGGAACTGAAATCAATCCGTACGTACACTGAAATCTTTCTTCACAAAGATTACCAAAGAATTTTTGAAGCTTAAAATGACAGTAAAATGACCAAAAACAAATCATGAGGAGTAAACTGTGAAAACTTTGTCCACATACCTATTCTAATGGAACTCAAGTAACGCAAAACCATTAAGAGTTTCACAGTATCTTATCACTTAAGATTCCATAACAAGGAAAGAGCATATGACCATCAGTTTTTCAAAATGGCTCTAAGACCTGAGAAACAACAGATCAGTAAATACAACTGCTGTATCAGGTTAATAATAGGAAACTACAATACACATCAGAACTAACAGGCACATGGATAAACACCAGATAGTGGGGGAAGTAATCAGCACTGGTTTTGTGAGGGAATTCATGACTCAGAAGGTGACTAAATTTTATGAACAATTAAATTAGCATGAAATTAAGGAAGACCTGGTTGATGCAACATATTTGGATTTTCAGAAGGCACTAGTACATTGTGAAACACTGTCATTAAAATGTGGTTTTTTGTTGTTTGGTGGTGTTTTTTTTTAATGGGTATGTTAAAAAATAGACTTAAATAGAAAAATACACCCATGGATATTATACTTTCCCTGTCTTAGAAGGACCCAGCTTCTGGAAGCTCAGAGAGTAAGCTAGGAGCATGGCAGCTTGCTTCCACTCCTTCCACAGATAACTGCTACTGGCATTTCAGAAGGACAGGAAAGAGTTTCAGACAAAAGCTGAGATGAAGATTATTTTACAACTGACTTCTTCTGTTTAGATCTTAAATAGCCGTAGTCATTGCTGAAAAATCTATCTAGATAAGTGAAAAACAAAAGTGAAGGAAATTGCAGCAAAATACAGTAAATCAACGCGACCACAGAATTCAGCCCATTTTGATACAGTTTTGGTACAATTCTTAAGAGTCTTTGAGATAGCAAATACAATGATCATGAACTTCTGAAGCACCAAAGTTAGAAATTGTTGTAACAATTTCTTTCACATTATTCTTTTTCATAAAAGCAGCAGCAAATCATAGAAAGAAAGAAGCCAGAATGCAGCTTCGTAAAAACAGATTAAGATGAGGGGACATCCTACAGCCTAAGCATTTCCACAGAAGAAACATTATGAAAGTTCTTTGGATGGTAAAATAAAACACAAAATATAACTTACCTGTAGTTATAAAATGGCTTATTTGTAATAGTTTGTTCCCTGTAAGCCCCTGATACTTACAAGAAACATTCTGTCTGACAACTTTGCTCTAATTAGAGAATCATAGCAAATTGATTGAAAAATCTCAATGATTCATTTTGCAAATACTATGTAATTACTATGCTCTTCTATGAAATAATAGGGCATTACTGGGACGAACACACTTAAGGGCTCCAAAAAGCAAGCAATTCAGGAAACAAAATCAAAGAAAATTTGTAATTGTTTATTTCCAATTAGTAGTTTCCGAAAACATTGTATCCTTTGAAACACAGAAACAATCTGAGAACATTAAGTACTACAGAAAATATACTGAGTGCTTGAAACATTACTATTTCTTCCTAAACAGTTCCTATGGTCAGCTTCAAAATGTCCTTTCTGTAGGCATGCAGTCCCTTGCAGATACATCAAACCCTTCTGTTCATCACAATAAAATCAGCATGCATTCAAATTGATGTCATGTTTGAGCAGGAAGGATGGATTAGTTGGCCTCCTGACTTACAAGAGCTAAACTTATTTTTATGTGATTTTTATATCCTAATGAGACCCGTGCATGTGAGCACTATGTGTTCATGTTTTAATTTACAAATCACACCATCTCATGTGTACATTTCCTATTCTGAAATAGTAAAGCCTGCATAGGCAGACTGCACTTTTCAAAACAGTGTACTAAATAAAACCGTGCTCACAGGGTGTCACATGCTGCTACTGGTATCATAGAACCATAGAATGGTTAGGGTTGGAAAGGACCTTAAGATCATCCAGTTCCAACCCCCCTGCCATGAGCAGGGACACCTCACACTAAACCATGTCACCCAAGGCTTCATCCAACCTGGTCTTGAACACTGCCAGGGATGAAGCATTCACAACCTCCCTTGGTAACCCATTCCAGTGCCTCACCACCCTAAAAGGAAAGAATTTCATCCTTATATCAAATCTAAACTTCCCCTGTTTAAGTTGTAACCCATTGCCCCTTGTCCTGTCACTACAGTTCCTAATGAAGAGTCTCTCCCCAGCATCCCTATAGGCCCCCTTCAGATACTGGAAGGCTGCTATGAGGTCTCCACGCAGCCTTCTCTTCTGAGGCTGAACAGCCCCAACTTTCTCAGCCTATCTTCATACGGGAGGTGCTCCAGTCCCCTGATCATCCTTGTGGCCCTTCTCTGGACTTGTTCCAACAGTTCCGTGTCCTTTTTATGTTGAGGACACCAGAACTGCACACAATACTCCAGGTGAGGTCTCACAAGATCATTCAGTCTTTCTGTATTCAAAGGATTTATTGTTCCTGCTTTGCACCCCTAACTTAGATCCCAATCCTGCAACTGGCATTCACAGAAGCATCCACTCATACCTGAAGTATCAGTTTCAATTATTATACAAGTATTCTCAGAAACTAACAAAGCAGAATCCCTGACTACCTATGAAATGTCATTTCACACATTTTAACTGGTCTGAGTTATTTCTTTTCAGAATGATATTCAGTCACCAATTTGCAGAAGACCTATTCATATTTCCTTTTCTATTTAAATGCTTTTGTGTAAATGATGTCAATAAATAAACTATTTATTAAATTCATTTACCAGGGGCAGGAACCACAGATTACAAACATCACATTCTCAGTGCAATAATGCCTGATTTTTGTAACCATGCTACATAGAGTAAAAGACTGAGATTGCCAAAACATCAAAACCCACAGGCTTCATTCAAAATTTAAGTGATCATAAAGCATTACATTTCAAGTCTGTCAGGGGAGAAAAAATAGATTAAGACACTAAAACTTGTTTTCAAAGTTCAGGGAACACTATATGCTTTAGATTCTAAAAAATCTTAATATCTGCTGTTCAAATATCCCAGAAGTGCAGTACATAAAGAAACAGAGCCTGTTAAGTAGACAAATAACACTGACAAAGTGGCAACTGATTTTCTCCCCACTCTTCGTGCATCTCTGCAATTTTAACGATACTACCAACATAACAAGCACTGGGATCCTTTCTAAAGATTGAAATTTTCAGATATACCAGTTCTCCAACAGCTTTTCCCCTCTGCAGATACAGACTTTATAAAGACTCAATCAAAATTCTAACTGAATCGTATTTTATGACCTTGTTGTTCTCAGCCTCCTAATGTTGTAAACATCAACTCATAAAGACATCAGACTCAAAAAACACCTAAGCACTTTGTTACAGTATCTCAGATGCAATTCCAACTCTGCCTCTTCTGCTCATAGTTATTCAAACTTGAATAAACTTGGACCACATACATCTCCTGTTTTCATAAAGGCATCAACTTGAAAAGGAATGGAATACTAGTTTGAATAATTTGTTCTGCGAAAAACAGTTTTAGAGTTTTTTATGCCACCTTTTCAGGTGTAAATTAATGCCACATAAATGACTTCATGACTGTTAGTAGCTGCCACTGCATTTATTTGGAATAGAATCTTAGCCTTTCCCATTATCGACTTAAACACACTGTATGGCAAAAAAGAACACTCACACTGAATTTCTTTCAATGTCACTATTTCTTGGCTTCCTCTTTTTAAACCATAAAAGTTTCTCTAGGAAAAATGCTCTATGCAGTAATGAATGGAAGAGAAATTACACACACTGAGTTTACCTCACTGTGATTTGCATAGATGCCTCCAGAGAGAAATAAAAGATTTCAGATCCAGTTCTTATAAATCCAGAAAACCCTAAGTCTGGGGATCCCTATTTCAGTCATATACAAGAATCTGTATTTTAAATATACCAGTATACCATGCTTTTTATAGTGGTGATGGTAGACAAAATTTAAAATAGCATTTAGTGATCAAAAATTCAACTCCAGTAATTTTCAAAAAGCCACTGCCCTGATTTGCTTTTAATGGATCTGTTAACATTTTCCAAACTGAAAAGGGATTCCTGATGACAGCAAAAACAATGGGGTACTGACACCCAGATTTACAAATAGGAAGTTATCATTATTTAGTAATCTGAAACAAATGAAAAGTTTTTATAGAAACTCAGTTATGCACAAGTATAAAAACATTTATGTGTTATCAAAAGCCAGAACAGGCTCTAAAAAATATTATTAGAATATTTGTATTATAATACATAAAATTATATGTGCAATAAACAGCAACAACAAAAATTGTGCATTACAGTAGTTTTATTTAAGCAATGCATATTAAGATCATAACCAAGAAAATGGAAACATTCAAGGCCATTCTTTTGAGTTATACCTTTAATGCAGTGAGTTGAATTTATCTCCATCTAAAAAACTCACCACAAAACCTTAAGTTTTCCATGAACCAGAAATGAACCTAAAGCAGTGTTTTGATATATGTTAAACCTAAACCAGAGCAAATGGAACTAAACTGAAAATTTGCTTGTTGCTATTTAAATGCATATAAAACAGAATCTGTCAAATATAGAACTGAGGAGGAAGGGAGAAGGTGTGTGCAAAACCTTCTCTACTACCAAATGCAGCTTTATATTTATGGACTGTAAAATAATTTTTTTAATCTTTTCACACAGAATTGTACTGTATCTGTATCTTCATTAAATGTTACCGGCACAGGTCATTTCATACAATGACCACAGGAAGACCATAGGAAGACCTCATCCCAAATCTCAACCTGTATCATTTCTAACTTTCTTCACTCCTAATCGATGTTAGAGAAGTGCAGAAAAAATGACACTTTAAATGTAACCATTATGTCGAAATTATTTAGAACCAAATATAATGCTAAAGTTTCCTATAGAGATTCTATTCAGCAGGGCACAAGACTCTGCTTTCCAGATAATTTATTCTTTGATGAACTACATGAGCCAACACAGACCCTTGAGCAGGAAAAATGAATCCTTGCACTAAGCTGTTTCTATAATGAAAAATAACCACATATTCCTGGTTTTCTATTCCTTTACAAAGTTTGACAAAATTGACAAAAAAGACTGTTTCTCTTCTCCCAGCAGACTTGCGTTTTTCTAAAAGTGATTGTTCAAGAGCTTTGCCCAAACCAGGCAATCCAATTACAGTTTATTGATCAGGCCATGCCTACAATGGCTCTTCTTCAATATCCCATACTTAAACACATATCCAATAACTCTTTTTCTTTAGTTTCTCCAGATTTGCTTGGTACAGACGTTAAATTACAGATGTTTTGCCTCAAAGACCAACTTTGAAATTCTTTTAAAATAAGGTTCTCTTGAATAAATCACCTTCTATTTTTCTGGACAGAAAGCAATATAAGCAATAGTAACACAACAAAGTCAGCTCTGTTTATACATATGAATAGGATTTGGTCCTATTATAGAACTATAGCCAACTAAGATAAAGCTATATCCTATGAAAGAAGCACATTACCAGGGAGCAGGGTAGGCCATCATTTCACAGTTCTGTTGAGAAAGTTTTCCCACATGCAATAGAAGCTTTTGGAACAGTTTAGCAGAAGCTTCTTTCAATTCCATTTGGCTTTGGTTCTGTTGGGGATTTTTGTCAGTTTGCTTCTTTGTTAGCGTGTTGGTTTGGGGCATTTTACTGTTTTAAATCTTATGCTTTCTCTCTTATCTTGCCCCATCCTCCCAGGTTTTCTCTGCTTGACAAGAAAGTATATTATAGACCAAACCCACTAAACATTAGGATGCAAATAAAAAGGCATGAAACCCAAGAAATCATTACAACCACAAACCATCAAAACATTCTTTCCATATTCATAGTTCTTATGATTCTAGAAATGAAGATCATTTAAAAATGTTCTGGAGACCATTATCAGCAATAAAACGAAGGACTGGGGATCAACTTTTTCTGACAATAAAGAAAGAAAAACTAGGATCCCCCAAACACTTCGCACTGCAACCGGTTCTACCAAAAATGATTTCAAAATAATTCTCTTATTTGATATCAAAAAATAAGATAAAATAAAATTATACCAATGACCTAGTTCTTATCTTATTACAAAATAACTTGTCTTCCTTGCTTGCTTAGGAAAAATGTATGTTTTATTCATTATAAAAGAATATATAAAGAATTTCATTTCTTAATCTTGTGTAACTAAATGACAGGTAGGGAAAGATGAAAAACAAAACAAACCACATGCAACAGAAAAACCTAAAACTCTTTCTACACTTTGACTGCGTGAACTGGCCCAGAGGAAGAGGGGCAACAAAATGGCAAAACCCTTCTTGCCTTGAAGAACTCTGAACAAGCACTCACACTGAGCAACTTAGCTGCTGGAGAGAGATAATCAATTCATAAACACAACAATCTTTCTACATGAAAGAAACACTTGATTACTCACCACAACAGGCCAGGAATTAGATTAAATTCAAAGGAAGTTACAGCATCAAGCAGAATAAAAGAATAAATTGCATTTCAGAAAAAAAAACACAACATCCCACAACTGCAGGTGTGTAGAAAAAAGAAAACAGGAAAAGGTGTTTGTAAATATCCCTGCTGAAAGAATATAGATTAAAAATGTAAGGAAAAAAACCAACACACACCTCTCCTGCATGCATATGGACACATTACATGCTTTTGAGGTCACTAAAGAAATGGCCCAGATTAAGATCCTGTTGAAATACAAAACACTGACAGAAGTATCTGGCAATGACTTGGTGTGTACAGTGAAAGGAGACTTGGAAGAAGCATACATGCATGGAAGTACTAAATTGCAACAAAGTTCTGATTATTTTTGTATCAATTACCACTTAACTTCTGAGGCTTCCTTACAGCCTGTTTTGAATCTCAGTATATGCAGAGCTGGAGAAAATCCATATATTTCAGGAAATCACATAGAACCTACTGATTATATTTGGCATACACTAGGAAAGACCTCATGCTCTCTGCCATCAGCTCCATCTCTGGATGATATGTTTACAACCATTACTAGATTATGAAGATGTTGATGCAAAGGAATAGAATCACAGAATCATATAATAGTTAGGGATGGAAGGACCATAAAGTCATCTAGTTCCTGCCATGAGCAGGGACACCTCACACTAGACCATGTTGCCCAAGGCTCTGTCCAGCCTGGCCTTGAACACTGCACAGGGATGGAGCATTTATCACTGCTTCGTGCAACCTGTTCCAGTGCCTCATCACCCTCACAGTAAAGAACTTCCTCCTTGCATCTAACCTGAACCTAACCTAAATAAATTAAATGCAGGCAACAAGCAGTCCTCCAATATAAGGCAAACAGGGAAAACCCTCAAGAGCTGCCATATTTGAGGGATTTGCAGAGTTCTGGCCTGAAAGATCACTCCTCAAAAAAGGCACGTTTGAGAAATAAAAACAGAGTGAGGGGTGAAGAGTGTATGTTATTAAGCTACAGTCTGAAGCCATTAGAATGTGTGAACTGCATCCCACTAAACTGCTGAGCAGAGCTGGATTTTAACTTTCTCTTGACCTTGCCTTGTGTTATGCTTCCTGCTGTAGTAAGGCATCAAAATAATAATCCACTCTAATATAGCTTGCTATAAAATGCTCCCAAACTCAGAGATTATTTCACATCAGTCATTCTGGCAACTTGCCCTGGACTAATGCTGTTATACTCAACAGCCAAAACTAAATATAAGCCACTATTTGAAAAATCCAGGGATGAGTTTAATTTTCCCAACTTGGTGATTTTGTAGTATGCTCAGAACACATGCAATAACACTGATTTTTTATGTAAAGGGTCAGCTTCAGAACAGAAGCAGTTTTTGGAAATGCACCACTTCAAATACATTGTAAAGCACTGGTGTAGAATGAATTTTCAGGTTTTGCAAATAACTTCAGAAGTATCAGCATTAATTAACTTTTACCCTCCAACAGAGCTCAGTAATTCAGGTTCATCACAAAAATTGTTAGGATACGAAATGATTTGTAAGAATTATGTATTAGTTAATAGCAAGAATTATGAATTGAAAAACAGAAATTCCAGGTATAGGCAAATTAGTTTTCCAGGATATTCCAGGAAAAACAGGAAGTCACATTATAAATGGCAAGAAAACATGGAGAACAGCAGGCTGAAAACAACCAGATGAATTGTTCGAAAGGAACCAGTGAGACAAAATTAGGATTAGCATCTTTAATCTGGATGTTAACACAAACCTAAATGATTTAGTAACAGAGAAATTCAAACATCTTAAAATACTCAGAGCAAAACAACTTAAGAACCTATTCTAATTATATTTCTACACTAGAAAAAGTTTTCTTGCAGGAAGCATCAGTTGTCATGCTGCTGCAAATAATGGCACATCAGAGAACACACACAATTGTTTTCTAAATATTCTGGCTGCTGTTCAGAAAGTCTTGTAACCACAGAATGGTGCACAAGACTGTTGACATTCCAGAGCCTTCTTTATCACTGCCTAAGATATGATTAATGTATTGCTTTACAGTGTTCTGTGGGATGCTAATCACAGCATTCAAGGAATTACGGAAAGTCAGGAGTCCACTTCCCACAACTCAATTTGTGGCTTTTTAGCATCCCCTTTTTCAAATACCTGTGGCTCACCACACCAGTTTTCATTCTGCCATCCTCCAGAAGAAACATTACTTCTTCCCAGATGAGTTATGCACGCACAACAATAACATGCATAATTTTTCCATATTTGTTTGACTTCAACAATTACCAATTTACACTGAAATGAAGACAAAATAGTCAAGAAGAAGGGCTACACAATACAGATGGTGCACAAAAATCACTAACTGTTGTAAGCATTCATTGACCAGCTGCATAGTGATGAGTGGTACTTTTGGGCCTGTGAAAAAAAAAAGCTATAAGATCATTCACTTACGGGACAATCAGCAATCTCCTCACACCCTTCAGATTACATTCATACCAAGCAACTATCACATAACACCACACTGACAACAAAATCAAAGTGATTTGACAATGGCACAAAATGGAATGATCACTCTTCGGAAGTTTGCAATCCCAGACTACTATCAGTCACCACATCATTGACTTCAAGGGAAATACAGAGTAAATAGCTATCATTACATATAAAGAGCCACTAAAAACATGACCTGCACAACACTGCAACTGTAACATACAGGAAAGAAGAACTCTTTAAGACAATGGCATTTCTAAAATGTGTTCAATCAAGAGGAAGGAGACATATAGCAGCTCTGCCTTCCTAAGCCAATCTTAAGCATAGAAGTGAAAGGAGTACTTTTCTATGGTTAAATAACAGAATCGTTACTAACATGGTTCGGCAGAAAGGTGCAAAAAGCAGACTTTGTGAAAACATTAGCATTTTTTCTTGGAAAGGCACATATTCAGTGACAGAATTGCAATGCCAATAATCATTCTGAAAGATTCTACCATTAGCGTGACAGGTAAAATTCTACACAGTGTTTAAAGAGGAGAAAGGAGTGACAAAACGACTGCATAAGAAGATTGAATATGCAGTTGACTGGCTGAAAAGGAGCTGGTAATGCCTTGAGACAAGGACGGATTTCACAGTTTAAAATTCCTGTTATTGTTGCACATTGTATAAAGTATTTGTGACAGAAATGTTACCGGTAATATGCTGACTTTGATAAGGGTATGTTGGTAACCTGCTGGCAGAGGAGTTTGGTGCCAGAATGGAACTGGGATTTCCCTGTAATACTCTAACATGTTTGTTCCCTGGGCACTACAATGTGGTCTCAGTTACATCTTCAAAGCCAATGGCAATCCTTCTTCCTTTTTTCCATCTAATGTAGACATTCTACTGAATGCACTGCCTCTAACAAACCCTGCCTCCCATCTCTGTTTGCCAAGTAGCCTTTTTACCACCACAGAAGCTCAGAAAATCATTTCTTAAGCTTTGTCTTCCCTTCTCCTAATCAAAGTCAGTCTTCCAGGTATCTGATACCTCAACCAAAGGCCAATGACAGAAAGCACAGATTTATTTTTTCATATTACACAAGACGAAGTGAGTGAGGGGAATACAAGTACTATTACATTTTTCCTCTCTCCAAATTAGATCAGCTTGTTTCAGGAGTGGTTTGTCACCACCCTCAAGAGAACTATATACCATTCATCACAGCTTACAGATACTAAAAAACTGCAGGATGAACTGCTGAGTAGCTAAAAAAACAAATGTAGAAACAAGCTCCTTAAATCTCTAAAATGACATTCACTTTCCCAGAATGTGAATGATTCTCATAGCTCCTTTCTAAATACTTTCCTAATTCCTAAGGTTATTTCTGAAGACTAGACATCCAACCTGCCCATAATATACCCACCATAGTGCATTACAATTGCATACAGCAGTAACATCACCTCCCCTACATCCCTCCTATCAGTTGTTTTTATTCTAAAACAGTTCCTCTAAGGGCAGTCTACAGTGTTAGTCTCTAGACCTGGATCACATGCTTGCCCCTATTCAAATACAACTTACAGAATCATAGAATAGTTAGGGTTGGAAAGGACCTTATGATCATCAAGTTCCAACCCCCTGCCATAAGCAGGGACACCTCACACTAAGCCATCTCACCCAAGGCCTCATCCAACCTGGCCTTGAACACCACCAGGGATGGAGCATTCACAACCTCCCTGGGCAACCCATTCCAGTGCCTCACCACCCTCACAGGAAAGAATTTCCTCCTTATATCCAATCTAAACTTCCCCTGTTTAAGTTTTAACCCATTACCCCTTGTCCTATCACTACAGTCCCTAATGAAGAGTCCCTCCCCAGCATCCTTATAGCCCCCCTTCAGATACTGGAAGGCTGCTATGAGGTCTCCACACAGCCTTCTCTTCTCCAGGCTGAACAGCCCCAACTTCCTCAGCCTGTCTTCATACGGGAGGTGCTCCAGTCCCCTGATCATCCTCGTGGCCTCCTCTGGACTTGTTCCAACAGTTCCATGTCCTTTTTATGCTGAGGACACCAGAACTGCACACAATGCTCCAGGTGAGGTCTCCCGAGAGCAGAGGGGCAGGATCACCTCCTTCAACCTGCTGGTCATCCTCCTTTTGATGCAGCCCAGGATACGGTTGCTTTCTGGGCTGTGAGCACACACTGAAGCCGGCTCATGTTCATTTTCTCATTGCCCAACACCCCCAAGTCCTTCTTCGCAGGGCTGCTCTGAATCTCTTCTATGTCCAACCTGTAGCTGCGCCTGGGATTGCTCCGACCCAGGTGTAGGACCTTGCACTTGGCATGGTTAAACTTCATGAGGTTGGCATCAGCCTACCTCACAAGCGTGTCGAGGTCCCTCTGGATGGCATTCCTTCCCTCTGGGGTATCAACCGAACCTCACAGCTTGGTGTCATCAGCAAAATTGCTGAGGGCGCACTCAATCCCACTGTCCATGTCAGCGACGAAGATGTTGAACAAGACCGGTCCCAACACTGATCCCTGAGGGACATCACTCGTTACTGGTCTCCAGCCGGACACTGAGCTATTGACGACAACTCTTTGCGTGCGGCCAGCCAGCCAGTTTTTTATCCACCGAGTGGTCCATCCATCAAATTGATGTCTCTCCAATTTAAAGACAAGGATGTTGTGCAGGACAGCATCAAATGCTTTGCACAAGTCCAGGTCGATGACGTCAACTGCTCATCTTCAACTTCTTCAAGTTCCACTTGCCAAGCAGTTTAACAGTTACTGATCTCTTTTTATCATTAAAATTACTGGATCTTTAAAACTGCAACTTTTAGAGGTTTATTAGCAGTGATATATTCTCCCCCAGAGTCAGCAAAGACAATGACCAAGAAGCCCCTGCCATGCACCCTTAAAGGAACTTTCCTTAGGGTTTGAAATTTCCCTGTCTAGTGACAGTTTTTTGGATTCATTAACCAATTTTAATACAGTTAACATGAGTTACAACAAATCTCCTTAGAAAAAAATCAATCTGATTAAAAGACAGTATCATTAGGATCAAGTTCAAATGAATCACCCTACAATTAACCTGTGTCCTGATCGTCTTTTTTCTATATACTGGCAAAGCATCTCATTATTCTCACTCCCTTTAGACTTGGGTTATTTCAATGTTTGTTTAGGTTACCAAAAAATCCCTTAGACTGAAGTGCAAAAACAATTAAATGAAGATTGTCCTTCCAGAACAGGTTCTGCCAAATTCTCAAGTGTTTTTAGACACCATTTAACATAATCCAAACACAGACACAACAAAGTACCAATGTATCAGTGTAATATGATTACATCATCTAAAAAAAGCAAAGTCAAAACAACTATGGAATACATCTGTATTGTAGATATAGCCCTGGCATTGAGCCACATCCTGTTCTTCTCCTTGACAGCTACAATTTCTTCCAATAAACAACAAATAGCGGGTAAGACTTACACCTTCAGACTATTTTATCTAAAATGATACTAATAGAAAAAAAACTGTAACTCACAGATACTTTCATCAGAATTGGCTATACCAACTCTCTGTATTCCATATTAAAAAAAACCTGCGACATAGTTCCTTGCCTATTTAACTGCAGGAACTTGTGAAGCAGGAAATGCATTCCAAACAAAATACACACCTTGTCTGGCTATTTCCTCTGATAGTGTCTCCTTAAATAATTTGTCAACACTTAGGTTTAGTTTTGTCTAAAAGTCTAATCTCAGACATTAAAAACAGATTATCAATGACATCTGAAATTTGGTTTTCCAGGGATTATAAAAATATTAGTAATTTATATCCAAATCATATCCAGCAGGTTACCATCTTTAATTCTGCCAGATTTACAGCCACTGTTTTAGATTTAGAATCATAGAATAGTTAGGGCTGAAAGGATCTTAAGATCATCAAGTTCCAAACCCCTGGGCAGGGACACCTCACACTAAACCATGTCACCCAAGACTCCATCCAACCTGGCCTTGAACACTGCCAGGAATGGAGCATTCACAACTTCCTTGGGCAACCTGAGCTAGTGCTGCACCACCCTCACAGTAAAGAACTTCTTCCTTATATCCAACCTGAACTCCCCCTGTTTCAGTTTTAACCCGTTACCCCTTGTCCTGTCACTTCAGTCCCTAATGAAAAGTCCCTCCCCAGCACCCTTATAGCTGCCCTTCAGATACTGGAAGGGTGCTATGAGGTCTCCACACAGCCTTCTCTTACATTTGGACTATTTAAGCTTAAAATTAGGTGTATTCAACATCAACAGTAATTTTGTCAACTGGAAAAAATATTGTAGCTAAAAACTTGTAAAAATAATAAACTTACTGTAATCTGCAGAAAGAGATTCTATGCTGTTTCTGAGCATCTTTTGCAAAAAGCTGTACCCTTCATGCTCCATTCACAAGACAGAGCCAATGCAGAGTGCGGGAGGAAGGAAAAAGCCAACTATAAACTAGACATTAAATCATAAAATGTAATAAGGTTATCAGAAGTTTATTAGACCACACCTCTCCTCTAAGATGAGATCACACATATTTGTGTGTCTTACGACATTTTTGGAACTTCCAGAGACATACGCTCTTCCCAGTCTACTGCAGAGCTCCCCTAGCCACATTGCATCAGCCTCCACCAGTAAAAACATAAGCTTATTAGGTTTGTGGTGTTCCAAAAGACCTCTAACAGCAGCACATGCTCTCTTTATTAAATTAGCCTTGACTTTTTCAACCTCTCCTCATAGGTCTTGGATCCAGTGTCCTGACCACCAGTACTACTGTCTTCTGGAGTCTCCAACTTGGTAAAGTAACTTAAATTTGTGCTCACGTATTAAGTGCACGGCTCCAAACCTGCACAAGGAGCTTGTTGACTTCATTTCTACCCTAAATTGAGCAGAGGGATTTACACAGTGTTTTATGACAGCGCTTCCATTTATTTATCCTGCTGTAATGTTACATTTTTAGAACTTTTTTTGTGTATGATGCTGTTGTCAGCTCTTAACTCTCAATCTTTTACTTCAGAACGCCCAGCCATTCCTTCTTCTGTATTTGCCTTTTTTCTTTAATTTAAAAGCTGTATTTTAAACTTGCCCTTAATGACTTGTATCCCATTTTTCATAGATCATTCTAATTTGTTGGTTCATGTTAAATTCTAATCCAATCTTCCAATGTCCCTGCAGTCTCGTAGCTGCTGCCATTTTTCACTGCAGTAAACATGCAAGTCAATGGATACGTTAGTAATCTCTTTTCTTAAGGAAAAAGACATGAAAGACTGCTGTTTGTGCTGCTGCATCAGAACTGACTTATATAGAATGCACTTTTAAAAAAGAACACATTTCAGAAAGCCAGCTTTTAAACAAGAATCCAAGCTAAATGAGTACCAGAATAAAATAGTGAATTGAAGCTGAATGTTAGAGCAAAAAACAGGTTTTGTTGATCCTCAGACGTGGGTGAAAGTAGAAAGCAAGAAACACAGTAGGTACTCCAGAAACACAGAAGGATGGTTAATGGATAATGATAAAAAGGACAGGACTAAATCAGCAACATACCCTTCTGAAAAGATATTTTCCTTTTCCATCAGGAATCATATGTTTATCTATTTAGATATATAGAAATACATAAAATCTATCCAAGATCTCAGGTGCCCCTACAAACTCACAATATAAAGGCTTTTTGAAGAGATAAATTTATCGTCAAAAGCCTATCTCAGACAAATGTAACCTGCAGTATATTCAAGAAAGGATAAGAAAGTAGTTTAGAATGTAATTGTTGATCCTTCTTTTTTAATAAATTACAAAACTGCAGTCCATAGATGGAATGTACCAGATCAAGTGTGAAATATGATTAGGAATAAAAAAAAGAAGGTATAGAATACCATGGGAATGTTTTTACATGTGAGAAGTATCAAGAAAAATATTAAATAGGTAAATGGAATAAACAGAGGTTTTCCTAGCCAGACTCTGATAGCAGAAAATAGTTCTGAACAGAGTTTGTTATGCAATCTGACAGGAAGCAGGAATCCAACACAATCTATAGACTGCATAACAAAGTAATACAGAAAAGGTATCACCTCCTCTCTATTACTTAGTTACTTCCCTCAACCTATGAGCACTTCCTAGATCTTACCTAGATAGTAAGCTCCAATCAGCTTACCTCCACTGCTCAATCTCCTTTAGGAGTTGAGCAATGCATACAAAACCACTGGCTTAAGTACTGCTCCAGACACTGCAGTTTATCCTCTGCACAAATCCTCTTAATGATCCTCCTGCACAAATTGAACAGAAAAGGCAAAAAGAGGTTTCATGCAGTTCTTAACCATTGTGATCCGCCCTTGCTAAAGGAAGGACTGCATCTCTACAACAGATCCAACCATCACCACAGCTTACAGACAAATCAAGGCAGTGTGAACACAGTCCAAAATGAAGTATAAACACCAAGTATAAACAAGCCTATATGCAGGCGTCCGGGCTCACAGTTCAACCAGCCAATTCTGGAAAGAAGGGAGGTTTAGACGAGTCATGCAAGTTCTTCATACATACTTACCGTTCATTCCCAGGGCCTGAAGCACACAGGTATTTCACATGGGGCTTGGCAGAGGTGAATAGGAAGATTATTACAGATTTCCTAGTTATCTGCTAAAATTCTTTCCCTCTGAATCATTGTTTATATTCAGTAGCAACAGGTTGCTCCTACTAACAGCAAGGGCTGGGAGGGATGCGGCAAGATTAGCCAGTTCTAGTCTACACCTCTCACAGAAACCAAATCTGTTCTTCTCCAAAGCCAAATCATCCAGTTCCAGTCTAACACTGTGGTAACACAAGTGTTAACCACAAACTGATGGATTGATCCACTGCCTGGCTGCTGTTTCCCCACTCTTTACTCCTGCCTTCAGATTCTCATTTCTTCCTTTGCACCACTTTAACACTTTTCCTCACACTTATCTTAGCTGATTCAACCCACAAACCAAGGAACAAAACTTACCACCTTTTTGCTGGATTTGTGAGATAAAACAGTTAACTGGTTTCAGCAGGAGTCAGATATGGGAGAGAATAGGGTTCAGGAAAAGGAAACAACCTCTTTCAGTAGCAGTAAGCAGTTAGAACACCCAACCCAGTTTCAAGAAAACTAAGTAGAAATTGGATGTTTGGAAAGCTACCACCTTATTCTTTGTTTTGTCCTGACCATGAAGTCCTAAGCACATCATTTGAAATCCCAGTTTTATTTTTTATATTAAAATATTCATTAAATTCTTAAGCTGAAAAAAGTACTTCAAGTGTTATAACTGTATAAATAAGTCATAATAATTGAGAGTACTTTAGATGTCTACAACTTGACAACCATTACTGCAGTTGGGCGAACAGTAAAACCATCTCATCTGCAACAAATTTGCTTGAGCTGTTAGTCTAATTCAAGAAACTTTCATAACCTTCTTATCTTTACCACAACCAATGATACTGATCCTAACAGTCTTTTTCTACAGTTGCATCTAAAAAGGATAACTTCGTAACATGCTGCCTTTCCACGTTCACATCTGAATTCACGCTTCAGTGAAGTTCACTTCAATTCTTTAATCAACTTCTCAAAAAGAAGAAAGTTACTATTCTTCTATGATTTTTTATGATAACATTTATTTATTTAAATAAGTATTAAGGTACTTGCTTAGACCTTCAAAAACATAAGAATCCATGGTATTAAGGTTTTAATACTCATCACCATTTGAGAAAATCTAGCACTGGACCTAGAATATCCCAGAGCACACAATGGTTTACGCCACAACAGCTTAGTTACTTATAACTCTCAGATAGACTTCATAGAATAGGGCCTGTGCCCAACTTCTACAGTACTCACGATCTTTAAGAAATACATGTAGTATCTGCCATAGAGATGAAAGGGCCCAAAATACTGTCAAAGAATAAGGGCTTTGTACGTAAGATAGAGGATACATAATGAATCTATCAAAGAATTTATCTTTTTAGAGGTGAGAAGCAAGGGGGAGAACGGAGAGAAATGGGCATAAGGAGAAAAGAAAGATGAAATAGGTGTCTGACCCAATTTTGTCAGTGATCTGGCATAAAAGCAAAAGACCTGACCTCTCTTTTGCAAAGTGTGCTTCTTCCAGCAGACAAGGATTTATCAACAGAAGGGCAGTTTTCAGTTGCTGTTTAAGTAGCACAGGTCTTCATCTAGTTTGCACACATCTAGTTTTTGTCTGAGTGGAGGCAACATCACAAAGGAACAGAAGTACTTACTTACCAGCAATAGTTATTGTTCAAATTAATGCTCTGGGGGACTCTTCTTCCTCACTTTCATTTTGAAGCCTAGGTAATTCTCTGAAAGTAGAAGAGGAAAAGAGGATCATTAGTTTTTATCCGTTTTTACTTTTATCTGTTTTTTCATCCTTTGACAATTACATGCAGCATTTAAGAGATGCATGCAAGCACTCATAAAAAGAGAAGACTTTTATCATTTATGATTAGATAACTTGCAGCAAAACTCTTATGAAAGCAGAAATTGATACATATAAACAACCTCTATTTATACTGAGGTCCAAAAAACCCAGAAACTGTTTGCTTCATTGCCAAAAAAAGCCCAACAAAGGTTAAGTATAGACCCCCAAGGCATCTGTGAAAGAAATTAAGAAAGCAAGAGGGGGGAAAAGCAGTGGATTCATTCTTGGGATATATATAGCCAGGCTTTAGGGCAAAAAAAAAACACTGAGAAAAATAAGATCCTAAAACCAGATGCCCAAAATTAAAACAGTAAACTCCTCAAACTGAAATAGTTGCCACATGGAAAAGAATAGGCTCTGCCTTTAAAACAGATGTAACCAAATGTTGTTTTGTACCACTTGTTTATGTTTACACACAACAAACTTAGTAGACCATAATGCAGCAGGTAGTTTTAAACAAAATCTTACTTTTGGGTTATCATGGCATGGAGTTACTACATCATTTTATAACAGTGGTCTCACTAACTCAGAATGGCTGCATGCCACTGAACTAAGTGTTCACTCTTGGCCATATAACAGAAAAGCAATCAAAGCTGCACCTATCAGACTCTGCAACAGCAATAAATTGGATGTTGAAAAAGCTAATTTGTGAACCTGACTTCAAGGAAAGGGATAAAACTGGGGAAGGAAAATAAATATGAAACGAATTAAAGCAACAATAGTACCAGGAATGGGAGTGAAGAGAAAATGATAAATGCGTCAGATAATTGTCTTTTACTGCAATAAGAGTTCTGCCACAAGCGAAGCTTCAGCAGCTGCACTGTGAAATGAACAAGGCGAACTGGCAACTCTAAAAATCTCAAAAGCAGCAGAAGTGACAAAAAAAAATAAAAAAGACTGGATTTTTTATTTTCTTTTTCATATCATAAATTATTCAAACTAATCAGCACCTACAAGGTCAGAGCCCATGAACTTCCAAAAATGGAATGCCTGGAGGAAAGAGTGAGATAGCCTGTTTTCAATTCCATTTGAGATTGATAGCTTGGTTATACATCAGCTAAGGCGGCACTCAATAAAAAGGCTATAGCCTTTCCTGTGATAAAGGATTTCAGAAATCCAAACAAAACAGAAAAAATACAGCACTGTTACCCCATGTATAAAAAGTAACAACAAAGTTTTAGCTGTTCAAAAACTCTAAACCAGTTATTTTATTGTACCTGTCATCAAATCCATTACACTACCCATTTCACAGAAATGAGATGAAAGTACCAGCTGAAGGGGAGTCAGGGAGCCAAGCAAAACTGAACATGGAGCCCACCTTTTCCAAGAGATAGGCCTACAGTGAACCTATTAAAGCACAGTCTGGAATGATGTGTACTTTTCATGTGAAACATTATGCTCTATCATCTTACAAGTTCATATTTGCAACCCCAATCACAGGTAGAAAAGAGCATATTATGTGAGCCATACGTATGGAAAAATAGTTTTAGACAGGTTGGCTCACAGTAAACATGACGTGGACATGCTTATATTTCATGTAATGAAAAGAACTACTACTAAATTTACAAGTTGATTTAGCCTGAGGCAACAGCATTACAGGCAGTACCAAAAGGCCAGAGTCCTACCAGACAGGGCAATTCACCCTGCCCTACAAAAAGTTCCCCAAAATTTCACACTTAGTTAACCTAAAATATATGAAAACACACAGAACAATAGAAAGAAAGCATGATAATTTGGGTCTTTTTTCCCCACACTAACATAGCATCAGAGTGAAGCAGCTACTTAACAGTCATTGGCAAAGTAGAGGAGGAAATAAACAGAGCTCCAATGTAGTTTCTACCTCTGCTCCAGGAAAATTTCTCCACAACACATATGATTAACAAAAACAATAATCATTGCAAACAATGAAGTATATTGAGTTAGTTTAACATAAAACAGTCCAGCCAAGCCTGGCCAAGTCATTTGACGTTCCACTTAACAGATGCTACCTGTATGACAATGAATGTTGTATGACAACAGCCAGCTGGCTGTTTTGCAACCAACTATGCACTGGTTTTAGAATGTTTTCGATAGTCTGTTCAGAGTAACTCACAAAGAAGGTACAAATTCTGTACTGAAGCCAAGATGCAGGCAACCAGTAATTTTTCTCTTCCATCCCTACACCTATTACTAAGAGGAAAAAAACAAAGCCCTTTAAGATCACAACTAATGTAAAGTGACTGTCTATAAAATCAACCTACTCCAAGTCATTCAACTGCCAAAAAAGCTTGCAATTCTCCAGCCTAATATTGTTAACATATCCCTGAAAATGGAATTCTATTTAAAAACACAACTATTAAAAAAAAATCTTTGCCTTTGTTTTTCAGTCACCTCAACAGTATTTACAAATATCACTAACTAGACAGTGGTGCCTTCCAGGTAAGTCTGCCCCTATTGCAGTGCTCTTTTTGGAGATGAAGGTCATGAAGTAACTTTGCAGATAGGAAATTTTAGTTATATGCCAAATCCTGACATTGAAATGCTGCATGTACATGGGACTAGTCATGACCTTGTATTTTTAGAAAAATTAATCTATTTATTAAAAATATATCCTTATAAAGGGCTCGATATCACCTGGAGTGTTTAATCCGGTCTCCTCCATTACAAGAACCCATTCAAAACAAAGTCCAAATACATTTCATCAACACTTCCAATGTCATTTGAGTTTTAAAAAGATGCAAAACTTGACTGTACGACAGCAAGAGAACAGAATTCAAGGGTGCCAGCCACACTGTAAGTGCCTGCAACTACAGAAGAGTAAGATGAATAGGCCTACATAACCTCAGGAATACGGTTGGAGGATATGACACACTTCCCCATCTCACTGGGGCAAACTGATTTCACTTTGTGCAGACGCTAGACCTATATGGCAGCACAGGTTTACCTTCCCAATGCCACAGGAAGAATCAGACACCTCGCTCAAAATCCCACCTTTAGTCAATGGCAAATCGCCTCTGCATCCAAAGATAAACTATGCACCAAGAAGATAAAATAAGTAAATAAAAGATTCCCTTCTGATCTCTACATAGTACACGGGACAGTCATGAAGAACAGAACTTGTAAAATTGGAAACTTTATGAAAAACAACAATCAAATGTTTTCTTGGCTGCTTTATCCCCTGTCTCAGAGATTTCTGTCATTCCATCACTGAGAAATCTCATATGCTTTATTTTTATATGTCTCATTTTTAATTTCTGATTCCACAATCAACCTTATAATCTTACATAGTCTTTTTCCATAAATATATAAAGCATTATCCCAAACCACCAAGTTTCTCCCTCCATTACTGATGTTGCAAAACTAGACCTCACCCTTTGATTTTCAAACAAGATGTGTTACTAAGTTTACCCCTTGGATGTATTTATTTTCAGTTGCTTCTCTCCCATACCCAATAAAGACTATTCTTACTTCTTCCTAGGCTTTACTTGTGGAGTTCTTCCATTCTCCTTTAAAAAGGCAAGTTCAGCTTCAGCATAATCACACTAACAGTCCTTTCGTTTCCAAATGACTCCATCTTTTCTGAGTGTGTCTGTGATCAGAGCTATGTACCATCCTAAATGTGCATCAACCAATGCTTTCTTGGCTGGTCCTAACAATCTACAAACCTGCTGGTGTGTCTTAGAATCATGTTACTCTCCCAAACCCCTATCATCTGTCAAGAAAACAGATCAGAATCATGCAACAGTCTACCTCTGATATAATGGTTTTATACCAGCCTAGTTATACCAGGATTTCTCATCAGCACTCATATATGTGAACTGTCAATTATTATTTTGTTAATTAAACTTAAATCATTTCCTAATACTCCAAACACCTAAATCACCCTCTAAGTACAATAAACCTGCCCCCTTTAGTATCAGCAACTCCAGAAGCACATAGACCAGCTCTTTAGCAAAGTCACTTGCTTATTTCAGCCCTGGCTCTAAGGTTTCCACTAGCTGGCAGAGAAGTGACTGAACCTATGTTAAGGCAAATATTATGAGAAAATAATTTAAACAACAAAGCCACTTCAAACAAACAACAAATTCGGCTACAATGCTACACTGAATGTTTTTTCACGTCTGGCAAAGAAAAGCAAATGAAAGATCACCCCTTCTGTAAGCCAAGTGAAGCTCAGAACACGTGTTTTCTGCTTTTAAGACAAGAGAGAATGTGGTTTACTAATGAAGAAAGAGTTAATTTAGCTTCAAAACTGTGCTTCATCTCCATTATACCCATCAATTTATATGCCTAGCATCATGGTTAGCTGCTGATACTAAGCAAGTTTCCTCAAAAAATACGGTAAAAAACAAACATCACAGGGAAAGGTAACCTTTTTAATACATACATTTTAAAAGAGATATATATGATAATCTGTATATACTATATCTATTTGTAACCATAAATTATATAAAAGGTCTTATATAAAGATATATATAAAGATCATCTTCTTTAGTTGAAGATCCCTTTCTGCTAAGAGTTAAAGAAAAGCTGGCATATACTCAATCCATAACATAAAAGGATCAAAGCCAAATCATCTAACTTCTACTGCACACACAAGAAAGGCTCTCAGGAATTAGCTGGTTTGCAGTGAAATGCACAGGATTCTTTCTGCAGTTCAAATTGTAGAGAAGGTTCCTCTTCAAACAAGCTTTGACTACCACAGGTTTGAGAAGAACGTACAATCGTTCAACGAAATTCTACATTAATCAAACAAGATACAGATTTGGAAGCATTATTTCTCAAAATTCCTCAGAACAAGCCCAAGAGAGATTTCCTTATGCTTGTTTTTCTTTTTCAGGTAGGACTTTGCCACTTTGACCTCATTCTAAGAGTACACCAGTTTTAATAGCACAAATAATAATTAGAAGCAATACTCAGTATCATTATCCTTACCAGAACAAAAACATAAAACGGTTACTGTAAGGTGTAAAGTCCCTTCATGATACTGAAATTCTCACACATAATGGGTATATTAAAGAATTAAATAAGAATTAAATTATTAAATAACATCTAAACACATTTTCAACCTATTCTCTTGATAGGAGGTAGGTCACCCAGAATGTAATAAACCAATGTGACACTGCGCAGTTCTCAAGTTCTTCCCTACTCCCCTCCTTCAAGACACATTGGCCCAACCAGATGACTCATTTTTCCCTTTTGCTTAAAAAAAAAACACATGACCCTAGCTGACACATCCCAATAGTCCCAGAAGACAGGTCACTACTGTTCAGTGCCCACAGCCCCGTATTTTTCACTTCACAGTTTCACATACGCTGCAGGGACACTGCTAATACAGTACACACTTGGATGTGTAGAGCAAACTTGGGGGAGATTTGGGAAAACACTGCAAGCACTGCACCTCTCTTAAATCCAGGAAAACATGTTACGTTTCTTTTCCCCAGAGTTCCACTACTTCTCAGCCATGTGAAGTGCCATCTGTGCTTCCCAGCCTGGCAAGCTAAAAATCTGCTGCCATTCACAGTAAGCAAACTAAAGGCAAAGACTGTCCTCTTTGATAAAATAACAAGACTTACAAATGGCAATCCAGATCACAGCTCCAAAGTGATGAATGGCAAGTGTGGCTAGTCAAAGGGTCACAGGAAGAAAAAGGTGGCAAACAGTAGACTGTCTTCAGAGCTTGCTTCATCTCTGTAAACTAACAGAGATCAATATAAAAACTATGGGGAATAAAATAAAAGTAACCGGAAATCTCAGAAAGCAAACAAAAATATGACTTAACTGACACAACATATTTAGCGTTATTTACTCAGATACTACACAAAGTTAGAGGGTATACTTGGCTCAGGAAGAACAGGTATAGATGGTAGAGGAGGAAATCTTAGTATCTAAGGTTTGTATACTTGTTCTGAGATCCAGGATGCAACAGAAGCCAAACACTCCACATAACATTAAAATGAGAAAGTTACAGTGCAAAGGAAAGTGTGGATACCCTCTAAATTACCAACAAGAAAATTCAAGTGGATGAGGGTCTGGAGGGACTGATGAGAGGCTGGTTGTTTTTTTTTTGGTTCTTTTAGTTTGGGGTATGATTTGTGGGTTTTTTCATACACAGCCAGCAGAATCATTCAAAGCACAAGACTTAACATGCATATTAATGATGCACAGGATAGGCAGTTAACCTCCAGTTAGTAACTGGCTTGACTATTGGCATTACGAAAGTTAATTCAGAACATCATACACATCAGTATACTAACCCTGAAACTTTCACAGACACTGAAATGCAATCATCATGTTAGAATAAGCTCTAAACTACTTTTGATAAAGGCCAACTGCACTCTTCCACTCTCTGAGAACAGGCTGAGGATTATCACATAAGCCTGGAAAACTTTGGAATGGTACTGTGCATGCAGCTACCTCTGTTGAAGGCTGTGTGATCAACAGAAAGGAAAATGTCAGCTGTCCTCAATACCAGACAATGGTCCACTTTATTAGCATTGATGCAGCCAAAAGGGATTTGAACTCAAACCATCTTAAGGAAACAAAAACTAAGTGCAGATAAAGTCTGGCAAAGTATACAAAACTAAGAAAGGGGAAAGTAGTAACCATCTTTAGAAATTTAACCGGAAGAATGAGGAAATTTAGGGACAAGGAGATCACACAGAGAGAAAACTCTCTTTAAAGAGAGACAGGCTACTAAAAGAAAAGACTGAAAAAAGCTGTCAGGAAAGCCCAGTTAAGAGTGATGTTAAGTGAGACAACACAAAGGAGAAATAAAGGCTGAAATGCTGGCAAAACTTATTCTCTTGAAATAACATCAAGAAACTCAGCAGGAAACAAACCTGTTTGAATCTGAGGAAGGAAATAGTTTGTGCTGTACAGCTTCATGATTATTTGTTATGGGTTACAGTAATTAGTTCAAAAGAGAAAGCCTATCCTCTCCAAAGACAAGGCTATGAATACAATGTCTGACAGTCCCAGTGAAAGAAGATCTAAATCTGCAAGCTTCACAGAAGAGAGACAGTACCATGCACGTCACTGAGAAACAATTGCGATGTTGAAAACACAACAAAAAGGAACATGGCTGTAAGCCAAAACAGAAAGCACTTTGTTTCTAATTCAAATTTATATTAAAAAGCTAGAAGGCCTTCCTAGAAATTACGAGGGATTGTTTTAAACTGTGGGATTTAATTCAGCCTATCAAACTTCAGATACAAAAGAGATAAAGAATTTTAAACTACACACCTTACTACCCACTACACATACCCACTAACCCTACAAATACAATTACTCAGTCCTTTAAAGGCAGCAAAATTTATATTGAAAGAAAAGTGAACATACCAACACCAACAGAATTACTAAGAACCCTGTATGTGTTAACTGAAACAATTCATGTAGTAGCAGATTAAAAGAAAGAAACAGCATCTTCTATTGGGCTTTTGATGCCTACCCTGCTCCTTCCTCTTTCTGTTTTCCCTTCTTTCTTGAAAAGGTAAGTTCTCCAAACCTGCCCACAGTGAGCACACAGTTTGATATTGCTGTGGAAATTATACTAGGAATTCATACTTAATTTCATCTTTCATTTTAAGCTTTTCCAAACAACAACCAGTAAAATTCATAGCACTTTACTGCAAAGTCTACGCTCAAAACAACTTGAGTGACTGCTTTTACTAACTGATTGGTCAAATAGCAGTAATGTGACACTAGTAAGACTGTGGTCAACTTCACTGCTGTGATTCAGAAGCAGACCAGCAGCTGTGAAGATTTCAAAGATGGTATCAGTTTCATACTGCTGCCGTTGCTGCTCCGTGGGAAGGCTGTGAACAGATGCAAGCAGCGTTCAGCATCCAGGAGGCTGAAAAAAGAAGGAAAACACAACACTGCTTCCCTTGAGGCAAGACAGCACTGCAGCTTCATGTTTATCAGACACCGGCTAATTAAAGGTAGGTCTTCAAACAAAGGCCGAAAAGGCTATCGAAGCTGAGATTCCAGCAATTAAGATCAAAGAAGTGGTCAGAGATTTTCAATGAGAAAAGTCTGACAGACCTTTAAGAAATTTGTCTTTTAGGGGGATGATGCCTGATAATGAAGGAAGCTGAAAATGTGCATTGAATATAATTCCATTAGCATTAATATTACACAGAAAACATGCAATTTATATATTTCAGTAGACCACAAAATGCCTTCAAAATTACTCCTCAATAGTACATACCAAGCTTTACAGAGCCTAAATGTCAGGGGAAAGCCACATACAAATACTATGGTACATTTCAATTCAAAGAGATTTCAGGTCTTTTAAGTTGCTCACACACGTTTTTGACACATTTTCCTTGAGCATGCTTCACCACAAAGAGACTAAAATAGCATGATATTAAGAAGAGACTATCTCTTAATGTACGCGTGAAGGTTCTTCCTGAAGTGGTTCTGTTACTTCCCTATCTTCCTCTTTTACTATCCATTAGCCAATCGTGCATCCCTCCCTTATTCCTCTGATGCTTAATTTATGAAGGAAATTTTTAGAAAATTATACATATGTTCTTCCCTACGCAGAGATGAAAAGCAAATACCCTTTAAAAAAGTTACATGTTGAATTTAATCAAGCTGAATTTCCTCTTTTCATCTCTTTCCAGCTATAAAGTATGAAATAAAGCAAACAGACTCACTGCAGTGCGTTTACTGTGGGTTAAAGGCTCCACGACAGAGTTCTTCATTCATTCCCAAAACATGTATATATTGGTAGTAATTCATGTTTCCCTACACTTGAATTATGGTACAAACTACCTTACGTGACCAGTATTAATCTAGTATAATTATTTAGTTTTGTATATATGCATATCTATGTATGTATAACATGGATAAGTATAACCTAGTTTTCATATAGCAAAGAACTTCATAAATTATACCAAGCATCACCTCCGTTTTCCTTTGTAACAGCTTCACTTAGCCATAGATCGCCCTTTCCCACACCAGTAAAGAGGTGCTGACAGACGACATGCAAAGATGACAAGGCAGTGCTCAAACACCAAGGGATACAGAATTGTGAAATTGAGTTTTCTGCTAAATCCTGATCCCAGTAAGGGTACAGTAGGAAGGGAAAAGGCAGTATACGGAAGAACTCCAGGAAGCATGAAAGAAAAGATATTGAGACAGTGTCAAAAAACATTGAGATGTAACCTTAAGCCTGATGGAAAAGCACGTTTTGTAGTAGCTTTCACAATATGCATAGTTTTACCCAGATACAGTTTGACATCAGCTCTGGCCATCTCTGAACTCATTAAAGAGCCTACCAGATAAAGAAGAAAAAACTTGTCACTACCCTTCATGCATCTCCACTAGGAAATAGAGAGTCTAAAGATGAAAACAAGCAAGATAAAAGACAACCGAGAGACAAAATGTTTCATTGAGGCTCCAACTGCACCCTCAAGATCTCATGACTCTTCCTTCCAAATACATTTGCTCTACATGCTACACATTCTGCCTGAGCAACTGTCACCAAATACACATATGTAATAAGTGCAGCTCAGGGAAGACAGGCCCCTGCAATAGTATAAATGCCATTAGAAATCACAGCTTGACAATATTCCATTTTGCCGTACCATATCCCAGAAGAAACATGTCACACTAATATATAGGCTACCAATACACCCCAGAAAGTATTTACACTTACTATTCTTAAATACTGTCCCACTGTATTTGGGGGATGGAAGGGTGAGTGTGTTGTAATGTTAGTACATACTAACTGTACACACCTGGGACTATCCTCCTTCAAAATAAAGGTAAATCTTCACACAGCACATCCAAACACAGCTGAAGAATTCTCAGATGGGAATCCAGAGTTCCCAGCACTTGTTTCTCTATAATCACATTTGTCATAACATATAAATAAAAACCATAATCTAGAGTGCTCTGTGCTCTAGATACCAGGTGATGCAACACTTTCAAGCAATAGCCAATAAAAGAACTGTCCAAAGGAACATCCTCTATGCTTCCATTTCAAAGCACATACGATGTCAAAAAGCACAGTTAGAGCCATCACCTCTTTTGATAAGATATGCTGAAGCCAGATAAAGAAATGATCAATCTCCTTGTGGTTGCTGCCAGAGAAGGTAAGGCATTTCAGCAACAATACTACACATTTGTAAGAGACTTCAGGAGAAAAGCCCCTAACAAAGGTTATCAGTCTAAAGATTCCCTGTTTGGTTATGACTTTGAGTACTTGAATAACAGGAATGACAGAGGGAAACATTAAGTAGAAAAGCAGTTCTTTGCTGTCCTAGAAGTCAGATCAATGGAAACCTCCTCAGTAAATGAAAAAATGTACTGTTTGATTGCAGGTGCCACTGAATTACACCCACTATTTACTAACTTCTCAGCAGGAAGCAATAATCTTCAGGAACTCCCAGGATGCTCCTTCACTGTCGAACACAGCACAAGCATACTGCAACATTTCACATCAGTGCCATCAGAAATGTATTCCAATAAATATTTAAAGACTATGAGAGCTGTTTCTGTGTTTACATTAGTTACATACACTTTAAGACGAACAGGAGGGCTGTTCAGAATCTGCATGCACTTTGGAGATAGAACTCTGAAATTAACAAGGTACAATTCTGCTTACTACTTTTCACACTGATGTTCAGAAAGAGCCTTGTCATTGATGCCTTGGTTAACATTTCTGATGGGACATTAACCATAGCTCCATAGAGAAGCTCCGATTCTTAGAAACATAAAAATTTAGTCATGAGCCCATAAAACCAAAAAGCCATCAAGATGAATCATTTTCTTTTCCTGAAGAGTCTCTAGCAAAACTCATTCACATACCAAATGGATGCCTTAACCAACACGGCATGACTTGGCAATACCTGAAAATCTTTACCACATTGTATCATAGCCAATTTTATGCTTGTCTTCTAAAATACATCATTCTTCCACTAATCTCTACTTGAAGGAAAGGGCTCTCTGCCTCAAAAAAAGCAAGATGTTATTTAACCAAGAGCAAACTTGGACTCTGCCATATGAAAGTACTACAGAAGGGATCCTCAAAGTTAGGAAAACCAGTGAAATTTACTTTATACTGAAGGAATAAGCAAAGATCAGTCGGGGGGGGGGAATACACATCACATCAACAAAAACTGCAAGTAAAATGGATTTATATTTAATCTTTTCCAAAAAGTTGGACAAAAATGTATCTTAATGACAGGTGAAACTCAAAATATTGAGTTGCCTACATTACAGTCCAGAAGTAAAAGTAATATTATCCTTAAGGACTGAGTGCAAGTTAATTGCAGGAATTCAGCATAAACCCACATGCACTTAACCTGAGAATTCAGTTAAAACTCCGTCAAAAACTAAACAACTTTTCCAAGTGAACATACAGAAAAACTCTGCAATTATGTCTTTAGGTAAATTAATGAAACTCCTTCATTTAAAAATTTAATTTCAATCATCCTACTTACTTAAACAAGGTTCTATATCATTCCTGTAGAAATGCTGTAGCGCTGCCTACCAGTTCCCTACTTTTGGCAAAGCTGTCACTAGCTCTCACACAATTCACTTACGTATAGCAAATAGGTCTAACCTAGCATAAAAATTCCTTTACAGCTATTACAGCTGATGACAAAAGCATAGGAAAATCACATCCTATTACATGTTAATGTATTTATCAAGCATTACTTCAACAAGAGCTAGCCATAATTGCAAAAACTGCCAACCAATAGTCAGAATTCTGTTACACATTCAGACCTTCAACAATTACATGCCTCAGGCATTTAGGCTAAGAGTTTCGTGCTCCCTCTGTCTTCATAACTCATTTAACCCTTTGTCAGGTCTACCATTTTCCATCCTGCATCTGACATAAGGTGAAGAACATTATACATCCTTAGATTCTTTCTGGAAAGTAAAAAAAAGAATAAAAGCACAAAGCCTTGACAGAGACAGGACAATGGAAAGAACTTGTCAAGTATCAGAAGAAGTTGTTAAGTATCAGAGGACCATTCAATTAAATACAGAATAATTCCTAGTCCTTATGTTATAAAAAAAACCACCTGTAGAAAGCTTAACTGAGACGAAGGAAGTCATTCTGCAATTAAGAGCCATACGCAGCTTGAACTCTAGTGACCTGCATGCTTATGAGATGAGTAGTCTCAGTATTGGTTTTGGCACAACTCTATCTTTTTTGAATCGAGTCTCAACTACAAGGAAAAGTGCTCAATGCCAGCAGAAAAGCACCCTCCTTTGAGAAAACAAACATCAAACCACAATGCTGCAATGAATCACAGAATGGGTGACGTTAACAGGGATCTCTGGAGGTCATCTTGTCCAACCCCTGCTCAAGCAGAGCCACCTAAAGTCAGTTTACCAGGAACATGTCCAGACAGCTTTTGAGTGTCTCCAGATGGCTTTTGAGTGTCTCCAAAGATGGTGACTCCACGACCTGTCAGGACAACCTATGCTAGAAGGTATCAAAGTTGGTCAAGCATCACTCCCCCTTGGTGGACCTATGGTGTCCACTCCTGATTACTTCCTTGTCCTTCATGTGCCTAGAAGTGGCTTCCAGGATTAGTTCTATCACTTTCCTGGGATCAAAGTGAGGCTGACTGGCTTGTAGCTCCCTATGTCCTCCTTCTTGCCCTTCTTGAAGATAGGAGTGACATTTGCTTTCCTCCAGTCCTTAGATGATACTTCTCCCAATTGATATGATCATTCAAAGATTATTGAGAGCTGCCTCACAATGATTGACCCTCCATATACCGTCTAGACATAGACAAGAAAATAACTTACATAAGGAAAGAAAGAGAGCAAGTTGCCAAAATACAAAAAAATGCCTCTATAAAGGGCAGTAGACTCAGGTATGCCCACAATATGAAGCATTTTCTGAGGAAAATAGCATGAGTATGGCCTGCTTAAATATCAGAACTGTAGAGTGAGAGAGAACTCTACAGAGAAAATATTGCCTCATAGCAAAAAGCCTAGACCAACACTGGAGACATGCATCTGGCTAACTAATGCACTTAGGCAGGCATACAAATCTGACAGTTTCCCTTCTATACTCATGACGATTGAGCAAGCCCACCATAAATAGCTACAACATTCAAACAGGGAACATGAGATTGATACAGTTGGAATAGTGGATGTATTCACAATCTACATAAGAAAATGTGCCATGAAAGGCAGAGTCCTGGAAGTCCTGACTGAAAGCATAGCTGGTCACAAAACTAACTGTCCCTGCAAAGCAGAGGCAGCAGTATCCTACCTACTTCAGAAAACAATGGACTTGGAAGCAAGCAAAAAATCAGTATTTTGTGAAATGTTATCTCAAACTCATTCTGTGGATAGTCTAGGATCAGAATATCTCTGGCTGATGGATACCAGCATATCCTGTTAAGCTCAAGACACGGGTTTATGATCTTACTCTCAGATTTCAGTACTTGGGATATTACCTATTCTTGGCCAAATTCCTTGACGCAGCTAAGGGTATACCAGAAACACATATTCAGCATGCCTGAGGATAAAGTGCAAGTGATTATGTGCACACACACACACAGATCTGAGGAGCAATCAGCTCAATAGAGACAATGTTCTCTCAGCACTTCTGTAGCCACAGAATCTGCAGAATTACCATCTATCATTACTATGCATGACACTGCAATACGCTGTACAGGAAAAATCAAACAAGCATTTTAAATTATGCTGAACTCTGTATCTGGTATGTCTGTTTAGCTCCTCAAGAGACCAACATTTCTCTGCTCTACATTATACTGAATCCCTCACCCTGTAAGAGCACTATCTGTTGTAATCAAGTGGAGAAGAATAAAAGGGCTTGCTCATATTCATCCCAAAGTTCTTCCTGCTACTGAAGGAAAATTACATCAGAAGAAACTATCAACAACCTGCTAAGGGACAGCATCCCCTGCTCCCTAAGAAATACGCAAAGCACACTCAGATCTGCAGTTTGAAGATGCTGTCGTAGGGTGTAATGTAAGCTGTCATATTACCCAAATTACCTAGAAAGTATTGCTACCTAGTGCAGTATCATCTCACTGAAGTTAAGGCAACAAAAATTGCAGAGAGAATGTCTAGCAGTTCAACCCAAAATCCAGAGTGCTGAATAGGCATCTGCAATGAAGAACAACTCAAGCAGAACATCTTCCAATGCCGTTGTGTCCTATGCAGTGGGTCATGTCAGGCAAGAGGTGTAATTCATACTATCCTAATAGTTGTAACTTGAAAACACCTCAAGCAACAGAGATATCAAAAAATAAGATGTTGTACTGTTAAAAAAAAATCCCATGGAACAGGCTTATTTAATGAACAGAAATGCAAAGACATGTATCGGAAGATTGTAAATTGTGGGTAAGTCTTTCCAAACCTTTTAAAAAGCTAAAAAACACAGGCAATGGAAAAAGGAAGTGCAAAGACTACCTAAGCAAACCAAGACATGGCACAATACCACAAAGTTGTCTCACTGAAACAAAAGCATAAGTACGGGAAACAATTATTTTTTCTAAACCTATTTTTCTCCCATGAATTCAAACCTTGCCCTAAATAAGGAACAAATGCTTGCCTAGGCACCTGAGATAAACTAAAGACATAACGTGCACTGTCATGAACGGTCTTATACAACTTGTGGTGAGAGAAAAACAGGATAGGGAGAAAAAAGAGACCATCAACACATTACATACATTGCAACAGCAAAAACTGTTCAGTCTCAAGTATATAATTATCTAATGTGTGAATATCCACACTGAGCGTCAACCAGAGGAAGCTACTTGGCAAACACCCAAAAAGAGACAAGATGTAGCTAAGTACAGCATATCAGAAACCTGTATACATGTTTCAGGTATGTTACGTATCTTATGATCGTAAATACCGGCACAGAGCTAAAAAACTAAAGTTCCAGGCAATCTGAAAGCTCACATTTTGAAACAGGTCCCTTGGTGAACAGAAATCTCCTTTTAGGCTAAGAGATTAAAGAAGAAATTTATGCAATTAGATGCACTAATACTTTAAAAATTGGTTTTAAAAAAAGCATCTTTATGAACTGTTCAATGAACAGTTCATACATGCCCATAAACACCTCTAAAACACTAAACAAAACCTCCAAAGTTTGAAAGATGTATTCCTATCCATACAAATCAGATGTACTGTAAAAAGTTATGATGCTGTCCAAGTTCTAAGCAAATTCTAGTGAAGTTCAATAAGTAGTAAACTAAAGATGAACATCAGGAGGTTGTTGGAACAGAATTCTTACTGTTCTTTTACGAAACCTTTAGGAAGAGGGATGCTTTGAAGAAAGAGTTCAACACACAGCAAGTAAGAATTAACTTCTGTAAGACATTCACAGCACTGTTCCACAGGTTTCTAATAATAGTCTTTACCTTGCAGAATTAATAATGTCGTGGTGACATTCATTGCTATTAAATGTCTCCCAAAAGAAATTCTAATATTACAGAAAATTACTCACCTTACCACTATAACGTTATGAAGCAAACATATAATGAAAGCGGACTCCTAAAAAGCATTTACATTTGGAATATTGCTACCATAAAGCAACTGTTGCAGCACAAACTCCATAAAATTCTAGAATGACCAATACATGACGTGTTTCATGTTATTTTGAATGCATTACACCTGAAGATAAATGATGTAAATTATACTTTAGTAATATCTAATATTTGAAGAAAACAAATAAAATGGTTGATTCACTGGAAGCTATGCTTTGCTAGAGAAAACACCGCTTGTCTTAGGAAAGATCCCTAAAGACTACAGGTTAGCAAATACAAATAAAGAGGAAAATCCTCAGAAAAGGGTTACTCAAAGATTTCCTCAGGTAGCATCTCATGCTTCAATAACAAAAATCAATTAAATATACATTTATATTCCCAGCCTGTCATTTAACAGTAGCTCTTTGCTGCAGGCAACTCTTCTGATTTGAAGGAGGTGACTGGTGACAGCCAACATGGCTTCACTAAGGACAAATCGTGCCTAACAAATTCGATGGCCTTCTACAACAGGGAGACAGCAGTGGTGGATAAGGGAAGAGCAACTGACATCATCTGCCTGGACCTGTGCAAAGCATTTGACACTGTCCTGCATGACATCCTTGTCTCTAAACTGGAGAGACATGAATTGATGTCTCCATCACTTAGTGGATAAGGAATCATTGAGTAATGTCTCCATCTCTCAGTGGATAAGGAATTGGCTGGACGGTCACACTCAAAGTGTTGCAGTCAGTGGCTGGGTGTCCAAGTGGAGTCCAGTGATGACTGGTGCTCCTCAGAGGTCAGTATTGGAACTGGTGCTCTTCAACATCTTTGTCAGCAACATGGACAGTGGGATCAAGTGCATCCTCAGCAAGTTTGCTGACGACACCATGTGTGGTGTGGTCAACACACTGGACGGAAGGGATGCCATCCAGAGGGACCCAGACAGGCTTGAGAGGTGGCCAACACAAACCTCATGAAGTTCAACAAGGCCAAGTACAGGGTCTCGCACCTAGGTTGGGACAAACCCCATGACAAATACAGGCTGGGAAGAGACCGGATTGACAGCAGCACTTAGGAGGACTTGAGGGCGTTCATCTATGAGAAGCTCAACATGACTCAACAGTGTGCTCTTGCAGCCCAGAAAGCCAACCATGTCCTGAGCTTCATTAAAAGGAGTGTGACCAGCAGATCAAGGGAGGTGATTCTTGCCCTCTACTCTAGTCTCATGAGACCGCACCTAGAGTACTGCATCCAGCTCTGGGGCCCCCAACAGAAGGATGTGGACCTGCTGGAGCAAGTCTAGAGGAGAGCCATGAAGATGATCAGAGTGCTGGAGCACCGCTCCTATGAAGACAGGCTGGGAGAGTTGGGCTTGTTCAGCCTATACAAAGTGCTGAGGAGACCCTTAGAGTAGCTTTCAGTACCTAAAGGGGGCCCGCAAGAAATCTGGTGAGGGACTTCTTACCGAGGCATGTAGTGATAGGGCAAGGAATAATGGCTTTAAACTGAAAGATAATAGATTTACATTAGGTATCAAAAAGTTCTTTGCTCTGAGGGTGCTCAGGCACTGGCACAGGGTGCCCAGAGAAGCTGTGGCTGCCCCATCCCTGGCAGTGTTCGAGGCCAGGCTGGATGGGGCTTGGAGCAACCTGATCTAGTGGATGGTGTCCCTACCCATGGCAGGGGGCTGGAACTGGATCAGTTTTAAGGTCTCTTCAAGACAAACCATTTTATGAAGGATGGTAGTTAAAAGTCTGCCAAAACTGTTACTGGGCTCCTTGTACCTTAGGACTCCTTCTCCGTCTTCATTTGTTACACATCTCCACTCTGAAAATGTGTTGAGGAGGGAGGGAAATAAGGAAAAAAACAGGAAGAAACAATCATGTGAGGGAACTATCATGTATTTGGGGGCAGCGGGGTAGAATCAGAATTGATTGCAACTCATTTAACAGATAGTCAGAAAATCACCACCTTGAAATGATGCATTATGAGCTACATAATATGAATTTACACACATATCCTGACAAATGATCCAGAAAGATCACCTATTTTTAAGGCTGACAGATACTTCCTTGTAGAAGATTCATTTTCCAGTTTCTTCTAATGCGCCAAAGACTACAAGATAGACCCACTCTGTGCCAGGCATCCATGTCAAAGCTGAGCTACCTCAACATTTTCACTGTATGCAAACCATTTTTCCCCTTTCCAAGGAAAATTACAGAAAAATACACTTTTGCCCCATTACAAAAGACTGTTTTTTCTTGACAAAGTTTAAGCACTTGCATGCTTTTAGCTCCACATGCATCTTCCTAAGGGACAGCAAAATGCATATCTTGACACACAAACGATGCTTTTGTCAAGCTCACTATAACATTACTGTTATTGATTTTGCTCTGATATGTTATAGCTGAGTCACGTACACATTCTGTCTGTACTGACTGCGTTCCAGGCTTCTGGGAATGACCTGTTCCAGTTCATTCCCACAATTCCAGGCTTCTGGGAGCTAAGCATCAGCAGCTCTAGACTCATAGGATAACACAGGTTGGAAGGGACCACTGGATGATTCTCGTCCTACCTCCTCCCTCAGAGTCAGCTGTGAGATCAGACCAGGTTGCTCAGCTTTATACATTTGGGTCTTGAAAACTCTAAGACAGAGATCACACAGCTTCTCTGGGCAGCCTCTTCCACAGCTTGCCTACACTTACGGAAAGTTTTTCCTTATATCCAGTCTGAACCTTCTTTGTTTCAATTTACAACCATTGCCTCATGTCTTCCCACCACACTTCTCAGTAAAGAGCCTGACTCCATCTTCTCAGTCATCTCCTCAAAGGTACCAGCAGGTTATTGTTAGATCCCCCTGAAGCCATCTCTTCTCCAGCTAACAAATGCAACTCTTTCAGCCTCTCTTCACAGGGCAAGTGCTCCTGCTCCCTAACCATCTTGACAGCCCTCTACTGAATTAATTTCTGTTTATCAATGACTTTCCTGTACTGAGGGTCCCAAAACTGGGTGCAGTACTCTAGATGCAGTCTAATAAGCACCAAATAAAGAAGGATAATCACTTACCTCCATCTACTAGCTACATTCCTATTAATACAGCCCAAGATGTTATTTCAGGGGCATGCTGGTGGCCAGATCACCCTAGTTCACAAAGACACCATATTTCTCCAGCAGAGCTGCCTCCAACATAGTCAGTCCCCAGCCTGTTTCACTGCAGTGGTACACTGCATAGACCATTTGTCCTTGAATTTCATAAGGCTCCAGATGTGTGCCCAGCCCCAGTCCCTCTGAATGGTAGCCCCATTCTCATGCATATCAACAACCCCAATTTGGTATCATCTGCAAGCGTTAAAAGCACACTCTATCACTTTCTCAAGATGAACCCCTACAGTACCACACTTGTTACCAACTCCCTATATGACACATTAACCACTACTTTCTGAGTCCAACCATCCAGCCAGTCTTTTGTTCACCTAGCTCTCCATCCACACAGACTAATAATCAAATCTGGACACAAGAGTATTGTGGGAGACAGAGCTGACAGCCTTACAAGTTAAATGAAACCCACTGCTCTTCCCTCATCTGCAACTTCAGCCGTCTTACGTGGAAGGCAATCAGGCTAGTCACGCATGATTTACCTTTGATAAATCCATGCCGATTGTTCCCAATCATTTCCTTCTTCTTGTGCCCAGAAATGCGTTCCAAGAACACCAATGACCTATTTTCCCAGGGACAACAAGGAAACTAGCCAGCTCTGTAGTAACTTGGCCTGTGTTTTGGCCTTTTCTGAAGGGTGCAATGTATGCCTTTCTTCAGTCATCAGGAAGCTCTCCTGGTAACGAGTACGTTTCAAAGATGATGGGGAGGGACCTCCTTGTGACTCTGGCCAGCTCCTCCAACATCTCAGTCCATTTGGCTCCAGTCTTGTATGATTTGAGTTCTCTCGATAATCCCTGACTTAAACATTCCTATATGAAGGGATGCAAAAATTGTTTCTTCTAATACTTCAGTAGTAAAATGCGTTCCTGCCCATGCCAGGGGGGTGGGATCTAGATGATCTTTAAGGTCCCTTTCAATCCACACTGTTCTATCATTCTGTGATGGTTCTATTAATCTCCCCGCACAGCCATTCTGGATCTCAGATAAGAAGCCCTTTAGCAAGAAATTAAGGGTTTACAGTAGGACGATAGGATTGTGATAAAAATTTCAGAATAGGGCAAAACACATAGGGACAAGAAGATATTTAAGTAGATATCACAGAAGGAATAAGCAGAAAAAAAATCAGCTTTCACCAGAACATGCTTATTCCCAGAGCCTGGAATGGAACCCAAGATTCCAGAGTTTCATCACTATTTTTAAATGCTTAAAAATCACAGAAAACCAGTCACAGGCTGTATCATTTGGACCACGCATTAATTAAAAATTACTAGTGTCACATTCTCTGCTAGCTCAAGTGGCAGAAGTCTCATGGCAAAAGGCACAGATTTCAGCCTTTCTGAAGACTTACATGCTATAATGCAATCCCACATGATAGAAGGTTTCCTCCTGTCCATCAGGGTTGCTGCCATTTTTAATCTAGCATGTTGAACATCTTGTTTATGTGCAATGAACTTTATTTTCAACAGATAAGTACCAAAAACCTCTCAGTTTACAAAAAATCAAAACATATTATAGTCACATCACAACAATCAAAAGCTATTTGATCTTGTTCTACGTGCCCATGTGCACAAGGCATTCTTGCTGTATTACTGAACAAGATGTAAAAAAAAACACTAAATAAAACTATCTCACAAAAGGAACTTGCCACACGCATTGCAAATGTTGGTCAATGTACTTTTAATAATATAGGTATTGCAGGAAAAGAGAAGGAATTAATACTGTCCTGGAGAAACTGATTTTCCTCTTGCTCCTTGCAAGCAAGTTATCTTAAAAGAAGTAAAAAAGAACCAGCTTTCAACGGGAGATCTACCACTCTTCATCAACATTTTGGACTAGTACCTGGGGGTTAACACTGCAGCAGATCTCAGTATTTATACTTGCAGTCTAAATCAACAGTCATCCAACAATAAATCAAGCAGTGAGGTCTTTTCTAGCATATGCATTCAAGGATCCCTGTTAAGGGATCTATTAAAAACAATGAAGAAAAGCCAGGTTATTGTTAGTTAATCCCACAGGGAGACAGATCTTTGTGAGAAAACATTCCAGAACATGCAAATAATTAACACATTGCTAGCTTATTTTGAAAAATCATATCATAAAGGCATTAAATGGGATATTCAACACGAAGGGACACATAACACATCTCCAGAGACCTCTGTTAAAGTACTACTAGTGAAACATGCAGGCGCTAGAGACTGAAAGCAATGAAACAGCAAAAGAGGAAATTAAGAAGGTACAGTATGAACAGCACATAACAAATAGTAACGCTCCATGTTATCTGATACCAAGAAAAAAAGATTCAGTATTGCTCACTGAACACAATCCATGCCATCCTATGCTACACACTGAAAGTAACATTGCAGGAAAAAAAGTAACATTTAGCCATATGTTTACAGGCCAAATGACACTTCTTACAAGAGTCCCTAATCCTGGCATTTCATGATTTCGGAGAGCTTGCTCTTCCAACTTCAAAGTTCTTTGAAGGTAGTTTTTGTTGCGTAATAGCAAACCATACAAGCAATTTCCCTAAAAAACACCCACTTCAGTTGCAGATTATGTTCATCACATAAGAGATGCATATTAATGCAATCGTACATAGCATGCATCATACACATTTGTTTTCCTCGTTGTATTAGAAGCATATTCCATGACCAAACAGCAAGCTTTCAAATGAGTCTAGATAAAAATCCAGCCGCGTTTTGCTTTGACACTAGCTCCCCCTCTAGACCAGCCTAAGATTATAGTAATTACTTTTTCATTTTAAATTCTGACTGCAACAATATTTACTCGGGTCCCAGTCTTCTTCATCTTTATCCCTTAAATGTCAATGAACAGACTGATCACATAATTTATATATAAAATAGTCATTTATTATTTTTTCCTGTACATAAATACCCAGGCTTGGGAAAATCATTTGGTTTAGAACAGAACTGACAGATAAAGCAGCAATTCTGTACAGCTACAGAGAGACAGGAAAGCACCAAAACTACATTTTTTCATATTAATCCTCTGAATGCTTTGCAACATTTGTAGTACATAAACATTCCATTATACAATCAAGCCTCTGTTTGCAGTCCCAATGAAGTGATCATAAACCACAGATGCCAAAACAAAACGAAGACCCTATGTGGTTTAGTAGTACCTTTACTAATTCACTTAAGGTGAATTGGCTCCATTCCTACTCCAGCAAGTACAGCTCACATTTTTCTGCAACAAAGATCTTTTCAGTTGCTCAGGTAATGAAACAAAGACACAAGAGTGAAAGACCAAGAAAGCTACAAGCTCCAATCTGACCCTCTGCATTTCCCAGTTGTCAAATGCCCTGGCACCTACAACACTGAATGAGTGAATTTGCATGATTCAACACTTCAGGTTGATTTCTACCCTCCTCTCATTATTAATTATTCATATTTTCTGAGCAAGCAGTTTAATTATACTTCCAACACTGAAGAAAGATTGTCTCATTATGTGTTGTTGGGAAAATACGTAAACTTTGAAATACACCGATCTATCAGTATAAGGTACATACACATATGAATCACTAACAAGTACCAATAAGTATTTGGCAGTAAGCATACCCGTAATAACCAGCAAAACAGATATTACTGGAACTACATCAAAGCACAGTCACCAAATCCTAACAACCAGCTTTCTTTAATAATGGAAGGAATTGTAACAGAGCCTTTTGTAAAACCACTCCAAGCAGAAGCAGCACAGGCAGTTGGCCGGTTCTTTGCTTTTGCAGTTCAGACTTTTCTCAAGTTTTGGACCATTTACAGTGGAGAATGATTAGGAAAAAAAAAAGATTAATACTCTAAAATAAAAAACCTGTTCATGCTTAAACACTCTTTCTGTAGTACTTACTCCACTAGCTTTCAGTTAATGCCCTGACATTAACATACTAGCATATTTTAGCATAAAGAAAGTAGATATATAAACATACACGTGCATAGTGAAACACAGACATTCCAGCTGATGTGTAAGTTTCAGTATACACACAAAAAGGCCCTAAGTGTTAATACAAGATCTCAAAGTGAAGAATGCTCTGAACACATGGTTGTTTCCCACATCCAGGGGCTCACAGTGTACCATGCATGCCTTGAGGACACAAGGACAGCAGGTACTGCTCCCAGAAACTTGCAGCCTCTCAAGAAGCAATTTTTTTCAGCTGATGTCTATGCCCATAGGCTTTTTAGAACAACCTGCACTACGGCATGATAGTCTCTACCTACTCTTGCACCCTCGATCACAAGCTTCTGAAAGCACAGGGCACAGCCAGGTCTTTGGAGAGCGCCTAGAACACAGCAGGGACACGCTGTGTGGAAGACCTGACATTAAGCACAAACTTGACTGCAGGAAAATTCTCCGGAGCCTTATCAGTGACAAGTAACAAGAATCCAAGACCAAAGCAGTTAAATCTGCCGAAATACGGTAAAGGTGGCCGTGGGAAGAGCCCCAGGCAGCACCCGATGGCTCTGCACCCTTGCAAGACAAGCACTTCCTCAAGCTCCCAGGCGGCCCGAGGGCGTAAGGTCCGTCCATCAAGCCCACGTTTCCCGTGTGCCTCTCCCTGCCAAACCCGGGCGTCCCCTCGGGCGGCCGCAGTTGCCGGGACAAGCAAAGTTGGAGGCCGCCCCCCGCGGCCGCGCTCTCAGTCGCAGGACCCCCGCTGCCCGCGCCGCTCCCGGGGCAACGCCGCTGCCCGGGGCTCTCTCGCACGCAGCAACCTCCTGGGCCCGGCCCGGCCCCGCTGCCCACGGTGATGCCCCAGCCGCCCGCCGAATCCCGGCCTCCCGCTTCCCCCGCCAGGCGTACAGCCGCCGCCGCGCTCCCCGGCCCCACCAGCGCCCCTCCGCCGGGAGCAGCCCACGGGGACCCCGGCACACAGCGGGGGACCGGCGGCTTCCCCGCCACCATCACCCCGGCGGCGGCAGCGGTTGCTGAGCAGCGCCGGAGTCGCAACAGCGGCGGCGCCAGGCCCGGGAGAAGGGATGGGGAGCGGCGGCTTGGAGCAGCCCGGTCTCGGCTCCGTACCCGCTCCCCCGCCGCCGCGGCTCCCGCTCAGCCGCCCGCATCACCCCCTTACCCGAGTGCCGCTGGCGGGGCCCGCGCTGCCTTCGCCGAGGGTGCGGGGAGAGGCCGTGGCGAGCTGCGGGGTGCGGCGGGGAGGGGGGGGTGTAGGAAGGATCGCGGGGGGCACCCCGCGGTGAGGAGACGGAAACGGGAACCGGCGGCCGCGGAACGGAGCCGCCGCCGGACTGTGAAGAGACCGGGCGCGAGACGCGGTACAGGAGCGAGGAGGAGACGCGGGCGGCGAGCGCGCGCGCGAGGCGAGGCGAGGGCGGGGAGCGCAGCGAGCGAGCGGCGCTGACAGGCACCAAACCGACGGCGCTCCCGTGCGCGCTCCCGTGCGCGTCCCCGCGGCCCGGGGCGCACTCGGAAGAGCGGCGCCCGCCCGGGAGCGCGCCGGCCGGGGTAAACCGGCCTATGGGAGAGCCCGGTGCTGCCGGCGGCGTGCTCGCGTCACAGAGGGATGGAGCGCGCGCGGCGCGCAGGCGCGGCGGGGACGTTGCCACCCTCACCGTCCCCGCGCTACCGCGCGCCGAGGCTGGGGCGTCGGTGCTGTTGTCGCCCCTTTCCTTGCGTGGCCGTCACCCCGCGGCCGGCCTCCCTCCTGTGGCGGGGTCCGGGAAGGTGAGGAACCGGCAGCGGGCTGCAGGGCAGTCCTTAACCGGCGCTCAGGCCCGCCGGGGAGACGTCTCCCCCAGCAGGGTCGGAGGGGGGGAGATCCCGGTACCGGTGCGGCCGCAGCAGCCGGGCAGAGCGCGGAGAGAGCCGTGGGAGCTCGGAGGCGCTGCGGGAGCTCCCGCTGGGTCTGCTGTCCGCAACAGGCACTTGTTGTCTGGCTGCAGTGCTGTGGCATCTTGCCCAAGGATGAAGCTCAGCGCGGTTTGGTTATTGGGGTTGACATAATGATCCCCACAAAGGGCAGGAATCTGACAGGGTTTTGTGTTAAGAGAGTAGAAGTGCTCCGTGTGTGCTGGGTCAGGGCAGGACACGGGGAAGGCCTGCTTTGCCTTGCTGACTGTGGCTTTAGCATGTTCTGCTTCTGTGGGGCATCAAAACGCATCCCTAAAGTACACATAAACACGTGAGCTCAGGGAGATGTAGGATTTCAGAGCGTTTAAGGGAACTGTGATTTCCTAAGCATTCACATGGGAAAGCTGAACACGTCTTCAAAGTTTATAATATGCCCAGGGAGTGTTTTTGTGTTCTTGGGAGATTCAGTGGCCACGATGGGAAGGCAGCAAGTGCAGTGGGAATCACAGTAGGAGTAAGCTGTGATTTGTGTAAAAGGCAGAGCTGGTAAGGATAGATTTTTTTGTAACCATCACATCGTTTTCACACCCTCTCCCAGTGTTAGAATTCTGAGATAGGCTGTCCTGCAGCATATCAGTGCTCTGCCATGTACTTGTTCACACTTATCTTCTCCAGCTTGTTCCACAAACCCTGGTGGTTTTTTTTTCTCTCTTTTCTTTTTTCCTTCCCAGAACTAGTAAACATTTACAAATGTGCTTATAAGGTCTATGGAAGTGTCTCTTGTTTTTCCTCTTTTGACATCATACATTATGGGTGAGCTGCCTGCTAACACAGAGCTTAGGGCACTGCTGCTGCAAAGCACTGTCTAGGGGACACAGAGTTATAATATTCTGTGCCCATAGCAACCTTCCAGAGAGATCTGGAAACGCAAACATAATTAATATATCTGTTTTCCCTAAGGTTTTAATTTCCAGCTGACAGCACTACAGATTAGTTTACAAATTGAAATCGTAAGCACATTGCCAATGGCTGCCAGGTATTGAGTTGCTGCTGCTAGCCGCTATTACTGTGGTAGTTATAAGTATTACTAATAATTATATTATGATAATGCCTACAAACTTAGCCAGGGATCTGGTTTCCAAAGTGTATTGGGTTAGGTACAATGTTGACACTGGTAAAAGAACAAAATTACTATTTCAAAAGAGCTTAGATACATTTTCCATTTGTGATGGAGATCCCCTAGGGAACTATTGCTAAGGCATGCATAAGAAAAACTAAACTGTCATTAATAATCTTACACTTGGTATCCTACCATCCCTTCATAAAGAAAAATCATCCCAAAACAAACCCAAAAACCAGTGCTACAAATCCAAACATTTGAAAAGTCTAAATACATGCAAAAAAGGCCAAAAGTGCATGAAGTGCAGGTACGGGAAGGAAACTTCCATCCATGGAAACATTCAAGGTTGGACAGGACTCTGAGCAACCTGATCTAGTGGAATTTTTCCCTACTCATTGCAGAGCGTTGGACTTGACCTTTAAAAGTCTCTTCCAACCCAAACCATTCTATGATTCTAAGCTGCTTCAAGATGATCCAGAAACTAAGGCACAGTTTCCCAAATGACAAGGGCAACTGCATGTTGCATTTGCTTGGAGGGTCTCATGTAAAGAAAGATTCCAAAAGAAAATAAAATTGTCCAGGGAGCTTCTCCTGATAGGTCTTCCCTGTCTAGTGAGAAAATAAAGTTTTATAGACATAAATCCAGCTACTGACCCACAAAATATCAGGGTACTTCCAATACAAACAGTTCTGAGATACTGTGTCCACAAACTGAACAAAAAGCAGGGCTTAAATAAATGAGCTGTTTCATTAATATGCATGTGGTGATTTCAGTTGTACTTACTATGGTGTGAAATTAAATTCATTTCAAGTGATTGCTTAATGCAATGAGCGTACTACTGCTGGCTTATTTGCTTTCAAGTCCATGATACTCTGTGCTTTAGGCATATTATCCTAAATCAAGAAGAACAATATAGTACTAGGACTGACCCAGTATCCACTGGCGATACCAGTGGATGAAATGTGATCCATCTGCACATCACTTGTACAGTTATGGATTATTTTTATTTGTATTCTAGTTCTAACTGTGCTATAGCAGTACCTGCTGTCGGCCTCACTTTTTTTTTTTTTGAGGATCTGGTGACCTGAGCAGTGCTAAACCATGATAGAATGGGAGTAAGAAAATTAAATGACTAGTGTGAGAGATGAAGAGCTACTGAGGGGAGTGCTCTTACAGAGTGCTAACTTCTTCTGCATGCTAAATACAGCAGGTGTGTACCTTTAGAAGTAGATTTCCCAAACCAAACTAAAAGGCCAGTAGCTAATTCCACCTCAGAAAGCTCATTTTTAAGTGTAGAACCTCACTTGTGACTCCAACAACTCCTTCATCAGGTGACCAAAGGTCAGAGCCTTGGTCTGTGGATGCTCTAAGACCACTGGGAAGGGAAATTTACACTAGACCATGGGACACTCACTCCTATGATTAGGAAACAAATTATGTTAAAGAATTCTGCAGTTTTAAGGTGGAGTCTTCTAGTTGTCCAGTGTGCATTTTCTCATGCTTAATCTCACAACCCTAATGAATCGCTTTTAACTGATACAGACCAATCTGTTGAAGTCAGGTAATCCTTTCCATTTGCAAGGAGGTGGTAGCACTTATACATAGCAGGTGGAATCTCAGCAGGGCAACTCTAGTTGCACTTTAATGAGACATCCTGCCACCTGTCTCAGAAGTTACTCTAAGCATCAAAATGAGTTAAAATGACAAGTAAAGGTATTTTAACTCTGCCCCCAAATACATGAGCACATACTGGAGTCCGCATTTAACCCTCACAGGAAACAAAACTCTGCTATGGTGACCTTTTTCTTTCTCTATGCAATGGTAGCTGTCTCCTGTTCTTCATTAGCTCCAAACCCAGTGTCATGAAGCAGTCTTAATGGATACCACCAACTCCTATAAAAATACTTTTTCAGTCCAGTCAGGAAAACCGTATGCTTTTATCATCTGCAGAAACACAACCAGAACATAAGAATTAAAACATGTCATGGGGGTTAAAGGGAAATGAAGCCATGATCAGCAGGGAAATTACAGAAACTGCCAATGTTAAATACAACTTTTTTACATATGCCAAAAATATTACCAATTACTTAATATAAAACCAAATTTTTCAAATTCTAAAGAACGTTTTAAAGGATCCATCAGTTTTTTTGCTTTCTGGCCCTCAGAGTTTTTTCTGCTTTTTTCCACTGGTTTAGAATCTGGTCTTGCATTTGTTAAGTCTCAGTTTCAGGTAAAAATTTCAGATAATTGAAATTAAAACCCAAATATGAGTCTGTAATGTTATAAGAAACTTTTTAAGACATTTTGACCAAGTCTTAAATCTGTGTCCACTAAAGAATATCACCAAAACCTGTATTTTCCTTTTTCCAGGAAATGCTATGTGTACAGGCAGTCATTGTAAGTGCAGTACAAGGTAATGGTTTCCTCTCTGTAGCTAAAAGTAAAAAAACTGAATTACTGAGAGGTATTGCTTTTACAAGATGTAAGATAGCGCTTCAGCATAGCACACAGAAGCACTTGCAGCTGCAAAGCAACCCAACACACTTTTCTGGCCTGTTTATCAAAGCACTTTCAGTTTCCAGCTTAAAGCAGGTGAAACCATAACAAACGTTGCACAAGGACTGTTTATCTGTATCCAAAGCATTTGAATAAAGTGTTTATATAAATCAGTGTAAACCCATTCTTCCTTGACACTTCCAGTTTTACAACGCTTCACTTTGAAATCTGACTGGGTTTGATGCGGCGTACCATTTTGATTCTGTCCACACACCGGTTTTATAGCGAGCAAAGACTTAAAGGTCGAAAGGAGTGAAGTGCAAACACTATTAAAATGAGCTGGGCAGGTCACGTAATCAAAAAATGTCATTGTGGATGTTCAATAAAAGACAGAGGTGCCTGTGGTTATGTGGAAAATATTGCTGCACAGTGGTATCTGTTCTGGGTGAATGAAACAGGGACAGCCTCACCATCACAGCAGCAGTTATGCATCTCAGCAGAACAGAGGTGCTGCATTCCTAATAGTGGAAAGGCAGCACTGCAAATGCAAAGACAAAAGGATCCTTTCCATGCATGTAGTTTAAACTCAAGCCACAAGTAAACACAATCACTTGTCCCTGCAGATTGGTAAGTAAAATACAAATTATCCTAAAAGTATGTTTGGGATCATCCAAATCTATGCCCAGTGAAAACTGCCTCAGGATTACAATCTAACAATGCAACTTGCATTACAAGCTGCGCTAGCTGCAGTGTGGACACTGCCACCTGAAGTCGGCCAAGCACTTCCCACATTAAGATCCCATTTCAGTAGCTTCTATTAGAAATACTTGATTTAGAATCATAGAATCATAGAATAGTTCAGGTTGGAAGGGACCTTCAAAGGTCACCTAGTCCAACTCGCCTCCAATGAGCTGGGACATCTTCATCTAGATCAGGTTGCCCAGAAGCACATCCAGACTGGCCTGGAATGTCTCCAGGGATGTCACATCCACCACCTCTCTGAGCAACCTGTGCCAGGATTTTACCACCCTCATTGTAAAGATTTCTTTCCTCATACCCAGCCTGAATCTTCCCTCTTTTAGTTTAAAAGCATCACCCCTCGTCCTGTCACAACAAGACCTGCTAAAAAGTCTCTCTCCGGCTTCATCAGCATTTTCAAAGCTCCATCCCCTTTCTTTCACATGCCTCAAGTTTTGGAGTAAGAGTTTCAAATTTGGCAGATTTATGCTGGTGATAAGAATGTTCCTTTAGCTTTTCCTCTCAAAATCTACTCATATTTAGCCAGGCTATTTGTATAAGGAGCAGGGGGAGTCTACGACCTTAAAAAACAGATTTTTCACACCGTCAGAACTGTCACATAAACAAATCAAGTTTTGCAACTGTGTTTTCCAACTGAATTTCCCAAAGATGCTAAATGTATTGCATACGATCTACTATTTCAGTAGGACCTAATCTGAAACTGAATTTATGGTCTAAGTGTACATGAAGAATAAAAGAAGGAAGTCTCATGTTTCAGATCATCTCCATGCATCTCTTACTCCTGGGAAAGCTAATGCATCCTTACAGACAGAGAAACTCATCTTTTTCCCACTGTAAAGGAGTAGGAGAGGCAGCATTTCTAGAGCTGATTAGTGATTGTGAACATTTAATGTGTTAATGTGGTATTACTAAGATGTTAATTGCAGTATTGCTCTTCTGGACGCCATTTCCCTCTATGAAGGAGATGTGCTTATTCATTCTCACCACATTTGTACATGAAAATTCCTTAGCTTTACTCACCTCCTATTTCTACAACAAGAGGGAAAGGGAAAGTGGTGATTGTTATTGAAAGCTTGACTTCGCAACTGTGTTTCTGCAGAGTGTTCTTTGGTTTGTATACACCCACATGCAAATAAACAAAGCTACTGGATCCTCAGCATATTTATACACCGGGTCACTATTTGCCTTTAAGAAGAACTTGGCCCTTGGATTTGGGATTCTTGCAGACTACCAGTAATTCCTTCCAGACTGACGATTTATCTTTGCATTGGACTGGACCTTGTCCTTCTCGCATGCTAATTTGCTCGGACACTGTAATTCCTACACGCTAATTTGCTTCCTTGCTCAAATCAAGTTCCCTACCTCAATAAATCTGTGTAAATAAATTTATCATGTCTTGTAGGGTTTTCAATATTAAAACTTCAACAATAGCATTATCAGATAATTTCATGTCCCCTGGAGAGCAAGAACTTATCAGAGAGCCCCATCTGTGCATGCAAAGGGGTGTGGTGTCTCTATTAGCTTTCCAAACAATGGATTTCCTGTGAAGGTAAAGTTATACTCAAGAACAGCCCAGTCTGGTTTACAGCCTGAAATAGAAGCATGGAACGCTTTATCTGTGGCTTATAGGGAAAATACTATCATCTTTTCAAATAATGACCCCAGCTGTCTTCTTTCTCAGCATGGTCTTTGCAAAAGGTTTATGCATACACTGTCAAAGGATGATCAGCTAATAGAAGATCTGCCAGAGAAAGAGTCTGTAGCAGCAGCCCGGCATATCACATGAAACTCTACTGAGTTCTGGGCATAAATACTTCTGTAAACCAAAACCAGACAAAACCAAACACATTTTATTCAATGAAGCTTTCATTAAGCTTAATTATTTCATTATGCTGTTGACTAATTTCTTTGAATTTGTTATTACATCAGTAGCTACAACTGAAATAGTTCTTAAATGTCCCAAGGGCATTTCATTGTTATTGCGTCTACCAGTATTTGGCGCAAATGGAAAAACAGCTAATGAGCAAGTAAAATCAATTTATCCATACCATTTACTTATCAGCCTATTCTCAAATCACATGTAACTTGAATGACCAGTTTTTCCTTTCATTAGTAAGTACATTGAGAGAAAGGATCTACCCCCCAGCAAGTGCCAGATAAACCAGATACTGTATTCTACCTGGCAATTAAGAAGTTATATGCAGGGCCTTCAGTTGAATTTCATTCCTGTTTCTAGCAGCATCAGCACAAAGCAAAGACAAACAAGTACAAAGCATGACTTTGTATCTCATAAAATAAAATAACCTCCCTGCAGTCATAAAATATCTATCAGAAATGAAATACAGCCTTCACTTCCACCAGCAAGAACCAGAACTAGCCTTTCTCCTACAACTGAGGGAAAACACCTACTTGCAGCTGTGGAAATGGGTCTTGCTACAGTAATAGATGTACTCAGGCCATTCCTTCTTACTTATCAAACTCCATTATCCATGGAAAAAACTCCAGCTGGTTCAAAACGTACCAGACACTTTGCTGGGAACACGGGGCCGCTGGGAACGAAGGGCTGTTGCGAGCAGGCTGCCTGCCTGTGTTGGTTCTCCGCCAAATGCCAAGGTTGTTCAAGGTTTTGCTGCTAACATCCAGCATTCCCACTTGGTGGCAGCTCCCTTGGTGTCCCACTGTAACCAGGAAACTGTCAGCTAGTTGGGAGAAAAAAAGGCTTTTGTCAGTAACGCTTGGAGTCGCTTCACTCTCACTGGGTTTCGGAACTGGCTATCTTATTAATTTTCTCTGGATTCTTTGGTGATCAGTTACTCTAACCTTAAAGAAGGAAAACAACGTTAAATATAGGTAGAAAAGCCAAATTATTCAGACTCCTCTAGAGATCTTGAAAAATGTTATGTCATGTGATATAAAAGATTGAAACACTTTCATCACTAACCTCTCACCTTCCTTGAATTAATATTCAAGTGATGGCTTCGCAGCATCTCTGACAATCAGCCAGATTTTTTTGGACTTTGGTAATGTACAGTTATGGGTTTTGAGGTTAAATACTTCATCTAGGAAGTATTTAACCATTGTTTAAAGCGGCTTTCCCTTCTGCCATTTGTGCCATGTTAAGCTGTCTTGCTGCTGTGCGTTTTACCAACACAAAAAGCAGCAGAGTACTGTCCAGTTTAGGACCTGGTTACTACAAAAGGCAGTTACTGATTTTGTCACTGATGAAAGAGGGCTAAAAGACCCACTTTTGCTTTGTAGTAGTGTTTTATTTCTACAGCTAATAAGCTACCTACTATATGCAAGCTTTTTTCAGTTCTGAAATTAAACTTGGATCTGAAGCTGGTGCATGTGTGAGATTAAAATTCATCCTATCTAAAATGATAGCACAAAATTCTAACTTGCACAGGGGATCTAGGGAGAAGTGCTTCATTAATATGACAGTTACGCCCAAAAGCATGTAGTATGTAAGTGTGGATTCCTGTCTCATAAGGACTCAAAATGGGTGAGCCTCTTTTTCTGCTCTTCACTTCCCATGTACACTGCAAGCGGCAGATAGGCTGAACTGGAAACATATTTTATCTATATAGAATCATCAAATAGCCTGGGTTGGAAGTGAGCCTCAAAGGTCATCTAGTCCAATGCCAATATAGTTTGATATTATCAAAGGAAAACAAGAATTCTGTACTAATTCCACCTAACTGAATTCACCTTTGCAGAGTGACCACAAAACAGCTGATGGATGGCAATGTGTTTTACACTACACTTTCTCACGGTTAGTGCAGCAAAGCTATCTTACACAGTCTACATGGTGTTTATTTATATCATGTTCAAATGAGACTTGCTATTTGTTTGAACTCTGAGAGTTGCCCCCAGGGAAGGGTTGAAGACAGCTTAGCGCCTGTGTCATTGGAGACATCGAGGGTGAAAAGTTTACATGATTTTGCAAACATATTTTAAAACAAATTGTTGTTTCCTTTTGATGGTTCTATTTCCTGTTGATCCTACAGCGAAGTTCATAAGATAACAGAAATAGGAGTGGCATGAGAGAGCACTGGTGAAAACTAATGTATGTAGGTACAGCTTAACCACTGCAAAGTCAAAAGCATGTTAATGGCAACAGGTTTATGCAGCAGGTTTTAGTCATTCCAGGGTACCTCTATAGCCACTCCATAAAGGACAGCCACTATCCAGGATGACTTCAAAACTGTGAAAATTATTATAAGCTTTATTTTTTTTAATTCTCTCTTTCATACTTGTGTAACACAAAACAACACATAAAATAATGCGATTAGGGAATCAAACAGTCAATTGGATTGTCATGAAGTACATGTACATTTATTTCTACATACTGCAAACATATCAATCAGACAAAACCTGGAAAATATTTGGAGGCATAAGCAACTAAGGAGTGTTTTCTAGAGGCAGAGTCCTAGAAGGTGATCGCCATCACATCTTGCAAACAAATGTGTTTGCCCATTGGGCTGACATTGTGTTCTGCAGGTTCAGGAAGAGGCAAGGAGCTTATGTCCCCACCTAAACAAACAACACAAGGTCAGGTCTCATCTCAATAATTTCTCTGAGCTCTGTGTGGCAGCCAGCCATACCTCACTCTCCAACATCAATACAGCTATAAAAATGTATACAAAACCTTTGACCATTTCACCTCTAGAAATGGTGGGGCTGTTGCCACAAACAGACAGCTTTCTCGGTTTTCTTAATCAGATGCACATGTAGAAAAACTGTTTGAAGCTCTACTGCAATAGTTTTGTGTGTTTCAGAATGTCCACTGACATGAACTAAATAGCTGCTATTGCCAGAAATTCTTACTGGTGGCTAGTGGAGAGAAACCTTCATGCTATTTTGTTACTTTACGTGTCAGTGGTGTCCTTCCTACAAGAAATATGTGAAGTGGCTGAAAGATAAACATGTGAAGTGGCTTTTGCTCATTTTGTGGGATAATCATGCAATCTGCCTTTCAGTAAGACCAACAGCTCCCTTTGACTGGAGTGCCTACCTGATCTGCATCTCCTGTCCTGATCCTTTTTGTCAAGCCGCTCTTCTCCCACTTACTCTGGCCAGTTTTAAATTCGTTTTTTGGCTCCTGTTGAAATATGTTTTCCACTCTTACTGAGACTCACCCTATGGAGGGTGTGACTTCGGATGTTATTGAATGGGTGGAATATTTACTCAGCTGTAAGATTCAGATGTTACTTATTTAATAAGCCTCATACAGGGCTCAGTAAATGACATTTGTATATTATTTTGGAAAACGATCTGGGATCCTGCAGGGCAAACAGCTGAAAATATTGGCTGTTACACAGATGGCGTTGCCTCATAGACCTCAGGTACTACTGAATCGGTTTCGAAGTTGAAAGGGAATACAAGGCTACACTTACACAAGTGCTGCTGTGTACACACCAAGGCAAAACTCCCTGGCTGCCGGTTTTCTTAAGGAAAATGGCAGAAATGGGGATGCGAACAAGGGAACTGTAATCCAAGTGTTCATTAAGTGTGAATGGCACTGAGCTTCATGTAGTTGTTTGCACTGTGCGTGGTCGAATATAAGGTCTCACAGAGGAGGCAGGAGGTTACCCAGCTTACTTTCAGCTAGTGGTATGCTATTGTATGCACTTCTGTAAAGAACGGTCCTATTCCTTGATATCAAGAGGAAAATACGGAACAGAATCCACACTGAGGGGTGTGAGTGACTGTTTAGAGAGCACCCTGTAACCATGCAGAGAACTGGTAGAAAATAATGTTTGATAAATCAGCTGACTGTGTAAATAACTAGTGGACAGCAGCATAGGCACCAACGTCCAAAGCCAGCACTGTGAATTAGCACAGAAGTAGTGCAGCTATTCTTGAGGCATGTTATCCAGCACCCAGTGGTTGCTGTGGCCTCTCAGCATTCCTTGTGTCTGCTGGAAACAGTGCTGAAAACCCTGCTCTGTGGTTCCCTGTATGCTGAGACTAATAAAGCTATTGCAAAGAAGCATACTTGTTCAGCTCCATATATTTCATCTTTCTAAGGAGCACAGGAATTGTACACTATGCACTTGGTAGAAAAGCCTAAGAAGTTTCTGCAACCTGCAGTTACCAAATAGACTGCCTCCCACAGCGTCTCCATTCTATTTTCAGTAATCAAAGGCATTTAATCAGTGAAGGATGAGAGTCCGTATTGCTGATCAACCTCTTAATTTCATTGCTTTGACAAAATCAGCTGGTTGAAACTGGACCTCTGGATCTCCAAAGGAGAGGAAACTGCAGTATGCCAGCAAATTCCTCAGGCTGCCTGCCACCTTCTGCATAAAGTTTACTAGGCCTAAAAGAAGCTAAAATCCATCTCAGGAAGGCACAAAATTTGACTCAAGGGGCAACCAGGAATGCCAGAGCTGTTTAATATCTTAAATGGGAAATATAGTTTGTTTTCTGACAGGTTTGAATATAAAAGTCAGCTGTGTGGCTTGCTTCCTGTTAAATGCTATCTTGCTTGGACTTTGTAAGCGTTCTTTATTGCATGATTGCCTCAGATGACTCATCAAACTATTCAAAAAGTGCACATGTGTAGATCAGAGTTAATATTTATAGTCTGCACACAAGCAATACAAGTGTGACCACCTCTACAAAGCAAAGTAAGCCCAGCTACGTGCTCCATGCCTTGGTTCGTTAGCTTGGATTGCGGCAACGTTTTGCAATGCGGTTATCCCCTGACGCTCTGCTGGCAGTTTTAAGGCATGATGTAACAAGTCTTGTGTGGGTGGAATGCTGCCCAGCTCTGAGGTAGTTTGCTTGGTTTGGTTTTGACTTCTGCATAAACAATTTTCATGTTGATTTTTAACACGGGTTAGTTGAAAAGGCAGGCTGTGCCTACTCCTTTTCCTGTTTCTCCTACAGACTCTTTGTATAAAGCATTTAGTTAGCTTCCCTCTTCTTATTTTACAATCTTTCTTTGTTTCAGTTCATAAAAGTTCACATTTACTTGGAATGCTACTGAATGTTCCTCCTAAATGTGCACTGTTTAAAGGACTTCTCATTTATAGAGGTTACTTGTCCACCCTAGCCGCTGCTGTCATTCTCACACTGAAGCATTCACTACTGAAATATCCATGCAATAAGCTATATAAGGCACTTTTAGGGCATATACTGTTATCCTAATCCCAATTCTCACCAAAGTAGTAGTATCAGAGCAAATTCAATCAGGAAGTAGGCCTAAATTCAAAAGGGAAAAACACAGCTCAACTTTGTTTTACCAACTTCTCTTTATTGTTTAATTCTGTGGAGAGACTATTCTGAACATTTAAATAATCGATTATTTTTAAGGTAGGCTACAAAGGTTGTAAAAGCCTTCAAACAGCTGCTAAATTTAAATCACTGGCAATAAACAGAAAGACAGATCCTGGACCACAGCTTCTTTTGGTCTAAACAGACAGAGCTTCTTTGGAATCAGAAAACTTACAGATTTGTACCAGTTCAGAATGTGACAGGTATACAGGAATATACAGAAATGAAATGTTCCCGTGCAACAGAAATCATGGGGTTAACTGTTCAAAAAGCTACTACATATTTTCTATTATCAAAGGGCAAAAGGGTCCAATACAGCAGGAATGTTGAAAGGTAATAGGAAAGATTTGCATTCATAGAATGATATAATTTAGGTAGGACTCAGGTCTGGAGAAGAGAAGAAACCGGCAGCAGCCAGGTTCAAAGCAAACAAGGTGGTTTTTCATGTAACAGATGGTGGACCTGCCTAACTTCTTGCCACAGAGACATGGATAATAAGCCTCACATGAGCTCAAGGTCTTTAATTGTTACTAATCACCTCAAAACCACATCCAGCCCAAGGAGTGCCAGAGCTGAAAACAGCTCGAGAGCAGCAATGTGTTAGGGGGAATTATCATTCCTGTCCTGTGCTTATTCTTCCCTAGGCATCTCTGTATGGCCAGCACTGGACATGGAGCACTGAGCTAGCTGTGCCTTTCATCTGACCCAGTACACCCAATACAGGTTCTTAGGTGAAAGAAAAACATCAGTGATGCATCTCAGAGTAAATGAAGCCTTACCTCTTCCACTCCATGTAATGTTAACTATCTCTTCCTTACCTATTCTACAGCATCATGCTACCAGATAAACCTGTCTTTCAGTTTTTGACTGTATCCGCTCTCACAATCACAACATGGCAAAATTTGGAAATGCTAATTTTTTAATCAAATAAATTACCTTCAATTGCCAATTTGAAGTACCAGCAAATACCTAGCCAGCAGTCTCCCACCTTTGCAGTATGGCTAATTGATTTCTGTGTAACCCCAAAGAGTTAATCATACTTTATATGATACACAGAATACATTAAAGTTCAGTAATGAAAGGTGTCATCACCTTGAGTTCAGCTTGGTTACCTTATTTTGTGACCAAGTTATGCGATTATACAAACATTGTCAAAATCTTACATGGTGGCGTGGTACAAAATCATCTTCATGTGCTGCCAGGAGAAAAGAGGAGGGATAAATAATTCTAGGAAAGTTTTGGGTTGGTTTGGCTTTTTAAGTGCCCTGAGGCTGATTTTTCAAAGTGCTTCACTTATGAAGTGAGGTGAGTCCATCAGCACATCAGCACAGTGCTCTGGAGAAACCATACACACACTAAGGGAGACTGATGGGCTTGTCCACAAGGGGTAATCAGTGCACAATAAAGCAGGAGATAAATGCAAAGAGTGCTAGCCAGCTTACAGTAGCTATTATGGTTTATTTCCACATGCAGAAACTAATGTCACAGCATCTTGTGCTGACAATGACTTTTTCTCAGTTTTAAGTAAATCACAGACACCATAGTTTCTCCTTTCCAACTGCTGAAGACCTTGTCTCTACTGCCTAAAAATCACCTTTCGTTACATACAGTCTTTCCAACTTCACACAGGGAAAAGACTGTAGTTGCCTATATGAGGCATTGGGCAAAGATAATTTTAAGAAGAAATTCTGCGTATAAAGAAGCATTTCTTCTTTGAAATACATATGCAACTACTAATTTTAAAGTTGTGGGGGCCATGCTGCGTTAAAGTGGAAGAATGCACACATCTTTAAAAGTCATCAAGCTTGTCTTCCATAGACTGTCCTTCCACGAGGAGTATATCCATGCACAAACACAGTGTTTCCTTGGTTAGTAATCTGAGGAAGGAGAATAACAAGAATATCTAGCAGCAGCACCACGCTGAATTGACATCACTAGGAACAGGTACAAGGGCCAGATCCATGAAGTCAGTCTTTGTGGGTGAACTTGCCTCTGCAGCTCTGGATGAGTCTTCAGGGAAGCTGCAGACTCGGGATTTGCCTTCCTCCAGTTTTATGAGATGGACAATTTCCATTCAACACCCGTGCTCAGACACATGTGTGTTCTGAATAAATGGATCTCCCAAAGAATCTACAGTGTCTCTTGCAGGTATCATCAACATCAACTCATCAGCTCAAAATGGAGCTTACACAAAGAGATTCTTACTCACACAAAGTGGTGATACTGAGGCAGATTCAGTGGTCTGCTTGATCTCCACACAATCATATGTTCCTGAACAGTGCAGACACAAGCGAGAACAAAACAAACTGTGATTTAAAATCTTTGCCCTTCTGGTGCAACCTGATATAGACCATAATCTTATTTATAATGATAAGAAAAACCCCCAACAAAAGTAATTTCAGTCATTTCACCTTCCAGTCAGTGTCCATTTGCAGGTTAGCTGTCAAATAACATCAGTTTTACAGAGCAGATCCTGTTAAAAGACTCTGCAAACTAGCACTATATCGTAACTGTTTAAATGGGCTTAGGTAACCCTTGGTTTTGCTTGGAGTGTCAAGTAAAACAGGAACTGACAAGAGATGTAGTGCTATAAAACTTATTATTTTATATATCCTCTTACCAATTTTTAGTCCTAAATTATGTATAGACACTTTGTCTTATTATGGCCCTTTGTAGGATTATCACCCAGAGAGCCCTTGTTGTGAAAAGGTACATGGCATGCAAAGGGAAAAAACTGTGGCTTAAATACTGTGAAGTGCCATTGAATTTACCACATTTGGGAACATGGGCTGCACAGTAGTCTGTAGCAATAGTTATTAGGCAGAGATTACATTTCCTACAGTGTCTCAATGTATTATATTATATTAATGTATTAATATGCATGAAGACAAAGGGGGCTCATTGCCAAAAAGGGTAGAAGTAGTAAGCAAGAGGATAACAGGGCCATAAACTGCTGGGTCACAAATAGAGATGAAATACACACAAGACAGAACTTTACTGGAAGAAACAGAGCTGCATGTAACTACTGCGGGGAATAATTCAGACTCAGACACCCAGACAGTGTTAGTTTGTGCAGTTGGAAGCTCTGGAAGAGAGTCAGTATATTAAGTTTTCTTATATGCACCCTAAAATAAACCATAAGCAATTTTGTATAAATAATTCCTGGCTTCCTCTAACATGCACATTAATTACTGCGACTGTTTTTAATTAATCAATCATTCTGAGTTTTAAATCTGGAAAACATGCTTTATGCAATAATAATGGAGTGCTACGGAAGCTTAAGTTTTCAACTGCTTTAAGTTCGACATAAAAAGGTTGTGTTCCATTTTAATTTCAGGGTTTTGCTATAATTTTGTGCAAACAGGCAATGAGGGACCACTAAAATGCAGCTAGTCCACTGGCACAACTCTGCAATGAATTTAACATAAAGGTCTGTTCCTCTAATGCTAATTTAGTGAGGTTATAAGCTGAAAGCAGAAACAGATTTTAATGAGATAATGGCAGAGGTTTACACTGCTTTATTTTCTGCTGCTGAAGATCTGGGGGGGAATATTCCACCTAAGTGGTTGCATTTCACTTGATTTCCAGGAGATCTTTTATTGAATAAAATCCCACCTACTTAAAAAGAAATGTTAGCAAATTGGAATCAACAACAGACAGACAACTGGAGAAAAGCAAAATAGATCAAAGTGAAGGAAGGTTTGGCATTTAACCCAGGGCAAGGAAGGTTTTGGGGAGACCTAAGAATTTAAGGTAATAAGGCAAGTGTGCTTCTCAAGTGTTTTCACTGGAATAATCTGGAGGAAAATATGAACATTGTGATAACTCAGGTGCAAAATCAATGCTATTGAGATGATACAAAGCAATTTACACTTTCTTCCCGGTAGCTGATTTGGGCTGTCTGCAATTTCTGATGGTTTTTGCTTGAAATGTTGGTATTTGGAAGATTCTCACTGACAAAACAGGTAGACCTTTTTGACCTGGTTGGTTTGTGGCGTTTTGGGGTTTTGAAAACTGTGTTTAAATGTAGCCATAATTTTGCTTTTCCTTTCTCCTGCGTGTTTCATACAATTAATGTTTCTTGTAACTGAAATAGGCACTTTTTAGCTACTTGTCTGTAGAGTCTCTAGAAAACAGTGACCTGAGGAAGGTCTCTAGACTTCATTGCAATTATATAATTATTGATATTATCCCCAATTGCAATCCACTGCCATAAGGTATTCTGTCATAGACTGAGAATCTCATAGTTCCCTACAAGTACTGTGGAAGAAGTAGATTACGACTTAACAGCAAACAACTGCTTGACCAAAACACTGAAGTTTGATGGCAATTACATGAACAGTAGTACACTACAAGGCAGACATGTATTACAAATTTAAAGCTATCTGCACAATAGGCTTTGACACATACATTAAATGACATGTTTTGAGAAGCTTTCTTGTTCTAGCCTAAGTATGACATGAAGACTAAAATCCAGGTAACAAAAATAGTACTTCAGAGCTCTCCACCTATTGGTCATAACTGGGGTTACTGCCTGTCAAGTGTGATGTGCCCACTTCTCTCATGTTAGTGGAAGAGTCAAGATCTGATAGTACACAAGTAAGATGCAATTTCCTCACTCTTATTTGCTTGATTTCTTTTTGCTCGACTAAGGTCTGAAACAGAGCTGTACCTGCTGTCACTCAGGAGCCGTTACTGGCTGTGGAAATGATGCTGTTGCAGTATTGCTATAGCTGCAATATTTCACAGGCTGAAAATTACTAACAGCATTTTCTGCAGAAATTGCTGAGGGCAAAATCAAATTCTCACTTAGTACAGGATCTTAATTTTAATCCTATGCAGACAGTTGTGTGTGTTCTCTGGGATTTATGAACTACAGTGACTGAAAACTGCTGGCAAGATGGCTCTATGTGCTCCTGGATTGAAAATAAGGAGCATCCCTCATAACCAGGCCCACTAGAGAACGCTTCTCTTCGCTGCTGCCTCTCATCTGTCACTCAACTATAAAAGACTTCTATCTTTGATTTCTTCCATCAGTTGTGTTTTTATTTAGGGATGTAAGAAATTCTCTCTGCAAGTGGTTTAGTATCTTACTTCTGAAATGCTGACTTGAATTCATTGTTGGTATTTCTGAAACAATTTTGGCTGAAAGTCTAGGGTGAAAGAACAGTGTATCCTGCTTCTTTTTTAACTTCTATTCTTGTTTTTTACTAGAAGCATTTCCATGCCAAATGTTGATATTCTTTCATTCAGAAGGTCCCAACATCATTGCCCACTATTCTTTTTGTATTAGCTGCTAATGAAACATCATTGAGAATAAAAGAAGCAAAATCAGATTTGTATGAATTGTAAGGCATACAGCCTTTTCATTGCATGAACTCTGGTGCAGAATAACTTTACATGGCTTAGCAATAAATTTGCATCTCAACCTGTATCAAGAGAAAGATTTCCTGTGCCTGTGACAGAAATGTGAACATTTACATGAAAATTTATCGAGGGTGATAAAAGGGCAGCTGAATTTTCACTGTGGCTATGAATTAGTTTTATGAAGTTTCAGAAACATGCTCTATCCTTCCCTTACCTTCCCTCCTGGAAAAATCAGGAGTGCTCAGGGATGATGGCATCACCACCAGCTACAAATCTAAAGAACTGGTATTTGTGAGAAGAGTGATCAGGTAGAAAACAAGAGAAAAGGAAGAAGCATTAAGGGAGGAGACACTGTATAAATGAGAACTTGGAGACACAAAGATTGATACCTTGGAGAAGATGAAGTCAAGATGCAGAAAGAATGGGTTCACAAATGGAGGTCAAACCAGAAACCTGAGTGACTGAAAATTGGTATGAGACATTTTGATTAAGGAAGTCAACCAAAATAAAAGTAGATTTGAAATAAAAAGGAAAGACAGACCTCAAAGTTAAATAATGGAACGCTGAGTATAATGTCACAAGAAAGAGTAAAAATGCATGCAGCTCTGTTCTGCGAGCAACAGAGTTCCTGGTATCTGGTTGCCTACAGATCTGTGTCTGTGATTTCATTTTCTGTTGTCCAGGAAAATGTGACTTCTGAGTGAAGTTTTTCCAGGTGTTGGGCATTAATAATAATTCATAATTGTGCAGTCACTGGATGGAGCAAATGCTGCAGCCTTTCCAGCAGCAAAGGCAGGTGCAGATCTTCACCTAGTCATCAATCTTCATGAAAACTGTAGGCAGTTGGTATTTTTAAGGCCTTCACTCTGTTATCACTGAGGTTTCAGCTTACCAATAGCTTCAAAAATGGGTCATTAGATTTAGATGCTCACATAAACATACACATAGCTGAATCAAATAAGCCTTAAGAAATAAGACAAATTGAGTGGAACAAATCCCAGAGGAAGACGAGCTGTGGTTATTGAGTGGAAATGAGGCAAGACAAAGAGAAAGCTGACTTCATTATGGCTTCAGGACAAACGGTGAAAGAAGAGGTAAGACAGATTGAGACTGCATCTAATAGAGATTTGGGAAGAAAGCAGAAGAAAGCGATTTATTGAAAAACAGGAGAGTAAGGGATAGGATGTGCGAAGACTGGCTGGCAGGTTCTGAAGAAGGAAGGGGAAAAGGAAGCTGTTGCTTCCCAATGACAGGCAACCCAGAAAAGAGGCTTGAAGGCAGGAGAGAGCTCAGTAAACTGAAGGAGGAAGTTAAGAGATGGGAAGAAAAGTGAGCATATGCAGCAGTGGGAAAAACAGCAGTGCCATCTGACTGAAGGGACAGAAGGCAGCAGGCACAGGCAGCCAAGGACAGAGATGTGGATATGGGGAGAGGATAAACTGACATAAGGATGAACTGTGTGAAGAAAATTGAGTAATGGGCATTAGATCACTTTTGCCTTGCAACTGTGTGCCAGGGTTTGAGCAGGAAGGCTGGAAGGGGCTGGCAAGCCTATTCAGCTATTCTGTGTTGCGGATACTGCCAAAGGGGCAGGTGGAGCTTAACTGGTAAATGCTTTCTTCATGAGAGAAATACTGAATTATGTCTGGCAATTATACAGCAAGGGAACTGGAGATAATGATGTGTCTGTGCATCAGTGTCTCTGGGATTATGGATTAATCATCAGTCAAAGCTGGTTGTGAACTCTCCAAGACATGGCTTCTCCAGAGCAGGCTGGTACCAGCACCAGGATCAGCATCTTTGATGAACCATGGAGTGGGATTCCAGGGGACTGCCAGGCATCGAGCCACTGCAAACAAGGCAGCCAGCTGGCTCAGAGGCCCAGAAACTCTGGAACCACAGAGCAATCCAGAAGGCAGACCCATCCCAGCAATCGAGACCTGGGAAGGGAGCAGACACTGGGCAAAGTGAAGGTCACAGCTGCTTGTTCAGGATGTGGGCAGTGCTGGGCCTAATAAGCCCCATACCAATTTCAGCCAGCAGCTGCCAAGGATCATACTTCATTTCAGAAGTCCCATGTGTTGATATTTGCAGACCCATCTTTTCAACATGACTTCAGGCTTAAAGGAATCATCAGAAAACGGTGCCTTTCAGAGTCTGAATAAAACATACACAGCTACAGGTTGGGCAGAGAAGAGATTCAGAGCAGCCCTGCGGAGAAGGACTTGGAGGTGTTGGTCAATAAGAAAGTGAACATAAGCCGGCTTCAGTGTGCGCTCGCAGCCCAGAAACCAACCGTATCCTGGGCTGCATCAAAAGGAGCATGACCAGCAGGTCGAAGGAGGTGATCCTGCCCCTTTACTCTGCTCTTGTGAGACCTCACCTGGGGCATTGTGTGCAGTTCTGGTGTCCTCAACATAAAAAGGACATGGAACTGTTGGAACAAGTCCAGAGGAGGCCACGAGGATGATCAGGGGCTGGAGCACCTCCTGTATGAAGATAGGCTGAGAAAGTTGGGGCTGTTCAGCCTGGAGAAGAGAAGGCTGCGTGGAGACCTCATAGCAGCTTTCCAGTGTCTGAAGGGGGCCTATAGGGATGCTGGGGAGGGACTCTTCATTAGGGACTGTAGTGATAGGACAAGGGGTAACAGGTTAAAACTTAAACAGGGGAAGTTTAGATTGGATATAAGGAGGAAATTCTTTCCTGTTAGGGTGGTGAGGCACTGGAATGGGTTGCCCAGGGAGGTTGTGAATGCTCCCTCCCTGGTGGTGTTCAAGACCAGGTTGGATGAGGCCTTGGGTGATATGGTTTAGTGTGAGGTGCTCCTGCCCATGGCAGGGGGTTGGAACTCGATGATCTTAAGGTCCTTTCCAACCCTAACTATTCTATGATTCTATGATTCTATATATGTATTTCTAAGATTTGGCCACATTGACTTGCCACATAAATTTGCTACTTGCAGGATCATAGGTTTCCTAATCATCTTGAATTGTTACAAGGTTTTTGCACTTGGCAATTTGTGCATCATCCTCCCATACACTTCACTGATTTGATAATGGACATAAAATCTTTCTACCATGACTTGAGTCTTCTGAAATGAAGTTCATGTGAAGGGGAAAATACCTTCTGCCTGACTCTGGGCCGTATCAGCAAAAGTGCAGAACAGACACAGCTACAGACTGAGTCAATAAGCTGCAAATGTTCATCACTGTTATCTAGTGAGTGAATATTTGTTCCTCAGTTCAAGAGAAGTTTTGAAAGTTTTAACCAGCTCCTTACTGCACTTCCATTTCACCATCTGTAAATGAGGAACAAGCTCTGAGAGGCTATGCCAATTATTTTAATATATGCATAGGTCAGAAAATGCCTTTTCTTGGAAACAGCATGGAGGAGAAAAATAATCCTTCATTGTTTGGACGCAGCTTCACAAAAACTCAAACTTTCTGAACATGCAAAAGTCAACACAAAATGAAAAAGAGTTACTTTTCTTCCAAAAGCTTTCTTCAGTTAATTTGTCCTCCCTTTCCCTATTTATAGTATCCCGTTTCTTGACTTGCTCTGCCACGTTTCTCTGTGGTGAGGTTGCTGTAATGTCCTGTCCTTGACACCATCTGAGGTTAGCCACAGTGACGTTACAGCAGCCTGCACAAGGATGATAAAAGCCAGATTCACTTCTCTGTCAAGCACCACTGAAACACAGATGCTGAAAGCTGTTTAAGATCATAGGGTTTGTTTCTTGTAGTGACAAGCTGGCAGGAGCTGCCCTCGTGTTGCTTTGCAGAAAGAAGTTAGCTGATATAACACAGTGTCTCTTAATTGTTCTTTCAGTGTCTGTCTCACATAGACCACATCTACAATGTCGTCTTATCGTATCACATGTTGGAGTTTAGCAAGGAATATTTCTATTACAAGAAAAAAAGGGGGGGAGGGGGGGCCTTCTTTATCTTCTTTTAGGATATAAGCACAAAATGGAAAATACAGAAAAGATATTCAACCCTTAACTGTGAGTACTGTGGAACTGTAAGCTTATCTTTACTACTACCATCTAGTGCCTACCATTATTATCGCACATTTCAGTTATCTATAAATAGATATAATCATTCTTCTAGATAAAAATATTTTCCCTATATTATTTATGTGTATAGTGTTACAGATTGAGATTTTGACAAGGGTTTTATAGCAAGATTCTGGTCTGTGAGAAAACAGAAATGAAGGATCAAGTATACAGTCGCTTGCTCAGAGCTATCTGAAAGAGATGTTCGCTGAAATAGCCACATGTGCTTTGTCTCATGGGTCTCACACTCAATTCTAGTAATGAATCTGCAGCTCTAGATTTCATATATATAGGAGACAGGTGTTTAACACAGAAAAACAAACAGTATTTACTAGCAGTTAGATAGCTCAGAAAAACACAGTGCTGGATGCAGTCTTGACATCTTGTTCAGTACATGGCCTTGGACGGGGTGACTTACCAAGGAAGCTATACTGGCACATCAGTCCGGATGTGAGAAAGAAAGATGTGATGGGTATAACTGGACTAATGACAAAGACTTTTCAACTGTAATTGGACAAAAGCGTTCCACCTGCCAGTGACTCTGCTGTTTTTCTTCCTGTTCCCAAGCAGTGTAAACCTTGTAATCAGTAAACACATAGGACCATACAGATCTTTGGTCTGCAAGAAGCACGTACAGCTGTGCAGGAAGTGGAGGTGGAACAATATAAAATCCCTGCCTAAACACAGTTAGAACCGTGGGTATTTGGATAAACTGAATTAAGCTCCCTGAAGAAAGTCTCAGGTAACTATTAACAAGTCCACAAAATTAAACAGGGAATAGACGACCACAAGCCAATAGCAAGAAAGTGAGTAATTGTGTGCAACCATGACATTTGATAAACAGCATGCTAAAAGAGAATGCAATTGCTAAGTATAATATATTAGTGTCACACCTGCTACTGTCTATATTGCTTTTCTCCTTGTTTTCAAAGTGGCATTAACTGTATTATCTATAAATAAACTGTAGAAGTCCTTTACCTACAAATAGTTCACACATGATTCTGCAAAAAGCATCTTGTTCGTGCTGGTCTGAACAAAAGAGAAGATGATTGTGCAATGGTGGAGAGGATGTTGGTGACGGTGGTTGCTGAGGCTGAAACTTCCATGTAACCAGAGACCTGTGGCAGCAATGGTACAAGCTTGTCTCCAGACTTTGCTATTCTTGCTCCTCTACGTTGATGTGCATGAGATAATTCTGCAGGTGACAGATATACCTATAAACCTTGCCATCTTCTTCCCTTGGTTACCAAATGTGATCTTGATACTACTTCTAGTTTCTAGCCACTAGAAAATGCATTGCCTAATCATATACCAGACAAATATATGCCCTCAAGTAATCTAACCTTAAGAGAAAAATGAAGCAGTTGAGAGCTTACTGAAATATATTGCAGCAGGGACAGGGAGCCATTCCCAGCAATTGGCAAAAATCACTCAGAAAAAAAAGCAGTGTTTACTTTCATCTCACACATATCATTTCTATCTGCACTTTCTGTGATTATTCTGCTTAATTGGGTCTCAGATTCAGCTCCACACAAGAAACCCTAATTGTTCTCTGATAGCCATCATTGTCAGAATGCACAAACCTGTTTGCAGCTAAGTTTCTCCTTAGCAACATTATTCTCTTTCCCAGAATCACACGAGAGGCTTGGTTTGCATTTCAGCTAGCTGATGCCTCAGGATTGACTTTCTCCTTCATCAAAACAATAACATTTGCCTCTTACCCCAGTTTGAAGCAGTTCAGAAATCCATCCTTCCTCTCTTTCTCCTTCCTACCCTGTTTAACCCTCTTGTTCTCTTTCCAGTATTGCAGCAGGTTGCATTCAGAGTCCTGTAGCACAGGGCAAGCAATTCTTGACCTGCTGCACTGTGCAGCAGCCTTTGAAGAAAGTCTTTTTTACCCAGCAGAGTGGTAAAAAGGGCTAAGTTGTGCTCATTCATAAACAGAAACAACATCCACCCCTCCACAGCCCTGCCATGGGGCTGAGGAGAGCTGGGTAGTACCATTTGGGTCAGGCATGTAGCACATCGTGCCTCATAACAGGAGGCAGGTTGTCAGTACAAGATGCTGGGGCTTTGGTTACATGCATCAGGAAAAGGTACCAACATTTAACCTCCCTGCTACCTGCCTCCTGCAGGAATGCTGAGATGAGCTACAAACACAGCATTTGTATTGGTGCAGAATTCTTCTTAACCTTTGTCTCATTGACATTATGCTGTTCTAGAAAGAAAGTTGTATTTATTTTACTGTTTAATTCTGAAGAAAGTCAGGAGAAGTTTCCTGGAGAAGCACAGATACTCCTTCCTTTAAAAAACCTGTAAGAACAGTATGTTGTTACTCGTTGGAACAAGTACTTTCTATAGATCAAAGTGCTGTCTGTTTTTATTACTACATTCATTATGATGCACACAGGAGATACGCTGATCTAGAAAGCAGATAAAATATTTCAGCCATTCCAAAGTAGCAACCTCAATTCATTACTTCTGAAATACATGCAGCTCTTTTATCAGATCACAGCACATAGCAGTAGTAACAGAAGACGTTCATTAGTAGTCAAAATTCTGCAATTAACTTATTCCAAACTAGTTTTTATTGTATTCAGTTTTCCTGAGGAGCATTTACTGAAACTTGTAAGTTCACAACAAGTGTTCTTTTGAAACATGTTTCTGGCAGGCTGTTTTAATTACACTTTCTGGCCAATTCTATACTGCTGTAGGCTTCTCTGGCATGTTACTTCACAGATATGTATGTGAAGAAATCCTCATTTAGGTTTCTCTTGTAATGAAATCATCTGTCCCAAACTTATAGTTAGGCAGTTCACTAGAAGCTCAGCAGCATTTTTGCCCCTTCAAGGCAAACCATCAGTAGCAGCCCTTGTCTCATGCCAGGTTCAAATCCAAGTACTGGGAAGCACCTACTGTCTACAGACACTTCTCTGAAGATGGTGAAGCTCCCAGCCCTTGGTCCTGTAGCAGCTCTGCTCTGTACCTGAAGCATGCCTCCACACTCCCATTAGTACCCATCTTAGAGGCAGGCAACCTGAACTGGAGGTAAACTGAAGCATGAAGTATTTATCCTTCTTAGGTGGTAAACAACATCCTGAAATTCCGGAAGTTTAACAATATTAATGTTCTGTCTGGATGAAGATTTCCAAATTTGCTATCCCTTGCAGCTGGAATAGAGATGCAATCACTGTATCTTCTCTAAAAAGTGCACAAAAGCTGTAAACAAGAGCCTAAATATCAGGACGTGGCATATAAGGTGGAATTCAAGAGACCTACTCCTGCCTACTCGTATCTATCTTCTTGCCCTTTAATACCTGGTCAATATGAACGAAGCAAGCTCCAGTCATATGTGAGGTCTAAACACTCCAGCATGGGACAACTCAGGCTCCTAACACTAGCAGTCTGACTGTCCCTTCAGCAGGGCAGCATTTTCTTTACAAAACCACATTTAAATTGAAAAATTACCCCAAATAGTTGATTGTAAACATTTTAAGCTCTACAGTTAATGTTCGGACTCTTGGAGGTCTTCAAGTGGCCTCAATGCTCCCAGATTCACAGGTATGGAAGCAGCAACCTGGCATAGCTTGAAGCCACAGGTCAAGGTCTTAGGTCTCACAGCAGTCTCACAGAGGAGACCAGAGACAGACCAGGAGTCTGCAGGCTGGGTGTCTGAAGAGCCATATGTACAAGAAGGGGAGCCTGGTGTTTTTAAGCTGTGGGCTGTTTTCAGGGAAGACAACCACAGTCTCAGCAGCCTTAGCAGTAGCTGAGTAGAACTGGCATCCTTGTCCCTTACAGAGAAGTTTATCACTATGAAGGTTTTCAGAGCCCCTGCTTCTTTGACTGGGATATGTCTCTGAATTTTTGTACCTTTTGAGTAACTACTGCATCATTTAAAACCAAGTCCCACTCCAAGGTGAGATTATACTGAAGTATCCTAAGAGGTCAAGGAACTCATTCACTGGATGACAGTTACCAAAGCCTCTGTGTGTGGCTGCTCTTTTACCATTTTTAGGCAGGTTCCCTTGCCTTCGTAAAGATCACTGCAGCTGCTATTTAATGTAGTGACCTTTACAGAAACAATGGTGGAACTGCATAAGGGCACAGAGACATTTTTGCTTTTAACCATTTTGGGAGAGTCTTGTAACAGAGAAACTCACCGATCTGGAAATTAAAGAGTGAGATGATGCAAAGTAGTATTAGCATATTACAATATATAATATATAAAAATACATAACAGATAATATATAAAATATATACTATATAATATGTAATATTAGCATTCTGTGCCCTCAGAACTATGTTAATATGCTAAGTAACATTTTTGTCAGGTCATGGTGGGCTAGGGAAAACTTTATCCTCACTATGAGAAGAGGAATATACAGTCACAAACAGTGCTGAAGGGAACTTTTCCACAGAAAGTCTGTGATAAAAAAAATGACTGGTTGCCCTGAGGTTTTATTCTCAGTTAGTGCACTACTCATCTGCAATTTTACATTTAAAATAGCTTTGTGTGGTGTTCCACTATGAGGTCGTTTAATGGCATCGGTCAGGATTTGTGAGAGGCTCTGTAGAAACACAGCAACATTAGGCCAGCAACTCAAACATCTCTCTCAGACCTATGAAATCTTCTTTTTGCTGATTTCTCATTCACCAAGTAATTGTTTTCCATGCTATTTCATGTAGGAGAACGGGAAGAAACAAGCCACAATTTTAAGACAGTCAATTATTCTTTATATATCTCATAATAACTGTACACAGATTAAGAATCTATTACACTGCTTCCGTACCAACATAATTTATCGTTCCCTTATTTGGGTTAAGAATTAACTGACTTTCAGTTCATAACATCACTATTATATTTACCAGTGTATGAAAATGAAAATGTTACTAAGACCTAGATGGACTGCCAGTTCCTGACATTTTGAGTCTTTGCTGTGGTAGGAACAGCAGTAACACAACCACAGAGTCACCCTGTTGGTATTCCAGTTTACTGCAGTAAAAATATGAGTCAAGCTTATTTCACCCAACAGTGCCCTGGGTCATCCACAGGGTTTTGCCCTCACAAGAGTGAGAGGTTGCCTTGTTACCTGACTTCCTGCTGGGAGAGGATATCACCTTATGAACCAAAAGCCCACTGGAGAACACCCTCCTTGGTAGCCCCAGCCCTGGCCCTGGTCAGATCCCAGGCACTGCAGCACTGGTCTTGTTTTTATGCCCTGAAAGGCAGGGGGTTGATGTAATTCATGCTACAACCACTTCCGCTCCTGGGTGAGGTTTAACTGTCTTTGCCTGGTTCTACAGCTTATGTTGACAGAAGCTGACTTAACCAAGGCTTAAATATAGTTGTGCCTCAGTATGACTATTCACACATGCAAGGAAGGTGATGAAAAATAAATGAAGAGTGCATTATAGTTATTTTACTTTGTAATATATTTAAAAGCTGTCTCCCACTGCTGTTCCCATTTTCCAAATTTGACTGGAAGCTGGGACCTAATTCTCCACTGCTTTGCATTTCACAAGGAAAAAAAAAAAGCTACTATCATGATAAGGTGGGATTCTGCAACTCCCAGTTTTTAAATACATAAATACAAGGGCATCAAGAGAATCAGGCCTAGACACCAAGATTTTTAACTGAAGTCAAATGAGTTCTTGTGATCTACCCAAACTGATCACCTAGATTTGGTCTTTACTAAAAGCTTAATGTGCTTCATGTTTGAACTTCCCAAAGAATCTGACAGTAACTGACAAGCCCAGAGCGGCGTAACAAAGCAGCTTGCACGTTCTATTTGAAATCATACTTAGTTAAGAAAAGCAAATTCTTCATTCATATGAGCTATCCTAAAGAGGTATAGAAAAGCTAATACAAAGAAAATCATGGATAGCTTTTGCCACATAACCATTCAACTGTCACTTGAAGATGGAATCATGTCTAATTATCTCTACAGTGACTAATGATTAGTGTTAAATATTTTCATTTCAGCCTTCTAGATCATTTTGGGTCTTTGTCAATTGTGACAGTTGACTAGGACAATTGACAGTTGACTGTGTCAGTTGTCAATATTAACCAGATATTTGTTCCAAGATACAAGATACCAATGAAGTCAAGTGTTTCCCATTCATAAATACTTTCTTTTCCTTGTTGGTGCTCACAAATTCAACTTAAACGAAGCTTAACCACAGCATCATATATAATGCTTCAGAAAAGTAATTTCATTGTCTGTATATAAGATCAATAATTTCTCAGGTAAGCAGTAGGGCTGAATTTTAACACCACATATAGTTGCATTTTGTATTGCTTTTTTTGGTCTTATCCCATTTACCTGCCCATGGCAGGAGGGCTTGAACTGGGTGATCTTTAAGGTCCCTTCCAACCCAAACCAGTTTGTGATGCTATGATTTTGCTTCTCTGGCTGGGGGAGGAGTGCTTCTGAGGACCTCCCAGTCCTCAGACTATAGCAAGGGTATTCACAGCTCTAGACTATTTTAGGAAATAAAATGAACAAGCAAATCAAGGTTTGTTAGGCTGCAAGGGGTAGTATGAAGCAGATTTCAGAATGCCTTGATTCTAGTATAATTAAAGAGGCATTAGGTGAACCTCAGCAAGACAATGAAATTGGTAAAAACAAAAGAGAGGAGACTCCTGAACAAATGAATATGTTGGTAAATGCTATAAAATGTTTGAGATACAATCAGCTCCCTGGTTGTAAGAACAATTCACTCTTTGGTGACAGAAGGTTTGCTGATCATCAGCTTGTCACAAAGATGCTATTTTTAAACTTAAACCAAACATGGATTTTTTAAATCCAGAGTCTTACAGACCTCCTCCTTCATGTAAATGAGAGAATCTAAAATGCTGCTATTGAGAATTGTACATAATAATTCTTACATGGGTGAAACAGCACCTGAAAGGCTTTATGAAAGAAAGAAGCTCTTTGATTAGTATAAAAGAGGATTTCTCCATATGGAATGGCACACCTAGATGATGATGAAGAAAACATTACCTGTTTAGCTATCAGTGTTAGGTGCTTTATATTTTGGAGAAATTATTTGAGGAGACATTTTCAAATGAAGATCAAAATCAATTACAAAAATCTTATCCTGGAGGGGAAAAAAGCTGAAAAACTAAATAAAAATCATTGCGAGGAGAACAAGGTGAAAATGATCCTTACTATCTCCATGGTTTGATTTAGTTACCCCACCATTATCATTAAAATTCAGAGATACTGAATAAAATTATGAAATAAGCACAATAAGCACAGAAATTGTTCTTAAAAGGTTGTAAGTAACAGTTGAGCAAAAAAACCCCTCATCAGATGTATATTACAGTGCTCTAACGTTGGGCCCATGAAACACTTAAAAAAAGATTGAACACTTGCTGAATGTAGTCAATACTAAAATGAAATATTTTAGCAGCCGTTCACTGTTTCGAGTCAAGAATAACATCAATGAAATATTAAGCCATTCATTAGAACCCTGTGCAGAAGCTCAAGTGGGTGGAATTACCTCCTAAAATCTAGAGACTTTAAAATGAACTTCTTGTCCCTTTCTGGTCAAAGCAAACAAACTGAGCCTAAAAGGAAAAGAAATGGTTCAGAAATATTCCAGTGGCCAAGAACAAACCACAATAACCTAGAGCACATAAAAGCAGGGAGGATAGGATGGAAAACCCAGTGGTAGCAGATTTCAAATAGTACATTAGGGTCCTGAGTATCAGATCTCTGTGGGATGAGGCATTAAGAGGCAGTTATGACTGGATGGTAAAATAGCAAACTGATTCTCATTATAGCAATTAAAAGGCTTTTCCTCCAAAATTCTGGCACCCCTGAAATATCACTTGGTAATTCAAACTGTATTCATTAATTGGTTACAGAAGAGAAAAGCTATTAAGTAAATATATATATATATAAAAATACTTTTATATATTGACTGAAAGAAACTGTATCAAACAGATGGTTTCTTATCAGGAGGTAAAGGAAATGCAAGGGAAAGAGCAAGGGGGGCATTCAGTATAAATGTATACTGTTTGCTTACGTTATTTATAATATTTCCAGACAAGAAACAAACCAGGCTAGCTTCATTAGAAAGTATAATGCAAGGGCTGAAGCTTCCATGATCAAGATTATGTCTAGAACATATGATTCATAGCTGGGTTTAAAAGACAAACTGCATAAAAACTATTAAGTTATTTAGTCTAGACTGTAAATATGAAATAACAGCAAAAGACTGAGATGAGATCAAGCAGATGATGAATACTTCCTTCCAAACTAACCGTCACGCAGGATTCAGCCCTATCTAGTTTACAGAATGTGCATGTCTCCATCGTTATTTCACAAAATACATAATATTGCCCCAAATGTCTATATGAAATGCAAAACAGTCTGGTTTTCCTTCTTACATACAATATGGGAATACTAGCTGGTAAAAATATTTTGAAAATCCATCTTGAAAGCAATATCAAATTGCTGGAGACAGAACTTGAACAGGACTTATAGATGTGTGTACTGGGATTCAGCCCATTCAGGAGATTTAAGATGGGCATGATGAAGCTACTCTTTTTGTTGCTCTTTGTAGGAAAAAACAAAAAAGCAATCTTAAAACCATGGACCCAGGCAACAGCTCCCACTATATATTGCTGGAAAAAATATTAGGACAGCATCTAATAGAGGAAGACTTGACATATTCTGTGAGAACAGTGCCAAGCAAACTCTCCAAAATGGACAAAAATGGTAGTATAAGTTGCAAAGAAAAGACAACACAGCAGAAACACTAAAGTTGTGGAAAAGCTTTGATAGAGATTGTATCAAAGAACATTCCAAGGGAAAAATAACTGAATTGGGTAGCCCTTCTTTAATCATCTATACTGCCTCCTTCTAAAGCATTTTCACCTCCTTCATACTAGCAAATGGTCAGTTCCATAATAAAGGTCTCAGAAAGCTTAAAGAAAAGGTTAAATACTCATAACAAGTTTTGCTATTATTCATATAATTTGAAACAGAGGACAGCTATATTCAATATACAGTTGTGTAATCATGTAGAAAGTTGTCTTAATGCCTATCATAGTAACTACAACAGAAATGTTTTATTGCAAATGACTAAAAAGATATACTTTTATTTTGAAAACATTTTCTTTTCATTTCTCAACTGAAGCATTTTTTACTTGGTATCTCTGTTTCTTTTTCCTGCTCAAGTGCTTCAATTTGCAGTTAAAATGCAAAGAGATGTGAAGAGAAATGAGCTTAGTGGGGCAGATCAAAACTAACTACCCTGGCTACTCAGATTAATTTAGGACTGTGTTATCACATGGGTGAAACCGTTCAGAGACACAACATCCTTTTTTATTCTGAGGTTTGCAGATGTAAATTGCAGTTGTATATATGCTTTCAAAGTAGCTACTACAAGTCAAGTCATAGAATCATAGAATAGTTCGGGTTGGAAAGGACCTTAAGATCATCCAGTTCCAACCCCCCTGCCATGGCAGGGACACCTCACACTAAACCATGGCACCCAAGGCTCTCTCCAACCTGGCCTTGAAGACAGCCAGGGGTGGAGCATTTACCACTTCTTTGGGCAACCTGTGCCAGTGCCTCAGCACCCTTACAGTAGAGAACTTCTTCCTTATATCTAACATAAATCTCACTGTTGAAGTTTAAACTCATTGCCCCTTGTCCTATCACTACAGTCCCTAATAAAGATCCCCTCTCCAGCATCCCTATAGGCCCCCTTCAGATACTGGAAGGCTGCTATGAGGTCTCCACGCAGCCTTCTCTTCTCCAGGCCGAACAGCCCCAACTTTCTCAGCCTATCTTCATACAGGAGGTGCTCCAGTTCCCTGATCATCCTCGTGGCCTCCTCTGGACTTTTTCCAGCAGCTCCATGTCCTTTTTATGTTGAGGACACCAGAACTGCACACAGTACTCCAAGTCAGTATAAGTTCTGTAATTATTTAAGAAATTGAGATGTTAGATAAAAATAATCAAACATAGTCTGGGCCAAAAAGCTAGAGACATGCCAGGAGAAAAAGGACTCTAAATTCTGTCATTTGAAAGCACATTTTACAAAACCTTTTGCTAACTTTTATTGAAATTCTCACTTTAGAGCTGACCTTCCCCAGCAGTGATTTTGCCTTGTTTGAATCAAGCGAGGCACAAGTCCAGACCTGGGTTGGAATGAAAGCAGAGATGAGTGGAAGCCCATTGTACCACATTCAGCCTCTCTACCTGTGAATTTGCTTCGCAGAGGCATGAAGAGGTATTAAAACAGGTGAGGCACCTCTGATCTGCAGCTCTGGTCCATGCTAAAGGCCATGCTACTAGGACGGCTGCAAAATCTTGCCACCAGTGAAACAAGGAATTGGTATCCTCTGTACATTTGGCGTTTAGTTTTCTATACAAGAATGAACTGCGCTGGGAATAACAATCCCACACAGTATCGATGTAACCTTCCAAATGCCTCCTGCTTTTACAGTCTACAAATCAAGCTTCGATACCAGCTTTTAAATGTCTCTTTTCACACTGAAAGAAACTGAGAAGAAGGAAAAAATAGCAATACAGTGTGGGACCAGCCAACAAAATATTTATCAGTTTCAGACTGTCTTGAAGTATTTTGTTTCAAACCATTGCCAAAGGAGCAGTATTAATGGTAAGGCAAAGTATGCAATTCTGGCCAATAAACAATTAAACTGTTTATGTTATAGTTTCTGTTATATTTTTGTTATATTTTGTTATATTTATAACTGTTTATGGTATAGTTTGTTATGGTTTTGTTATATTTTGTTATACTTATGACTGTTTATGTTATAGTTTATGTTATATTTTTGTTATTTTTTGTAATATTTTTGTTATAACTGTTTATGATATAGTTTGTTACATTTTTGTTTTTTTGGGTTGGGTTTTTTTTGTTATATTTTTGTTATATTTATGTTATAGTTTATGTTATATTTATGTTATAGTTTATATTTTCTGCAGTTTCTTTCTGCTCAGACAAGGCCAAATGACCTTGACATTAAGACTCCAAACCATATTTGCGAGATCAGGTTTCCATTCCCAGCCTCTGCTGAAGAACTGCTGTATCATCTTGAGCAAGTCACTTCCCCATTCTGTGGCCTCAATTTCCATCTGTACACAAGGGGTAATATGACAGCCATACCCAGCTTCATGCAATTTATTACTTTTTAAATTGTAAAGCAGAGACTGAGTCTTGCTGCTTATTCATGTAGGCACAAAACCAGTCCTATTTTTGTCTTGCTGCTACTCTGCTTGTGCCTCCGTATTTGTGCTTACAGCCTGAACACCAAGTGCCAATATACTGGGATGAAAGCTAATCTCTCAGCATTGCCAGCCTGTCTAGAACTAGATGATACCTAGAATCATATTAGAAACTCTGTTCTTCTCTTTCCTTCTCTCCCTTTCACACGCTTGCACAGTAAGCCACCTGTCTGCACCAGTCTGACAGCCAAAGGAAGTTCCAAAAAAGCTTACAAATGCTTCTGGGATTATCTGAACCATATTTTGTGAAAGCTTGGTTTCAGTAGTTTTATTACAAGCACAAGGATTTATGAGCGCATAAACTGCCAAGTTGCCTGCTACACAGCCTATCAAAAATCAAAAAGGAATCAAAAAGGTTTATGAGACCACCATCCTGCAAGCATAGCGCATTCCCACCTAAGCACAGAACTGATCCATGCAAGCCAGGAGACGTGCTCTGACATCATGGAAATTGCATGTCTCTCACACAAGGGATGTGAGCACGTGAAAGGGCTGAGGAAAATTGCTGCAAACAACAAATCAGTGTCTTCACATGTTCTATTGCATGGTGTAACACTGCAAACCATGCTTTGGAAAACAACCGTGCACCACCAGCTGGAGTATGCCAGCATCTTTCATGCCCAGATTTACTATTTTAATGATCAGTGAAGGAATCTAATGCTATTATCACTCTTCCACTGTGTCATCCTCAACTCTTGGACTAGAGCCCATCCGTCAGCGTCGTTCAAGAAAGGTACCAGTAATCCTGTTCCACACATGTTCTTGATATACAGAGCTAAACCAAATACATGCACATTTTAGAAATATCTAGACTAATCCCTAACATAATTAATTCAGCACAAACCTCCCAGCTATACTCCCATGCAAGTTAGCAGTAGAAGACCTTTTCACAGGATTGCTTTGAGACAATTGTTTGACAAGAGGCTGTATATAGGACTGCTATAGACCTAATATAAAGGTGATTAATTTGAGGGGAAAGAAATCCCTTCTATCCAACAAACAGTCAAAAATGAAACAGAAAACCGTTTCTATTCTTTTTCCTGCAGCTCTTTTCTGTTCAGAAAAGGCTGACTGACCTTGACAACAAGGCTCCAGACCATACTTGTGAGATCGGGTTTCCACTCCCAGCCTCTGCTGAGGAATTGTAAGACTTAAGAAGCCTCTGCTGTTGCACAAAGATTGAATTTCATTAGCATGAAACAAACAACCCAGGGTTCAGAATGCTGTAAAGTAGATCAAAAGGTTGATTCTTCCTTTGATGGAACAAGAAAGAGCTTTTAATACTTCAGCATACCCACAATGCTGACAGTAATACGGGATTGTCAGTTTGTCAGTCACAGACTGAAAGGTGATAGCATTAGGGGAGAGCTGGGCCTGAGTCCTGCCGGGTGACAAACATGGGATGAAGCAGTTTCGCTGACAAACAGCAGAATGCATAAACCGCATGAAGATTTCATTGACAGAGCACAGCACTCCCAAACAGAAATAATAGCTCTCTGAAAGAAGCTTTGTCCTGAGAAAAACAGCCCCAGTGGTTTTGGGTTACTATGCTGGCGCTCCACTGGTGTCTACAAGATTTCATCCCATGCAAAGCCAACAAAACCTGACTACAGACCTCCTTTTTCCTTTCATCTTTTTTATTCTTTTTCGGAGGGGAGGAAAAGGGGCATGAAAAGTTTCCAGACTTTTTGCTGAGACCTGCCTATTAGTTCTACAGGATTCCCCACAGTGCTTTTGTCCAAGTTGCAGAAACACTTTCTGAAGGCTGTAAATCCTTTAGCTCATCACTTACTTGAACACAAGCTAACTTAACACTCTCCTACTGGAATAAAGGCTGGCCAGAATATTGTTCCCTCTTTGGATAATTTTCTACAAACATACTGGGGGGTTTGGTTTTTTTCATGGAGAACTGGGACTTTCAGAATTGCCAGACTAAGAACATTCCTGCTTCTTTCTCCTTAGAGATGAGAATATGAAGCATTTCAGTGTTCCCCAAGTGAAATCTGAGATTCGAAAACATGAAGCTGAAGCAGAGTATTTTGCTTTGTTTCAGCACAATACCAGACCACAATTCCCCAGACTAGCAGATGCTTCATTCCCCCATTCTCCCCTGGAGGCTGAGCTCTCCATCAGCCTACACCTTCTTTGAGACATGGTGACCCCCCCTTCTCGCCCTTTTCCACAGTGCAGGTACCACAAGTTTGACAGACAAATTCATGGACCAAAAATAACTCTCTAAATCCATTTTATTGCTTGAAAATATGTTCAGCCATTTGCTTTTTTTCCCCTCAATGAAAGCTGTCTGCAAAAAGAAACTCTTAGCAAATAAGTTTGGCTGAAAAATTCTTTCTCCATCAGGTGTTTCATTTAGACTTCCCATTGGAGTCCTAGATTTATTTGCTTATTTCAAGCAAAATAAATTTTGCTATTTCTAGCTTATGTTATAGAAAACCTATTTAGATATGGGCCTTAACTGCTAAGCTGTCAGAACAGCTAGGGGACAGGACAGAACAGAGAGGGATTCTGCTTTACGAATACATCAAGCCATTGGCACACAGAATAGTTAGGCTTCACATACTAGTTTGGAAACCAACATGCAAGCTTCCACTGGGGCTATTGAAAACATGCTTTTGTACTTAATGTGTGGTGCACGTGGCTGCTCCTGCTCAGTTACACTCTAAGGATACTCCACTTCAACATGTATGTGATGCCACTTACTGGGAACTGTCGTTCTTGCAAACTGCACTTCATAAACACAGTGGATTCTTGCCATCTGCTTTATTTTTATTAAAAGCACTAATTCTTGCAAAGTAAAATATTAGCGTATATGCTGTCTGCCAGTCTGTGAAAAGGTAGAGAAAAGGGAAGTTCTCAGACAACAGCTTCCCACACCATCATCTTCTTTGAGTCACTAAATGGCTGGTACTATCATGTAAAGAGGGATTGTATCTGCATTTATCTTCATGTATGTCTGAACGATCTCCACCTGTAAAGTGAATTCAAGATTTACATGTTCATTTAAACTCCCTGATAGCACTGTAACAGATACACTGTTTCTGAACATACTGTTCTCTTCAGGATGCTATTCCCATTCACTGCTGAACCTAGATTGTAGAAGACTCTAGCAAACATTTTGAGTTTTAGCATAACTTAGTCAGAAACCTGCATCTCAGCTCTCAGTCCAGATACAAAGAAAGGAAAAAAAAAAAGGAATTATTTCACTGAAGAAATGATATACAAAAAAGAACACACTGGCTTCTATTAGAGAGAAAGCTCCGAAGAAGAGGTCTGTGGGTTTGTTTCATTGGTAGCAGATGTCAGTTGTTGTTAAACCTGATGTTTTCAAAGCATATAAAACAACGAGCTATCGCCTGTCAGAATCAGTTTTTAAACAATCACTTCCACCCACTAGGCCCTTTAAGTGCAGTAGTAGGAAAATACTGTTTAGGAAATAACCTGGTTCTAGTTGATGATACATTTATAGCCAAGTACAGGCAACGAGTCTCTGCCATTTTAGCTGAACTATTGACTCTGCAGGTGCTGTTCTGTGCAAAATAGGAACTGGTTCTGAAATTAAAGGCTCTGGCTGAGTGCATCAGCTTTCACTTTGGCATGGGAATCAAAGGCAGGTAACGCCTTTTCTAGCTTTTAACCCTGGAGTGGGCAGGAGTCAGCTCCTGTTCAAAAAGCTTCAGGGCACTCCATCCAGAGACTCCTTTCAAATCGTTTTTCTAACCTTAGGCTGCTAGACTGCAGTTTGTCCTAGCTCCCATCACTACTATCTTCAATGTATTCCTTGAGCCAAAGGCAGAAATCAGAAATTAAGTCTATTGTGCTTATTCAAGCGATGACGGCACAGGAACTGCAGCTGGCTGGTGCGAAGCTGGTGTGGAGAGCACTTCCATGTCACTGCTCTTGTTCAAAGGGATTTTGCTAGGGACTGAAAATCTGGTCCTTCATTTTCAGGTGTGATTCACATTTGAAATACAGTATTTCCCAGTGGAAAGATTTCTTACCTAGATCAACCTTCACATTGCTGTGATCAAACAAACAGGGATCAGAAGAAGAGCTTCTTACCATAAGAAGGGCTTAGCTCAAGCACAGTATCTGATCATGCTCCAAACTGTGCTGGGCATCTTACAGTACTGACCCTGTGCACCAGAGGTTTCAGCTGTACACCACATCAGGTATAGCAAAGATGCAGGAGTCAGTGGGGAGGAAATAAGACAGGAAACAACAAGAATACAACAGCAACATATCAGATGGGATGTGGGCAAGCTCGTTGGTCCTAATGAACCATAACAGAGCTCTTGTTGCCTCCTGTTTGTGGCAGATTCTGTTCTCATGGAGAGACTGGAGCACTACAAGCGACAACAGGAAGGTGTTCTTGCCACACTGATACAGCTATCCCACTGACTAATGTTTAGCACAGAGATACGTCCAGGTTTAAAATTAGCTATGCTGGGTACAGCATGCAATAGTGATCTCACAGAGCAGTCAGGATGGGAGAGAAACTCAGCTAAGGAGCTGAAGAAAATGAGCTTATACTAGGCTCTGTGCTGCATTGGAGCAACGGCAAAATGAGGTGGTTAAACCTAGCTAGGATGCATCTATCAACATGCCACTGGTTTGAGGGCAGTGTAGATGTATCCTGGCTGAGGTACAGAAAAACTTCACTTCTTCCCCCTCACACAATCAGATGCATACGTGATTTGAGAAATTTCCATCTTCCTTCCACATGTGGCTCCTCCTGGGTGACTCCACACCACTTACCCCATAAGACAGAGCTCTAGCACAGGTATATCTGGAAAATTAGGTTTTCCTCGTATGTTTGCAGAGAGGTATCTCTGAGACTGGGGAGCCTCGCAGGTTTTTACCTTAGCAGGTTTGATTAGGCAGGGCACGGAGCTATACCAACCACTTCCAGGTCCAAGGTTAGTACAGTTGTTGTTATAAACCCTCGAAGTGTTGAAGGCCAGGTTGGATGGGGCTTTGAGCAACCTGGTCTAGTGGAAGGTGTCCATGCACTTGACAGGGGGTTGGAACTGGAAGAGCTTTAAGGTCCCTTCCAACCCAAACCATTCTATAATTCTAAGAACTGGGGATCTCTGCACCACAGTCTTTTGAGTACGTACATATCCTTAGAAGCTTAATAAACAGGGCCTCACACAGTATATGGGCTACTAGTATCCCTGGTGGGCTGCATATTTGTTCAGAGAGATTCACCTTTGAGCCCCCAATGTCCTTGAGTTTTCTATGCCAGCATAGCAAGTTATTTCTGCAGCCCTAAATCTGCCCAAATGGCAATTATTCAAGTAATTTCATCATTAATCTGAGTGGATTGTGGGGAAAAAATTATTTTTGCCAATAATAACAAAATCTTGATACCTAGTAGTGGTCTTTAAATCTATGTGAAAGGCTTCTCTATAAAAGTAGCAAGATTTCCATGCAACAGACTTCTCAAAATACGAATGTAGGTTGCTTAATGTTAGTTTCTGACTTGAAAAATACTGACCTTAGACTGAAAACTCAGAGGCAGAATCAAAACGAAGAGTGCAGTATTCACGTCTGATGAAGTATTCATGTCTGGACATTTCCTCGTGGCTACTGTATAGAAGTATTCTCTAGACGCCCAAGCAATAGGACTACAGGCTTTTCACTGATGAATCCTGCAGGGGTTTGAAGGACACTGTCAAATAGTCATAAAATTTACAGTACCTATTAATTAACGTCCCGCCTATATGTCTGCCAAAGCAGGGATTATTTTCTTCATTCCTTTTTCTGGAGTTTGACTCATCCAGTTTTAAAATGGATGAGGAGATCCCATTTTATTGCAAAGGAGCTCTAATTAATGTTCATTTACAGCTCTGGAGAGTTAACTCCAATTCTGAGCTGCATCTGCAGCATTGCAGCCATGAACTCAAGTCCAGCAAAGGACATTTGATCTCATGAGCTGCTGTGCCTCTCTCCATGATACTCCCCTGCTTTTCTCATTGTCCTTCTTCCTTTCTGCTACCATCTAGAGGAAAAGAGAATCTGTTTAGCACTTTGTCTGCTCCTGCTGCATAATCCTTTGCAACACACTGCTGGCAGTTACAGGGATAGTTATGTGACCAGGAAGGTTCTGGCAGCGGGTACTGCCCAATGGCAGGAATGAAAATAATGGTTTATTTCCATACAGAGTCCTTCTAGAAAGACAGAGGATGCTGAGAAATCAGCAGGAGGGAAATTCTTTCCAACAAAACAACAGAATTTGCAGGCAGTATCCCAAATCTGTCTCCCAGCATTGTGACAGCGCTTTGACCAAGCCATTTAATTTTGCCATATCTCAGGCTTCTTGGCTGCAAAAGAGGGACAAAGTCCTCCTGACAAGGGTGGTCTGTTTCTATGTCAAGACAGGACTTATAAGCTGAGCACTGCTAAAGCATTTTCAGACTCCCAGAACTAGGTTTAAACGTTATTAAATACAGAAGACAGCTGAGTCTTCTCAGCACACAATGTGCTTTCAGCAGGGCTCAGTGTTTTCTTAAAGGGTCTTTGTATGGTAATGTGACATTTTACAGCCTATGTGTAGGCAATTATCTTTGAAAGAAAATGACCACTTTTTTTTTGTGTGAGAAGAGGCTTTGATTAAAACACATTTCTGGGGGAGCAGATATGCAAGGATGGAATGTGGATGCAAAGCTGATTCAAGAGCTGGAGCTGCTATTAAAGGCACTAGAATGAAGTTGCTTGAGGAAGCCTTAGATAGAGAAATTCAGACAGCATCAGACTCTGACACCAACTGGAGCCAGTGTAGTCTGTTGTGTCTGTAAAGTATTCAGTATCTCCTAGAAGGTCTTCCATAACTGCACTCCCACATGATTCTAAGTGGATGACAGGAAAGAATAATTAAAAGGCTTGTTGTTGCTGCTTAGCATCTCAAAATTGTTTGGACTACTGTGTATACAAGACATGCAGCATTAAACATTAATAATATCTGGTTATATTGGTTTGAGTGCGAATTTACTACTAATTCTTGTTGTCCCCAGAAAGAAGCTGTTATTCCTAGCTCCTGCAGCAATGAAGTCAGTGGAGTTTTTATCACCACTGCACTGGGAGCAGGAACAGGTCTTAACAGAGGCTTTGAAGCTGCAGTGCAAAGCAGGCATACCATCTGCATCTACATAGTACCTCGGCTGTTTGTGAGCAGAAATACTTTGTTTGCTTTAACTCACAACCAGCACCAAAAAGTTGTCATGCACAGAGCATTTCCATGCGCTTTGTGCATTATGTCAGTGCCTCCTCTGGGTACAGGTAATCAGCTGGATTCCCACATCATTTGGTCCCTGACCAAACAAGACTTCAGGATGCTTGGCAATCTCCAAGCCAGGAGCATACAGCCTGTATTCACAACTATTCCCACCAAACCCTTTGCTTTTCCACCTACATTCTTTAGGCTATAATTTGACATTCATCTACCAAAGAATAAATTTAGGTCCCTTCAAATACTTCCTTTCACGACTCCTTCCTTCCATACTCTCTTTCACACATACCAGTCATGCATTTATGAGTTTATGGTTGAGAGTGTTTGCCACAGGGATATAAGGAGGCAGGAAGACAGGTTGGGCAGCAAACTGAAAAAGCACAAAAGGGAATGTCTTCAGTATTCAACATTCCAGTGTCTGTGCTGGATGTCAGTGCTTTTGAAGTAATGTTTTCTCCATCTGTTTCTCTTGGTGTAAAGTCCAGGAGATTTGAAAAATAACAGAGGCTTCATTTAAAAGCACTAAAAATGACAATGAACTTCTGTGGTTTAGACTAGGACCATGTGAGCATGAATTGTAACCAGGCATTTGTAAATTAAAGGGCAGTAAGAGAAAAGCCAGAAGTGATTCTTTTAAAGGAGTTATTCTTCATTCACAATAAGAATGCAGCCAGCTTCTGGGCAGCTTATAGAATCATAGAAGAGTCTGAAGGGACCATCAAAGCTCATCTAGTCCAACCCCCCTGCAATGAGCAGGGACATCTTCAACCAAATCAGCTTGCTCAGAGCCACATTCATCCTGACCTTGAATGTCTCCAGGGATGGTGCATCCACCACCTCTCTGGGCAACCTGTGCCAGTGTTTTACCACCCTCATTGTAAAGAATTTCTTCCTCACATCCGGCCTGAATCTTCCCTCTTTTAGTCTAAAACTATCACCCCTTGTCCTATCACAGTAAGCCCAGCTAAAATGTCTCTCCCTATCTTTCATATAGACCCTTTTAAGAACTGAAATGCTGCAATAAGGTCTCCCCAGAATCTTCTCCAGGCTGAACAATCACAACTCTTTCAGCCTTAAGGCTTCATTCATGAACCTTTGCTTGTAAGTAATAACTCGAGTCAAGTACAGTGACTTCTCAATTCCTCCTCCTCCCACCTTGTATTTTCTGGATTTTGTGTTTCTTAGCCCTGAAGATGAATCATGAGCCTAAGAACAACCAGTACCACACTTGCTCTGTCAAGAAGGTAAGCTACCCAGCTTTGTTATGGAATCATTTGCTTCTTCCTGTGCATCTGAAGAGCAAACCAGGTTGTCAGAGCAAGAACTCCAGTGGGGAGCAGTAGGTTGCTTACACAATTTCCCATTACTTGTAAGTCTATCAGCAGTGAAGTGTTTATTCTACTGGAAAGCAAATTGGGTCTGATGATGCTTAAGCCTTCCAGCTGAATCACTTCTAACATAAGAAATCTATTCCCACAACAGCGCTGGGGTTTTGGCCTGGTTTTCAAAGGAAATGAGTCAAAGTCTTCATACCCATCTCTTCCAAAAACCTGTTACCCAGTTCCAACCAAATTCATCAGAGGGTACAGATTTCTTATGAGCATTGTGAAACCAGGCAGCCAGATAGAGAAATTCAGGGATGCCCCTGCTGGGGGATAGGCAGTGAGTAGCCTCTTTTCAGACATCAAAGGGTCTACAGGAGAGCCCTACCCCAAGACAAAAACCTCTGGGAAACCAGGTTTCATTGATTCCACTGCTGCTGGAAACACTTATTTGATGTTTTAATGTCAGGTGAGAGATAAAGGTGTTGTTAATGGTCCGTGTTATTGCAATAACCATATAATACAGCCTTCCTCCAAACTGATCACAGCTCATCGTAAAACCATTTGTTTTTCTCATCCCACAAGTCCATTTGAAAGGCTGCAGCAAAACGTCACTGCTCTGATTGTCAGAAGCTTGGAAATTAGAAGGAAGTTCAGTTTTCCTTGGTGAGTTTGTATTATCAGCTCTAAAGCCAACAATAACCCTTTAATTGGAAGACCCCTTCCCTCATATCTGCCTTTCCCATATTCCACTGCGGGTTTCCAGAAGCTCTGCCCTCTCGTCCTTGGCTTACTGAGGCTAAACCAAACTCTGTTAATCCCCTTTGTCTTATAAACTCTCCATTCTCCTCATCATGTTCTGCTTTAATTCTTGTCTCCTGAAAATGCTTGTTCAGTAGTCAACAAAGTCATGCCTTGTACCCTACTGCTAACACTTTATTTCTTCTTTCGCTTGCTTGAGACAAGTTCTAAGATTGCACTTACTTTTTTATGGTTCTATTATACTTACAACTCACAGATACCCTCCATCCTTCTCCCTCTTTATTATTTCTGACACATGAGCTCCAAGGGTGTCCCAAAATTTCTGGTTCTTAATTCCATACATGATCTTAATACTTTGACATAAAGTAAAAATCAGCCTGTTCCTCAGACACAGATACTTAAAGTCATTTGATTCTTTCTGTACCATATCCTAGTTCATCACCTGAAGGCATCTCCCTACTTGAGGCTGCCAATAATCTTATCAGCATAATTTTGGGTTCATGTCAGTATCTTAGAGAAAATTTTAAATCAGATAGATTCCACAACTGATCCTTCGGAAGCTCCATCACTAACTTGCTTTTAAGCTGATTCTTCCCTCACAATAACTTTTAATCTTTATTTTATTGGATAAACAGCCCAGTTAACCAGTCTTCCCCTCTTGCAAATTTTTGCACCCCTAGAATGGGGTGTCACCCACAGGATACTGGGACTTCAACTCTCATCACCTTTCCTGTTGTCCCCATCCACATACTGATAGAGAAGGAAAGCTTTCAGGCTACGTGTACAAAAAGAGGGAAAATTTGTATTGGTTATAAGTTTAAAGCTCAGAATCAGTATAGGGTTGCTACTGTAGCTCTGATCCTATGGAGTCTGAGAAAGAATGAGCAGGGAACAGAACAGAGGCAATGTAGGCAACTATCCAAAATGAAAGGTGAAAGCAAACATAGGTAAAGGACATGGATAACAAACCAACTGAATAAAAGCATCATTACTTTCAACATTCTTCAGTATCATTCAATTTTAAGAGCACTATAAATGCCTACTAAGGATTGTTGATTCAGCCTCCTAAAAAGAGTAGTAATTTTGGAGGTTGCCATGTCTGCCACCCATAAGATCCATTACCTTGCTGAGAAAGAGAATAAATAGTTTCTCTTCTCAAAATTCACAAGATAGGGGGAAGACAAAAAGTCGGTCAGACTTCTTTAGATAGCATTACCTTCTAGCTAAACACACACAAGCATTTCTTGCGCAGTAGGTGCTCTTGGGAATTCACACAAAAAGTAAATTCAAGAAAAGGATCTATCATTAATATTTTGGACAAAACCAGACCACTCAGAGGCTGGAATTACAAGGCGCTTTTTTCCAACACTGAATATTCACTGATTATGCAGAAAACACTCTTAGCCTCCAACCTCTATTTCAAACCACAGAAGCTGACTGTTATCTTTCTATAAAATGGGAGCTACACATCCATTTAAGAATTAAAGGGGGACATTCCAGTAAACTACCGTTGGTACAGGTTTTCAATGATCAGTTCATTTGGGATCACAATGAAAACAGTTGTGGGGTTTTTTTCTCTAATAGGAAAACACATTAAAAGATGCCCAACTCCTCTATGAAACATAGTTCTCCAAAGAGGAGAGAATCTTTTAAAGCCATTTATGGTCACCAGCTTCCTCCAAGCTCACTGGCCTTGTCTTTTGTCCTAAGTAGCGCTTACTTGTGACCACTGTTGAAAACAGGATGTTGACTGATGTGGACTCTTGGTCTGAGCAAGTATGGCTGGTTTTATGTTCTTACATTTACATTGTTAGGCTCAACATTTTATAGTCAGGCACAGCAGGATATGTCCCAGTGAAGCAGAACCAACATTAAAGCTGGAATGCTGTAATACACTACATCAGCAAAAAGCCTCTTTGAGAGGAAACATAGCAGACTCACAAACCAGGTTTGGTCATGTTGACAGTTATACTGATTGTCTGAGAAATTAATACACTTTCAACTTAAATAAAACCCTCCAACTTATGTTCTGCAGAAAGTCTGCTTAATATTTTATGGATTATTACCATTTCTTTGGTAAATTATTCAAAAGCATAGCTCAGGAAAGCGCACTGGAAGTCCAGAGTGTCAGGTCAATTAGTTGTTTAAGCATTATGTAGAATTTCAAGTATTTGTTTCTAATTATAGAGTATAAATGTTACAATTGGGGAATAAAAAGTAAGGTGGGTTAGACCTGTTCTAAGAGTCCATTTAAATATCTGGGTACTAGTACCCCAAGTGTTAGACTTCTCCCTGTCACTACAGTTCTTGTAGCAGCAGTAGTTCTGAAGCAAAAAACCTATGCTGCTGTGTGCTAGCTGGGAGAAATTAAGACATGTAACCAAGGTTGTAATTTCTGCATGCCTTTATCATGATTAGATGAGCAAACTGACTAGCTACAGGAGCAACTGCTCTATTAGGGATCATTTAACAGTCTCTCCCAAAATTTGTGAGCAGCTTGTAATTTCAGAGTGAGAAAACAGTCATTTGCTGACGCTTTCCAGCTCCCTGCTATTGTGAGATTGTTCTCTATTGTGTGTTTCCAATTGATCCCTCCAGACCACTGAAGCTTTTTAAGTCCTATATATAATGAACAATGGCTCCATTTAAAGGCTGCTTTCAACACAGCAGAGCTCATCAGGAAAGACACCCAGCCCAAGTATTACTCTTCTTAATTGAGTCTAGTTTCTCCTTTATGTGTCTACTGCTCTGGAAATGGTTCTAGTCTTCTGAGCTGTATATACATATCATTCTGGTATGTAAACACCCTCAACATGCTTAGCTCCTGATTACTCCACTATAACCCTGGGTGCTCCAGTTTAGGGGCATGAAATGTTTCAGCATTTCATGGACAAGATCTGCAATTGGTCACAGTTTTCCTTAATGTCCCCTCATTTTTTCTCAGTCCCTGGCTACTTCTTTGACAGCATATGAACACCTACCTACAACCCACACCGCAATGAAGATTTAATAAATAATCCCACAGCAGTAAAAGGGAATAAGAAGGTTCAGATCCTCAGTGTCATCCTTCAAAGCTACAATGATGCACCAAACAATTCTTCTAAGTGTTACTTCATGTTTTCCTATGTAACATGTGTCTTTGTCATTGCCTTGTCCTGGAAAGAGGCAACTTTGCTTTTCAAGCTGGAAATCTGTTAATTTGAATCTGAAAATTCTGGAAATCTGGGAATTCAATACAGCAATCTGAAGCCTGTTAATGCACGTTGGATACATTGAATTACCACATTTTAAAATAGCTGCTCACCCTCACACCATCACAATCATCCCAGCTGAGTCTAGGGACCCTCCTTTCAGGCTTGTCTCTGCAGTTTAACTAAAGTCAGGGCTAAATCAGTACGGATATTCAGCAGCATCCTGGAAACTCCTGGATTTTTGAGGCTTCAAAAAGCAAGAACATCTTGATTCCTGTCCCCAGCAACAGCATTTCCTACAGCTTTCTGCTTCTTCTACAGAGATCAGGGATGGAAGGCTTCAGCCCTATAATGGTTCTGTCAGTGATTACAGAGTCACATTAATGTAACCTAAATCCATGCCAGTGCTGAATGGGATGGTCTTGCCTACCTCCATATCACTAAACACTCCCACTATGTCCCTTGTTTTGTTGTAAGAGCCCAAGCAAGTACACAGTGAGCCAGATCGAGTACCTGGTGCAGCAGAAAAAGTCATGGCAAGGCAAAACAAGGGAAAATAAAGGAGACAGAAGAGAAGAGAGGGGTGAGTGGGAAAGGGTGGAAAGGGGAAAGACTTTAACAAGACGACTTTCCTGATTTAGTTTATGTGGCCACACAAGTGCTAGTGCCTTATCGAGGGGACAGAGAAACACATCCAGAAGCAGAGGAGATAGGGGGACTACCACTCTCTGTGACAAGCATGGACCTGTGCTAGATTGAACTGTGTAACCACAGCTTATATATCACCAAAGTCCAGGCTTTCTGACCAAGTCAGGAAACCCATTACACAGGAGCATCCTGACTTCACAGCTGAGACACCTCGCCTTTACCTCAGTGTTAGAAATGAGCAGGCAAATGGCATTTCAAGTAAGAAGCAGGGAATGCATTTAAGACAATGCTTATTATAGGAAAACCTGATGGAAAAGAGGAAGGAGTATCAAAAATGAATGCTTTAAGATACATTAGCATAAAAGCAAGCTGACAATACCATTCATCAACTAACTAAATAATTTCCAGACATATTTTGAGCAACAGAAGCATGGAGATCTCACACTGTTCTCCATTTCCATTTAACAGGGACATTATATCTTGTTCTCTAAAGCATTAGGCAGAGACCACAGCTAAAGACCAAATTGGCAGGGCAATGGTGTGATAAAGTTATTCACCTAAGTATTTCTAATACCTGGCATTTCTTCAGTTATTCCAGGAGGCTATCAAAGTTCTGCACACGAAGAATGAGTTACAGTTCACCACAAGCTGATAAAGTAGAAAACAACCCTATTGCGCAGCTGGAAAACAGAGGCACAGAGCATTAGTGTCTGTAACCACATAATAAAGTAGTAGCATCATGTGGGTTACCCATCTATACCCAAATGTAGACTCTTTAGTGTCAGATTTAGCACCAGTAGCATTCATCGTGGCAGTTGCCACCACTGGCTGTTGCAGGTTTTGGATGGACAAACTTCATGCCACTCTGAAATGGCTCATCCCGCCTGCCACCTTTCAGTACAGGCAAGAAAGCATTATCTGTGAGGCATGCAAAGTAACTTTATGATCCAATCTTTATGCTTTCCCCAAAGGCAGGCGCTGAATTGATACTTGGTTAGCTACAGAAATGTCACTGAAATAGGGAGCCTTCCAGGCAACCCCTGATTAGCTCAGAGAACACGAAAATAGAGACAACAAATGTTCTTATGAGAACCTGTATATTTTTCCTGCAGTACTTTCAGAGCAGTACAACGAGCCACACATCACTTGACAGGCTGCTTTCTGCTCTGCACCAGGGTGAAAAACGTACATTAGTATCTGCTCCTAAGGTGTCAGCATTTCAAATTGTGGAAACCTCTTGATGAGATTACTGAAGCTCAGCTCCACTCTTCTCTTTCCACCCACAAGCTGCAGGCAAATTTATACATTAAGAGATAGTGGAAAAAGTCAAATTTCAATCTCTTCTGAGGGCCCTTGCAGAAACCAATACACCTGGTGACTCTGATCAGGTGGGTTGTGGGTTTACTTTTTTCCATTGCCTGGGACTGCAGCAAATTTAAGTCCTTTCAAATCAAATTTTAATACTGTTTAGTATCTCAGAGGATTATCTATTCTTCTTTTTGGAACGGGCAAGGGAATCAACCTCCCCAGTATGCCAGTTCAGCAGCTTGGCTGCTGTTGGATAACTATCCTTTACATTTTCTGTCTTACTGCCTTTCAGAGTATGTGGCAGCTGGTTTAAGTGAAACTGTTCTTAAACCACAATGAAACGTGAAACGTCCCACTTGAATGCAACAGGGCAGAGAACCGATGCATAGAAAACCAAGCCTTTGCCTTGCTACAAAACACAGCTACTGCAATGTGTACCACTGTGGCTCCCCTAGACCAAGCTGCAGTGTATTATGTCACTACAGAAACCACCGTGTGCCAGAAATGCACCACGCAACACTGCAGAGGATCATTTTACCTATCCCAAAATTTCCTCCAACTTCCCAAAAAGAAGGACACAGCTTCCATGATTTACTTTCTCACATTAACATTTTCAGTTCATTTAAATTTCTGTACCCTATACAAAAATAGACCTCAAGTTTTTGAGAGACCTGTACACAGCTTTTCCTGACAGTGACTCACTGCAGCTCCACAGGGATGCACATCTTTCCCCACGGAGTCAGAGCATGCTTCAGATATAATTTAAAAGCAAGAGATCTTGAGAGTGTAAACAGGGTCAGCAAAAGGAGATTCATATTCTGGAAACAGAAATTTGTTGATTTGATCTTAGGTTTTCTAATTCTGGATGCTTAGCATTGCAATTCTGAAGTTATTATTTATGGAAAATGGACATTAAAACAAAGATTGCAGACGCACAGACATGCTCTTGAAACTGTAGTAAAGCGTGATGACAGGGGGGAAATGTAAATTAAAGGGTCCAAAACCAAACTGGTAGTTTTAAAATAGTCTACCAGAAATTCTGAGGGCACTGATGCAAAGTTGCTCAGCTCCAAATTTTCACGTGGTTTTCATTTTGCAAAACATAAAACCAATTATGGTTCTGCAAAGACCAAAACCACAATATCCTTTCTAACACAAAGTGTTTGAAGTATTTCTTAAAGCCCTTAAAGGGAGATGGTCACCCTGAACAGACAACTTCATCTCGCAAGACCAGATACATGACAGCTACTTCACTGGTTCTGCAGTATTTTTGCCTGCCTTCTGGCTTTGTGGTCATTCTTCTCAATACTTTGAAGAGGCTCACATAAATGTGACTTTTTCAAGGCACAAACAACTGTGTAGACCAAACAGTAAGGCTAATTGTATTTCAAGTGTTACCAAACTGGACAAGGAAAGGATTAGTGAGAGGAAGTATGTTTTAATAATTATCTCCCATTCAGTTTGTGCATTACTTTTAGCACCAGGTAAAAGTGTTCAGGTAGAATTGTATAGCCAGATGTCCTTGCAGTGGGAAACCCCAGATCACTGTGCTCCCACACACCAGAAAAAACCCTAATGAGTCGTCAGCAGATCTTCCAGTTTCAGACCAGAGCTGTATGTGGGGAAATGATGATATATAGGTAACCTCTTCGTAGTCTCCCTGCCAGTATCCCCCGTCAGGATTGGCATCAGCAGCATGTTACTGGCAAAGCACAGCACAGATTCTTGCACTCAAGGTTCTTATTCTATAAATTCCTCCTGGAGCACTTACCAGCATGTTCTCTGTGCTACCAGAACGTTACCCACAGCATTGAAACATCTGTTAAGGACTTTCCCTGACAGGTATCCTAAGCATTTTGGTTTTTAGCTTCAGGCTGCTGCTAGTCATCCTTCCAAGTTCATGGACTGTGAGCAACTCGCTTGCATCTGTTATTATGCCTCATCATGTATATGTCACTTTAAGCATATGTGGTAGTTTAGAAAAACATAAATGCAATCCTTTCTCCAGAGTTACAAAGCACACACATGAAGTTCTTGTTCAGGTATATCTTCATGTATCACAAATGAAGTGAAGAGAATAGTGAAGCCTTCATCTTTGGGGAAATATGTCTATTTTAAGGAATAATTGAAAGATCACATTTCATATGTGCATATGATAATATATATAAATACATATGATAATATATAAAATATAACCATATGTAATATATATACATACATATATAACACAGACGTTGGGAACCCTGGGGTGGGGAGAAATCCCAGCACAAGAAGTCTTGTGTGGGAGAGACACAAAAGGAGCAGCTGAAAGACAAGTTTGGCAAAAACAGCATGTGGGCTTGTGGGCAGAAAGATGTGTGGGCAGAGTTGTTTACAGCCTTGAAGGCAAGGGCAAGGAATATGAATTCCATGCGGATTTTCAATTAAACATATTCAGATTTTTACAATTATTTGGCTAGCATTTCTAGACTGTTCTATCCTCTAATGCCTTCTCGACTGCTTAGCATCTTCTGAGCCCTTGAAAAATTCAGGGCAAGGGACTGATGCAAGGGAAGCAGTACTGCAGTGGGAAGCCAAAATGCCTGATACGCGCATGAAGAACTCCATCAGAAGAGGTTTCCCAAGTAGTATGTGTCAGCCCAGCTGAGATCTGATTTGCTCAACGTATTATTTTCTAGCACAAATATCTGAATGCATTTTTTTTTTATCACCCAACAGGCAGCTATCAGAAGCTGTTAAGAAACACATTTGATAAAGTTCTGGAAATAGTGATTCAGGTTTGTGTCAGAACGGGTGAAGGATGGGATGCTGACACACGGAGATGAGAATTAGTCAGGCGAAGAACAACGATCACACTTCCGTTGCCACACTCACCTTACTGCAAAAGGATGCCGTGTATCCAATGCGTTAAATCACCATGTCACCAGGGTGCCACAAGCCATCTATATAGCTGTACGTGCTGCTTCCCTGGCTACCAGGTACCAGGGTCAGAGGCCTGAGTGCCACCCTAAGGTGGGCATGACCAGGTAAATGTGTGCTCGTGTCTTACTTCAGGTAAGCATGGAGGGGCTCTCTTCATACAAATTAGGTAAGCAATCATATATGCCTGAAAATACAAAAAGCAGAAGAGAGATAAAGATCCCTTTCAGCTGATAGACGGTCCATTACACTGGTGTCAGCTTTTCAAGTGTTATAGGAAAAGTCTTTGACACATGGAGCAGGATCAAAATCTCACAGATGGGTTTTGCCTTAACTGAAAACAAAGTCAGAAAACTAATCCACGTCTCTCAGATATCATGGTAAGATGAGGAGACCACACTGCTTCTCTAAACTTTTCCATACTGAGACTTGGAATGGGTGGAAAGTATTACTCTTCAAGCTTTGGGACCTGCTGACAGCTGCAGCTCGTCTTTGGTGGAACCACAGTGATGGGGGGGGAAAAAAAGCCACAAAAATGCTTTCTGCATTAAAAGCCTCTATAACCAGTGTAAGCCTGGCCTGCTAAATCTTCACCAGCTCCCTTCACCTAAGTTGGGAGGCAGAATGTGGCCAAGGTTAGAAAAGAGAGAATGACAGCAATTGCCTCTTCCTGCAGGCCTGCAGGAAGCTTAGTGTGGGTGACAGCAGCCTCAAAGCAGTACTTATTTATATCTATGGAGGTATCATGGTTTAACCCCAATCAGCAGCTAAGCACCACACAGCCGCTCACACATTCCTCCACAGTGGGACGGGGGAGAGAACCAGAAGAGTAAAAGTGAGGAAACTTGTGGCTTTAATAAGTAAAGTAAAAGCTGTGTATGGAAGCAAAGCAAAACAGAGAATTCATTCACCACTGCCCATCAGCAGGCAAGTGTTCAAGCCATTTCCAGGAAAGCAGAGCTCCATCGTGTGCAATGATTATTTTGGAAGACAAAACGCCATAGCTCTGAGCATCCCACCTTTCCTTCTTCTTCCCTCAGCTTCATATGCTGCTCATGATGCTATATGGTGTGGAAAATCCCTTTGGTCACTTGGGGTGAGTGATCCTGGCTGTGTCCCCTCACAACTTCTTGTGCACACCAGCCTACTCCCTGATGGGGAGAGGAGCAGAAAAGGCCTTGACTCTGTAAGCACTGCTCAGCAGTAACAAAAAATCCCTGTATCACCAACACCGTTTGCATCACAAATCCAAAACAGAGCCCCATACCAGCTACTGTGATGAAAATTAACACTATCCCAGCCAAAACCAGCACAGAGAGTAAAGGCAACTGAAGCCTTCCTGCCTGCACACAGAGCACCCTCATTGCTATCAACAACACAGGAATAAAACAATTGAGATTGCAGGTTTCTAAACAAAGCAGGAGCTACAGGAGTCTAAGTTTGCCCCCCATTGAGAAGCTCCCCTGTCATTTGGCATGACTAGCTTCAGAGGCAATAAAGCCACAGTTCCTCAAAGACTTTTAATTCTAAATATTGGAATAAATTATCAGACATGTAAGACATGAATGTCTGTCAGCTGAAGCTCAAATGAGGTCACAATCTACTCATTCTTGCTCTTCGGAGGCACATGTTGTGCCTAAGCAGCGCAATAGCTGAGACACACTAGTTTTTACAGCCAGCAGCACAGAAGGGACCGTTTTAGCCACCAGTTTGTCCAATCAACTTTAATTTCTCCTTCTCCCCCACAAATAATTAACTACATGTCTGCAGCTGGGCTGGCAGGAGAGCTGAAACCCAAAGATAAATGTAGACTCACACTACACATCCAAACACAAGAAGCTGTAACTGTATCAGGTCTTTTTGCTAAAACAGTGAAATTACCAGCATCTACCAATGGAAATCAATGTAAAGCTCTCCCACCGCTGGCTAGAAGCCAGCCTTCCTACAGCATGGCCATCTCCAGCCCATTGAACACAGTCCAAACATACCCCATTCACATGGCTAACATTTATGTCCACGTCCTTATGTGGTTTTGACAAGTGGGTACACACCTCCACAGCATGAGGTGGGGCACATGCCCGTATCCAAAGATGTATCAGGAAGGAAATGGGATGGGGTTGCAAGCCAAGTAAATTGTGCTGAAAGGCTGAATCTGTATAGTAAATCATCAATTGCATGGTTTTGCCAACGCAGTGCTGAGCCTGTTTTTGCTTGTCAGTGCCAATCAACTGCACAAAGCTTGCAATCAAACCTTCAACTCAGTCTAGAAACGTTTTTGCTTTGTACCATAACACTGCCATGTTTTCCTCTCTGCAGGAAAGCAGCAGAAAACAGATGACAACTATTTTTTTATAGAAACTCATTTAATAGGAAGCAGCTACCTCTCCTAATCTCACATTATTTGGAACTACTCTTTTGCTACGGTTTTATGCACAGATTTGCAATAGCTTAACTAAGTCCATCTCAAAATATCTATCCACTCTTGGCCATTCAAAGTGTGTCTTTCTTAGCACGGATTATTATAGTACACTTTCCGTAGTGTCTCTCTAATTGTACTCCTATTCTCCTCATAGCTGGAGAAGGGATGCCTACCACACCAAATCAATGTAGCTCATTTAATCCCTGCCCAGTGCACTCAGCAGCAGCCAGGGGAGGTTGACCTGTTTCAGTCAGACACTGCTAGCCTGCTACAAGGACAGCAGAAGCAGTGGCACTATTTTGGTTGCATCGTTACGGGATTAGCAATGAAAAGACATGTCCTCAGGATTTGTGAAGTGAATATCCTAGCGCCCAGAAGTAATCTGCAGCCCACTCGGAAAGGCAGGAGGGTGGCCAGGCACATCTTGTTTCAGGTTTTCCTTACAGAAACCTGCTCCAGGAGGTTTTTTCCTTAGAGAAACCTGCTCCAGGAGCATTGCAAAGAGAGGAGGAGCAGTAACAAAACTTCAGCTGTGGTTTTATTGTGGTTTAATCCCAGCCAGCAACTAGGCATTACATCTGTCCCCATCATTCTCTGTGATTTTTGCAAAGGAAAAAGGTGATTTCAGATCCACTGGGAAGGGATCAGGAGGTGCAACAAGGCAGAGGGGCTGGATGGAAGGCCCAGGAGGTGCTCTCTCCCCTTTTGCCACACCAGCCCTTTGAGGGAAGGGGCACATAGTGCATACACCCACTCTGTTGGATCTCCCCATAAACTAGACAGATGTCTTATCATTTCTACCCTGCTCCAGCCCTGCCCTGCCTCCGCGTTCCTCTGAATGGTGCCCATGGGGTGGATGAGATTTTCCACCCAGTGGTGAGGGAAGGGGAGCAGAAACTGCCCCATTGCTTCAGGGGACCACACCACTCTCAACCCCTTGTGTGGATTGAGTGGTTGGCTCTTCTCTTCCTGTCACTGCCCTCTTCCTCTTCCTCCTCTTCTCTTCCTCTCCACACACTGCCACATGACTGAGAGAAGATGGAGCATCTGCTCTCCCCTCCCTTCCTATTTCTCTCCTGCTCCAGCCACACCATGGACACTGAAGCAGATGACAGGGAGAAGAGAGGCAAAAATGTGCTTTGGCTTGGCAGCACATCCTGAATGGCTGTGCTGAGTGAGCCATGGGATGTGGAAATAGCACGACATATGAAAGGTCTGCTATGAGGCAGTGGCATGGCTTGGTCTCAGATGGGCTTATGGCAGGGGCTGACACTACATTAGTTGCTGTGTTTTTTCTGAGAGTAGCAGCCTGGCACTCTTATCCCTCACCAGTGTGCTCCAAATGGCACTGTTCCAGTGAAAAAGTTCCCTCCTGGGTCTCGCTTTTATGTTCCCCTGTGGACTGGCTTCCCTGATTTAGGTGCCCAAGGGTTTTGCACTGAACTGATCATGAGGGTAGGAAGGTGATGTTTGCGGAAGAGGACCCTTGTCCTGTGTTTCACCAAGGAGACATGAGTTAAACTCCATAGAGATGTAGCTCACCATCAGGCCATGTCACACCCTGTGACTTGTTTCAGTGTTTGTGTGTGGAGACTTTTCAGAACTCTCTGTTGCACAAAAGCCCACACAATAGCAAGTCTTTATCACCACCTGAGATCTACTGTTGTGGGGTTTTTACTATGCAGTTATTTCCCATGGGTGGGGAAATCCCATTATCAGGTTCTGAGCAACACAGTGGCTTTCATTTCCAAGGGGAGTTTCTCCCCAGCCAGCCCCAGCTGTGCCATGTCAGCCTAGCATCATTCTGTGCAGACTCAAAATGCTCCAAATGACTTTTAGGTTTGTTATACAGGGCACATGGATACCCTGCTCTAACTGCTGGTATTATAGATTTGAACATCTCATGACAATTCTCCTATAGATTTACTGTTCTTCATAAAAGAGGAAAATGAAAAGTATCCCCTGCACTACTCAATCAGTTTTCAATGCAGTTTGCGTTCGCTATATATAATGTAAGGTAGACTGTTTCCTATCCCATGGTGGCTGTCATCTTTACTTCACTCTGGCGATGACATGCAATGATTTACTAACACCTGTACAATTGCAGTGTCAAATTCCAGCTCTTGAAAGGCTTAGCTCTGTGATATACGGCAAGATATCTAAAAGTACATTTATCACCTCTACAAGAGCTGCCATAGACCAGTCCTTTATCAACTTAGGTATCAGGGCCCTTCATTAATACAAACTATTAATGGCTGAAGTTTTAAATAGGGTTTGCTCTCCGTTGTATAATGTTAACCAGTCGTGAACTTCCTTTATTTTCATTGGTGACTCATCTGGCAAATCCTGAATCTTTTTCTTTTTGGAGAATTCAGGAGCAATAGGAAAGGCTTCTTCAGTTAACTAATGTAAAAAACCGAATCAGCTGTAAAAAAATCAGAAGTAGTGACCCATGGGCTGTAGAATGGCAATTTATTAATGTGATATTTGACATCCAGAAAATTCATATAAATAGTAACAATCCTTGGTATAACTGGAAGCTAAGCAACATAAAATCTTCTTAGTACAAATTCTTGGTCACTCAAGCAATGCTGTGAAAGGGTGATAGGAGGATACATCCCACTACAAAATTCCCTAAATTTCTGTAGGAGTACCAGCCAAGGCATTAACTGATTGTGTTAAACTCTTTCTTTTCTACTCTGCCTCTTCTTCTGAGCAGTAGCCGTAGGGACTTTGCATTCATAGTCAGCATTTTTCAGTAATGTCCTTGGAGTGAAAAATGATCTTTGGCAAGAATGCGAAAAGACAAACACAAACCATTGGCACTTATTATGGCTTTTCATATTGTTATGCAGTTTTATAGTAAGCATTTTCACTGCTGTTCCTACAATCTGTTCCAAGAATCTCAGGAATTTGCAAAGTAGGCTGTTGGGTTTTTTCCTACAGCCAGGAATCTGAGGAATCAATTCTTATTCCCTATGTACCTAATAATCCTTGACGTTCCCAATTAACAACAGGAGCAATAGCTGATATTACAATATTTATGATGATCAAAGATTTTTTCCAACTTCTTCCTTAATCTGTTTGTCTTTCCTTATATAAGTTGGGACTTAGGTTTGGTGTCATCTAAATTTCAAAGACCGGTGGAAGTATCAAGGGTAATTATATTTCTGCATGTCCCATGCTAGGCAGGAGAAACCCAAGGGAGAGGCAGGAAGAACTGAACTATTATACATTCTGTTTGTCAGCAAATCGCTCAAAGCCATCCACTCTGAATAAGACACAAAGCTAAGGCTATTGCTAGGAAGAAAAGGTAGTACCTAGAAGTCTAAAGTGTATAATTCATGAGAAATCAGATTTGTTCTACTTATTCTGTAGCTTTTGGAAAAACTGGTTCTACTATTGTGTTTTGTTAAAAGGTTTGTTGTATCTGCCAGATAAGACTTGCAGGACTTCTTTTTCTACCATTTTTGTGTACACATCTAAAATTTGGAGGCCTCCTGCAAAATAAAATCCATATTCATCTTGCACATCTACACAATCAGGAAATCTGAATTTTGTATTTAGAGTCATGCAGACTCTGATTTTATCTCAGAAATCAGCACTCAATAGTTCTAACAGCATTCAATAGTTCTAACAGCTTTATGACTTTAGAATATAATTCAGTTAGCCATAAATGCATTTTTCTGTCATCCTCAAAATAAGCCCCCCTCCAGATTTTGCTCTGATTTGTGCAGGTATTCATTACTATAGATCAGTTCTTTGTTTATTCTTTTCAGAAGCAATTATGTGTATCATATTGAATTGCCTTGTGTCTTACCTGATTGCTACTTCCAATTGAAATGAAATGCTGCTTCTCATTTCATTACAGTTTTCTTTTCCTAGATGGGTAGTTTATACCTCAGCAGTTACTTCTTTTCTCTGTGCTGTAGAATAATCACTCACTCTTCTTTTAGTAATATGCTAACTTATTTCTTCCTTAAGGTGCTGACATCATTGCAGTTTGTGCTCTAAATCTCTGCTTTCTTTTGACCATCCTTGTAAAATTTCTCTTTATGCTAAATAAAATCTCCCTATATAAGTTCCAGTGTGAAATTCTGTTAATCTTGAAATTATAAAAGGAGCATGCTTCACTACATAAATTTCATACCCATCAATATCTCTTTCATGTAGTATTGATCTGTTTATCACCCTACTCAAGAAATCCATATTTCCTCCCTTATTTATATTCTACAGAAAAAGCATTCCTCTGTAGCTTCAGCATCATCCATACAACTATAGCTGGTGGTAAACGAAAAAGTTTCTTCAGTGTGAGCAAATCTGGAATTCTTGCAAGCTTGGTTGGTGCATTTCAAACCAGCAAACAGGAACCAGTTCTTACTAATTCCTTTTCAAACTTGAAATGGCTCCTTTCACAGCAAAAGAGATCTTGGGGAATATGCTCTGAGTGAGAACACTCAGATCTGCATTTCTGGAAGATGCCTTTGCTGAAAGTATACCTGGCAGGGGCAGGTCCTTTGCCTTTGCTGTTTGCTGATGGGTTATGCACATCCTCCATCTCTCTTCCCAGTATCAACAAAGCTCCAAATACACGATATGATGCCTCCATTCCATTCAAGGATATGAAGAATTACTTTATTAAATGTGCTTAATATAAGCACGTGAGATGAATCAGGTAAGTGAAGCTTACCCTTCCAGTAGCCTATATGGCAGGGCAAATACATGTTCTTGTCAACACTTCCATCACTGGCTTACAGGCCATGTGAGATTGTTACTCTTGCTAAGACTAAAGACTGCCCCTGCACAGACAAATGGGCTTCAGTATCACTTTTGTGTTATTTTTACTTCCATAAGCAAAAGTTTTTGAACACCAGGGGGTTTTAGGTGCTGCTCAGCTACACAGACGCTTCTAAAGGTACTTTGGCTCCTTGGATTCCATGGACAGGGTGACTGTCATTGAATGGAGATGACTCAAAATAGTTTCTCTGGTGCTGCTGTTGTGGTGAGAACCAACTCAGTTACAAAGACGTCAAGGCCAGCTGCAGGACAGGCAGGGAAGAAAGCGAAGAGATACGCTAAACTCACAAATCAGAGGACAAGATTTCAAGAGCAATCACTCCCTCTTATCTGCAGCTCTTTATTTTTCCTTCACAGCATGTGGAGAGCAACCAGCAGACCTAAGAGAAGAGATGCTGCTCCAGGAAGCCCCTGACTTAGTTTTAGATCAAATCTATATCTACGACACCAGCCTATGTCCCATCTTTTTGTTAAGATCAGAAATGCATTTTGACACAGAGATTTAGTAAGCCAGTTGTAATAGCCCAAACTGTGCAGGTGTTTTTGCCATGTTGGTTTACTCGGCTGAATAAGCCCCTACTACACAGCCAAGTTGCTATCCAAATTTTAGCAATTGCAAAAAAGATTGAAGATATAATTAATAACCAACCTGTATTGAGGCAGAGATTATTCTGAATGAGATATAAGCTTGTACTCATTAGTATCTGAAGGAAGTGGAACTTCTCATGTAGACACGCAATGTTACAACTCAGACACATACAGGAAGTCAGAGATAATGTTAAAATATATTTCACTTTACCTTTGTTTTCTTTCCTCTGGTGCAATGAAATATAATAGCTACAGGCAGCTGGCCACACCTTCTGGATGATGATATAAAGCTCAATGTTCTGGTAGAATGCCAAGACTTCGGTTCCGTAAAACCTGAAATACATAGAACAGTGTTTGGGAACTTATTCTTACTCTGTAATTCCATGGAAAATCTAATGAAGATATAATTTTCCACTGTGTTTGCAGCCTGTCCTAAGTGACCTTGTCCTAATGTAAAAGAATAAAGAAGTAAAGTCTTAAACAGAAGTGAAACTCAGTGGTCTATTTTCAGCATGCACACCCGAAGATGAGTGAAAAAACAAGCACTGCTAATGATGAGAAGTAAATAATTGTCATTCTTTTAGTGCTAGCTAGTAACTTTAACATTTTAGTGTGATTTTTATAGTGATGGCATCCTCTTAAAGTAAAATAATAGCTTAATTAAGAAAGTTAATGTGTCCATAAATATATGCATAAAAATTAAATGGCCCCATATTTCTGCATAAGTAGGAAGCAAGGAGAAAAAAGTGTACAGCAAGAGGTTGAGTTGTACCATTTTGGTAAGTTGCTACAAGGGGAGGAAGAGGAAAGAGGACAGCACCTATCGTAGTGCAACATTTATATCAAACCCAGTGGATAAAAAAGTGCTAGGAAAAGAGTTTGTTGAAGAAGATCCTCAAATAGCTGGGGCTTTCATCTATAATAGATATAAATGAACTTATCTGACGTGAGAGGAGTGTTTGAAGAGGGTGGAAAGCATGCAAGGGCTTTTTGAGTAGTCAGGGTTTAAGCTTACAGGAAACAAATGTGAACTTGCTAGAGGTCACTTCACCTCCATATGACAGGCATTCACTGCAGAGGAGTCACAGCCTATGCTGGGGGTAGTGAATGTTGTAAGCGAATGGAGGGTTCCTTCCATTAAAAAGACCCCCAAGAATAATCTACATGATAATGCCCAGCTTTGTATCAGCAAACAAACAGAGGTGGTTTGCATATATAAACAGGCATTGGAAGGGCTTGGAGTTGGAAGTAAAACATAAAAAGAATATAAATGAAAGTAAACCTGCACCATACATTTATCATAACAGAACTGGAGATGAGCTCTGAAAAGGTCTTCTGGCAGCAGTGAATTTAGCCATAGAAATTATCTACTTGTTAGGGAGAATAGAAAGAGTAGCTTACAGAAGAAGAAATACTGGGAAGCAAATAGATGGGGCAGTTTTAGAGGTGGAGGGAAGACAACCTGACAGCACAGGGAACAAAGCTTTCAAGCACTAGCTAAGTAATCTTCCGTACACTCACAAAGAAACATGAAGTTACTATCAAAATAGAGAAAGAAAACATTATGAGCTCATGGATTCCAAGTAAGCCAGAGTTGAGTGCACAGTCAGGAGCTGCTGTCTGAACTCCTGTCCAGAGATAATGCTTCTTATTCCTGTTAAGCTTCTAAAAATAATTTCCAATGATTTCAAGGCTATACCATTTAGAAGTAAGTTAGTGTCAAAAAAGGTCACAGCTAGAAAGCCTTGGAGTTCTTTGCTTTTCAGATATCTATCCTGTAGATACAGGACAAGAAATATCACATCATGCTTCCTTGTGTCAGAGACAGGAAACTACTTGTGAGCCATATTTAGTCTTAGCCATGGACACATTAAGTGCACAGACACAAAAAGTCCATTTACTGATCCAAAAACTCTCAGGTGCACTGTGGCATTCCTTCACCCCAAAGATACCCATACCTCTGATCTCTTTGCTGCATTTGTACAGCTATGACAGCTAGTTGCAGAACAGTACCATCCTGCAAGCTGTTCACACTCCGCTGTTTTCCTTTGTTTCTCCACCACAGACATGGACAGAAGTGTTCCAAGGCTTTGAAAAGAATAGCGAATGGCATCTCCAGGGTGCCCCACCAGGAAATCCTCAGGCTTTCCCTGCCACTGAATTAGAGACTAGGACTTTTGAGCTGCTGCCTCCCAGTCATACTCCTGTGACTTCCCATTCCCTCCAAACGGCAGAGAAGCAAATGGGAGATTCTTTTCTCACAGGGTAAAGACAGCACCTATGACTCTTGTGAGAAGTACTGATGCCTTGTGGATCCTCCCTTCCACCTCGACATTGGGAAGGGTTGTTAATGTCTTCTGAGTTCCAAGACAAGATAATGGCATAGAGAATATCAAAGCAAATGCCTCCCAGCCAATTATCCTGGCTGCTCCTCCAGGTGCTTGAATCTCAGCTTTCCCTCAGGTGACCCTGCCCCTCAGGATGGTGGAGCGCACATCCCATCTTCTTCAGCCTTTGCACTGATCTGGAGACATCACCTACAAAAGTATGAAACAATTTTGTTCTCCAGGATCTGTTAAACTTCTGGCCTGTGCCAGGGGCTGGTGTATGTCTAAACAACGCCAACCCTGAGCTTAGAAACTGGGCAGTGACCTGTCAGAGGTGTGAAAATGAAACAGAAATTTATCAGTCCTTCCTCTCTTGCATTTGTCTGTAAATATGGTCCCCTCAGAGGAAGTGAGCCCATTTGCCACAGTCTGGAATTATTACCAGAGGAAGAGCAGACAGCTTTTTGAAACCTCAAAAAGTTAAGTGAGTCGTTTAAAACACCAACAGATTCAGTTGCACTCTGGCATAAGAAGCTGGAAACAGAAAAACTTTCTGTAATGCGCAGTCATTGTCCTCCTCTGATGGTGGTGTTAAATTGTGCACAGTGGCAAGAAAAGCAAAGATCCCAAACCTACCAACCGCTGTGATAAAAGGGAAAACGCTGAAGTGAACAGGACTGCAGTGGGATCGTGACATTTTAATGCTAGTTTAGAGATACAAAAAAAACCTGAAGTAGAGATAGTCTATTCATTTTTTGCTTTGTGGATAGCAGTCCTGATGGAAGCATAAGGTGAAATTCATCCACTAGCCCTTCAGTTTTGTAGATATAGATTTAAGAAACTATTTTTAATCAGAAATAGTTTTTATCTGAAAATAATGTAGTATTACTTTTGCTTCTACAAGTATCTGTCTGTAATCAGTGATACAAATACATTGCAAATGGCCCTGCTTTCTTCTGCAGTTTTTTCCCCCTAAGTTCACACAATCTGAGCCAGACCTAATGACCCATTAACCCCCAAAATGATGTCTTCCTGAATTCAAAAGTTTTTCCCTGTAGTCCTCGTGATGAGAAAAGCTGTAAGTCTGACACAAAGCAGTTACAATAGGCTGCTCAAGACAAAACTGTAGCTATCTGGCTAAATCAGTAACCATTGTTTTGCAATTGAAATTGATGGAGTTATGTAGGTCAACTGAGGTGGAGAGACAAGGAGAGAATCTGAGTAGAGGTGAGGAAGGTTCAGGCTGCAGAGAAAGATCACAACTAGAGAACGTAAGTTGTGTTAAAAATGTGATGTTTTGGTCAGTGCAGCCTCTAGGCTACCTTCAGGTCTCATAAAGAAACAGCTTTCCCCACTTCCATTAGACCTTTAGGAAGCTATGTGTTCTGAAAAAGCTTGTTAAATATACATCTTGTATCCAGATGAACTGTAGTTTTGAGAAAGTAGTGGAAGAAGAAACTGGAGTAGAGGGTATTTCACATAGTGCCAAGGAAGGGAATTAAATACGTATGTAAGGGGTTTGGGGAAGGATCTGCAGCGTAAAGGCCTATTTGTGGAACATTTTGTTTGTCTCACACATGGCTGTACCACAAGACCATTCGGTTTAGCTCAAGAAATAAAAGGTTTTGTAATATCTGCTTGTCTGATATAGTTGTATCAAAATAGTGAAACTGAGGTAATGGTACCTGGTCTGCAAGTATCAGAAGGAATTAGATGACTGGAACCATGTCTGACAATAGGTAACATTCATCTGCTCAGGCCCAAATGGGATGACTTTCACCAATGAAAAGAAGAAGTAACCCTTTGAACCACACGTGTCCTGGCCCATGCCGAAGGGCATGCAAACGGCAGTGATACACAAGAAGCTGGAGATCAGGACAAGATACCCACTTCATTTCCAGCCTTCCTCATTGTAGCATCAGAGAATCAGAGAATCATATGATGGCTTGGGTTGGAAGAGACCTTAAAGACCACGTAGTTCCAACCCTCCTGCCACCCTAAGGATCTTGAACTGCCCCATTTCATGGTCACTGCAGCCAAGGTTGTCCTTAAGGCTTGCATTCCCCACCAGCCTTCCCCCTGTTGGTCACCAAACAGCTCTCAATCCCTGCTATCTTAATCTTGCAAAATAAGAATCAAGCCAGTAGCCTCCAAGCCAAAATCACATCCTATTTGCAGTACTGTATTCTGTAGACTTATCTAACAGGTCTGATAAGGGCTTGAACTTTAGTTGTTAACGGGTGAACTAGTTTTAGTTCTGAGACTTCACAGTACCTTGGTCTCACAGGTGCTCCCATCATAGTGGCCCCAATTACATGTAGCAACAGATTAAGTGTAAAGAATTGTGAGGGGTTGGGGAAGATGGCTCCCATATTTAAAGAGATTGTAAGGGAACCTGTGTATATTTGCTTGGTTTTGACAGACAAGCTTTACAGTTTGAAAGGGCTATGGCCAGAGGGCTGTACAACTTCATTGGAACAGAGGACCCCAGGAGCTGAGAGAAGTACATTTTCACCTGTACAACTCAGTGTAGCAGTAGTGCCTGATTGTGCAACTCAGTGTAGCAGGCAGTGGCCAGCAGCTTCCTGAGCCAACAAGCATTCAAACATTAATAGGAATTCAATAGTGTAACAAATGTGACTGTCACTGATTACACCTCCCAGGAGAAATACCATCCCTATGTATCAGAAGATTCTGAGGTCTGCCCTCAGCTCTACTCCATTGTACCATGTTAACAACTGTTCCTCAAATCAGTCTTCCAAAACCTCCTGCATTCTCCTGCTAAAGCTAATAATGCTAATAATACACTGAAGCTCTAATAAATTTATCATATGGGATTTAAATAAAACTCCTCCCCCCCCCAAAAAAAAAGGTTAGAGGAGGAGTAATCACGTCTTTAAGCATTCATCTTTTGTTCCCCTTTGCCTAGATGAAATACATTACAGCTTCTTTGTAGCATATGAATGAGAACAGGTATCTTCCTATGTGACAAAGAATATGAATGAAATATGTTTCTGCCTCCAGCAGCTGAGCAACAAAATAACCAAAACAGTACTGGGACCCTGGTTGGAAAACAGTGCTGTCCAGGATTATTCCATTTATCATGGAGATTTATCAGACTCAGTCTAAGATGAGCACTTGCAGCAGCTTCTCAAGTGCTTTATTAACACTGATTTGCTCTGGTACACTGCTGAAAGTATGTAGGTTATTAGGTACAAGTAACTACACTCCCTGTAATTGGGATTATATTTGCATTTCACTGTCCCCTAGAAAAGACCCTTAGGAATTGGCTACAGTGACCCGGTGTGAGGGAGCAGCAGAAGAGAGCTGCTCCACAAGGGAAGGTGAGCTGGGAGCTGAAGGTGACAGCAGAGCATTCAGGGCAATGCCCTCTACCCAAGCAGGTCTGGTGATGCTAAGAAGAATGAGCCAACAACCAAATGGTCGCTAAACAAGACTTTAGGGATGTAACAGATCAAAGGTAACCCAGGGATTCAGATCAGTGGATCTGGCTCCAGAAGGTACAGGGCCAGGCTACATAGCCACAACATAGCTGAGGCACGGTCTGCAGCCCAGGGTTACAGCTGCAAGTACCAAGGGCATGGGAGCAGGCAGCCAAAGCCCTTGAGGGGGGCAAAGGCTGTGTCTTGGGAGCTGATAGAGTGGGCTTGCTTATCTACAAGGCTGCAAGGGTGTTTAAGAGAAAGCGTGTTTTAGAACTTTGTACTTCGAGGCGGAAATGGCTTCTTTTGAACTCCTTATTCACATTAAACTAAATTTATCACTTAAGTTTGCATTGGCAAATTTACAGTAACAGCCAACCCCCAGGTAATCCACTTGATGGGAACTTCTGTTTATTCACAGGAAAAAAAGGGGAGGAGACAGCTCTTCCTTTTAGCCAGATATTTATGTGAGTCACACCTGAGATAATTGATAATCCAGACAGTGATAAACTGGAAATAATGGCATTACAGGACTTCCAGATTCGGTTAAAATAGCACTAATTTTAATCCTTGCCTGGTTCCGTATCTACACATTTAACTGCCCATTCTGTCATAGTTTAAAGCACCACTGTTCAATTCCCCAAGCAGCACAGATGGCAGTTTCACAGGCTACACAGGGGTTCTGAGCATCCTCACTCTCTTCTCCTATGGATGTTCAGTCTTAAAGCCCCTGACCTCTGCAAGGACAAGCTGAGATGTTCAGCTGGTTGGGCAAAGAGCTCACACTATCAAACACACACTCCTCTCCTGTCAGGAAGCAGAGAGGATCTGGGTGTATTGCACAGTCCATGGGCTGCCAGCTGAACCATGGGCTGCCAGCTGAACTCAAAGAACTTCTTATAATCCTTGTTTATGTTTCTCTGCTGGATCCCTTTGGGTTGCAAGATGTAAGGGACAACGAATTCTGAGAATAAGCTCTTACACTCTTCATAGTTACAAGTTTGCACGTCACTTAAATAAGTCTTTCATTAGGAATCTGGATTACAGGAAATAAAACATTTTCTTTTTATCAAACTAGGGCAGGTTAATCCTTTGCAACTGAGTGTTTGGCCTTGTGCTTGCTATGGTTAGCTCTGATATGTTCGTTTCTTTTCTTGTAATGCCTTAAGCATGTTTCTCTTCTGCTGTTTGTAGCGTGAGTGATGGAATCAAATGCAAATAACATGAAAGTAAATGTTTCACATGTCATGGAACCAAAGCCTTAAGTGTAGTTTAAGTTAAGGAATCTATGAAACTTGTCTTATGAATCTCAGAACTCGTCAAAAAAAAGCATCAACACAATTTTGAAAGAATAATCTTTTAATAATACAAGTTACATTAAAAAGAAATAAAACTTTACAGAAGAAATATAATGTGCATTAAGAATGCCCCAAAATGTAAAAAGGCAGTTGTAAAATTGTTATAAATTAAATATGAGAATCTAACAAAGGTAAGTATGAGCAACTTATTTCCTTCTATGTAAATTGCAGTGAATTTTTTTGATTGGCTCCTGCCATCTACTGCATGGTATAGGAAATGCAGCATAGCAATGTGAAAACCATGTCAAGTGCACTTGCTGACAGCTCTGCATAACAGAAAAAGTCCTTATTTTCTAACACTTCCAAAGTTTAAATACCCTACATGACATGCTCTCCCCATCTCTGTGGATTAGGAAAATAGCTTTCCAGTGTCTCATCCATTCAGTGCATCAGAGTCACTCTGGTACCAAGTTGGACAGAGCCTTGGGTGACATGGTCTAGTGTGAGGGGTCTCTGCCTACGGCAGGGGGTTGGAACTGGATGATCTTAAGGTCTTTTCCAACCCCAACTATTCTATGGCTCTATGTGAGGTACAGTTCAGTAAAACCATGTAAAGGCTGAGGAATGGTAAGAAACTGTCTATGCAAGTCCTGAGGAGAACAGCAGTATTCTCAGATTACGTTCATGGTTCAGACTGACTGCACCTGATCTGGTCCCAGTCTGACTTAACACTGTAGCCAGGATAAAGCTGTCTTGAAAGCAGAACATAGAGAGCCTTTGGTGTAGTGAGGCCGCTTAGAGCCACAGCTCTTCTTTTTGCCACTGGAGACAGAGCATGCAGGGGAAGGAGTTCACTTCTTTTGTTCAGCAAGATGACCAAGTTTAATTCCAGAAATCAGGCTCTAAGCAAGCTCTCATGCTGCACATGATCTGCCTTAGAAATGCATCAACTATTAAAGGAAGCATCTGTAAAATCAGTTAAATTTCCTTTGTTCAGGAAGCTATTGCCCTGTGAATTCTGTTTTTAGGGAAGAAGGCAACACCTTGTGTGCTGTTTAGGCCCACGCTAGCAAAACAAATGGTGTTTGCTTTAGGCATCCAAGATTCAATTTAACAATTTTTAGTAATCTAGATAAGGGTGATCCAGCCTAATACCCTTTTTGTAATCAGCCTTTCCATAATAGTCCTTATGTGACACCCGCTCACCTTCAACTGATAGTGTCAAAGACAGAAGATAGCTCCCAAGGCTGGTAGACTGATAACCACACACACTTGCAGAAGGATTCAATAGAACCTCTGTTGCCTGTATGCAAAGTGCTGATAAAAGGACACTTGTTTCCAGGGACACTATATGACTCCTGTGTTGATGAGTTTAGTCTTGAGTTGGCAGGGCCAGTGAGCTATTAGACCCAGAGCTCTGCAGGTCTAGGTTTGCATTTAATCTCAACCTGGGGTTTTCAGTCCTGGCCTGGGCTTTGTTGTAGATGCATCTCTTCCCAGTTTTGCCATAGCTGTGCCTACAGGTGCCGTTGTTCCTGGCCCTGACCCTGCAGACAGACTTTCCAGCTCAGCTTTGGAAGCTCTCTTGCCTCTGTGAGTTTGCCCGGTGCTCTGGGCTCTCAGCCATCGCTCAAGACCTGACTCTGATCCAGGCTGTTTCCCCTGGCTCTGCCTTGCCTGCTTGGCTTGAGGGCTGTGGGGCTGGGCTCTGGCTGGCGAGGACTCTGCCCCACAGGTCTGTGCCTTGTCCATGTCCCACGGCTGCTCCACTGGGTCTGAGTCAGCCTTGCTGGGTTGCACAGGTCCTCAGAAACTTCTGGGCCAAGCTCCTCTGCCCATTTCTGCCAGGAAACAGTTACAGGGATGAGAGAAACCTTTTAAAGTTCAAAGGAAGAAATGAACCTTGATTTCCTCAGCTTGGAGCTCAGAGAATTCACACCTAACCTTTTGTTAAATTATGTTATGCATGATAGAAATGCTCAGTGATGATGCCCCCCATTAACACCAACTGTTCTGCCCTAGGTACCTCCTCCAAAAATTTCCTCTCTTTGGATGAAATAGTGAAATATTTTGTCTGACTCTATCCCCCAGACAACAGATTCAGTTAGGAAGGGCTACAGTCTGGAAACAAGTATCATTGTGGTTCTCCTCAGGCAGAGATTAGACTCTGTGGAAGGCTTCGTGTTGTCCCCTGGCTCTGGCAAAATTAGACCTCTTTGAACGTAGAACAAAAGAGGACTTAATATCAAGTCTTTGCTATTGCACATAGCCTTGTCAGAAAAATCACACAAATCAACTAGGTCTCTCAAAACTAAAGAAGAGGGAGAGATCAGAATTTGACACCTCCTGATTTCCTCTATATTTTGAGTTCTTTTTTGCCATGAAATGACATTGTAAACTAAACTTTAAGCAGTTGATTAACAGCACACCTTTGCTAAATAAGTGAGTTTCTAAATGAGAAATCTAATACTGAATCTTTTCTAAATTCCAAACTTGCAGGGACCTCTCCAGGTTAAAAGTTATTAGATGAAACTGTAGTAATGATAAGTTCCTTTTGTATACTGCTCTTAAAATGTCAGCATTTCAAGTATTTAATCAGACTATAAACTCCGTAAATTCTGTAACTGCTTAAAATTACCATCAGTTCGAGAAGCATTGCTGTAGTTTGTCTTAAAACCTATTGATCAATTTTATATAAATATTAAATCTATAAGTATACAAAATTATACAATTGTATATAATTGGGAACTGGTCACTACTAGGAAAATCAGTTTAAAACTCACCAGTATGATAAAAAAATGCAATTTAACTCAGAAGTTAGCTACTGCTTTGATTCAGTGTATTAAATTCAAACAAGAACAACTTCAATCAATATAGATGTGTTAGTGCTGCAGTAGCGTGTGTGTGTCTGTGCAAATCCGCCTGCATGAATGTATTGCGGTCCTCTAATGATGGGAGATCAAGTCTCATGTATTTTCAACCTATTTACCCAAAGAACTGGAGGACTGAAAGGAACAAAGCACAAGTTGCAATGTCAAAGAGAGTTCCCAGTAATCGTCCTCCAGTTCAAGAGGACTGATTGCTTTGGATTTTCTGTATGTTTTTGGAGGTCAGTAAGGGCCATCCATTAAGAGCAGAACATTCTTTGCATTTCTACTCACTTCTGTACATCAAAGAACTCCAAAATGTGAGGGAAGCACCAAGAAGAGGCTTTGGCTTGCTAATCTTTTCAGCAAATGAGTTGTTTTACCAGTAGCAGAAATAATAGGGCCTGTGACCTACAGGATTGTGCCCCTGAATTTCCTCCTTTCTTCCACTCCCTTTACTTCTAGATAGATTGCTCTCCCGGTTTCCACTTGCTCAGCTGAACAAAGGGCAGTGTGGTTTGCTGGCTTAGTAGTTTGCAATTACATTCATGCCTCTGCCTCTGCTAAGGACCTCCAGGCTGACTCCCTAGCCAGCTACTACCTCTTAATGGGGTAAGGGGATGCTCTGTTCTCATGCCATGTGATCTTTGTTGCATAAGAAAAACAGATTAAAAGAACAAGAGCAGTCATTTATTTGGAGACCTCTGAATTACTCTACCTGGAATTTGGCCCTTTTGGGTCAAATGGAGAAACCTTGTAGTTCCTATTTCAGTTAAAGGGAAAATCCCCACAGTTTTAGATAGGGTGTGCTGGGGAGAATTCCAGTGGGACAAACCTCACTTGGACCTCACTTGGAGTATTGTGTACAGTTCTGGTGTCCTCAGCATAAAAAGGACATGGAGCTGTTGGAACAAGTCCAGAGGAGGCCACAAGGATGATCAGGGACTGGAGCACCTCCCATATGAAGACAGGCTGAGAAAGTTGGGGCTGTTCAGCCTGGAGAAGAGAAGGCTGCATGGAGACCTCATAGCAGCCTTCCAGTGTCTGAAGGGGGTTACAAGGATGCTGGAGAGGGACTCCTCATCAGGGACTGTAGTGATAGGACAAGGGGTAATGGGTTAAAACTTAAACAGGGGAAGTTTGGATTGGATGTAAGGAAGAAGTTCTTTACTGTGAGGGTGGTGAGGCACTGGAATGGGTTTCCCAGGGAAGTTGTTAATGCTCCATCCCTGGCGGTGTTCAAGGCCAGGTTGGACGGAACCTTGGGTGCCATGGTTTAGTGTGAGGTGTCCCTGCCCATGGCAGGGGAGTTGGAACTTGATGAACTTAAGGTCCTTTCCAACCCTAACTATTCTATGATTCTATGAAACCCTCATTTCTGTCCTTCAGAACACTCATAATGTGTGACTTGAGAAATGTTATTATACTGACTAACATTAACGTAAATAGGATTTCCCCTTCAAAGTTGCCACAATTCTAGAAGACAAAGGAAAAGCACCTATCTATTGGCTTGTTAATTCTCCTGGAAACCTTCCTTTTCTTTTACATCACACTGTCATCTAGAAATATAGTTTGACAAGAAATATTCACTGAGGCAGACTATGTGGGAGGGATTGCAACAATTTTATGTGGCTGCACGGGGTAGGAAGAAGGCACAAACTGTTTGAGTCTGTGAGAATCTTTGCCTTTCACTTCTAACACGCTTTGAAATAGTGACACCTGACATGTTTCTCCAATTTCCTTATGTTTCATTAGGAAAAGGTAGTCACAACGTAAGATTCACCCCAGGATCCCTTCCTAGCAATCCTGAACAGGTCTTGCATCACGTGCTGTAAGCCTGAAAGGGATTGGGGGATTTCTAATTTTGCCTGACAGCTCATCATCCCGCAGCATTAATCCTGCTCATTGTGTGAGGGAGTTGGAGAGATCAATTTAAATGCAAAATGACCTCTCCTTCACCCTTCTGGAACCCGAATCCAATGTTCATTTTAGATATCTGTCTTGAGGAGATGCTTCTTAGACTTTATTCCTACGAAACAGCATGTGTGTAGGCACTGGGACAATAAGCCATTGTATATCAGCTGCTCAAGGGTAACTGAACTTCCTTTGAGAATAGATGTGAGGAACTTTGAGACAGCTTACCCCAAACTGATTCATGTTAATATGTTTAGAGAGAGATTTGTAAATATGAAAGATATTATGTATTTTTTCCTAACCTAATGCTGAAAATGAAGTTAGTAATTCAGAGCTGACCTGCTTGTGGGTGTATACCATAATTTTCTTTTGAAAGAGCTCACATTTGAATATGCTTCCTGCTTACAACTTTGGAGATCTTTCTTTTTTTAAACCTTTCCAGTATTATGATTTTTTGTAACCTATCCCAGAGCTCACTCAGTCTCTGATCTCAGTCGCTGAGTCGCTCCATAGTACGCCTACCTGTATTGTGATACCAAACTCCCTCACCAAAAGACACACTCATAAAGACTCTTTCAAGGGGCATTATGCATACATTCTGTATAGCTGCTCTCATCTCTGGTACCTGTTTGTGTGTTTGCTTATTAAGGAGAAAACACACCTTCACTTTCAGAAAACTTTCTGAGTTCCTCTTTATGACCCAGAAGGAGGGAGTAGCAACAAAAGGAGAAAGGAAATTACTGACCCCTTTTGCAGGTGAAACACATTACTTTCTGATTTAACCACTGGCTCTTCGGAGGTATGATGTAGCAGCAAGAATTAAATTTGTATTGCCCAAGATAAGTTTATGTAAATGGCTGAGTCATATTTTAAGAGGTTAAGAGCTTTGACTCCAACAGCTCTGTGTACCAGAAGCACTGCCTTCAGCTCTATTTTTAACTTGGTATTTTTATTCTCTCAAAGCAGAAGAGATTACACACCAATTGTACATCCTTTTTTTCATTTCTGTGTATGCTGATGGCAAGCATGAAAGTTTCTTTCTACATCCGGTCACTCATAAAGCTGTTTCTTTGACTGGTCAGACTTTGGCTTGAGATGCCCAAGGATCAAGCCAAACAATAACTTTCTGGGTTTATACCCAGGATTCTTTTTCTTCTTGTCTCTAACAAGCTGGTATTTCAATTGTCACACATTGATTGAGTTCTCAATCAATCAATGGGCTTGATCTTCCACATGAGTGCATTATTGGCCCTTCTAGATGCCCATGATTATCCTATCTCTCCTCTTAAAAGAAAAATGAGAGACATTCTGGTTTTACATTCTACAGAGCTATGTCAGATGGACAAGTGATCATCCGTATATTGCCGAAATCTAAAATATGGTCTGGTTCTAACTATAATCCTGAAACTCTTCCCTAATGAATTTATCCCTTAGAAAGGGGAATAAAAAGACGTGACAAAAAAGAAATAGAAGGAGGCAAAATGTGAGTTCTCAGAGTTGCTCTCTGTTAAACGTCATCTATGTTGAAACCAAACTGAAAATTGGCAAAGCTTCCAGGAAAATTTAGCAAAGAAACAGCTTGCAGTAATGTGGCAACCAGGGTTGCTATGGCAATAGCAGTACACTGTGAAATTTGGTAGATATGATGTTCCATGATTCACTCTATATTTTTAGCTATTTTTCCTTTTGTTCTCTCATGCTAATTGCCTTTCTGAAGAAAAAAGGGAAGGACTGAATGGTTAGGTCACACCCTCAGAAATGATAGAGAGGTGTCAGCTGGTGCTTAAGGGGAGCTTTTGTGTTCTAGCCTCAAAAGATCAACCATCCTAAGGAAATGTTAGGGGCCCAACTCCTACCCAATTCATCTTTTCTTAAGCTTCCAAGAAGACCACTGTTCCCTGCTTCCTGAAAACCTTCCATCCTCTGACCACCTTGATTTCCTCCTCTAATGCTTCTCCCCACTTGTTCACAATCTGAACTGTTAGAATAATCTTTCCCTTTCTTTCTTTTTCAGCTATTATCCAACACAATTATTAGCCATAACATCACCTCTTTTCTTTGTGACATGGTTTCAACCCAGAGAATCAAAACTCTAGCTCCCATCTCCTGACCCTAGTCCTGGGCAGTCCTCTCTTTGGCCTCTCTGTGGCTTGCTCATAACCCGAGCTGATCAAGACTTCAATATCCTTTCACTGTCAATCACACTGATTCAGTCATTTTCCTAGCCATTCAGATATGCAGTCATGATTTCATGTGGCTCTGACATTCAAGCTATCATGCTTTATTTACCTTGATAGTACCTCTAAGATCTGCCCTCCTATTCTTTAACCAAATGTCAAAACCTGTCATGCAACTCCTTCTCTTTTTCCACTGCAAATAGAATCTCTGCTCCTGGGCCACACATGCTCAGTCATTCAAAATGTTGATGACTTTATGTTCTTCACAGTTCACTTTTTCAACTGCTAATCTCCTGCTATTCTTCCTCTGCTATGCCAGGATCTGCTTCTGTCCCTCAGCTGCATGAACTTTGAACTAAGTGCCCTTCTCCGTAATGATGCGTTTATCATATACCATCACTGATCAGCCCCTTCACTTTACCATTGTCTCCAACCCTTGTTTTATTCCGCAAATTGTACTGCTACCTCACTGCTTTGTACATTGATCTTGATGCATGATAGGTGGGTCATGGAAAACGTAAAGAGCATCTCCTTTAGCTCCCTTTTTACAATTCACCTTTGCCACCTTATATGAGAAAGTAGCATCTAAGTACATTGGGCAACTAGAAAACTACACAATCACAGGCTAGGAAAGTGCTCATGCTATTATTACTTGACCCTCCTTACTCTTCACTTCTAACCATTTGTTTGTTGAATTCACTTCTGTATTGTCATTCTGTATGGTTAATAGTGCTGTAAGTGTTTAAAGGCTGAGACTCTCTGCCTGCTATATTGCCATATATAAACAGCTCAAATGAAATGAGGCTCTGTGAAGCTTCTGTGAACTTTGGAAGGAAGGCATAAACAGGAAGAGTGGCAAAAATGCTGAGAAAGAGCAATTCTTTTAGTCAGTTGTGGCTGGGGAGGCTTACAAGGATCTTGGGGTGACATAATGAAGGACCAGAACTTGGGTGCCTCCCATTCTCAACTCCTACAGATTTTAGTCTTAGCTGCTAATGTCAGCATACGTACATACAAATAAACACATAAAAAATAAGGAAGCATTCATAGAAATTAAAAGTTTAAAACATACAGAAAAAAAAGATTATTAAAGCATAATATATTTATAAAGTCAAGCTACCTGCTGCAAGATACAGAAAAAGGCTCTGTGTTTGTTTATGTATATTCATGAGCATTGAAGACCACAGTGCTTCATCTCAAGACACAGCTGATCAGTAGCTGGGGCTGTGGTGCAGTGTTATATAACTCAGGTTTATTACTTTGTAAGACACCATTTTCCTTTCCAGCATTTATGGGCTTGCTTTTTTCTGTGTTTAGAAAGTAAAGTACTTCAAATAAATACTTTCTGGGATTTTTATACCGTGTAGGACATACTAGATGCAATCACAGTATAAAATACAGTAACAGTAATTGTTTTCTCACACAGATGATAGTAGACTAAGATATCCTCATCTGTTCTGTGGTAGCATCTAGCTACCTGAAATGACATTTTAACCCTCTCTGAACCTCCATGAGCCATAACTGTATGGGTATAAGGAAAAGTCAAAGGATAAGCACCTCTATTCTGAGCAACTCTCTATACATGAAGAAGAAAATGCCCCATCCCTCAGAATTACCCAATTTTAGACACGTGATTAATTCAAATCCCAAAGAATGAGAGGTCCTCTCACAAGAATCAGCAGCACTGAGGCTTCAGTGGCTCCTCTGTAACATCAGAAGTGCCTCGTGCTGCAGCAGGCTCAGTGTGGTACCCAAGTTGCCTGAGTGTGGTAACTTGTTGAGTCCCTAGCATCACTGCCCCTCTGTGAGGCACAGGGCCTGCTGCTGAGAGCAAAGCACTGACCCTGCAAACAATTACATCCAGTAATAAAACATTCACTGCTCTGTGTCTGTTACAGCTGTTCATGAGTCTCAACATCTGTTCAGTTGTGGAGAGATTCAGAACAAGCCTTGTAGAGTTCTGCTGATGTTATTTTTTAACGGGCTTTTCCACACACATGAAGTGCATCCCTCTTTCAATCTGCTAGATTAATGCCTGACATCCCTCACAGCCAAGACATTTGAGACTTCTATTTCCCACCATGCTTTATGTTTTCTGGCACAATCCAATTTCCCTTTTCCTCTTTAAGGTGACTCGGACTTCTGACTCTGAACTGTTTTTCTGGGTTTCTTTGTAAAGATGCTCAAACTGTTCTACAGCTGAATAATGAAGCCCCTTTTAGTAAGTGTTACCTTTGAAAATGCCTATATTGTAATTTCAGAGTGTCTCTTGTTCCTAGTTACCACACAGCACTTTCTGCTGCACAAAGTTAGAGCTTTTTAGGCAGAAAATCCCTATTTCATCCTAATGTTTTAGAGAGAAAAAGTCCCAGAAAGAAAAGCAAATGTGAGCTGTTTAAAAAATAACAAGGAGTTTGAGCTGTTCTGCCTATTCTGGATGGCTTGTCAAATACAATAATGCTGTATATCATATTTAGTACTGCAGCATCCAAACTGTATTCCCTGGGCTATCCAGCAGATGATGCTAATGTATTACAAACTATTCTCTGTTCAATTTTAGTCAGAGGAAAGGCCAGCTAAAAGATGTAGTTTTGTCACATTCCAGACATTCTAAATACTTCCAATTGCCCTCTTTAGTTCTTCTCTTTTCTAATATGTGTGATTCTGAGTCTCAGAACGTGTTGTCCTTTCTGAAGCAGTTTTGTTACCAAAGGTTGAGATTTCAGGTGTCTGCCTAGTAAGCTTTCATAAGCCTCTGACATTCCATTGAGTTTGACATGTAAGTTTGACCATTTCCAGAAGTCCTTTGTATTTACCATCTATTCACTCATACTTTGTAACACACAACATGAGGTTTTGTGCTGTGTCAAGCATTTATTCCTGTTTCCAGTCTGAAGTAAATATGTAAAGCCAAATCCTTGTACCAAAAAGACAAGAGCTAGAAGGGAAAATAATATGTACCATTCACATATGTAAAGAAAAAGGCAGAACTGACTTTCCATGAAACTTCCAGCATCCTCAGCTTTTTAATCTCTTTCTCTAGTGTAATCATACCTTAATTATAGACTATGAAAGGAAGCTTTATAATCATTTCTACTTTGGAATGGATTTTGATTTTCTTACTTAGGAAGGCTTGCTCCTAATTCCACAAGAAGCCTCCACAGAGGCCTTTGGAATTACTTGCACCATGAGCATTCTACTTATCACATATATCAGAGTCCGAGATTTTTCAGTGACAGTTCCTGCATGCCGTTTATCAACAGCATTTATGTTTTCCTGAGGAAAGGAAAGTGGGATGTAAAGAACAGATTTTCCAAGGTGGATGTAGAAAAATCTTGACTTTTCTCTCCTTGCCTCAGTCTTGACCTCATTCTCTATGGTGTGATCACAGAATCATAGCCAGCTCTCTCCAGAAGCTTGGCAGCTGGTGACTGAGTCTCCTGTGCTGATAAGCACTTGCAAGCCTTCCAGCCATTGCATCCTGTTGCATCTGTTACCTGCTTGCTGCATTGCTGCACTACTAGAAGGAGATGAGCCAAGAGAAACAGCTCCTAATTTCTGAGGAGAAAGGAACAAGTACAAAAGAGGAAACTGATCTGCTTTTCTTTGTCCTTTCTTTCTTTCTTTCTCTCTTTTTTTCACCTCCACTCCCTTGGGAAAAGTATGAGCCCCTGAGGAGATAGAGAAAGAGCCTTTTTGCTTCCTGCAGCAAGCAGGTCTGATGTCTGTCCTTTCCAGACCGTGAGGCTGAGGCTAATGAGACCATTTGGCTTTTCTTATACTTTTTTCCCCCAGGAAGGCTGAGTTATATGAGAAAGTTGAAGCTTCTAGTGTCACTCCGCAGCAGGCTCAAGGACAGGCAAAACCCATTACTGATAATTGTATTGCAAGTGTTGGCAGCATAGAGCACATCTAAGAATAGGCTGCCCTGCCAGCAGCTGGGACATGAACTAGACGGGACATGAACTAGACAGTACATGCAGGATTTAAGGTATAGGCCCTAGGGCTTGTGTGCCTTAAGCTAACAGCGGAGGAAAAAGTTGCAGAATTTACAAGTAAATCAGCACTCAACACTTCAGCAGAAGCATATTTAGCCATGTAAGTCATACATAGTTGTGTGGTTAGCTGTTGTGTAGTCCGTAAAGCAAAGACAAACAAGAAATCAGTGGATTTGGCAAATGGTTTGAACAGAGAACAGAGAGGAGTCATTCGATGCTTTTCTGTTTCCCTGGCATCAGTCACCAACAGACACACCTTTGTCACTGTGTGCACGGAGAATGGGGATGGAGAGGGAGGATAAGAGGTAAAAAGAAAGCACAGCACTTTAGCCAACAATACATGTCCTTTCGCTTAAACAGAAACATCTTGCCTGGCCTGCCTCAAACCTGGTTTTGTGATGTGTAAATGCCTTTGAACGTGAACTTTATGCAAACGTATCAGAAAACACTATATTAATGTTAGAGATAAATCATACAATTATAGAATTATTTGGGTTGGAAAGGACCTTAAAGCTCAGCCAGTTCCAGCCCCCTGCCATGGACAGGGACACCTTCCACTTGATCAGGCTGCTCAAAGCCCCGTGCAGCCTGGCCTTGAAGTACATAATAGTATGTATTGGTAAGTGTTGAACACCTATCTTTAACAATCCAAGTAAGGTCCTATCACATGAAATACGTGCTTTTCCCCACAGTTATATAGAGAGCTGCAGGGCTTAACAGAAGTAATACCTGCGTTCCTCTGCTCAGCAATCGCCTCTGTGAAGCAAGGGGGGGAAAAGCATTTTACAGAAGTCTTAAAGAAAGGGAAATTATTGAGAAAACACAGACCTTACAGGGAGGTTGCCTTTGGCCATGGAACTGGAGAGACAAATATTGCAGAACTGATGTGTTTTGCTTTATTTTGAACTTCGGTACACCCTGGAGAGGGACAGACTTTTTATGTAACTGACAGGAATTTTAACATAGCAGTACAGCTGGATGATGAGAAAGAAGCTGCTGGTTGCTGCAGCTTAACGTGATAGAATTCCTCAAGAATGGCTTTGCTTCCTGTGAGGAGTAGGCACAGGAGACATTCAATTGCTACTGCGCAGGTTATTTTTAATTCAGTGGAGACATCTGGATTGAGAGGCTGAGCTTTATGGGCCATTGTATGTAAGTAATTTGGAACAATAGTTTCAAGCATTATAGGAGAAGCTAGGTTTAGGATATTTTGGTGATCAGAAAGAAACACTGAAATGAGCCTGTGTAAAACTTTGGTCAGTGTAGCACAGCTCTGCAGGTGCGCTTCATTGTACACATCAAGATGGGTGTTTTTTAGTTTAGTGGAACAGATTTGCCCTGAAACCATTTAGCTTTAAGGTATACAAACATGAATTTCTGAGCTCAATGTTTTGGTCTGGAGAAAGCTTATGTATAATAAAGACACTCCAAAAAAGGTAGATAATGGGGATGAAATTAATTTCCAAACAATTAACAGGAGTGCACATGTCCATCTAGAATAGCCATGATGGGAAAGAAGTTTCTCTCCTGATATTAGTTGTTTCTTTGAGAGAAACTGATTTTTTTTTACTGAGAAAAAGAGTTACAATACACATCCAGTTCATTCAATATTAAGCACTTAGCATTCTGAAGGAATACCGTGTTCATTGTCATTTTAAGCAGTGCACAGTGAAAGTACACACACTTTAATTTCTATCACTTCTTTGTATGCAACCTCTGTATGTCTCAATGGCTTAGAAAATTGTATAGTTGACAGTCTGAGGCTGCATGATTTACATGTGAGATTTCAGATGGATTGGAGAATACTGGGTAAGGCGTTAAACGTTTGAATGTAAAGATCTGGGACCTTGAGAAGACCAGTAAATGTTCTAAAGAGCTTAACGCAAGGAAATACAATGTACAGAGCTAGAAACTATTAAATACAAGAAATCTGATAAAGCTTCCTTTACCTCTGGAGAAGCAAATCAAAAACATTGTGGCCTTTTGCAAGGGGCAGGAACAGAACTGCAAAGGAATCAGGGCATGATGATGGTTTCTGTCCAGTTACGTAGGGTTTTTATAAGAAAATGGAATACAGTTTGTAACGCAATATTTTTGTTTCAATGAGTTTCAACAAGAAAAGAAAGTTATTCATGAATTGTAATGAATGGAATGTGTGTTAAGTTCATCCTATGATTTCAGCTACAGATCTAAATATCAGGAAAATATTTTCATTCAGAAAGTGAAGCTCGTTGTTTGCACACAAAGGAGCTGGCACAGGTGGAAAGACAAAAGTACCTGCTTGTGCCTTTTGAGTTAAATAATAAGTTTTGTCGGAGCAATCCCAGGCACAGCTACAGGTTGGGCAGAGAAGAGATTCAGAGCAGCCCTGCAAAGAAGGACTTGGAGGTGTTGGTCAATGAGAAAATGAACATGAGCCGGCTTCAGTGTGCGCTCGCAGCCCAGAAAGCCAACCGTATGCTGGGCTGCATCAAAAGGAGCGTGACCAGCAGGTCGAAGGAGGTGATCCTGCCCCTTTACTCTGCTCTTGTGAGACCTCACCTGGAGTATTGTGTGCAGTTCTGGTGTCCTCAACATAAAAAGGACATGGAACTGTTGGAACAAGTCCAGAGGAGGCCACGAGGATGATCAGGGACTGGAGCACCTCCTGTATGAAGACAGGCTGAGGAAGCTGGGGCTGTTCAGCCTGGAGAAGAGAAGGCTGCGTGGAGACCTCAGAGCAGCCTTCCAGTATCTGAAGGGGGCCTATAGGGATGCTGAGGAGGGACTCTTCATTAGAGACTGTAGTGATAGGACAAGGGGTAATGGGTTAAAACTTAAACAGGGGAAGCTTAGGTTGGATATAAGGAAGGAGTTCTTTACTGTAAGGGTGGTGAGGCACTGGAATGGGTTGCCTAAGGAAGCTGTGAATGCTCCATCCCTGGTGGTGTTCAAGTCCAGGTTGGACAGAGCCTTGGGTGACATGGTTTAGTGTGAGGTGTCCCTGCCCATGGCAGGGGGTTGGAACTGGATGATCTTAAGGTCCTTTCCAACCCAAACCATTCTGTGATTCTACGATTCTAAATACACATAACTTCTCTCAGATAGCAGTTGTGCAGGAAATCTTTGAAGGAAAACTCTTTTTTGAGTGATAAAACTGACTTGGAGCCATCTTGCATAGCGCCAAAGTCTCAAGAATGACAGAGAAGGTGGTTTCCATATGTAGAACTCTTCAAAAAATATGCTGTTCTTTTTTGATGAGTTGAGGATGATGCTGCCCTCTGATCTCCAACTCTTCAGGAACATACATGTAGTGAATGCCTGGGACACTGTTAGGTAGATCTGCAGTCCAGTCAAAGTTAGCTTTAACAAAGAAGGGAAAGAGGACTCTGCAATTTCACAGCACTGTTTGAAACCAAAAATAATGAAGAAATCATCACTCAAGAAATGAGACCTTATGGCTGTGTTCTGTTGAGTGGGCAGGGTAGTGTAGAGGCCTGATTTATTGCAGACACTCTGTTGTGTCACTATTCACTCAAAATAATGTGATTATCACACATGCAGACTGGTAGCTTATTTCAACAGACACAGTTAAGTGCTAAATTGGGAACTGTGGAAGTGGAACAGGCTATCTTGAAGAGCTGGAGTGTTTATGCATGCTGATCACCGGCCTGTGATCAGATTTAGGTAAAGGGGAGTTTTGCAGCCGTGTAAGACAGTTGAAGGAACTACCTAAGCACATCCAGAAGGATTGTATAAGCCTTACGATGACCTAAAAGTATATTTGCAGGGGGCTGTGCATGTGTTGGAGGATGCTGGTTGAGAGCTATTTCTTCTATTGGCAACACTGCCTCAGGCTGTCCTTGTCCATGCCTCATTTCTGACAGATGCCAGGACAACAGCTTGTGAAAATGCACAATGAAGAGGACCAGGGAACTCATCCAGGCGATGAATTGAATTTTTTTTCTTTTCTTGGACTGTTTTCCAGACAAATACGTTTCCTAATGTGAGTTGCCACATGACAGCCTAAATATTCATCCTGAAACATTTAAGAACACATGCGAGGGACAAGAAAACACTGCAAAAGGTGAGAGTTTACTGCTCAGACTAGCACTGCTTACTTTTGTTCAGTTATATTTGCAGAGGCTCAGAAAGCCTTTTTTATCAGCAAAAGTAGCTTGGCAGGGTGTTTATTTTAGAATTTCAACTAGTAAGGAGAGATCCTGAATCCCAACGATGCCTAAAGGAGAGTTGGTAGGAATAAAAATGCATCCATTCACAGGATTTAAAAAACACGGAAAATGAAATTATAACCCCACAGAGGTGGGAGGAATATGGTGGAGTTCTGATAATATGCAAATTGTCAAATTGCAATATTGAAGAACTTAGTTACTGAAAAGATTGGTCTCAGCTTCTTTCGCTCATGTTCCAGTTAGTCTCTTGGAGTGAGGATGAAGAGTTTAATATTGAGATCCTCAGGAAAACAGCTCAGAGTTCAAAAGTAATTTTAGCTGTTGTGGGTAAATACACAATAATTCGGAATCTAATTTAGTACAAGAGACTTGCAGAAAAACTAAAGGGACATATATATATGTACATTTAAATATAGGTACATATATCTATAGGTACATATATACAGGTACATATATATAAGTACACACTGAGGACAGGATAACTTCAATATGATTTGATGGTATGCCTAAAATACAGAATTATATCTTCATTTGGATACAGAAGATAGTTTTGTAAAAAGATCTAGGAGTCCAGGTGATACTGAGACAATGCTGTAAAATATAAGCATTTAAGATTTGGTTATGATATTCGCTTGTATCCTATTAATATGGAAAAGGATTAAATTATCCAGAACATTTGTAAGCAAAAGAGACAAAGGCTGAAAGAGAAAGGGGAAAGCAAATACCCAGAAAGGTTTTGTTTTCTTCTTTGGAAGCTGAATAAGAATTAGGTGTTAAGCAAACTGTTTTAAAACAATTGATGTTCGGTGTTTTGTTTTCTTGCTTGCTTGCTTATTTCTCCCAACTGAGTTAGACAGATTTGGTTTTGGTGTCAGTTTATCTGTTGTTGAGTAAATACAAGGCCTGTCCATGTGTCTGTAGGTGTCCCAGTGGAATTCAGAGCTGTACACCTTTCAGACATGTGTTAACTTCTTCAAATATAAGGGAAAATACATGATTTCTTTCAGGAGAGGGGTTTTATACATTCTTTTCACATTTTCTCAAACTGAAAAGCTTGACAGAACTTCAAATTTCATAGAATTATAGCACACCCTCTTTCCTACACAGGTTATGTGAGCGCTCAACATTCCAGTCAGGAGAAGCATTTTGACATTTTGGTGTTGTCAGTTGTATCAAATTCCTTTTTATCATCAAAAATTGCCTTATTTTTTACCCTTGCTTCTCAGGCGCTAGCATTAGGAGTGAAATATTTCCTCTCTTTTAATTCTTTGACACTTTATATGTGCCATACACTGAGTTCAAACAGTATTTTTTTCTACCTCTTTCTTCTGTTGCCAATTTTGTGTTTTCCTGGCTGCTTCTCTGGTGAGAAAGACCAGCTTTCATGTCTATCAAACACAGCAAAACTGCAGCATGCTGCCCTGTTATCGCTGTGCTGTCGCCTTCATCTGCCTTTTTTGTCATGGAGTCACCAGCAGCTATTGCTCACCCTCTTGCAAGAGCTCCCATCAGATGTCTCCAGCAATTTTCCCTTACATTTTGCTAGACAAGTTCCTCCATAGGTAACTTGCTGAGGGTCTAACACCTTGATAAATTGAATGCTTTCCAGGTGTTTTGTCACCTCATGCGATAAGTTGCCAGTCAGCTGCATGGATTTCTGCTTTTCTGCGGTTTCCTGCTGCTGACCATTTGGCTGTGACCCCTGCCAGCAATTCCAAAACTAATCACTCAAGGAATATTAATTTGCTCCTACTGTAGCCGGGATTACACTTCAATCATGTGAACAGAACTTCTGCTGGATTTCTGCTGACTTGCATCACGTGCATCCAAAATCTCTTTCAATTAGCAAAAGAAGGAAAACGGCACATCCAGCACTGGTTACAACTGCTGTTCCCTTCTCGTTCATGCACATGGCATAGAGCAGCTCCTCTGCAGACGTAATCATAGTTTCCCTCTGCTCTACCTTTCTAGGTGGATCTACTCCAGATTTCAACAAATCCAGAATATCTTCCCTCTTGGCTTTCTTCCATTACAACACAATCCAGGTACCTGATATGATCAATGACCCCAAGGCTCAAGCTTTGAATGCAAATCTCTGAAGCAGACTATACAGAATCACAGAACTCCAGACCATGAAAAGAAGCAAACCAAACAAAAGCTCACCAAATCCCTTCATTTCCAAGAACAGGATTTGCAGGTGGGCTCTCAAAAAATGCTTTTAGTTATTCGCCCACAATAGTCATTGATGATGTCTTTTCTCTGCTGTTGACACTTCATTGTAAGTCAAGTGATGCCATCTGCTAACAGCTGATTATTCCATTTCCAACTTAGTAACAAATACATAAACCAGCAGCAGCCTAATACAGAACCTTGAGGCATCTCACTGCTGTTACCACATCAACAATGGACCATAGACTTGTTTCCTTTAGCCTTATACTGTCCCACTATAAGTTGTTCTACCTATTAGTGAGTCTTTACATATTCTTACTGTATTCTTTTTAATCCTGAGGCTTGTTTGAATCACTTCTTGCTTTGACATTTCTCATGTTGATAAATACAAATCAAGGACTAAAAATATGGTACATACTGATTACCAGCAATAAAACTGATAATAATAAGGAATATGCACGCATCAAGACCAGAAAGTCTGCTCTCCAGTAAGGCCACATCAGAGACGACTTAGCGGCAGAAAGCCTGCGGTCTGATAGCAGTAGGATGGGAACAAGGTTTAAATATGTCACATGGGCTATTTCTTTTCTCTGATTAGGAAGGCAGCAGTAAGGATACCCAGAATGAGAAAACAAAGCCAAAATCAGTTTTATTTAAATATGAGCTTTCACTTCTGTGGAGTCTTGAACCGTGGTTTGTAACACTGATTCTTACAGTTCCAAGGCTACCATTTATTAATGTGTTATGCCATGAGAATTTTCATTATCCTAACACTAAAGAAAGCATTCCAGTATACTCATGGGGCTTCAAGGGATGTGTCCTGGTGAGGAAGATTTTCACCTGCAGTGAAGGCAACAGTATGAGATGGCACCGGGAGGTCCAGTACTTTTCCTTCTTCCTTCTTCATTTTAGGGAAATGTAGTCCTTTCCCCTTGCAAAGACTCTTCTCCCGCCCCATCCTAGGGACTCACAGATAAGGCAACTCTGCTCTGTTTCAACACTTTTCCAGGGAAAAGGAATAAATCCACTAGCTGCTACCAGGTAGAGCCTTCTGCCTCCCATCAGCTGGGTCAGAGAAGGTGTATGCAACACTATAGCCCCAGCAACTGGCAGAGGCACGTCTGATAGAGGAAGAGCAGAGCACAGCTCATTTGGATTACACAGGACAATGCAAAACATACGGCTAGTTTGTAATCCTGTAGTATTTTAGTACTCAGTCCAAACACATATGTTAACCCAGTGGCAACATAGACATTTAGAAGGGCAGTTGTATCATACTGTTGTTAAATTACTCATTGCTGCTAGATGACTAAAAGCAATGCATTTGTCTAGGCTATGCTCAGGATGAGCATTCTCATCTCCTGGGAATCAGTGGTCCATTCATTCCTCCAGCAGCGGTACATTGGGTACTGAGTAATCTGTCCTTTGAAATGTGCAAAGAAGCTGTTAAGGGAGCACAAAATATGTTTAGCCAGCAGCACCAGCTGGATGTGAGCCCATCCGGGATACACTGTTCAGCTGACAGCTGTTGCTAGAACCACATGAGTGTTAGTCTCCAACTCTCTCATGTCTCATTCTGTTTATCATCCCTGCTCTGTAGGAGGCGAGAAGGAGGAAGATATAACATAGGGACAATGCAGACATTGGTGGGTAGAGAGCTAGGCAGGATTTGCATGGTGGCAGGTATTTAATATGATGTACACACCACATTACACAAGCTATTGGGGAAAAGAGTGGAAGGAAGTTCTTCTTATGCCATAAATTGCATCCCTGCACTAAAAAGCAAATTACTTTCTGGCCATTCCATCTGTTGGACTTCTTCCTCTGAGAAAAGCTATTCCTTCTTCCTTTTGTTCATTCTGTCCCTGTCTATCGTGGGGATTAGCCTAGTGACTGGTACAGGAGTGCAGCTGAGCTCTGACACCTCATGAGGAAGGGATGGGACTGGAAATGGGCTATGTGAAAACAGGTGCAAACATTGTCAGTATACAAGTACAGCACTTGCTGCAACAGTCTCCTGCGGGCCATAGTGCATCCTACAAGACGATAAATGGAGGTGGAGGTTGGAAAGCAGAACATGCCAACACAGGGCAACCAAGGCTGGACCATCCTTTAGAAGCCCCATCTCGAAGTGCCCCATCTATACTCAAAGGGGAGCACATCTAGTGGCATCTAGATCCCTCCCATAGCAGGTGGGTATAGGAGAATGAAAGACCTTTGGTGCTGGAGAGCTGGGACTTCTTTTAACATTCAGATCTCTACATCTTCTTGAAAGTCAGCGTAAGATTTTACAGGGCTAACAAAAAACATGCTTTACAAACCCTCAAATTTGCTCTTCAGCATAGAACAGCAATGTGAAAAGCCCGCTATTTTACCGTCAGCAAAAATCAATGCCAACCTTCAAAGGAACAGCAGCCTTGTCATTAGGTGATGATCAAGCCAACCTTTCTAGAGAGAGATACGAGCTTTTGTTGGACCAAATAACACAGCTGGTCTATAGACAGGCTTTTGGACTCACAAATTTCCAGAGCAGGAGCAGGTCAGAGATGAACACGGTCTTGGGCAGACAAAAGCAAGTCTAACGAACGCCCTTACCTCTCCCCATCAACCTGCCCGTGGACCACCGGGCTGGGGGCGCTGCCCCGCGGGTCGCTTCGCCCATGACCCCACCGCGGCCCAGCCGGTCCCACACAGCTACCGTGTGTAGCTGTGCCCCGGTCAGTGCCTGCCGCGGGCGGGGAGCAGCGCAGGGCTCCCCGCCCTCCTCCCTCCGCCGCCGCTGGTGCTTATCCCACCACGCCGGTTCCCAGCAAGGCAGCGGGAGCCGGGCCCGGTTGTCTCACGCCGCCGGTCGCACTCCGGCGCCGCCGCCTCCCATCACCGACCTGTGACAGGGGCTCCGAGCCCCCCCCCCCTCCCCTTCCCCTCTCCCGCCCGCCTCCGGGCCCTCCTCCCGTCACTGATTCGGCGCCGGAGCCCCGGGTGCCCGAACCCCCTCCCCAGCCCCGGCCCTCACCGCGGCTCCCGAGCTGTCAGTGCGCAGCCCCGCGCCGCCGACCGCCGCCAACCGCTGCCGCGGAGCCGCCACCGCGGGGCGGCCGCAGGTACCGTGCGCGGGGAGCGGGTGCTGCCGGGGCCGGGCTGCACCTGCGGGGCCGGGGGTGAGGATCGCGGTTCCCCGGCCGGACAAGGGGCGCTGGGAGCGGGGCCTCGGGCGGGCCTGTCCCCGGCGGTGCGGAGCGGAGCCCCGGCGGCCGCACAAGGGTCGTCGGGGGGGAGCTCTCACGGCGGCGGCCGCGGGTCGTGGCGAAGAAGGGCGCTCGGGACGCGCTGCGGTGTCCGAGCCCGTGGCCCTCGGGAGCGGCGGGCAGAGCGCGGGGTCGCCCGGGTGGGATGCGCTCCCGCTCCGTTCCTAGGAGAGGCTGGACAATAGGGGGATATGCCCCGTTTACCTCTCCCACCACCTCTTCGATTTCCAATAGAGTTTATGAGGGAAAGGGTATGAGATTTTGGAGCCGGGGTTGGAGAACCTCCCGGGGCCGGCCGTGAGCAAGGGCATAGTGCGAAATTCCCACAGGGGCAGTTTCTCAGGTGGGAAATAGCATTAATCTTCAGTTTCCTGCGGGAACTGAGTCCCAAGGGTTTTCCCAAGAGTAGTGTAGGCGACTGACTCTGTAATGTGCGATTTTCTGTCAGATAATGCAGCTTAATCCTTCTCTGTGTATTTGGCATTCCCAGTCATCTCCTCAACCCACTCCCTAAGAGCTCCCAGGGAAGCGGTTCAGCATCTCCAGGTGATGTTTCTGTCAGACACTCTTGAGTTTCTGCACTGCTGGCTGACTAGAAGGCAGCATTGTGACCCTTTGGTTTATGCACACACTGAATGAGCCGTGCTTGAATTATTCATTCTGATGCTATTGCAACCTTCTGCAGTTCCTCTTCTCCAGGGACATGATGTGTAACAAGACTTTGAAATGCTTTGCCAATGAGGCTGCAGTCCTATTGAGGCATATGGCAGCTGTTTGCTTTTTAATTGTTCTTAAGGGTTAATTTATAGCAGTAAAAGGCATGTTAAGAATGAGGATTCCCAGTAGGGCAGCATTATCCTCTACCTTCCTTCTGTTTCTCTCTAAAAAGCTGTAATTCAGAGTACTGAATGGTTAGTGGACTAGGCTCTGCAGTTGAGTTTTGTATTTTCCATCTGGAAGAAGCAATGCCTTCAAAGTACATTTCTTCTCCATGTACAGAATGCCTCCTAAGTACGTGTGTCAAACCTATGGCTTTGACATGGAATTGATTTTAATCTGATTATTTGTCAGTGTCATAGATGTTTCTTATTTTGTAGGTTAAGAAACACAGACAGAAATGAAATACGTTGGAACAAGAGATTTGGCAGTAACACTTGGAAACTCATTTGTTGTTATTTATGTTTTGCAAGTGCGATCATGCTGTGCTCTCCAAAGAGTGTTCATTGATACACTCAGGAACATCGATGTTTCCCATAGGAGGTTGGGTGGATGCACAATGAATATACAAGATAACTATACTATGATCTGTAGTCAAGTAGGTGCATGATAGCCTTTATAGTCTCCATTTTAATAATAGACGTATTTCCAAAGAGCAGCCAAGCTTACTGTTTTTGGAACACCCACTCTTGTATCAAATATTAATCTGGATGAACACAGGCACATAGAGGCATGTTGTATACCTAAGGCATAAAGAGCCAAGGTAATCTGAACCTTCTGTGCTTAGCACCCAGTAATATGAAGACCAAAATACAACAAGGCAAGTGCTAGTGGAAGAAGAGCATCAGTCAGCCTCCAAGTGATGACTGTCATTCTGCTAGAATTTCCACATTCTTATGGTTAGTTATAGGCAGAAAGCATTGAAATGAACTAATCTGATAGATTTCCAAGGTGGAGAGTACCTCTGAGAATATAATATTAACAGCCGAGAAATGTCTCTGTCCAAGAGATACTTACCTCTACATAGGCTATAAGGCATGAGAAAAGAGCAAAAAATAGGGCTTAAAATTGCTAGACTCTTCAAAATGCTGAAGCCTAGGTCTTCATTACCAGCATCTAAGGTCAGACGTTAGGATCTGGTGGGTTTTACTCCTGAGCTCTTCCAACCATTCACCCATCCTTTTAAATGCTCAAAGTATGAAGTGTATGTTCCGTTCCGAGGTGCACAGTTATGGGAATTGTTGTTCCACTTGCCTTAGAATTACAGCTTACTGACTAGTCTGTATGGGTGAGGATATTTGTACAGCCTTCAAAGACACGTTAAGGCTTGGCAGTTTGATAGTTCATCATACGATATTTGAAAGACTGGCTCCGATTTTCACCCAGTAGAGATTAAAAGCTTCTTTTACTTCTTGAATGACACCCAGAAATTTAGTATACATCCCATGGCCCAGCAGATTCAAGCTGAAGTCAGGACTTTATTTTTCCTCTCAGTTTTCCTTTACCTTTTCCTTTACCCCTACCCCAGGAAAGGAAATTTGCCTGATGTTCAATGAGATAAGCCAGTAATACACAACTGCTGTGTTGGTGGCTGTTTTGTCAATCCCTTGTCTCCCCCTGAATGCTTTCTTGTCCTTGTAAAGCCTCTCTCTAGTTGCATATTTCCTCCATACAGGTTAGAGAATAAAGGAGGAATTCCTGCTGCATCTAATCAAAGGTCTGAGGTTTCCGGCAGAGGTAACACTGCCAGAATCAGGAGATGATCACAGAGCAAGCAGTAAGTGGCTACTCCAGAGGCTAATAATTGATTACTAGGGTCCCACTGGGAAACAGTATGAATTCACAAAGTCCTATTTCTCCTTCTTTAGCCTCCAGCTGCTTAATTCGTCCCATGCATGTTTTCTACTGCGCTACAGCCTCTGCCACAGTGCCAGGGAAATCATCCATATTGGGTTAAGGAATCTGGGAAGACTAGAGTAGTGGTTACTGGAATGAGAGCCAGAGGCAGATGAGACAGTGAAGCCACTGTTGTCAGGAGGAATACCACATCATCTTTATTCCTATGCACACAAAGGCTTTCTATTGCTTATGTGCCTGCTTGTGACCACCACAGCTGGCATTTGAGCTCAGAGGAAAGCAACCTGGAGTCCTTTAGTCAAGGGCAAGTGCAAAGAAGATATTCAGTCCACTTAACCAACTAACTTATTGGGTGCATCCCTTCCAGTGTGTGTGCTGCTGGTGTAACTGCAGGAAATGTAATAAATTATGACATTCCTAATATAACCCTAAGTCTATGAAGAGAGCTGGTCACATCTTTCCCATTCTTTATTTCAGTATTCCAGCAGGTTCTAACAGAACTGCCTTTTGTTCGTTTTACCTATTAAAAGCTATTTGAGTAAGAGATTTAATTTGGGTTTGTTTGGGGATTTTTTTAAGTAAAAGTTAGGATTCTTGACTGTGGTTGCACATTAGTTTAAATATTTGCTTTGATGAGGCACGAGGCATAGCAGTGAAGGAGACTATAAACTGGGTAAACATGATTTTATGAACAGAAAGATCTTCTTTAAATAATATCAGAAGGTTCAGGGCTCATAATCCATGTGCCAGCCCCTCAGAGAAGCCAAAAGCTGCTTAAAACTGATGTGATAGCTGTGTCAGTGTGACTTGGATCTGCTTTCCTTCATTGTTCTCTTAGGTGACCTGGATGGTAAATATAAAGAGTGGGTGTATCACATTTGCCAGGGACATCAAACTGTGAGATTTGAAATGTGCTGGAGGAAAGATGAGAATTCAAAATTATTCCAACAAATTGGAAGAATTGCTGGGAAAAGAACTGGGTGAAATTGAGTAGGGATAAATGTGAGGTACTGCAATAAGGCAGGAATAATCAACTGGATAAGCACAAGGGAAAAGTAAATTACGAGCTTGGAACTCTGCAGAAAAGGATCCGAGTGTTATGATAGATCACAAGCTGAACATGAGTCAATGTCATGCTGTTGAAATGAAGGCAAACATCTTGCCGGGATGTGTAAAAGACATATAGCCTGGAAGACATGTGAAGCAATCCTCCTGCTCTGTAGAGCATTGCTAAAGCCTCAGCTTGGAAGTTGTGTGAGGTTTTGGTTATTACACTTTGAGATAGGTGTGATTCATTGGAGAGCCCAGAAAAGGGCATCACAGGTCAGAAAAACATGACCTGCGAGGTGATTTGAAATAACTGAAAGCATTTAGCCCAAAGACCAGAAAGCTGCAGGGGAATATTTCAGTCTTCAGGCACAAAATAGAGGAGGGAATGATCTTTTCCTTGGGCTTATGGCAGATGGAGCAGAAAGCAAGAAGGAGCAGAAAGAAAGATTATTTTAGAATGCAGGAATAATTTTCTAGGACATAAGATAATAAAAACTGTTGAATATTTGGTCTGGGGAGGTTGTAAAGAGTGCAACATTATAAGAGTAAGTTAGACAATTATCTGTGAAGGATGAAATTAGGCTAGATCTGTCATGGGAATTCACCTTGAACTATCTGACATCTGAAGCTCCCTTCTAGACCTTCTTTTATCATTTCATGAAGACAACATCCTCATTTCATGTAAATGAAATAAAAGCTGTCTGCTGGCCCTGTTTTGGTGTTTTCTGTTATCCAAGGGTAGCACAGCACCAAGAACATGGTGTAGCTCTTTCTAAAGAGAGTCTGAAAAAAAGCAAAAGCTTAGTAGAAGATGGTTAAAAAAGGTCTCTCTTTTTGGAGAAGACATAAAGAACAGGACATTCTGCTTGGCTGAGTCTATAAATGCTGAAAATAATTATATGGAAGAAGAAAAATGAATGAGGATTAGCAGTTAGGAAAATGATCTGAGCTGAAACTACGAAATCTTCTAGTATTTTTTACTCCTTGAATGGCTGTAGTCCAAAAATACTTTTTTTTAGAGATAAAGTGAAATAAAATACTGAAATCAAAATAGGAGTAAAATAAAGCATAGTCTACAACTGATGTTTTTAGGCATTTCTCCAGGAAGAGAAAACGTAAGCCCTGTAGTATTCATGATATAGCATATACTGTTTAATATAAATGGAACAGACAGTCCCCTGTGCATAGTGAAAAAGTGATGGATCTCTGTGAGGAGACAGGTAGAAAGAAATGAGAGCAGCGATCATTTCTTTTGGATGCTGCAGTGGAAAGCTGCACATAAGGTCCTGAACAGAGCATATTTTGAGTCCAACCAAAGGAATTTTTAATCCTCTAAAGGGAGAAGGATTTTCCTTTCTCCCCAGGCTTTAGATCTATCCACGCAGGCAAAAGGAAAAGGTCTTGGAGAAGCTAAAGACGTACTGGGAAGAGTGGAAGTGGGTTTTATACCAACCAGGAATAGGGGATTTTTCTTTGGAGACAGGTACTCTCTGGGATTGCAAAACTGCAAAGCAACTGTTAGAAAGAATCTGTGTTGAATGAACTGTACAAAGAGAAAATGAAGAATTAGGCTGTGCTTTTTAGAAGGCTGTTTTCATGGAGCTCTTGCTCAGTGATCTGTTGTGTATTAACATTATAATCTGGTGTCATTTAAACACACTTACACTTGAATTATCCATAAATAGATGGAAATCCTCATACTTTGATTTACTCTGGGACACGTGAGCACAAACTGTGACACTATATAAGCTCTGATTGATTTTTTTCCCCTGCCCCTATGTTCCATTGCTGCTTGAACACTTTAGGAAAATAAACAATTTGCTTGGAAAGCCAGTGGCCCAGATATTCTGAAGTAAATTCACATCCCTTCCACCCAAGGGCTGACCAGTGCTTCACATCAGCTTGTATTTCTTTGCCTGAGTTTATTGGATTGCGCCTTCTCCCATCCTTCTCTTTGCTTTCTGAGTGTATGAAACCCAGCCTTTATTTGGGAGACAGGGTATCCAAAAGAAGGCTTACTGTGACCCAGTGCTAAAGGAGGTTCAGATTTGGAACAACATGGTTCTGGAAGGAGATAATGTAAAAAAAGCTCTCCCTTTTACTAGTAGGAGGAAGCAACAAGATGGAGGGTTGTTCTCTAGGAAACTTGGGAGGAAATCTGAGGCAGTCTAGGCAGAAAACTACTGAAGATGCTGGAGGGGATTCTGTAGATATTAATCTCCTTTTGGAAGCTGTTGATAATTGTCTTGAAAAGGAAAGGTGTTAGACAGAAGTAGCCAGAAGGAAGGTATTTGAGTAGAGGGAGCACTGGTTTGAAATATGAACTGAATGTGAACATTAGGGTGCCTGGGTGAAATTTCTCGGTGTGGCTGTGAGGAAATTGCGTAGGCTACTGCAAATGGCACTTCTGTCAGTATGAGCTGCATATTTAATGCGATGTAATGATATCCGAGCCTGCTTTAAAAAAGCATCTGCACGATAGTGTTCAGAGCAGCTGTAGCCTTCATTTCTTCTTTTTTTCTTCATTGATATTATGTCCAGCTAGAGTCTAAAAGTCCCATAAATCCTGCCAGTGGGTTCCTACACTCATCGCTTCAGTATGTTGGAAATATTCTGTTCCTATAAGCAAAAATCAGAGGCAGCAGCTTCAAGCTGTCAAAGGCAATTTTGCCTAAGAGGAAACTGGGTGGTCACGCAGATGAGCTTGAAATCTGTGAACACTTGACAGGCTCTGAGCAGTTTCTCACTGTGAATGAGGAGCTGATGAGGGAAGAGCAGTGTCCAGCAGCGCTTTTTGATGGTAATGCCAGAGCCTTTTACCAGCAGCTTCCCAGGGCAGATGGAGTTTTACAGAAAGAGTCACACAAGGATTTCTACTGCCATTATGAGGGGGCTGGAGGTTTTTTCAGTACTGGAAACAATATAGAGCCAGAAAGCAGATATGGGAAAACTTTGTAAGACTGTGTGTGTATGGAGGAGAAGCAAGTGCTTCTTTCTGTCCCCCCAGCCAGGGCAGTAGATTCCGCACTAGGGAGAGCAGCACCTCTCTGTCAGACTGTCACAGAAAAATCCAAGTTCAAAAGCACAACTGTGAAACCTTGATTTGTGCAGGGCTTAAAGGAGGCTAAAAATTGCATGAGCCCACGTTCCAACTGCTATAGGCATTCCTCAGAAAGGTCTCATTACAAGGGATTTGTCAGGAAAGACCACTGCACATTGATGATTGTGAAGGGTCAGACTTAACAAACATGGAGGTTAGACTAGATGGTCTCCAGAGGTCCCTTTCAACCCTACCAATTCTGTGATCCTGTGACAATGAATAACTTTGCTAACTTACTTTTCTACCTTTAACAGCGTATCTGCAGACATAAAAGAAAGTATGCTACTGGGATGACAATTTGCTATACTGATTCATGACAAGCAATCAATATTGAAGAGCACTACTTATATTGCAGACTTTCATTGTTAATTGAGAACTTATATATCACCCAGAGGAAGTCTGGGTCTCAAGAGACTGGTGACAAATATTGGGGTGGTCACATATAATAATTATTCTTTGTATGATTGTTTCTTGATCTGTCTACCAACTCAGATTGTCCTACAGTCATACAATCATAGAATAGTTAGGGTTAGAAAGGACCTCAAGATCACGCAGTTCCAACTCCCCTGCCATAGGAAGGGACAACTCACACTAAACCATCTCACCCAAGGCTCTGTCCAACCTGGTCTTGAACACTGCCAGGGATGGAGCATTCACAACCTCCCTGGGCAACCCATTTCAGTGCCTCAGCACCCTCACAGTAAAGAACTTTTTCCTTATATCCAATCTAAACTTCCTCTGTTTAAATTTGAACCCGTTACCCCGTGTCCTATCACTACAGTCCCTAATGAACAGTCCCTCCTCAGCACCCCTATAGGCCCCCTTCAGATACTGGAAGGCTGCTATGAGGTCTCCACACAGCCTTCTCTTCTCCAGGCTGAACAGCCCCAACTTTCTCAGCCTGTCTTCATACAGGAGGTGCTCCAGTCCCTGATCATCCTCGTGGCCTCCTCTGGACTTGTTCCAACAGTTCCATGTCCTTTTTATGTTGAGGACACCAGAACTGCACACAATGCTCCCTCCAGGTGAGGTCTCATGAGAGCAGAGTAGAGGGGCAGGATCACCTCCTTCGACCTGTTGGTCACGCTCCTTTTGATGCAGCCCAGGATACGGTTGGCTTTCTGGGCTGCGAGCGCACACTGAAGCTGGCTCATGTTCATTTTCTCATCGACCAACACCCCCAAGTCCTTCTCCGCAGGGCTGCTCTGAATCTCTTCTCTGCCCAACCTAATTGGACAACTAAAGGACAGGACCAGAAAAAAGACTCATTAGTTTATGTGGAGTTTGACACCTCTCTCTGCCCAGATAGAGTTTGTCAGAGTTCTCATTCTGAAATAATACTGGCCTCTGCTTTGGTGCTGAGTGTGTGATGCTCGTTTCCCCCCAGTTCTCCAGCTCCAGGCCTGTGTTCTGACCCAGAAAGAGGAGGAGTAGAAAGGAAGATGTCAAAGCAGAGACAGAAGATGCACAGATCTTAATGCCTTTAATCACCTTCTTCACTAAAGCAGAGCTCAGTGAATTTCCAAATTGAGATGTTGCAGCATGTTGGCAGTGAAGAGCAGCACTGCAGTGCAACTCACAGTGTTCTCTGAACATCTTCACAGTAATAAAACAGCAGGACACGAAAAGAAATTAATGTGATTTTTTTGGCTGAGTGTGGTGGCAGATGTTAAAAGACAGCATGCTTTCCTGCCTTACCTGTCAAGACAAAAATAAAACTCCCAAGGAAAGCAGCATTCCTGTAGGGAAATGCCCCAGTACCGATAGAGGTTTTACTCTGATGGATTCACAAAGTCTACTGTCAGGAAATTCCGGTCAATAGCAAGTGACATTTCCCGAGTATGTTATAGTGAAGCCTTTGATGGGCAAAAAGACCAAAGCAATTATGTCTCCACTGATAAAACATAATGTTACAAGTTAATCTGTCGAGCAAAGGGGACTGAATCTCACCCTTTCTGCAGGTTTTCTGTTAACTGCAGATAATCAAGAGGGGGACCAGATATACCCGACTTGTGAACATCTTTGGTTGCACTGCTCAATCAACTCTTAGTGAGCTCAGACATGACTCGCAAATGAAAATGTTTGCAATCCCAGCTGGCATTCAGCTATCCATTAATTCCCTTAGGGGATGACTACGGGACTCCACAGGCTTATACTTGTGATCTGATGATCAACAAGCAAGAATCAGCATATCCCCTCTGTCTTTTACCCAGGTTAGTAATGCAGCAGGTCTTAGAGTAATGACTGGAGGGCAGCATTCCAGAGAGTGGGGGAACGGGTTAGAAGCAACAACTGCAGGCACAGACTTCCAAGGAAAGTGAGAATTATGTGACCAACTCAAGTGAGAGAGGGGAAGAGTAGGTGTGGATATGCAGCTAGGGAAGAAAACAGACCTGAAAGATATAAACTTTGTTCCTCTTTCTTTATTAGGACCTTATGTAACAGTTAAATAAAAATCATACATTGGCTCCTAAAAAGTGCAGGAGCACAGATTCAGAGAAAGGAAATTGAGGATATAAAACTATTTACAGAGAAGACAATGGGCACACCTTCAGAGTACACCACATGTTCCATTATCTCTTATAAGATCTCACAATCTTGTGTAAAACAGTCTTCAACAGGACCAGAGTTGCAATTCCTGTAATGTACCTGTAATGTATAGACAGTCAGAATGACTTTCCTATTTAGTGCACCTTCATGGGTGTGAGGTTCCACAGGTTCCTATGAATTCCTTGACAAATAAACCTACTGTTAAACTGCTGTCTTCATTCTTAATGAGAGGATGGAAGGAGAACATGGAAGGATCACTGCAGGATATTTCCCAACTGATTGTGCTGTACCTGACGGGTCTGCTGAACAACTGGACATGTGAATGGAAGTGGCAGTATGGAACAGGGAGGAAAGGCAGTACAGCCTGTGTTTAACTGGAATACTTATTCTCATCCTGGTGAAATTCCCTTCAATGTCTATAAGTATTCATTGCAACTAAGGATTAAAAGAAAACTGACAAATAGGGCATCGACTCTGAGAACAGCGTAGGCACCTCCTTATCTAGTCAGCATGGTTGGAGGATGGAAATATTCATTCAGCTTCACTGAAGGAAAGTGCTGCCTAGATACATAAAGTATGGTTTAAAAAAACCCAAACAACCAAGAACTGCCTATACTGTAGATACCTGCCTAGAGTAAATACTGTGAATAACTACCAATAGTCTCTGAAGTGTTGCTAGACTTTCATTTTTTTAGCAGAAGGATTAGGGAACATCCTGAGATCTAAATTTCCCTTCACTGGAAGGAAGTGGGGTATAAAAAATGAGTCACAGTATGTAACAATGAAACAGAAAGAATAAAGGGGTTAGAACTTGAGCTGATTCTAGAGTACTGGTTCTAGTGTCATTCTGCCAACATGGTGTTTCCACTTTGTCACTCACAGCTCTGTTTACACTATTGGCTATAATGCAGAGATGTATTTGGGGAAAAAAAACACGTCCCTAAGGATGTGAGCTACACCATCACTTCAGGGAAACCTAAGAACAAGCTTGTGTTCAGTGGGGCTGTCTAGACTGCCTTTTCATTCATTACCAGCCCTTTAAAGTCCCCATGCTTCACTTGTTCTTGGGAAAAATCTTTATCTTTTTCCTGACCAAACTCTTACTGAAAGAGAAAAATTACAGGAGTAGCCTGTGATGCCGATCCCATCTGCATATTCCTTAGGCTCCCAGTTCTTGTGTCCAACCCTGTTTACATCTGCAAACACTTCTAAACTTTCTCCCTCGTTGACTTTTAAAAGAGTCTCTCATGGTCTGTATAGCCATTACCATCCTCTTCACATTCTCCTTTTGTGCTATTGTGGTACTCGTGTTACTGTGGTACTTTGTGTACTGTGAAACAACTGGATCTCAGTTGTTGATTCCAGCTGGTCAGAAATGAACCATACCACAATGAAATGGTACCATTTTATTTGCTGAATCTTTCCTTTTAGCACCTTTAGTCCTGCAGGGTTTTTTGGGTTTTCTTTTTCCCCAGACTTTATAGTAGGATAGTAAAAGTAAGAAATCTTATGCTACATTTGCTTGTTATTACCCATGTCTCTATCTGATGTCTTCTAGGCTGTAAGCATCTTTTGAAAGCTCCTCCACAGAGTCCAGCAATGTGCAGGTCAGCAGCCTACCAGCTTCTTGCAGACTGCCATAGTTTAAATATCTTAAGGCAGGTGAAAATTTTAAAATTAATTCATCCCTGTAATTAATTGCTATTAATTTTAAACCAATAATTTCCTGTGTGCCTTTAGAATAGCCTGAGTTGCGCTGCTTGTGCTCAGCATCCTTCCTCGTAAGGCGCCTGTCACTCCAGTAGGTCTGTTGCTGGGGCTGTCTGTCTGGCAGTGTCCTGCACTTCCTATGGTTTTACCTGCACAGCCAAAACAAAAATACCCCAGGACTTCTGTGAATAAGTCCTCCTGCTACATGGCTTCCAGCCCAGCCACTCAGAACAATGAAGTGCCCCCTGCTCCGTTCTCTGTGCCTTTCTCTTTAGAGCGAGCTTTTGCACTGGCCAGCCTGCCTTTTGGGCCTCTGTCTCTGTCTTAACTGAGATCCTTACGGTATATGCTGCCAAAGCGTCAGTTGCTTTCTTTTACCTATCAAAATACCTCCTGGCATTGCAGGCTGGACTGTCTCTGTTAATCCTTTATGCCGGTATAATTTGCCTTCTGGTGCAGCAATATGGTTCCTCCAGAGAGATGGGATGCTTCAACAAAACCTTGTTCCACAGGCTCAGCATCTCTTGTGCACAGCAGGAGAAAGAAATGCACATATAAACCAGGCTAAAAAAGGAAATTAAGTTGGGGGTGGGAAAAGGGATGTTTTAACTTTGACATTACTGTGACTGTAACTGGATCCATGCAAAAATTCCTGCTTTTGGAATGGTCTCAGTGTTTTATGTCTAAAGGTAACTGTGTTAAACTCTGCACAGCAACAGACTTCTGGCTTTCTGAAGATGTGGTGTACAGTCTTCTGTGGCCTCTGCTTTCACAAAACCCATTTATCACTGCACTCATTCCCAGCAATGGCTAGCACTTTCCACTACCTATTTCAGGTGTGATTTCACTGGCAGTTTATCAACAGTTTGTTTAACTGCATGCGAAGGACACCTTTCTAGTATTAAACGCATTTTATGAACCACAGTTTAAACTCAAAATTTCTAGCAATGTTTCCTGGTTTTGATCAGCATTAGAGTATGCTTCTTTGCTTTGCAGTCTTGTTTTCTTGAGGAGTTCATATGTGGTGGAGAGTTGGACATGTGCAATTTGTTCATTTAGAAAAGGGTGCAAAATATTCTATTACAGATTAAAGCATTAGCCTGTTAGAATAACTCTTTTCTCCCATCTGGGGTTTATTCATCCATCTTCTCTACTAAAACACCACTTTGACTAAATCAATGTATTTTTAAATACACACAGTAGCCAAAACAGAAGACGCAGTGTGTCAGCTTGGCACTTCAACTGTGCATAACAGATTTCCTTGAATGATGCTACAGGAAGAACAATCTTAATGTCAGAACCATTGTGTTTCCATTTTGATCAGTGAATATACATCCTGTCATGTATCATCATTTTAGCTTAAACAGAGTTGTTAGAGCTTCAGTTGAAACACAGCAGGTTTAATTAATATTCTGAAGTGCAGGCTAACATTAGAGGTTTGTGCCAGAATTAAGCCTCTCCATTTCCTTTGCCTGATTGTGGCTGGAGTTGAGGCACTTCAAAAGATTTTTTATCTCTCCACAGATCTTTGAGTACACAGAAGCTGGTTTATTATGTTAAAGGACTGCCTTGGCTTAAGAAAACATTTTAAATTAAGTGATTTTTATATTAATACCATACAGTTCTGTCATTCAAAGTATGGCTTAGTTTCCAAAAAGCACTCTGAACACTTCAGACAATGTTTTACCTCTCAGGATTGTTCCAGAGTTCAAAAACCCCACATTCATCAAAACCAGAGAACAGACAAATCCGCACATGAATCCCTCATTTTGTCACACAGTCTCTTTATACAGATTGTGCTTTTGAGGATCTGCTACAATTAATTTCTGCTTGATGTTGGAAGAAGTGGTGCATTCGCATCATTATCTGATGCTTTTAATCTGTATCGGATGAGTGGAACAGGCAGTATGTGGTATCTGGGGAAAGAAATCTTGCTAACTGTAGTCCAAGGAAGCTGTTCATTACACAGGCTTTCACTGATTCGAATAATAGAAACATCTGCAGCTGTCCTTAAATGTTAGAGTTAGAGCTAGGAAGAGCAGGGCTTTGCTCTGGCAGCTTACAGGATTCTAAGAACTTTTACTAGCAGCTCATCCAAGTGCACTGCTTCACTTTTGTTTCATACTTCATTCCTCTGGGTAAAGCTCCCACTGAAATTAAAGAACTCTTGCCTAAGGTAGGACTAGGGAATCTAGCTCATTAATATTTTGGCACAAAAAGAAAACCCTTGTGGGTTTTGCAGGAAGATCTGGCCTACAAGTGCAGAAATGGGGTGACCTTTCTGTTATTGAAAGGCCTTTTGTAAACCCATGGATTTCAGTAGAAGAGTAAAAGTCTTTCCACTGGTGGATTGATTGTGTTCCAGGACAGAAAAACCACCTCCAGCAAGCACGAAGTTATTAAAGTTTCCTGGGTCATGCAAATGGTGAATTCTGGCTCTTTCTTTTCAAAATAGATTTGCAACTCGTGTTCTGCTGTGTCACTCACTGCCATTTGAGCCCCTTCTTTTCAGGTCATAAATTTAATATCAGTTCATTTGAGAGCTGTTTAGCTCCATTAAGTGTTTTGTGCCTTCTATTCCAAAATTAGTTCCTTGACTTCTTCCCTATGGGCTGCTGTCCCTGTTGGTACTGCCTAGTGTAAAGGCAGTAACATACCTTGTTTATCCCTTGGGTCTGCTTAGCTTCATTGCATCCTTCTGTGGTGTTAGGACAATAAGAAATGGTAAGGTAGGGGTCAAAGGGCCCTGATTCGTACATAAATGTAATAAGAATAACACAGTTGTTGTGTTATTACGTATGGCAGTGCGTGGCCCATGCTGAAGACACGCTTTTCGCCTCTAACCTGTATCTTTCACCTCACTCTGAAGTTTCAACACTTACGCCATAGCATGAACTGAATGCTGATCCCACAGTGTCCATGGCCAGCCTCACACCCCTGGTGCTCTCTCTTCCCTGCTGAAAGAAAGCTATTTCAGTAAAAGACTTGAGCATCAGAAGCATTTACAGGGGCAGCAAGAGAGCATTTTGAAAGCTTAATCTTTCAGATTTAATGCACTAATACCCAAGTCCAAGAGTTGTCATGAGCTGCCTCTGTTTATGGCAGCCCTGTGCTAGCTGAGTCTTCCTAATGACTGGCAAATTATTCTTAGGCTGCTTTAGTGTGAAAGGCAGTTCTTAGATACTTTCTAAATTATTTTAAAAAGATAAAGAACTTAAATAGTCCTGAAAGTGGTGAGTGGGAGCTGTCAAGGAAACAACTTGCTAATAGAAGAACATCATACTGCCTTATTTAAATGACTTGCCAGTAAGTTACTGGGAAGAATTGATAAATGAGAGAATGCAACAGCAGAGAGTCTTGTAACTGAGTGACCCAACCTTTAATAAATGACCTTATTACAGAGAAACTATCTTTGGCACAGAAACAAGGATAGTGGTCATTTGAAGAAACGTAAGGTCAGATTCACTACAGAGTTTATTAAACTCTTACTTGGTTTTAAACTCTTTTTGTAGGTTTTTTTGGCCAGCAGTGATGTGCTTGCAGTATATTCACTGATGCCTGGATACACTGAGAGCTGTGGAGCACAGGCAGTGATTTAGAAGCAGGCTTGATACTGTGGCTAAAAATGCAAATGCCAAATCCTTTCTTGTCTTTTCTTGCCTCAAGAGTGTGCAGCCATGTCACAGTCATCCTGGTTCTCCATGCAGCCACACCACCGTGATCACTGGAATAGCAACGGATGAGTATGAATCAGAAACATCTAATAGCCCTTATAAGTTTGCCTTTAGGGCTTGGTTTTCTGTGCTGGAAGCTGAAATGAGCCTGCCGTGCTAAATGTAGCACTCTGCGCTCTGCAAAAACAATACTGCTGAACCAGAGGCTGAGCTCGCAGTGTGACAGTTTGGGGTTTAGCTCTTGGTGAGATGTTCGGGCCTTTTAGTGTTGTTTAAATGGCAGCAATAAATAGCCAAATGCTCTACTGACATGGGAAGAGAGGGAGTCTTTGCCCTGAGGAGCACACGAGCTAAATGGCCAAGTGAGGAAGAATAAAGACAGCATGGAAGCAGACGCATGGCAATTAGCTGTGGCTTAACAGTTCTATTGAAAATGCTCTCTTAAAGTAATTTCTGGGTGAAAGATAAGTCTGTTGTTAGCTGGTTTGTCCCATGTAAGTGTCATGACTAGGGTTAGTAGCAAGTGAATTTTCAGCTGTGAGAAGGCAGTAGCTATAGCAATCAGTTATAGAATCAGGAATCATGACTTAGGAGGTCTCTATTCTGACCTGCTGAAAGCAGGGCCAACACTGAATGCAGACCACATTGCTCAAGGCTTAATAAATCCTGGTCCTGAAAACTTCCAAGCATGAAGATGTCACAACCTCTCTGGGCAGAGTGTTCCATTATTAATTGCCCTCACCATGAAATTATTTTGCTATTTCTGGTGTGAACCAGAACCCTTTGTATTTTATGACAATTCTCTGTTACTCTCTCACATGCACATTAGTGATGAACTGAGCTCTGTCATCTCAGTAACCTCTTCATAGGTACTGGAGGGCTACTACTAGATCCACCCAAAGCTTTCCTTTCTCCAGGCTAAACAAGCCCAGTTCCTTCAGCCTTTCCTCATAGGGCAGGTGCTCCAGACCTCAATCATCTTGGATAGTCTCCTCTGGAGTTTGCATTCTTCAAGTGCAAACTAAAGTGGAATAATCACTGCCTGTGGTTACCGGCTACATTTTGTTGATACAGCCCAGTGCTCTGTTAGCCTTCATCACTTGTAGGGCACAGCACTAAGTCAGGTACAAATTACTGTTCTCCAGAACATCCTTTTCAGTGTCATTGCTTCCCAGTGTTAATCACCAGCCTGTACCAACACGCGTGGTTAATCCACCCCAGGTACAGGGATTTGCATTCATCCATGCTGAATTTCCATTCACCCCATTCTTCCAGCCTGCCTAGGTCCCTCTGAATAGCAGCTGTAACTTCAAGTGTATTGACAAACCCTCTGTTTTAGGGCTGTCTGCAGCCTTGATGAGTGGGCACTCTGTTTCCTCCAGGTCATTGCCAAAAAATACTGAAGAGGATGAAACATTAGCCCTTGAGCCTGTCAACCTAGCCAGTTTTTCACCCATTTAGCAGTCCAGTTATCTAGATTGTAACATCACAACTTGGATATAGGAATGCTCTGGGAGACTGTAACAAAAGCCTTGCTAAAAGGTGGGTGACATCCACTGGTCTATTCCCACAAGAAGGCAATCAGTTTTATTAGACACGATCTATCCTCAGTTGATCGATGCACACTAGATGTCACGTCCTTTGCCTAGAAATATGTTCCAAGAAATACGGTCCATGAGCTCCCCAGGGAGCAAGGTGAGGGGCTGACTGGTCAACTGCTCTGTATTTCCACAAGTCCTCACTTGTCCTTTCTGAAGGTGAGTGCAACATTTGCTTTTCTCCCATCACCAGAGACCTCCTTCGGTCTTCGTGACCTTTCAAAGGTGGAGAGTGGCCTCAATATGACATGAGTCAACTGTCTCAGCACCCTTCAGTGCAGCCCATAGATGTTCAGGAGAAGCAGGTTAAGTCAGGAAAAAGAAATCTGGGGCATGGAGGAAAATACTGAGATGTTTGTGAGTGAAGTAATCTAATGCAAAATTGGCACATGGATGAATAGTTCTTTTTGTCTTTGATAATGTGTCCCTTTCATGTAATTAAGTGAGAATCTAATTAATTCTTGAGTTCATATCTATTGGAGATGCATTTCGATTTTATTCCCAAGCGTGAAAGAGCAGGGACTTTAGGTCAAGCTGGATTCGTGTTGGTTTGATGAGTGATTCTAGTTATCACATCTTGTCAAAAGAGGACACCATTACCACCTTGCAGTCTATGTGGATTCCATCTGCTTTACTTTATTCCTAGCCCAACCCAGCTGATTCAAGTTTTTACCCCTTTATCCTTTTTAATTCAGGATTTGCCTTCACCCCTCCTCCCAATGAGTAGCACGTTTTGCTCCTGTTCTGCTGGTCTGTGGATTCATTGTTTGCAGGCTGGCAAGCCCCCAGTTCTGGGGTGACAGATGGAGCAGACTGCAAACCAGGCAGTTGCCTCCCAGCCTGAATGATATTTTAATAAGCACAGAGAGGTGACAGGGAGAGGAGCTTCTCGCTGGAATGACTGGCAGGTTTGTTTCCAGCCTGAAAGCACTAATAGAGGATTTTGGCCTCAGTCCAGAAACAAAAAAATCACAGAAACTGGAAGCAGAAAATCCCATTAGCTTCTTGTTTACCCCTCTGTTTTAAGGGTCAAAGTTTCTTCTTTCTGGTCTATTATCCAGATACAGATAGTTCCCATTTTGGGGATTTTAGCTCTCTCAGAGATTCTATACTTTGAGAGACTTGCCATTTATTTATTTATCTTTTCATTTCCTTCTTTTTTCCATTTCATTCATTTTCTCCATTGTCTTCTTTCCTTCCTTCCCTAAACATTCTCTTTTCTTCTGGTTTCTTTACACTCTTCACAGTGTAAATCTTCGCAGATTCATGGTAAAGTCTGCCTGAATAATGGGGCCTACCAATTTACTTGCCTTCCAGCTTCCACATCCTATGAAAACAGCCAGTGCAGTGCTAGGCAATGGCATCTGCATGGGAATCTCTAGAGCATATGTCCTCTCCTCCTGCCCTTCAGCTGTATCTCAGTTGTATAATAGAGGGTCTGTGTAGGGCTTTGTTTCATCCTTGGTCTTATGAATAAAAGCACTACAAAAAGGAGCTCTGGCAAAGCCCCAGCACACTCTGAGATCCCTCTGCATTGTGAGCAACACAGTGTTTTGCAGACAAGCTGTAGGATAGCCAGGCTTTCAAATGAGAACATTGTTTTTCTGCCTACAAGTACAGGGAATAGGAAAATATCAGAATGGTGCTTGGATCTGAACTGAGGTATGGTCCTACACACTGCTCAGAAAACACACAGGAAACTTCCTCAGTATCTGGACATAGACCTTCATGTTGTTTATCAAACTTCAGGTCTGGGTTTCAACTGGAGAATGAGCTTTAAATTAATGGGATTCCTGCTAAAATATGCTTCTTTTTCCTTTCAGATACAATGATGGCACTGAAGGTCCGGGTTCTCTTCAGCTTCCTTTGCTGCATGATTTTTCTGCCTACAGATGGCTTCCCAGCAGATGCCGGTACGGAATTTCGCTCTGCTTTCTCTGTGGCCAGAACCAGCAGCATGGAAGGGAGCTCCGAGATGGTCATTACCTTTGACAAAGTGTATGTGAACATTGGCAATGACTTTGATCCCAAGTCTGGATTGTTCCGCTGTCGGATCCCTGGAGCCTACTACTTCTCCTTCACTGTTGGGAAATACCCAAAGAAGAATTTGTCGGTCATGCTGATGAGAAACAAGAACGAGGTGCAAGTGATTGTGTATGATGAACATCACCGCAAGGAACGGAAGGTAGCAAGTCAGAGCGCTATGCTGCAGCTTGACTACGGCGACACTGTTTGGCTGCGTTTACACGGAGACCCCAAGTATGCTCTTTACAGCAATGTGGGCCCCTATACAACTTTCAATGGCTACCTAATCTACCCAGACACTTCTGCCTTCTTCCAGAATGCTCTTAGCTCTCAAGAAGTGGGGCCACACCATCACACTATTCAGCAACTTCCCAGGGAGCAGAATGAAGTTTCACAGCCACACGTGTTATCTGATCAACCAAGCAGGGAGCAAGACCCCCGCTCTGCATTCTCTGTTGCCCGCTCACAGAGTCTCCTGGGCACAGATGACAAGCAAACCCAGCATGAGCCCATCACATTTGACACGGAGTTTGTGAACATTGGGAAAGATTTCAATTCCTCCACTGGCATCTTCTCATGCCGTATACCTGGTGCATACTATTTCTCCTTCACCATCGGCAAAATGCCCTTTAAGACTATGTCAGTGAAACTTATGAAGAACCACAATGAGGTGCAGGCCATGATCTATGATGACAACCACTCCAAGAGGCGCGAGATGCAGAGCCAGAGTATTATGCTGCCACTGCAATACGGGGACACTGTTTGGCTCTACAGCCACCAGCACGATGGCTATGGTGCCTACAGCAACCATGGCAAGTACATTACCTTCACAGGCTTCTTGATCTATTCAGAGGCTCAGCCAAAGCAGCTTCCAGGTGTCAGCTCAAATAATTAAGGGTCAAATAATTAATTACAGATGTGAAAGGAGCGCAAGAAAAGCAAAGGTGCCATGAACTTGGGTATAGCTCCTCTTCAGTTATCGTCCTCTACTTTGAGCATGCTATCATGTGTCCAGTGCTTCCTTTATGCTGCACGCTTGTTCCCTCTCTGCAGGGTCACTGCTGTGTCTGCCATTCATCCACAGAGAGGTCTCTACAGTTTGTATGTGTGTGTCCTGTGTTAGTGTTTGATTTAAGCATAAAGCATGAGGTAGTTTTCTTGGGCAGGGGTGGGCCAATGTAGTGACATGCCAAGGATCAAAGAACCACTGCAGTAATGTTCCTGCAGATCCCCAACATTCGGAAAGCAAAGGATACGGTCACTGTCCTTGCATATCTGGGGAGGGAATAAATGTAATGAAAATGAATGTAATAAAAATACAAAATATGTCAAATTTTCTCAGATTGGAATTTGTTGTTACTTGTGTGCTTGTCACCAGCTGAGGTACCAGTTCAGGAGAGAAAGCAGCATGGTGACTGTACCAGCTGCAGTATGTGCTACTGAGCCAGTCTGCGTACACTCTTTTATCATCCGTGTGTGTGAAGTGTTGGTACCTCTCATGATATTAACACAAATGTCACAATATTTGGTGCTTTTCTTAATCTGACATCAATGAAGTCAAGAAGCTGTTTGAGAATCTCAGCTTGCATTTAATGAAAATAATACATTTAGACACAAACCAAGAAGTGGGCTTCTAGCTCTTGCAGTAAAGGATGAGGGCTCAAATCTATGAATGGAGCATCCTCTGAAAGCTCAGAAACAAGGTAAGTAAGAAGAAAAAAATATGTATCTTTAAATCCTTTCATATATGGGTCAGAAGCAGGCTCATAATGATAAGTGTGAGTAGTATCATGCCGAGCAATAGCAGTGTTGACTGCTGGGGCATTATATTCACCAGAAATTAGCTCCTTGACCACAAGAGCACAAGGATATGGCTGATCTGCCATATGCTGTATTGGTATCACAGTGCAAACAGGATCAAAGGCACCATTAGGTGATACTTTCAGCATCTTTATTCAGTAGTTTCTTACACACTGTGTTTGCCGAACCATAGTGCTGGTGTAGAGGGACTGGCTGTGGAGAGCCCTGGCATGTTCCCACAGGGCAGTAAGGACTGACAGCAGGACCCAGGGGGGCAGTAGGAAAGCAGGAGGCTGGAGGCTTCATCACAGTGTGACTGATGCTGTTTCCATTGAGCCAAACCCTGGTTTGTCTCCCCAGATACATAAACTGAAAAGTGGCAGGTTGGATGAGGCTTGGAGCAACCTGATTTAATGGAACGTGTCTCTGCCCATAGCAGGGAGGTTGGAACTAGATAACCTTTAAGGTCCCTTTCAAACCGAACCATTCTATCATTCTATGATCTTGAGCATGCATAAAACTTTGTGACATGACTCGAGTTTAATTTATAGTCTGCTCAACACATAGCGATGCTCTTAGACTGATCCTAACAATATCCTGAATTCAAAACAGGGTGTTTGCATCTGGATCACCAAGCCAACCCCCTCAGCTTTTACCCACACATTCACATAGCTCAGACTGTATATTCTCCAACCAGACAACTTCCCTTTATTCCAGTGCCATCCCTTCTCAGCTTTTTGATGATGCTCTCTGCTCACACTGAACTTGTCTGCAGCCACTCCCTGCCTTTATCACTGCATACATCCCCGAGACACTAAAGACTGGGGGCATATGTGGGAAAAGGGTGAAGGGTAGTGGTTGGAGGTATGTGAAAAACAGCATAAGAATAGAAGAACATTAGGTGGGACACTGGTTTACTGGAAGTTATACTTCAAATAAAATGCTACATTCTTTGGGGAAAAAAAAAAACAACAACAAAACAACAACCAACCTGCTTTAAGGGCTGTGTAAATCTGTCTCCTCCTGTCATAGCCCTAACCTGACCTCTAAAACTATTCTCTGTAACATCTTGCTTCCAGGCTTCTTATTCCTGCCTCACCACTTCTCTTCTCCATCTGTTGGGCAACAATGGCTTGGAAAAAGATTAATGAAGGCAAAAGGCAGCAATTCCCACTTTGAATTTCGCACATGCCTCCTTTGCTGAGCATGGAAAATTAAGAGTATATTGATAGAAAGAGAATTATGGATGCCATCATCTAAGCACATGCAATGAATGTGCAAAATTAATGTACCTACAATGGCAGCAGGAAACCTAGTAGAAACAAACAAAAAAATTAAAACCCTTATTATGTTTATTTAATTCCACATTGCAGTGTGTAAAACAGAGAAAAGTTAATGATCTCTTTCTATACAATAATCATATTTCTCATTTTGAGGATGGAGATCACATATTTATTATGTTTGGCTTGTAAAATGCCATAGCTGTACAAAATAAACTTCATAGAAGAGGTAAAATCTGCTCCAGAAATAACTAGGTCACAATCCTCAGGAATTTAAATGAGCCCTAAGGAAGTATATTCCTGATAACTGGCACAAAGCAGAGTACATGTGTAAATATGATATGCAAATGCTAGAATGCCTCACGGAATACATATATTTTCAGGTTTCTTTTTAAATAAAAGTGGATACTTGTGATGGGAAATTATTATGGACACATAAAATGTGACGCCACATGAGCAGAAAGCTGAAATTAAATAGGTGACCTGTATCATGAAACACAATAAAATCTGCTTAGCTGGTTTAAAAAAAGGAGAAAAGATGCTGTATTTGGCTGAGACCACAGGAGGAATACAAGGAGGCTGAACTGACTGATCTGAATGAAGTCAGCTAGGACAGCAGTGTGACTTCCTGGAAAAACACTGCCAGGGCACCTCTCCAGTAAGCATCAGAGATTGACAGATAACACATCTGAATAGCACTGCCCCCTTCAGCACAGCCCACTTAAACCCAAAACACAAGCAGAACAAAAACAAAAAGGAGAGAGTGAAATGCACTTTATGGTTTTGTCCTATTTAACTTAAAAGCTTGTGCAGAAATCCTTACAGAGTTGGCAGTGCATCACAGAGAGAGGACAAAAAGGTGTGGTGTATTTGCACAAAGTCCTGAATAATGTGGAAACCAACATAACCAAGGATGCAGCTGAAGTCAGGTGTGTCCTTTCCTATGGTAGTTTCCTTTATTAAGTGTCTCTCTTGGTCCTGGCCAGGTTAGAGCAGTAGAGATGTTTCAGGGATGCTAAATGAGAAGGCTTCTCCTTCCAGGGCCAGGAAGCCAGGAGCAGGGTGGTGTTTGCAGGGCAGAGCCCCTTGCAGAGGTCACGAAAGATTTCATCCACCAGTTGGGAGAAAAAACCAATCCAGAGATTTTTATCCAGACCCTGCGTGGAGCGAACCTGATAGGCGCAGTAAACACTGGTGAAAAGCAGGCGGTCAAACCCCACTGGAGGCAAGGGGGTATCAGTCAGTGAATAGTAGCTCAAGTGCTGCTCAATCTCTGCTGGTGTTTTGGGAACTTCCTCCTCTAAAACGTGCATGAACCACCGTGCCGGGCGCAGGGAGGCCAGCTCTTCATCCCGCAGCCGGACTGTCCCGTTGGCCTGAACATCCAGCCCTCCCCACAGCATCTGGAAGGGAAGAGCAGCACGTGAAGCCCAGCACAAACCCTCCGCCAGTTATAACCCAGCTGTAAAGCCATCTGCAAAGCTGCCAAATCTCAGGCCACACCGACAGGCGGCTGCTCCCTGACTCGCTGCCCACAGCCCGCCTCATCCCACTCCATGTCCTTCTTTGCCAGCCCCACACCCCTTTTCTGACCGCCCCACACTTCAGTATCCCTATGGGACCCATCCAGCTCTGTCCTCCCGCCCTGCCACATCTGCCTCATTCCCACCCACAGCAGCTCCCCAGTGCAGCTGCCTCGGGAGGGGGGCTTGGCCACTTGGGGAAGTCACCCATCCCATCGGGATGGTCCCTTGTCCCACCCCAGAGGTTTGAGGTGCCATGGAGGGGATAAGAGCCCCCCCTCAGCTGCACCCCACAATGGGAAGGAGCACAAACGCATTAGGGCATCACTGAGGTGTTCTCCAGGCACTCCCGAAATCCAGGAGGGATGAGAACAAGCAGAACATGTGAGTTTTTACATGCAGGAAGGTGGGACCATGGACACTAGCAGTGCCTTGGCCCAGGGGCCCCCAACACCCCAGAGACCTCTAACACGATGTCAGCATCCTCTGGGCTGCGATGGGGAGTGTTGGCGCCGGCACCATCCCTCCTGTAAGGATGTTCATCTGGAAGACATCAGGCAGAGTTTGGTAGCGCACGACCAGGGCCCTTCCTGTTTATGTTTGTCATTTGGTTCTCAATAACATCTTCAATGTTTCTGAGCTGTCACTCACAGCTTGCCAAACATGACAGATGCTGACCATGGGGTTTTGATAAGCAAAACAAGCTTTTTAAGAGGAAAAAAAAAACACTTCTTTTAGGACAAGCAGAAGTGTTTAAGGGAGGCAAGTGTAACTTTTGGATATGACAGCCCTTAATCCTGCCAACAGAGCTAAAGCAATGGCAGCAAATGCATTTGCTTTGACAGGCAGGAAGGAAGCTTTTCACACTGAGAATGGGTGGGTTTTGAACTGATGGGGTTTGGTTGCTTGGCAGCTTTTGCTGGAGAAAGCAACGCTTCCCAGTGGAAGGAGGGTGCTGGGAGGCTCCTCGACCTGCTGGTGGAGACATACCCTGATGCTTATCCTGGTTTTATACTTCCCTGAGCATCTGCTGCCAGCAGAGGCAAAGTGTGGGGGGCAAAGAAACCTGGTCGGATGCATTCTGGCTCTTATGTCCAGCTAATTCCTTGCTGGGCCACCCTATATCATTTAAAAGGGAAAAAAAATATACAAGGTGAGAGGAATGGGAGTTTATTAAAATGAAAGTCACATTAATCCTAAGAATTCTTAATTTTTCATTAAATAACACTTCTAGTGTTTTAACTTTTTGCATTTATTTTGTCTTTATTATTTCCTTCTTGGTGAAAAAGAAGACACAAGCAGCCTCAGTCCAGGACTGTGACAGGGAGGCTGCATCCCCTCCCTTTTCTGTGCTACTCAGCATAGTCACGCAGCCAAGACCCTCTTCTACTTCTTACAGACTCATCCTTAAGGTCAAGAAACACAAAATGGAAAAGGTTCATATAATATATAAGCTTTCAGACACCTTTTTAAAAATTATTTTTATATGGATTAAAGCTTTTTTATATAAAAAAGAGGGAGAATTTATATTGAAGACTGCAGAGTTGAGGTCAGCAGGTGTTTATAGAGAGTAGAAAAATCACTGAACACCGTGTGTGTGTGATGACCACTAACAAACTGCACTTCAAACTTTCCATCCTTGATTAAAGCTTACCAGGGAGATGCACAAGCTGCCTGAAGAAGTGCACTGCCACCCACAGAGCTGCAGAGATTTGTTTCTCTGCACAGCTGCAGGCTCCCTGATCCAAGCCAGCCATGGCTTTGGAACGCGAGCAGGGATGTATCTGCTCTTTCCTACTCCTCCATGGATGAGCCAGGAAGGCTTTTAGCTCAGGTAAAAATACTACATCATCTGAAATTGTCTTTGCAGAGCTTCTCTTTGCTAACTGGTCCTCTAGGTTCACAGATCTCTCTATTGAATGATTCCTCTACATACGATTGGATTCAAAGTCAGTGTATTTGGTGACTAGCTGCCAAAATGCTGTCTTTTAGTAACTGTTTCACGAGTATGTGCACTGTTAGATCCCTGAGTAGAGCAAAACAAACATCAAACAAATCATAACAAATAATGTATTGAAATAATAACATAAATATCCTCTAGAGATGGGGAGAAAATGTCCCTCGTTTACTTGAACATCCAACAATTGATTGTTTGTTTGTTTTTCCCAAAAAGCATCTGGAAAATCCACAAGAATTCTTGCAGAAGCAGATTTTTTTCAGTGCAGACTCAAGAAAACCTTCCCCCTGCCACTGAACGTCACAGCAGGTCTTTATCCTACAAGTAGGTACAAGTGCCTCCTCCAGTGATCCGGGACTCCAGATCTCTCCCATGTCAGCACAGCCAGCTGGAGCATTTGACCATATTTAGAATCACGGAATCACAGCATGGTTTGGGTTGGACGGGACCTTAAAGCTCATTCATTTCCAACCCCTGCCACAGGCAGGGACACCTTCCACTAGAGGAGGTTGCTCCAAGCCCCATCCAACCTGGCCTTGAACACTGCCAGGGATGGGGCAGCCACAGCTTCTCTGGGCACCCTGTGCCAGCGCCTCAGCACCCTCACAGGGAAGAATTTCTCCCTAATGCCTGATCTAAATCTCCCCTCTGTCAGTTTAAAGCCATTCCCCTTTGTCCTGTCCCTACCTGCCCTGGTCAAAAAGCCTGAGGAAGCAGGCAGTCTCACACCACTGGCATTGCAGGAACATTTCCCAAGCCAAGAAGCCACATCCCGAGCAGGTGCATTTCCTACCTGTGAGCCTCTGGGATCCAGCAAACACGCACAGGATCAGCCAGGCATTGACCTGCTCCGGGGCCATAGCAGCACGGCTCCCACCCATGCACGGACAGTGCCCTGCGTGGAGTGAAGGCTGTTTGCAGTGGTGTCCTCCCCTGCTGCTTCTGGTCCCAGCAGCCTCTGTTGGAACAGATCCCTCTTTCTGTGTTTCTGGTTACAGTCCTGGGAAGGGCTTGCAGTTCAACTTGCTGACCCCGAAGGATATTTTCCATCGTATTTCGGAAACTTGGAAGACTTTGTTGCAAAGTTTTTGGCAGAATCGTTTAAGCTTCTTTTCCAAAGACTGGCTTCCCGCGGCAGTGTATTGTAGGAAGCTATCGTTTGCACTACACAAATGACTCTGAAGAAGGGAGGTCCCTTCCACGTCCGCACTGCACCTCTGTCACATCTCTGTGACACTTCTGCTCGGCTCTTTGGCTTCATTTTCTGTTTTCCTTTTTCCTGAGTTTCAGAACCTGCAACCGGCCCTGAACTGTCACAAACAGATAAGGCCAGCAGGCTTATCCATGATTCATGGAAGCAGATTCAGGGAAGAGCAATAGCAGCCAAAACATGCAAACAGGCAGAAGAAACGTCATTTGCTCAGTTCTGTATCAAACCTCCCAGAGGGAGAACTTGGTACAGCAAACAGCAAGGATCAGAGCCAGGCAGGCTTTAGCACCTCATGGTCCTTTCCTGTGACAAGACCTGGGGGTTATGATAAGCACAGTTTTCCTTAGATGTTGTGAATTACGAGGCTGAAACTACATCTGATTCCCTTCACAGCAGATCGATGTTCTCTACACATCTTTGCACTTTTCTTAGGGCCCAATCCCCAGTCAAGCTGTTCTATATTTCTATTCTGCATGGCACAGTATGGTCCTGGCTTCTCCAGCAGTTTCTGGGATGCCAGCGTTATACAAATAGATATGTATAAAGAAGTAACAGTACCATCTCCCTGAGCTTAAAGGGGAAAAGGAGCCATCCCAGAAAAGAGAGGAGGTGGAGCTGATACTCACACCTTTCTCAACAAGTTACAGGGTGTCAGTTTGTAGTGACTACTGTCACCATGTATTTTACTGAAGGTAGGGATGATGCTCCAGTCGATAAGCTGGCAGCCTGCAAGGTAGCTTGTCTTCTGAACCTTCCAGGGTCTGTAGCTGTACCTGGCAATGTGTGGACCCACACCAGCTGTGAAGAAATGCAGCACATAACGGAAGAGTCCCAGATTTAACTCTTATATACCCAGAGTCCTTAATACCCACAGCCATTCTTACCCTCAGTTTGGATGAAAATAAGACCTGTGTTTCTGTCATAACCTTGGCTATCTTCAGATCAGGCTACACTTCTTTCAGTCTTCATTATTTTCTCCTGCCTACGCTTCAGTTGTGCCCCTTTCCTCTGGGATGAGATATCTTTCATTAAGCTGTGAATCACAGGGTACTCAAGAGGCAGATAGCAGTGACCCATCTGTGCAGTGAGATGGATGTGCCTTCTGTTTTGTGTCAGAGTCCCCTACGATCCACAGTGCACACATGACTTTAGAAGTCACTGTGCCAAAAGCCCCTGCACCTCATAGACCATGAAATCACTTCCCTTTAGCATGAACAAGGAGTCCAGGATCTTGGCCAGCATCTGCAAAGGCCATATACGATTTTGTCAGCAGGATCATTTCCTAGGAACAGTTTGCAGCTGAAGTGCCCAGAGGAGGATACCCATGATGGTGAGAGAGATTAGAGAGGAGGTTCAGAGGCTGTGCTTAGCAGACTGATACAGAGGCAGGCAGGGGACAAGAATCAGTGGTAGATGCTGCCTTGAGCTAGGGGAATTTTGCAGAATTTCCTCACTATCCCACATAGAAAAGCACTTGCAGAGTGCAAAGATATCCCTTAGCTGTTTGCAAGCAGCAGAAGTTACATGGTACACAGAAACAAGCGGGGCTTCTGACAGCTGTGCATGGTCCCTGCATGTACTATTGCAACGGCAGTGAGCCTGCTCCTCCTGATGGATCTTGTCCTTGCCAGGTATTCACAGCTGAGTGTGCACAGCCCTGCCCCTCTGCACCCCACCTGGCCGTACCATCTGCTGTAGGAGCAGTTTCAACACATCACATCAAGCTAGGTTTCTGCAGGGGCACCTTGACTGGTTTCATTCTTTCCACCATAACCTCCTGAAGTAAGGAGATGGGAAAGGGGAACAAGATAGGAAGGATTGTAAACTGCAGGAGCTGTCTGGATGCTGGTTGAGACACGAGGTGTGGTTAGTACAGTACCTAAAAAGCCTCTTTGGGAAGCAGGTTTCTTTGAGATTGGACTGCAGGGAGATGGGCAGCACCTTCACAAAAGGGAAATTATAGAATGGGAGAAATCTCTTGCTTTGAACCTCTTGCCCAGAACTTAGGGAAGACCATGGCCCCCAGCCTGGGCCTGTCTGGCAGGTGCTCAGGGGAGGAAGATGAGAACATGGCTGAGGAAAGAAGGGAAGGAAGAAGGATGTACATGACTGGCAGAGAAGGTGAGGTTTGAGTCACAGGCAGGGAAAAGGGAAGAAGACCTTGAGGAAAGCAGGAGTGAAGCACTGATGGTAAACAGACATGACCTCCACTGTCATTCTTCATGTATGGTGCTGCTGTTTCTTATGCAAATGCTTTCCCCGACTTCTTTCAGTTTGTGAGTGGCATCCACTGCTTGAAGGAGTAATGGGCTGTGTATCTGTGACAGGGAAGGCCCCATCCCACTGCACCTACTGCGCAAAAGGAACTCTGCAGAGGCCTCACACAACTTGGAAAGATCATGGGATACAGCGGGATGGGTGGTATGCAGCATGCTGTCACCCAGCCTGTCCCTCAGTAGTCCCATAAGCTCTGTTCTGCAGGAGTGCAAGGCCCAGCTGAAATCCCCAACTAGGTTTTGACTAGAGATCAATTGTAAGGGCCCATACAGACTGTGGATGTGATGGAGGCGGATACCCTGACACCATCAATAGCCGCATCCTCAGGGAGGAGAGACTGCTCGCCTGGCTGGAGGGAGAAATACCAGAGTTCTGGAAAACGCCAGCAAAACCTACTCAGCTGGGGAAGCTCAACATGGTGACTGTGAGTCATCTCCTAAAGTCTATTTGTCCCCACAGTACCAGAAAATCTCTCTTCTGAACAGTGTGTCTGTAAACCCACTCCATTTGACTTACATCTCATCCAACACCCTCCTACAGCTGGGAAGTCCAGCCCAGGCAAACAGGCCTCATGGAGGCTGGCTGTGTGGATAAAGGATTTGGAAGACAGTTCTGTGCTTGACCAAGCTGACCGCAGCCTTGCCTAGCATGAAGCAAGTGCCCACCAGCCGCAAGGAACTTACAGCAAGCAGGATTTATAGGCAAGAATGCCTTATAAGACTCTGGAGCAGTGGAGGAGGTAGCGTGCCAGCATTGGCGGTACTTTGTAAGGCTGTGCAACCTCTTGTGCCCAGGGATAATGCATCTGGGTGAGTAAATTGCACTCTTCGTAATCTCCCAGGCTTCTCTAATGAGAAGAGATTTGGGTCCATTAGCAACTATGCCACATAATAAAGACCTGCTGGAGCCATGCCTGTCCCCACAGGGCTAGCTAGTTCTCCAGTACACGCATTCTTCAGCAAAGCTTACATGTTGTTTAACTTGACAGGGCATTGTGTCTAACATTTTCTGATGTCAATCAAATTCTCCTTCTGCACAAACATCATGTTTAAATGTCAGTTTTCCTTCTGTTCCTGCCACCATCAGTCTTCTGACTTAACATACTGGGAAACACATATTTTTTACATGATACAGACCATGAGTCTTGGCACGGTGCCCCAACCAACCTGGGATGAGGGAGGGAGAACATGGGGGGAAATGTGCTTTAAAAAGAATTTTCACAGCAACAGAAGTGGTGCCAGGAACTTTTCTGTCTTGTGCAATAGGCATCAGCATGCAAAAAGAGCCACCGCACCAGAAAACAGAACCAGCTGTGGAACATGTCACAGCAAGGACTAAAAGTACATTTCCTATTTAATCAGCTCAATTGATGGCAGATCCAAAGTGAAGCTGAGAATTGTATAAACCCCCAAACTTCTGCTTGATCTGTGTTCCTCTCTCTTTCCTGTAGAGCTTTAACTTTGAAGTTGAGCGGCAAATGCTATTAATTTTAACTAGAGACCACTGTTGTGAGTCACATCCCAAATGCTGCCTGCCACAGCAGCCTGAAGCAAATTAAAGAAACAACAAAAAAGGAATTTAAGGAGCCCATGCTTACAAGGCTGGGGTGGAAAGAGACAAACATGAGACCCAATTCTTACCATACAGTTCAGCTCTTTGTTCTTGAAAACAGATCACATTCTAGTTACAATGAGTACTTGTCCCTTCTTTTTCCTTAATTGAAGTGACTATTGTCCTACCCCTTGCTCCATCCCATACTCTAACCTCCCCAAAACCCCTTTTTTAGTTAGTGCTTTTAGAATTTAAAAGCTTAAGTAGTGATTCAGGGAATCTCTACAAACAGACCGTGAATGATTTTATGAATCTTCTATACAGTAGTTTTGAGATCTTAATGAGGTCAGTCAGCTTCCTAACACAGAACTGAGTTATGCATTTTCTGGACTAAGGACAAGAGACATTAATTGATGACGGCTGTAATGTTATCCCATTCAAACAGGTGGTGGGTGGACTGAGACAGTGTTTTTCCAGCTTTTTTTGGAGAGAGCTGAGATTTTCCACAAGAGCAAAGATAGTGGTAATGTTATTATATCATACAGCTCAAAATAACTGGAGTAGTGACAAAAAAGGCATAGACCCTCATCTGTGGCACAAGGAAAGAGAGATTTTTTTTTTGACTGCAGGAAAAAGCACAATCTGAAGATGCTGGAGGACTCCTGATTGTGAAGAAAAAGCCAGGATGAGAAGTGGCATGTGAGAAGTTACCTGCAACTCTCCCTTCTGCCAGAACAAGCACTGACCTTATTCCCATGGAAACAACACAGATTTCCACAATTGTTTTGCTCTGTATCCAGGTACATCTTGTGTTGTCCTAATAACTGTATTAGAATCACTTACAAAAGCTTTGCCTGTTTGGTATATTATTAGCTTCTTCCCAACACCCATCTTGGAGCTGAGATACTGCTGTCCCACTGCTTAAGCTAAACAGCTGCTTTCAGTACAGAGCTCAGGTTATGATTTATGCCTGCAGGGACAGTTAGCAGAAGCAGTGCACAGAAAGCATTTAGCCACAGGGAATTCCTGGACTCCACTCAATTTGCAAACCAAAAGAGACAAACCCAGTGTCTTACAGCTTGAAGCAGCAGATAAACATCTACCAGCTGGATTATCAGGATTGTAAATTAGCATCCCTCACCCTGTGCTTTTCATTGAAGACAACATTATTCATGTGACCACAACAGCAGGACTCTCATATCAATTTTTATTATTATAAATACTATGTAAGAACAGAAAGGATGGTGCCGTGCATCCGCTCCATTCTGCTGCTATTTTGCATCTTCTTTCTTGGCTCCTGCTTCTATTTTCAGGGTTTCTGGGGCTGGACGATAGGCAGGAAATGCCTCCCAAGGACTATTCAGATCAAATTTGCGAAACTCCTGAGCTAGCTCCACAGGCTCTGCCACCACCCGTTTCACTTCATCGTCATACCGCACCTAGAACAGTGCAAAGGACACAGACCAGTCATTTTCACACAATCCCCACATCATCTCTGCTATTAGCTGTATACAGTAACAACCCACACCACCCTCCAGTAAAGGGAATCCTACTTCTTATGCCATGGATAGGCCACAGGCCCCTGCCACAGACCTCTGGACTCTCCAGGAAAACCCTTCTCTTTGCTACCACATAGCTCAGGTGTCCTGACTAATGACCCTGAGTGCCCAGCCTACAGTCCATATGAAGTCCACATAGAATAACACATTCAGTTTGTGACAAAGGAATTTCTCCTGAGTCACTGAAATAAGGTGGCCCATCCACCTGGCATAGCTGGGGACTACGCTCATGAATCTTTATAATAGAGGTGTTGGGTTTCAGTTGTACTTCTTATTGTAACACTCAGAACATGGGACAAAAAGACAAACAGGGTGAAACTCAGGTGAGTACTGACACTAATGACTGGCTTGCTTTATCAGTGAGCATACCTCAACTAGTTTTGTAATCTGGGCCTACAAAAACTCAACAAAGTGGAGTTCAAAACTGCATTAAAACCAGTTCAGTCCTTTATTCCTCTGGGAATCTCCAGTTTTGCAGTGGAAAGTTTAATCTTTCAGAAGACGTGCTAAAAGCAGAAGCACTTCCCCTGCCTGACAATTGTCTTTGGTACACATTACATGAAATCTGCTCAATGTTTCTGGCTTTAGGCTGAGAGAGATGATACAGATTATTATAGATGATACTTTGTGATGACTTCAAATCTGCATGCAAGACATCTATACAACTTTTATGGAATACACACAAGTGAAATATCCCTAGTGCTTTTTGGAAAAGGATTTTATATTACTATGGTCAGTAATAGAGAGCACAGTATTGGAGAGATCTGATAAATTTAGACATGGGCATTTCTCCTACCTCCACGTAACCAGAGAGTGGAAAGTCCTTCCGGAAAGGATGGCCCTCAAACCCATAGTCTGTGAGGATTCGCCTTAGGTCAGGGTGGTTGGCAAAGAAAACACCAAACATGTCCCACACCTAAATGGAAGAGAGCCAAGTAAATTAATTAGATTAGAGAAAAAACACACCCAAAACATCATGTATTACATCTATAAAACTTCAGTTACATGCCTGGCTTTGTGTAGGGCCAGCAAAACTGATGCAGGAACTCATTCCAAAGCAAATCAAACACCCTTTTATCTCCTATTCTGAAAACACAGCCAGGGAAACACCTCCCTCTTTATTCACCCGGGCCCTGGTAGTCAGTTTAATCAGGAAAAAATCACAAAGACTCTGCTCCCAAGCACAATGGCACTCACCTCTCTTTCATACCAGTTTGCTGCCTTGTGCACAGACACTGCTGAGTCAATGGGTGTCAGCTCATCAGTGTATGTCTTCACCCGGATCCGACTGTTGAACCGCAGAGACAGGAGATTGTACACAATCTGAAGCAGAGTAAGAGAAGACACTGGTCTTGTATGGCATTTATGGCTCTCTTTGCACCACAGAATTGGCTAAGAAAAGGCACACAAAGACTATTTCAAATATTCTTTATCAGCAGAAACACATTCAGTGCTGGGCACTAAAAGACAGTATTACCATTGAGGTTCCAATAGCTTACACTTTGGTTCTGAGAAGCGCAACAAAAATCATGTGAGACTTAGTAAACATGACCCATGAAGAGCTGAAGAGAGACACTAAATCTTAAAGAGAATACTGAAGGGAGGGAGACACTTGACAAAGAAAACAGATGAAAATTACTCTCAGCATCCAGTGGGGAAAGCTAAGAAGAAATACCCTTAACTTTCAGTAGATAAATTGGATACATCTTCTGGTGATGAAGTACTAATAAAAAGGCTGCTTAGGAAGATTACTAGAACTTCCAGGGTAGGGGGCAGGAATACTTACTACAAGCAGACTGAAAAAAAAACCAAACCTTTGTAAGAAGTTGTGTAGCCCTTTGATACTGCCTCTGTGAAGAGGCCTCTGAGTTAAAGAAACTCTCTCTACAACTCTAAAGATTTTTGCCTAATCACAAAATATGTTACCAAAAGTCAAAGCTGTTATTAGCAAAGCAAGAAGGAGCTACATCTGAAAACAAAAGCCATCTGGTTAGCTAATATAGCTAAGGCAAACCTGTCACCCCTCACTTTCTGAGCAGCTGTAAATGATTTAATCCCACAAGATAAACCCAAGGAGGGAAACAAATCAGCTACTTTTCATTACCCTTGTTATTTTCTGGAAACTAAAAGTCTACCAGTTTAATTCTCTTGCCCAAAAGACAGTCTGCCCACATCAGACACAGTAAGTCAGACCATCTCTTCATCCATAAGGCTACCTAAACCATAGCCAGCCTCTACAGCACGAGTCCCAGGTGTTTTGTGCCACTGCTTTTTTAAAGATCTTCCTAAGTTAAACTACAGTAATGTGAACAAAGCTTTCTAATAGTGTGAAGACAATATGCTAAGTCAGAAGAATCTGCAGCTGCAATTCTTTTGCAGCTTAAAAGCTGAGATATTCAAAAGCATTTGGGGGAACCAAATCTCCAATATCCATTGAAAGGCACTGAACTGGAAGTTCAGTGCCCAAAGTCTTCTGATAGGTTCCTGAAAATCTGCCTCATGTCCTGTATGGTACCAACTTTCAGGGAATGTTTTTTTTTAAAACAACTAAATACTTTTTTGGTTTTTTTTAAAGATTAAAACAGTAACAGCAGCTGAGATGCCTAACTGGAAGAAGGATGAGCACCAGTTCACATCTGGCCAGAAAGAAGTCTATAGACAATTTGGTAAAACCAAAACGGAAGACAGAACAAACAAACCAAATCAAAAAAACAAACAAACCAAAGCAAGACACTTTCAGCAGAGCAGAAAAGGAAAACCACACTAAGAACCCAGACAGTTATCAGTTCTGCTACTGCTTCCACAATCCACAGATCAAACAAAACCCAGCATTTCAGAGTGGATTTTTTTCCTCCATTGTCAGGAAGCAAAAAATGTGATCAGAGTTGCAAGAGCACCCATAGCCATCAGCATTTGTGAAACTCTCCAAATTCTGTACCTATGAGCAGTTCTTACCTCAAAGCGATACTGCCGAGATGGGACATCAACTGCAGTCAAGTCAGCCAAGGATTTGAACTGGGCGTTAGTGTGGTCTCGAAGGAAGGTCAGAACTGGAATGATCCCATCTGGATGGATCAGAAGTTCCAGCTCATTGAAACAGGTCACCTGTTGAAAGAGTGGAAAGAACATGCATACAAACACCAACAGGATTGAGCATTATGCTGAATCCAGCAAAATACCCAAAGAAAGACAGTATATGGTACAGCAGACACACAACGACAGCACATAAAGGGGCTTAATAACAGCGGTAACTTTATGCAATTCTGACAGTTTTTCTTCCCCAGAACACCTTCTGAAAACAGCTAACAAAAAAGTAGTATGTTCACCAAGATCTGTCCCCCCTACAAAAAGAACTTCTTGAACAGCACTTACCTGTGCTTGCTGGATATACTTGGGCATAATCTCAGCCACATACTCCCCAAAAGCACACAGCTGCTTCTGTTCTACTTCATTTTTTGGTCTGACAGTAGCTAAGGAGAAAAATAAAGGTCCCAAGATTATGGCATGGATTACAGAAAGCTACAGAAAGAAGAGCAGCAACTCCTATCCCTGACTTACAAATCCCTTGTAGCAGTCTAGCTGTCTGTCAGTAGTTCTGGCAGAAACCAGGCAGCTTCAGGTTTAGGTACCCTGCAATGTTTATTTATGGTAAATCTGAAGTTAAAGACAACATACAGTAAAATATACAGGATGCTGCAAGAGACAAGACTACAGCTACATATGTGTGTTGTGGTACACAGAGCATGGAACTAGAGACTTTAAGGAAGGAAGCTTGTGTTAGGGCTAAACAATTTTGCCTTGGGCACTTTACAGCAGAAGGAACAGCACACAAGATGATGGATTTATGGTAATTGCAAAATAAGTTTTCAGAGTGAAGACCTACTAAAATCAAAACTTTTCAAGAGGATAACAGAAGATAGCACAGTACCTAACGGGAAGACTGCTGTCTTTTAGTCATTTGAAAGTGCAGATTTTATCAAGTGTTCCAGTTCTAGGTTCACCACTTACGGCTGGCAAAAGTTGCAGAATTACAAACAAGACAGAGACTCCCTTTTTATAGGGAGTCACATGGAAAAGACAAGGGGTGATGGGCACAAGTTATTCCTGGGGAGATTCTAACTGAACACAAGAGGAGTCACAGAACAGTTTAGGCTGGAAGGGACTTTCAAAGGTCATCCAGTCCAACACCCTACAATGAGCAGGGACACCTTCATCTAGATCAGGTTGCCCAGAACCACATCCAGCCTGGCCCTGAATGTCTCCAGGGATGGTGCATCCACCACCTCTCTGGGCAACCTGTGCCAGTGTTTTACCACCCTCATTGTAAACAATTTCTTCCTCAGGTCCAGCCTGAATCTCCTCCCTTTTAAAACCTTTATCCCTCATCCTGTCACAACAGACTCCGTTAAAAAGCTTTCCCCAGGCCCTCATTCTTCCCAGAGAGAACAACCAAAAAGGTTCCACCACACAAGAACGTCCTGAGCGCAGACAAGCGCCCCAAGGCCGAGCAGCCGGGAGGTGACAGGGCCATGACACGGTCTCTTTCATTGCTCCCAACCCAACCAACGGCTCCAACCGCAAGGCCCTCGCCTCGCTCCCCCTCACTCACGGCGAGTGTCTGTGGCGGAGCTCCCCGTCAGCCGGGCCTGGACCGCCGCCGCCGGGCCTGCTCCAGCTGCAGACAGAAACGGACACGTCTCACTCACCGACCGCCCCACCGACCGCCCCAGCCCCGCAGCTACCCCCCGGGAGCCCTCACCTCGCAGCGCGGCCCGCGCCAGGCCCCGCGCCGCCGCCGCCGCCACCAGCATCCCGCCGTGACACGGGCGGGCAAGGGCACGGACCGGAAGCGGAAAGCGCGCCTGGAACTTCTCGGGGACGCTTCCGGCTCGGTGGGCGGAAGCAGCGGGCGGCTGGCGGCGCGGAGCGGAGCGGAGCTCGGAGCAGGCTCCCCGTGTCGGCGGCATGAAGGGAGGCGCCGCAGGTGGGTGACGGCGGGAGGCCGGGAGCGCTGAGGAGGTGCGTCCGCCGGAGGGTGCGAATGGCCCCGGGCTGGAGCGGGGCTGCGGGTTCGAGGCGGCTCGCCGGCGGTTTCCATAGCGTTAATGTGGCCGTAACGGCGGGGGGGGGGGTTTGCTTTCCTGGGAACTGGCTTTTCAAGCAGACCCCCCTCGCCCCAGTCTCCGAAGCGCGAAGCCGCTGTCGGTTGTGTGCGTGGGTTCGCTGATCCCGGGCGCTGTTAGGAGCGAGGGGGAAAAGCAGTAGGTGTGCCTGGTGTTGGTTACACCGTCATTATCGCACTGCTGTGCTCTTGTCAGGCCACATCTGGAAGACTGTGGTCAGTTTTGGTCTCCCCTGTGAGAAAAAGATGTGGACAGGCTGGAGAGGGTCACAGAGATGATCCAAGGACTGGGAAGCCACATGAGGAAGAGCTGGGCTTGTCAGCCTAGAGAAAAGAAGGCTTAGGAGAGACCTTGCCACCATGTCCCAGTGTTTAGAGGGTGGCTATAAAGAAGATGGAGACTTGCTTTTTACAAGGAGTTAAATGGAATAAGACAAGGAGTGATGGGCACAATTTACTCCTGGGGAGATTCCGGTTGGGCACGAGGAAAATTATTCATATTATGATAATAATCAGCCATTGGAATAATCTCCCCAGGGAAGTGGTGACTCCCGATGGAGTGTAAGATTTTGCTTTATGGGACACTTTACTGTTCCTGCACCTCTTTCTTTATAGTGGAGATACCATGGATGCGAAGGGGAGCTTTGTGTTTACAAAGAAGGGTGTGAGGTTTACAGTAGTCTTTGTTGCTGGCATTTCCTTAGTGACTTGGCACCAGCCCTCTGTAAATTGCACAGGGCGGTGGAGGCAGCTGGCTCTGCTATGTCAAGAGGAAAGAGTGGTTCATCCATCCATATCCTGATGCTCTGAGTGGTTCCTTTGGCATGCTAGGCTGCAAAGCACCTTGACTTATTGGGATCGGGAGTCCTAACCGAAGTGGGAGCCCATCTGCAGCATAGACTTGTACTTAGTACCTGTGTGTTCTGTGCTAATTGCAGTTCCTCAGTCTCTTACAGACTAATGTACAGGTACTTTTCAGACAGACCAGAACTGTTGTAAATTCACACTAAAGGTATAATTAAGGCAGGCCATCATCAGGGATGGGATAGACTTCTAGGGATGTAGACTTCTGTGAACAGAACTCAAGCAAAGAAGGAGGAGCCTTCCTGTATTAAGCAGAGCTATTGTAAAAAGCCGCATGTTTGACAAATAAAGCATGGAAGAGTAACTGTGAATCTCCTGGAGAAGAATCCCATCTTTGGGAATCACTGTACTGGAAATCATGTTCAGTATTAATTGAAGAAGTCTGTGATATGAGTCACCATGATTGACAGTTGAGGTGTGAAAATAAGATTAAAGTGGATGAAGGCAGGCACGTATTTGCTTGTAATACTTTCAAGACCCACGTGAAAAAGGAGCTCTTTACAGCAGTCCTTCTCTGGTTCAGAAGGTTTTTCAACCCACAGTCTTCTTGGAACTCTGCAAACAATCTCAGGTACCTACTAAGAGGTGTTACCTTTGGGAAAAAGCGGCTAAGAACATCTGACAGGTTATTTTGCATGCTAAAGGTGTCTGGCACATTAACAAAATGGGTGTAACCATCAGTTATCTCCTTTGGTTAGCTTGAAGGATTGGTGGTTATGTCCTGCAGACTTCTCATGCATTGTTTGGGTAAAACCAAGTTCACCTTACTTAATACCACTGCATTGTGTTGGTTCTGGATGGTAGTTGACTCCTGATGATATGAACTTCTGTCTGTGCTGTTAGTGTGATACTGTAATCCTTTTTCCATCTAGCCCAGCTATGGTGCTGCCACGTTTTTTTGGCTTCCCAAGTTGCCTAGGGTGGTTGCTGGTCTTTCCACTTGAATAACCGTTGCTGCATTTCTTTGTGTTAGTGAAATGGGTTGTGAAAAACTATGCACGTCTCCCAGTTCTGCTGGGACGTGATGCTCACTGTACTGGAAGTTTGGGATATATTATAATTTTAATCATGCCAACTTCTCTTTTGTTGTTTGAGATTCTCAAGTTCAAGCAGAAGTTTCTGCCTGCACTATTTATATTCAGCATAAATATGCTGGCTTCTTACCAATATGTTTGATTTTCCCCTGTACCCTGAAGTACTGCATAATCTTGTTAGTGGAGAAAGACACGTAATTATTGTGATTTTACAGATTGCTGGAGGTCTGATCTGTGCAGCACCATGGATTCATCAGAAGAGACTGGAGGCTCCTCTGCAGAAGAAAACTACTTTGTGAACTACACCTTCACCGACCGCTCCCACTCAGGCCGTGTGGCCCAGGGTATTATGAAATTATGCTTGGAGGATGAGCTCTTTGCTGATGTTACAATATCAGTGGAAGGCAAAGAATTCCAGCTGCACCGCTTGGTCCTCTCAGCTCAGAGCTGCTTTTTTCGTTCTATGTTCACTTCCAACTTAAAGGAGGCCCACAACCGGGTGATTGAGCTGCAGGATGTTAGTGAGAGTGTCTTTCAGCTCCTTGTGGACTATATTTACCATGGGACTGTAAAGCTGAGGGCAGAGGAGTTGCAGGAAACCTACGAAGTGGCAGACATGTACCAACTGACTGCCCTTTTTGAAGAGTGTTCCCGTTTTCTGGCCCGTACGGTGCAGGTTAGGAACTGTCTGCAGGTCATGTGGTTGGCAGATCAACACAGTGACATGGAGCTCTACACAGCTGCCAAACACTGTGCAAAGTCACATTTGTCTCAACTGCAAGACACAGAAGAGTTCCTACACCTGCCTCTCCGCCTACTGACAGACATCCTTACAGGTAAGGAGTGCCTGGGACTAGCCAGGATGTGGATGTAGAAAGAGAGTCTATTAGGGGTTGAACAAAATAGATGGAAAGATCCAAGCTTTCACAATCACTGTCTATTCAGAGGCTTGGCTAAGCTAAGCAAAGCAAAACATTCTGGATAACCTGATGAGAAAAAAAAAACTATTCATTGTTACTGGACATGAAGCATCTAAGCTATAGAAAAGGGGCACAGAGGATGCTGGTAATTCCCAGCAGTTCCTGAGTCAACAGGTCAGATGAATTACAGGCTTTTTAAACATAACTTAATGACTTTCAACAATTTGTTGTATTTTTGGTTTGCATTAAAAGTAAACCAAAGAAGCATTACCAGAAATGGACATTTTATTAAAGTATTCTTTAGTTTGTAATCATTTAACATAACAGTGCAACAACTCAGCATTTGTAAGAAGGCTCGAGGACAAGCTATATTTTGAAGACTATGTTAGTGTTGTTAGCAATTGTATATAATTGTTAGGATTCTTCAGGCTAGGCAGTCAGCTGCCTGAAATTGAGGCATTGTAACATCTTAGGTAATACAGTAATTACCTTTCTTGTCAAGGTAATAGCCTTCCCCAGTAATGATGCAGTGACTCAGTGCTGTGAAGGATGCGTTAATACATCAAAAACTTAGTCCAGCTGCCACCAATCCTTAAAGTTTCTCTGCTGCCACAGAAGGTACAGCAAGTGCTTGAAAAACTCTTTATGATGCTGCAGTCACAACTTCATTTTTGTGCATTTATGTATCATTGTTACATGGGAGGAAGCAAGAATGTAGAAGCAGCTCAGACTTTCAAATGTGCTGGACTTGGGAACAGAGAGGTTGCCCCTTTCTTGCTTAAATTAAATAACTTTGTAAATGAGTAAACAGTTTGTGTATCATGTGTTTTGTATGTTGTTATGACAATAACAACAATATGACAATAACCTGCCATGACTGGCTGCTTTGGAATACTGGCAAATACGTCTGCAAGGCTTAAAGTAGCCTGTAAAGTTTATGCTATGCATATGAGAGTCTTTACAGATGTAGCATTGTATTATCTCTATTGCATTTAAAGAAATTCACAGTCAGAAGCCTACTGAGAACATGTACTGATAGCTCAAACTATTATAAAATACGAGTAATTTGATGACTAGCTGAATTTTTTAAACAATGTTGTGAGTTTATTAAGGAAAACTAAATTCCTAAAATAATGAAATAAAGCTATAGTGGTCAGTCACCTTTAACTTCCTAGGAATTCCATGTAGCAACCATAGCTTTTAGGACTATGGCCTTTAGTTTTTGTGGTCCTAACTTAAAGTAATTGCTCAATAAAACTTTTTTCTGCATCAGCTATTTCCACATATAGAATAACATTACTCACTATTTATGCCAAAACTTAGCTCATAAAAGGGATTGAAATCTGAAATATAATCCTACTGCTGGTAGGGAAAATTTTTCTTTCACAGTTCCTGCATCTTTGTTTAGTTAATGGTGAACTAAATAGAGGAAGCTATTAGTGGCAAGGATTAAAATTAATGAAGTAGTAATTTATTAAGCTTTTGTTGCACTCTAGGACCTATTTCAAAATCAGAGTTTTTCCGTTTGGCCGCTACGTGTAATGGATAGCTTATGGAAATCCCCTTTACTAATAGAGTTGAAATACCTGCTTTTGTTCCACACTCTGTTCTCTTCCCTGACAGTATAAAGAAAAGTGTTGGAATTTATCTGATGCCTTCAGCATCATTGAATTCAAGGTTTGTTGTGAGAGCAGATTGCAAAATCAGAAAGCCTTCATAAGGAAACCTTTCAATGAATAAAAAGTAATTGCTGACTTTCAAGATGGAAGTAAATACCTGAAATGTTCTAGGTAACATACTGATGACAATGATGCAATAGTTTGTGGCGTGACCAAAGCTTCCAGTTATGTCTGGAAACACTGAAATCTGATGCACTCTGTTGAGTGTTTCCTACAGTCACGCTGCTAAGGAAAGCTACAGTAGCTCATTGGGGATTTCCAAACGTTAAGAGGATAGCAGCAACAGCAGATGGTCAGTCTTGAGGGTCAGCTGTCTGACTGCTCAGAGAAGGAAAATTTCTGCAGATGACTTGCTAGTTAGGTTTCTAGGACCAGCCAGAAAGGAAGGCAGCTGCTGAGATTCTCAAATAAGAGAATCTTTTTGCCTAAATAAGAAAATATTTTTCATTATCCCAAAGCATTTAAGTTCTCTTTCCTGCTCTTCTTCTTGGACACAGGTTCTTTTGTTGAAACTCATCCAAAGTGCTTAAGATCTGGCAGCTCTGTCTTCTGATACTTATCCAAACTAATTTCATGTAGATGTCAGGCTAGCAGTGCAGATCATGCTTGCCAAAATCTATAGGTCTCTATATCCTTTTTCCCTCTCTAGAAAGCAGGGTTTGGGGTGGGAGTGGGGGAAGGGAGTCACAGGAAAAGGATGTTCCTGAGTACATACACCTTTGTCTAGATACCATAAATGCCTTTCTGTCCCCAAACCGCAGATGGCGTTCCATGTTCTCAGAATCCAACAGTTGCCATAGAAACCTGGATCAACTTCAACAAGGAGGAGCGAGCGGGCTTTTCGGAGACACTGCGGTCGAGTCTGAAGGTATAAAAAGCTCTTCTGTACCGGGGTTGGTGCAGCACTTGCTGGTTTCACACTTCCCAAGGTAGGGTATTCTGCTCACAGGTGTGACTTGAAAGTCCCAAAACACAAATGCCATTGAAATCTGTGGTGCTGTGTGAGGAATACTTTCATTGTCGCAGATAGTAACCCCACTGACAGCTTTTTTTAATATAACCTGAGGTTGCTTTCAGTAGTGATTGGAGCAATGCCACAAATAACTTATTTCACGAGATGCTCAGTTACCAGAGAGACCATTCAGAAATCCTAATTGAGCATTCCCCTCATAACTCTACTCCCTCACTGATGTAATCGGCCCTTACCTAAACCACAGACGCTTGAGTTCCAGTGAAGCCTGTTGCTGCTTTGCTATGTCAGATATGACTGGTGTATTGAAAAGACTTTGAGGCTCTGAATCCCAAAGCTGTTGGGTGGCAGGACTTGGGAAGCAGATCACACACCTCAGGCCCACAGGTGGGTCCTAAGCTGAAAAATTGTGTCTTGGGCATCACTGCTGTTTGTGTAAACAGGTCAAGTTTTGCTGACGCACTCCTTCTTTCTCTCAGGTGATAGGAGAAAATGTTCACATCTACCTGATTGGAAAGGAGTCATCACGTACACATTCACTGGCTGTCTCTCTGCATTGTGCTGATGATGACTCCATAAGCGTGAGTGGCCAGAACAGCCTGTGTCACCAGATCACCGCAGCCTGCAAACACGGCAGTGACCTGTATGTCGTCGGTGGCTCCATTCCACGACGTATGTGGAAATGCAACAATGCAACCATAGACTGGGAATGGTGTGCTCCTCTGCCCCGTGACAGGCTCCAGCACACCCTCGTCTCTGTGCCAAGCAAGGATGCAATATATTCACTGGGGGGGAAAACTCTGCAGGACACTCTCTCTAATGCTGTCATATATTACAGAGTACGAGACAATGTCTGGACAGAGACCAGCCAGTTGGAAGTGGCAGTTTCTGGAGCTGCAGGTGTAAACCTTAATGGTGTCATTTACCTGCTGGGTGGGGAGGAAAATGACTTGGACTTCTTCACCAAGCCCTCTCGGCTAATTCAGTGCTATGACACCAACACAGAGAAATGCCATGTGAAGCCATATGTACTGCCTTTTGCAGGCCGCATGCATGCTGCTGTACACAAGGATGTGGTGTTCATTGTAGCTGAGGGGGATTCACTGCTGTGCTATAATCCCCTTCTGGATAGCTTTACCCGGCTATGCCTGCCAGATGCCTGGAGCTCAGTACCATCCCTCTGGAAAATCGCCAGCTGCAATGGCAGCATCTATGTCTTTCGTGATCGTTATAAAAAGGGTGACGCAAATACTTTTAAACTCAACCCAGCCACCTCTGTTGTAACAGTCACAAGTGGCATCAAAGTGCTGCTCACTAACCTGCAGTTTGTCTTGGCCTGAGCAGGAAAAACAGGCCCAGTGATAGAAAGGGCAGCAGTGGTATTCTGCTGGGCAGCTCAGAGGCACCTACCACACTCGGCACCAGTCCCAATTACTATGAGTTCACAACATCCAGTAAAGACCCCATCCTCTATAGTGTGCAGAGGAAGTACAGGCTTTCTGGCTGTGGGCCTCTTCTGTTACATAGCACTGTTAAAGTTGAACGGCTGCATCTTAGATTTCAGATGGACTAAATGCTATTACTTTGATCCTTTGATGATAAGCTGCTTGTGTTTGAGGCCCAAACGGCAGCAAGCGGCCTTTTTAGCCAGGAACCAATCTGCCAATAACAAATTCTATGGCATATGGACAATGTCTTCCTTGGCCTAGACTGCTGTTTTTAACTGCCTGTGTGGTGCCATGTCAGTCACAGACATCCACTGTGTCCTCCAGGGATGTCCCCATTTAAGCATTCCTCCCTATTTCAGAAGGAGGGACTGCAGAAATATTTACAGCAGATACCAGAGCTGACCCCAGGTAGGTTTCATTATTCAGCACTTCTCCTAGAGGAGTGGTAACAAACTGGTAACTTGCTTACTGCTCTGTCAATCACCTAGCATAAAGACAGATGTTTTTTATGATCACTGGTGTCCTTTATTGTACAGGGAATCCCAACCTCTAATGATAATGTAGTGTTGATTAAAGACAGAATTAAGACCACTTCCTCATACCCCTCTGTTGGCACTGTAACCCTTTGGGTAGGAATCTGAATAAAGTCTCTGCTGAGACAAAGTTTCCTATTCCTTTGCTGCAAATACAGAACTTCCTGTGGATTGCAGGTCAGCTCAGCACTGACACTGTGTGTGGGAGAGAACTGTGGGGCTCCAAGAGAATGAAGGTATTTGCCATAAGGAAAGAAGGCTTTCATGAAACTTTACTGTAATATATGTAAGAACTTTATTGGTGGTCAAGAAGTTCAATGCATAAATCATTAAAACATAAGTTTCTTTTAAAGCAATCAAACCAGAGATTTTGGTAGATCTTACTGACACTATGAAGTTGTCCCAGCAATCACATTCCTGTGAAATGCCTCCAGGACCTGGACTTGCTTGTGCCGAATGAGGATGTGGGGACGGATCTTGGCAATAGCCTCTACTGCTTCCTGAGGGCTCCAGTGATGCAGCTGAAAAGGCAGAAACCCTGCAAGTGAAAATACACTCCCTCCCTGCATAAGTTAATGGAGCTTTTCTGGAGGCTACAGGCAACACTGGAGTTGTTTGAAAAGTTGCTGCTTTGCCCCTTCTGTTTACTTCATGTTCCTCACAGCGGGGACTGAACATCAATGCAAGTTCATGAAATAAGTCAGTTAAAAAGAGACCGTACAGGAACCCAGAAAACCAAATTCACTTCTCTTAATCCTGATTTCTATTTATTGAAAAGCTTAGAAAGGTTCACCATTTCAGCTAACCAAGGAGAAAATCTGAACAAAAATTGATGTTTATCTGCTCAGTGAACCTACCCTCACAAGTGAGTTGCTATTCTCATCTCAATCTGTTCCTCCATAGAATTAGGAACGGAAGTACCATTCAAAACCTCCATTTGCTGCATTCTACAAATCATCAGTCCAAGTCTGGACATCTCCTAAACTGGGCCTCCAGTCCAAACTATAAAATCATGGTACCTAGAGGGGAGGGAAGAAATGTAGTATGTATAGGGCTGTACATACACATGACACATGTGCCTGTGTGTCTGTGTACACATGTAATTGAGCACCTCTCTTACGAGGAAAGGCTGAGAGAGTTGGGGTTGTTCAGCCTGGAGAAGACAAGACTCAGGAGATCTTATTGCGGCCTTTCAGTTCTTAAAAGGGGCCTATAAGAAAGGTGGGGACTTTTTTAGCAGGTCCTGTTAGGATGAGGGATGATGGTTTGAAACTAAAAGAGAGGAGATTCAGGCTGGATGTGAAGAAGAAATTCTTTACAATGAAGGTGGTAAAATCCTGGCACAGACTGCACAGAGAGATGGTGGATGCGCCATCCCTGGATGTGGTTGGGCTGGATGTGGTTCTGGGCAACCTGATACAGATGAAGATGCCCTTGCTCATTGCAGGGGGGCTGGAACTAGATGACCTTTGAAAGTCCCTTCCAACCCAAACTGTTCTAGGATTCTATGGAACATTAATGCACCTGCTTATTAATGGTCAGGCTTATTAAGCAAAAGCAAACTGTAATGGTTGGCTGTATTTGCTGAGACTGTACAAAAATAAACCCCATTTAGCACTGAATACTTCTTACTTGAATTAAATATGCTGCCACCATGGTGGCACTGCGGGAGCGTCCCGCCTTGCAGTGCACATAGACACTGTGACCACACGCTCGGTGTTTCAGAATGAATTCAACACCCTTGTGGAGGTTTTCCAAGGTGGGGATGCCAGTTAGATCCACGGTGCTGAGACGCAGTTGCTCCACTCCCATTGCCTCCCATTCCTGAAATGGACATAGCAGTTAATTTGGGGGGGGGGGGGGGTTGGTTGTTTTTAGTTCCAGAAAGAAAACCCAGAACCTGTTGAGACAGTTGGGAAATTCAGTCGGGTTGTAAGCAGAGTTTGAATATCAATACAAACCATTCCATAAAATAGAACCACTCTGTGTATGGCTCTATGAATCCTTTAAATCAGATGTATGAAAACTTCAGTGCTGGCTATCAGAAAGGAGAAGTTAAAGGGAACTGAAAAGGTGTGGTTCAGCTGAAGGAAAGGAGGGGAGCTCGGATCTCGTCCCGAGGCAAAAGGTGTTCTTGTACGTGCACAGTGATGTACATACATTCAGTGCTGCCCTTCCCTCTCCGCCGCTGCAGCTCTAATACTTCCCTTCCATCCTCTCTTTTTACCGGCCTCTCGCACAGTGTTAGAAGTTGGCTTAGGTACGAAGAAACCTCGTCTTCGCTGTCAGGATCCCGGCTAAAGCCTCGCCAGCGCCGGGACGGGCGAACCGGCAAGAGACCCTGAGGGGCACGGGCAGCTCCTGGGCTCACCTGTGCGGAGCAGCAGAGGAATCGGGTCTCGTACTCCTCATTGAGGGTGACTACGGCGCGCACGTTCTCCTCGGCCACCAGCTACGGGCACAGGCACCGTCAAGCTCCGCCGGTCCCCCGCGGCCCGGCCCGCCCCGCCGCGCCCGCCTTACCCGGCGGCTGCGTCCCCGCAGCGGCAGCGCCCCCAGCAGCACGGCGCCGTCGATGCGGTGGAACCAGGGCCGGCGGGACCCGGGCAGCTGCGCCCGCGCCGCCGTGTACAGCAGCGTCGGGTAGAAGAGCAGCCGCGCCGCGCCGGCGCCCAGCGCCTCCGCCAGCACCATCGCGGGCAGCGCAGCGCCCCGCCGCGCCGCGCCGGCTGAGGGGCGGGCGAGCGCACTGGGCGCGAGGAGGCGGGGGAGCCTGCAGCCGGAATGAGGCGGTGTCGGGCGGGGCGCGGAGTGCAAGGTCGGTAGGAGGGGGTGGCGGGCGTACAACTCCGACCCCTCCACCTCGGTCCAGCTGTGGTCTCTCCCGGAAGCGCCGCCATCTTGCGGAGCCGGCCTGAGGCGGCGCAGGGAGCGGAGCGGGACGCGAGTGGATCCCGGGGGGCAGGTGAGGGCGGTGGCCGCCAGGAGGAGCTCGGGCCGGGCCGGGCAGGGACAGCTCTCAGCCGAGCCCAGCCGAGCCCGCGGAGACTGCGATTCCATCGCGCAGGTAACGGCTCTTCTCCTTCTTACCCCGTTCCCCGGGAGTCCCGCCGTGAGGCCACTCGTGCCGGGCCGCAGCGGCAGCCTCTGCGGCAGGCGCCTCGCTCCCGCCCGCTCGCCTCTCCCCTATCCCTGACGCGGAGGGACAGAAGCCAGGCGGGGCGCTGCCGCCCTGTGTGTGCCACCCCGAGTGGGGTGGTGGCCGCCCCGCCGGGAGCCCCCTCCGGGGCCCGGAACCGGAGGCCTCCGGTTGTATCTGATCCCAGCGCTGACAGCGCCTCGGGCGCCGCCGGGGCGCGCTGCGGCGGCGGGGGGCGCTGCAGGTACGAGCGCAGTCCGAGGTGGTGTCGCCATTGGGGCGGGGGAGGCGCGGGTGCTGCGGCGGGCCCTAGCGGGCCTTGGGGCAGGGGGGAGGCTCCCCCGGGCTACGGCCGCTGTTAGCCCGCCGAGCTGGGTGGTTCGGGCGCTGGGGAGCGGCCAGGGGTTTAATCTCCAGTGCGGTTACATGCTGTTGGGGGCACGTAAGAGGTCTGTCTTTTGGACTTGTGAAACGTTTGCTGGCATGCGAGGCAATTCGGGCGTGCGAGGAGCACAAGCAGGGGAATTGAAGTTCAGCACAGTGTGAGGATTTGCAGTCTCAAGCGTGAGAAGGCGTGACGGACCCCACGGGAGTAAAGTAAAAAATATATAAACCAGGAGAGACAGAACGTAAAATGAATGATAAATACGTGAAGAAGCGGGGAAGATTGATAGCAGCATGAGATTTTTATAGGGCTGCTCATGAATAGGTAGTTGAGAGGCAGCATTATAATAAAGCGTTAAACCTTCATTCCTATAAATTCCTAAAGAATTGTGGCCCAGCCGTTTTCACCCTTAAGACAGAGGCATTCTCTTCTGCCAGAAGTTGTCAGGGAGCATTTTTCAGATGTTGCAGCTTTCTTGTATGTCCTGCTTGAGCGCAGCCTTCAGGTGTGTTTCACGGGGAGTTTACCTGAGTCAGAAAAATGAGGGGGGGGGGATATTTATATCTTTGAAGTATGTTTTGCTTCTGGTTTGCAGGAGCTTGGACTTTCTGAGTATCTTAAATTTGTTTATTCTTAATTTCATTTCTCTGTGTGTCCTTCCAGTCTTTGTACTGGTGATAGTTGTTATATATTATGTCCTGGTGCCTTTTGCTTTCTTCTGTATTCCTTCAGATTAGTTCAAGAGATAGATTTTGGTGCACTGACTTGGCATTGCATGTCTATAATGAACCCATTGGATTTTTTTTCCTTACCCTCAGCTATGTTGTTGGCAGCTCTGCATGAGATACTCTGTACTTCCTAGAGTTGTGTCTGGACCTAAGCCTTTAAGGAGCAGCTTTGTGGGAATACTACTGCTGTGGTAGATGCTTAAAAATTCTGCTTACATCTTTACACTGAGATAGGAAATGTGAAGGTTGGTACAACTTGACTCCTCCAAACTTTAATGTGTTCAGTTTCATTCCTGCAGATGAAAAGTCCGAAGGGCAGGAGCACAGATCTCACTATTCTTATATCTGCTCAGGGACATAGGTGCAAATGTGTATACAAGTAAAATTCCTAAAGAGGAATTTAAAAATACAATGAGATGAAGGATTATTTTTATTTTTGAAGATGATTAGTGTTCTCTTTCAGCATATGCTCACTTTCAATATTATTGCTGAAATTTATTCTTGGAAAGTATATGCTGTTTGTAGAGTACGTTCACCCCTTCTGAGTCATCACTGTGTTCTTCCTTTCCCTCTCAAAGTTTCTGACATTACATTAGAGAAAAATAAATCCTGGATCCTTCCTCCTTAGTTATGTGCTTTCCCTTACGTATCTGCTTCTTTTTTAATATAAAACAAAATAATAGATGCAAGCTTAGAAAGTTGTGTTAATATGCATAGAGATATGCAATAATTTTATATCTCATCAGTAATAAATCCATAATTTATGAGACCCCTTGCAAATACCCTTTACATCATTTGAAGAATCACTAGATGAAACTAATTCAGCAGGTCGAAGGAGGCGATCCTGCCCCTCTACTCTGCTCTCATGAGACCTCACTTGGAATATTGTATACAGTTCTGGTGTCCTTAACATAAAAAGGACATGGAACTGTTGGAACAAGTCCAGAGGAGGCCACAAGGATGATCAGGGGACTGGAGCACCTCCCGTATGAAGACAGGCTGAGAAAGTTGGGGCTGTTCAGCCTGGAGAAGAGAAGGCTGCGTGGAGACCTCATAGCAGCCCTCCAGTATCTGAAGGGGGCCTATAAGGATGCTGGGGAGAGACTCTTCATTAGGGACTGTAGTGATAGGACAAGAGGTTACAGGTTAAAACTTAAACAGGGGAAGTTTAGATTGGATATAAGGTGGAAGCTTTTTAAGGGTAGTGAGGCACTGGAATGAGTTGCCCAGGGAAGTTGTGAATGCTCCATTCCTGGCGGTCTTCAACACCAGGCTGGACGGAGGCTTGGTTGACATGGTTTAGTGGGAGATGTCCCTGCCCATGGCAGGGGGGTTGGAACGTGATGATCTTAAGGTCCTTTCCAACCCTAACTATACTATGATTCTAAATTCATAGAATCATTCTTCTTCCTTATATCTAACCTGAACTTCCCGTGTTTAGGGGGACCTGCTGTGGGGTCTCCACACAGCTTCTCTTCTCCAGGCTGAACAGCCCCACCTTTCTCAGCCTGTCTTTATACGGGACAGCTTCCTGATCATCCTCGTGGCCTCCTCTGGACTTGCTCCAACAGCTCCATGCCCTTTTTATGTTGAAGGCACAAGAAATTATGGCACTTGGACGTAAGAGAAATATTTATAATACTGTGTGACTTTCCTTTTGAAATATTATGTTGCATTTAATAAAAAAGTAGATGTTTATGCGAATCTTAAATATTTAGACTTGCATTTAGTTAAACCGGTGTCCAACTGAACTTAAGAAACTTTATTATGAGCAGGTTGGATGTTAACTATTTCTTGCAGCTTTTTCTGAAATGCAGTTATCAGTTACTGTGCTTCTTTATTTCGTCTGTTTGTCTTCTGGGTCTCCTGCCACAAGTTGCATCAGAGGGGCTGCTCTAATTTTTTCTTTCATGTTTCTTTAGGCAGGGTGGGAAGTGATATGCATTCTCCCTGGTTTTGAGATTTTCTGATTATTAGTCTCTAATTCTGGTATCTAGAAAGAACCCAGAGCTCTGGCTGTTGAAATACTGTTGCTCAGCACATATGTCCATGAGGCAGCCAGTTTTCCAAGTTATAATGTGAGTTTTGCACAGCATCAATCATCCAACAGACTCAGATTTCTATTTCTGCATTCTTATGTATCAGTCTTCCCATGAATGTCTTAAATGTTTTATTTCAGTGTAGGCATGTTCAAGTATTGCTTCTTGTCCTTTAGTTTATCATTCCTCAAGACTATGTGCAGAGTTATTCACTGCCTTGGTAACTGCCTTCAGGCAAGAAAGTATAATTTTTATCCATTGATCAGTTATTTGGCAGGAAAAAAGAAAAACAGTATGAAAGCAGAGCAAAACACGTCAGGGTTTATTAGAACGGGAGTTGTACCTTTTCTCAGTTTATCTAGGTCCTCTAATGGGTATTTCTCCTAAAGTATCACAACACTATATCTTGAGTTGTGATCTTGTAACAAGATTTCTTGAGGCAAGAGAGATGATAATGATTGGAGACAAGTGACCAGTAGTTTTATTGTCCTTCCTCCTGTCATTAGAGATCCTTGTGTTACATGAAAAAAAATGCAGGATACCACCTTTTCTGCTGTTTCTGTCTACACATACTTTAGGTTGTCCTGTCCAGACACTTTATGTTTAACACTGAAAAGAAAGTGCTTTAGCATTCACATTTTCAAGAGGAGATTTCCCAAACGTGAGCTGAGCATCATCCTGTTTGTACCTGATGTGACATTCAAGTATGTAAAGCTAAAATATGCATTAGGTCAAAGCAGGAAATGCGGATAGAGCAAGGGAGAAAATGAAAACTACTTTAAAGCTGCAGTGCAAATTAGTCTGCAAAGGCTTTGCTGTAGGGATGAATAGCTCACAAGTCTGAACTGTGATAAACAGAGCAGGCTTATTTGTTTGACTGTAATGTAGTACAGCACAGTCATCATCCCAGGTAGAGGAAGTCTTCTTCCTGACATCTTGAGTAGCATAAAACTTCCAGCCATCTTAGCTCTGTGCATTTTAAAAGAGAATTGTTGCTAACTGAATTTGGGATGAACAGTGAGCAATTAGATAACTGAAGTCTTTAGAGGTCTTCAACTATTAGTGAAGAATTTCAGTTTAGGTGATACAGTTTGTGACACAGGTATACATGTGTGAAAGCTTTATGCCAGAAATAGAATCATCCTCTACAAGCTGTCTTCTCTGTCACTTGTATGCATATTGTCCTTCAGTGTTCTTGGTATCTCATGGTCTGTTTCTTTGTTTCATTTTTAGGAAGGATATGCTGGTTAATTGGCTGCTCTGTTAAGAGGCAGGGTACTGGTGGAAAGCTGACAAACTGCATGTTTTGGTAATGAGTCTGTTGATTTAGAGTGGATTTATAACTGATCTAATGATGTGGATTGCAGTGGTGAAGTTTGAGGAAAACCAGGATTATATAAACTGGTCTTAAAATCATATCTCTGGGGGATTTTCACACTGGTTTAACTAAATTACTTGTAAATGTAACTTGGAATAACTGGCTTAGATACTGCCAAAATTCGTGCCAAATGATCAGGCACTTTGTGTTCTTTGTCCTTTTCAGCAGCACACCTCAAGGAGACCTGGAATGAGCATGTGGATAAAAGGATGAGTATTCACTGACTATCCAGTGTCATGGCAGTATGATACCTGTCAGGCTTTCCTTTGCAGACAGTTTTGGTTTTTTATGGCTGCATGCTGTGTGTTTTCTCAGAACTGACTGCTCTCCCAGTTCTTACAAGAACTCAGGTGAAGTTCTGTGATGTCTTACATTCTTTTTACTTGAAATCAATTAGAGTTTTTCAGGACCTTGGCTTTTTTTTTCCCCCCTTCCATTGTAATTATCCTTTCTTTCACTTCTGTCCAAAGGCTGTTTCATACTGTACCTTTCACAAAAATAATGTTGTTCTTATCCACTAGATTTCAGTATTTCACATGTCAAACTATCGTTCTTCAAGCATCTTATCATTTAGAATTCAGGTTTTCACTGAATACATAAATATTCTCTGTTATTTTTGCCTCAAACTATGCAGTTCAAAAGATATTCCCACATATACACTTTATCCACAGATTCTTCAGAATCTTTTGGAAAAGGAGCATTCATGTTTGGTCTTTTCAAAGCAGAGTTGTTTTTTTATGAAGACTATAGTTTGAATGAAGTACTTGGCAGACAATGTCCAAGTCTACATACAAAAATGATAGCATCTTCCTTAGTTTACTGTGTGTAGAGATTTGCAGGATGAGCACCAGGCATCTTAATATCTCTGCAAAACCTTAAAAGGCAGAATGTTGATGAATGATTCTTCAGAGGGCAATGAAATACAGGTCTTTCAGGAAGAATATATTTTGAATGTCACATCTAGCTTCTGTTTCCTATAGGCACAACACAATGTAAAAGTAATTTTCTTGTTTATAGTCCTAGATTCCTAAGCAGAGCATCATCTCAAAATCTTGTTGCAAACTCACCTGTGCCTTCCTGTTATTTACCTTCCAAAAATTCCTGGTTTTCATTTAAACTACTAAATAAAAAAAGCCCATACATCTTGATGACATGTCAGCTCAGAGAAGAATTGTATTTTTTCTGTTTTTTTTTTTGTCTGTCTTGTCATTTATGACTGTGCAATGTCTAGTACAATTCATGAGCAAAGCAGTAAAGATTCCTTTCACATTTTTGATGTTAGAAATGTTATTACCATTGAAAATTATCAATATGCAAAATCTTTTTTTGGGGAAAAAAAGGGTTGTATAGTTACTTTCCTGAAGTAGGTTTGACTGTTCGGAAATCTGATCATATGCTTGGTGACTTAAGAAAAATATGTGAGAATACTCTGATATTTATGGAGTAAAGTACCTATATTGCATTCTGGAGAGGTACTTTTAAGAAGGACATATAGGGGCATGTAGGGCAAGGAGGAATGGCTTCAAGCAGAAAGATGATAGATTTAGATTAGATATTATAAAAATTCCTCACCATGGGGGTGGTGAGACACTGGCACAGGTTGCCCAGAGAAGCTGTGGCTGCTCCATCCTTGGCAGTGTTCAAGGACAGGTTGGACGGAGCTTGGAGCAACCTGGTCTAGTGGAAGTTGTCACTGCAAGTGGCAGGAGGTTGGAACTGCATGAGCTTTAACGCTATTTCCAGCCCAGACCATTCTATGATTCACCACCAGAATTTGATCACTGTCAAAGACTGGCTCTAGGTGGTGTTCTCTGTATTTCACAGTGTGGAAGCTTCTCTGATGTAGGATTTGCTTTGGAACTTTTGGGGGTTTTAAAGTGTTTTTTATTTAATTCAAGACTTAAGTTTAATAGGCATTTCATGACTACTTTCAGGGGAGCTGACTAGGATGCCATTGTTGATCCTGTTTTGTGAGGAAAATAATTCAGAATATGCCTTGGCATCCAGCTAATTCTGAGTATGCTCAGAATTTGCAGGGAGCCTAAACCATTATCTCAAGTCATGAGAAATTAAGAAAGAAACATACATTGATTGTTGGTTAAAATACCAGCATGTTTATATGTACTTGCAAGTCACATTAACAGAACTACCTGACTAGTGCACTTCTCCGAGTTCTGAATTGGTTACTACATTCGTGATACAGCTGAAAGTTACAACTTCCACTTATTTGTTTGAAAGAACTTTTCTGGTAGCTTCTGTAAGATTGTTTCGTATCACCACATAAATGTGAGATACACTAAGTATAAGATGCAGGGAGCAGAACATAGTAAAATAAATCTCCCATGAAAAATTAGGCTTTTATATATGAACGAAACTGCTTTCAAGTTTGCTGACTTTAATATGTGTGTACTAGAAAAAATCAGGGAGTGTGCCTTTTCCCTTCTTTTTCGCTTGGAATACCTGGGGATTTGGGGTTTCTTTCAATTCTTTCTTTCTGTGCCAGAACATAAAAAGGGGAAGGAAGGAAGAGAATAGGATGCTGCACAGAAGTGGATTTCTCCTGTTTTTTTAAGAACGAGCAGTAGAAAAAGGTTTAGTTTTGCCAGTTTTTAAACACAAAAGAATTACTGAGAAAGCAGACAGAATATAGCAGGTCACCATCATAGTTTGTATCAGCTAATTGGAAAGGTCATTCTTGCTGGTTTAGGAAAATACTTAAAAAGGAAGAAGGGTTTATAAAGTTTGCTCTAATTCCATTTGGGTCCAGAGGCAAGGTCAAACCAAGAGCTTAGTCTGTGGATGTGTCCCCAAAAGCAACAAGGAAGATCTGGCCAGTTCAGTAGTTCTTGAAATGCCGGTGGAGGGCCACAAGGATGATCTGGGGACTGGAGCACCTCCCGCATGAAGATAGGCTGAGAAAGTTGGGCCTGTTCAGCCTGGAGAAGAGAAGGCTGCATGGAGACCTCAGAGCAGCCTTCCAGTATCTGAAAGGGGCTTATAAGGATGCTGGGGGTGGACTCTTCATTAGGGACTGTAGTGATAGGACAAGGGGTAAGGGGTTCAAACTTAAACAGAGGAAGTTTAAATTGGATTTAAGTAAGAAGTTCTTTCCTGTTAGGGTGGTGAGGCACTGGAATGGGTTGCCAGAGGAAGCTGTGAATGCTCCATCCCTGGCAGTGTTCAAGGCCAGGTTGGACAAAGCCTTGGATGGCATGGTTTAGTGTGAGCTGTCCCTGCCCATGGTGGGGGGCTTGGAATTAGATGATCCTAATGTCCTTTCCAACCCTAACTATTCTATGATCCTATGTGGGGATTCCCTGGAAGGGAGATTTTTATCTTGTGTCTGAGTTGCTGCCCAGATTCTGTTGGATGAAGTGTGTTGGATGTTCCCCCATTGTTAAGGTGGGCTCAAGCAAAATGGACTTGGAACTTATTTCAAAACAGTTACTCCTATAAGTCTGTGCATTGATTCTTCTCCTGCACAGTGTTACAGTGCATGAGAGGGTGCATGTGTAAAGGAACTTGTCTTAGCAATGGTCTCCTCCAGAGACCATGTATGGGTAAAGCAGTTCAGCCAGTTCAGCTCCCTGCTCCTCCCTCTAAGAGCTGGGCAGAATCTCTTCTGCTGAAATGGTTGTTCCGCTTTCTATATTTGTACAGCACAGCACACTAGCTAACCAGGCAGTGTGGCCAGCCTTGTGTGCATGCTGTATTGGCTGGGCACAACTGAGAGCCAGGGCTTGCAGTTTCTGTTGTTACGTCTGTCTGTGTGTCTGGGGAGGACTGGCATTCCAAGTGAAAGGTGATCTATTTGTGGATGTTTTCCTTATTTTTGTGAAATGAAGTTCATCCAAGCTGGGAGTTTAGAGCCTGGGAGTGGAGGAAGGAAGGCATTTGTCTTGCAGAGAAAGTTACGGAGTGGGTGGCATTGGCTTCAGATACAGTTTGAACCTGCAGAAGAGCTGCTGTCTGCTGGGATGTGGATTTTAATGCCCCTGCCTGCTTTGGGGAGTGATTAGCCAGTAGCTTTCCATAAAAGGTCTGTTGTTACTGTCTGCCGTGAAGATTAATGAAAGCTAGATCCTGTCCTGGAAGAACTGAGTGCTGTCTTTGCTTGTTATGGGCAGGGAGAATTAATAAGGAGCTAGACCCTGGCCAGCCTTCTTTGGAATAAGAAGCTAGTGTTGAGAGATGAGGTTGTAGGAAATGCCTTGTTAGGGAGAGCTGGATACTGTAACAGACTTCCCTGGCTGGTCATTTGCATAAACTTTGTGTTAAAGCTCTGCACACATTGGGATGACTACTCACAATTGCTTTTCTTAAGTAATAGATCAGCTGGACAAACAGTGCAGGAAGTCTGTTAGCAGCTGACACTGTAGTTAACTGTTGATCTGATGTTCTTTGAGTAGTAGAAAGGCACTCTAAATAGCAGCAGCAACTATCCACCATTAGCATTGGCAATACATTTGATGAGAGGGAGGAAAAGGGAAATAGGTTATAGGGTACTTTTTCTGTCTTTCAGATGATGCTGTCCATTTACAAATTTTGCTCCCTTTTGAATATCTAAGCAAATAGGCATCTCACTTTTTGTTTTTGAAATTTGAATGAGGAAAACATGATTTCACTTGTGAAACAGAAACAGAAGGCAGCATCTTGCTAAACTCATTCTTGAGGACCACGTTCCATAAACTCAGTGTTTCTTTCGTACCACTGCAGTGTCTTCAGTGTCTTTCCTCCCAAGAAAGCTGTGTATCTTGGAATTTGGAAGAAGCAAGTTTTAGAGGCAAATTGGGGCATTTCAGCTGCTGGCAGTGTCCATATTGCACTGTGTCTCCAGGCAGGGAACTGTGATGGGTGTGTGAACAGAGGGTCATCTCATTCTTGAGCTGCTTGAACTCCAGCAACTTTGTTGTATGCCTGTTTTCTGATCATTCTTGGTTTAATGGGGACATGCTGTGGTAGCTGTCCTTCATCTGGAAAACCTATGGAATTCATTGTGAATATGCAGTTTTCTGAGGTCTTAAGATTTTTGTCTTCAGTGCCCTGATACGTTTCCCGATTTTCACATCCTCTTAAAGCCTCTACCTGCCTTTCTTCCCACTATTCCACTTCCTGACTCTCCAGCTGACATCCTCTCACTTAATACTAGCCAGAGCAAAGTGACAAAAACATAATCTAAACTGTTTCTGAGTTTACAGTACCAGGACTGTGACAGGAATATGATTAGGCAATGTCAAAGGCCTCTTATATGTAAACTATTGCATGTTTAGAAAATAGTTTGTTCATTCTGTGAAAGATGTCATGATAAATGGGTAGAACACTAAGGAGATATTTTCACGAAGTGCATGGAGTAGATGACAGATAAAGCCAGGCTGTAGAATGGCACTAGGGGTTTTAAATCTTTCATTTTGTAAGGATTGGCTGTGTTGTTACCCTGTTTGCAGGAAAGGTTTCATCAGTGTTGGAGGCAAGTGAGAAATTAACTTTTGTCTGACATTCTTTGAAGGTACTGAAATCCCACAGGAAGGGATAATTTTTTGTTTTATTCTTACCTTACTGCTTTATTCTTTACGAGAAGCATTCCTTTTTTTTAATGTCATAATCATGCAGTGGAAAATTAAGTTAGGTTAGGTGTGGCAAGATGATGGGTATTTGGAATTGAGTCCAGTGTCATTTGAAGTTAGGTAAACTTATGCATCTATCACCTTTATAGTTATATGTTTCTTACAAGTATAGTGTTTTCCAAACAGAAGTAGTGGAAGCCTTATGTATAATTTGAGGCCTTTAAAAAGGATTAAGCAGAGAATTAATGATGTGAAATTCAGCACCTAAATCTTACTATGTTTTTTCATGAGTAATTTGAATGAGCATATGCCAGTATGGCTCTGAAAGAGATTTGTTCCATCTTCCATGTGTTTCCCCTTTCCTTTACACTGCCAAGAGCATTTGTGTGGTTGTGCAGTGAATTTAATCGGGGAGCATGTCTGGGTTAAAACTATTATTTTCCTGTTGTTGGTAGGCTAGATCCAACCTGGATCATTTCCTCTCTCAGGCTTGTTACACAGAGGTGGGAATGGATAGCTGGTGATGAAAAGAGTTGTGTTCTGTTCCTTAGGCAAGAACATTGGCTTAAACTGGATCTGTACTAGAAATGTCTTGATCTATTCCATTTTATTTCTACCGCATTTCTATCTAATCTTTATGGAGACCTTATAGCCAGTCCCCTCTAGTAATACAGCCCCCCAAAAATTAAGTAAGAATTGTTTGCATGTGTTACCTGTTGTGGCACCTATTATTTGCTTCTTAGGGAGGTACTGAATGTTGTCATAACATTTCTTTATGAATGTGGTATTTGATACATGCTGTGTTGGCTGCTGCTGTACAGAGAAGCCTGCTGTTTGTTTGGAAAGAAATTGGTGAACTTTTCTGATGTGAGGCAGAGAGAAGATAATGTGCTACCTAGACAGTTAATGTGAGGTTTTGATTCAGGAAGTGTAAGGTATCTCCAGAATCTAGGTAAGAGGTATAGAAACCCTGGGACTCCAGCAAGATACACTAGAGGATTTTGTCTATTTTCAGCCCTCATGCAGCCAAAACTGTATTTATAGTACTTGTTTTTGTCATAAAGCTTCTGGAGTCTTCTCTTGCTAGCAGTGGAAAGCATCTGATGTCATACTGTGCCTTCCAGGAACAGTGAATGGAAAGAATTGATGGAGAAGTGTGTAAGTGAAGAACGTCTGAAAATACATGCATAAAACTATAAGCAAATACTGAGCCTCTAGTTCTTGGCAAAGTGTACTGACACTCCTGATCCTTCCCACCCCCTTCTCCCTCCACCCAGCTAAAGTTTAAGATCAGGTGACTGATCCAGCCTTGTACAGCAGTGAGGGTTTCTGAGGCTTTGGGAAGAGAGAGGAGTAAGCAAAGCTGAGTCTGGCACTAGTCGGTGAGCATTAATCACTACAGGCAGGCAGCCTGGAGAGGGTGTCTCAGTGTCTCGGAATGGGCCATGAGGGTAGTTTGTGGAGTAAAAGGCTGCTGGTAGCAATAGGGAAGACATTCTGATAGTCATCTTTAGATGTTTCTGACTAGGAAATAGTTAAGCTTCTTCAGACAGAGAAAAGTTCATGGTAAGGGTGGCATTGCATTTGTGAATGGTATTGAGGCAGAAGTGATGTTTCAAGATGCTCACTGTGTTTAGGCGTTGGTGTGTTTTCAGTACGTATAAGCTTGTAAGGTAATGCAGATCATATTTTCTGGGTTTTTCTACATTATTTACAGTGGTTTGTATGACTCAGATTCTACACAAAGATATTAGAGAGGGGTAAATACTGCAAAATAAACTAAAGTATATATTAAATGATGCTGCAAATGGTGACAAATGAGAAACCTTCAGAGAGCTGGAGCAGAAGCTTAGGAAGAACTGCTTTGCAGTGAAATGGTTAGATTTTTCTTTCATTTGGGTTTTTGAACAAAAGTCAGGACATTCCTAAGTGAACATTCCCACAGCAATGCCAGTGTTTGAAGAAAAAAATAGCACAGAATATTTTTTAAAGCTTCAGCTCTACACACCCAATATTAAATCTCTTGAAGCATTAATGAAAGTTATTTGCTGTTGGAAGTGATTTGAATCAATATTCATCCCTTAAAACAGGGCATTGACTCCAGTTCTTTGCAGAAGTAAATGAGTGTAATTTGAAGCTTGTATCCATTTACTTCTGCAAAGAATTTGTCCGTGTGCCTATTACCAAAAAAAAAAAAAAAAACCTCAAATAAAAGTAATTGAGCATATTTTTTTTACTCCTTGGTTTGCAGGCGTGGCAATGGCAGACTCTGCATGGTAGAGTTCATGGCAAGTATTTGCCTAATGTAAGCCAAGCAAGAGGCACGTACAAGCTTAAGGTAAATCAGTCTTTCTTAGTTGTGCTTCTGAAATAAACTACAAATGTTTATACTTAAACATTTTGAAAATATGGGTTTTCAAACCTACTCAGGATTTTGTGTCCAGTTTGATTCTGATCTTTCAAAATTGGGACACCTCAAAATAATGTTCCCTCTGACACTGGCAGTAGATGCTGGAAATTATCATATGCGCTGTATCCACTTCTGGTATTTTAGGTGTAATAGTACAGAATAGCAATTGCACTTGAGGATCTTTGTGAGGAGACCTGCAATACATCTTTTTCCTTTTGGATTTGATTTTACTCTCTTTTGCACAGTGAAAGAAGTACCTTGATATCATAAAGAAGACTTACTGTAACACTGTGCAAACTGTCTGCACAGGAATGATTTTCCCATTGGCATTTTTTTACCCTGCCTTTAATGATGGGTAAGTGAAAGTGTCAGTGTTTGAACCTTGTGGATGTGATGAATGAGGTTGTTAAAGTTCAAGTAGTGTTGTTGCTTCTAGAACTAAGCTTAGTGGTTAAGCTGAGGGTATTGTTTTTGTTCTCTACACCTCAGTCTCTTTCCCAAAAAGAAGACAAAAACCTCTGTGCTACATTTGATAGGTCTTCCTGTGGCGTTTACAGTATCCATAAAACAAAACATGAAATGTTGTGTTGGTATCTACCTTCTATATTTGCAACTCTTGAGGTCTTTTGAGAGTCCCTTGACGCCATAATTTGTCATTAACAGCCAAATGCTTTGTGGAAACTTTTAATGATGGGTTTTTATTAGGCTTTCAGCTGAGATGCAGCTGTAATAACGTGATTATATTCTGGCTCTTTCAGTCACTAGTTCTCAAAACACTTTTTCATAAAGAAAACGAATGATAAGACTGTAAAACCAAAACCTCTTAGGACCATCAGGTGACTTGTCCAACGGTATTCAGTCCCATAGTTAGTAAGAGAACTGATGGCTTCTAAGCTCCAGTCTCATGTTTTTGATAGTAGACCATAGGATTGTTTTGCATTCTCATAGTGTGTGTCTCTTGACACTTCCATTGTGGGTTATAAGACTAATGATGGATCTTGGGAATCTTTAAGGTGTAATTACTGATGGGGCATGGAAGAGACATTGCAGATATGGTCTGTATCCCAAATCTGAAGTATTTTATGATATCCTGGTTACAGTAAGTTGTAGCATGGCGTTTACAATGTTTTCCTCTCTTGTTACTGTCTTAATCTGCAGTGGTCCCAAAATGTGCATCTCATCTATTCATTCTGTTCTTACTATGTCTTAAGTTGAACAAACTTACATTCTGATAGTTGAACATGCTGTTGAAATTCAACCAATCTACTTATTAACTGTACAGATTGTCTGCTAATACATATGCACATCAGTGCTTGTGCTGGCAGCACTGAGGAAAACACTATTTGAAAGCTGTGCAAGTGAAGTGAGCAGTTGCAGTGACTGGGAGCTGTTGCCTTGCATTGAGTGAGTAGCTTCTGGTGCTGAGAGAAGTTTGGGTGATGCAAACATTGCAGTAGAAGCAGCATATATCTTAGATAAGGAAGTATGGCTGCTTCCTTGGTAAGTTTTTGGCACTAAAGGAGTTTCTTTTTGTCTTGCTGTCTCATAAGTAGCATTTAGCAGAAATTGACGTAGTTTTTGTGGGTTGTGGCCTGAGCCCCTACAGTAATTGAAACGTATCTGATTTGTACAGGCTTCTGTAGTTGAAATCTGACTAATGTAGTGCACTTGCTCCTTCACTCTCTGATGCACTCTTACCTCCCTTTTACTGATTCTTCCACAGAAATAGTTCCTTTTATATTTCCAGCTTTTTATTATTTGCCATAGTGTTACTTTAAATTAAACTATGTAAATCCTCAGTGAGTCCGGACCGAATGTTGATTTATGTGAGAGACTGTTGATGCCAGGATATATCTGAGGTTGAGAGCTATGTGGTCTGTTTTATCTGTTAGCCTCCTTAATTGTCAGTGGTAATCTTGACATCCCACAAACATGAATTCCTGGAAAGTGTAATGAGAAATCAGAACTAACTGATCTAGACAAGTGCTGACTACGGCAGTAATTTCATTGATCAGAATCCATTAAATGATCCAGTGTTCTCTTACAGATGGTCCTGGGTGCTGGTGAGACTGGATTTATAGGGCTCATATCCATCGTCAAGTACTTAGTGGCTAGAGGCACTTGCCTTCATTACCAGCTGCACTTCTATTTATATTATACTGCATACCAGAAGTTACAACTGTTTGCTCATCAGTGAGAGTGTATTTTATCCCTCTTAGATCTGTTAGGTCTAAGTGTTAAATCTACATGGTAAACCTTTGTTTTTCTACATGAAATTGTTGGGTGGTGTCATAGCTCCTCCCAACTCTGTACAGAAGAAGCTGGAAGTGACATCTGTACTCAAATACAATATTTTAGTCGCGGGCAACTTCAGGAAGGATTTTCTTTGCAGATGCTGTGATGAGATGTTCCAGTTCACACTTGTAAATTGTTTTGCTGTTCCCACTAAGAACCTACACTCATGCACCTATGAAAAAGTTCAGTGTCAGCATCTAATGTTGGAGTGGGGTGAATCTGCTGTTTGGAGAAATTCACTTGGAGGACTGGAGGACCTCTTGTATGAAGACAGGCTGAGAAAGTTTGGGCTGTTCAAGAAAGTTCGGGCTGTTCATCCTGCAAGAAGAGAAGCGGTGTGAAGACCTCATAGCAGCCTTCCAGTATCTGAAGGGGGCCTGTAAGGATGCTGGAGAGGGATTCTTCGTCATGGACCATAGTGACAGGACAAGGGGTGATGGGTTTAAACTTAAACAGGGGGAGTTCAGGTTAGATGTAAGGAAGAAGTTCTTTACTGTGAGGGTGGTGAGGCATTGGCACTGGTTGCCCAGAGAAGTGGTAAATGCTCCATCCCTGTGTTCAAGGCCAGGTTGGACAGAGCCTTAGGTGACATGGTCTAGAGTGAGGTATCCCTGCCTGTGGCAACGGGTTGGAACTAGATAATCTTAAGGTCCTTTCCAACCCTAACTGTTCTATGATTCTGTGCTACACACATTGCTAGCAGCATGCCAGGTATCTATACCTTTGTCTGAGGTATCCAAGTCCTGGTTTCTTCTCAGAAGAAATACAGATTTCAGGCTTTTGGCCTTTGGGACAGGTTTGTCTGATGTATACTTAGATAAAGTATTTGGTGTATTTATGTTCTGCATGCAATTAAATGAACCATGCTAAACCGGTTTTGTTTTGAGAAACATTTATGATTTAAAAGCATTCTCCCAGGCTTTCTACAGGTGGTTGTCAGATTTGCTGCTTGCATTTTAAAGTTTTTATTGTCCTGGATTTTGCCTTTGATTCAGTGAGGTGTATATTTTTTGCCAAAGGTATCCAAGAGTTATATGTTCCTCTGGCTATGTGAGCTGTACTTTTGGTTCCTTTGAAGTTTTTGAATTAATTCTCTAGAGTGTTCCGTAGTTACGTGTGCAAAGGGCATATTCTTTTTAATGTTAAGAAGCTGTTTACCAGTATATTCCTAAGCATTTACAAGATCAGCTTTTTCTGAAAGCTGATTATCAAAGAAATACAACTTGGCATTTATGACAACTTCCACAGGGCTAAAATACCTGGCAAAGATGGGGGTTAAAAGGAAGAAAACAACAATTTTGTGTTACATATTGTTTTGAAGCCAGGTCTGTTAGCAGGAATCTGGGACCATTTTTTGGCCATAAACAAATATTCTTTAATTAAACTTCAAAAAGGCAAAGGAATGTGGGCGAGGTGGAAGGAGGTGTCCTCAGGTTACATGTTTGTTTCAATCCCTACTAGGAGCTTCTTAATCCAGAGTGCTATTGTGAAAAGGAAAAAATAAGCTTGTAAAGTGTTCCCTGGCCAGTAGGCAGTTTGCACTAACTAATATTCTAGAGAAGAGGAATCCATAACTTTAAAAATTCATATTTCAGATAATGGAGTTACTTTTCTCAGGATTCATGGATTGAATTTTTTTCTTGTTCTTATTAAGCATTGTAAGAAAAAAAAATTCTGTTGTTGTGATTAGGATTCCATGTTCCTTTAGAGGGTATAATACTTTATTGAAGTGTAGAATCATATCATAGAATAGTTAGGGTCAGAAAGCACCTTAAGATCATCTAGTTCCAATCACCCTGCCATGGACAAGTATGCCTCATCCTAGACTAGGCTGCCCAAGGCTCTGTCCAACCTGGCCTTTGAACACTGCCAGGGATGGGGCATTTACCATTTCTCTGAGCAGCCTGTTCCAATGCCTCAGCGCCCTCACAGTAAAGAACTTCCTTAGATCTAACTTGAACTTAACGAATCAGGAAGAAATTAGAACAATTGAAAATTACTACAAAATAGCAATGAAAAATCCTCAAGAGATCTCCCTGTGGAAAAGAGTGCATTAGTACACGTGATAAATATCCAAGTATATTGCAATAAAAGTTAGATGAGGATATGGATCACTTATCCACACTTCTCAAAGAAGATAGGACAGAGGTTAGGAAGGGGCCTGCAATGCAGTGAAATTGTGGGAACTTAGCCTTGTATAACACTTCTTGCAGACAGATGCAGTTTTTGGTTTGGTAGCTATAGATAAGTGAATGGATGTGGATTTTCTGCAAAATGCTGCTAGGCAACCATGAGGCTAGTTTTGCGAACTAACCTAGAAGAAAGCAGGGAAATTCTTTGAAAGATAAGTAAAAATCCAAAGTTTGTATTTAAATATCTGCTATCTTGTGTTGTGGGGCCATTTGAATCTGCAACGAGAAGTCTGAAGCACAGAGTAGTGTCACCTGCTTACGAGGTGTTTGTACAGAAAATCTGTGATGTTCCTGGTTGATGATTTGCTTAAGATGTAGAAATAAAACCTTTTCCCTTGTGGTGTTAGTCCTTTGTGTTCCCTAATTCAGAGCTTTCTCGTAAGTTTTTGTCTTGCATAAGAGTACCTGTCTGCAGGTGGTCATCTGTTAGTGCTGCTGCTTTCAGAAGAATGTGATACAGGAGTTTAGGGTTGTGGGGACTGCTGTTGGTAACTCTGCTTCTGTCAGGACAGCCAAAAAGGCCAAACAGGTAGGATAAGTCCACTGAATGTTATTAGGAAGCTACAAGGCTTCTATTTTCAGCCATGTCACATTTGCAGTTCTTTCCTTTGAGCCCTTTCTTGTATTCTTTAGATTTTTTAAATGTGCAACTTCATTTTTCAGTCTGATGAGAGTTTTTACTACCTCCTGATGACTTCTTTTATTAGAAATATGCTTTACTTTCACAGTCGTCAGCATTTTACAAGGTGGAGTTCATGTTGCAATGATTGTTACTATCTAATTTCAACTCCAGAGTACTCAGTGTCTGTTTTTTTCCTTCTCTGTTTTAGACTGAAGACTGGAACTGCTAGAGGAAAGTGCATAGCTGCAGGTACGAACAGTCTGTATCCCTCAGTTATGTACTGGAGCTTCATTTCAGAGGTTTCGAGAGCGTGTTTTTACTTTCAGTGATGAAAGCAGTCATTTTCCACTGCAGTGAGCAGTGCTCCCTGAACCTGAAACTCTTCACACTTTCCTGCCTCTGTACTGCTGAAAGAGGTTGGGAGTGTTAACAACTTAAGACTGCAAGTACCAAGACAATAGGCTGTTTTAGCTCCATTTCTAATATAATAGTTCTAGAAACGTTACGAACCACAAAGTAGAAATGTGTGTTGTCTTAGCAGTTTCTGGACCAGAGCAACTCTGAAGTACTCTGTAGTACCTGAAACACTAAAAGTGTGTGTTAGTGTAATGCCTCTTTTCATCTGGGGCGGATTTGATTACAAATGTAGTCTGGTGTGAGAATCCTTGGAGCCAAATGTGGGGGTCTTAGGGTGTAATTTTCTTAATGCCTGAAGTCCAGGAAGGGTGTGGTTTCATAAAACAGATGAGACACGTCCCCTTTACTCGTACTTGGTTTCCAACTAACTGTTAGTAGTCCTGTTTGTTTTGCTTATGCTGCTTCTTGCAGTAGTTTGCATGGTAGACAAAATCAGCTTGACAACCCAATAAAAAGCTCTTTTGTGATTAAGTTGTTATTTCTGTGGTTTAGCAAGTTGAAACGAGTTGGTGTGTGGTCACAGGAGTACCAAAAGAATAGATCAGACTGTTTGTAGTTGTGCACCTGAAGCTTTTGTGTTCATTTCTGACAAATGACCTGTAACTGCTGTGTTAAGTAACACTACCATGCTCAAAATGGGGTGATTGTTGCTTGTCTGATGAATCACCTCTGCTGTGGCAGAAATATTTAAGGTGTGCTTTAATCTGTACACAACCAGGGAGAGTAGAGTTTGCTGCTGTCTTGTGGAAACACTTGTTTTCTTCTGTGGTGAAATATTGTCTACATTTTTCATAAATACATTGGAAAGTACATAGTTATGTCTATGTCAGAAAGTAAATAAGATTTACCTTTAAAGTGCAGGATATCCTGTCTCTGTTACTCATCAGGGTAGAAATAGCTGAAGTTCGATTAAGAAATCCAAGAACACCTTCCTTTTCAGTGGGTTTTTAGGGAACTGGTGACCTCTGTGTTTGGAAGTACCAGTTTGAGGGTGTTGGTCTCAATGCATTGAGGGTGTTGAAAAACACTCAACTTCTGTCTTGAATGACTGGTGATAGGTACTTTGCCCTTCCTGCTCCTTTGCTGCTCCATTAGGACCACACAGAAGATAGGAAAGAGAATACTGGTCATTATGTTTGTATTTTTGTCTGAAGAGTTTTTATCTTTTGAGACAGACTAATTTGTGATTAGACCTAGTTTTCAAACTGATGGGATCCTGCCAATTACAAAACACAGGTCCAAACCAATAGGTTTGGATTACTTAACAAAATTATCAGGTTATTTACATAGCAAAATAATAAAGTCCTTATGGTTGCTGAAAATAAGTCACAAAAACACTTCCATTAGGTGAAAGAGCTGTCATTTCTCATCTTAAGAGCAGCAAGAAGTTAAATTCATCTGCCTTAAATGTGAACATAGAAAGGTGTCCAAATGAAAGAAGATTGAGTGTTTTCTTGAACATCTGATAACGGTGTATTAATATGTATGCATTCCAGTATGAAATGCCTCTTAACAATGATTAATTCTGTAAATTAATTCCACAAAGATATTTCAGAATAAAACTGATGGCATTCCACTTCTGGTCTGGTATAGAGAGTAAAATTGAGGAGTCAGCTTTGCTTCAAGATAAGAAATCAATCAGCCTTTGAAAGAGCACTTGGTTTCATTCCCCACTTTTCTGATAGCTGCTGTCTTTAAGCAGACAAGTTTTTTTGTTTACTCTGAGGCTCAGGATTGCTTCTTGGATTTGGAAAATTGTATGCCACACTTTGCCAAAACAGATTAAATGTTACTCTTCTGTCGAGTATTTGAAGTCCTTTATGAGAATTGCGAGGTTCAAGACTGAGGAACTCCTACCTCTGTGTGTATGTACCTCTTGTCATATCCACATTCCCCATGCTTATACTCTGCTGGAGGACAAAAATGCCTTTATACTGCTTAAATGCCCTTTGAATAGATAGCACTCTAGTTTTCATATTGTTCTTACAGCCCTGCCCCTCCTTTAAGGTGATCCTGTTGTTTTCCTGAAGGTAAGGTCTAATGAAAACACCATTGAGTCAGATATGCAGGAATGTTGTGTGATGAAGAATAGCAATTACCTGGTTTTACCTGGAAGATGTCCGTGTTCAAAGATGGTTTATGTAGGTCTGAGCCCTTTCTGACATGGAAAGGAGTGGCATGGAAATGAAAACGGTCATTAAAACACTTGTAGATTTGTCTTAGAAGGAAACTGAGTGTTCTGCCATAAGTTAAGTCTTTCTCAATACTTCTAAAGCCATTTATATTGTAGGAAAGTAAATGTAAATCTGTTTGGTTGTAGATTTGTTTGTTTGGAGGGACTGTTCCGGATCAGAGTAGTGTTCTTCGTTCTTTCTGGGCTTAGCTCTTCCTGAAGTTGAAATCTACTGTAGTATCTAATCTAATGGTTATTTAGACTTTATTGAAGAGGAAATTTTTAGTAGGCATAGCTGTATTTTCTTAGATGATGGGGAAAACTGAGGTACATCTTTCAGACTGGTTTTCTTTTGTCTCTAGGGGCTAGGAAAGCTTAGATATATTTTTGAGACATACTCTGACATTTTGATTATGGTCCTGCATGTGTAGCTTGAAAGCCAGCTTGTTTCCTCTGCTAGTCTTTTCTGCCCCACAATGTATGTCGTAGATGGAATTGTTTCCCTTACCAGGGATACTACAACCCATTCTATATCATGGGCAGTACTGGAGCTATACCTTTGCAGCCTTGTGCCAAGAGCTAGGAGAAATCATGTTCTACGTTGATGCACTATGTAGAAATTATTACTGCAGAGATTGCTATTTTTAACTGCAAAGTGTGCTCTCCTGGAGCTGTCTTGGCTGCATTTGAACTCTCTGCAGGTAACATGCAACAAAAAGTTTTCATCTGGATAAAACAAAAGGAAAGAAAAATAGTGAATTTTTACTGTAGTATTATATAAACTGATTCTTATTTGTGTCTGGTACTATTAGAAACAATTTGAGGTTAAAGGACTCTTTAAAATGGCTTGCATAGCTGTGCTGATGGCTGCAAGGAACAATAACACTGGAGACTTGGTGCTTTGTTTAGTCCAAAAGTTCCCCTGAAACTTAACAGGGGAAGGAAAAAAAAAAAGACTATTATACTTTAGAAAGATTTATGAACATGTCTGACTGCTATTCTAAGGCATTGCAGTAAGGAGAGGCTTTAAAATCATTTCATAATATGATGTTTGTTCCTTCGAGTTAAGATGGCATGTTACATTTCTTAAGTAAAAAAGTAACTGTCCAGTTCTTAGGGTTTACTTTATATATGCATGAGGTGTTTTGCTTGCAATAAACCTTAAAGCCATTTTTGATTCACTGTAGTTCTGCAGTAATGCAGCAATCTTCATATGTGGTATTGTTCTGGAATTGTATAGCTATTCTGTAGTCTCCCCTGGGTCCAATATGCAACCACACAGCAATTCTCTGTGTAAATGTAGTTGTTTTGCCCATGGTAGTGCTTTGTGGCATGTTTGGCTTGCAGACAAGCAGACTGTTCAGAGCTTTCCAGGACCCAGTGGATTTCCAGCTCCTTAGCGGAGTACCTTCTGGCTCTGTTTCAATGGCAGAAAACTAACCTAAAATGTGTAGTTGATTCTTTAAAAACCTCTCAGGCAAATACTGCTGAGGTGACAAAATGCTTGTTTTGAGTGCATCTTTCAGACTAAGTACAGATCTGTGTTTTCCTGTAGTGTAGGAAAAGACGGCAAAATACAGGCCTATTTGAAACCACAATTCTAGGTCTTGTGTTTGTATTTACACAGTATTCTGTTCCATGTAATTGCTTGCAGGGTTGTTTCTTAACAAGAAGCTCAAATAGCTGAAGGTAAGCTTTGGGCCAGTCGTAAACCCCATAATTTTTGTAAGCTGAGAGACAGTATTTGGGGAGAGAAGGAGGGGAAAGGCTGTGTAAGCACATTGTACCTCTGCTTTCAGGGCATGATAACTTGCAAACATTAGTATTCTTATTCTCATCTACTGTAGATTTAAGTGTTGAAGTGCAAATATGATTTGTCATCCACAGTTTCTGTGTCTCATGGTCTGAATTCAGGCAATAAACAAAAAAGGAAGTAGGGAGGGGGCAGGGGAAACCTCAAACTTTGCTGCTGCCTTAACTGTTCCATCCTGTCTGCTTTTAGTAGTTCTCTGTACTTTCACAGGGTAGAAATGCATGTCCTTGCTTCTTGAACTCTCATTTCCTGCCTTGTCTCCTGTTCTGTGTCACACTGCTGCCATTATTTCCTCTTACTATTGTTGTGACAAAGCCACTTTTCCTCCTCAAGAACTTTTTTCTGTCTACAGTGCCAAAGTGTCTGCTGGTCTTTCAGATCTCTTTTGGCTGCCTAAGATTTGCTCTTACATAATATTAGTGGTGTTGTGTTCTAGCACTATGATAAGAAAAACTCAAAATGCTTCTCAGACTATGCTGGAATGTTGGCAGATGCTTACAGAAAATAGTAATTTTTAACTGATACTTTCATTTGCAAACCTTCCTCCAGAGCTTAAGCAGTACCCCAAATACACAATTTGTACCTATTTACAAACCTGCACAACCTACAGATAGGATAAAAGGATTAAATCTTCTGTAGGTTGTTTTGTTATTTTTAAAGCTTGTATCTTCATAGATTGAGGGAAATAAACCTATATGCTTATGCTTTAAAAGCAGTTGTCCTGGGATTCATACATCAATGCTTCTTCATATCAATTATTAATTGTAAAATGTCTTGCAAAGAGGGAAAAAACATGTGATGATTCCTCCTTGTCTGTGAGTAGCTGAAATGAATTATTCTAGGGAGCCTGCATTAAGGCTTGTTCTTATCTGTCCTACAAGTACAGATGCTCTAATAGGTTGTCGGGCATTTATTGTTCCAGATTCATGATTTGATCTTTTGGCAATTTCTTCATCTGCTTGTTTGCTTTATGTCTAGTAACTTTCATACAGTATCTACTCAGCCAGGCTTCCGCTGTCATTTTTGCATCACAGGAAGTTTTACTGTGTCGTGGGTTTTTGGTTTTATTTTTAATTCACTACTGCTGCCATTGCTACCAAGAAATAGCTGATAATGCTGATTTTCATCTCCCTCTCCATTCCCTTGGTCTGACTAAAGCTATGGAAATATGCAAGATAAACAAAATTTAGCTGGGAAACACAAGAATTTAACATGCATTTCAGATCACTATTCTGAAGGTCACAGCTGGGAACTTAAACAAATGAAGTCTAAAGCTAGCACGAGAAACTGTCTTTCAGGATAAGGGAAAGACAACAATCCAGATACCTCTCATGTTATGTTTCTGTGAAGATTAATGAAAGTGTTTCATGTACTATTAAGAACAGGCATAACAAAAAGATAATTAAACACCAAAGAAAAGATGGACTTTCTAAGAAAATATTATAATTTGAAGAGTTTACTTACATGGACATATCTTACTTATTTCACTGTGCTGATGGAGTAGACTGCTATCCTAATGCTGCACAGGTCAAAGATGTTCCTACCAGAGCATTAGCTGATTTCTGGTGCTAATGTTTGTACTTGAAAACAGGGTAGGTGAATACTGGCTGCCTTTGGAAAAACCCAGGTAAATACTTACTAACATTGTCTGTCGCTTTGTAAATGGCACTATTGCAAACTCTGATATTTGAAAGTTCTTTGGAGTTTCTGATTCTGTGTAAAAAAGAATTAAATAGATACAGGTTCTGGGAATAATAGTTGTGATATATCTCAGAGTAATGCAAAAATATTTAAGTAACCTCAAACTGTAGGGCTTTGGAGGCTGTCAGCTTCCTTATTCCTTGTTGTCATAGGGTAATGAGAAATTTTATGGATGGAGAAGGGTATCTGAGGTTATCTTCAGGAGGTGGTTTCACTGCCAGTCTACTCCATTTCTTTCTCTTTGGTAATGCCTGTGCAAGTCTTTGTGGTATCATCACTGAAGTAGCAGCCACAGCTGCAGTGGGTGAAGCACTGGGTGAGCAGCCTCCTGCTGCTGTGTTAGCTGACAGCTATACATTGAGACAGTGAAACTCAGGGGGGCATCATGCAGCTGTTCTGCCCTAGAGAAGCAGATCATTGTCTGCAGAGCTGTGGGTCATCATATTGCAGAATTCCAGTGCCCACAGCCCCATTAGCATATTCATGTGTCCCCTCTCAGGCAAGCATAAGAATGGACAGTATGTCAGAGAGAGGCGAGATGAAAATTGAAGAAGTTTGGATGCCAGTGTCCTAAATTTTGTGAACTTCATCTGCTGTAAGAGAGAGATAAATCTGCTATAAAAATGATAAATTGGCTGCTCCTGAGTTCTTGTTAGACATCCTGTTGCTAGCAGTTACTGGCGAGCAGGATCTTGTTGCAGTTATTTCGACTTCCCAGATTTGAAGAGATGTTACAACGTATTTCCTGGTAGGTAGGTAGTAGGTAAGCTGTTGTATTGCAGTGCTACTGTCTGCCATTTGGTGTAAGTTTTCCTCAGGAGTGAGCTAGATATTGTGTATATAAGAGATCGAATTTGTTCATCAGTTATATAGTGGCGTATTAAAAGCAATTGCAAGGCATTTTAAAAAGAGGGGAAAGTGTGTTTTTTTTCTGTGCTGTGGCATTTCCTGTAACAAGTCCAGGGGTGTGGGTTTGGGGTTTTTTGTTGTGTAGTTTTGGGAGGGTGGTGGGTTTGCTGTTACTTACTAAAGCAATTGAATATAGTGCTGATAACAGCTGAGTGTTTCTAATTAGCATTTAGTATGTGTACAGGTCAGTTCTTGAGTACTTTTCCCTAATGCTTTTTGTTTTGTCCCAACACAAATGCACGCTCTTTGGCTTGTTCCAGACCTATCTTTGCCAGTCATGAAGGCTATTAATCTGTGGTGTTTGTTTTCACCACAAAACTGACTCAGTGGTCTCTCAGCCTCTCTGTTTTCAGCTAAGGAGAACCAAACTTCTTGTGGTTTGTCTGGTAGCCTCTGATGGGTCTCTTCCAAGTACTTGTCCAGTCTGTTCTTGCACTCGTTTAAGTTTGTTGTATCTGCTCTATCCTGCCAACAAGGAGTTCCAAAAATGAACTCTTCGTATGAAATAGCATGTATTTTCCTCCTCAGAGGAACCCTGTTGTATCAGTCATTAAGATCCTGGGGTTTTAGCTGTCATTTGAAAAGTGAGATTCACAATGCTAACTGCTTAAGAAGGTAACAGCTACACAACCTTTTACAGTTGATTTGTGCATTCACTTCTTTGCTTGTTGTTTGAAATAGAAGCGTGAGGGACACCTAAACTGGTCAGATAAATAAACATGTGGCAGTCAAAGCAGAAATGTTTGGCATCGTGTTGGTATGTGGATAATGCTGTAGATAGGAGTCTTCCTTACTTGTTTGTGTGTTACATTGAGGTCAGAGATGTTTCTATCAGCATTAGCTGATTCCTGGACTTTACTTTTTTACTTCCAGCAAAGTGATTGCTTAAGGTCACCGGGCCTGTCTAAAGACCCAGTGTTCTAGACTACTTTGGTGCCCTTTGAAGTGCCTTTGCACTAGTCAGTGCAGCATGGGGAACAAACAAGAGGAACTGGATGCCTTTGGATTTTCATTAATAGAAATGGTAGGTATCTGCTATGGAGAGCTCAGTTGGATTTTTATTGGCCTGTTTTTAAAGGAAACAATGCACAAAGACTTATACTGCTATTCTTTCCTGAAAACTTTTTAATCCACTGCTCCTATTCAGATAAATTTATCAGAGCAGTAAATGTGTCGAGGCATTAAAATCCTAATCATTTAGCATTAAGTCAGGGCAAGGTCAAAACAGAACATTCGGGTCGTGCCCTTGTCCATCAGTATCCAGGTAGCTCTGAAATGCTCTGCCTGTTGGCTGTGGTACAACTAAACAGGCAGAAGTCACTGAAGGATCTCGAAACTCATAGGATTTATTGTAAGGAGGTAAGACATATCCATGGGAACAGCTTTCTTTAGTATGCATTGGCATATTTGTGTTCAGAGTTACCTCTCTAGTGTTTAGGTTTATTGTATAGTTAGATTGGATATAAGGAGGAAATTCTTTCCTGTTAGGGTGGTGAGGCACTGGAATAGGTTGCCCAGGGAGGTTGTGAATGCTCCATCCCTGGCAGTGTTCAAGACCAGGTTGGACGAGGCCTTGGGTGACATGGTTTAGTGTGAGGTGTCCCTGCCCATGGCAGGGGGGTTGGAACTAGATGATCTAAAGGTCCTTTCCAACCCAAACTATTCTATGATTCTGTGAAACAGTATTCTCATTTCTTCATGTCCCAGGAAAGCTTCAGCACATCCTGGTTTGGGTGTGTGACATTTGGAAATTGAGGAGCTAAGGGAAGTTGCTTGGTTTTTTGCATCAGTTACAGAGCTGAAACACAGAGCATTCTCTTCAGCCACAGCTTGCAGTCCCCTGATGCCTCTCTGAAACTGCATGTTCAAGCAGAAGGTCTGACCAGCTTAGTTAAGAACCCCTTCATATGGTGTCCTCCATATATATTTTTGCATGAAGTTTTGGCACTGGGTATCTTGATTTAGAAAGGTAGAAAGTTATGACTAAAGAGAGCTGCCACAGCGGACACAGTCTGGTTTGTGGTTTCCTTCTGATAATGCCTAGTACTATGTACATTAGACAAATGGGTCTAAAATCTTAATAATTATCGATTAGTCTGTATTTAAAGCTCAGGTTACTTCCTAATGTTCCTTTCTAATGTTAGCTAGAAGGTGGTGGTTCTTATGTGCAGTATTTTGATGCATATAGCAATCTTTTTATAAGCTAAAAATTGTTATTTTTTGCAAACTTTGATGCAAAGTTTTATCTCCTTTTCTAGAAAATTATCATAATTCATTTTATAAAATAGGGGTTATATAAATTATTTTTAATCATTTGTCTTTACTATTAAATAAAAGGGTACATTTAGCTGCCATTTTATTTTTGCCTTTCTTAGAGTGCTCAGGCAGAGAAAACATCATCCTGTAAGCCAGAGAGAAAGGTGACTTGCTGCTTCATCTGCTGGCTGGGAGTGTTGGGATTCCCCAGGTTGGAAATCATTCCTTTTGAGATTTCAAAGGATTCATTGGAGTAGAAGTTATACCGTGTAAGCCAGCAAAATAGGGCAAAAATACATTGATACACCTCATTCTTGTTGCAGAAACATTTTGAGGAAGGGGAGGAAAAAAGCTGAGTGTAAGCTATTTTTAGAATAAAATTTACTTACCTGATTTGTGAAAACCCATCTAGGTTTGGAGGGATTAAATGCCCTCAAATAAATGCATAAGAGAGAACACTGTGGAACTTTGCTATTTCTGAGGTAGAAGCGTCATCCCTTCTATCCTTTTTCTTCACCTGGGTACTTCTACAAAAACTTCATATAAATAAAAGTGGGTTTCAGTTAATTCAGTCCAAATTGTAGGGAGCCCCAAAATTCATGTACCTTAATGATAAACTCAGCATTCTGAATGTGTCAGATTTGTGTACCCACAGTGCATAACTGTCATGCAGATTGGCAAATGAAGAAATTGCCACTTGGCAATTAGGTGGAGGCTTTTTATACCCAGTGAGGCATGGGGAGACAGTTTGGATTTCAGCATGGGCAGAAAGGGTTCTGACCACAGGCTCGCTTGATCAGCAGTGAAACAACAGAATATTGACAAATACTTACTGGATTTTGATGCATGTAACTTAGGGGTTATCTGTTCAAAATCAAAACCGCAATTCAGCAACACTATAGGGGTCTGGATATGCACAGATAATCCAAGGGGAAGTTTATTCTAGGACCTGTCTCCTTCAGAGCTTCACAGTGTCTGATTTCCCCATAGCCTGCGTCCTTTCCCATCGCTTGCTCTCACCATCCCAGTAGTCCCTCAGCTTCACATCTGTGTATGTTGTCTGAGGTTCAGAAGGTATCAAACAGAAAGTGGTCTTATCTTTAGCTTTCAGAGTTATGTCCTCATTGAAACGACTAAGGCTTTCTTAGGAAGGAAGATAGAACACAGGATTTGGGGGTTTGTGGTTTGTTTTTTGGTTTGGGTTTTCTTTTTTAGATTTTATGCCCCAGGATGTGATGTAATTCTGTAAACGTAAAAGCAAAACTTTTAGCATTTATACTCTACAGTCTGAGGAGCATATATAGCAATAGATCCTGCAGCTGAATTTAGGACTTCAGAAGCACGAAAAGAAAGATTTAATCGGTAGTATGTAGAAGTTTTTGATGTTCATGTTGTCACATTAGCACCATGTTTAAATGTGTAGCTACAGTCCATAGAGCTTGGAATTTCAGACATTGTTTCTATTATCCTTTGAATAGAAACAGTCAAAGAATGGATCTGGAAGCCAGCAGGAATTTGACATCTGAGCAAAAAATAAGTGTGTTTAGCTCTCTTATTTTTCTTTCTTTTTTTATGAGGAATGGCTGGCATGACTTTTGTGAGGTTTATAATTCCAAAGAAACATTGCTTCCTTCTTTAATTCTCTGTGCAGTAGTGAAATACCATCTTCTTCCACTCTTTGCAAGAGTGAAAAATTCCTTTTCACAAGTGAATTCTGCAAGTCTTTTAATTTCACAAGTTTGATGCCTTCAACTAAATAATGTTAAAACAAACCTGGTTGTAGTGTTTTGTCACTAAAACTGCTATCATTAGTGCAGAAGTATGGTACCCTGAGGCACTGAATTTTGGCTAACATACCTTCAGATATTTATTCACCATGACCCCAAACTGTACGTAACAGCATGTGAATTTTTTGGCACTGCCATTAAAGTGAGCACATAAAAGGAGAAATTAAGTATAAGAAGAATTAAAAATTATTATGTAGCAGGATAGTTGCACAAAACTAATATTTTTATTATCAAATCTGTAGACTGAATTTGACATGGAGTGTTATCACAGTGCCTGAACTTGTTGGAGTTCTGTCTTAACAGAACAAGCAGATATGACTTCCATTTTGAGGAACAGATATGAGGAAAGGGGTGTGCATAAGATCATAGTAACTTAGGGATTTTCTTTACTAATTAATCTAACTAATTGATTCACTAATCAAGCTAACTAATCAATCTCAGTAATCTCTTTAAAACCCATTTTCTAGAGTGTCTGTTGCCAGCATCATCTTTCATCAGACCTACAGTGGGCATGGCTGCTGGGGTATTTTACTGGCTGCTTAACAAAAGTAAAGATGACCAGAAGGAATGAATTCTGGTCTTCACAGCTAGGTTCAGAATTTAGGGTGTTGGTCTATAGATCTGTGTGAACAGTGGCAAGAGCACCACTACATCTTCTGCTGTCCTAATAATGTAAATCTGAAGTGTTTCTTTCTGTGGGCTCATTTGTGACAAATCCACCAAGTGGTCTCTAGGGTTTAGTTTAACGTTTGAATATGATGTGCTCTCCCCAACATGGCATTTTTCAAGTGAGAAGCCTGTAGGATATGTCTAAAGGTAGATATGAGTAATTTCCCGAAAGCTGGTAATTTGACCTCTGTTCCTTAGTGTTTATTTGCATGCTCTTAACAGTGGTGCTTAGCAGATAGCTCACACCTTTTTCATTAAAGTTTCTTGTATTTAAAACATGGTAAGAGCATGCATAAATCAGTTACTGTTGACTATCTGATGTATGATGACTGGAGTGTTGAGATGGAAGAATTAGAGGCTCTTCAGGAAGGACAGCCAGGAAAGATGAGGAGGGGGTGTCACCCTCTATGTCAGTGATGAGCTGGAGTGAATGGAGCTCTGCTTAAGGATGGATGAGGAGCCAACCAAGAGCTTATGGTGGACAGGTGACATAGTGGGGATCTGCTACAGACCACCCAACCAGGAAGACTGAGTGGATGGAGTCCTCATGTTCATAAGCCCTGGTAATCAGGGGGAGATATAACCATCCCGATTATCTGTTGGAGGGACAGCACAGCAGGGCATAAACAATCAAGGAGGTTTCTGGATAATAACTTCATTCTCCAAGCGATAGAAGAGCCACCAAGGAGAAGGGCTGTGCTGCACCTTGTTCTCACCAGGAAGGAGGGGGTAGTGGTGAATGTGAAGCTCGAGAACAGCCTTGTCTGTGGTGACCATGAAATGGTGGAGTTCAAGATCCTTAGGGCGGCGAGGAAGGTATGAAGCAAGCTTGGTACCCAAGACTTCAGGAGAGCAGACCTTGGCCCTATCTGCTTGGTAGAGTACCACAGGATAAAGCCCTAGAGAGAAGATGGGCCCAGGAAAACTGGTTGATATTCAACAGTCAACTCTGCCAAGCTTAGGAGCAATGCATCCCAATAAAGAGGAAGCTGGGGGAGAATGCCAGGAGACCTGCGTGGCTGAACAAGTAGCTCCTGGACAAATTCCAGCACAAAATGGAAGCCTATTTCCTTTTTGTGGAAGAGGGTGGAAGCAAGGACAGGTAACCTGGGAGGAATACAGAGAAATGATGGCCTTAAGCTCCCTTCCAGCCCAAACCATTCTGTAATTCTGTGATGTGTGATAAATTCATGTCTTCTCTTATTTTGCAGTAACACGCAGATCTTTTTGTATTACCAGGCCTAACTCCTTTTAATAACCTTTTAATCAAACCCACTATAGGCAGAGGAATGTTTCTGGTGGGGGTTTGTTTTGTTTCTTTTCAGAGGCTGGAAACAGTTCTTTATGAAAAAAATAACTGACGTGCTTTAACTGTTCAAGTGTAAAGCAAGCTGTATATACTGGCCAGCCTAAATAACTGCAGGTACATGTTGCAGTCATGGACAGGAAAGAAAGAAGTGATTGCAGCCACCTCGGCATGCATTCCTTGATGCTTTTAAGAGTTTATTTTGTGGTTATATTAACTGTATATGTAAGGCTCATCTGGATTCATGTTGGACTTGAATTACTGATCGCTCCTGGAGTGTTTGGGCACACCCAGCTGCCTCTGCAGTACTTCATCCCTACAGTCAAATATTTCTGCATCTCCTAATGATTCCTGTATTAGTCAGATTATCTCCCCAGTCTAAACTTAAACAGGGGAAGTTTAGACTGGATATAAGGAAGAAGTTCTTTACTGTGAGGGTGGTGAAGCACTGGAATGGGTTGCCCAGGGAGGTTGTGAATGCTCCATCCCTGGAAGTGTTCAAGGCCAGGTTGAACTTGGGTGGTATGGTTTAGAGTGGGGTGTCCCTGCCCATGGCAGGGGGGTTGGAACTTGATGATCTTAAGGTCCTTTCCAACCCTAACTAGTCTATGATTCTATGATTCCGTGGGCGGGGATGCCTCACACTAGACCAGGTTGCTCCAAGCCCTGTCCAACCTGGCCTAGAGCACTGCCTGGGATGGAACATTTGCCACTTCTCTGGGCAACCTGTGCCAGTGCCTCACCCTCACAGTAAAGAACTTCTTCCTTATATCTAACTTGAACTTCCCCTGTTTAAGTTTGAACCCACCACCCCTTGTCCTGTCACTACAGTCCATAATGAAGAGTCCCTCTCCAGCATCCTTGTAGGCCCCTTTCAGATACTGGAAGGCTGCTAGGAGGTCTCCACTCAGCCTTCTCTTCTCCAGGCTGAACAGCCCTAACTTTCTCAGCCCATCTTCATTCAGGAGGTGCTCCAGTCCCCTGATCATCCTTGTGGCCTCCTCTGGACTTGTTCCAACAGTTCCGTGTCCTTTTTATGCTGAGGACACCAGAACATATTCTGATTGGTGTTTTCAAAGATTATCAGTTTTCAACAAATGACTGAGTTTTTTCCCCTTTATCATCTATAGGCTCTGTATATCTCTGGATTTATAGATGCATGATAGGCAAAGCATTATTTCCAGAACGGTGTATGTTTTGCTTTTATAAAGTAGTAGGTTTTGATGCTCTGTGGTAGTTTTGAATAATCAAATTTTTTAGCTGTGATTGTTTTGTCAGGTTCAGAGAACCAGGTAGCATTCTCCCTAGAAGTTAGGAGAGTATCAAAAGCAGTGCACAAGGTAAAAAGAGTAAAATTGGCCATTGGAAATGTTGATGGTGAAGGAACTTCTTGGCTTCACACCTTAATTTTGGCAGTTATGGGAAGCATCAGGGCCTTGGACTGCCTTTTTGGGAGGCAAGGAGTTAGTTGGGGATGGAAAGACTGTAGTTTGTATTCTTTCTGCTCTGTTACCCATTGCTATCTTCATGGATCTGACACTCTGTTTATCTGACAGTGCACTCAGTACTGCTTCGCCAGGGAAAATTGCACAAAACAAGCCCTGTGCATCAGCACTTTCATTGTGTATTAAGCTGAGCCTCCCTTCACATGGTCACATCCCCTTTTTAATCTGGGATTCCATGTCCCTTTCCCAGTCCAGCCTTGTTTCTGTGGTGTCTATTGCTGGTCTCCCTGAGCTTCTGTGGTTTGAGTGTTTTTTGTGTGGCTGAGTGTTAAGACCTGCAGGACTTTTGGAAGTGGCGTTGTTTGGGGGTTAGGCAGTACACTGATTTAGTGTTAGTAGTTTGTCACAGACTGAGGTGATGGCTGCGTTCAAGTTGGATTTTCTCCCAGAGATGATGGTGGACCATTGCTCATTGAATGCCAGCCCTGTGTAAGTATTTCTGTCTTCATGTCTAAGTTTATAACTGAAGTGAAAGTTGGAATTGCTGTCTCTGGAGCCTGAGTTGTCTGATGAGCTCCCCTTGTGGGGAACGACATGGGGGAAAGAGATAGGAGAGCCTGCAGCTTGTTTTCTTGAAGAAATCCTACTGGTGTTGACAGTTGATGTTGGATCCTGCACAAGAGGAAAAATGATCTTTACAAGTTTGGGGATGAGAGCTAAGGAGGAGTAAAGCTATTTGGCAGTATTGTTTATAGTATGCTACAGGTGCTGATGTTATAAAATTAGTTATTTAAATCAGTCATTGGGAGAACAGCTTCTGTTCTTCCCTATTAATGACTCCAGACTAGACCTTTTAACTAGGAATGAAAGATTCCTTGAATACTGTAGAGATCATGTGAAGAGTTGCCCAATTAATAAGAGCCACACTAAGCTCTTGCAGTTACCCATGGCATAGAACACAGGGCTGAAGATTATTGCTGGAAGAGGGTAAATGTTTCCAGTTGTTTTTCTTTGTAAAAGGTATTGTTTGCCTTGACTATTTGGAGATGTGCTCACCCTTTCTGAGTTGAAAGGTAGAGAGGAGTAAAAGGATTTATGATGATTTCCTTTCCTTCTTAGTAAGAAGCTTTGTTGCTTTTGATCTCAGGGGAGACCTTGTAAGTCTTCAAGTACCTAAAGGGGGCCTACAAGACATCTGGAGAGGGACTTTTTACAAGGGCCTGTAGGGACAGGACAAGGAGGAAGGGCTTCAAGCTGAAAAAGGATAGATTTAGATTAGTTACTGGGAAAAAATTCTTCCCTGGGAGGGTGCTGAGGCGCTGGCACAGGGTGCCCAGAGAAGCTGTGCCTGCCCCATCCCTGGCAGTGTTCAGGGCCAGGTTGGATGGGGTTTGGAACAACCTGGTCTGGTGGCAGGTGTCTCTACCTGTGGCAGGGGTTGGAACTGGATGGGTTTAATGTCCCTTCAAACCCAAACCATTCTGTGATTTCTATGTCTCTTCTTACAGCTACAAAATCATGAGCTTTCCCTGGCATCAGTCCTTAGGCTCAGAACATCAGCATATTGAGGGGTGAAATTAACTAAATGTTACCTGGTTTGGAAATCTTGTTTTACTGATTTTTTTAAGTTCTGTTCAAGGGGGGGAATATGATTGCAGATGGACAGTGAGTAACTTAAACACGTTTAATGTGTTAATAAGCCCTTCAAAACCTATCTTTAAAGTTAAAAAAGCAGTGATGAAGAGAGCTGACTGCTGTAGAAGAAGGCCACCTGTATTCCTCAATGAAGAGACTAGGGGCAGTGGGGATCATTGTGTGGTTACTGTTCCACTCGCCCCACATGCCTTCTAGACTGTGCGGGGACTGGTCAGCAATTCTAACCTACTAATCACTATAGCGACAATAGGATGTCGTTACAGTCAGTCTTCCACAGAGAGAGGTCCTGTGGTATACTAGACTGTGACAGCTGATAGCAAGACCTCACATTGCACTTGCCGAGCAATGAGGGGTCAATACAGGCAGCTGTGATTGTCAACAAGCTGTGTGGAGTATAACACAGTTTTATAATAGGCTGTTCATACCGTTAGAGCTAATGCCTTGTAGCCTATTGAAGATTTCCATACTCAAAACTTCTGTATTGTTGTAGTCTAAGAAAAAACTTTTTCTGTATTAACACCCTGCTATTACTCAACTTGATTCAGTGTGCGGCTGACTATAGATTGTCCAGTCCCAACCTCTTCATGTACAACCTAAGCCTGTCTTTGCTTGCCAAATATTGCTGACAGCTCCCTAGTTTCACAACGAGCTATTGCTTGGTAGACCTTTAAAGAAACTTCTCACCTGTTCAGTTGTACCTGTTTCTCTGTGTTAAGATGGATGTTCTCCTGGGATATAGTTCCAGGTAGCCACATTTAAAAACAATGAAGAAAATATTATCCTCTTACTTTCAGTGGCTACTGGTAACTTCAGTGATCTGTGGGTAAATTGAGTCCAGGTTCCTTCCTGCTCTGGTTTCCTTTTCATGTAAAAATTTACATGGTTCAACTAGTGATATTTTTTTAGTCATCTCAACAGACTTATGTTCTGAATCCCAGATGTTGACTACAAGTAAGAGCAAGCTTTAAGAGAAGTTTTAAACAGCTGTGTAGAGAGTGCTTGGTTTCCAAGTACACACCTTGCCAGTGAATGTGAATGATTGTCCTGTGTTTGGCTGGAATATGGGTTAATTTTCTTCCTAGTATCTGGTGCACTACTGTGTTTTGCCTGTAGTCTGAGAATAATGCCGATAACACACCTTAAGAAGCCAGGAGGGAGCACAGCAAGGACAGCTGATCCAAACTAGCCAGAGGGGTATTCCATGCATCATGCTCAGGATGTAAACTGCACGGAGTTAGCTAGAAGGGATCAATAGCTGCTCAGGATAGGCTGGGTATCAGTCAGTGGGTAGTGAGCAATTGTATTGTACATCAGTTGTGTTTTCTGACATTTTATTTCTTGCTTCTTGTTGTTCCCTGTTATTATTATCAGTATTGTTATTGGTGGTATTATTGCTATTATAAATTATTAAACTGTTCTTATCTCAACCCATGGGTTGTACATTCTTCTGACTTTCCTCCCCAAGCAGCTGCGTGGTACTTACTTGCCAGCTGGGTTTAAAACATGACAGTGGTGTTTCTGAATATTCTCTGGTATGCAGGACTGGGAATACACAGGAATCTCTTTATATGTATATTTTAATCATGTACATTCATATATGTTTAGAAATCAATATTTTAATCTCACTGTAAGCATTCTTCTAGCTGCAACAACATCTGAAATCTGCAGAAGGGTACAAACTAGAAATTCATTCTTGATTTCCATAGTGCAAAGAAAATGAATGGCACACTGGATCACCCAGACCAACCTGATCTAGATGCTATCAAGATGTTTGTGGGTCAGGTCCCACGGAGCTGGTGTGAGAAGGATCTAAGAGAACTTTTTGAACAGTATGGTGCTGTCTATGAAATCAATGTCTTGAGAGACAGGAGCCAAAACCCTCCTCAGAGCAAAGGTGAGAACTTCTGTACTTGAGACTAGGAGTGTTAGCTGCTTTCATGTAGTTAGTCTTAGTTGTTTAAGTTCGTTAGCTTATTCAAACATCCCTGTGAGGAGCTTTATGTGACCAGGTGTCCATGATAGCCCAGGCTTTATAGTCTTTAAGCCTGCGTGTCTGATTATAGTTGGACTGCTGTCCAGCCATTAAGTGATCAGGATGCTTGAAAAGTATGGATTATAATTGCAAAACAGAACATAAAATTAATACTGTGTTGCTCCAGATCAAATTTGTGATGTTACAGTATAGTGAAAATGTTGCTGAAAGCATCACAGTTTCAGATAAAATATAAAATTGAGGTCTTAGTCATTTGTGTGTCATCAAATACTTGTGTGCATTAAATAACTAACTGGATTTGCAGTTCAGTTATATGCAGTATCTTATTTCCTATGAAACTAGGTAAATTTTTGGTACTAGCAAATAATTGTTGAGTTTCATAATAGAAGTAGTCAACAATTATTTGGCAAATGTATCTAAACTTTTGTTCTAATAGTGTATTGGTGATGTTGGGTCAGTTCTGAACGTATCCTATTTTATTGCACTTAGTAACTGTTTAAAGAAGATTTCTATCAGTAGTACCTCCAGGTTTCAATGTCTAACCTCTTCTATTTGTCCTAAGTTTTGCATTGGAAGGATAGAGGTGGGACTTGCATGTCAAGATTCATAGTTCTTTCTTGGCTAAAATCTTGTTTCCATTGCAGGGTGCTGTTTTGTTACATTTTATACCCGTAAAGCTGCACTAGAAGCACAGAATGCTCTTCACAACATGAAGATCCTCCCAGGGGTAAGAGAAGAGCCATGCTTTCTTAACACAACTGTTTTATTGAGCTCTGGCACCACTGATGTACAAACATACATTATCCTGCCTTCAAATCATGTTCTAAAAGAACTATTCAAAAGAGCAATGTCATGAGATTTATATGATAACAGATCTTAAGGGAATTTTTGAGCATATGGTAGTGAAGTGGGTGGGCATGGCTCCTATAATACTCTCCAAGGAGGAATGATGGCATATCCTAAAGAAAGCTTTTCTTTCTTCTAGAAATCTGTGTGTTGTTACATATGCATTTCTGTAGAGGCAGTTTAGGCCTTCTTCCTCTTTCTTGCACAATTCATATGGGATGTATTTTATAGAGTATAAAGTGAATGTATCTAGGATTAAATAATCTTTTTACATTTCAGATGCACCATCCTATCCAGATGAAACCAGCTGACAGTGAAAAGAGTAATGGTAAGTTTTAGTATAGTCTCAATTAGGTGGCATCATTTGCAACATTAGGGAAGCTTGAGTATTTTCCTGTTGTTAACAGCTTCTGATGAAGTCCTCTTGAATTGGAGACAAAAAAAAACCTGTGTTTTTAATATAATAGCATAAATGATGTCTCTCAAATTCTGTGACTCTGTATCTCCCACTGCTGCTGCTTGTGGTAGAACCACATTGTCAGTTAGGGAAACATCCAGTGAGTTCTTCTTTGTACTAAGGTGGTTTCAATATGTGTTGGGGACGTTGACAGTGGGATTGAGTGCACCCTTCAGCAAGCTTATGGGTGACACCAAGCTGAGTGCTGTGGCTGGTACCCTAAAGGGAAGAGATGCCATCCAGAGGGACTGTGACAGGCTAGAGAGCTGGGCCCATGTGAACCTCATGAAGTTCGACAAGGCCAAATGCAAGGTCCTGCATGTGGGTCAGGGCATTCCCAAATTAATGCATTCTTGGTGATGACTGGATTGACAGCAGCCCTGTAGACAAAGACTTGGGGTATTGGTGGATGAACAACTCAATATAAGCCAGCAATGTGCACTTGCAGCCCAGCAAGTCAGACATATCCTGGTCTGCATCAAAAGAAAGGCTAATAGGTCAAGGGAGGTGATTCTCCTGCTTTACTCCACTCTCGTGAGACACCACCTGGAGTACTGCGTTCAGCTCTTGAGGCCCCCAGCATAAGAAAGACATGGACTCACTCGAGCAGGTCGATAGGAGGTCTATGAACATGATCAGAGGGCTGAAGCATTTTCCCCAGGAAGACAGGCTGAGAGAGTTGAGGTGGTTCAGCCTGGAGAAGAGAAGGCTCAGGGGAGACCTTACAGGAGCCTTCCAATAGCTAAAGGGGATCTACAGGAAAGACGGGGAGGAATTCTTTATCAAAGAGTGTAGTGATAGGATGAGGGGTAACAGTATTAAACTGAAATAGCATAGATTTAGATTAGATATTAGGAAGAAGTTCTTTACTGTGAGAGTGGTGAGGCACTGGAATAGGTTGCCGAAGAAGATGTGGCTGCCCCATCTCTGGCAGTGTGCAAGGCCAGGTTGGATGGGGCTTGGAGCAACCTGGTCTAGTGGAAGGTGGCCCCGCCTGTGGCAGGGGGTTGGAACTAGATGATCTTCAAGTCCTTTCCACTGGAAACTATTCTATGATTGCATGAAATCTAAGAAATGCTTTTTCAGGTGCTTGACCAATTTGAAGCAAGGCCTGTTGTGTCTAGGGTGGGGGTCAAAACTTACTGTAGTATACAATAGGTATATTAGTATACAAATATATATAGTATATACTGTATATATACAGTATACTATATATATAGTATACAAAAGGGAGATTGAAAATTCACCACTTCTTCAGTAGAGAAAAAAACTGTGAATATTTCTGCACATTGGCCATTTCAGATGGATTAAGACATTTAGCATCTACCATTGGGTAAATGATCATTTTTCCATGCAGTTCTGTTATGAGTTTATAGATATACATGCTCAAATGATTGTGTGTTTGTATAAATTGCTGCAAGATAAGCAAAGAAACTGTTTAACATCTTGTAGTTTCAGCCTTTCTAGGCTTAGCTGAATTTATTTTTTCTTCATTTGCCATAGTTAATATAAGATTAGCGTTGCATAATGGAGAATTTAGTCCTGGCTCCAGAAAACTTGCATGTCAAGATAATTGAAAACAGAAGATGGGATATATGGGTAACATCTAGTAGGAGTAATTCCATCTGCACATTCCTCTGTGTGTGTACAGAATATGTTCCTGTATAAAAACATCTAGAAAAGGAGTAATTCTTTTCAACTGTTGTTGGGAGGAGAACAGGATAGGTTCTTTAAATTAAAATTGATCTTGCATCTCACACATATCCCACCCACACACAAATATCCTGGAAAGAGTTAAAAGGTATTTAATGGAATTTTAGGGTGACAGTTCTGAGGCCATTATGTAATTACATGAGTTTTAGTAAATGGTGTAGGTGAAAATGCAAATTGGAAAGCATCAGTTAAAGTACTTTAACGTGCCACTAATAAAAGGGATTCTGGGTCTCTTGAACTAAAATGGATGGCAGAAAGTATTTGAAAGTAGCTTTCTGCTCTAAGCTTGAAAATGAACTGGGTACCACATAAGATTTAATAATCAGTTAAAGTCATATTCATGGAATAGTTTGGAATTTCCCTCTTAAACACCACAGAAGACTCAGCAAATAAGTTGATTTCCCCTCACCATGGCACTTAATAGAAGACTTTCTTGAAGCTTCAAGTTGTGCTGTGTTTTTCATGATACCATGTTTTATATTGTGCTGAATAATATATATATATAATATCAGACTGATTTATATTTCCAAATGGTATTTGGTATAATTTGCTTCATCCTTTAAAAGCAAGTATTTCAGAGGTGATTAGCATCCTTAAATAAATAAAGCAAGACACAGTTCTGCTCTGGATTTGAATTTACCCCACTCCCTTAAATGACCTTAAACTGACATTCATAACCACTAACTGGAAAGCTAAGATAAATGTCTTTCTGCACCATTTATTTTAAATTGGTCTTCACAGTGAAAGGTACTATTCAATTCTAATGTATCTGGTAATATCAGCATTTAGAGACAAGGTACAGTAGCACATGGTCTATTGTTCTGATTTGAGGTGTTAGTTTCACACTCTTGGTACAGAACAGAATGGATGGATCTGAAATAGAACTAAAACTGTTCTGGTTTAGTAACAGATGTCGCTTCCACTGTTGAGACAGGAGTGTGAGAGAACAGGAAGATCTAAATTTAAGTGGTTGGCATGATGAAGAGGCTAGAAAGAAGATTTCTGCATTTCTCTATCAGTTTAGATACAGTTAGGTATGTTGGTAGTCTAAAGATAGGAGAGACAGAAGTGAGAGAATGAAAATAGCCCAATAAAACGCACACAAGTCTTCTCTCACTGACCAGGAACTGAACTTAGGAGATACAGGGAAGTGCTGAATCTGATACATTCTTTCGTTATGTTCTTGCAGTTCACAGGCTTGCAAGGGAGAAACAGCAAAATGTAAGCACAAACCATCCTAAAATGTGCATCCTTGAGGTTCAGTGAGGTATCTTATATGCATCCTCTTAAATTGAAGAGATACCATTATTGGGAATCTGCTTTTGACAAGCCACTACCTTCAGTACAAGGGAAATAACTGCAGCTGGTGGAGAAGGCTCGACAAAGTAAGATCTAGTAAGCACATACTTGCTGGTAATACTCTTTTTCTTTTGCTTTCTTAGCAGTAGAAGATAGGAAGTTGTTTATTGGAATGATATCCAAGAAGTGCAATGAAAATGATATCCGAGTGATGTTCTCCCCCTTTGGGCAGATTGAAGAATGCAGGATATTACGTGGCCCAGATGGCCTGAGCCGAGGTAAGCCAGAAGCTTTTCAGGCAGTTCAAGGCTCTCCACTGGATGCTGCCTTTTGCAGCTCAAGGTGGCATTTTTTTCCTGCCCACCACCATTTTCATGTCTTTACTGATCCCAGTGATTCTGGGTGTAAAAGAACGACTTGATATCTTTCTGTTCTTTTCTCAGGTTGTGCATTTGTGACTTTTACAACAAGAGCCATGGCGCAAACAGCAATCAAAGCAATGCATCAAGCACAAACCATGGAGGTAAAATAAGTTAGTGGGTGTCAAGAGATGATGTAATTTGTCAGGCAGTCACTATGGATTTTGGAGGACTAAAGGGCAGAGAAAGGGCTAAGTGCAGCGTGTGTTTCTTCGCAAATGCTACTCCTGGAACTTTGTGTGTGTCCTGCTTCTGTTTTTAGAGCTTGAGATAGAAACTTCATCTGCAGAGAAAATACACCAAACAGAACATAGGATTAAAAGCAAAACAGATTTTGAACCTTTAATGAAATGTGCTGTTTAAATATATATATGTATATATATGTGTGTGTGTATGTATGAATGCATGTAGAGGAAGGGAAGAGGAATGCTTCCAATGACTGGGTCTGAATGCAGTATTTTTGTGACTGCTGGGGATAGCAAGTATGTAATCGTTTGAATTGCTGTTTGCAGGGTTGCTCTTCTCCCATTGTGGTAAAATTTGCAGACACACAGAAGGACAAAGAGCAGAAACGAATTGCTCAGCAACTCCAGCAACAAATGCAACAGATCAGTGCTGCCTCAATATGGGGAAACCTGGCTGGTCTCAACACACTTGGACCCCAATACTTAGCAGTGAGTTTCTGATTTGGGTTCTTTTCATCTCTTCAGAGATTGCAGTGTCTGCCTGTCTTGTAGTGTTTAATGGATTAACTTTTTAGAAGGCTCCTGGTAGATATTAGCAGGGTTCTTAATCCCCATTTAGTGCATGAGGAGGCTGAAATTAAGTTATGTGCTAACAACTAGTCAGGATACATTTAGGTGAGGATTTCAGCCCCATTCACTGTAGCCCTAACTATTGAAACTTCTTTGTTTCTTTCCTGTCTTCTGTAGAATGACTTTGCACTGGGAACATTTTCTTAATATGTTATGGCTTCAATGCAATATAAATGCCCTTTTCATACTTATGTGATTTACGTAGTTCTTGTATTCTTCTTCCAATGTTTTTCAGCCTTTATTTCTCTCATCCACTTCCAGAGAAACTTAGAATAGTAGTTGGTGCTGCCCAGATAGAAAAGGTGATCAGGTTGGACGTACCAATCAGACAGTGCACAGTCAAATAAAGAGAAGCTACTGTCTTTAGTAAAATTGACATAACAGAAAGTAGTCTGCTGTTTGCCACTGATCTGAGTTGATTTTGCTGGGTCCCTAAAGTGTAAGCTTTCTGTAAACTGATGAGCTGTGGCTAGAGTGATTGTGGGAACTGTATTCATACAATATAAGGTCTAGGGAACAGAAAAGGAAAATTTCATGGCATTCTTGGTATGGTGTACTGTTGAAGTGGGGGCATTCTGTCTTTTACTACTGCTTTAGGTTTGGTAGTTTGGAATTTTTTTATAACACCGCCTAGTTAATGGAGGAATGAATTGGAAATCCCTCTGGCTTCTGAGCTGAGGCTTGAAATTTCTCTCATGGCTGCTGTGCTTACGGAAAGCAGAGTGGGTTCTCTCTCATGGTGTGTCTTTGGTTTTGGTATGGTATTTGCCATTTGTTCTTCGCTGGCAGTGTCAGCTCTTAAGTCTGGCTTGAAGTATCATATCCTTAGGGGTGGCAGTCCTGCCTGAAGTGCTTTGAATAGGAGCTCTCTCACTACTGATTCCACTGGTTTTTGTCTTGGTGTATTAGCTATAAACTTCCCTCAACACTGATAATGTTGAGTGAGGAAAGCATTGTGCTATTGCTTTGGCTGTAATCTGCATGGGCAGTGTGGATTTTCACTGTGGTGGTGCTCTGGCTGTAGTGTGTAAGGGGAATTCTCTTTACGCTTTGTTACAGTGTGGTGCATGGGCAGTGGGAATTCCCCTTGTGACGGCGCTCTGGCTGTGGTGTGATGCAGTTTCTCCCAGAAAGCGGAGCCAGCCCTCACTCTCACTCTTGTTTTGTTTTTTGGTGTAATGTCTAGCTTTATTTGCAGCTCCTTCAGCAGACAGCAGCTGCATCATCTGGGAACCTGAACACACTGAGCAGCCTCCACCCAATGGGAGGTGAGTTTTTTCCACCAGAACACAAATTCAGTGCCCAAGAAAAGAGGGTAGAGAAAGTAGACAAAAAGCTGTAGACATGTTAATCTCATTTGAAATAAGTAGTCCTGTGTTTACCCACTCCTCTGGAATGACAGGAATCGGTTACATATGTGGATCTTCCTCCTTAATTTTAGTTAACCATTATCCCCAAGGTAAGTTGTCATATGCTGGTAATCTCCCTACCTCTGTCTTTAAAACTGTCTTCCCTTATGGGTGCAAAAAGATGACTCTCTTACTTTATCCAAACAAGTGCATATGTGAAGCATTATGTTTTGAAATAAGCAATAATGCATGTGATAATGGATATTTAGATTGCCCATTTTGAGTTCTTTGTTCTTAAATACTTCAAATTTGGAGATGCAGTGTGATCAAGTTCTTCATTTAGGTTCTTTAATTCCTTCATTTGAATCATGATTGATTATGCTGTTGCTGTTAGGGAAATACCATCTTAATATGTATGAGCTAAATTCCTTGCTGTGAACTGCTAGTCAGAACATTCATTAAGTATAGCTGTAAGTATGAGTGCAGCCATTAAGTACTGGGCTGCAAATTGATTGTCCTTTCTGTCTTCACAGGGTGGGTAATAAAAATCCATGTGTTAGTAACTCCGTTCACCACATGCTCTAAATTCTTCTGATGGCAAAAAGAAACCCTGTAGTTTTGGTTTTAATACTCAAAACATTAAGCTTTTAAAATTGCCTTCAGGAGTTGTACAGTAGTTTGCAATATCACGTGTCCTGTATTTGCAGGGGTTGATCTAGAAGTGGTAAGGAAGTGTCTTTGTACATCTGACTTTCTACTGGTGGGTGTACCAACACAGTCAGAAGCTTTTGCAAAGTGTTATATTTTAGATTGTAAGAACTTTGATTTATACTTGAGCAATCATTGTAGTGGAAGATGTTCCTGCCCATGGTGGGGAGGTTGGAACCAGATGATCTTTAAGGTGCCTTCCAACCCAAACCATTCTTTGATACTTGAGCTTGATTCTAACCTTAGCTTCTTATGCTTACTGTTTTCGTATTAGACCTCTTCAGCTGATCTTTCTTGAAATTCACAGGAAGAAAAATTAAGTAGGTAATTATATCCCAAACTACAATAGACTCTGTAGACAAAATTTAATCTTGATGCTGTTTGAAAGCAGATGGGAAAACAATATGATCATGAGAGGGCAGGTGCAGAGTGAGCATGCCATTGCTTCTAAAAGGAAGCAAGCTGCTTTGTTCTTCACTAGCTTTAAGATTTGCACTCTTAACCCTCTGCATGTAGCACAATAAAAAGTGCAACTTCTTGATTTTAATTTAATCCTTTTTTTTACAATGGCACCTTGAGAATCTAAATAAAGGCAGATCCTCTTGTTTCAGGTACTAAATGTAGTTAAGGAAACAGACTGTCACAAAGAGAAAACAATTGAAAAAGATTGTAAAAAATGAACTATGCTAATAGTGGAAGTTTTCTTTGGAAAATAAATAGTTTATACTTTCATTGCTGTTTGCAATCTTTTGTTGTCTGCACATACTTAAATTGCAAAACTGAGATTTTGCTTATTTGAGATATGTGCTTTGTCACCAAGTACTTGCAAACTATCCAAAAGAAGAGGTGCCATGTCTTGCCAAGGACATTTTGATGTTGTAAATGAATGGTAATGAAATTAATTTTGGTTTTAATTTTGTAGGGAAGAATTTGTAGGGATTGTCTGAAGTCAGATGAAAAGAAGAGGAATTGTTAGAATAAGTAAAGGTAGAAACAACAAAGGGAAATAAGGGAAAAGGCTTGAGAGGCAGAATTGGAAGAGTGGAGCTAGCCTACCAAAGGATGGCTAAAATACAGAATTTAGAAGAATGTTGATAGGGATGATAATCTCATGGCAGGAAAAGGGGGCAAGCTACAATGATGAAGGTGTGACTTTGTGGCCACTGTGGTGTGTAGGCCTTCTTGAAAGAATTCTGCAGTTATTGCTGTTTGTTTACAAAGAGTATAGAGCAGCATGAGAAAAGATGTTATTGGCCTGATGTCTAGGCAAGTTGTCTACCTTGCAGATGAGCTATCAGATCCTGGCTTGACTCAGTTAAAGCTGCTATGCTTTTGTCTACTTCTTAGGATAGTGACTACCTGCTCTTGTACTGAAAATCATCTATCTTGGCAAAGAAAGACTTCTTTTTTAGTTATAATGAGGAATATCAATGTGGAAAAGATCAGTAACTACTATTAAGCCTCTTTTTTTTAAGCTTCTTCCCATCCCTCCCTTGCAATGTGCTAAGACTGCTGGATCTGTTAAGCTTGAATGATGGTGACCATTATAGGAGATACTCTATGTATTCTTCAATGTGTTGCAGGACTGAATGCAATGCAGTTACAGAACCTGGCTGCACTAGCGGCTGCAGCCACTGCAGCTCAGAACACACCAAGTGGTACCGCTGCACTCACTTCCTCCAGCAGTCCCCTGAGTGTGCTCACCAGCTCAGGTAAGATAGCTTCTTATGCTGTACATGGGTTGCCTTAGGAATTGTCTCAAGATAGATGTCATCTGTTTTGTCCATCCCTTTTTGTCACTTTCATGTTGATTTCTTAATAGATAAGCGATTTTACTTAGTAGATTCACTTGCCCTTTTTTAGGATAGGTATCTTTGCCATCAGCAAAGGCTTTTTTTACCTGCTGTGTTCCTTCCTCCAAATGGTCAGATTAATTTAGAGTAAAAACAGTTTTTGAGATCATGATGAAGCAGAAAGGTAGGTGACTTCTTTAGAGTTATGTCATTACAGTCTCATCACATACTCCGTTTATCTGTGATTTTAGGCAGATAGACCCTGTTCTTCTGGACATGGAGATAGAAGATGCCTTAAACATGAAGTAAGGCATTCTGTGCACTAGAACAGTACAGTTTATATTCCTCTGGCATTAATGAAGACAAGGATACTAGAACTACCTCACAGCAGTAGAATAAACAGACCACTAATACATTTATTGGAAAGCAGATATCTAGAACTGAGTGTACGAGTCGCAAATAAAAATCAGTATCTTCCTCTTCTGTTTTGTTTTGGGTTTTCTTGTGGTGGTTTTTGTTTGGTTTGGGGGGATCTTGAGGGAATTTTTTTTTGTTTTGTTTTTTGTTTTTAGTTGGTGGGGTTTTTTTTGTTGTTGGTTGGTTGGGTTTTTTTTTGTTGGTTGGGGGGGGGTGGGGTTTCTGTTTTGTTGTTTGTTTGTTGTTTGTACATTACCCAGAGAGGCAAGGATGTCCAAGCAGTGCTCTTTTGCTGCCTTATTGTTAAATGTGATCATTAAATACAGCAAACAAGAAAAAAAAAAGTAAATTAAATTGTGCTTACATCAGACATGCTCAGGTTTTACCACAAATGAGGATCAGTATCCTACTCAGTTATTTCTGTCGTACTTTCATTTATTTCTATATCCTGACATGGAAGGGAGATCCTGTCTTTTCAGGGTGTCAGTTTTCCGGCATCTATGCTGTGGTATGTGGGGTTGGCGTGGTTTTTGGTTTTCATTAAAAGCCAAATTGCTTACCCAGTTTTGAAGTCCAGCCTACGGAGTCGACATCCTCACCTGTGGTTGTGAGAGACCAAATGGGGGTTTCAAATTTCCAGAGGTAGCTTTTTGTATTGTATAGAAGGAGCAAGGTGCTGGACTAAGAGATCATAAAGAGATTACAAGGAAAAGCTGTTTAGAAAACCTTATGTCACATGCTGAGGAGTTAAACCATGGGTGCTTTGCACAGTTTTCTACTTGGAGAAATCCCCAAGAAAGAATTCACCTCAAAGGGGGTTCTGCTACTGGACAGGGTGTCTTTGTGGTCTGCAGTTCCTAAAGATGAAAATGGCAAAATTCATCTTGACTCCCAGCTATGTTATTCTATCTGTAATTAAAACAACAACAACAAAGAGTTGAGGCTACAGAAAAGCTTCATTTATAACCCACTAATGCTGCTTCATCATAGACAAAGCATAGAGATGAATATATCTGAGAGTTTTTCCTATATTTCCTAATGTAGAAGCAGAGCTGAAATTGTCAGGTTAAATTTTGCTATGACTGGCTTTTACAAGTATGGTTTCCCTGTTGGCACTTTCATCTGCTGACTGGAGCAAGCTGCTTCTCTGATTTGTTGAGGTGGGGAAACGAACTGGCAGGTTATGAAGTTCAAATGCCAGAGGTGCTAGAAAAGGCAGAGACAGCCTCTTCTCAGAAGTGTACAGGGAAAGGACAAGGGCAGTGGACACAATCTGCAACAGAGAAAATCCTGACTGGATACAAAAGAAAAATGAAATGAATGGCGAGAGTGATAAAGCTTGGGAACCAGATGCCAGAGGGGCTATGGAATCTCCATCATTTCAGTGATTCAGAATGCAGTTAAAAAGATCCCTGTACAGCCTGACCTAACTCAGAGTTTAGACCAGCTCTGAGCAGACCATTAGATTATGTGATCCGTAACGGTCGCTTTCGACAGAAGTTATGCTACTGTTCAGGGATTCTTTGGAATTGTTTTTACCTCCATGAATTTTAGCTGTTTCATAGCACTCTGTAGGTTCCTTTTCCCTTGATGAGAGATGTATCTCAGGACTTACCCACTTTTGATCATACTGGTGGAGGGGCTGGGGAATGGGAGAAGTCCATTTTTAAGTACCTTCTGCATTGAATCCAAACAACTTTGAGTGCCGGTCATATCAATAAATGATTGTTGCCAACAATCAGGTAATCATGATGGGTTATTTGAATTAATATCCTATACAGATGTATTAGTCAGTTCACTCTTAAGGGGGGCAGGAAATCTCAATGTGTACAGACAGCATTCAATCTCATGATACTTCCTGTAATTATACAGCTTTTTAACTGGAGTCTGAGCTATTATGTCTTAAAAAAGCAAACTCAGAATTCTCTTGGTTAATATTTGTATGTGCATTCGCACTGTATATGTTCATATAGAAGGCTGTTGGACTCCACACATTCAGGGCATCCCTCCTGAACCATACCTAGACCTTAAAAAAACTCGGCATACTGTTCAGTACCATCTGTTAGTAAATGCCTTCCTTGTCTGTGGGACGTATGGCACCATCTACTTTGATAACCTTTTAAACCTAACTGCAGATAGGATGACTGCCACCTTGAATTCTATCCATCTGTCATCCAGATGTTCACCTGATGCTTATTTGGGCATCTCTTCCAGATTGTCCTCAAGTTGCATAATTGGTGGAAAATCCAGACAATCATCATGCCCAGTTACATTTTTTAGTTTCTTTCACCTGCATTGATATCTTTTATGTTTGGGAAACTTAGAAGTCTACACAGTGCAGTCTGTGGTCTGTGGATAGGTTATATGGCAAAATGGTTGAACTCAGAGGTGCTAAGTGTCACTGTTGTGTAGTCTTCCTACTCATTTCATGTGATTTTGTTTAGGTATTACCAAGCACTATTGTGTATGTTGATGGAGCAAAGCTTTCAGCCTTGCAATAAAGCAGCTACTCTTTGAAACTGAAAAGACAGCTGCTTCACCCACCTGTAGGTAATCCATGCTACAGAGACTGTGGCCTTAGATAAATTCATTTAAACTGATAGTTTGTGAAGGCAGATTCAAGAAAATATTATAGGAAGTAGCTTGCAATTGGAGTGTCCTGTCTGTCATCTTTTTGACTCGGGTATCAATAAGAATTGTCTGCTTCAGAGCAAAACAGAATGGCTGCAAAAGCTGGTTTAAGTTTCTGTTTCTCCTCCTCTGAAAGGCAACCATCAAAGGTCCAGCAAAGACTAGGTGAATTTGCTGGCTTTAGTGTGTATCCAACAAAGTTGCTTTCAGAGAGTGTCTGAACACCTTTTCCGGAATTTTCAGCTAGTTCTTGTAGAGTTAACCTCTCTGACTGGCTAGTACTCGGTAGATGGATCTAAGAAAACATAATTTTGGTAGGAACCAAAAACTGCACAGAAACAATGTTAAGATTTGGGTATGGAGTAAAGAACGTGTATAAAGCTATATTGGTTTTCCATCTCCATTATTTGTGTTGTTTTCTGGTCTAAAATAATACACAGGGTGACTGGAACTGTGTAACTCCTTCCCTGTTAGGAGCAAGGGAGCTTGAAAAATTGAAGACTGGCCCACGGGGAGGATACGATTGAAGCTGAGAGATACATTAGTGTTGTGATGAAGATCAGTAGGGAAAGACCAGTCATCAGCTCTTTCAAGACAAGAATTATGGGTTATCAGGTGAAGTTGTTAGCTGACAGTTGACAAAAGAGCTGTTTCTTTGCATAGTGCACGATCAAATTGCAGAACTTGTGCCTTAGAACATAGCAGAGTCAAAAAAGTTGGGTTTGTGGACTAATGGAGGAAACTGGAAACCACCTCCCTGCTCTCCCCAGTCCTCAAAGTTATTTAAGTTATTTAAGTACATTAAGTTATTTAAGGGAATTTTAGGGTAAAATGTAGCTGCTACTTCTGGGATGAAATGCAGTTAACATGCAAAGCGTCTACCCTGAAACAGTTCCACTGGCAGTCCTGCAACCTTAGCATATGAGAAGATAAACTGGATAGAGAGTGGAGCAGAGTGAAGACACAACCACGACTCTGTTTTATTCCATGCAGGTGTGGGAACGTGCAAGTGCCATGTACTGATAAACCACCTAGCAGCTGACAAACAAGGTGCTAGAATTTTGCACCAAAATATATGTGACTAGAGCCACTCCAGTTCCATATGCATATGTTCAAGCTCCCTGTTTAGTTAAAGCTCCATAATCATATACTTAAGCTTTATAATCATACATATTTAAAATTGCGTAAGTATTCAGTTAAGAAATTGAAACTTATGTTGCTGTGAAAGAGCCTGAACAGATACAAGGGCCTTTTGTATCTGATGCTGTCTCAGGAAACCTGAGAAACAACAGTGATTCACAATAAGAACTGATAGCTGGAGAGGCTTTGGCCTTGTTGGCAGGCTGAGAAAAGACTAACAAACCTCTAATCAAGAAAGACTATCCTTGAAGTCTGCTGCATTCTGACAACACCTGGATGATCATCAAAGTATGTGAGGAAAAACATGATCAGATGTCCTTTTGGTTGAAATATCATCATTATAATGTTATTTTAATACTAAAAATCCCATTCACAGGTCAAAAGACCTCTGCTCAGGTGGGAGACTCTCCGCATAGCATGATTAGGCATTTAGTTATGTGCTCCGTATGCAAATTAGCTGAGTTAGTAATAAGAATTAAATCACCTAAATATGTGAAATTAAGGAGGAAGGGAGGGGGGAAGTTACAACTTCATTGTAACTGCTCACATCCGTTGATGGACTGAGCGTGTGTTCTCTCCCCCATAGGGATGCCTATTGGGTAAGAGCTACATGATTGATTTTTAGCTGGCTTTATATATTATTCTCATGCTTGTTCTTGCAGTTAGTATATTATATTGTCACCAGCAATATAATTCTCAGTTAAGATCAATTTTGTGTGAGTTACCATAGACTTAAATTGACTTAAAATTGGCTTAAAAACTTTAAAAATGTTTTAACTTGATGGGTGAATCTGCTATAATGTACCCTGAATAGGATAGTTGAATCACCCTCTGATGCACTGTGCTGCTGCAGAGGGCTCTGGCAGGCTAAGTGGGCTCAAGGGTCTCTGGGGTGGTAACAAACCTGTCAAACTTACAGGTGAGGGGGTAAAATCTTCCACCTTATTGGGGGGGGATAAATCCCTTATGCAGGTTAAGACCCTTTTAATGTGACAGTGTTCAAAATGCACTGAAATTAATGAATGAAAATTGTAACTTCAATACAAAAACATTGTCCTTGGCTGAAAAAAATCCTAGATTCACAAATTGCTGCTTTGGTAAATAGACTATACCCAGGGTATACTCCTGTATATTTGTCCTATGTTTCTGCTCTACTGTTACTTATCTGCCATTACTCATCGTCAGAAATGGGTGCTGACTCAGTACAGCAATTCCTAGATACATATGATAAAATAAACCAAAGGGTGTTAAATGCTCTTGGCATTTGCAGTACTAAAGCATATCTTGTTTTGCTTAAAAAGATTTCTGATAAAGTCAGCTAAGCTAAAATAACTGCATGCAGTTTTTTGTAGTGGTTTAAGTTAATTTCTTTAAAACCACATTCTTTCTAAAGTAGGGAAGGCATCTGCTCTCTCTTACCTTGCTCTTTAGCTTTTCATTCTTTTTTTTTCCCATACCACTACTGTTTTATAGTGGGGTTGCCCCTTTTTAAAGGTGTTCTCATCTGTCAAATGTAGCATATCAGTGTTGCAGAAACAAGTGATATTCTAAAATCAAGGCAGCTGTATCATATCTGAACATTGGCTTTTATTCTGTCAGCTATACTGGGGTTTTTTACCAACTTGAGGGGTTACCCTGTTACTTGGTCTCTGTATTTTTCCAGTATCTAATACGCTACTGATAATAAGATGGGAAGTGTCTCCTTTTCTTCTGAGAAAGCATCTTAAAATATAATTTGGGACGCAGTCTTTTAATTTCTGACTTGATTGGAGAGTTTGTCTAGAACTTTACCTAGAGGAGCTTTGTCATGTCCTCTGTCAGTTCAAAAACTAAACAGTGATAAGAAGTGCAGCTCGCTGGGTTCTCATGCAGCTTCTGTCAGGTAGAACTACTTTTGTTGGGTACAGCTTTTTCTGGGGGCTCATTAGGCAGGCTTGCTGTTTTCTGTTTACTACCATATTCCACTCCAGCAGAGGTTTTGTGCCACATGTATGAAGTGGGGAATACACAGTGTGGGTGAATCTGCTTGAAAGGTGCAAACCATTCTTTTAAAAGTTTTAATGGATGTATGCAGCATAACTGAGAATCACAAACACACAAAGGAAACAGAAAATGCCTGAATTCCATTTCTGTGGCTGCCCACTTGGTGAGACAGATAATTCCTCATGAAACCAGACTACAAGATGCCTTTACAGCACTATTCTGCAGTGTCTTTTAAGCTATAGAAGCCATAGATATTTTCCAGTGTATCTTGTGCAGTAAATTTAAACTGCATCAGTAACTGTATCCGTAGCTTTTCTTGTTTACCTTCTTTAGATTTCTAAGTAGTCCACAAACCTCTTAGGAAAACCACTACTATATAATCATAAAATAAGAAAACAATAGTATTTTTTTATCATATCCATAACTTTTGTAGATGACTTTAAATTCTGTTTCTTTTGATATACCAGCAAATGTTTTTCTTGTGGTTTCGATGTCTGTCTCTGTAGAACTGACTGTACCTGTTGTAGAATTTGGCAGGCAGTGTAAGCTGTTAGTCTGCCAAGTACTATACCTGTAGATGTCTCTTACTGAGTAAACGTGGTTGAAGATGTTAGTGGCACACCAGCAGAGGATAGGCTGTGTATTTTGGATGTACATTCCAAGACTTCTCATGGCTCTAGCCCCAGCTGGTGCAGCAAGATTTTTAATGGGAAATCATTTAATGTGTCGAAATAATCTGGGCATTTGCTGTTCCTGCTCTGTCACGATGGGAAAACCATATGTTCAGTTTGACTGGAGCTTTCTTTACTGTCCATAGCGTACCTGTGTCAGGCTTTTTCAGCTTGTGTGATGTTTTGAGGATAGACGCTAATATGCAACAAGTCATTCTTACTCACTTTAGTCAGCAGGAAGCAGGCACTGCTGCTGGTCACCTTATGTTGAGGTAAAAAGCTGTATGTTGTCTAACTCTTGGGTGTCTTTTTATTTTCTACTAGTTTTCTGTTATCTACAAAGAGTGGAAGTTATGATGAACTAGAAACGTTTTGAAAATGTGGGAAAAGATTAGAAGATGTAAGCAGTATGATCAGTCAAGTTGTGTGGGTTTGGGTTTTTTTATTACTGACATAAAGTATACTGCATTGCCTTGATCTCTTCCTTACCAGCCTTTTCCAGAGAAAAACCTTAATAAAGAAGTTGAATTATCAGGCCCACAAAATATTGCTTGAAGTCTAATTATCTTATTTTAATAGCAGGTTCCTCACCTAGCTCCAGTAGCAGCTCCTCTGTTAATCCAATGGCTTCTCTTGGAGCGTTGCAGACACTGGCAGGGGCCACAGCAGGCCTCAACGTTAGCTCTTTAGCAGGTAAGCTGTGTGTTTTAGTGGGTTGTGGGAGGAGCTGAGCATCATTCCTCAGTCTGTGCTGCTTCCCTGGGGGTTTTCCTGCCCCCTGCTTTTTGTAATAGTACAGAGTATTTGAAAGGTAATTGATCTGGCTCAGTGGAAGTACTTGGTCATCTCTGTTTTCTCTTGTACAGGAATGGCAGCCTTAAATGGAGGTCTCGGCAGTGGTGGTCTCTCAAACGGGACAGGTAGCACAATGGAAGCTCTCACACAGGCTTATTCTGGAATCCAGCAATATGCTGCTGCTGCATTGCCCACCCTCTATAACCAGAGTCTCTTAACACAGCAGAGTATTGGTGCAGCAGGAAGTCAGAAAGAAGGTAGGCAAAAAGGTGTAAAAACAGCTCGAGGGGTTTTCGAAAGGGCAGGCTTAGCCCTTGCAGCTACCTTATCTGCAGAGGTTTTTATTTGGCAGCATTTTTTACAGTTCTAGAGTTACTGAAGGAAAAAGAAGGAAAGGAAGAAGGAAAACCTGTGAGGTGTCTGTTAAGGGCTGTCCAAAGTAATTTTTATACAGTGGAGTTCTCTCAGGGTTTGTCTATTCTTAAATGCTTAGGATTGTACTCCTCCACTTTCCTGGAGTACAGAAGAGTGTGATGTATCAGGATGCAGCCTGAAAAATCCCACTGTCAATGAATCAGTTATGGTTTTGTTAACCTTGTTTTCCTGGTCCTTCCTTTCTTCCTGCAGCTACTTAATGCCAATCTCTTCAGCTTCAGAATCAATTTAACATGTAAAGTACTGAAGAATGTAGGAGTACATTTTCAGCAGAATGTAGGATGTTTAGAAAAGAACCTGTCAGATTACAAGTAATGCAATTACTTGTAGTTTGTATTGAGATTTACTTAATTGCTTGAGCTGCAAGCTTTGCATAGCCATTTTAGTTGGCATGTGGGGCTCAAACTCTTCAGCTTTCATTACAGCAAAGATCTGTGAACCAGTTTTGACACAATGTGGAAATCTCACATAAAAACAGTGAGAAAGAGCTGGAATTAGTTGAATGGTCAATCCCAGCAAAGGGTCATGCTGACTTATTCTGGAATCAAGTACTCCACAGGAGTGCAGACAGCAGTTTCATTGTTTTACCTAGAAAATGTGGCTCAAATGGCTCTTTCACCTTTTTTTTGTGAAGTGGGCCTATGTTATCCATGCTGTTTCTGAATTCCTGTTCCTATTTGTTGTTTTCAAGGTCCAGAGGGAGCCAACCTGTTCATCTACCATCTCCCCCAGGAGTTTGGGGATCAGGATCTGCTGCAGATGTTCATGCCATTTGGAAATGTCGTCTCTGCCAAGGTCTTCATTGACAAGCAGACCAATCTAAGCAAGTGTTTTGGTATGTTGGGTCTAATCATTACCTATAGGAAAGGCAGTTTATTTCTAGTAGTCTCTTTTCCAATATATTGTTTAGTCTGGCTTTTAAGTCAAAGCTAGTGACTTTTTTTCTCCATATTCCTAATAAATAACTCAATCCAAACTCTTCCAGCAATGAAACTGTATTTTCTCCCCAGTTACTGATTCCAGCCCCATTGACTGGAGTTATTCAAAATAGGCTCATTCAAAACCCTGGAGAAGTTTATTTTGAGGATGCTCTTTCCCTGGAGTTATATACAGCTTTTCATCTGAGAGAAATCTAAATATAATGGTACAAGTGTCATGCTGCCTTGACAGCTACTTCACTCCAACCAAACCTACTCCCATATAATGCCAAGAGGGTGATTTCAGTCTTGTATCTTTAATGAGCTTTCATATATAGATTAACATTCTCCAGGCTTGGTGTTCTCGGGTATGAGTTCTTATATATCAAGCTCATTTTTGTTGATATATGTTCTGTTGGACCAGAAAATGTTAATTTAACATCCTGAGCTTTGTATATCTTTTGGCCAAAGTTCCATACATCAGAAAGCAGTGCTTTGTCTGAGAGCCCTTTAGTAAGAGGCTCTTATGAAGAGTCTGCAACAGTTGGGAGCTTCTGAATATGGCATTTCATGCAAACCTCTCTTACCTTGCAAATACCTGCATTTCCAATCGTGAGTACCTGTTCTGAAGAGCTTTGTCACGGCTTAATTATGGGGTTTCCTTTCTTCAGGTTTTGTAAGTTACGACAATCCTGTGTCAGCACAGGCTGCCATTCAGTCAATGAACGGCTTTCAGATTGGCATGAAGCGTCTGAAAGTACAGCTCAAGCGCTCTAAGAATGACAGCAAGCCATACTGAGCGCCCCTCCCCTCCGGGACTGGAGTGAGAAGGATCTTCTGGTAAGTTGGAGAGGAGCGCACTTAGTGATTCGAAGCCCTAAGGCTGTGTTTTTACAGTCCTGGAAGCTGATCCATGCCTTCTATCTGGCACATCTTCCCCTGAAGACTCGGCTGCAGCCTCTGCTGAGAATCCCGCTTCGGATGGAGGACAAGTTTGTGCTTTTGTTTCCAGTGTTTTACTTTGGAGTTTAGGTGCCATATCGCTGAGGTGTTTCTTTTTTATTTTATTTTTATTTTACCTTATTTTTATTTCTCTTTTATTTGAAGTTTGCTGTGTTTGTAACCAGTGTGTGTTGAGAAGGACCAATGCCAGCTCCTTGGGGGTGGGGAGGCAAGGTTAAAGGGAGCAGCAGAAACTGACACCACACTGCCTTGGGCTAGAGAGGAGAAGGGGGAAGCAGAACTGACACCACACCACCATAGGCGAGAGGAGAAGGGAAAGCAGAAATAACACAGACCAGCTGATGAAAACAAAAGATGGGGAAAGAGAAGTGAGTCCATCCAACTTTGGGTGAGCAAAGAATTGACTCCATGTAGCCAGTGTCATACCCCATCCACTCTCAGAAATTTCTGCAGCTGTATGCTGTGGTTGGGGTTTAGTAAATCATCTCTAAAGCAAGAGACAGGCTAGAAGGGTGAACACATTAACAAGCCAAAGGAAAACTGCAGTGATTTTATTTTGCTGTATATAAAGTAGTGTTTATATAGCACTGTGAATGTACACAGCACTTTATAAAATTATTAGGTAGTATCCCTGCCCTGAAAATTTCACTGTCAATTTACAGTTGAATATTAATGAGATGCAGTAAATTACTCCATATTTAAGCAAACCTATTCTATGTACTCTACCTAGGTTTTGTAGAAAGGTATAGAGAGAGAGACAGCTTAGTCTGGATGAATACATCTGGGGCTGGAAACAAGAAACTTTTGATCCCTGATAATCTACAGATTACTTTTTTTTTTGACAATTTTCTTCTTAACAGTTCATCACGTTCCCCATCTCTGTGGAATTCCCCCTATTCTGTGGAATAATGTCCTTTTTGCAGAGTATTACTTTGAATTCATTCTGATAAGCGTAATATAAGTGCTGTTTGTTTCTCTATTAAAAATACTTCCATTGAGACACAAAGCCCAGAGTTACCCTAACACAGCTCTTGAGGCTCCTGTTTCATACATGTTTTTATAGGATTTGATTTCTCAGTTTTAATTCTGTTGCAAAGATAACTTCCTGTTGTGTTTTGTTTTCTAAACAATTTGTGCAGTGATTTAGTCTAGTAATTAGGTATTTATTTATACTGCAGTTTTCCTTTAAGGTGGTGTGTACCAATGCAAAACAGGCTAACACAGGAGCTGTGGAACCAGAGCAGAGCATTGAGCCATTCAGTCTTACTCTGCCTTTTGGTACTAGCTGTTATCTTCTATATTGAAGGAAAACTGAACACACCCCTTCAACGAACACACACTTTCTCTGCACACTTGTGAAATTGCTAATGCGTTGCTAAGGGCCTTTGTTATACACTGGTTTTAGGGGGCTCAAAGGATTTTTGACACTCTGGCCTGAGTTGTTCTAAGAAATCAAAGAGTAGAGTCCCATTTTATAACCACCAAATCCACCTCTGTCACAAGAGGAAGTTTACAATTTTTGTGTGTCTTTAACAGAAGTTCCATTTACCTCATTTTTCTCCTTTTTCTTGTTTTATTTGTATTCCTGGTTCGTGATGCTGTTTCCCAGTTAACACTGTAGTCTGGGAGCCAGGCTGTGTGGGTCAGACGTAGGGTTGAGACTTCCTGTTCTGCTCCAGCAGGAGGAGCACTAAACCCATCAAACCTGAGAGCTCGTGGTCTCTTGGGAATGTCGCTGGTCTGTTGGGAGTGTTGGTGTTCCCAGGGACAAGGCCTCTTGAGATCTCAAACCTCAGAAGTACAAGGCCTGACCTGTAGCATCCAAGAAGAGCCCTTTCCATTCTTAAATTGAAACTCAAACCATTGATGCCAGTCTGTCTGTACTGATGGCAGACAGGTAAATCTATCAGTATTACCCAAATCATTTTGTGGTGGCAAAGGTTCAGAGGCCAGATTGCCAAATTTCCCAGTTATGCTGGCATGTGGTATCCTTCTATGTTAATTATTTGACTCTCTAGAAACGTGAACATACACTGAAGTGAACCATGTACGCTTGAATTCTGCATGATGGGAAAGATGCGTCCTGGTTTTCTGAGAACAGAGTGTTGGAGTGTGAAGGCCTCCAGGGTGACAATGGGATTTTTTTTTAATATAAATAATATACTTTTCAAAAAAAAAAAAAGGAAAAAAAGAAAAAAATAAACCAACAACATATTTGGGAGCAACTGCTCCAAGTGCAACCTGCTGTAACCAAGAATGTTGTTTCTATTTTTATAGAAGTTTTATACTGCTCCAGGGTGGAGAATATTTATTACCTAAATTATTTCACTGGAAAAGATTAAAAAATAACCAAGGCCAGGGTTTTGTAGAATCCTGAATGTGATTGTTTTACACACATAATGATGTGCATGATTGAAACTACTGATTTTCAGTGGCCTGTTTGCAGCCCAACGACTGCTAAAGGGGGAAGATGAACGCTGTGAACCAGTGGAGGAGAGCACTGTGCTCTGGGGTCTCTACAGTCACTCTTACCTTCTTTACACCCTACCCCACTGTACTATCCAAGACCTTCGTCCTGTCTTTCTTTTAACCTGATGCTCTGGCCTCTTTACAAGTCATTTCAGTTGCCCAAAAGTAGGTATTTTAGCTTTGCATCCTGTAATGTGTCCTCAATACTGTAACTTATGGATCAAGCTTGGCATTGTTGCAAATAGGTGCAACTCCTATTGACTTTAGGAGATTGACCAGTTTACCCTGTGGCTTAGTTTGATCAGTGACTCCTCCCAGACATAATCACCCTCAGACACCTAACTTGGGCTAGCTCTTGTGCCTTACTGGCATAACTGTAAGTATTGCCAAAAAGCAAAAAGAAAACAAAAAACCAAACAAATCTATGCAGGTTAAGTTTTAAAAGGTGTGATCCTCAGATGGTTTGAATCAGTGCAGTTCTGCTCTGTTCAGAAGAGCTGCATAAGTTTTCACCAGCTGAAGATGTTGCCCTTTTCGTGTATTTGTTTCAGATTTCCCTTTCTTGGTGTATCTATGTATATGTTGCCAAAGTTAATAAATGTATTGAGTTTGTGAGTTGGGCAGATTTTGTTCTGATAACAGAACTGATCAGATGAAGTCAGCACTTCTGTGTCTCTTCGGTGGCTGCCACTGACTGTGGAGATTTAGGCTCTCATTTACCTTCCAGTCTTAAGTCAGGTTTCTTCCTCACTCATTGGCAAGGAAGTCTGGGATTTTGGGGACTTGGGGCTTTTAAATTTTATTGTCTTTTTAATTCCTATCATGCTCTCATTCAAGTGCAGATCAAATCAGTGTCAAATGCTTTATATCCTGGATAGGAGGATAAGGGTTGGGTGAGTTCAAATGAACTGCAGAAGGATTGGTTTAACTAGCCACATGGACAAAGTATTCTGTATGCTTATAAACCAAAGAATCTGAATTTTCTACAACAAAAGCTAGTAGGTCTTTTGATGAAATGGAATTCCATGTGCCACCAGGAAAGCCTGGAGAAGAGAAGGCTGCGTGGAGACCTCATAGCAGCCTTCCAGTGTCTGAAGGGGGCCTGTAGGGATGCTGGAGAGGGACTCTTCAGTAGAGACTGTAGTGATGGGACAAGGGGTAACAGGTTAAAACTTAAACAGGGCAAGTTTAGATTGGATATAAGGAGGAAATTCTTTCCTGTTAGGGTCGTGAGGCACTGGAATGGGTTGCCCAGGGAGGTTGTGAATGCTCCATCCCTGGCAGTGTTCAAGACCAGGTTGGACGAGGCCTTGGGTGATACGATTTAGCGTAAGGTGTCCCTGCCCACGGCAGGGGGTTGGAACTGGGTGATCTTAAGGTCCTTTCCAACCCTAACGATTCTATGATTCTGTGAATATTTTTAGAAACAAGACAAAAATGGTCTACTTCATACATTTTATTTTTCTCTCACATTGTTTTTACTAGAAATATCATAATAAGGTATATGTATTGTGAACAATTGAAGTCTTAGTCTGATGCCACTTCGTATCGAGTACTATGGTAAAGAAAATCAGTCTTCAGTCCCCTCAATAAGTAACAGTCCAAAATAGGATTATCTCTTTGTAGCTTAGTTTTTTCTTCCAGTAATACAAAACTTGCATTATTAAAAATGCTTTTCATAATTAATGATTAAATTTTAATCCTAAACAGAATGAGGATTGGAATTTTTCAAAAGTACCTGACACAGTGATGGTGAATATCGCTTCATACTTTAATGGTGAAGCAGTTTGCTACCTGTGGGCACTACTCACTGGAGAATAGGAGCCTCAGAAAATTTCTCCCTGCAAATACAAGGAAAAAGCCTTTAACCTGAATACTGAAGATCACGTTGCAGCATAGATTCTGCTTGCATGCTAGAGTTAATTGAAGTGCTTCTTCTGTAATGGTTGAGAGTTAGGGAAGAACAGCCAAGCAGAATGAAACTGTCCCATTTCATTTGGAAACATCTAAAAGCAATTTGGATAAAGCAAATTTCAAATAAAGGATGCAGCCATGAACATGTAAAATGCTTTCAGAGCTTCTTGTTGTAGACCTTTAAACACAAGGATATTTATGTATCCCTGAGCGTATCTACCACAAAATATAAACCACAGAAGGCAGAACTATCACAATTGTGAGATTAAAACAAACTGGAATAACTTTCCACAAGTCATTTAAGTTCTTATCCAGCATCTCATGGCTCTGCTCTTGCAGGCCAGTCCTTCCTCAGGGCTTTAATGAAACTTTGTCTTTCTCCTCAAAGTTGCTGAGTGAAATAATTGGAAAATCTCTATCAAAAAACCCCAAACAAATCACACAAAAGAATTTCTGTGGTGCATGCTTAGATGTCACTTGATTTCATGCCTCTTGTTTCTCATGCCTCAGTTTGTGATGAATTTACCTTTCTGGTTTAGGATCCCAGAATGTTCTTTGTTTCTTGCACAGCTCACAAGCTGAGGGGAGGAAACAAAGGTATTTATACCACTTAATAGAACAATTATTTTATTTATAAACTCGTCAAGAAAGCTTCAGAAAACACTTTTTTTTTTTTTTTTTCTATTCATCAAACTGGCAACAGTGACTGTAGAGCTTCTCAGAGCCCAGAATCCCCTCCTCATGAAGTCAGGGAGCTGGGGACAGAAAATCCCTGTGTAGGTCTAATGGCATGAAAAGTGCTCAGCTAGGACAAGTCTTAACTTGCAGTCAAGTCTTAAGGAATTCTTCTCTAATCTATGGAGGTTTTGTCTTGTATAACTATTTTTCCCCCTCCCGTTTGTTCCAAATCACCCACCCCAGTTTCATGGGCTCCTAGCGAATGAGAAGGGACTGTAGCTGAAGGAAAGAACATGATTTCCTGGGCTACCAGTGCTGAAGAACTTCCCACGTTAGGGTGTAGGAAAAGTCTCAGCTGTCAAACCACCTGTGAATCCCTTATGTCCTCTGTCTTGTCTCTCATGGTCTCAGTCTCTGTGGGCAAATGTTAGCCCTGGAGCCGTATTTTTTGGAGTTGGTCTCCTGGGGAGGGAGCTTGCTCTGTTCTCCTCCTAAACAGAGCTAGTGCAGACACTGGGCACAGGGCAAGGTGAATGCATGCTAACCAATGTGCCACTGGGCTGTGGAAAGCTCCCCAGACTGGGTGTTGAGAGGGAAATCCAGGCCTCTACTTTGATTTGATTTCTGGCAGTTTGATGTTTACTTGGTGTCCTTCATGTACTTTGACTTTTACTTGTCCATCGTTGGCATGTGCTGCCCTTCCCCTGTCAACTCCCTTCCCCAGGAGATCTCATTGTACAGTGCCCATTCTTGTTCTCTCTCTCCGTGTTTGGATGTACTGCTCTGTGTAACTCAGTGGGTCTCCCTCTTTCTGGTTTGTTTTTTTTTCTAGATTCCTGCCGTTTGTTCATCGTTGTGCCTAAAGCATGTCGATGTGGCGTTCAAGTACATCGTCCAAATCCTTGTCTCTTCAGCTTCTCTGATGCTTGAACTCTCACCTTTGACCTTGTGTTCACCTTTGACGCTGATGTGTATTTTTATTACGTTTGTTTCTTTCTTTTTATTTTCTTTTGGTTGGGTTTTGTTTTATTTCCGTGCTGCCAAATCGGTTTTGCTAGAAAGACTGCTGCAGGGGAATATTTAAACTTGCATTTGAATATAAAAGAATTTCTATTTTTCTAGACCTTCGTAAGATAACCACTTGATTTTGTGAATCTGATTCTTTGTAATTGTCTTCAGAGCAGCCTTGCTAGCATACCTTGTGAGTATTTGTATTTCTGTGAACATACAGCCAATCACTTTCGAGACTTAGGGTTGTTTGGTTTTTTTTCCTGTGTGCTTTAGTTGGGAAAACCACAAAACAACACAGTTTCGAAGAGAAGGTCAAATCTATGGTGTGACTCAAATCTTTCAGGAGACTTCCTAGTCACATTTTGCTGATCTGGTTTCTGGGCTTGAGGAGACAGCATGTGTTTTTATGAGTTCAGACTTGTGACTTGAGTGGCATCAGCAGAAAACACTTGAACTACATTTTTCTTCTGATTGTAGCTACATAATTTTTTTGCCCTGATTTCTTGATTTTTTTTAATTATTATTTTTATTTTTTTCCCCTGCTACCCTGTGTGATTATCAGTCTGCAGTGAAAAAATGATCAAAGTTGATGTTGTATTTTGTTAAGCTCCAGCATGCTTGGGTTTCTTTTTTTGTAACTACAATCTCCTCAGCAAAATGTGATGTTTCTGTTTTAATCCTTCAAACTAAGATAGTGCCCAGAAATGTTCTGCATGTTTCCTGCTGTTTTCTTCACACCCTCGTATATATCACCTTCACCTCTCTGTTTTCTATAGTTTGTGCAAAAACTGAGCAATTTAATGGGTTTCAAAGGTATCCTTTAAATTGGTGTTTTTGGTAACGACAATTATCTGATCAGAAGCCACCTGAGGGCATCTACCTGTGCACTTAGACTGTCTGCCTGACAGAGCACCTGGACCTTGCTCCATCTCCAGTGCTGTCAGAGGCACCCAGGGGGCTTGGCTGTACTGTTCCTGTACCGGAAGTTTTGGTGGAAGGAGATAGCTGGGGAGCAGGAAGGTGGGGGAACTTCACAGTGTTTCTGTTCCCAAAGTTATCTGAAGCTAGGGCTCCTTTGAAACAGCTTTTGTAGCATTCAGGGCACATTAGTGTCACATCCAGCCCCAGTTTAATACCATCAGTCAGACCTTGATGGCAGGATCCTGGAAAGGAGGATCTGGGTTAGCTCTTGAAATAAAGTGATGGAAATACCCCAGAGAAAGCACTTGTAAACCTGGTCCCACAACTGCTGGCTCTTTTCCCAAGCGACAAGCACAATACAACAGCCTCTGCAGCTGTTACCTGAACAGGGTACCATCCCCAGCTCTCTTCTCAAGGGCCTTAGCTGGGGAATCTCTCCGGAGATTTTTTACTTTTTGTTTAGTTTTTAATTGGGTAATGAGCTAAGCAGTTTTGTTTCTGGCTCGCAGAATGAACTAGAACAGGTTACTGCTTTCTGGGTAGCAGGCTTTCCCCCCGCCCTACGTACCCATCTGCACAGGTAGAAACTGGGATGTAGCTTCTAGACGAAGAGCGTGTACTGTGATGAAGTTTCAGTCAGAAGGAGAAGCAAGCTTGTGTAGGTATCTTTAACAGTAGAAAATAATGTGAAATGAAATCCCAGGAGAAAGGGTTTTGTTGAGAAAATAAATCGTGTTTGATTGGATGGAAATCTCACTTTTGTCCAGTGTTTGGAAGAATGCAAAGATGCGAAAGGATTTCTTTTCTGTCCTACTCAGTTGGCTGAGGATATCCTCAGTAGATGCAGGCTAGAGTTGCAGAGACAGTCCTTAATCTGCTTATAGGACAGACCATGTTTGGATATGGTAAATACACCTGGGAGTAAAGCATGAGGCTGGATGATAAAAGGATAGAGCCTTGTTTATTTGGGAGGTAGGGTTGTGGGCTGGCTGCTGTTAGTCCCACAGTCTGAATGCACAGGGCTGTGTGTCAGTGGGGGGCACTGGTACCCTGCAGTGTATTGAGTAATTGCCAATAAGTTTCTGTACGTGAGCATTTGGTTCCATCAGGAACTTTGGAGAAACCTGTGGAAAAACTATCCGAAGAAAACCAAAATGCCAAACGTTGGATGTTTCTTTCCTTTCTTCTTTCCTTTTCTTCCTTTGGTTGTTTTAATTGTTCTGTGGTGGTTTTAATGGATTTGAGACAGTGGAGCAGCAGCTGCCTTTCTGATTTTTGGCTGCTTTTTGTGAATAATTTAAAAAGAAAATTTACATTTTGGAGACAAACCTGTGGGCTTTTTTATTGGTACAAACATTGTATTTAACACTAGGGGTTTTGTACAGTTTTTTGCCTTTTCTACTAGAAAACAATGTAAAGTGATTCACAATGTGACGAGAAAACAAATTGCCACTATGACCAAATGTAGAGTCTGTTCTGCAGTAATGGGATTTAATCAACTCGAAGTCGTGGTTCAGTCGTAGAAATGCTTTTCTTTACCTTGTTTTGAGCTGTTCCTTTCATTTTTTTTTCTTGTTTTGATTTGCAAAACAAAAAATGTCTTTTTTTTGTGTGAAATTGTGTTGTACTCTGTAGAGAATTACAGATTTTACTTTAATGGTTTAAAACGCAGAGGAGCACGCGTTGCTTTTCTGATCCGATGGCAGAGTTCGTGTAGTGGATTTCAAGATGAAAAGATTTGTTACAAGTTTGGAACGAGCGAGTATGTGTTAAAGGAATTTTCTTCCTTTTGTGTGTGTGTGTGTTTTCTTTTTTTTTCCTTTTATTTTTTGTCCCAAAGGGCAACTTAAAGCTGTTTTAATTGCACAGACACACCGACAACAAGTCATTTTGTATATGCCAAGTGTGGTACCTTCCTTTGTTTATTTGCTATTAAACTGTTTGAGAAGAGTCCTTGTGTGTTGTATTTGTGTCTCAAACTTGAGGTTCTTTCTGGGTGGGAAGATGAGGAGAGATGAGGGAATCTTCCATTTACTTAGCTGTGAGCTTCATGGTCCAGTACCACTTGTTCTGGATGTACAGTATAGCCCTGGATGTAGAGGAGCTGCTTTGAGTAGAAATGGGAAAGGTTTTGGGGTTGTATAGCCTCCATTTTGTAAGATTTGGCACTGTGTAGCCACTTGCCTGGCCACGCACTGTGCTTCATGGTGTTTCAGGGGCTAAATAACTTCAGCGTGACCCAGACTTCAGCTATATAGGGACAGCACATGTGCGTGGTGGTGTGTGGGATTAGACAGGCACCAGCTCATACTGCTCCTATGAGCCCCATACCTGCCACTGCCTCCTTACCCCTGCAGAACACTTCCAAGCTTGCTGAACCTGTCCTGGTTCTGCCTCAGTACTCCCAGTCCTGGAAATACTATACAGGGAAACCAATAGGTTGGGATTATTTCCTAGCTCAGGTTTTGTGATAAGGAGAAGTTTACCCACTTTGCTTTTAGAACTACGATATGTTATTCATGTGAAATGAATACTAAACAAGTATTTGGTGTAGGCAAAGTATAATCCGTTTAGAAACTTGCCATGAGTTTGACACGAATATTGCCTCTCTCAGAAGGAAAGTACCACAATGGCCATGACTTTGACACATTTCTGAAAGCCCAAATTCAGTGATGTTCCTCTTTCCTTCTCCTGTCTTGCATCTTGGAGACTGCAAGCGCTTTCAGGGCAGCTACGTTTCTCCTCTGTGTCCTTTTCCTGTGTTATCTGGCATACTCAGTTCCACCCCATTACTTCCTACACGACTGTAAATCTGAGAGCACTTGCAAGCATCGGGATTCAGCGCTGCATTCCTGTCCCTGCAGCGCACCAATTGCGATGCGAGGCACTAAGCCATCTGTTGCAGAGTGTGCTGGGATCCCTGCGGTTAATTTGCAGCTGTTGAGAAGGGAGGCTGGGGAGATTTCAGCTCAGATATGTCTGAGCTGAAGGATGGAGACAAACAACTGAGTCAGAAAAAGGGGTTGTTTAGGCAGGATGGAAGATTCTTGCTTATGCAAGAAGTTGGCAAGACTTCCCTTACATGAAGCTCTGTCAGTTGTATCTTACAGAACTGACACTAGAGCCCTGGGGGTAGATGTGTCAAGAGCCAGTGTGTTTATCTCTGATAAGAATCCGCGTTTCACATGAGTTGTTATATTTGTCAACATCAGTAGGAAAGACACAAACCTGTAGATTAAGTCCTGATGTTGAATATTTTAGAAGTAGTTTCTCCTCTCACATCCACCTCCACCTTTCACTACTTGTTTTGACTCCAATCTTCCTGACTTTACCAGCCATGCTCTGCTGTCTTCATATGGCCAGGAGTCACCAGGATACGTTATGAAGACCAATGGGGAGGAGGACAAGCAGCTCAGTGTGGTCACTCTGAAGAAGTGACTGCGTGATTAGCTACACTGCGTGTATAGCTCCACTGCATGACAGGTGAGATTCCCTAACTTGGTGTTTCCATGCACCTTCCAGGCTTACTTGTTTGCAGTTCCTGAGAAGAAACTGGACCATTTACCATAGAAGCTGTACCTCAGTCTTGCACAAACTAGAGCCACAGACTGATCATCACTCTGCCATTACTCTCTCGAAGCAGCACAGGTAGTCAGTGTCTTGGTGGTTCTACCCATTTACCCCTCCTTATTTAGGCAGCTGCACTGGGCTTGGGGTGGGATGTTCCGTATCAAGAATATATTTCTGGTTTCTGAAAATGACCAGTATGAGCTTGATGGAGCTCAATCTTACTTTACTAGGATAAGTTTTTATCTCACTAAGCGAGTTGTGAGTTGATTCTTAAGACACTAAGCATTGTTTCATAGGAGAACTCAAAAACAAGAACAGTGTGATCAACAAAATGCAGGATAGATGGATCATTCCCCTCCTGTTACATGGGGTTTGTCAGACTGCAAGGCATCCTTTTCTCACTTTGCCTTTTTCTCTGTGCAATCTGACAGTGAATACTGAGGGGAGAAGTGCTTTGGTGAAGTGGTCCGAAAGCATCAGGATGAGTTTGAGGTACAGGCAGGTCACTTGTGGAAGGTCAGTTTAGAAAGTAGTCTGTCCTGCAGACGTGATGTCATTTCTGGTTTTCCCTTCCTTGAGTCCTGGCTTGATTCTTTTGTGTAGCAGACTCCAATGTTTGCTGTGCCTGGCCTCTTCTCCAGTCCTGAAATGTGATGGCCTCACCATTTTCAGTGCATTCCATGTGGCTCAGTCTTCTGCATCTTGTGTCCATCCCACCACCTTCCTCCAGAGAGACACATAAGAATTACTGCAGGGAGCAGAGACTTAAAATTCTGAACTGGACCTTTATGGAAGCCCTAGAACCTATAAAGTACCTTGATAATAACTTAAACAGTGCTGCAGAAGTGATTTTGCACAGTGACCAGCTGTCCCTCAGCACTCTTGTGGGGTTTTCCCACAGTTCCTACTTCCAGAGTCTGAGAGTACGCGGAGTCTGTACTGGAACATCATCTGGCACATCACGGCTCTGAAGAAACAATGCTAGACTTAGTAATGCAAATGTCATGGAGTATATAAACTCCCAAAAGAGAATCAGTCTTGACTGGAGCAAGACTTTAAATTGCTTTGCTTCTAAAACTTTTTCTAAGGATGTTTTGGATACAGGTATGAATGGAATCTCTTAAGATCCTTAAGATCATGAGGATGATGTAAAGCCTTTGGGCAGACTGGTTTCTTACTCTTGCGTGTCCTGCTCCCCTTAGGGACATTACCTCAGGAAGGCTCCCTTGGGTTTGTGTTTCCTTAGGCAGCCATGATGTGGTGGCCTGTGGGATGATGCTGTTGGTATTTACCTTTGCTTGTGGGAAAAACCACCACTAAATTCACATAGAAGCAGGGAGGCAGCTGGAGACATCCCTGCATGTGCGTCTGTCATTAAAACCCTGATTTGCCATTTCTTCTCTTTGGCCTGTAAAACGATCCCAAAACACGTGTGGGAGTTCTGTATCTGAAAAACACAAGACTTCCCTGAGGCATCCCCTCCCTGCCCTTCAAGTTTGGCTTCTCTTCTTAGGAAGGACAGAGTAAATCTATAGATAACCAAGACCAGGCCCATAACAAATACAGCACATCAATGGCTGTATGAAACTGGACTCCTAGAGGAGCCAGTCTACCTGGGTTTTTTTTACTCTTTCAAAGGTGTGTAGGAGAGTTAAAACTATCTCTAATTGGGGAAACAATTCTCATATACAATCAGAAGGTGCAGAAATCTGTTGCTTTGGGTCATTAGAGTCATTTTGGTCATTAGACTCATGAGAGTCCAGAAGAAGGCCACAAAGTTGTCCTGAGGGCTGGAGCACCTCTCCTATGGAGACAGGCTGAGAGCTGGGGTGGTCAGCCTGGAGAAGGCTTTAGGGAGACCTTACAGAGGTTCCCAGTGCCTAAAGGGACTACAAGAAATCTGGAGAGGGGCTTTGGACAGGGGGCTTTAGGGACAGGACAAGGGGAATGGCTTTAACCTGCCAGAGGGGAGGTTAAATGTTAGGAAAGAATTCCTCACCATGAGGATGCTGAGGCGCTGGCACAGGGTGCCCAGAGAAGCTGTGGCTGCCCCATCCCCAGCAGTGTTCAAGGCCAGGTTGGACGGGGCTTGGAGCAAGCTGCTCTAGTGGAAGGTGTCCCTGCCCATGGCAGGGGGTTGGAACTGGATGAGCTTTAAGGTCGCTTCCAACCCAAACCATCCTATGATTATTGTCATTCATCATAAAAGATCAGCAAGTTCTGGATGCAGAATTTCAGCAGTGCCTTTGGCATCTTCAACTAAAAACTCTTGGAGAACCGTCACAGGTATCAAAAGGCAGCGAGCAAGTCAGTCATGAACAAAGCCTTTCAGAATGGTTAGTTTCTTGTCCCTGGAATTCAGAATTCAGTGCCATATCCAGTAAATCTGTGCCAGAGTGGAACTTTGTCCATGGAAAAGGCCAGCTGTACTCCTCAAAAGCAGAGCTGAGTTTTGTGCCTGGTAAAGTACCCGGCACATTGCTGCAAGTGTAATACTGCACATGTGTAGCTGCTGGAGCCCCAGTTCATACCTTCTTAAAGGCACGTATTGTTCCTAAAGCTACTCTCCCAGCTGAGGCTGCCACCTCCCAGCTTAGCCCAGCACCACCAGAGCTTGGCAAACGGGATGGTTGGAGGGAGAGGGAGGAGACAATCAAGACCTCCCTGTGACTGTGCTGTCTCCCCATGGGGTGTTTATAAGCCGTGTGCTGGCGGGCAGGCGTGGGCAGTTGGCTCGCCGTGACCTTGGGAGCTGGGAAGCCTGAGTAGCATTCCTGGGAGCCATGTGAGCCAGACTGGCAGGCGCAGCTGCGGCCAATGGGGAGCAGACCAGCACTGGCTGCTCGGGTTGAGTTTCATTCCTCTTGCTTGGGATTTTTCTCTTTCCCTCCCTGTTGTGCTTTTTCCTCTTTGTTTATGGGAATGGACAGGCGGATGCACTGATGGAGTCCTAGCAAGCAAGGCATTTGCCCACTGGATTTGGGATTCTACAGTGCTGAGCAACCACTTCTTGCCATTGCCTACCACAACTCCAGCCCCCTGCCATGGGTGGGCTTTTATGGCTCCAAACCTTCTGAGCACACAACCCGCCCTCCTCTATCAGGGCATTTTATGTTGTGTTCTCTTCTATGCACTTGCTTTTTGTTGTCCTTATAGGTTAGTGTATGAGGCTTTTTAATGCATGGGAGATGGGTCAGGACCAGACAAAGCAACAGATAGAGAAAGGACTCCATCTTTACCAGTCTAATCAGACTGAAAAAGCCCTGCGAGTGTGGACGAGGGTGTTGGAGAAGTCTGCGGATCCTGCTGGCAGGTTTCGGGTTTTGGGTTGCCTCATCACTGCTCACGCAGAGATGGGCAGATACAAAGACATGCTGAAGGTAAGGAACTGGAGATGAATGCATGCCATGATGTGGTACCCACTGCGGAGAGTGGCTGGAGATCAGAATGTGAAATCGGGGGGGGGTATTTTGTATATAGTAGAACATACCAGCTATTGAGTGTGAATTGTGGGCTGCTGTAATCACTGTGTTTATCAATAGCTCCAGCCCACAATGTACACAGAATACTACTTTTCATTGGGTCTGGTCCCTCAGGATTCCCAGGTTATTGTGGTTCTCCAGTTAATCACAGGGACCTTTCTTAACCTGTTCCCCACATGCAGGCACACCATACAACCAAGCTTCAGGAAAAGAGATGAAAACAGGGCCTTTACTGCACTTGAAGCTGTTTACACTGTATGTCTGTAAAAAGATCTCCATGTGGATTCTGCAGAATAAGCAGCTGTCTACATTGTAAAGACATATCTGTTATCTTGTTCAGATGATGTTTGACATCTTATATAGATGTTACATTGGTTTTATTACAGTTCTTTGTTTGCAAGGGGGCTGATTAAATGGGGAAGGAGGATGCTTTTTTGGCAGGGGGACTGCAACATTCCAGGAGAGAATGTTGAGGTCAGAGAGGAGCTCCCAGTTGTCAAGACAGCATAGAAGAAAGGATATACAGGGCTTGATGGAAGAGTGGTGGAAAGAAGCTGAAGTCGCATTTCAAGAGTATGAGGATAAATGTGTTTGATTAAATGAGCCAAAAAGCCAATGTGTGGATGCAAGAAGTAACAGAATGCACATAGAGAGCAGCAGGCAATGTTTGGGAGGGTGACTCGGGAATCTAGGAAACGAGGCAAGAGGATGTTGTAATAGTCTTAAGAAACCATCACAGCCTGAAATAGGGTCTTGCTAAAGGGTTTTGATATTCTTCTCCTGGAGTTTTGGTTTGCTTCTTACTAGGTTAGTAATTATTCAGCATTTAGCACAAAATGTGAACAGGAGCCCACATCTCATTGAAAGGATTTTGGTAGCTCTGTTTAGAGAGGGGGAGAGCACATCTTACTAGTAAACCCATGCCCTGTCTTAAAACCAAATACTTAGGGTGAAGAAGAAAAGAGGGTTATTAATACACTTGGAAAACATCTGAAGAGAAACAATTCTGGTAATGATGTGGAATTACGTGGTGGCAGAAACAAGAGACTGATTAGGGAGAAGTAAAAGGTTAAGATGTGGCTACCTGAAGGAAATAGTTGAAGACTTCTCAGGAAAGCAAGAAACAAGCAGAGGAGTGGGGTCAGTATAGAATCATAGAATATGCCTGAACCCTAATTTGTTATCAGAGAACAGAAACTGGGATCAGAATAGGTGAATTTTAGTTCTTCCCAGTATTAGGAAGAAAAAGTGGCTTCAGTCAAACTGAAGATTTTATACCATGAGTGATCAAAAATAGAGGAAGGAAAACTTTAGCAAAGGAAAGAACAGGAGAAAAGGAGGCAGAATTAAAGGCATGAAATGAACTGTGATTTCAGAAGGGTTATGATGGAGAGAAAAATTACTTCACACCAAGGAAAGAGGCTGTGGCAATCGGGAAATAACGAACTTGTACAAAGGTAAGGGAATGCAGGGAGCCATGAGCTAATGCACAGTACTGGGTCCGTACATCAGCTTTCCTACAGTGTGAAGGAAGCTGAGAACATGCATCCCCAAATACATGCAATTGTGGTTGGGTTTTTTTTTTTTTTGTTCATTTTGTGAAGAATGTAAAATGTTCTAGTAGCTTCAATTATTATGTGTTGGCGCTATAGAAGAAAAGGAAGTAATTGGTGCCCTTGGGAATTGTTATCCATAAACCTAACTGATAATCTGTAACGAAAATACATACAGAGAAAATTGCTGTATATTTACCTTTGCTACTGGTATTAATTCAAGCCAGCAGTGTGCTTGGTTCACCACAGAACACTAAAGAGTTGCTGCTCAGAAGAGTGAGCAGTCTAAAAGAAAGAGACTTCAAGTCATTTAAGAGAACTGTATGCAAGGAATCCTGAAGGTAACAGAACAAAACCTGTGAAAACTGAAATTTGTTAGTGGAAAAACTGATGAAAGTAGCAGCTTGTTTACTCTTATTAAAGGGTACTTTAATATCTTAAGAGTTCAGAGAAAGTGGAATAGATTAAAGTGAGTGAAAGAAAACTGAGCAGTGGTGTGTCAGATGTGTCCTGCTTCTCATTAGGGCTAACAGCTTTCTTCTACTAACCACCAGCCGAGTTAATGTGTGGAGAGAGGGAGAGGTTTCTTCAGGCTGCTCATAGACCTTTTAAACCATCAGATAACTGCTCAGTGTAGACGATGGTTCTCAGTGTGTGCTGCTGGACTTTGCCCTGCTCAGAGACGAGCCATTTCTCCAGTACACGGTGCTATTCTGTGGATGTTTGAGCTGCATAAATCGACTATATGCTTTTATAAACACTGTCTACACTGTCTTTTCTACTTCAAGTTTGCAGTGGTACAGATTGACACAGCACGGGAGCTGGAAGACCCAGATTTCCTTACAGAGAGCTACCTGAACCTGGCTCGCAGCAACGAGAAACTCTGTGAATTCCAGAAAACAATCTCTTACTGTAAGACCTGCCTGAACATGCAGGGTACCACGGTGAGCCTGCAGCTGAATGGCCAGGTGAGCCTCAGCATGGGCAATGCCTTCTTGGGCCTCAGCACCTTCCAGAAGGCTCTGGAGTGCTTTGAGAAGGCTTTACGCTACGCACACAACAACGACGACAAGATGCTGGAATGTCGAGTCTGCTGCAGCCTTGGGAACTTCTATGCCCAGCTAAAGGTGAGGTCACTAAGGGACAGAAGGGAGATTGTGCCATGGATTCAGGAAAGAACTGGATTTCAGGTTATTGCTTTGCTGTAGGAAGTGAAGTACTGAGAGAGCATTGTAAGATACTGTCTCTTTGTAAAATCACCATCCTTCAGAGTAAGGATGGCAGGATTAGTGCAGTGTTTATATAGCACAGCAGAAGCAGCTGTGACTATTCCTGTGTTGAAAAGATCAAACTTAGCTACAAAGAAGATCACATCAGCGGACGTACTGTCTGTACACAGGGCTGGCAGCCAGAACTCACAGATTCTCTACTTCCACCACTACTACAGGCAAATAGCTATTGATGTGAGCAAAACAAGGCAAGAGCTGAGGATGGGGGTGATTTGCCAATTCTGACTTCTACTGCAAACAGCAACAAATAAGTTTTCCTCACAAAGTCTTGATTTTTGTCACTAGTGGAAAACTCACCAACTGAAGCATTGAGAACTATCTGTAAACCTCTCTCATAATACCAAAAATAAAGACAATAACATTGTGCTGGATACTTTGAAGGTATGAAATAAGAAGGGAGAAAGGAAACTTTTAAAGTTGAGGTTTCCTATGTGCATCTTGGAGAATTAAAAGACATGAGGACTTCTTCAGCTCTGCAGTCTCATGTAACTTACTTGAGAATGGGTTTAGAAAGATAATAGTTTTACATAATTATTGTAAAGTAAGATTTCTTTTAAAAATGCTTTTAATCCAGAAAGATGCCTAAAAATGAAAATATGTTACGTTATTACTTCTTTTGGATTTGGTGAGGCCATGATTCTTTGTTCCTCTTTCCTGCAATATGATGGATAACCAGATTCTGACTTTCCATATGGAGAACATAAGGGCTCCATGTAGATGTTGAAAGCAGGGATGATGTCAGAGAAGAGAAGGTTTTCGGCCTTTGGTTATAGAGGAGGGTAAATGGTTCCTGCAGAGTAAGGCTCACGACATACCTTAGAACATTCATTTGCTCTTTCATTGCCCAGTGTCCTGAACCCAGAGGGTAATAATAACTCCATATATGGCAATTCCACCTTCCACAGTTTGATACCCACTGAAAACATTTAGGGAAATGCAGCATGTGGAAGGTGAGCAGCAGCAGTTGAAAGGTGTACAGAAATATTAGTAAATAAGATATTGCTTTTTTAATCTTTATTTTTGCTGTAACTAGTGGATGTCTGCCTGTCTTACAGGACTATGAGAAAGCCTTGTTCTTCCCATGTAAAGCAGCTGAGCTGGTGAATGATTACGGCAAGGGCTGGAGCTTGAAGTACCGTGCAATGAGCCAGTATCACATGGCAGTGGCCTATCGGAAACTGGGGCGCTTGGCAGATGCTATGGACTGCTGTGAGGTACAGGGTGCAGGCAGATGCAGAGCTGTCACAGGTTTTCTGCAAGGGGATCTTGCCTACAGGACTGGGAGGAAGAGATATCCATGGCATTTGCACTTGGCTCTACACGTTCCTGCTGCCTCCCAGCCTTAGAACTGCAGTTTCAATAGCCCACGGGGGCTCAGAAGTTTGGGTCTATGAATTCCCCTTGGTTGGGAACATGTGAACAAGACTCTGTGCCTGCAATGCACAGCCCCAGCCCTGCTGTTTTGAACCAGGAATAAGCTCTTTTACTGACCAAAGACAATTTCTTTCAGGAGTCCATGAAGATTGCCCTGCAGCATGGTGACCGGCCTCTGCAAGCGCTGTGTCTGCTGTGCTTTGCGGATATCCATCGCAGTCGCAAAGACATACAGGTACAGCTCCTTCCTGCCAGGAAGGACAGAGAGGATAGCAAGAGGGTGTGCAAAGCAGGCCATAGCAAAAAATGTTTTCCTCCCTGCTTCTACAGACAGCCTTTCCTCGGTATGATTCTTCCTTGAGCATCATGACAGAGATTGGGAACCGCCTGGGCCTGATCCAGGTGCTGCTTGGAGTGACCAAGTGCTGGATGATCCAGAAGGAGCTGGACAAGGTCAGTTACAAACTTGTTTATTAAACAAGATTGGAGCAAAATGGCTTTTTCTGCACTGTATGCCTATCAACGTGCAGTAGACACCTGTACCTCTTGGTTCTATCAACAGGGTCTATTGCTTGTACAGTTACACTTCTCCAAATGGTCTCTTTCAGCCAGGAATTTGTTACTAACAGTATGAACATCCATTCTGAGTCAGACTGCTAACACACCAGTGTCTCATCAGTCAATCCTCATGACTTTAAGCACTACACTGAGAAACCAGCACTAAGGGAAGGAAGCCTACTCCTACACTGTAGCCAATCAGCTTCTGCTTATGCTCTGAAATAGATTCCACTGCCTACTTAACAGCTATAAGTTAAGCTCGTTGTAATAGTGATGATGTTTAAACAGCTCTACAGCTCCACCATGTGCTTTGCAGACAAACGTGGCATCAAATTCCTAGAGAAACTTGTCCACCTGGACAAGTTCCTGTGTGATGTACTCTAGGTTACCCTGCTCTTGCAGGAGGGTTGGACTAGATGATCTTTTGAGGTCCCTTCCAACCCTTAGGATTCTGTGATTCTGTGAAACAGAGAAATGAGGGCAGAAAAAATCATCTGGGAATAAACAACTGGTCAATATAATGCAAGGGGGTGATTTTACTTACTTTGAAAATGCTTAGGCAGCATATATAAGTTAAAATCCAGACTGCACTAGATATAGCAGATTGCATTGCAGGAACACTGCTGGGCTGCAGAATGAGATGCTCAAAAGGCTAGCCTTGAACTAGTGCTGAAGAACCTGGAATGCCTTTGCAGTGCCACATCAGGATGCTGCTTTGGGTGTAGATATGGTGAAGATTCGCACTTATCACTGAGACACAAAGAATTTTGGCTTAAACAGAGAATCCCAGATATTAGGAAATGAAGTATGTGTCTGTTAGAAAAGACAAGCTCAAAGTGCTGTCGGCATCTGTTTTGCCTACAGCAGGGAATCAACTGGGTGAGGTACACCTTGCAGTCTCAGCAAGTAAACACTGTTTGCAATGGAAGAAGAAACTGTGGATTTAAAAATTCTGCTCAGTGTAATAATCCCTTCCCTGCCTCATCTCATGTTCAAAAGATAGGACAGAACACAGCAGGTAGGCCTCCATGTAGAGAACATTCAGAGCACTCATCAAACCCCTACATCTGCTGATCACACACCCAGCCATTGCCACCCTCTGGTACCACAAGCAGTTCTCACTTGTGAGAGCCTGGTGAAGGCATTGCACAAGTCCTCACCTTACCAAACCCAAGAAAATGAATAGATGAATCTTGTATTCTGCTCCAGGCATAAGTGGGGAATCTGCCCTCATGGGTCAGGGACCTTATTCCTATTTCCCAAATGTGACCTCCTCAGATGTCACAGCTCTGAATACTCACCCAAGCCCGTTCCTCAACTTGCCAATCCCGGTTTCCATTTCTCATGCTCCTCATTTACCTAATAAAGCAGTTACCTAATAAAGCAGTTTGCTAACTCTCCGCTTACAGATTCCCTATTCTTGTCCTAGCTTCCTCCATCTTCCCAGTCTCCTCAGCCAGTTAATCCATTTCCTTTCATTTGCATGTGGTTCCTGCTCACAGCAGGGGGGTTGGAACTGGATGATCTTAAGGTCCTTTCCAACCCTAACTATTCTATGATCCTATGGTCAGTACTACTGCAGATCCTCTCAGGCTGCTCGCCCAAACTCTCTTACAGTCTCACATTCCTCTCCAAGACAACTGTCCCCTGAGCTTCTCAGCATCTCTCCCCCCACCCCACATGCTTCACTTTGCTTCTTAGTCCCAGTCATTAATTTCAGGGTTTTCTAGTACACAGACACTCTTCCCTAGGCACAGCTTGCAGTTATGTTCTAACTGGTAGCCTTCAGTTCCTGCTTCCTTCTTCTGCACATCCCTTATCCTAGGCTGTTGCTGCCACCACAGGTCTAATGCCATCTCCTCTGTATTCAAAGTCCTTTCATCTCATCGGGTCCCCATCTCCTAGAATAGTTAATGCCAAAATATAGGGTAGAAGTTTTATAAACTACTGCATCACAAGGGAGACCTCTTCTTCCCCTTGGACAAACCTGAAGCAAATCTGAACAGTTCTGGAAAAAGAGACCAATGCTGAGAACAGTGAGGAACACTATGGCATCTCTAGTGGAAAGTAGGGACTCATTTTGGATAACAGCTGCTCTGCTAAATACTTTCCTTCAGACTGAAAAAGGTGGATAGCAGTACACTCCTGTATTACACCATGTGCAAGTAGGACAAAGTGGATATGTAACAGCAGGGGGAAAATGGAAGAGCTTGGTGTGTTGGTGGTGCTGATCCCCTTCCTCCACTCTTGTACAAGAGAAATTGGAGTTGCCCAATAACTATTGAACCTGTAGGGCTGGAGGGGGAAAAGGCTTGGTTTGCTTGTGCTTCATCCCAACACCTATGGCCATGTGTGACTGAGTTTAAGTCTGTATTCCTCCTGCTTGGAAATGGCAGCCTCTGCCGACATCATCCCCCCACTTTGCACCCTGTGGCGGGAGCAGAAACACAGCTCTTGCATTATTTGTGGTCTTTCAGAAACCAGGCTTTTCTTATGGATGAACTCTTAGGAGAGAGGGGAAGTCTGCCAGACAGTTGTCTTGCATCTCCAGAGTTTAGTGGTGCTTGTTTATGTCCAAATTCTACTCTCTACCTGTTTCTCTCTCTCTATTAATAATTCCCATAGGACATTCACACAAGTCTGGTCTTAATATATCGGACTGAGAACTGATGATGCATGCTCTCCATTTACAGGCTCTGGAAAGCATTGAAAAAGCACAGGAGCTGGCAGAGGGACTAGGGAACAAGGTAGGATCCTACAGCTTCTCTTCAGCACTTTCTGTAGGTTTCAACAGAAAGCCAAGTGTTGAAATATCCAGACTTGTTCTTGCTGATTATTGTGTCTGTGCTAACAAGTTGACGCTTGGAACTTGATTTGTTGTGTTTAACTATGGGCAGTTGCCCAGATGATCATCAGTGTGCAGGTCTGAAAAACGAGGGAGGAGTCACAATGGGATGAGCAAAGGGGAACAGGAAGCAGTAAAAATGGGATATTAAACAAGCAGAGAGCTACAGTATTGGGGTTCTGTCCTTTAAAAAGATTATTGTCCTGAGCAGCAGCTGAACTGTGTGTTGGCTGGAGGCAAAGTGCAGTGGATGTCATGGATCGCTGAGGAAAACCATCAGGGAAAGAGCTGCAGATGTCCTCAAACCTGGTGTCCCCTCTGGTGATACAGAGAAGCAGGGTTAATGGCAGGAAGTGCTGAGAGACCAAATGTCCTTATGCATGGTCCTATCCCTCAGACAAATTTCTGTGCTGGTGTTTCTCTAGCTGGCTGATGGGGGCGAAGTGGTTCCCACTCCTGCTCCTGGTCTGTCTTCACCTTGTTCACTTCTCTTGTTTCCACCCTTTGTGTGCAGCTTGGCCTGCTGAAGCTCCACTGCCTGTGTGAAAGGATCTATCGCACAAAGGGGCAGCAGCAAGAATTGCGTGACCACGTAGTGAAGTTCCATGAATGCGTGGAGGAGATGGAGCTGTACTGTGGCATGTGTGGAGAGTCCATTGGGGAGAAGAACAACCAGCTCCAGGCGCTGCCTTGCTCCCACTTCTTCCACTTAAAGTAATGAGCTGGAAGTACTATGACATTAGTCGTAAGAAAGAGCTGTTCATGACCAGAGTAGGACAGCCCTATGCAGGCTGTTCCCTAGGTCTTTGTCCTGCTTTGCCCTACAGGATCCCATTGCAGTGCTGTGAATCTCATGGCTTTGAAGGGTGAGATTCCATAGAATCATAGGTTTGGGTTGGAAAGGACCTTAACGATCATCTTGTTCCAACCCCCTACCATGGGGGATGGATTTAGCCATACTGCCCATCTCACTCCTGTCCCCTAAATGGTAGCTCAGCAGTGTCCTCACCTTGCAGGTGCCCAGCCCAATTCAGACTCTTAGTGAATTACTCCACACCCAGGGTAGTTTGGATTTGTGCCCCTGAATTCCCCCCCCACCTTTTCTCTCTCATGTACAGACACAAAGGTGAAGGTGTCCAGTCTATTACTGCGTTACTGCCATAAAGTTTACCTCTACCACTATTTTACTTTTAGGGGGAACGTGAGTGTAACAGAACACTTGGTGCTGAAAATTAACAATGTAAAGACACACAATTTAAGAATTTAAAGCCCCCCCCCCCCAGTGACACCAGCGTTAGGATCAAACTATTGAGCGCTGAGAGATGCTCAGTGAGCCCTCTGGGTTTGTCTCCAGCACTACAGCAGCTTGTGAAAGGGGCGTGCTGAGGGCCCTCCGCGGCATGGCTGGAAGGGGGATCATAGCGGGAGGGCGCATTTTCCATGCGAGGTGGTTAATACAGGAAACGGGAGCAGAGCCTCCCCCCCCAACCAACCTCCTCCCTTTGCAGGTGCCTCCAGACCAACGGGACCCGGGGCTGCCCCAACTGCCGCCGCTTGTCGGTGAAGCCCGGCTACGTCTGACCTTGCCGCCGGGGGGGCTCGGGCCGCGCCTCTGGGACTGCGGCAGCCCCGCTGTGCTCGGGCCCCTTCGGGCTGCGCCGGCCCCGCCTCAGCGGCCGCGGTGCTCGGATGGGCAGCCGGATCCCCTCGGCCCGGCCCGGCTGCGCTCTCTGTACGGGCACTGACCGCAATAAAGCGCACGGCCCGGCCTGTCCCGGGGCAGCGCCGCCTCCCTCCGCTCCGCTCCGCCTCACGGATCACTCAGCAGATTTACCGGGGCACGTGATCCTCGTGGTGATTTCCCCTCACCATCCGCGCCCGCAGATTCGCCACAGCCGTCGGGCCGCTCTGCGCGGGGGGGGGGTAGCGGAGGGGCTGCGGCCGCGGTGAGGTGCCGAGGAGGAGGAAAAGGAAGGGACGCGGGGCCGCCGAGCTGCTGGTTCCGCCGCCTCCCGCCTTGTTGCCGGGGTGAGGAGCGCCGAATCTGCCGCCCGGAAGCCGCCGTGTTGTGCGGTCGCTCGCTCGCTGCAAGATGGCGTCGGTGTGGGATGAGTCCGAGGTGAGGGGCTGGGACCGCGGGCTGGGGCTGCCGCCGGGCTTGGGGCTACGATGGTGGGGCGGGGAGCGGCGGGGCCGGGGCCGGGCTGAGCTGAGCCGAGGGTGACGCTGCCGCTGTGCCCCGCAGGACGGTGTCGGCGAGGAGGTGCTCAAGATGTCCACGGAGGAGATCGTGCAGCGCACGCGCCTCCTCGACAGCGAGATCAAGGTAGCGGCCAGGGGCCGGCAGCCGCGGGGGGAGCAGGGCCGGGGAGGGGACCTGAGCCGGGCCGGGCCTCGGGAGCCCTGCGCTGCTGCTGCTGCTGCATTGAGGGGAGGGCGCAGGGAAGCTGAGCAATGGGGCAGGGACCAGGGCAGTAGAAAATAACGTGCGGTTATCTCGATCGTGAGCGGTAGGCTGGGGAATGGCGAGCCCCGAAGGCAGGGTCGAAGTACTGAAAGAGCAGGGAGTTGACGGGTCGGATGTTCTGCAGAGCTTTGGAGGCACTTGCTGAAGGCCTCCCAACTGTTGCAGGCCCAGGGGAGGGGGGGTCTGTTCCGCGGCCTGGTTCAGGTGGGATCATCGAGTAACTCGGCTTAGAAGGGACTTGAGAAGATCTCTGGTCAAACGTCCTGCCTGGAGCAGGGCCAGCGGTAACCCAGGCTGCTCAGGGCTTCATCTGCTTGGATATTGAGAGCGTCTCAACAGAGACTGCACCACTGCTGTGGGTGTTCTGTGCCACAGCCTGGCTGTCATTGTAAGGGTGAAGATTTGCTCTACATACAGGCTGAACCTCTCTTGTTTTGGTCTTTGTTGTCTCATCTGCCCACCGTGCGCTGCTGTGAAGTGTCTGGTTCTGTCTTCTTTGTACCTTCTACAGCAGTTCCCTTCTCCAGCTGAAGAAGCCTCAGCTGTTTCTCACAGGTCCTGTGCTCCACTTGCCTTGGCCGTCTCAGCGGCCCTGTGCTGCACTCAGTCCACTTTATCAATGTCTTTGCTGTAGGGGCAGGGGAACAACACTGAACAGTTGCTCCAGACAGGATCTAACACATGTTGAGTAAAGGGGGGTGATCACTTTTCTCCATCTGCTGGCTACACTCCTGTTAGTACAGCCCAGGGTGCTGTTTGCCACCCTTGCTGTCAGGGCATGATGCTGCCTCCTGTTCAGTTTATTGCCCATGGAGACCCCCAGGTCCCCTTCCTCAGAGCCAGTCAGGAGCCTGTGTCACTGCAAGGTGCTCTTCCTTCCCATGTGCACTCCTCCTCTTCTCTAGGCCATTCATCAAGGTGTTACGTAGGACAGACCTGGGTAGACCTGACCCAAGACAGATCTGTTTCACACAAGAGCTCTCCTAACTTTAGTATAAGCTTGTCTCTGCTGCCTGATTTTAGTAGTATTGAGATAAATTGTTCCATGAATTCTAGAGAGCAACTTGATCCTAGTGCTTCAGAGGCCACTAGCGATTCTGACATATTAACATACCTGGTTTTTAAAGGCAGCAATGTTAAATGAGTGTCTTATTTTGAAATTGCAGAACATAGTAAGGAGTAAAAGTTGTCTTTATTTTATAGTAAGAGCATCGTAATGGAGAAATGTTTATTGGCACCCTCCCTTCATGCAGTTTTCCTTGAATATTTTTCAGACTAATGCTAAATTATTCTAATAATTCCATTACTCTGAATGTTTTGCATTTGTATGTAACAGGTACAGTACTGACTCCTGTAACAGTCCTGTCCTGTGAGTAAGTACGTGTTACAGCACAGTATTAAGCTTAGATATCAAGAGTTTTAAGAAGATAATTTTTTAGAGAGGAACGGATAGGACAAGGGGTAACGGGTTCAAACTTAAACAGGGGAAGTTTAGATTGGATATAAGGAAGAAGTTCTTTACTGTAAGGGTGGTGAGGCACTGGAATGGGTTGCCCAGGAAGTTGTGAATGCTCCATCCCTGGCAGTGTTCAAGGCCAGGTTGGACAGAGCCTTGGGTGACATGGTTTAGTGTGAGGTGTCCCTGCCCATGGCAGGGGGGTTGGAACTGGATGATCTTAAGGTCCTTTCCAACCTGAACTATTCTACGATTCTGTGATTTCCCCATTAAACTGAATCACATAAACCAGTTCAGATGTGACCAGTTCTCCTGAGATCATATGGGGCTACAGTTGCTTCACTGAGGATCACAAAACTGGTGCGTTTTTAAACTGTGAGTAACCAGGAAAGGGAGGAAAAGTATGTGGGTGTCAGCCAGACAGCACTGAGAACACCTGTATTGTGTGCATTGGTCTTGGGTATAAATGTACTGACTGTTGGATGTACAGAGCTGCTTTTCTGACAGGTAATAGAATCATACAATCATAGAATACTTTGGGTTGGAAGTGACCTTTAAAGGTTAGCTAGCCCAACACCCTCGCAGTGAGCAGGGACATATTCAACCAGATCAGGCTGCTCAGAACCCTGTCCAGTCAGACCCTGAATGTACAGTTGTCTGTCTGGGCTGCAAGCACACACTGCCTGCTCATGTCCAGCTTTTCATTCACTCCAAGTCCTCAGCAGGGCTGCTCTCAATCCTTTCATCCCCCAGCTGCTATTGATATTGGGGTTGTCCTGACCCATGTGCAGGACTTTGCCCTTGTTGAACCTCATAACGTTCACATGGGCCCATTTCTCAAGCTTGTCCAGGTCCCTCTGTATGTCATCCTGTCCCTCAGCTGTCAGCCACACCACTCAGCTTGGTGTCATCTGCAAACTTGCTGAGGGTGCTCTTGATCCCACTGTCTGTGTCATTGATGAAGATATTAAAATAGTACTGGTCCCAATTCTTCTTTAAAAAAACAACTTTAAAATAGGTGTGTGTATATGGACGCATATGGATATGCATGTGTATGTGTATATCTAGTCACCGGGGTATCTGTATGTCTGTATATATTAAAAAATGCAAACCAAAACACAGCTGCTTTATCTAGGTCATATTGCAACCCTGTAAGCTGCTGCATTGATCAGGGTAAGGCTATCCTGTGATGCTGGGAAGAAACTATTTCAGGATATTGATTAGTAAGAGACCAGAATGGATTGCGTAGCCTTGATTCCTAACCAGGGCTGGCTAATTTGCTGCATTTCCTCTTTTTAAATTAGGTTTCCCTTTATAATCACTATTTCCTCAGATTTAGGTTTTCATAGCTTTTACTTTTGGAATAATGTATGAATTCTATCTTGCCTTGGCCTTCTACTCTGATCCCTACCTCTTTCATGTGTGACTGATTCCAGATTATGAAGAGTGAAGTATTGAGAGTGACTCATGAGCTTCAAGCCATGAAAGACAAGATTAAAGAGAACAGTGAGAAGATCAAAGTGAACAAAACCCTGCCATACCTTGTCTCCAACGTTATCGAGGTGAGAGCAAGGCACTCTTCTGCAGCAGTGTGACAAGTGTGTGCAGTATGGACAGGAGGAGGGCATGGAACTCGTCAGTAATTTCAGACATGGTATGTTCTTAACTGTCATTCTGATTTGCAGCTGCTGGATGTTGACCCCAATGACCAGGAGGAGGATGGAGCAAATATTGACCTGGATTCCCAGCGAAAGGGCAAGTGTGCTGTGATCAAGACATCTACACGTCAGGTAAGATCCATGTGCCCAGCTAGGTGTGGTGAATGCTGAAAAGGACCACCTTCTGCTGGCTTTGCTTACTTTGATCTTTTTCCGCAGACATATTTCCTGCCTGTTATTGGGTTGGTTGATGCTGAGAAGTTGAAGCCTGGAGACTTAGTGGTGAGTGAGGCTGTTGTGACTGTTAGATACGATGCTTACTAGAAAAACTGCCTGTACCTTGCCCTTCAGAAAGGAGACAAATCTGCCCTCTAACACCATTTCTATACTAAAATCTTAATAAAAAGATATTATGGTGTCGTGGTTTAAGTGCAGTCAGTAATTCAGAAAAACCACGTAGCCGTTCGCTCACTCCCCCCTTTCCTCCCTCGGCTCCCGGAGGGATGGGGAGGAGAATCAAAAGAATGTAACTCCCACAGGTTGAGATAAGAACAGTCCAGTAACTAAGGTATAACACAAATCACTGCTGCTACCACCAATAATAACAATGATAAGGGAAATAACAAGGGGAGAGAATACAACCGCTCACCACCTGCTGACCGATACCCAGCCTGACCAAGCAGTGATCTAACCCTTCTGGGTAACCCCCCCTAGTTTATATACTGGGCATGACATGCTGTGGTATGGAATACCTCTTTAGTTAGTTTGGGTCAGGTGTCCTGTCTCTGCTTCCTCCTGGCTTCCCCTCTTCCCTGGCAGAGCATGAAGCTCAGAAAGTCCTTGTTCAGACTAAACATTACTGAGCAGCCACTAAAAACATCGGTGTTATCAGCACTGTTCCCAGGCTGAAAGTCAAAACCACAACGCTGCACCAGCTACTAAGAAGGAGAAAAATGACTGCTACTGCTGAACCCAGGACATATGGGTTCAGTCATATCTGTAGTATAGAAAAGTAGTTTAAGGGCTGTGTTCTTTATACATACAAGTAGATGCTGAAAATTTGGATACCATCTACTAAGCTTTTTAAACGCAGCCTTTGGTATTGTAAGTAGATTGAACTCCTCTTTTTTGGCATGTGCTGAGGAGCTGTGGTGTTGTCCACTGTGCAGTGAGGGATTTTGTGAATACCAGTGTCACAGCTGATTATTCCTGCATCCTTGAGTTCTGGTGAATCATCTGTGATTGCATGTTTGTTAATTGTTATCTGAAGGGCCTGTTAAAGACAAAAGATTTGTGTTTACAGGGGGTGAACAAAGACTCGTACTTGATCTTGGAGACACTACCTACTGAATATGATTCACGAGTGAAAGCCATGGAAGTGGATGAGAGACCCACAGAGCAGTACAGTGACATCGGGGGGCTGGATAAGCAAATCCAAGAGGTAATACTTCATATTTAGTTCCTGATGTGACTGAGAACAACAGTCTTTGAACGACAGCTCAGAACTTCAGCTCAGAGCCGGCAGCCTGAATCTGTGAAGGAGAATGGCTTTATCTGTTAATATTTTCCTCTTGCTGTAGCTCGTGGAGGCCATTGTCCTGCCAATGAACCATAAGGAAAAGTTTGAGAACTTGGGTATTCAGCCACCCAAAGGAGTCCTGATGTATGGGCCTCCAGGAACAGGGAAGACACTGTTAGCTCGAGCGTGTGCTGCCCAGACCAAGGTAAAAGAAACCTTAGAAAGCATGTGCTGCTGTAGAGTAGTACCTGAAAAAGAATAAGAACATCTCCAAGGGGAGAGGGACTGTACATATAAATCAGTGTTACAAGGCTGGGATCTTCTTGTCTGTTTTCTTGCTTGGTTTTTTTAATTAAGGGTTTTCTGTAGTACTCAGAACTGACCCTGTTGAGACACAAGGGATAGGATTCTTTTTCACTTCCCAGGCCACGTTCCTGAAGCTTGCGGGTCCACAACTTGTGCAGATGTTCATTGGTGATGGAGCTAAGCTGGTACGTGATGCTTTCGCTCTAGCCAAGGAGAAAGCTCCTTCCATCATCTTTATTGACGAACTGGATGCCATTGGCACTAAAAGGTGAGGTGTAGGCCATGTGTAAAGCTCCTGGGAGCTGCCCAGCAGCCCCCTTTACCTGTGTGTGTGAGGGAAGCCTAGCTTAAAGCATGGCCTATTCAGAAACAGTGTAAAGCCCACAGTCCTTGGGCTCATGAGTTAATTTCATGAGACTTGGGGTCTATCTGATAGACTCCTGCTGTATAAACTGTTTTCTGATAACTGCATCAGTCACATAGAGATGATGTTCATCATCATTTACTGCTTGGGCCTGGACAACAGTAGCTCCATTTAGCTCTAAGAACATAATAAGACTTAGCTGCTGCTGACAGTTATTTGAGTCGCAGTCCCCATCAGGGTAGAACTTCCTGTAGTTTCAAGTTGGAATTCGGAAGATCTTGGCCGGTGAGCATGAACTGCATTCATTCTGTCTTCTTATGTGATTAAAAGCATAGGGACAGGGTTCATGCTGATAGTTCTACAGTTCTACCCTTGTTTTCTCCTCAGGTTTGACAGTGAGAAGGCTGGTGATCGAGAGGTGCAGAGGACCATGCTGGAGCTGCTTAATCAACTTGATGGTTTCCAGCCCAACACACAAGTCAAGGTTGGGATCTAGCAGAGAGTGCTCCTGAGGCCCAGGGTGCTCTAGCTGGGGATGGAAAGCAGTGTCTAGGAGGAAGCTTGGTGGATCCTTGTGGAGGAGAGGCCTGTCCTCCAGATGTCTCAGACTGATGACCCTACTTCTACTTAGGTGATTGCTGCAACCAACCGGGTTGATATCTTGGACCCAGCTTTGCTCCGCTCTGGACGATTAGATCGCAAGATTGAGTTCCCGATGCCGAATGAGGAGGCCAGAGCCAGAATCATGCAGATCCATTCACGCAAAATGAATGTCAGGTAGGGCAGAGGCATGGCCTTCTGGGGCTGTGTTTGTCACTCATGAGGGTGCCTCAGTGGTAGGCGCTTCTGTTGAGAGCTCACTGTTGGGTTTTAAGGCAGCTCCATACCTGTGTTTCTATTTGGTACCTATTCTCAGATTTACTGGTTTTTATCTCTGCCCATCTCAGCCCTGATGTGAACTACGAGGAACTGGCTCGCTGCACAGATGACTTCAATGGAGCCCAGTGTAAGGCTGTGTGTGTTGAAGCAGTAAGTATCCCTCCTCTAAAGCAGCAAGTACTGACAAGGAAGGGTGAGAGCTAGTGTGGAGTAGTTATTCTGAACTGATGTGGTGCTTATGTGCCCTCTCTAATCATCTAGGGGATGATTGCCCTCCGCCGTGGAGCCACAGAGCTCACCCACGAGGACTACATGGAAGGAATCCTGGAAGTTCAAGCAAAGAAAAAAGCCAATCTGCAGTACTATGCCTGATCTCTGCCCAGTCAAGGTTGTGGCCTTGGCAGAGGACAGGACTAGACTGGACTGTACCACTTACTTTCTGTCTGGAAAAAATAAAGCATTTTTTCCCTCTAAAAACAAAGCCATGATGTGTTGGGGCTGTTGCCCTTGCGTGGTGGTCCTACATCTGCAAAAGGGAAGGTGAGACCCTCCTGTCATGGTGCCCATCATGCTGCCTTTTGGAGCCTCTTCCTAGAACTGGATTAACTCCTAGTCTGCTGCTTCTGAATGAGGACCAACAGGTTATACTGCAGTAAGTAAGTGTATGTTGAAGTGGATGAACAGCAGCTCAGACGGCAGCCTTGGTTTTGCCTGTTGTGAGTGAACAGACTGTACAGCTTTGTTAGTCTTTGAAACTTCTGAACACCCATTTTGCAAGGGAGAAGTGACTATGATTCATGTTTTAACTTTGTCATTTCACCTCAACTCTGGAAGCTTTAACACCATCGCTGATGTGAGATCTCTGGTGAATCAGTTGGTAATTAGTCAGAAAGAACTGAAGGTTTCATCCACTGAACAAGTCTTTCAGTACTTTTAATACCAGTTGCGAATTACAACTTCCATTTAAAAATTACACTTTTCATAAATACACTGACTTTAGCATTAAGTATCTTACATGCCACTGTATTGTATTTTAAATACAATGTAAACATCTCCAAATGCTGGCCATCTCATCTTTACCTGTGCAGTTTTTGGACACTTGGGAGAGGGACGGGGATGTGAGGGAAGAAAGAATAGATGAATGAATGACAAATGCACCCCAGAGTACTTTGGCTGATGTTCCTGAGTTAGCCCTAGTACTTGCACTGATTCTTCACTGCTCGTTTTGGAGAGGGAGCTTGTTCCTGCAGCATGTGCATGTTCTGGATGCGCTGTGCTCAGAGGGCATCTGACATTAGAAAGGGCAAGTGGTGAAGTAAGCAGAAGCCACACATTCCTGAGGAAAATACACTGTGGTTCCTTTGGATGTTAATATGAGAGAGGGGGTTGTGTATATCTGCTGCTTTAGCAGTACTGCTGTTTGAGCTCAGGGGGAATTACTCATCTTTCACAGATCAGGAGTTGCACCCACAAATTAGTTGGGGCTGAAGTTTAATCCCAGCAGCTCAAACTATGACATACTTTCTGAAGTACACCCTCTCCTCTAGTGGAATAATTTAAGCTGCACGTTGCATACATCTCCCTGTTAAAATGAGGGTATGGTAGTTAGCCAAGTGAGTAACCTTACCTGTGTAAGAAGCTGAGGATAACTTTCCCCTCCTTTCCTAAAGCCAGTAGAGTTCTTTTGCTGCTCAGTTACAGCTGGCTCCTTTTGGAAACGGCCTTAGTAGTGAGTAAATAGCTGATACCACAGCATGGAATAGAACAGATTTCTGATATAAATTAATTAATACTAAGAATGGGCTAATTCTTTGGCCTAAACCTCGGCTTAGATCAAGGTTGTTTTGGAAAATGATGGCCTGAGCCAACACTAGACACGCCTGTTGCAAAAGTGTTCAAGCCAACGTCACATAGCTCCTTGCCCTAATTTGGGTCTGAATTACACAGACCTGCAGCAATAGAGTTGGTGCGTAAACATCCCTTACAACTGGACAATAACAGGAGCATGGAGGTACAGTTCAAAAAACAGCACAAAAAAAGACACAGCCTTGGACTTAATCCCTTGTAAACAGAAGAAAAATCAAAAGAACTGTCCCCCTTAAACCATCAATGAGCAAATCACCAATAATTCAAACCTGGAGTTACTTGCAATGTCTGTCTCCGCGCCTGGAGGCTGTAGCAGCATCCCACAGGCTGGTGTTTCCACAGCTATGGCACTGCTCTCCACACGCTGACATTCTACCTCTTCCTGGTGTTAACCCACAGCTCTGCCCAGGCTGCGCTTCCCAGAGTCTCTCCTCGCTCCTGCCGAGGTCACACAGCCCCATTTTCTTGTCTGGGTTTTTGTACGGACGCCCGCGAAGTGTTGAGGGATGGGGCCAATGTGCAGAGGAACCCAGCCAGCAGGGTGAGGCCCAGGCCCCCCCAGGCACAGAACATGGACCAGCCATAGCCATGACTGATGTCCTCTGGCAGCCCATAGACGTAACGAGGATAGCGAGATAACTCAAAATTGATCCCAGCTACGCATGTGCAGAGTGAGATGATACAGCATGTACCTGCAGGAGAAAAGCAAGAGGGTTCTACGCTGCCCTCAGACAGGTTAATAATACTGGGTTTTTTCCCCCTAGGTGTTTTCAAAGTCATGAGTTTTCAAAATCAAGAATTACCCAGGTTTTTTTTTTGGTAGTCCTACCAGTCACTCTTCTTACAAGGTGGGGTGGCGGTGCTGGATGCAAAATATGTAGGCCTGTACTTCACACATAACCAGTATTGCCTTAGCTCCCTCTGTTGCTTTTTCAAACTCAAGTCATGTGTTGTTCATCATGTTTTGAGTCTCCTGAGACTTTATGTCCAATGATTAATGTCATCAGGTTTCAGACAGGACTTGGGCAGTCTCTCCTATGGAAGATGAATAGCTGAAGCCCAGGGCTGCAAAGTGCAGCTGTGCTTGGTTTCTACTTGGAACATCCAGGCTTGCTCCAAAGACAGTGCACAGGCTTTTGTCACCTGCTACATATTCCTTAAGAATGCTGAGCATAAAGGAGCAAAAAAAGCTAAAGAAATATAACACAAGGCTCTCCAGTACCTCTAATATACACCAGGCTCAAGGCTGAGGTGATCATTTTATTCCCTCCAGCTCTGGATCTCTGTCTAAATATTAATAATAGCTCTTACTGCTGATAGCAGTACGTATGCGTATGGTGCCCATCACCATAAGTGCAGAGCACTCGATGGGGCCCCAGTCTATTTGTTCCACTTACGCTACTTTCCTCTCTCACTGTTCTGCTATAGAGAAATGAAAATGTTCCCAAAGGAACCTGCAGTTAAGCAGCACATAAGATGAGCAAGGACAGCACAAGCCTAGCTTCCAGCCTTTCTAGCATCACGCTGTGTCAGCAGGGTGGTTTTCTGTGCAGCTCCCCAGCACCCTTGGCAAGCACTGAGCTCATGTCCTTAACCCTGGGTCAGTGTTCTCCAGGCTTGGCTGGGTTTGGACTTCACTGTTACTGCAAGCATCTCTGAGCAGCGCAAAGGCACTCTACATTGATTGTTTTGTTTGTTTGTTAAGATTCCCGAAGGAAAACTGAGCTGTTTGACAGGAGCCGCAGGCTCCACACACTCAGCACAGATCAAGCAAGAGGACTATGCTCATTGTGTCCCTGTGGCCACACATCACCTCTCCAGAGCAGAAGGCATGTATGCATACAGTGGGGGTTTACTCAGAGGCATGCAAATATCCTTGCAAGCACGGGTCCTGGCCAGTGGTAACTGCACTGTGCTGATGGGGTGCTGCACTATAGAACTGCTTCTTGTGTTTGCTGTGGGCTGACTTTACTTCTAAGAGCACCTCCCCAGCCAACAATACTGACTGTGGGGACTTCAGGAGTAGAAGCGAAAGGCTCTCACCTCCCATTAGGAAGAGCAGCCCAGCCACATACTGCATGAGCTCCTGCTGTTTGCAGCAGCCCAGCACACCAATGATCCACCCAAACAGGATGATGGACACTGCCATGCCAATGAAGCCCGCTGTCATCCTCCGCAGATCTGAGGAAAGAAAAGCAAGAAAGAAGACATGAAGATAGTAGCAGCCAGACAAGACAGCCAAGGGAGAGATTTAGGTTTGCTTCTAACATTTTTACTTCACTTATGGACTTCTTCTCCTGTAGCTTCTTTGAGATAGATAGTGTGCCCCTTACATTGAAACTCATGGAATCCACCCAACCTGACTCCCTTCTCCTGGGCACTTTACAGCTAGAGGGCATTCCTGTCCTGATCAAGAGGAATACTGGCTTACATACTCGCCGAGATGGGACAGAAGGGGAACATCATGCATTCGGCAACAATTTGTAACTGTTTGTTTGTTAGTACTGCGGGGGCTTTGGCTTTTCATGTGGTGTGTTGCTTTGGGATGGAGTTTGTTGACTGAGTGTCAGCAGAAAATAGAAAAGAAGTGAGGGGATGCTGAAGAGAACTAAAGGAAAGTGCATGGAAGTCAGATACTTTGAACAGAAAAGAGGACTAGTGGGAGGACAGCAGCAGACAGGAGATCAATACAATATGATGGGAACAACTCCAGTAACAAGCGCTAAAATAAACCTTGGGCACCACTGATACGAACAGCAGTTTGTCATCCATAATAAAAGTGCTGTTCTTGTCTCCTAGTTCAGCCTCCAGCTGGATTTCCTCAGCACTGAGGCTCACATGGCAGGGTCTAGGCAGAATTATGGGAGGCAACAGACCAGAAAACAAACAGAGAGAGAAACAGGAGCAGAAAAAAACGATTAAATCATTCTCAGTGACAGGCTACAGGTCAGTCATCTGTGTGGGAAGGACTTGGGGATGAGGCAGTTTGTGGGCCAGGAGCTGGTAACAGGAGGTTGCAAAGACAAACTGAAATGTTGGCTGCAAGAGCTTGTTGCCAGGGAACTGCACCAGGTCACTAGTGTGCACACAGAAAAACCCGATACATACAGACGGTTTGGTGATTACCTTTGCTGTAAGCTGGCTAGGAATTGCCTGTTCCCAGATGATTACATTGTGCAACACACTAAATACATGCCTGTATTCCTGAATTCACCACTTAAGCCCCTCCAGATCTCATGCCCCAAACTACACTGTCAGCTGCTTGCCCTTCCTCACTAACAAATAGGTATTTATGCTTAGCGCCCAGTGATGGCTGAGTGAGAGCCCACACTTGGCACTGCATTACGGCATTAAGTAAGCCAAACACTCCTGTAGGTTACTTACGGAGTGCGTGCCACTCATCCTGCCGGATGGTGTTAGTGATGTTGATGGGTAAATTGCGAGGCAGAGAGCTGGAGGTGTAGTGGTACTTCACAGCAGTGCAGCGCTGAATAACTCCTGTAAGAGAGACATGGGTGTGAAACAGCATGAAACCCCCGTGCCTTGCACTTGCTGCCGCGCTGGCTGCCCAGCACCGCTCACACAGCCTTAGCTCAGTAGCAGAGCAAATGTAAGTCAAAAAAGAGAGCTATTTACATCAAAAGCCTTGGGGATTAGAAGGGGATGAAGCCTTGCTGAAAAGAGGGAGCAAGGTGCTGACCCAGGCAGGCTCCAGGAAGGAACAGTTAAGGGTAAACAGTAACAGTCACTAAAAACAGCTCCAGAAGCTTCCTAAAGTAACTGGTACAATGTCTTTGGGATGGCTGAGGAGACAAGAACGTGGCTGAGTACTAACAAACAGCACTGCTCTGTCTGTAAGAAGACAGAGTTGAATAACTTTGAAATTTTTGAGTAGATGCTAGGAGGTGAGCTTTATGGGAGAAAAGTCTGAATTCGCTCCAGTAGTCAGTGGCTGTTTGCTTTACTTTTGATGAACAGTAGTACCCAAGTAAGCTTGTTTGCACTTCCATTTCCACAGCTTAAAGAGAAGTGTACCCAGATGGAAAGGTGAACTTACATCCATGCTCTTCTTGAAAGGGATTTTTAGTTTAAAAAATAACTGATAACAGAGCAGATACCAGGGGGTGGAAAGAGAGGAGGCACCTTTCCCTCCCTGTTCAAAATAAAGCCAGGACCAGGGGAAGAATAAACATGGGTGGTGGGATGGCAGAGAACAGCAAAAAAGGTGAAAGAAAGAGCTAAATAGTACAGAAAGTTCCCCTTAAACAATGGCTGTAGGATCATTACCACTATTTGAATGCTGGGGCAGAAGAACCACTCACAGTCAGTTGGCCTGTGAGCTAAGGAAGCTGCTGAGCAACCACTGACAGGGAGCTGCAGCCTCAATGATAAGCTTTACAAAAGACACTAGAAACCACAGGAGAGAAAACGAGCTCTGTGCTGCTCCCACACCAGTGGGAATTGTTATTTAGTCTCTTCACTGGGATTGTACTGACCTGGTGACACACAGAGTTGCTGCCCTTCACCCTCATGCCCTGGAGCAATGCTCCTCTTTGTGGTTTCACAGCAAGTCTGTAGTCCTGCCTGAGCAAATGGACCAGGAAGACCACAGAGAATGCCAGTTCACATGCAAAAGCTCTGTACACATCTGCATGAAGAACTTAGGCCATGTACAGCACATCACAGTATCTATTTACATCTCACCTGTAAGTGTTGACCGACTTCAGTTTCAATGTTGACATGATTTACATGTGTTGTTGAGAAACGTATATGGTACAAACTAGTGACATGAGGTCTTGGATTACAGTGCACTGGATTCATGAAAAGGAAGATCCACACACATAGTCTGATTATAAAACACTACATATGAAGAAGTAATTTATATAAGAGCAAGGATTATTACTTTTACAGCTCATTAAAGTAAAAATCAAAGACTAGAGAAGTACATCCCTTATGATCAAAGCAATGGACTCCACAGTTAAAACAGCACTGACAAAAATCTTTGCTCTGTGTTATTACCAGAGTTTACCTGTAGACTAAAAGGAAAGCTTCTCCACCTTCTTATGCAAATCTGGTTATTTTGAAGTTTTCAAATGTCAATTCATTCTGCCTCTGGTTTAAAAACTGCACTCCTAATCCTTTCTTGCCCGGAATTCCAAGTGCTAATTACCTGAAATAGGTAGGCAGGGATGGGGGGAAAAGTGAAGGTGATGGCTCAGCTCAATCCCTATCCACTTTCCTACCAGAAAATCATAGCATGCAGCCAGGCATCCACGGCCAGATTTTGCACCTGCAGTTCTTTTCTCCAATATTCTCAGTGAATCTCTAATCCTGCACACAAATATAGTCAGGCTCTCCAGGGGCTGCACTTAGAGTGATACAACACCTTGTTCTCCAAGTACTCAAGAAAAAAGGAGAAAAAACCAAACCCAACCCCCCAGTCTCAAAATGATAGTCAAAGATAAAGGTGCTCCTGTATGTCCTTTGCCCTAAGCCCTTGCATACCTTAAATCACAGCCTATAAAATGGGGACAGCATCCTGCCCTCCACTTCAGAACCCCATTATCAAAGTCATTTTGCTTTGTTTAGGACACACACGAGAAGCACCGTAAGAAAGCCTGCCAAAATTAAAAACATGGCCTTCAGGCAAGGGCTCGGATAGAATGGAGTCCTGTGGTGAACAACAAGTAACGGAGCATTGTCTTTTTTGGCACACCAGTACGATCAGAATACAGAACAGAAGGGGGCAGGTGCTCAAGTCATTAACATCCATTAAGCACATGTACAAAGAAAAGGTTATCCAGGCAGCCTGATCCTGGCATTTCTTACGGCATTAGAGGAACACTATGCAGATGTACTGCGTGTGCAATCTTCTTGATTAAAAAATAAACATAAGCAGCGATGAACTGCACCCGTCAGTGTCACATTGACACTGTCACGGCTGAGCCACATCCCTGTGCCCTCCCACAGCCATCATTGTTTTCTCACACTCTGTACTCAATGTGGGCTTTTCTCCCCCCTCAGGACTGCAAGGCAGAGATGTTCCCCTTCTGTACCCCCTTACAACTCTTGGGACACTACATCTGGACAAGTGCTGCCTTCTGACTGAACACAAAGGCTGGGAAAGATCAGAGGATGCTGGCTAGATGCAGGCAGAACACAGGCCCATTGTCCCTGAGCTGCCAGACACCTGGAGACCCAGATCATATTCCATTTGTAATCCTGGCTTCAGCACTCCCTAACTTTCAGTTTAGCTTTTGTCTCTCTCCGACTTTGAAACATGCAGGTTCTCTTCTCTACACTTCCTATGTGCCAGTGTCATGAGGAGGAAATGGAGGGGTTCTCATTTTCAATTCTTCTACCTGGCCCAGTCCTATCTTAGAGCAGTCTGGCTCTCAAGGCCAGGGAGCAGCCACGTGCAGTTAACACTGAGCTGCCATGAGGTCTGGCCCTCCCTCCCCTCATGCCCCAGGACCAAGTGGCCACTGAAGCTCCCTGGCCTACTCCTACCATTTCTGCCCAGGACTGTGGAGAGCATCCCAGCTATGGGACCACTCTGTCCACATCGTCACCCAATGGCTACTGAATCAACCTTCCTTTAAAACACCATGATAACTCTTACAGATCATATTTACTTACAGATCACACTTACTAATGGCCATTACCTAACAGATTGAGTTTATTAAATATGCCACTACAATACATGCTCTACAGATCTAACAGTCACTCCTGTAACTCTTCCAATTGACCACCAGTTGGAAAGGATGGGAAGGACAGGCACCAGGACTGAGCAGTTTTCTCCCAAAGGCCTCACTACTGCCACAAACCAATGTGTTCCTCTGCTTAAGCATCCAGTGGTTCTCACTTCCTCAGCTACATCATGGTACTAAGCAGTCACTTCTGCTCAGTAAATGTGAGACGTACCATTCTCACCGCAGTGTTTTCAGAGCAAGCTTGAAAAGCAGTGAAAGCCCCAGCTTAATAACAGCGTTGAACATTTACTTTGTTAATTCCTTCCATTTGCTGGTGTTAAAATGCATACAGTTCAAGCTATCCAAAGCACCAAGCCCACCAAGCGATCCAAACCAGCCTACTAGAATAGATCTTTCCCCATGAATCATTTTCTACTGTCACCATTTTGTAAGCAACACTTTCTTCATATTAATAGAGAAGATCACTAAACAGCACAGAACAAATTCCTGCACGACCTCGATGCTTAAGAATTCTCCATGCAAAAGGTTTTTGTTGCCTCATCAGTTATCCAGTGTGTAACCCACATAGCACAGGCTCTATAAGATGATGCATACTGCTCAAGTTCTTACACTCACAGTCCCTCCCTTCACACACACAGATCCTCTTAAGTTTCCCCAGCAGTGTTTCAGTTCTTTGGCTGCTATCTTTTGCTGCTTGCTAATTTCCATTTCCCCCATTTGGTTTGTACATTTTCTCTTCTTTTGCTTTCTTAATTGTATTTTTAAAATGAAACTCTCTATTTTTTTCACAGCTCCAAAATAGTGATTTTGCATTTTAAGAAAAATCCCACACATCGTTGCCTCTTACATTTCACCATTTCCCACCTCCCAGTTTTGCACCACATTTTTTGACTCCTGCTTTTTTCTTTTAAATAGATGAAGTGAAAATATTTTACATTTAAAAACCACAGAAATGTATGCATGTATATGTGTCATCAGCTAAAAGGCTCAGGTATAAAAGTTTAGGCAGAGCTGCTTTGTATTAACAGCAGCATAGGACAGAAATCCATGGCATTATCTAAATGGATAAGGGTATTTATTAGTCATGTATTCAGAATTCATGAGAGACCCAGAAAGGAAAGAAGCCTTATTCCAGAGGTACTAGAAAAAAAAAAGGAGAATATAAATATAAACCCAAGCCAAAATTACCACAGGCCTGTCACCAGAAGATTTACTCCTCTGTCACTAAAACCCTATGAAAATCTGCAGTTTAAGGAATATTAGGAATATAAGAAGGCTTCACACATCACCAAAATGCTGGCTGAAAACTTAGCGCAAATGGAGGAGAAAGTAAGCCTTTCAGAGGTGCACATAGTGATCTTCAGCTCACACAGGGGAAAAAACACCCATTTTTTTTCCTTTTGGAAGCCCCAGCCCTAGTATTGCGCCTGAGAGAACAACTCAGGCAGAGCCGCACCTGAGTGTCAGAGGGAAAAGGCTGCTTAATCACAGCTGTCAGAGAAAAGAGACACGCAGCAGGAGCAAGGCAAGGCTGCTAGTAAAGCAGGTCAGGGGAAGGGATAAGAAGAGAGTCGTATCTATTTAAAGATCTGACTCCACAAGAACTATTATTAATAATTTCCCTCTATAAGATGACACATAAATCTTTACAGTAACAACTGCAGACCCAATAGGCAAAGAAAATGAGGGAAGCAAGGCTTGTAGGGAAAGGCAAGGTCTTTTATCAGGACAGCTGTAATGAGAAAGAAAGTAGGAGAACCTTTTAGATTTAGAACCCATGGAGTTTTACACATCAGACCCTGAGGAAGATCATTCACCACCCTGTAATGTCCTTGTGCATGCACAATGCAGGCTCTAGTGTCTCTGTCTAACCATTACCTTAAATGGGAAAATACCTTAAAAACATAAGTACTGAGGACCAAACTAGTATTCTTCCTTTCCCCTGTCTTTGCTAATCTAAATGGGAGCTGAAGGCATTTAGCTTGATGTGAAGCAAAAAAAAAAAAAAGATAAATATTTTACATGACAGGCACAATTAATAGAAAGAAATTAATGAGCTGCCGTTTAGTGAAATGAGACCAACACAGAAATGAAAGCACATAAAATGGATCCTAAGAGATTAAATAGAGAAAGAAGCTAATCACACAGCACTAGAGTTGCTACAAGAGTCACTGCTGCGTGCTGGAAAGAACGGACAAAGATGAGCTGAGCTTCACAGTGCCAGTCTATCCATCCTCTGCTGTGCAGGACTGGCGTCACAGTTGGAAGCCACACCGAAGAACTGCTCCCACTTTCTTAAGATAGCATTTCCATTTTGTGCCTCAGTGGAAGCACTTCTCCCAACTCCTACTCTCCCTGTCCTAATATGTACCTGCTGGAACAATAAGTCCTGTTACTTATCATTAACCATACATGACAGATCTTATCCTAAGCTAGTTTTAGACACTGCTTGTTTTGCCTTAATGGGTCAGGCCACTACATCATTTATACCATCCAGCCTAGCAATTTTAGTAATATTTCCTGAACTGCTTGGCTTTGAACCATGTGCCACAACAGAAGATCTACAGCTTTCTGTCCTGTCACCCCAGAAGCCCTGAGGGACATCTGTCACAGTGAAGGCCTGGCAATCCACTGCAGCAAGGAGCACTCCCCCATGCTAGAAAGGAACAACAGGTCCCTTTCCCCCAGCTGCAGGCATCACGGAGCCATAAACAATACTTGTTTATACACAAAACTCTCAGTGCTCAGTAACACGAAGGTGTCAGGGGTAGGAAGGTGCCCACCGAGCCCTCACTCAAGTGCCAAGCCCTGCCCTGGCCCACAGAAAGGGCTCTCTGAGGACACGGTCCCACCCAGCACTGCAGCATTTAAAGCAGAAAGGGACGCGTACGAGACCCGGGATGGGGCCGGGGCCACGCTCGCCGCCTTCCCTCACGACAAGCCCAGCCGGAGACACCCGGGGCTGCACCCGCGCCGTCCCGAGCAACCGCAGCCGGGGCAGAGCGGCCGCACCCGCAGACCCGGGCTCCGGCGGCGGCCTCAGCACCACGGACAGCGGCAGGGCCGGAGCCGCCCTCGCCCCCGCTCCCCGTCACCTTTCCGGATGAGCTCCTCGCTGTCCGGCTCGTAGCCCGCGCGATGGCAGCGCCTCCAGAGCCCCGACACGGTGGAGTTGAAGCGGCGGCCGCAGTGCGAGTCCAGAGCGGCGGCGGCGGCGGCTGCCGGGGCAGGGGCCGGGGGCCGGCCGGGCAGCAGGGCCCGCGGGGGCCGGGCGCGGAGCGGCAGGTGCGAGCTGGGCGCCGACATGGAGCCGGGCGGGTCGCTGCGCTTGTGGCCGAAGCCGCGGCAGCGCTCACGGTGCCGCCGCGCGTCCGTCTCGTACCAGGAGTCGGTGCCGATGGCCACGGCCAGGAGGGCGAGGGCAGCGGCGGCCAGCAGCAGCCCGGAGCCGCTCAGCGCCTGAGCCGCAGCCGCCATCTTACCGCGCCGGGGGCGGCAGGGGCGGGCGCTTCCCCTGCAGCCCGGCTGGGGGCCTCCGCCTGCGGCGCCGCCCCCGGAAGGGAAACGGGGCCAGCGGGAGCCGGTCCGAGCTCGGTACCGCACCGGTGCAGCCCCCAGGGCGCTCCAGGCGCCGGCTCAAAGGGGTCCCGGGGCCGCTCCTCGCCGTAGCCCCCGCGTTGCTCCGCGGCACGAGGTCCCTCATGGCCTGCGCTCGGGGCAGCGGCCGCGCTAACGGGCAGCAACGGCGCGGCCCGTGTGGAGCCCGTGCGAACGGGGCCCGACCGTGCCGGCGGCCTCCTCTTGCCCGGGACTCGGCCCTCCGAGGCCGGAGCTGCCGTGTCCTGGCAGCACTGGCCCCACGGGATCGAGCCGTTCTTGAAGCGTAGCTGAAATACAAACACACTGGCGGCAGCGGCTGGGTTAGTACTTCTCCTCAGCCCTTCATTACCAGTTAATGGAAAACAAGGCCTAAAGAGCTGAAAAATGCCAATCGAGTTTATGCAATGAGAAGCAGGCTAAAGCCAAGCCATTAGTTAAATGCAGCATTTCCAAGGGCACAAAATCCTTTGTGATCCTGGTTGTTCCATGGGACTTACTCCTCCGGCTGCAGCAGTATTGGTCTCCAAGGCCAGTTGTTAGGTTATTGCGTTTTCAGTTCTGGCCTCTAGCTAAAATGATCTAGTGATACAGTAAGTCTAAACCGCAAATTTAATGTGTTAAAATTATAGAATCACAGCATGGTTTGGGTTGGAAGGGACCTTAAAGCTCATCCAGTTCCAACCCCTGCCACGGGCAGGGACCCCTTCCACTAGAGCAGGTTGCTCCAAGCCCCTGTGTCCAACCTGGCCTTGAACACTGCCAGGGATGGGGCAGCCACAGCTTCTCTGGGCACCCTGTGCCAGCGCCTCAGCACCCTCACAGGGAAGAATTTATTCCTAATAGCTAATCCAAACGTCCTTTTTGTCAGCTTAAATCCTTCCCCTTTGTCCTGTCACTGCATGCCCTCATAAAGGTTTCCTCCTTAGTTTTGTTAAAAAGGAGCATGACCAGCAGGTTGAAGGAGGTGATCCTGCCCCTCTACTCTGCTCTTGTGAGACCTCACCTGCAGCACTGTGTGCAGTTCTGGTGTCCTCAACATAAAAAGGACATGGAACTGTTGGAACAAGTCCAGAGAAGGGCCATAAGGATGATCAGGGGACTGGAGCACCTCCTGTATGAAGACAGGCTGAGAAAGTTGGGGCTGTTCAGCCTGGAGAAGAGAAGGCTGTGTGGAGACCTCATAGCAGCCTTCCAGTATCTGAAGGGGGCCTATAGGGATGCTGGGGAGGGACTCTTCATTAGGGACTGCAGTGACAGGACAAGGGGTAACGGGTTAAAACTTAAACGGGAAGTTTAGATTGGATATAAGGAAGAAGTTCTTTACTGTAAGGGTGGTGAGGCACTGGAATGGGTTGCCCAGGGAGGTTGTGAATGCTCCATCCCTGGCAGTGTTCAAGACCAGGTTGGGTCAAGCCTTGTGTGGCATGGTTTAGTGTGAGGTGTCCCTGCCGATGGCAGGGGGGTTGGAACCAGATGATCATGAGGTCCTTTCCAACCCTAACTATTCTATGATTCTACTTTAAATTGTTCCCCAGAAAAGAGCAACTGTTCAACTGCAGGAGATTCAGAATCCCCCCCCCGTCACTTCTTGGTCTCTCAGCCTAAATGTCCTCCTTAGGACTTCTCCAGGGACCCTGCCCAGAACAGGGTACTACCACTGTCCCCAGAGCACTAAGCCTGATGGAATCATGCAAGAACCACAGCTAAAGCTTGTTTTAACCACATTTCAGCATGATCCTCTTTAGTAGTTTGCCCTGGACAGATGAGATTAGCATCCATGCAGCTGCACATTAGTGCCTTCAAGGCAGACAAATTGAAAAGGGCTGCTGTCAAAAGGATTTTCTTACACATTGTCTTCTACATCAAGAATGGAAAAAAAATAATCACATACAATCACTCTTCTAGATAATATGGACAAATCTTTCCATTATAACAGCTCATTCCTGGAAAAATCCCAGTGTTCGTGCTTCCTAAATCTGCAATCCTGTTGTGACACCCTACTGTCTACATTAGTTCCTCGGGCTATAGTTTTAGAAGACAGAAGCTTCAGCAAGATAATCACCCTATAATGTTCTCATGTATGAGACTCCTTCCATTTGCTCTCTGTGCTGCTGCAATTGTCAGAGCTGCACTTTGTGGAGCTGATTAATCCGTGCTAATTTTGATTGCTTTTGAGAAAGGGGGAGGGAAGCTCATAGCACAGCCCTGCAGGCAGAGGTACCAGCACAGCCAGAGTATGGCAATGCCAGGGACAGAGATTCCAAAATGTAGATTGCTGGCAAAACCCCCAGATGGTGAAATGATGCCCTTGAGCACCTACCTGTCTTCATCTTCCAGACCTTGGGTTATGGTTTTCCTCCTTCCTAAGAGCAACTTCTCGTAAGAACCAAGAACCATGTACTACCATTCAGTATTTATACGCTGAAAATCTTCCAGATGAAGAGTGGGATAAGACATGCTCTGAATCCATTTTCGAAGGGTAGAGAAAATCCTTTTAGCTCTTCCTGGACTACACAGAACATTTAATGAACATGCCTTTATGCCACATGGCAGGTAACCAGCTTAATGTTAACTGCTCATGGCAGTGGGGCTGGAACTAGATGATCTTAAGGTCTTTTCCAACCCTAGCTATTTTTTGATTCTATGATACCAGATAGAGTAGTTTAGATGAAGAAAACAACCAATCATAACAACATATGGTTGCAAAACTCTGGACAATCACCATGCAACCTCTCCCCTCAAAGAGGAGCAACTCACTTGGGGATGCTTTTCAGGGAAGCCAGACTAGCAGCCAAGAAATACAATCAGACCCAACCACTTCTGGCTCTCAATGCCACAGCAGTTGGAACAGGAAACTGGATTAGACCCTTTTCTTTCAGTTGTGAAAGTCTGAGGAGTAGAAAGGAGGGCAAGACGGAGCCCAGACTTCTCTAGACTAACCCAGAGATACTGCTCTGTAATTCAGATGAAATTCAAATTGAATTTGTAATTCAAAGAAAAAACATCAGCTTAAACAAAAGAAAAAAAAAAAGAAACAGAAAAAACCACAAACCCACATGGAAAACCATTTATTTCATCTCTATTGTCTCCATGCAGAGCAGACCAATACAGATGAAGGGGGAAAAATGCATAAGAGCAGCTGAAAAAATAGAGCTAGAAAATACGATTCTCTCTGCATTCCCAAAAGTGACAAATGTGGTGGAGTGATGCTCCATTTCCTCCCAAGGCTCCCTATCCTCAGCCCTAAGGCTGATGTAGTGGAAAACTAAGGAGCCCCTCCCTCCCACAAGCCCTGTGCTATGCAGGAATCTTCCCAAGAACCGCAGACTGTCCAGGTCTGTTGTGGCAGCCAAGAAAAACAACTCGGAAATCCTTTCTTCAGTGTCATCCACTTCACATTCCTGAACGCTGAGCACTGACTGTGGTTTTCAATCCTGGCAAGGCTGGGTGCTGATGCAACACCACCAACTCATGGGCACTCACCTGGCGATGCCTCAACTTAAATGCCAGCCTCATCTTGGGAAACAGAGCCACGTCTTTCCATGCAAACCTCCTTCCTCCAGACCCTACTACAGGGTCCATTTAGCTCAGCTGGAGGGACACCCCCAAAGCTAAAACTATAGGGTTAGCATATTCCCCCAGTCCCTGCAGGCTAACCAGATTAATCCTTCCAGGAAAGCAGGAAGTGGATGCTACCTTCAGACTGGAGGGAGTAGTTGGCAAAGGAAGGCAACTTTTAAAAGAGGAGTAATAAAATTACACTAATCCTCCCTCACTGTTGCAGTGAAACAAGGTACTGGTATAAGCTCGGGGTAAGGAAAGGTGAAAGCATTTTAGACAGCAGCTCTTGGGCAGAGCACTGCGAGCATGAGCTCTCCAGCGCTCGCTGGAAACTAGGACAGGAGCTGTCATAAAAAAAGAACTGTGTCAACAGTTCAGGAATTGCTTCAGGAAGTAAATGCCTCTGCTGTGGGCAGCATACCTGCCTTGCTGCTCTGACCCAAATCGCCCTCTCAAGGCACGATCCCCCTTGATAAGGCTCTGTGCAGACTGGAGGGCTGTGCTGATTTACAGGAGCTGTTTAAGGACAGAGCTGAGTTGGTGCAATTCCCATTTTGGCACCTGTTCTGTGTGCAATGACTCTGCTAGTTCAATTAGACCTGTTTTTAAATAGACTTAAGCAAAGATAAGCTCTGCAGAAGGCATGGTCTATTAATTGTGCACATCTCTGTGGCAACAAAACAGCCTGTGGAATGATGGCCTGGTCAACCCTGTGAGCTGGAATGCAGGAAAGCACTAGAAATGTCATTTATTTTTATTGGTCTCAAATTGCCCAAAAATTTATCCCAAGTGTCATACAATAGAAAACTCCTCTTAAAGCACACGTATTGTAACGCTTTCTCTCCTCCTTAGCACAAAGCTTTTTCTAGACCCATTTTTTTAGCACAAAGCTCTTCCAGACCCATTTTAAAAATCTTTTCCCCAGCAGTTTCACCCTTCCCAGCTCACCTCCCTTCAGCATTCTTCACTGCTGTGCCCCTTCCTTTAAGGGCTGTCAGTATTATTTCTTATCCATTCATTCCCAACATACGAACTCCACTGTGAGGTAAGAAGCCCAGAAACAGGCTACCATCTACATTTTTGGTGATAGCATGCTCTTAAATAGGCTACACTTAACAGAAGAAAAGCTATTGGCTGCTGACCAGGCTGTAGGGTTCAGCTATTGCCCCCAGTGCCCAGACCTCTGCCATGTAGCATGCCAGGCAGGCCTAACATGCCACACTGCAAGAGAGCTCTGAAACTTGGTGTGGGGCAGATGGTGGGTGACAGCAAGCTCAGCCATGTTCAGCTAATGGTTATGAGAAGAGGGAGCTCAGTCACAACAGCTTCCTTCCAGCTGCAGGGGAGCTGGTAGCATGGCAACAGAAGAAACATTTACTGACCATTTTTCAGATAAACAGGCTGTGCTGGTATTGGAGTGGTTAGGGCTGAGGCAAGTAATCACAAAGCTGAGCCATTTAATTATAGTGACCTATCCTAAAGTGCCTCAAGCTTTTGGCTTGATTTTAACATATACAAATACAAAACAGTCCAAAGATGTGGACTGCTGAGGCTAAAACTACCTTTAGGAACAAGTGATATCAATGAAAAGCTGAAGATCAAGTTGGAAAAGGGTTCTTTCCCCTCTGTCTTGTAGCACCATGAACTCCTCATGGGGAGGGAGTTCTGGCTAAAGCTGTTGGTTTATTGTTGCTTTGCCATCTCTCTTCTGCCTCCAGCCCTTAAAAGTGGTAGGAAAAGTCCTTCCTCTTCATCAGCTACAGGAATGACCTCTGTTGTTTTCACACAAGAGCTTGGGAGGTGCTGTTCCATTAGACTGAACCAAACGAAACATTGTCCATTTGCTGTGGAGCAGTTTTCAGTTCATTTCTGCTCACTGCATCTTTTGCTCCATCAAAATAATAAAAAGGAGAAAATAAAAGGAAGCCCTGATGTGTGGATTTTAGCAGAACAGGGATAGGAGAGCCAGAGAATGAGGTCCTACACACCCAGAACTCTTTCTCACCTGCTTCTCATACTAGCAGCCAGATCTGCATACACACACACATAGGAAGTAACATTAGTGTTCCTTATTGCTTTGTAACAGCTCAGAGTCACTGTGGTGGCTCTGGGAGGCATCATGAGGTCTTCGCAGAGGTCACTCAGTTGTGAACGAGAGTAGCACCATGACTGTAATGCCGGTACACAGGAGCAGGATTTGCTGCAGGGAGTTCCTGGTAAAGAAACAGCAAAATTAGGAGGAGCCATTGACAGTCCCAGTAGGCAGCAGTGTAAAGGCTCACAAATGTTCTTTGCCCTTCCAAATCTACAACAAGGAGAACACAACAGCTGCATGAAGCCACTGACACAGCTGAGAAGACTCTTTCCCAGCACCTCAAGCAAAGCTGTCATCTATAAACTGACGTGGTTTTGTTCTGCTCAGCTGGAAGGCCCAGATTCAAGTTTCAAAAATCAATCTAAGCTGTTCATGCAGCTACCCAGGTGTATATTCCTGTTCATGCAGCTACCCAGGTGTATATTCCTGTTCATGCAGCTACCCAGGTGTATATTCCTGTCCTTTCTCTGGCAAGAGAGCCAGCACTTTTGCAGCATGTTCACAGGTACTTTAGGGACCTCATCCAGCTGACAACTAGTTATGAAAAATGAAAACAAAAGCTGATGAATTTTGCCCTTCTTTTAGCACCATCTCAGGTGTTATGCTGGACTGAAGTGACTGTGTACCCCCCGCCTCTGTGTACTCTGCCAACAGCTCTGCCAGCTGTTACCAAAGGTTACCAACCCAAAAGCAAGCTCCCAGCTTGTCATGAACATTCCTCCACTACCACTCCTCTGTGCCAGCGTATCTTAGAGTGCCTTTACTATGGTACAGCTGGATTTGGACCTACTAAAGCCTTAATCAGACCACAAGAAACTGTGATAACACAGATAAGGGGAGGCCAGATACACCAGAATATATACCAGGTTAGAAGAGAGATGACTGAGGTGGGATACAGTAACAGACTACGAAATGCTGAATGATAAAGAGAACTACGATTTTCTACTCACACAGCAACATCTAATCAAAATTAATAAGCAAGAGGCTAAAAAACAATTAAGAAGCATCATATAACACTGTGCAGTCCAACTATGCAAACTTGCTGCCAAAGAGAGATCACAGAAGCCCAAAGTAATGGATAGGATCAAAAGGGGATGAAAGCATGTGAAGGGTAGGTTCATGTGTGGTTATCAGACACACACAGCTCTATGAGGCCCTAGTTCAGATAGCCCCTAAGTCAGTACAAGCCAGAAGCTAAGACAGACTGGGGAATGGGTCACCTTGCTGGATGTTTGTGAGTAACCTGCTACATGCTGTGCCAGCACAGTCTTTGGCACTGACCCAGTTGAAGATTCTCATGTTTAATAGGGTCTCTGTAGTCCCATATAAAGGCAATACCACCCAGCACTGCAGTCTATCTAAATTCCAGCCTCACCCATGAGATTTGGAAAACTGGCACTCATGTGCTCCCAGAGCAGGCATGGGGAAGGACTGTATCCCCAATTCCCTGTCAGCAACAACTGCTGCAGCAGAACAGGAGGGAGCACTTACCAAGGATTCTTTTCCTCCAAGAGATCAGGCACAACATTTACCAAGGCAATATACAGAAATCCTCCAGAAGTGAAAGGGAGGATCCAGGCTACTGTTTCCCCTGCACAAATACAGAAAGCTTTGGTTATTACTGAGACAAAGCCATGGGAGAAAACACAGACAAGAAGGAAAAAAGACACACGGGGACTAAAGCACTCCTACAGAGGTCCCATCAGGGAGCCCTACCTGCTCCTTTTGGCGACTGAGCACATATTGCAAAACAGGCTCCTAGAATCCCTCCCAAAGCTGTGGAAAGCTGCATCTTGGCTGCACTCCAGCGGTCAAAGCCAGCCCGAAGTAGGATTGCAAAGTCTCCAACCTAAGAAAACCAAGAGCTGACAGTTAATGAATATAAATAGGAATGGCTGCCCTATCCCTGGAAGAGTTCAAAACCGGGCTGGACAGGGGTTGGAGCAACCTGGTCTAGTGGAAGGTGTCTCTGCCCATGGCAGGGGGTTGGAACTAGAGCATCCCTAAGGTCCCTTCCAACAGAAACCATGCCATGATTCTCAGTCACAAAGGTCATCCACAACAAGACCAGTGCTTCAAGGCTGTTTCTAGTTTTCCATGTCACCAGTCTTCCAGAGGAAGCAGCTTTTAAAGGGACAAGAAAATGTTAACCAGACCCAGCCCTTCTCTTAGTAGATGAAACACCCCTTTAACCTCTCACAACAGCAGAATACAAAGCCCTCTCACCTCATGTGGGATTTCATGCAGGAGAATGGCCATTGTGGTTAGGAATCCAACCTGTAGCAGAGGAGAGAAGGTGATAAGGAAACAGTCCCCCAGCTCTGAGAGATGAGGCTTTCATCAGCATGTCAAGGCCCCTTTCTCCAAGTTAAGACTTGTTACAGTGCAAATGACTAACACGACCCAAATCGGAAGAAGCTCTCCGTCAGAAGGGCTGCTTTTAACTTTAGTCTCTATTTCTCAGAAAATTTCCTTCCATTTCTCCAGAAAACAGGAGAAAACTCCACACATCTTTGGGATTTTTGCATGTTGTATCACATGTGAGAACAGACCTCTCCAGTTTAGTACACAGCTGGTGACAGAAACCTTACCTTTCTGCTAACCAGGAAGCTGGCTGCTACTGCCAGGCCGTGTGTAAAGTTATCAATGGTGTTGGCCAGCAGATTGAGGTATCCGCTAATCTGCAAAGAGAAGGAAGAGCCCCTGATAAAGGAAGAGACATAACAAGATAAAAGAAAGCCCATGGCTTAGACACAAGTTACATGGAGGCACGATCTCCTGGGAAAGGTCAGGACATGGTTCTTCTGGTGAAGATCTTAAGCTATGTCAGTGCTCAAGTATAAATTCAGTATTATGTTCATTTTGACAGTAAGCTAAGTTTTAGGGTAGGCAAGTATTGTCTGAGATGAGGATAATCATCTTATGCACATGACAGAGCTCTAGAAACAGAGACAGGAATGTGAGGAAAGCCAAAATACAAGAATGTGCCTGATTCCAAGTTGAAAACCTTGTGGGTAACCCTGACTAATTTACACAGGTGACTGGCTTCAGGTATGACCTGACCTTGCTTTCTAGTCACGTATCTGTTAAATACCTCCACTTTAAAAAGCTGGCAAGAACAATTCAACAGAACAAATGCTGCTGAAATGGCTTTTTATAACTAAACAAATCTTCAAACAACGTTCTAAAAAAGCTTGTGCTTGTGGGTTTGCTTTACCCTTAACAAAGAATAAAAAGAGAAGACAGTGATGACAGTCACCAAAAAAACACCTACTAGAGGGCTGGACAGCATGTCTCTGCATTTGCATACAAACACATTCTTAAAATTGTAAGTATAAAGCAGTTGCCATCCTCACAAGGCCGTCCCCATGTTGAGACTTCCCTATCATGCTATGGTCATCTCCAGAGAAATTCTGAGTGTTTGACCTGAAGTGATTTTCTGAGTGATTTGATCTGAAGCTCTTCTGCTCACAGGTTTCTGGGCCCTTTTTCCCCATCAGGTCTAACAAAAACTACTCTGTGTGGGTCCTGAGACACTGCAGTTTGAATTGTTATCAAATCAGGTGTTGGCCCATACATCAGACTCTCTCTGCACTGCAAGAACGAAGCTGGCATATACTAACTCCAGTTACATGGCAGCATCCAGTGAGTGGAGAGACTGTCTAGAAACTGTGTTATTGACCTCTTATTTCACCATAGCACGAGATGCCGAAGTTCAGCCAGGAAAAAACACAAGTGCCGATAGGTTTCATGAGCCCCTTCTGGTCTTCTGCTCCTCCTTGTCTCTATCAAACTCTGCTTGGGGCATCTTTTCTTCCTGCCATATGGGGCTTTCTGTCAAGTCTTTCTCTCCAACACGACACTTTTCTGCAGGGCACTTGTACTGCAGGATCTCAGGACAACTTTAGAAGCTGTAAACTTCACAAAACTGCATTGACAACTAAACTGATGACCAAATATGAAAACAAAGAACTAAGCAAAGAAGCCTACCTGCAAATCATGTTAAGTAAATAATGTAAGTAACGTCTCCACAATGGATGCTGAAGTTCCCTGCATGCTTTGGTAAGAAAGGGAACACAAAGGGATGCATGCAGGCAGACTCATAAACACAGCAGCTTTACTTCTCCCTCCTCATTTTAGTCAAATACGACTGTAATATTCCTGCTTCTCATGTTGCGAATTTATGTGATTGCTTTTTCCCCATAAGCTAGTAATAATTATTCACAGAAGTTTTACACAAAAATCTTTTCCCATACCACTGTCGAGGGAAAAAATAGACCTCATGATTAAAACATGATGACTTTTTTTTTTGTCAGTGGCTTGGGCAAAAGCTGTCACTGAAAGAAGCAAAGCCTTGGAGAGCTCAGAAATAAATTGGGTTGATGTGACAGTTATGAGTCTCTGACATTTACATTCTGTGAATCCCTAATAGGATGTTCTCATTGCTCATAAAGAGCACAGCCAGATGAAGTGTTTATGTTCATGCTTCAGAATTAATGTCACTGTGCAATAAAACACACTTCTACAAACCAGCAAGGACCTCATGTGCCATAGGAAAAAAGAAAGAATATGCAATGCAGAAGTACTGTACAATATTCTTACTTGCTAAGGGAATGAAGGCTGCAATGCAGGGCAGAACTGATCTATGTTTGGGTGCAAAGGAAGCCTCCCACCTGCAGTTTTCAAGCTAGGACAAATTATTACAGCAGCAGCCGTAGAGCAGAAGATCTAATATAAATGGACAAAGGACGGCCAACAGCTTACTAGTCATTAAGCCCTGAAAGGCAACTATTTTTGTTTAAATATTATATTGCCTTTTTTGTTTCCTGAACACAAAAAAGGGGATTACAGAGCAAACAGCAGAAACCAAGAAGCCTGGCGTGCCACAGCTTCTGTCTTTTATTTGTAAGCACCTACTTTGCTCACTTCCAGCAATGCTGTTCCCTGTCTGTCCCTTCCCCACCCTGCACTGCGTGAGAGTTACTTCCCCAAACCACAGGGGCAGTGAGACCTACCTGCTGCTCTGCCAACCAGCGGGACCTACCAAGCAGCACCTAAGTTCTGCCCCAGTCTGTCAGTAGGACATTAGTTTGCATTCCTCCTCTACCACCATGCTGATTTTTATGGAGCTTGCAGGAATTTGATTACCCTCAAGACTTCTCTCCTCTCTTGAACTCGAGCAAAATTAATTATGGGTTCAAAAGTTATTGAAAATGAAGGGCAGAACAGATGGACAGACAGATGGAATGACTGCTTATGTTGTTGCCTAAGGAAACGGGCTAACAACGGAGGAAGATCTCGGTGGTTTTGGTAATTTCCGCCCTGCCAGAAAGGCTATTAAAATATTGAGGTGATATGCTCTGAAAGCACAAAGTTAAAACTGCATGTTAACTCGTTGGTTTCTGTTTCATGCACATTGACAAGAGCCAATAGACTGAGAAGGGCTCTCCATGGTTATCTAGACCTTCTACATAACATAGCTGAAAGAATCTCATTCAATTTATGCACGAAGCCCATCGTTTCTTAAGCTATAGCATACTTTGTAGGAAGTGGCTTAAATCACAGCTTAATGTCCACAAGCAACAAAGAATCTACTATGTCTCTAAAGTAAGCTGGTCCACAGGGAAGTTACCCTCAGTTACAGTTGTCTTTGATTTCTAGTCTGCTACTGTTTGGTATAGCTTTAACTACTGAAATTTAGTCATACCTCTTACATGGGTGTTAGTATCCTTTAAGTCAGCCCTGATCTGTTACATTTTCAGAGCTAAAGTCTAAAGAAAGCCACTTCTTATCACATACAGCAAACCTAAAATAATTATTTCAGCTCCTTCCTGACCCCTTTAGTAGTATTTTGGATATTGTGAATAACACTACTGGAAAAAGACAGATAGCTGTTTCATTACTGCTATACAGAAAGAGGAACACTTGCCTCTTCTCTTAGATACTATTTCCTACTCACCCATCCTCCTGGTTATAGCATCATAATGGAAGAATGTGTTCAAACAGTTTCCTACTGTGATTCTCATACCTTTTTCCAAGGCATTGACTTGCTAGAAACTGTCCCTCTCTTGTAAGTATGATCTGCATTCTTTCTAATCTATTCCTTAATATTTGCATGGATCAAAACATGCTAAAAATCCAGCTCTTTTGATGAGTTACTCTGTTTAGCCAATATCACTGACCTCATGCAGCCACAATGTGCCACTGATGTAGCAAGGGTTTTATAAACAATCACTTAGAAGAATCATAAACCATCAGTAAACAAATGTAAGGGAGGCTGCATTAATCCAGTCTTTGATATTACACAATCACTGATTTTTAATGGAGCTAATATTAGCAAAGTTGATTTCATGCAGTACTAGTTTTATTAGAATGTGGGAGAAAGTTATGTTTTCTATTCATTTCTCAGCATCATTACCTTCATCAAACAATCTCACAACTGAATAAAAGGCAGGGAAAAAATGTTTGGTTGACAAGAATTTATCTTCCATAAAATCTTACCAATCAATATTAATTTCATTATATTTTTAAAATGAGGACCAATCCCTGAGCAATTGTATCCCCCATCAGTGTTTCCTTCTACTTGCAATCACTGGTAAACTAATCAACCTCCAAGTCTCTGGTTCCTTATATAGACCTTTCTAAAATCATGGCACGGTGTTTCATAACTCAGTAATACTGGTTTCTCTTTCTCTATCACCTCTAGAACACAGCACCCTGCAGCCTGTGCAGTGTCTGTATAGGTTATATGAATGCGACAGACTCAAAGATTCCCGGTGATCTCAGCGTATCTTCCACATCGTGTAGTTATGAAGAGCTATGAAGTTACAGCAAAATAGATTTAAAATAGAAAGACTGAAGAGCCTCTGACCGACCACATATCCAGGTCTGGGCTAGTTCATGCAACCACACTTTCTGTTCATAGTCACTCTCCTTCCATCCTGCACATTTTTAATGGGCTTTCCAACTCAAATTATAGGCCCTACTTCACCAAAGCAGTCATTTATTCTCTCGCTTGTAATGTTCACCCAGACAAGGGTTTCCACAGTGCAAAGGTAGTACCATAAAACTGAAAGCAAAACCAAGCTAAAGGTTAGCCCAATGGCACAGTACTCATTTTGAAGAGTACTCATTTATGAAGACAGGCTGAGGAAGTTGGGGCTGTTCAGCCTGGAGAAGAGAAGGCTGCGTGGAGACCTCATAGCAGCCTTCCAGTATCTGAAGGGGGCCTATAGGGATGCTGGAGAGGGACTCTTCATTAGAGACTGTAGTGATAGGACAAGGGGTAACGGGTTAAAACTTAAACAGGGGAAGTTTAGGTTGGATATAAGGAGGAAATTCTTTCTTGTTAGGGTGGTGAGGCACTGGAATGGGTTGCCCAGGGAGGTTATGAATGCTCCATCCCTGGCAGTGTTCAAGACCAGGTTGGATGAGGCCTTGGGTGATATGATTTAGTGTAAGGTGTCCCTGCCCATGGCAGGGGGGGTGGAACTAGATCTTAAGGTCCTTTCCAACCCTAACAATTCTATGATTCTATGATTTTCCCTTCTCCACCTGCTAAGCTGATGCAAGAAGTTAAGTTAGGAGAGAAATAAACCTAGGGAGAGGAAGGGAAGCACTAACTCTTTGCCAGTGACATTCAGTGCAAAGGAATTGATGGGAAATAAAGATTTGGAAGCAGAAGTGGACAAGAAGCTTTTTCTGACTGCAAATAAACTGGTAAGAGAAACAGAACTTCTAAGTTTTACAGTGGATAGCTTCAACTGTCAAAATGCTTCCAAAAGGTGCCTTAAAAGGAAACGTGCAGCTCACAATTGGTACAATGGAGGCAAGAGAGAAATCACAGCACAAAAAATTAAGCAAATAAAGGATATAATGACTGTAAGACATAGAGTAACCAAATATGAAAGTACTGTACTTTGGGCTCAGGATTCAGCCAAAACACACAGTATCAGACGTATGCCTTCACAAGAGGGATTTACCTCTTTGGCATAAACTGCAGTGCAGATTTCTCCCAAATCCTCCATTTCCTTCCTGCTATGACCCACACAGACACTTTGACAGCAAGTTAAGCACAACTCACTCAAGCGCGGAATTCCTCACTCAAGCACAGGTTTTTTCCACAGACAGCTCCTGAATTTTAAAACAGGTGCCCCAATAACATAAGATGTGAAGGTGAGTTTGTGGGTCCCTTACCTTGATTCTGTTGTCTGTTGGACAGGACCAGCGAGAAGAGCCATTACACTGAGCTAAATCTGTTCCTGCTCTTTGGGACTGGCCTGCCACCTTTGGCACTGCATAGCCACTTCCATTTGGAATCTTTCCAGTTGGTGCTTTGGAATCACAGACCTGAATCAGGGGAAAACAAGTTGTCACTCCCTTTTTGTCAGTGACAAATAAGCAGGACTCAGGGTCAGAAATCCAATCTTCACCCTTAAGCCTTTTGTCCTTCCAATGCAAATCAGCAGCTTTGGCACTCTACGTTAATAACAACTGTCAGAAACGAGACAGATTTCAGAGCGCATTGTGACACCTGCACTGTGAGGCAAGAATAAAGACTTCCCAATCACACAGAGAAGGAAAGTAGAAAGAGAAGAGGAACTGGAATCACATCCCCTTGGCATAAGGCAGGTTCCTTTGGAAAGATGAGGGACTGAGCCTGACTCTTCTGCTGGAAGCTGCTGCCCAGAGAAATACACCTCCACCTGGGCAGGGGATGGAGCAAAAAGAGTTTTGGTCTCCCCAGTGTATCAGAGTAACTAAGTCAAGAGAATTACTCTATAGCTGGGATTTGTCAGCTTCCAAATAACAAAATGTTCCCTTCAGACATCAGTCTCTCTGTAAATGAAAAGATTAAGTTCCTTTCAGATATTAAAGTCTCATGTCAAGTCAAAGCAACGCCTAATTGCTCTTATGCAGTGACTGACCTGCAGTCTCACCTCTCAAAAGTCACGGCACAGGAAGGACTGAACAGTCGCAGGAGCTGCTGTTAGGTGTTGTGCAGATGTCTGAGGACTGACTGTTCTCTCCCTCTGACACCTCTGCCTATACTGCCCCTTTGCAGCTGGGTGACCTTCCTCTGAACCATTACTTACTATTACCTGGCCAACCATAAACATGTTTTACCTACACAAATGCCTGGTCCAGGCCATGCCCAATACGGGCCATACCCATACTCATGGCAGTGAGGAAGGCTTCCAGAGAAGGCTGGTCTTTGTCCCGACTGAGGACCCAGAAGGTGAATGAGTCACGATGGCTCAGTGGAACATGCATCAGCAAGCTGTCATCCCTCAAACCTTGGCTGAGCAACAGTCTCATCTGCAAAGCGCTCCAGCTCCCAGTCCACATAACAAGGGAGCTCTCTTTCACACATACCACATCAAGAACAAAACCAGCCCTGAAGTGAGAAATCTCAGCTAAAACCACAAAACCAAAGCCCAGAGATAAACCCCCTTCTTCTAAAGCCCAGTGTCAAAAAAAGTGGCAAAAAGCAACCAAAGGGCATTGACAAGATACTCACAGCTCCAGAATCATTTGCTGTGCCTGTCAGATAGGGCAGATGAGGTGTTTAGTACAGTGCTCCAAACACAGCAGCACTCCCTCCCCTCCGGCTGCAAACTTACCACACCAGGGCACTCCTCTTCTTCCTCTAGAAAGATCTTCTCTAGCACCAGGAAGGTCAGGAAACCAATGATCACCCAGAGACCCAGTAGTTTCTGCTGCTGAAAGCTCTGCTCTTCTGCAGGACAAGAGAGAAATCTTCATGACACTATCAAGTGCACAGCATCTCCCACGTGTGAGCCCATCCTGCCCCAGACAGTTTAACCAGCACTTCCAAGACATAAACAACAATGGAAAGACCTCCTGTGAGGAATAATGAGCCAACGTATCTCAAAGCAAATTAGTTTAACTTGCTCATTCTTGACCTAATAGATATCCTCATCTTGGAAACAGAGCGAGAGCCCCCTTTTGCTTCAATTGTGCAATCCAGAGCATTGCCTGACAACACTGGGAATTTCACTGAGCTCCAGAGGCAAGTGAAGGTTACATCAACAAAAATCCTGCAGCTGCAGCTATTGAACAGCAAGCCTTGACATGAAATCTGCCATTAGTGGAGCTCCAGACCCACCTTCCCCTTTCTGCCACACCTGCACAAGTTATGAAGCCCAAAGCTATAAACTTTCGTTTCAATTACAGCCAAGCTTGTGAGATAATCACCCATTCAGCCTGGCTGCAGACATGGAGACTGCACGGCAGTGGAAGAACAGAACGACTCTGTAATGGGGCTTACATGGGTCAAGGAAACCTTTATGCTTCGGGACAGCCTGGCAGAAGCAAACAAGCTAGAGCAGAAAAACAGAGTAATTTGGGAGCCACTGTAGAAAGGGGGGAAAAAAGCACAGCAAGTTCTGCTGGCAGTGCTAGAGCAGAGGAAGAAAAGGACCAAAGGCCCAGCAGATTTGAAATCCCAGGACACAGGAGCAAGGAAGCCTGGGAAACCCGGCGTATCCTCATCCCCTCTCTCATGTTCTCAGTGGGGAAATGATTCCTCAGTGTCTCAACAGCTGGGATGCAGCAGCACTTGCCTTCTATGCCATTGGTTTGCTGAAGCGGACAGATACAATCATTACAGGTTTCAACAATCCTTCTGACGGGTGAAGGAGATACACAGACACCACAAGCTATGTCCCAGCCCAAACAGTGTTCAGCTCATTGGCAGACAGAGGTTTCCATCACCTGCATTTCCTTTTTTCTGCATTTCCATTTTCCTTTTTACCATGGTTTTGTAGACTATTTTCCATGAATTCTCCTCGAGCAAAGACTGGGAGGGCAACACATTTGGGCTTCCATAGATGGAAATATCCAGTGGAGAGGCCCCAGTTAGTTCCAAGAAACAGGCTCCAGAAGCAACACTGTTATAGGGACAGATTTATAGACAAGATGGACCTGATGGGGCAGAAACTTGGGTGCACGTGTTCATGTACCAGACCACTCACACATTTATAACTTCCCATCAGGTTAAAGAAGCATCCCCTTTCTTTACAGAAAGGACCAAGGAAAACCAACAGAGATTTACAGGTGTCTAAAACAAGATAGGAAAAGTTGACAGACAAGAAATCCATCTCAAGGACAGAAACAAAAAGAAACCGTGGCCAATCTCAGAATCTTCAGAGGACTGCAGAGTACAAAGATGAAGTATCACACGTGTTTTCAAGATGGAATGTAGCAGTAGGCATAGCACAGACTGCTTCTAGGCACATAAAGCTTTCATACCTGTCGTTGTACTGCACGTGTAGGCCCAGGCTTCAGGAAGCAGGTGCAGAAACACATTCCCCAATAGCCCACCAATTGCAAAACTCAGCAACTGCTTCAAACGGTGTGATCCAGCTAAAAAAAAACCCAAACCAAACACTGATCACAACTCAGCAGGAGCCAAAACATCTCCAGCTGAGATTTTGCACAGAGGGACCTATATTAGAAGCATCTGCAAAGCAAGCTTTCAAAGGAGAGAGCACGGAACAAACAGCTGGAGTCCCTGCACCACTTGGCTAGGACATCAGTGAGTGGGAGGTTCTGGACCAAGCAGGGTGCAAAACAAACAATACCCTTTGTACAAGCTTCGTCCTGGGCTTGCATTTGTCCAAGGACTCCCTATCAAATTTGTAGGTATGGACTAAAGCATCAGAAAAGGACTGTCTGTTTTAGAGGACAGTATTTCTGTGACAAGGTCCTGTTCATCACCGTGTCATTTAGTAACAACCCAGGACTTGTGGCTTCAGAAAGGCTAAGGCGTGTAGCAGGCTTACCTTCTGACCGCAGAGCAGCTCCTGTCTCAAACGGGATCACCAGCAAGGGGAAGACCCCACTCAGCCCCACCATGAACGAACCGATGAGGGAACAGATCCAGGCATCCAGGCGCTCGACGCTGAAAAGGTTCCCCAAGGATGGTGTCTCCTTCTCACACAGAGGACCAGAACTTGCAGCAGCATGACCTGCCGGGATCTGCTGAGCTTCACAGGCCACGATCAGGAACAAGGAGAGCGTCCCGTCAAGCAGAAGCTTTTGCTTTGTCATAGCTAAGAGGTCTCAGCCGGGCTGGCCAATCTCTAAAGAGAGCAGAAGAGAGCAGTCCTGACAGAGTCCTGGAGATTCCCTCCCAGCATCCCAGAGGAAAGGCCTTGGTCACACCATCCCCTCCCTCAGCATCCTAGCACAGGTAACAAACATCTGAAACTCTTCCTGATTTCAACACAGCACTAAAGAACAGAGAGGCTGCTTAGGTGTATGAAACTGCACACGAAACATCTTTTAAGTCTGGCTTTCAGCATCTCCCCTCAGTGAGCTGGAATAAGGACTTCCTTATGTGTCCTGAGGCTTCAGTGAAAGGTATTGTCCAGAGATGCTACCCAGGTAAATCTTCTCTTTGCCACGGAACAGCATCCATGTAACAAATGAGGATGCAAGACAGGCAACCTAACAGAGGTCTGTGAAAGCACGAGTGGTGTAAAGATGGTGAACAGGGGTCAGTTATTCACCATCTCTTCAGATGTTCAGTACTACCAGCCACCACGTGAAGCCAGTGAGGCTTCAAACAAATGTGACCCTTCATCAGCACGTAGCTTGTGTGGTAGCTTCTCCAATGTGGAAAATTTTACATGGGTTACACAGAAACAGGACAAGTACTAAAGACAAATCTCTTGATTGCTTACGGTTAGACAGCTCACATCAGACCCAGGAAATACCCTTATCTGAAAGGAGCTGCATGAGTAGCTGGAAAATATCATATATACTTGTCCTATCTTTATTCTTTTGTGGAAGGGCATGGGTTAGATGGTCTCTTAGTCAAGACCAGCACAGCTGTTACTAAGAACTCTTCAGTCACAAGAAAACTGGAGAGAAGTGGGCATGTTAGAAGAGGTAAATAAGGATAATTACACTCTCACAGGCAATCAGGAAGGAAAAGCAAATGATGCAAAGGCTGAAATGCAAACACTCCTTCAGTCTCCAGAAGAAAGAATGAAATGTGACAAGCAAGATTAATTTGGAAATGGGAGAAAAGAGCAGGTTAGAAAAGAATGGCTTAAAAATGTTCACAGAACAGCTTTAGATTGAGAGGGAATAATGGCATTCACCTGAAGGCATGTAAGAAACCAGTCAAAGTAATCTCTGAAGCGTTAGTGACCATCTTTGAATAGGGAAGGCTACAGGAGGCTGGAGAGCATCATGCCTCACCTACCTTTATAAAAAGAAAAAAAAAGGTGGCAGAAGACTTAAGAAGTTACAGACCAGTAACTTCAATCCTCTGACAGACTCTTGATCAAGTTAAATGATCAGTTTGTAGTTACCTATAAGATAAGAAAGTAATAAAGATAGCAAAGCATTAAGTAACAGCCAGACAGAAAGGGGGCTGACACTATCAGGACAAAATTCAAGGTGCTGGAACCAACCTAAGGGCTCACTGCAGCCCAAAAGGGCAGCATTGCCCCTTGTCCCCCACTCCCTCATGAAGCATCAAAGCATCCCCTCCCCATGCTCACACCTGGCTCCATGAGCACAACAAACTAGCAGGAAAAAACTATGTATTTTTAAAGGCTTCAACTTTTCCCAGTTTCAGTCCCTGAACTAAATCACTGCAGGAGGAAGGCCCAGCTGCAGTGAGTAATCAAATATTAAAGGACAGGTCCCTGTGGCTCCTGTGGAGGAGAACAACGAGCTTCAAGCACAGTGAGCAGAGACATCAGGAGCAGGGAGGATGCAAGAAGGAACCACATTTGGTGGCAAGATAATGTCTGATCAAGTGCAAACTCTACTGACCCATACAAACCTCATCACTTTTCTTAAGTGTTACTATTTCACAAGGAAAAAATACTCTTAACATAGCAAGTTCATGGGTTTGTAGCATCTTGTTGCAGTGCTTTGATGTGGCTGCAGGAAACCAACTACCTATAGCATACCATGAAACAAGCTCAGCAAAGATCATACAGTACAGTATACTAAGTGAGAGAAAAAACAGGAACACCAATGTGCCACCAAAAAATGCACACATGCATTACACTGATTCAGAAATTAATTCCAAGGCAGTACAGCAGGCAAATGACATCCTGGAACATGTTATTGGCTCTGCATTGTAGGTGTGACGCAGAAGCAGTGATTCCATTCCACTCCACAGAGGTGAGACTTCAGCCAACAGCCTTTACCCACCCTCACTTACTCCTCTTTATAAAATAGATGAAAAAGATCAGAGACACTGCAGTGGAAAGAAAAAATCCAAGTGTAAAAAGCATGACCTGGGAAAAACAACTGAAGGACCTGGGTATGTTTAGTCTTAAAAAGATAACACTGAAGAGAACAGAATGGTCTGCATACAATAGAAATCACAAGAAAGGGGGAAAGTGCTCAACTCTTCCACGTTGTAGCATCAGCTCAAATAGTAAACGAGGTTCAGCCTGGATATGAAGAAACAAATTTACATGGTGCCAAAGTGGTGATACACTGAAACAGATTATCTGTGATGCAGAACTTCCAGCACCCGGATGGATTTTGTTCCTTCTTTTGAGGAAAAGAGTAAATACCTGATGCAGATGCTATTTCATTGCAAAGACTAAATCCCTTCCTGAAGTCCCTCCAGCCCTACACCTATAATTTGATGTAGACTGGTGGGATCCTTGTTCCACTGGCAGGACCCTAGGAAAGGAGGCAGGTTTTCAGCTGTCAAGCACTATCAGTACAACCACTCCAGGCTCTGAGCACTGATAATGACTATGAGGAGAGCCCAATGGGTCAGAGATGCTGCCCTGTGCCCAGCGTCACCCTATGAATGTACCTGGGAAGCTGCCAGGCCCTCTCACTCCCCTTACAGGGATGCAGGCTACCCCCAAAGCTACACAGACACACACAACTGTGGTAATAACTATGCCATAGAATCCTGCACTGGAAGCTCTTAAAATGTTACCTGTCCCCTACCATGGTACCTAATGGGTAGTTCTGTCCCAAGTACCAATGCAAGCTGAAGCTGTCAGCCACACAGGCATCTGTACAGGGAGGTGATGGGACTCTTCAAGCACATTACACCAGCCACAGCCTTCTCTCTGCTTACTCGCTGCTGCATAACAACCTGCAATTAGAGAATTTCCTGCTTTAAAAAAAGACAGGCACCCCTTCCAACTCCAGAGCAGGCCTGATGGACACCCTCTTCCTTTATGACTGTTTTAGACCTGGAAAATGACTGAGGACAGCTTCTTTGTAAGGAACAGAGAGAAAAGGATATTTAAAAATCAGGATTTATACAACCATGCCTGTGAAGAGGCAACAAACACACGCAGCAAAAGGACTGCTCTCTGCAGCTTGGCAATGATGGGAAGTGGCACAAACTGGCCTCTTCCACAACCCTGTTGTCACAGCTTTTGAGACTCAGTCTGGAAAAGTAATCACTGCAATTGACTCAACAAGTCTGTTCCTTTCATCTCCTTCTCCACCCCCAGCCCACAGCTGCCCCAGGGGACACCTGAAAGGGTCTTTAAGACCAAAATCCTGGAGAGAGAGGCAGTAGCACACAGGACAAGGGGCAAGCCCAGGGCTTCAAAACCAGGCTGCATACCTGGATCATGTCCTTCTCCCAGCAGTGAAACAGACCAGATTCCTCCAAAAAGGGGCAATAAATGAGCATAAAGGGGTAGAAAAACAATTCCCCCTATCACATTTGTGTTGGTCAACCTTCTGTGGCCCACAGGTCTGTCTTCTCCTGTTATTCAAGGGAAAACCAGTACATTTCTTGACACCTGTGATGCCTGACTGTCATTACCTCATGGCTCAAGAACATTCTCATATCTCATGTAATAAATTCCTGATACTCATAAAACATCTACAAGGAACTGGGGGCATCACCCATGACACACTGATCTGATCTTTACACCCAGCTAATTATTTAGAGCATTATCCCAGCATTTGCTTTTTTCCTAATATATCGTAATCACTTGCTCAACAAAATGCACTTCTGATCTCTATAGCCCCTTTGCTTCTCTATCACATTAGTACACACTCCTCATGAGATACTAACTTGACCTAACGGTTGTAAAGTCTCTCAATTCAAACCAGCTGCTCCTAAGACAAATATTTAAAAGGAAGAAAAGGAGCAGTTGGGATGTAGTCCTAGGACAAAAAAAGCTCAAGGGAGACAATAATACCCTGCCACTAAAGTGCAGAGGGTGGAAGAAGCCTTTACCTACGCCTGATTTTAGACAACAGCTTCTGGTTTAGGAACTCAGAGAAGGTCTGGAGAAATTTCTAGAGAAAGTACCTGCAGGTTCTCAGAGATGTCTGTGGTCACTGAGGCAGAGACACAGCCAGGTTTATAGAGATACATCCTTCTCAAGAAGAGTATAGGATCTATTTAAGGACATGCACAGGAGAGAAAACAGCCAGTGCATCATTTACTCGTTGGTTTTGACACCACTATTTGGGACCACAGCTCTCAGCCGGGTCAGATCACAAGCCTGGCGCCATTAGGTTAGATTTAGGTTAGACATTAGGAAGAAATCCTTCCCTGTGAGGGTGCTGAGGCACTGGAACAGGGTGCCCAGAGAAGCTGTGGCTGCCCCATCCCTGGCAGTGTTCAAGGTTGGACAAGGCTTGGCGCAACCTCCTCTAGTGGAAGGTGTCCCTGCCCCATGGCAGGGGGTTGGAACTGGATGAGCTTTAAGGTCCCTTCCAACCCAAACCATGCTGTGATTCTATAATTCAGGAGTCAGATCTGCTCAGCTCCTTCGGCAACAGCCTCAGCACTGGAATAACCATGAGGTCTTCCCAGCTCAGGAAAAACAAACAAATGAGATCTGCCATTTACACGCTCCTGTGTAGGGGCAGCCTGCACACCAAGGCAGAGGAGCTCCTGTCCTCCTCCCTGGTGGCTCTGTAGCAGGCAGTGCCTGAGAAAGCACGGACGAAGCTCAAAATGCCAAAGGAAAAACCTACTGGAAAAGAGAAAATAAAACACTGACACGACGATTCCTGCAGCCACCCACCTCCTCCCCTCCGAGACACTGCCTTTCCAGACCACACAGCTTCGTCTGTCTCAGCACAATTGCTCATTGCCACACAACGACATTTTAGATGTTGTTGGGGGGGGGAAACATGAAAAAGAAAAGGCTTTTTTACAAGTGTTTTCCCTGGAAGCCTGATTTTACAGTTGCAAAAGAGCACTGCATGGAATGGAAAAAAGTTTATTTTCCAGGGAGGAAGCATAATTTTCAGCCAAAAATTTCTCCACGAGCCACCTCCCCCCATTAGCCCTGTGGAGAGCTTTGTATTCCTCCTGGAAGCCCTGACCTCGGCTGAGGCACACGAGGTCTCCAGCTCCTCCCTGAGCATTCCTCCCTTAATCACTGCCCACCTTTAGGACCGCACTGCTCCGCTGGGACCCTTTCCCTCGTCTCTCTCATCAAAACCACTCTGCAGAGACACTCGACTACTGGAAATCATGCACATCGCAGCGGGCACTGCCAAAGGCTGGAGATGCACAGGATTAAGAACGATGGGGTGTCCAGATCACAACAGAATACAGACCCCGCGCAAACCTAAGAGCTGGCAAGGCAGGCAGTTAAAACGCTGCTCAAACACTGTTCGAAAGTAGTTTGCGAGACAGCGACGCCTTCCCCATCCTTCCCAGCACGACAGAGGAAAGTCTGCGATCGGGCAATGGCGTTCACCCCAGGGCTGGGTGGGATTTCTCCTCCCAACCCATCAACCGCGGCAGCCTGGGGCAGAGGCCCCAGCACACCCGGGCCCGGCTCCGGTCCGCAGGGGGTTAACGGCGGCCCCGCTCCTGTCACTGTTCCGACACCACGGCAGTGCTGAGGCCGTGATTTACCCCGGGCCGCTATTTCAGCCTCCCCCCAAGGCCCAGGTGCGGTCCCAGCGCCGAGACCCCCCCGCGGCTTCCAAAGCAAACACTTCCCAAACTTTCTCCGCTGGGGGGCTGAGCTCCCGGCCCCGGCGCGCCTGCTGCGGAACCCACACGGCAAAGGCGGCTGCACCGGGGGGGAAGACGCCGGTCCCGGAGCCGAAGAGGAGCCGGGAGCGGGCGGCGCGGAGCCCGCGGCTCCCCGCAGGAGCAGCCAGGCCAGGCACCGCGCTTCTCAAACTTGCCCCGCGCTCGGCCGGGCCGAGCCCCACCGTTACGGGACTCTGCTCCCTGCGGGCACCGCTGCCGGCCCTGCTCACCCCGTCCCACCTCAGCCCGGGGCTGAGCTGCGCGGCCAAACCCGGCCCCCACCGTTCCCCCTTCCCCGCCGCAACAGCGGAGCGGAGGGCAGCCCGGTGACCCCCGGCTCCCGCTCCGCCAGCCCCCGTTACCGTGCCCCGGTCCGCCGCTGCCATCCAGCCGCGGCTCGGCGCGGGCCTGCCCCGCCCGGCGGCCCCTCGGCTCCGCCCCCCCCCCCCCCCCCCCCCCCCCCCCCGGCCGGCCACGTCGGTCCCGGCCTCCCCGGCACCAGCGTCGCCGCCCCGGCGGGGACCCGCTGCCGAACGCGCTTCCGGCCACCGCCGCCGGGGGGCGGGCACCGGCCGCGCTTCCTGCCGGACCCCCCCTGCCGCCCGCTGCGCCCCCCAGCGGCCAGGGGAGGGAGGAGCGGCCCGAGCCCCGCGGGGTCCCGGGGCTCCCGGCCCGCAGGAGTCACCTCCGTCACGCTCCGCAGTGAGATCCCCAGCAGGAGCATGCGGACAGCGGGACACAGACGCGCGCTGTGCGATCCCGGCCGTCCAGAACGCGCCTGTTTTCACTTTGCCTTTTTACTGCGATTTTGACTGCCTGGACCTGAATTGTGTGGCAGCCTGCGCTGAGGTTTAGCCTTCAGGTGTTTTTACATAATGGAGCAACTCTTAAAACATACTCGCCTGCTCCTTACAGGTTCAGTACAACCTTCGTGATGACACGTGTGTAACCCCAGAGCTCCACAAGCACCAATATACTGTTAGTGGTGAAAAACATCCACGGTTCTGACAGAGGTTTGCGGAAACCTCGGACTAGGTCAGAGAAGAGCAGAGATTTACTTTACATCCAGGCTGAGCAAGGTTAGAGCTACCTGGTTTCCAGTACAGGCACTTTCCAAAACATACCGAAGGACTTCTTAGTTCCATCTTTTACCATTCTCCCTGCAACACAGAACTTGTTTCTCACTCCAGTTTTCGGAATGAATCCTATTCCCCAGGGAGGCGCTGCTGATGCTGACGCTTTCCTACGGTTTTGCCCTGGCCTCATTACATCATAACAATGTCATGCCCTGGAGCATGGGAATTCAGTCGGCTGCAGTCGCCTGCACTGGTTTAGCTGCTCTTTCTGCACTTGAGTAACAGGAACACAACCCTATCTACGACCACACTGCAAATGCAGCTAAAGAGAAGCTCTGCCTTTCTCACTTGCAAGCAGAACATTTATATAGAAGCTGAATTCCGAAAGGGAACTTTTAAAGAGAAAGTATTTTGTATTTCTGTTCTCAAATTGTAAGGGTCTTGTGTTCCACAGGGTCATACCCTAATTACCACGACTACAACAGGCTCCTCCTCAGGTATACCAAGCCACGCTGAGCATTCCAGACTGGTGCAATCAATGGTGGTTACAGAGTCTCAGAGAAATCAGTGGGAGTTTGCTTCTGACTTCAGTGCTGCAGGGTTTCAAGTTTTATGGCATCCCACCATAAGCCAGCACAAGAAGAACTCATGATGTAATGGGCACTCAGCAGCTCATGTCCCCAGATGGCAGCTGCTAACGCACCAATGGAGCTTTCCCATAGCTGGTGGCTGCACAGTGAATTTGCAGTGGTAGTTGAGAGATCAGTATGGCAAGATCAAGAGTCCAGCAGGATGGATCCATGAGCCAGTAGTTAGATGACTGGAGCCTTCTCCCACAGAGCTGCTTCAGCTTGATTGCCCTCTGGAGGGTTCTGTATTCTTTACTGAATTATTTCCTCAACAGATCAGATTTAAAGGCAGACAGACAAAACCAGACACCACATACCCAGTTTGCTTTGACTTGCAACTGATGTTCTCGCCTCTCTAACATCTTTACTTGGGTATCTCCAGTGCTTACCCTTGCTTACAATCTTTGTGGTGCCTTGGGAGTTTCTTGCCAGAGTAATGGCAACGATGGAACTGAAGCAGCTCCCCAGAAGAAAATGTAAACCCATTAACACATTGTGGTTCAGTGGCACCCATGAAGACAGAGGTGGGTTCAGCCACAAAAGCCCAGAGATACCAGTGAAGTTTGGCACATTTTGGGGTAAATAATTTGTTTACTGATAAAAAATTCACTCAAAATTATCAGCTAAGGAATGACAAATGCTGCAAACAGATTGATTTTGATCTTTAAATTGTTATTAGTATTTTTTAAAGTCCTACCTTGACAAAGTAGCAGCTATTGGCTGCATCTCCTCTCCGAAAAATCTGTTCATAGCATTCAAGCTGAAGACAAAAGGATGGAATGAATGTGAAAGGATGAATGGGAAATGAGTTGTTCTCACTCGCTTGCTGCGCTCTGGAGGTCTCTGGAGTTCGTGGCTCTCAGAGCAGCAGAAGCTGCATTTCTGCAGCGGCACCGCCCGGGGGTGCCCCCCTCTCGCAAAACGCGATGCCCGGGCCCGGAGCTGCTCCCCCGTCTCTGCCGGGGCTGAGCTAAAGCGGGTGGCAGTGGGGAAACGGAACTTCACCAGCGGCAGGAGATACAGATTAACCCGATAGGTTAGATCTGATCTCTCTCACAGCTACTGGACACAAGCAGCTAAACCCACGGGTGACACTACGTGAGAGCTTGGTCTTGCCATCGCAGCTCCTGCTCAGCCTGATGCCTGGGCTCTGTGTGCAGTCAGGGGTGGGGAATGAGAATGGTACGGTTGCACCGGTGGTCGCCTCTCCCCACTGAGGCGAGGTAGGACGGGAACATCCCAAACTCAGGGATGGTGCCAAACCGTCTCCTGGTCACTGTGGAGCTGTGGGAGGCTTTCCCTTAGCCGGGCACAGCCTCAATGGGGTTTAAACCCTGCGTGTCCATGACAGCCTGTCGAACATCTGCTTTGGCGGAAGGGAGGGACCATTGCAAGCAGTCTGGCTCCCAAGCCACTGCAGGGGGAGCTGGACTCTTTCCTAAGAAGACATTTTGGCAGCTGAATTTCCACCATAGAACTTGTTAATAAAGGGATCAAGGTGGCTTATGGAATGGAATGGGATGGAATGGAATGGAAGTAAAATCATGCTTCCTCACACCTAATAGTGCTCTCTGCACTCCATCTCCAGGACATTCTTCAACATATTTCTTCTTGTTGTGCGGTCAGAAGCTTGCTTCTGAAAAAGGGATGGGACATGAATTGTGCCCTAAAAGTGCACTAACTCCAAAGGGAAGGTACCAGAGCAAACTCTCTGGAGAGAGCACATATAAACATCCCTGGAGGGCCCACATATGTAAGAGTAAATGTTAAGCACTGACAGGTAGAACACTGGCAAGCAGAGAAATAGGGGCAGGCAGAATGTGGATAGGATGGGAAGGTTTAAAAAAGTTCTTCCCAGTAAAGGTGGAAGAGATGTCCAGGGTTACTGGGGAGATCCTCAGAAGTTCAACTGGCCTTGACCTCAAACAACCTGATCTAATTGTGAAACTCTGAGCAGGAGAATGGACTAAGTGCCCCCAGGAGGTCCTTTCCAGCTTAATGTTTTCTATGAGCCCAGGATTCAGAAATAAACAGTACCAAGGGGTATCAAGTGAAACAGAGCGAGACCCCTCCAAGTGTTTGAAAGGAGCTACCCCAGCAGTAGGCACTTTTGCCTGCTGTGTGGTGGGAGCCGAATGCAGTAATGGTACTGCCTGGAAGTCCTGCTCTGACTCATCCCAGGACGCATTTCTGCAAGGCAAGGCAGAAAAGGAGAAGTGACTGCTGAGCCCTGAATGGGGGGGAGGGGAGCTGGCCCCATGGATGCTCAGAACAGGGAATTTTAGTCTTACTCATCATATTATTTTTATATTTGGGTTTTCAGATGTAAACCTCAGTGTTTCTGTCAGCATATTAACTCTGTGTGCACCACAAGTTTGTCTGCTAAGCCCCAGTGACTCCTTTATCCCTGCCTCCATGCACAACTTCCAGCTGTGAGCTTGGTCTGGCCCACTGCACTTCACCAGTGTTTGCAAGGAATAAATGGATTGTTTGGCGAGTGCTACTTAATCTGGGCAGATTTCAGTGTCATGTTGGAGAAAGAAGATGGGCCTGGTTTGGGAAAGACACAGCCAGAGAGTAGGTATGGGCAGGTGAGTGAAATGTGGCAGATGAGCCATACAGGATATAGAGAAGTTAGAACTCAGATTCATCCTGAAGAGCTGCTCTGCCTAATCTTACCAAATGTAAGCAGGAAAAGGAAGGGAAATCTATATGACTGTGTGCACAAGTAGTGCTAAAGGTCTAGGAGAATCTAAATCTCTAGCATGGGTTTGTTCTTTGCTGAGGTTTCAGACATAAACAATGAGGCCACAGTATTACCCAGAAAGCTGGGTATAAGTATTAGTGATGTGTTTGATATATGGTCTTTATCTTGTATCTAAATGTAGTTAATACTGGGTTCTGACCATGAAAGAGGGTTTTCTTATGTTCTTTAGTGCTCAGTAATGAAACCCCTGGCTTCTGTAACCTAACACATCTTCTTCATGTCTCCAGGGTACAGCCCAAACAATGGTTCCTGCCCTTCAGTTGTCAGAAGACAGGCTGCAGTTCAGTATGGATGTTTTGATGTCAGTGTTGCAGACATACAAATACTTTATAACCCACATTCACACTTTCATTCTCTGCACAGAGTGAGATCTACATCTGTCCCTCCTGAGATCATGTTCTGAACGCTGGTGCCAAGATTCACACTCTCGGCTACTGCAAGTAGTGAGACCTGTGCTGCCACTCACCCTTGAGTGCTGCAAGCTCCAGACTGCACAGTGCTGCAGACACTGGAAGTAGAGTAGCCATCACTTGGCAGAGATGTAATATTAGTGTTTACACTCTAAGGCATGGTGTGCAGAAAGGGTTAAATAGAAGGGGTTAATGGAGTGCAAAACAATCTCCAAAACAGTAATACTGTGATTCAGAACAATGTCCCCCTCAAGCCAGCAAAGACAGAATTTAAGTTCTCCATCTTCTTAAAAGCAGGAGGATCCATTATTCATATTCACCACTCAAATTCTCAGTCCAGGTATTACAGCCTTGTCTAGTTTTCTTCTTATAAGAAGACCACAGCAGTGTAGAGGTCAGCAGTTTACAGTCTCCTTCCAGATCCGATGAATCTGTGCAGTCTCCGTTTGGGTAAAATACAAAGCTATTCAGTAGGTTGGTACAAACAGTTCTGTAAGAAGACTCGGGAGAACATCTTCTGTTCTGTTTCAGTCTGACATTCTGGAATGCTGTCTCAAAGACGGAAGAAATCTATGAGATCAGGGTTTTTCCACTTCTGTTTGTCTAAGGTGACAGAAGTTGTATACAGCTGGCACTAAAAAAAGTGCAATTGATAGCAAAGTTCATCAGAGGTACTTCAAAGTAGGTGGGGGAAGCCCTTTTTTTTTCTTTTCTAGTTGACAAAGCAGCCCAGGACTGGAGCAATAGTGGGAGTGCCACAGGCAACACTGAAACCGAGTGGCAGACATTATTATGGGGGAGGAATCAGAACAAGAATAGCAAAGAGAATGGCCACTGAAGCTCAATTAACATTCACTGTTAGCAGTAATCCCAGTTGTTGGTTAAATAGAACAATTCACACGCAACACCCAAGATGAGCAATCCAGCACATAGCAATGGTTTCCTGGTGCTATGATCAATGATGAAAAGGTGCAGGCAGAAGTAAATTTAGTAGAGACATCAAGAGGACTGATTAGAAGAAAGAAAGATGCAGCCTGGGGCAAGAAAGTTTGTGTGGAGACCAACTCAAACTAAGTCTTAGGAGGAGAAAACTGGGATGCAGGCATAGCATCTCAAAGATGAGATCTAGAAAGGTGATCTTAGTTGAATCTGTACAGTATCAGATGCAATAGCGATGGAGAAAGATAGGTGGGAGAAGTTCTGAGGTAGAGTACAGCAGTGAGTACTGCCAAATCCTTTTATCGCCCCCCCCCCCCCCCCCAACTCTGCACTAAGTGTTTTGCATTTTATCTTTTGTTTTGTGTTCTCAGAAGCCACTATCAGAAATGCTTTGAATAGCACACAGCACATTTTTTCCAGCATGGGCATTTACTTACATTGAGCAAATACATCTGCTGGTTGGCAAAGCCAGTGGCCCCACATAGATCACAAATCCTGAGTTTGAAAGCTTATCTACCTCCCTCATTCCTTGCTATTGCCACAGACCTCTTCTCAGCAGTCTGGGGCTTTGCTCCCCTAATGCTGGGCTTCTCCTCCACATCTGCCCACCCCTGATAACACAGCTGAGGAGCCCAGAGGAAGTTATACAAGATGCTTTTGTCAACACTCCTTCCCCCACAGACCATCTCCCACCTCCTCTGTTACTGTAAATCGACATCAGAGCTGCTGAATCATGATACAGGAGTCACAAAATGTTATTTATGCTGTAGAAACAAGGCCCCCTCCCTCTCATTGTTTCCTGCCTGTGTCAAAATGGAGTCACTGATTTTCTGTCCTAGCTCCTCTTGCACTGGCACTTCAGGTGAAGCAGGCTGAGTTCTCACCATTCAAGCTACAAGCACAACCAAGATTCTATTCTGACCTGCTAAAAGGCAGCCTTACTGAGCAGGCACCGTCTGGACAGTTCAAAAAGCCATTTGGAACCAATGTCTAAGAGATTTGCCTATAAGGTCAGAGCCCCAAGGGAAATTTTCAAGTGATAGAATGCACATTTAAAAAGTTGGCCTCCCACACACAGCACTTATTTGCACTGCAAAAATATTTTGTTAGGGTGCTTAGTTACAATGGGCTTTATTCCTAAACCTGTCAATGGAGCTGAACTATGGTTTGTAACTGGATTCCTAACAAACCAGAGTGTTAAGGAAAGAAAATGGTGCAGTACCTGGAAGGGTTGCATGGATTGACTATGATTAAAGGCAATGGGAATGACTTGGAAAGCATTAGGCAACATAGAAAAAGACAAGGAGGACACAGAAAAGAGAACAAAGAGAGAGGAGGAGCCATGGTTGTAGTTAGGGAGACGCTGATGCCCAGAGACAAGAAGTTACAGAGAAATGAAATCTTAAAGATTTACAGGGAATGAGGGTGAGTGATGTCAAAGAGGAAGTCTAGAGGCCTGGCGAAACACAAGGAAAGGGAGAGATTATTATCAAGCCATCCAGAAAACTTCATGATGATCAACATTTTCTTTGTCATAAGCATTTACAACTTTTATGTGCAGATAAATGCTTTTCAAAGCTGTATTTTCATAGCTTACTATGAGATTTAACCTTCCTACTCTAAACTAGTACATAGACTCCATATAGATTTGCTAAAGTATGCAGGGAAACTTTCAGCCTTTGACTGTCTAAATAAATGTACCAGGAAAGCACACTTAGAGATCTCTTGCAGAAATCCAATTCAAAACTCTGCCATCACTTAGAGAAGTCTAGGAAAATTCACAAATGAATCATAGAATGGTTTGGGTTGGAAAGGACCTTAAGATCATTTAGTTCCAACCCCCTACCATGGGCAGGGACACCTCACACTAGACCATGTTACCCAAGGCTCTGTCCAACCTGGCCTTGAACACTGCCAGGGATGGAGCATTCACAGCTTCTTTGGGCAACCTGTTCCAGTGCCTCACCACCCTCACAAGGAAGAACTTCTTTATATCTAACCTGAACTTCCCCTGTTTAAGTTTGAACCCATCATTCCTTGTCTTATTGCTACAATAGAATTGAAAAAATGACTAATTTCATTCACAAACAAAAAGCAAGTTGTAATTTCTCTCACTTGAATGCTGTTCCTCTGCTGTTCTCTTTCAACTTCTTACTCTACAAGCAGCTTACAAACAGACAAATCTATCCTCAAAAAGAAAATATGAAAAAGCAATAAAGATTTTAGTTCTCTATTTCCTGGCAGTCTTCCCCAGTAACTATGACTCACCTTAAGATTATCAAAATACAGAATAACTTCAAAATAACAAACCAGCCAGGAGTTATGAAATAGTGATTGAAACCATTGATTTTGAACACATTACAGAATTGTTATGGTTGCTATTAGTACTGTAGCAGTAGGTGAGAACAACATTTGGATGAAATGAAACATGTGCAAGAACCTAATTTGAATTCAAAGGAAACAAGAGAATGACAGAACCTATAGGAGAAGTTACTGGAGAGAAAAGAAGACAAATTAAAAACCCAGCTGGTGGCTTGCATTAAACGTGTGATTTAGGTCATGTGAAAAGTTTCCTTTTTAACAGCAAATGACATCATCTCCCTTGCTCCGTTCAACTATCATTTGGCTCATGGCACACTAAAACACAGGACAAAATTAAAAGTACTAACACAGTCATGACTAAGTTGTAAGTTAAAAACAGACTTTAAAACTCTGCTTACACTTCCCTGTCATGTGCTTTATGTTTCTCATGGTTTCAAACATATTCATCCCAATTCTATTGAGGAAAATATCCTGTTGTACCACTATTACATTAAGGTTTATATGCTATAATGTCATAGGCTATTCTCTCAACAGATCTCAAAAGGTTTTGCTCTTCTTTAGACACAGCATTTTACTTCAAACAGGGCACTGAACATGTACCCCCTCCATGACCAACAGGGAAAATAAAGGCATAAAGAGTGCAAGTGGCCAGGTAATGACTCAAGGAGCAAAAATCTAACCCAGTATCCCAGGTTACAAGCCAGACCCCAAACCACTGTGGACCATACACTTGTATGTTGAAGGCTGGGTTGGACAGAGTCTTGGGTGGCATGTCAAGTGTGAGGTGTCACTGCCCATACCAGGGGGGTTGGAACTAAATGATCTTAAGGTCCTTTCCAACCCAAACCATTCTATCATTCTATGATTCTATGTTGGAACTGGCAGTTCCATTTTCTCTATGAAATCCACCTTTCCACTGAAGTGATTTGGAGGTTACAGGTAACTGAAGTGACATTTTTGCAAGTACGTGAGGATTGAAAGAGCACACCAGATGTAGTAGGATGGGAGCTCAAGACGTAGGTGATCAGAAAAGGGAGCACAGCAATGTGGCTTTAACACAAGGACAGGTAAAGGCAAAGGAAAAATTTGGGAGTTTAGACTGTGATACTATTGGAAGCTGCAGATTAGTCACCTTTCATGTTGGGGAGGAGTTATTTATAGCTCTTTGTTTTCCACATGGTTTGCTGTGGGACTTTGACAGAAAACACATGGTTTTCTATGTTTGGCAATATGGGGAAGAGGATAGACTGGGCTTAAGAGCCAGGCAAGACCAGAGCTCTTATTTTGCCAATGCAATTAGTTTATCAGCTGTGGCTCTTTGAAAAACTTCCATTGAGTATCTTTAGTAATTTGTGACAGGATATAATAAAAGGTTTTAATTTGGGATAGAATATTCCTTGGCACCAAATGGCCATGAAATTAACTCAGTTACGCATGGAACGTTTACTTTGGATTTAGTTCCTCAGGATTAATTTGACATTTGTCAGATTATCACCAGGAAATCAGGATGACCCAAGTACAGACTCCTCACCAAGTCTCTAAAATTCGAACTTGTGTTTATCAACTGTTTAATGCTCTCCATTCCTGAGGGACCGAGAGGATAAGCAGATGGTCTGCAAAGCAAAACTAATATTTGAGGCTTGATGCAAGATATTCATTTTGGCCAAGAGGCATGTACAGTCTTGCCTGCTGTTTATTTCCATCACTCAACAAACGGGCTGCAAAATAGCTGTTCCTGGTCTCATCATGTGCCTATCCTAGGATGGGCTTTGTTGAACTTGCTGTAGAACAATAAAGGAACAGTCATTATTTGGATAATACAGAGCAAAATGGTAGTTTGACAGGTCTTTCAACTACAGAGGTTAGGCCTATTTCTGCTACAGGTTGGACACAAGTTCAGATTAGGATAGGTGAGACAGAGACTGATTATCTGAAAAGGCTTTTTCCCTGAGAGGTTATTTAAGCACAAAATCTTCAAGTCCCCCACATCTGTCATGAAGGAGCTGCTTCTTCAAAGCCTGCTAAAAGGGGGCTGGCCCTGCTAACAGGCGAGGAGATGGTCTCAATGCACTAATGGTTCTTTCCATCCAAATTTCCTGTGTGTGTCACAGCTGCTGGTCTGTGCAGCTGTCTCTGGTTTGTGTTTTTTTTTGCCTACCCCATCTCATGTTTATAGATGGCTTATCATTTTATGCTGCAGATGAGGGTGATGAAGAGTAAGAAATACTACTCTGATTTCTGATCGCAAAGCCTTCCCTCAACAAATATCTCTCCTGTTTGTTTGTAATAGTAAATACCAACACATTCTTACTGAGACAGACTTTTACCCTCGGGCTTTAGGTTTTCTTTTTGCTCTCCAGGCACATATGGTCAGGGATTTATCCCTTGCCAAAGGCTTTAGAAGGCCTCACTCCTTGTGAACTCCAGTAAGCCTCACTCTTCCCTCTGTAGTGATGATTTACAGGAAATGCATAAAAGAGTACAATCAGTTTCCATATTTATTCAAGGGGTCCAACAAATTTCGAAGCAGATGTGGAACGATAAGACTTTTTAGTGATGGAGCCTTATGGAAGCTGCCACCAGCCTCTGGGTACAATGAATATATCCCCCTGGGGCATGGTGGGGGGCACTGGTTTTAGTCATGGCAGACTGAAGCAGGTGCTATCACCCTCTGATTCCTTCAGCTTTCTCTCATTTCATTCAGCAGTTCTGAGTCAAATTCCCTTCTCGTCACCTAGAGGTTGAGATAACGGCTTGAGACAAAAAGAAATGATTGATGAAAAGAACATCGCAACCACTCCAACACTCACACACTGTGGCAGGTAGTAGATTTGCACTGGTTTGTAAGAGCATTGCTCCATAATTTTCACTCCTCATGCTGCCCACCCATCTTGTGTTCATGTCATCCTCCTTTTCCCTTTTCATTCTTTGGGCAGATAGACCTCAGTTGCTGAGTGTTGCTTCAGTGTAAAATAACACATGGTGCTTGTGGTGTGGGAAGGAAGCTGGCTGTGAGAGATAAAGGTTGAGGTTTAGAGCAGACCGACTGTTACACTCCTGGGGCTTTGCTGCTCTGTGTATAACCTTGGTGTGGCTGGGTGATACAAATCAGCACTACCTTTTCTGATAAAATCCATCTACCAGAGGCAAGCAGCAGCCATACCTCCACAGCCTTTTTGTAGTTCCAAAGAGGATGGGTCAAAGGTTAGTTTTCCATTATATTATTGAAAAAGAAAAGAGACCAACCAAGTTTGGTTGGGGCTCAGAGACTTATGAGAGAAACTGAAGGGGAAAAAAAAGATATCAGAGGACCTGCAAGAAACAAAAGCCTTGGGGGAAATTCCAAGATTGCCAAAGAAAAGAACAGTCACTGCGAATGTTTGTGCAAAACCATCATCTTCTCCTTCCGTCCCACAAAGACTAGTGCAACTCACTTTGAAAGAGAAAGAAAGAATCAAGAGAACAAGCAGAACTTCACCCAGCTACCCCAGGCAGCAAAGCCCCACTGCTTTACTTCACCCAAACCAGCAGGCAGGCAGAAATGCAAAATCATGCCATTTGTGACCTGCAGAAACAAAGCCTAATGTTTGCATGGGTGGGGAGACATAGAGTCAAACTTATCACCAACTGTAAAAAATGCCGAGTAGAAATATGCTGGTTGCTTTAGTTAGTTAGTTAGTTAGTTATCCCTTCTCCTTCATGCAAGCCTTCATTATTTTTTCTTCCCAGGAAATGCAAATCCTAAATGAAGTCCAGCTTCATTGCACATAATTGTAGAGACTGAGACTAATAGTTTCAAAGGCTAGAGACTAAGCCTGATGGTTTTGGAAGATGCTGCACCAAAATCATTCTTTAACTCTTTAGAGCTAAATTGAAATTAAGACAGGAAGCTTTGAAAAAACAGAAAAGATCTGAGTTGATCTCCTCAAAGTGGCCCTTAACATATCTTAAGGGAAAATTCCTGATCTTCTGCAGTGTTAAGCAGTAAGGAAAGTTCTTACATTCCAGAGGGCTACGGAGTAAGCAAGTGTGGATTTACCAGGCAGATCTATGGCAGCTGCAGTCCCACACTTTCCTATGTCTAGAGCAGAACATACATTGTCCAACCATTCTGCCATCTGATTCAGACTCAAGCTTCCTGCTCAAAGGGGAAAAAGTACTGTGAGCACAAGCACAATGTTAAACAAGGCTAAAACTGCTAAAACATTTCACAAAGAAGGGAAACAAAAATCTGCTCTTTCTCAGAGGTCAGCTCTATCCTGAACATAGCTCTGGCTCCGTCACTCACATAATCCTGACATAAGGAAGTTATTCCCTCTAAGAAAATTGGGTGGAACCAGAATGGAATTGGCATGTAGAAACCCTCTGTCATTTAAAAATACATAATTTGCATGTTTTAGATACTGATTTTATTCAAGCAAACCTAGAGTGTTTGCTTTAAGCAAAAGTAAAGCTAAATGATGTTTTTTTCCCTTAAGCTCTATTACATCAAGAAAAGCTGAAAGTATTTTACTGCACTGGTTTAACTTCAGAAGTATTGCTGATCCTATAAAATACTTTATAGATCATACACAACTCTGAAGAGGACTGGGCTATTTATTGGCAAAATATCTAGTAGTCCAAGTGCTCCAGCAACTGCAGTTGAAATCAGGAAAGCTCAGGGGCTATGAAAGGCAAATCTTAAGTGTGAAAGAGAAGAATATTCTGTTTCCCTTTTACACTGTAGAAACTGTAAACAGAGTCAGAGTTTGGATTCAATAAAATTATTCTTCAATTAATGCAATAAAAATATGTTTTGACCTAATGCAGAATTAAGAAACTTATGGACTGAAATATATGTTAGTCTGAAAGTGAGGAAACTGTGTTTTGCTCTTTCAGCCTTCCTTTCATTGTTCTCTTTCTGCATTGCTCCAATTCTTTGTCAGTTTTTTTCAGCTAAGAAAAAATAATCAAATAAACCTGACCCATATTTCACAAAATCAGTCCTAAAGAATTCTAGCTTAGCAAAATTAATGCGCAGAATAATTTTCAATTTTAAGAAAAAATCAGAAGAGATGGTTTTGAAATAAGAACCATATGTTATAGAATGGCTACTGGGAAAATGATCCTAGTAAATAAAGCAATAAATGATCTTGCTCCTGGTGAAGGTCTATCAAGCTATGCATTTATGGGCTTTACCTGTGGCTTTCTGTGCTCTGGGTAACAAGAGCTGAAAGGAAAACTAGAGGAGCCAGGTCAGAGCCTTCTCAAGCAGAGTCATAGGCAGGAGGGATATCAGCAGCTTGGCGCTTTGAAAGTGTTCTCTCTGAAAAAATAGTAAGAAATAATTGATTGAAGTGAAATCAAACTTAATTAACTTAGTAGGACAGGTTTCATTCTTCAAACCACTGATCCTGTCCATGTTTTAAAGTCTGTTTTCCATTTTCTAATCTGCACCCACATGATGGAGCTTAACAGAAGTTATACCTTTGTTCGGAGAGGGAGGGTTTTTCTAGTGTAAAGGGCAATTTTGTACCTACTTGACTTGAAAAAGGCTAATTCAAAATCCAGCCAATCAGTGCTTTCTCCACCAAGAGGCACGGAAAAAGTCTGACTACAAGACAGCTTCCTAAGCACCTAAAAGTCACCAGTCCTGAACACTTTCTGAGTTCATTTGCATAAAATGTACCCCTCTCCTTCTATTTCTTGCCTCACACATTACATTATTTTCATACTGCGTATTAGACCACTAATAAGGTACAAATTTCAGACAGCGTGATCTAGTCTAATAAGCACACAAAATTTAAGAGGACTGAAAACTCCTGGCTTCTGCACTCGTATTCCTTGGCTCTGTGATTTAGTGCAATGAAAATCAATGATAATGTGTGATTTTTCAGCTCAGAACATAAATCTGTACCTGCAGAATTTAGTAACACTCATTTTGGATAGGTCATAAGGAAAAAAATCAATCTCAATCAATGTTAAGCTAGAAACAGGCTGAGACAAATCATCAGATCTCTGGAAAATGTCTGGAAGCAAATTGTGATTTGTAGTCAAAGCTGAACAAAGTAAACGAGGAAGAACTGGTGGAATAGTTTGTTTCTGAATGTTTGGTTTCTAGGGTGGCTTTTCACAGTAACAGGCACGAAAAGGATCTCTGCCTTGCTCAGGACAAGTTATTTTTCACTTTCACATGGCCAGGAGATGGAGTCCCAGAAGTCCGACCTTAAGTACATGCGTAATATTCCAAAAGGGACAGAATTCAATGCAGACCTCAAATTTAAGTGAACTACTGATTTTTTTTATTATAACTGATTTTTTGTGGATGCAGAGTGCTGAGACATATCTTGGAGTTTAAGGATATGTTGATTTGGCCAAAAAATATAATAAATCCTTAAGTCCTTCATGGAAAATCTGTGACAAGTGTGTGAACTGGAACATTTTACTAAAGCCAAACAGAATCAGGCATATATTTTGCCTAGTCTGCCACCAAGAGAAAAGCATAACTGTATCATAGTTTTCAGGAGAAAAGGCATGAACAGCACAGAAGTATTCTGTCCAGTAAAATTAATTATTTTTCATATATTTATAACTTTGAAAATAGGCAATAGACAGAATAACCAGTGGAAGAGAGAGATGTTAGATCAAAATTTGCCCAGGGAGGTTGTGAATGCTCTGTCCCTGTCAGTGATCAAGGCCACGCTGGACAAAGCCTTGGATGAGATGGTTTAGTGTGAGGTGTCCCTGCCCATGGCAGGGGGGTTGGAACTTGATCTTAAGGTCCTTTCGAACCCTAACTATTCTATGATTCTAAAATGAAGAGAATATGGATGTGTTAATATTGGAACTGGTTCTGTTACTAATCTCTGTGCACACTTGAAATGAAAACATATTTTATGACAGGAAAAAAACCCCACAGGTACAAGCTTTAGAAAAATTCCAGTGTGTGCTGTTAGAGAGCTAACGTAATGAGGGGAGTTACAAGGCAAACTGCAGTTGCCTGCTGAATGACTGGGCAAAACACAACCAATCTGTATATAATGAGTTCCTTCAAAAGGAAGTATTGTGAAGTTTTCATCTCAGATTAAGTCTTTTCAAAGTAAACTGTGATTAAAGCGTTCTAAGCTCCATTCTGACGCAATTTGGAGAACAGAAATCTGGATAAATTATACTGCCTATAGTAACAGCAGCAGGTAAAATGTTCATTTGATTTTTGGTAGAACTGCATTTCCATTCGCCATAGAGTAAGATCAATTGAACTGTGACAGAGAAAGAAAACACATAGAAGCTACTGCTGGGAGACAAAGAGATAAAGCATTTATCCACTCTGCTGAATAAGGTATTTGTCTGTAATCCAGGCCCAGGCAAGATCACTTAAAGATTCTATGTGAAATTTTGCTGCTCTACTTCCTAGGGATATTTGTTTAATGTTCTGATGGCATTGGCTTCAAACCTACATTTACTCCCTGTGTAGGACTTTCAACACTCTTGTAGTATAGTTCTTAATATTCTCCATCTTCCTGTAATACTGAAGACCAGATTTCAGGAACCTGACTGCTTTTCCTGGTTTCGTTGGAGTTGTGGGAATAATTAACAACTCCTGGCTGAATCTAAAAAAAGGAAAAAAGAGAATTCATGTCACTCTAAATAATTTTTACCATTTTCTTACACAAATTGAAATCCTCCTAGATTTAAATATGAGTTGCAAGAAACATTTGTTTCAAGCCAAAATGACAGTTTTTCATGTCAAATCTTATTAACTTTTGAAACAAGAACAAATTCTGGCTTTGAAAAGCTTCAAGTCTTGACAAAACAATTCAGAGAATTTAAGAAGAATTTACAAGTAGTTTCTTTTCCAGGACCAGATCCTCAAATCTGCATTTAGTGGACAAATGAAACAGCAGAAAAATAATGCTTTAGCTCTAGTCTTGGTAGCTAATGTCATCTTCCTGCCTCGTTATGGTTGCATTTCTTTTGCATCAGCTTCTCTTATTCAAAAACCCTGCTTTATTTTAATTTAAAAGCCCCTACTAGACTTTTACTTGGCCATCATGCAGCACATAAACCTGCTTTTTGTTTTTATCCCTGCTGATTTTGCAGAGCAGCTTTTCAAGATGATTTTGGTACCCAAACACGACGAAACCCTGCAAAATTCAAACCCTTTTGCATGTTGTATCTCTCTGGTCTCTTTTGCTTGTTGTGGAACATCCTGTTCTTCACTTTCAGCCCTTTCCTATTTCTGTTCCACACACCCCCAAGGTAAGGTGTTTCCTACTTAGAGCAGTTCCTCCTGCTCCTCCTTTTATATGCAGAAGGCACCTCTGTTCTCTGAAATGCTATGGCACAGTCCTTACTCTGCAACCATGAGAGCGAGAAGTATTTTTTCGTGTTTAGTAAGAAAAACATCCGAATCACCAGATACCCATATAAATCTCCACCCTAAAAACACCCAGTTCTTCCATGTTGCCAAGGAAATGAGTACATAGTTAATCACAATGAACGAAACACAGTCCTCTCCACCTTCTCTATTTCTTTCAGCCTGTCAACCCTCCAGACATGAAGCTTCTTACTGCATTTCTGTACAAATATGAGGAATGAAACAAAATAATTAGAAAAAGTCTCCATATTCTGGGTAAGAGCATCCTACTTTAGCAGATTTAAGCAACAGAGAAACATAGGACATGTTGGTGACTGAATTAGGTTATAGGCCAGAGAAACTGAAGCCAGGAATTGCACAGGCACCCAGAGGTCAGCAGATTTCTCATCTCTTTCTCTGTGTACCCTGCAGTGTTCTGTTAGCATTTTGCAATAGGCTCAGCAGCTAAGTTTTTGGGGTGGGTGTAAGAGCGCACCACTTCTGCGGTGGCCGTTGTGCTTCCTGTTTTCTCAAGGCTGATGGAGACGAGCTGGCGGGGCTGCTGATTTTGAAACAGGGGCAGCTGCATGATTGCCTTGTGAGAGCTCAGAATGAATCACCAGCTCATCCTTATAGAAAAATCCCGAAGCTTTCCAGAGCTGGAACTCTAGCCCTGGTGGCATTGGGCTACCTGCCTGTGCATTGAGGAGAGGGTGGGGAATGCCCAGGACACCAAACAGTCAAAAATCAGAGTCAGACCACAAGAGATCATAAGATTAGCTCATAAATAATACAACTTTTGGAAAAGATTTTTTTTCTGTTCATTTGATTTCCATTCTTTGAAATACATCCCATAGTTATATGTTTTTATATATATATATATAGTCACATGAAAAATATGAAGTGTCACGAGACTTTTAATAAACCCATGAATCATTAACAGTGGATGGACAGGAAGGTTACTGAAACACAGAACTACCTTTACACACATTTTGATCAATAAACATTCAAACCATTAGAGGGTTCAAGGATACACTAAATTCAGTTTGTTGGTAAAAGAAGGGAGCTTTTTGGTGAAAGACAGGAAAGGAAGGGAAACTACATTAATAACATAAAAAACTTCTGATGTAGGATAAAAGATTAAGAGCAGGGGGTTGGAACTAGATGATCTTTAAAGTCCATTAGAATCCAAACCATTCTGATACACCTTGAATAAATCTATCCTCTTACAAATTTATCCAGTTATGTATCAAGTAAGACATTCCAGACCTGTTTACAAGTAACTACAATATAACCAGGATCAGTGTCCCTTATCAGGACACTCTCAAAACTGAAATGAGTATTTGAAGAACCAGCTCGCAAGAACAAATCAAGCCAACCAACCAAACCAAAGCAAAGCACCCAAATCCCCCTAAACAAACAAACAAACAAAATGCAGTTAAATTCATCCTGTACTTTGAGCTCCAGGCTCACACCAGCCCCTAGATTGTCTAGAAATTTGAGGCTAACACCTGTTAGCCTATGCTAATAAATATGCTTGAGAAACCTTGCATAGCCAAGGCAGTGCATATTTTACCACGCACTAAGCTCCCTGAATTAAATATTAGGCTTTCCTCTATGCTTTGTGTTGTCCATCACAGCAGTAGCCATTTTTGGCAAACTAACATGACTCTTTTTCAACCTGTTTCAGTTCAGATCCAAGCTCCCCAGCCTGCTCCAGATAGTTTCATGATTAAAGCCTTAATTCATTAGTGCTGTCTTCAGTGCAGCCCAGGTCTATAGTTTGGAAACAAGAGCTATGCAAAAGGAAAGGAGATGGTGAGACAAGAGCCTGGAAAATCTCTCGTAAGGTTGAAAGGAGCAGTGGTTAAAGGAAGGACTGGTAGGACCCTCCTGCGGAGATATGTGTGGTCAATTCCTAACATTTGGAGCCAGCTCAGAAAGGAACAGAGACTACTATTTAAACCAAATAGCTCTGTTACTCCTTGATCCTTATAGTATGTCTCGTGCCTCAAAGCAATCCTATGTTCAACCCAACTGACCGTCAAATGTTTACATTGTGCTGGATGCATTTAACACACATACTAGAGAATGGTTTGGTATCTCACTACCTGTATGCTAATACCTCTGCTTTTAATCATCTGTTTGAATCCCATGCTACAGTGTCTAAAATACCCCCAAATATTTGCACATCATTTTCCACTTCCTGGACCTTCACACCCTCCTACTCTTGTGTGGTCCCCCATAATCTTAGACTGTATTTTACTTATATATTCAATATGGATGAATGTCCTTCTACTGTCTGAATTCTTATTATAGGCCTGCCCTGAGTTTTCACAGAGAAGTGAATACGAAAGAGCTTGAGTTCCTCTCGCCACACTGCATTTGTTTCACTTTCTCCACTTTTCACTCACTGATTTAATCTGCAGCTCTCTGAGCTCAAGTGTAGGGTTCCTGAATTCCGAGTTCGTAGGATGAAGACACTGGAGTTGCTGGAGGATGCAAGGAATGAGGACACACCATTAGATATCTTCCTGATCTGGCTCAGTGCCTCTGTATTTAAGAGTGCATTTCTTTACCCACATTCTTTACTGACAATCTCATCAAGCCTGCTTAGCAGTATCTACCCAGGGGTTTGCACATAGAACACTAGAATAGGAAAGGAAAGGGCACATCCCACTATCCCTACCATACTGCTGAGCAAACTGTAAGAATCAGGCTACGGTGTACTTTAAGATAACTTGCTGATTTTTCCTCCCTGGCTTCAGAAGCGGAATTACTGCAGTCTCCCCAGTCACATGCATCGTTGAGGGTCTGGCATGCAGCTCAGTTTGCAGCAGTAGGGAGCTAGCATGGTTCTTGTGGAGCAATTCTTTATAACCTCAACTGAGGTGTTCACAAACTGAAGCAGTGTAGACAGATGAGGCAGGTCTTGGAACCTGAGAGAAAATTCAGTGCCAAAAGATGTGGAATGTGGTAAAATGGATGTAGATGATGGTAAAAAAAGACAAAATCTACAGATATGTAATCTGTGGATTTACTAGTGTTCATCATTTTGGATGACATGTTGAATGGTACTAACTTTCCCAAGATGTACAACAGTATTTGCTGGAGCTGAACTAACCCAGAGGATCAAATCTCATCACTTTGCACTTACTGATGTACAACAGCAGCTCCAAAGCTAATGCATGAGGAAGGAGGCCTTAGCAGACCTGTGTGATAAACCTGCCCAAACCTCTGGAACCACATACCATGAGTGACAGAGCCCATACTGACCAGAAAGGCAAGCTGCTATCTAGAAACTGACTACCCCAGACTGCTCCAGGTCCGTGGCTAACCATCAAGCCAACTGTCAGACTGCTAGGTGGGGGCGAGAGGGTTGCAGTGTTGTTATGAAAGTTGTTTATCCACTGATTATCAACAGCAAGAGCATACATGAAGTAACAGCAGGCTTCTGCAGGCAGAGCCTCTGAATTACATTATGACAAGAGACGATGCACTGTGCCCATGCTTTGTGTTCCAGCAGAAGCCCATGGATGAGTTAGAAAAATGCAGTCTTATTCCTTTCTTCCTCAAGGCTTGATAAATACAGATTGATCAAAACCAGTGTGGACAGCACTAGCAAAGTGTGGCATGTGAAAGTTCTAGCTTATGCTTATACAGTGTTGAGCAGTCTGGGAGCTTATTCTTTTTCCTGGAGATAATAATAAGCAAAGTCCACTCCAGACAGTCTTGTCCAGCTAGTCTGCAGTCTTGTCCTTTTATATAACACCGGTGTTTTCACTTCAGGTGGTCAGTGGTGTGGGCATGAATACAAGCTTGAGCTTGAAGCTATCAGATAATTCTGAAGTCTGTTAAAGAGGAAAAGTTGTGGTGACAGAATTTCCCAGAATTTAGCAAATTCATACCACTGCATAGAAGAATGTATGTGTGAGATGTTGCAGGGCTGGGCTGGATGACAGTTCAAGAAGTAGTTAAGAATTCAGGGCTCAATTCTCATTTTTCAGGTAACAGTTTTTTTCTGCTTAGGACCAAGACCACGTTATATCAAACCTACAAGTTGTTTTTTTAATTTGGATAAAATGTGTGGAATATAGATGAAGAACAAGAGCTTCTGTTCCTATGTAAGAGGCCTGTAAAGATACTACTGGTTTTGAGAAGATAAGTCCTTTTCTTCATCTTGTTTTCACTCTTGCTCTTCAGCTTCCTTTCCTAATCAAACTGGAAGAAAAGTAATATACTCTCGATGCTCTAATAAGAAACTAGTAGAAAAAGCCACAAAACCTTCTTAGCCTGTGTGAAACCTCTTTGACACCCTTGTATATAGAACCTTCTATATATGAGCATAAGCGGGTATAGGAGACATACGACACAAGTCACTGTGGAATATGAAAGGAGTAGCAAAGCTCAGCAACAAACTGTTCCAAGGTGTGTTTTCTGATTGTCTTATGAACAGTTTTATGTTTTGAAGAAACTAGACCCAGGGAAAAAATGACTAAATAAATACTTTGTGGAAATTCCTTACATTTCCAATCCAGTCCAATACAATAAACACACTCCCTTGAAATACATACACAAAATCTGGAGACGAGTCATCTATGGATTTATCACTATCTAGAGAAGGAGTGGCTCTGTTGTAAGAAAGGAAGCAAATTCCTCACCTGTTGAAGGCTGCTGAACATAGCTCATACTTCTGGTGCACATGTATGTGTGTGAGGTCTTAAATTTTTTGACCAATAATCGGTACTGAACAGGATGCGTGCCCTTTATACAGCTGGAAGAAAAATAAAGTAGTCCCTTGTCCTAACAGCCATATGTTCCATAACAAATACATCATCTCATTGGTAAAAGGCGTATAACAAACGTGAAGGAAGAAAGCGGACTGAGGATCCATGCATTGAAAGATAGAAGGGCCAAGAACTGCAGAATTACATAAAGACTAAACCCACTTCAGATGTTTTGTTCATACTGATTCCACGTGGATTCCCTAATGACAAATTAGCAATTTCTGCTGATAGAAAGATGACCACCAGAGCACTCATTACAGACTCTAGAAGAAGTCTTCTGCAAAGCTAACATCTAATCTGACAGTCAGGTCACAGAGTAATGTAATGCAAATGCAATACATCCAAGACAGGCTGAGAAAACAGATTTAGCCTCAGTGGCACGTGCTTAAATGCTAAATTAAGAGAAAGGTCCTGCTGGCTGACAGGATCTGGGAGAAAATTGTTCTAGGATTGAGACAAATTCTCTGGGGAAGAGTTCTTTCAGTGTGCTATAAACTGTCACAAAACATGTCTGTCCTGAATAACATATTATTGTGCAGAGATCTTCAAACTGGTGCCTGGGGGAGGTATGGGACATACAGCGGCAGGGCCAGACCCATGTCTGAGCTGAAATTTTCTCTTAGTGCCTTACTGTGTAGGTATATCAGTTTGTCTGGGGGATGTTGAAGATGCTGCTATATTCTGGGGTGTGGATAATCCTACTGTGGCATTATCCTGAGATTAGAAGGCCCTCATTGTCTAAGGTGTGTGTTTAGCATCACAACACATAGGAATAAAGCTTAGGGAAAAATCCCCGATAGATTGTAAAATCACTGACATTTAAATTAGCAGCTACTTTAGTTACTCTTGTATTAGGCATTATTGTCACTAGAGAACCCTTTAAGGAGGATCTGCCAAGAGTGATTATTTTGGGGCAATTTACCTTTTCGGAAGCAATAGCAACAAGAGTTGTTGATGAAAAGCTTACAAATAAACAGACTATCAAATCAACAGATTTGACAAGGTTTGATTCAGATCTTGTGGCTTGCAAATGGATATGGTTCTCTATAAGAAAACAAACATCAATCAGACTTAAGAAGAATATAATGCCTTTTAAACTTACAGGGACTACAGCCTAACACATCTAGTTTCAAAAGTTAAGTCTTGATTGTTTCAAGAATGTAAAGAATAAATCCATCTGGGATGGATGAAGACTTTCAATGAAAAAAAAAAAAAGAATACCATTGAAAATGGTTTATATTTAATTTTTGTTGAAACAACATGACAATGATTTCCCGATTTGGGGTTTTTTTTGTATTTCAGTCAAGTTCTTTCATCAGTGATGTTCCCAACACCAAGTCAGATGTAGTCCTTTGAGGTTAAGGTGAAAACCTTGTCCTTGTTTCTTTGAAAGCACATGTAGACCATTTGGTAATGAAGTGACTATGGAGGTGTTGAGCATCTGTTCATTACTCTTGTCTCAGGAATCAGAGGTTTATGAGTAACTGTAATAGATGCATCCAGTTTTTATCTTCCTAAGAGCTGATTGGATCTGAAGAATAAATAGAAAGACTTTTAGGCAACTTTCTTTCCATGGTAGCAGGAAGGCAGCTGGGAGTGATCCCAGGCTTGTGCAAAGTGCAAAAGAGCTAAGTGTATTTGTTGGATGGGAAGAGAGCTACCCAGTGTCTCCCTCCAAGCCTAGACATACTGCCATAAAGAACAGCTTGGTCTCTTCTGACCTCATGTAAAATGGACACGGAAAGGAAGTAGTTTTAGTGTTGCCTCCCTTGAAGGTTTGATGTTAATGTTCCAGCAAGAAAAAAGAAACACAGAGCACTGCAAATCCCACTACCTGAATGATGTTTGCTAAATATAAAGGGCTCTGTCACCAGAGCTGAAAACACCTTGGTATATACTGATATCTCAGGGACTACAAGCAAATGTGCTAATAGTTTGGTGCCAGAAAGTCAATGATAAGGGGAAAGAAATCATTATTATAAAGTTTGAGTCCTTAAACAACCCTTTGCAACTTTGCTCAGCATTCTAGCTGCCAGGAAGTCATGGGATCCACGTGTTGTGTATACTGCCTTTTGCCTCCCACTTACACAGGAGAGTTGGCTAAGTGTTGTGAACCATACTGCAACAATATAGGTTGATTGCAGATTAACCATGTCCTCAGTTTATCCTCAAGGATCATGCCCAATTCTTCTAGGTCATGCCAATGGCAGCCCTCTTCCTAGGACTAGCACAGCTACTGAAACAGGTTATGACATCTTTGTATGGTTTTCATTTTCATTCTTTGTGTTCAGATACAGAACCAATGAAAATGCAGGGACTATGCCAGGTCCTTCCTTCACAGCACTAACTATGCAGTGCAACACAAAATGCAGTTAACCTGCAGACCTCCTAAGGTTTTTCCCTCTGCAATGTTTTCTTATTCCTGAACTCTTGCGACTATCTCTACAAGAAGTTAATCCTGTCTCAGCTAAAACACACAAAATCAAATCTGTGATCCCAAAACAAAGGAGACTCTAATCCAACTAATTTTAATCATCACCCTTCCTTACATTATTCCTCTGCTGTCTGGGTTTAGTTTTCCAGTTACTCTCCTTTTCATGCAGCGTATCTTCCGTCACCTGGCTTAGCACTTGTACTAAGATGCAAGATGTAACCTCACAGAAGGCTTGCTTTTTGGTTGGAGAACCTCTCATCAGCCAGACTTCCTTCCCAAAGTGAGTCAGTCTGTGCCTCAGTGCCCAAATGAGCTCCTTAAGAGCACATTCCCATAGTCCTGACTTCTAATACATATGCAGTCAATAACACCTTAGATGATTTCCTGCTACTGGTGGTTTGAGGATGGGAAGCAGTCTTTTACTTTCCACAGGACAAGAAGAATAATCAATGAAATCCACAGCCTGAAGTGGATGGGAACATCAGAAAACAGTATCATGAGAACAGATCAGCATATCGTGCAAAGGAGGCGCAAAGTGGCAAAAGCTGTTCTAGTAAACTATTTACTGGCATGCTATTGAGCAATAGGTACGGTAACGTGTCTATTCATACTTACATACACAGATTCTCCCATGTATGCACACAGCCAAAAAGAAGTCAGAATAGGGACGTGTTTTGCAGGTGGTGTTCAGAAAGGGATAAATATTGTAGGGCTCTCAGTTTGTAAAGTTATTGCTGTTCTTCACAGTGCTCTCAACAGCAACTTAAGAGCCAAATCTATTTAAAAACAGTAAATGCAGAGAAGTGAAGTTGCCTTTGGTTGTGCTGTTTTTCTCTTTCCCGTTGTAGCTTCCTCTTTCTCTTCACCAGCTCAGCACTGCTGGCAGCTTTTTATAAACCACGATTCCTACTGCTGTCAGCTTGTTTGGAAACTACATGGTGAGCTCAGTCCAGCAGCTACTGCTGTGGGTTTGTGTTTAATTGCAGACCGGATTTGCTTTAAATTCTGTACCTTCCACCATAATTTTCATTCCAAAACACTCAAAGAGCTCTACATGTTCAAAAATATTCAGTACAAAGCTCAATTTTGCATAAATATGTGCAGATATGTGGCATAAACTGAAAGTGTAAGTGCATTCCCATAAAGAGCAGTAAAGAACTGCACAATGCATATGGGAGTGATAGATTCTGGAAGGTTAAACTGTGGCAGGGCAGTCAGTAATGCTGGGTTATTCTAGGCTGAGAGTAATTTGCACTGAGTGTGCAAAAAGGATGCTGTGACCAGAGCAATAGCTGTGAAGCAAAAAGAAATATTCATAAGATCTTCCTTTGTAGAGGAATCTTCCACAATACCTCAGATGTCTTGAACACCACAGACAGGGTGGGTGGGCGAGTAGAGTGCTGTCCAGAAAGATTGTGATTACATGAATAATTAGGAATAAACCAGTGAAAAAGCTTTATCTAGCCATAATATCAAAGAGAGATCACTAGGAAAGTAGGCAGAAGAAATAACAGAGAGGAGCCGGAATGGAACTGAGGAGACACTCTAAGTTGACATAGTGATGATATAAACAGCACCAGCACTTCATATGTCTTTGTCCTCTGCCTGCTGCTCCAAAGGGAAACTTTGCCATTGGTTTGGTGGAGAAACTAACTTGGAACAGACACATTATGTTTCTTCTCACCACAGATGACATCCTACAGGACTGGAGGATGATGGCAAGATCATGGCTTGAGGCAAATGGTACTTAGAAGAAAAGCCATACAAAGAAAATAAAATCAGAGGTTCCTCTAGGTCATTGAGCTCAACGACTTGCTTACTTGCAGATCTCTAAAATGCTTCCATGTAGGTGCAAATATACATGCAAGTTACATGATCAGTGTAAACCCACTGATAACAGGGTTACTTTTTGTTATTATTCTCAAATCACTCAGAAGTACTCATTGGACTTACAGTGATCTGTAGACCATGAGTTGAAAAGTCACTAAATCATGACTGGAAATCATAGGTCTGAACATAGTACTTTTACTACTGAATTTAATTTCTGTATTACTGAATTAAATGAAAACATCATTAATAGCAGAAAGCAACTGGAAACGATGTAAAATTCAGTCACTTTTTAAAATATACAAGCAAGTACTTGAAGTTTAAATAAACAGCCAAGGATTTGTATGTAGGTGAGGTCTGTGACTGATGAGACAAAAAACTTGAGTAAGCCCAGGGAGTGGGAATAAAGTGCCTGGAGAAGAGTTGAAGCTCCATTTATCACTAGAACACATTTTATCAGCAGCTTTGCCTATATTTGTCCATGCTGTACGTGACTGCATGTAGTATTCCTAACAGAACTGTAACCCTCTCTGCCCATTATCAGTCATAACAAGACCCCCCTCAACAGACAAAGCCATTGGGAGAGTCTGTCCCTTTCTCAGCTGGCAGGAATCCTGCAATCTGGGGACAGAGACAGTTGAGTTATAAATACTCAGCCGTGGCTTAGTTTTGGTGTCTACTCCTCTGTCTCCTGCCATCTCCTACTGAGAAAAGAACCATTTCCCTTTTCTTAATGACCACTAAAATCATTTAGGGAATTTCCAGCACACCGTATACAGATTCTGATTCACTTTTACCCCAGAAAATGTTTAACTCCTTCTGGGAATTATTGTGAATTGATCCAGTCCTACAAACTAAGATATCTCAAGTTCCTTTTTCCCTTTCAACCATATATGAGCACTTAGCATCCAAAGTATTCTGCTCCTCTACACCTCTCTGTCACTGCAGTGAAATCTTCTTAGTCATGAGACCCTAGGCTCTCATACTTTCAACTGGGTCAGATATGTGGATGTTTCTTCTCCTGAAATGGGAAGACAATTCTCTTTTTCCTATTTTCTAAGACACATACATACCACTTCGCTTACTCTTTTGTAACATTCATGTTTCACTGCTACTACTAATACAATATGGTCAAAAAAAAACCCTCTCTGTTTTCCTTCCCTTCTACCTCCTTCTTTTAGCAAAGCTATTCTGCTTGCTCTTGCTGTCACTTGGGTGTTGTCTCTGACATTACACCAACAATCCACACAAGCACATTGAGCAGCTTAACATGGAGCTACTTATCTGCATACTGCCAATTTTTTCTATCAGAAGAAAAGTGAAAGATGTCACTTTTTTACCAAACCCTGCAGATTTCAAGGCAAGAAAGCAAAAATGAAGCCTAAAGAATATAACTGGATGTGGCATATCGTAAAGATGATCTAAGGTTACAAAAGGATGAAACATAATTAATTCAAGCACAATTTCTCTTAGCAGCAATTACTTCTGTAAGAAAAAAGCTTCTATAGATAATATATTCTAGTGTGTCATAAACACTTGTCTTAGTTGCACACATAAAGCTCTGACATGAGGCTCGCTTGCATGCTTCAGCTCTTACACAGCCAAACATCTACTGTGAGCATGTATAAAGAACATTGGCTTCTAGTGCTTCAGTTCCTCTGTTTATACAACATTCCAGACACAAAGTCCTTGTGAAAGTGGTGGCAGAGAACAGGAAGTGCAGCTGTAAACCCACCAGCTACCTAAAGATATGTTTACCTGTGAATAGTGGTTTTCTCTTTACAATTCTGAGACCTTACTAGGAGATATAATTCTACTAAGATGCAAGTCTGGAAAATATTATTTACATTAGGAGAGCAAGACTTCTTAGCTGCACTCTCAGAAAGAACTGCTGCCTTAATCATAGAATCATAGAATAGTTAGGGTTGGAAAGGACCTTAAGATCATCCAGTTCCAACCCCCTGCCGTGGGCAGGGACACCTCACACTAAACCATATCACCCAAGGCCTCGTCCAACCTGGTCTTCAACACTGCCAGGGATGGAGCATTCACAACCTCCCTGGGCAACCTATTCCAGTGCCTCACCACCCTAACAGGAAAGAACTTCTTCCTTATATCCAATCTAAACTTCCCCTGTTTAAGTTTTAACCCGTTACCCCTTGTCCTATCACTATAGTCCCTAATGAAGAGTCCCTCCCCAGCATCCCTATAGGCCCATACAGCAGACACAGCTTGGTGGAGGTCACTACAGAGCCAAGGGAAGAATCTTCTCTAAGGGTGGGTGCAGATTAACAATTTAGTTCAGATCATAAGTGCACTTCTAAAATTAATCTCATGATCCTCCCCACTTACTGTGCTTAAATTTGAACCACATAGCAGTATTAGAGCACATAAACTGGATTCTTTTCATATGAAACTGAAGGTGGGGCTCAGGACTAGCTGTAAGTGGGAATTCAGTCCATGGCATCAGACTAGAGACAGTCTGAAGTGACACCCCCTAAAAGAAAACCAGACTGGTTGTTGAGCCTTCATCGACAACCTTTTTCTCTACAGATAATGCTCTTCTGAAGTCATATCTCAGATGCAACTTATTCTTCTACCTTAATTTTCACTATTAAGGTATCTGATTGGGGCGGGGTGGGGGTGGTATGAGTGGGAGACACCCACAACTGGGACTGTAGGTTGAAGGCACAAGTCTGTGAAGGGGTGGTAGACTATACTGATTGCATCTTACTGGTGCTAATGGTAGATTGGATATAGACTTCAAGAATAGATGGTATTAGAGCACTTTTCCATGTCATTTGCTTGAAATGGTACAAGAGTTTGGATGACTACAAATGAGCAGGAATGTGTAAACTGAAAATCTGTTGCCTGCAGAATGCAGATCATTAAAAACTGGCATCAAATCTTACAGCTATTTGAAAATGCCTTAAAGCCAAACTAAGTTTTTCCCAGTAGATTATAAAATGTAGCTGAGATGTAAACAGATCTTGAAGCCAAATAAATTTCCAAAGGGACATTTTCTTCTTTGCTGAATTCAGCTTTATGGACAGCCTCAAAGCTACTAACAAAATGAGAAATAAGTGCTTTTTATTTCTAAAAGTGGTTGTAGACCATAATGATTCTTAAAAATTCCATGAGGCTTTCTGGATTACTACTGACTCAAATTATTCCTCTTCATCCCAATGAAAATAGGTATCTTCATTCTGATATGGATTTGATCTAGTCTAAGCTTGAAAATCTTTGTCAAATAGCAAAGTTAGTTAAGATTATGATATTTTAATGACATTTCCCACTGGCAAAAGTCCTTATAGAGATGCTGTTACATAAAACTCAGGAAATCTTGAAAGCTGGACTGTCAAAAGCACTTTTTTTGCCACTAAGAACTTCATCAACTCTAGGTGGAGATGCCCACCTAGTGAGGAAAAGTCTTTGTTCAACTGTAGCCATGGTAATAAACCTGTGGGTATCACAAGGGTGCATCAGTGACTGATAATGTATAACAGTGGAAAGGGGAGCACATATTTCAGTGAGGTCTGCATTCAGTCTGTTAAGGATCCTAAGGTGATGCTCCACATGAGAAAAAGTGGTAACAAATTCTTCTCAGCCAGTAGCTTCCAGCAGCCATTTCTGGGCTCTTACCCTCTCATTATGGAAAAATGTAACAAAGATGTCTCAACTCTTCAACTCAGTAGCCTATGTAACAAAGAGTTAAATGTAGAGGATTGTGCTCAAGAGCTCCAGACCCCCCATTTCCACAGCTGGAGAGACCCATAGGCTCTCTTAAGAGAAGAGGGCATGTCGTCTGAATGGATATTCAGTGTTAAAGGACAGTGTATGAGACCCATAAACCCTATTACCTGAGCATAAAACAAGTTCAATGGAAAACATAGCTCTGGGAAGAATATGGAACATATAAGGGAATCCTTGCTTAGAGTTCTTGTCTTACTGCTACAAGAAAACTCAGTAGCAGAACAGTAAACACCTGCTTCTGATTTAAAGACTTCAGGATGGGTGATGTTGTATGTGGTTTTAGCAGGGCGAAAAATTACCTTCTGAACACCAAACAAGGTTTGAGGTAGCGCGACCTCTCTGTGATGTGGCTGTGAGTTGAAACCCTTTTGCTTTGGTAGCTTGTGGTTAGAAGTAGCTTGAAGAATAAATGGGTAAAGGTAGGGGAAGGGCTGTTTCAATAAACTGCACACAGTGAGGTGATGCTTATACAGAAAATCTCACAGATTAATACGAATTTTAAACGTTTTCACACATATGAAAACGTTCACATCATATGCCTCTGGAAATCAGTTCTCTACTATACAATCATTTGATAACTTCCTCTGTTTTCAGCATGTAAGTCATCTAATAAGGTACTGCAATGTTCTGGGCCAGAAGCATCATCTCTAGTAGGCCTTCCTTTAGGAGTAAGAAGATTCTGTGATTACAAACATATGGTAAACCACCCTATATGCAACAGTAAGAAAGTAATCTATGTTGAATTTTAGCAAGATTGTTACTAGGAATGTTCCTATACAAATATGATACTGTAAACAAGCAATTTATTTCAGTTTTAGCATTTCTACTTATAGAAATAACTCTCCTTCTTAGGAAGCTTATTAAATTTCTGGACTTCCTGCTGGTGCTCAAGCTTTATGGTACATTCTTTGGTTCTAGTTCATCCTACAGAGAACCAATTTCATTCTTCATCTTGACAACCACGGTGCACTCATGATTACTCCCATGTTAAACCTGGTTGATAATGGTGGCAATCTAGCATTCCCTGAGTGCAGTAAGGCTGGTGCAATATATCTATCCTTATTAGGTAATTTCCTGTGCTAAGAGACAGTGCAGAAATATCCTCTAACATATGAAATATAGTTGCATTCCACTTTAATAGAAGCCTCTCTGTGTAAAACACTATGCTTTTAAACCTCCCGGTAGCTGCTCAAGCTATCTTTCAGTACGATGAATCAGAAACCATATCTTCTTTGTTCTGAATAGCCTTTTTAATAGAGACACAATTTCCACAATTACTTTTATCACCTATCTAATACCCACTTTGAGATTTGTGTATGCTATTGTTCACTCCCTTGTCCTCTGTTTGCACTGAATTTTATCATCAGGACTGTACTTTGCTTCTCTCCTTTCCCCCAGGGTGGTTCTGATCACTACCAGGCTGGTATCCGAGAGGAGACTTGAGAGCCATCTCAACCACCAGATGTGGACTGTTTAGCAGCTTGCTTATTTCTAGGTTAAAGTCAAGATTTCATGGTATGAATAAAATAAGAATGAAATGCTTATGTATCAACTGATGCTGGTGAGTTAATCTCCCATCGTGTTCTTGATCTTATCCCATTGCCAATATGGTTTGCTTGCTGAGTTCCTTTAGGGTGAGGAATGAGAGGAGCTTGTGAGCAGCCTCTGGTTTTACCAGTGTACAAGGAAGTCTCTAGTGGCTGAAATTCCCCCTCACCCATACACCCAGGTGAGTGGTGAACAGGCTACTTTCAAAAGCAGAACCTGTGGCACATAGGCATAGATTGGAGGGGAACAGCCCAGACAAAGCAACTTCGCTTTTTCCAAGGCATTAGTATCTAACTGTGAAGCAAGAAGGCATTTTGCAGAATGAGAATGTTCTCCCTTTGTAGCAACACCCCATTCTCTACATCCTCCCCTACAGATCAATTACCCCTGCCAGAACCTCAGTATAAAAGGCATTTGTTCAATGCAGCCAAATGCAAGGAAAACAGTGGGATAAAGTCTGGGGAGAACACCATGTAAGAAGAGCTAACACAAAATCTCTACGAGAAATTTCAGCACCTCACTGTTTAGATACAACTCTACAAATCTTGCTCTCTACTGTTAAAGGCAGTCAGGATCTGAAAGATGTCAAGTCATTGCATGGGACATGTAACACATTCTCTGTTTCCCCACTCATTTTCTCCTTGCACAAGCTAGAAAAGAAAAGAGATCACAAAAAAACAAATGAAAGGACTAAGTTTCTTTCACTAAATAATTTTGCTCTATTGCAAAGTTTATGAGGAAAGTCTCACGGGCTTAATATCAGGATTTTTTTTGGAAACCTAGGACTGTATGTTTGAAACTATACACTGTTTTTTTAACTTTCTGCTAAGTATTGCCACCCAATTCCAACACAGGACTATTATCAAAGCAAGTCTATGCCACTGCCCTGTCCTCACAGAAGCTGTCAGGACTGTGTCTTTACGGTACCTCTATTAAAACAGAGAGCAGCCCCATTGTTCTGGTTCATCTACAGTGGGAAACACAGAGTCTTCCCCAGAGCACTGCACCCATGTGCTTGTTTATTGGTAGCAGGCCCAGGCTCTGGGTTGCTGATTATACAGTAAGCACCTGCCCATGGCTTAGGGCAGACTTCCTCTTCCAGCGCCGCAACTCTGCAATGAGATTTATGCAAACTGGCTCAAGGCTGTGATGTCACAGCCCCTGACAGACCCACGGGCTATCTCCCTTCTACAGACATTTAATAAAATCAGGAACTTCACACACAGCTCAGGAAGTTCACCTCAGAAACTATTAGGGCAAACAATAAGAACTCGTTAGGGTCCTTCTCCTATCCCGAGATCCATCACAGCAAAAGGACTTCACAGAGTCCAAGGATCTCGCTTTATTTTTTCTTTTTTTCCTTTTTTCGTTTTTGTTTGTTTCATGTGATTGCTTCAAGTCAGTTTTTCTGGATGTTTGAAAACTGAATTAAGAAAAATTCACTCCGAAGTTGGCTGAATGTTGCAAGCTTGCAAAATGGAAGGATTTCCCCTCATTCCCCCTGTGAGTATATGAGGTTTATTCCTAATAGTGATCATTGGGATCAGTAGTGAAAGGCAAAGTAAACCAGGTTTATTATTTGAGAATATCTCTGGTTTGGTCTGTATTTGTAATGCCAGGAAGTTGGGTTTAGGTCAATATATACAGCCAGTGACAGCACTGCAATGAATGGGAAATTAACATTTCCTCCCAAAACTTGTATCTGATTTTTGATCTCCATTTGTTTTCACAGATTAAATGCATGGTATTGTTGTACAGTATGCACATAGCAAGTCAGTACAGCTTTTCCTTTAGTGCCGACTTTGTGACATAAGGCCGAGTCTTTCTTCAGATTGTAATTCTTAATAATCTGGAGTCTCTGACATAGTTTGTGTGTTTGACTATCTACGAGTCTGTGAGAGAAGAGCTGCTGAATGCTGATTTTACATATTGCAGATTTTAGGACTCTCTCCTCTTTGTAGTGGTGGCATCTAAGTCTGTAACTTACTATGAAAAACCATCACTTGCTATGAAAAACCAAGAGGTGAATGAGAGTTAAAAATCCACAGGGTTTAAGTGGGTCTTTCAATGTGCTCTCTAAGATACAAATATAAATGTGCTTATGAGGCTGTGCTTATCCTTTCTTTAACTCTAAAACATTGTTACACTGCTGTAGTTCATTGTATGGTGAGTTTGGAAGTAGTTTATGAAGCACATAATGTCACTAACCTGTTCTTCAGAATCAAACCTGAATGGGAAATCTCTAAACAGACTGGGTAAAAGAGGCCCTAATTAGATTGTATGAAGTTTGTAGAAGCTGAAGAGATGTCAGATAAGGTGTTTTACTTGGCTTTTTATGTGGTAGATGACCTACAGTAATTGCTGTCTGTGTTCAGAAAACAGAGAGACAATGAAGATCCAAAAGTCCTTTTAACAAGACTTGTATCAAGTCTTCTTTTTGTCTTGCTAAGGACAAAAAGACATGTCCTTGCTAAGGCTAAGGACGTGTTTCCTTATCTTCCACCCAGAGAGATAGCCCCTTGAGTTCCTTTCATGTTTGGTATCCATGCTTGCTGAAAATATGCCTTCTTTTCGGGAGACCCTTTATTCGAGCAGTTCACCATCAGTGTCCCTGAAGGCTCACATCCATCCAAAGGGGGAGAAGACCCTAAAAATCTTTCCTCTTTCTTTTTCGCTTTAATTCACCGAATTGCCCAATGACTCTGCTGTAAACGCCTCAGGACAGAAAGCTGAAAAGAAACTGAGAAAATGAAAAAAGTACACAGCGATTTCTCAGTACGTTACGTGTTGGACTTAAAATAAATTTCAAAAGAAACCCAAACCTTGTCCTCAACTACCCCAGAAGCCAGCATCTCTGTTTAAAAAGAGTAAATAATTGTTACTTTTCTGTCCACTCATTCATTCATAGCCAAGTTTTCTGGACTCCCTTTTTTCAGTATTGAATTCCAGTACACACATGGGATAAATGGAGTGAAAATCTAACACAGCCTGGCCCATAATTTGTGTTGCAGTTAATACTCTGGCTGGGATTCTGTTCAGATGAATGATACAACAGGCAATGAAAATACAATTGTGTCCTCCAGGAGCACTTGACAGGGCAATTTGTTCTTTATTTTTGTGATTAAAGTGTCCCATGATTAATCATTTGTGTTTCGTATTTTCAAAACTGTTTTAAGTGCACTTTGAGCACTGCAAGTTAGAGCCCCACACAGCTTTGTTCTAAATGTCTGTGCCTCCTGGGACTTTTTTAGAGGGGAGCCATAAGCCCATTTCTAGACAGGGGGTTCTGTGAAGCAATACTTCCCTCCTCTGCCCCTCCTCTTTCAGTTGAGGGTGGTTCAGTAACTGCCTTTCTCTTGACTGTGTGAGGAAACTCTTATCCTCCATTTGGAAAACACTGCTGGTTTAAATGGTCTAAAGAGTATTGAATCTTTCTCTGAAGATCAGGACTTTCATATGGAAAAGGTTTGCAAACTGGGCCCATGTTTTTCAGTGCATGACAGAATCTAATCATGCTACAGAGCCAAAAATTATGAAGTCAAACAACTTTGCCTAAAAAGGGCCCCAGTTATATGTGAATCCCTAAGTAGCCACCTGTAGAAATCACAGCTTCAAATAGAAGTATATTCATATGAGAACAAAAACGCCTCACGGAAAGCTCTGTTCCACATAACTGCATTGGCAGCATGGTCCAATGAGGCAGCCCCAGTGGGTGATTATGCTAATACCTTTACTCATCTTTTCTGAAATAGTTATACTGTAATTTTTTTCCAAGGAAATATGGTTAATCTGGGCCTTCAAACTTGTCTCAGCAGCACATCACTGGAAACTGTGTGGAGTAATTCTGAATCACATGCCAGTGAATAGTTATGTTAGGATAACAAAAAAAGATCAGCTTTTAGTGAATTTACAATCACCTGGAATCATCTGACAAAGTCTTGGTGATTAACAAGAATTTTCAAATTGCTATTCAGTTAAGTCCCCTGTATCTCTTTTAACCAATGTCAGCCAAACCTTCCCCAAGTGGTTTTGTGGCTTTTCCCTTGATTTTCAATGCAAAGAAGGAAGATGGTGGTAAATCTCCATTTACCAAAGTCTGCGACAGATAAAGCATTGTTTGTTGACCTCTTGCTTGAGGTTGGAATATGGTTTTAGATAATGTGCTGTACCTCATGGCATGTACAAAAGGAGATATCAACTTCAGACCGCAGCTATGAATACCAAAGCTTTCTCTCACTGTCTTAGATGAAAACAGTTGACAGAACAAATGGCCATTGATATCAGTTAAATATTAAGTTGTAACATAAGCCATTCTGTGTTTTTTGTCAGGGGAAACAAAACAGTTCAGTGTCATGGAAGTGCTACTAGTAAGATGATGAAATGGGTGTGTGGGTGGGGAGGTTCCAGAGGATGGGGCAAGTGGGCAAAGATTGGTACAAGAGGCAGCAGCAGCAGCACATGGTGAAACCTATTCTCTCAAACCAGAGAAAAAGCTTTTAATAAAAAACAGAGAGATTAAAAACAGGTTCTTGGCAATAGTTTCTCTAATGAACAGAGGAAAATATCCCCTTTTCCCATAGGATAGAGAAAATCAGAGACGGTACATTCTGTACCATCTCCTTTGGCCACCATCTGATTAAGTTCATGATACTTAAACTTTCAAATGTTTAATATACATCTTCCCACATTTGTTACTGTACCCCTGAAGCTCCAACAGCAAGATGGTAAAGTGGTGCCAATTCAAGCCCTTTGTGGGGATGGATTAGTCAGATTGCATGAGTTAGCAAAGATATACACGTACATATTCTATCACATGGGTCACTGAGCAGAAAACAAATTCAAGGAAGAAAATTCCCACAATGTATAGCAATGCAATTTGAAGTCCCAGACTTTTAAAACTGGGTATTAGAAAAATACAATGATCTACGTAAAAGCAGACTGGTTTTTAGATGTTGAGTGTCTGCAATCACTCCACAGTCAGCCAGGTCTGTAAATATTAAGGGAACCACTTTTTAACACACCTTCCTCTAGCTCTGCTTATTGAATACACCTTTGAACTTGTAAAACTACCTTTTGAATGTTAGAAATACTTCATTCTCAGCTCCAAAATTGTGAGAAACCATTGCCTGTTACAGTATATTGGACTGAAATTGAGGGGTTTGGAGTATCTTAGAGAAGAAGAGACAACAAAGGGAGAACACAACTAGGAAAAGTCAAATGTTCTTTCCCATGCCTCAAATATGTATTGTTTATCTGCTTTTCGACTGATGCTTGGCCTTCCTGCCAAGCTATACTTCTGTACAGAGTTTTTGTTGTAGCAGTGGAAATTTTATACATAGCAAATTAAGCTTAGATTGACAGGACACTAATTTCTTTGGAAATTTGCTTACTTTTGGCAGAATATTTATCAGAGACACAAGTTTTGATGCATTTAGATATAAAATTTTAATAATTTCAGATTCTAGCATTTTAGTTAAAAAGAAATGATTTCTATATAACTTTTTTAATCTCCATTTCTCCCAAATAGTATGATGTGCATTTTCCATTTGGACATTGAGGTCTCTCCTTTCTCAGAATATGAATGCTTTCCTTTGGGCTATCAAAACTTAACAATTCTGTTATGAAGGTTAAAAACTGCATACATTCTTTAGGTTGACGTGATTTATCAGAAAGCACATATTTATGGAAAGAAAATAGAAGAGTGGGGTGAATGAATTTGAAAAGATAATAAAGAGTAGACATTCCTGTCAGAACTTTATCCTGAAGAAAGCAAATCACAGTTGAAATACTTTTTCTTGTCAGAGATTGGATTCCACCACTGGTCTAAGGAATGGGGATGAGTGAATGCATATAAAACCAGTCATGGTTAGAGAGAACACAAAGAAAATATGTAGAGAAACACCAGAAGCATCAGAGAGAATCCATGCTGTACTGTCTCCTTTGACCTTTGGGGAATAAGTTATACTTCCCATTAAATCTTTGTGTAGATGAAGGGCAAGTCTATTGGAATCTTATGGATTTGAAAAGGAAGACTGTACTTATGTCCTCTGGAGACCAGAAGTAAGATGAGTTCCTTCACTGGTATCCCTATAATTAAATGATGATTACTCCTTTTACTTAGTCTTGCCCTTATATTGTCTTTATTGTCCATTATTGTCTTCTCAGGAGTTTTCCAAAACAATTACCACCACCACCAATTATACTGGGGACAGCCAGGCAATGGATTTGCTCCTGAGGGTTTCAATATTCCACTGATCTGATGCCCATGAACACCTTAATCCCCTCAGAATGAGTCTCTCTTTTTCTTGATGCGATTTCATCCACGTCATCGTAGAAATCACAGCCCTAGAAAAGGACAATATTTAAATCCCCAAATTCCACCAGAATGAACTGAAGGAGTTAACTAGAATTTAACAGCAGAGTTAATGAGCAGTGGTAACTCTGATGTACTATTCACCAGAAGAAAAATCTTTTCCTCCTGCCAGCTGCTTATCTACCACCTCCATCTGGATTTTAATGGCAGCTGCTGCCTTAGGAGTCAGGTTCCCCAGTAGTCTAGAGGAGGAAGAAAAAGAGAAGCTCACTTGCATTTCTGGCATGCTGTCACCATAGCCTAAGCTTGCAAAATGCTGGTGTACCAATAATGAGATAGATTTATGGAGGGGACATACAGATAGATATATGAACATATGAACATATAAACAGGTGAACATTAAAAATATGCCCATCATTTACATTACTGTATTGTTTTAAATATGTGTCCTTTTCTTTTGAAGTCAGTTATGCTGAAGTCAATATGGGATAAAAATGTTTCTATTGGTACCTACAAGAAATAATTTCCTTTCAGAACACAAAGCAGAAGGCTTTGCAGAGTTCTACATTACTGTTGAAACCATAAGAATTTGTTCAGATTGAACTTAACTGGACAAAAGCGTAGCAAAGTCCTGTGAAGGACATTTCCCTGCTCTAAAGCTTCTTTCTCAAAAAAGAAAAAACAAACATCAAATGAAGCAGCAGAATTGTGCACAACTAATAATAAACTGACCACCATTATTGAAACAACATAAGATGCTAAAGAGCATTAACACTGGAGTACTAGGAGTGGGAAGGAAGACAAGCAGGAAAGTTACCCTATGTCACCTGTTTTAAGATAGGAAGGACTTTAATTCTACAGCTAAGCATTCAATAGGTCATGACTCAATATCTGCCCCACTCTTTAAGTCTTGTCTGTGCATACCTAACAGCCCTGTACAGCTGATTTGAACCAGCAAACATTTACAGTTCATCTTGGGGAAAAAAAAAAAGAGAAATAAAATGTTTTTATGCCCCCTGTCAACATCTTTACCCTCCTACAAACTGCCACCATTTAATGAGACCTCCTAAAAACACTCAGAAAATCATCCTTAGGCAAGACAAGTTTCTACTTTCTCTTTTGTGCACAGGAGGAACAACAAATACCTGTCACTACCAAAGAGAAGGTTTCCTTGCTGTGTTGGTGTGATGGCATCCTGGCTTGTGGTTGATGTCCAAGACAGCTCTTTAAGCAGTACCTAGAGAAGGCTGGGGGATGGGATATCAAGAACTTGTGTAATATCACGGGACAAATTGTGCCACACAGATTGGGTCTAAGGAGGTGGATTATTCATTTATTTTTTGCAAACTACTGTTTGCTGTCACACATTTTATTCCTGCTGATTCAAAAAGAACTTGAAGCCTCCCCCTTCTTTCCCTAGGCAATATTAAATATGTTGGCATCTCCCCTTCACTAACTATGAATAATTTTGAAGGGGTTTGTATCATCTTACAACTCTAAAAATTCTTCTTCTCTTTGCAGCCCTCTGAAGATATGGTACCCTATGAGTCAGACCTCTACAGACAGCCCCATGACTATTACCAATATCTCAACAGTGATGGAGACAGTCACGGTGGTAAGTTAAAAAAATATCTCCTTGGAGCATAAAGTCTCATGGGATACAACAGGAAAGACACTTTAGGACATGCAGGAGAAGAGCAAACACGTCGCTCTGATGTGTAATGTATAGGCTCAGAATTTCAGTTCATAAACCAACAGTATTTTATTCTGCTGAATGGCACTGTTCCAATCCAGAACTGCAACATGGTTTCTCCAAAAGAGAATTTTAGAAAGCACTGAACAATGCAGGTTGCTTCTAGGACATTGCCAGGAAGGTGGAATCTCATGATCTCTATCCTGCATTATCTTCACTGTGGCTTTGCTTACCCTTGCAGATCAAAAGTACTCTGCATGATTCAGAGCCCTCTCATGACCTGGGTTTGTTATACTGTATTTCTTTTCTTGTGTTCCCATCTCCAATTGCTGTTTGACATAGGCCCTAGAACACTCTATTTGTGCCTTTATTTTAATTATATTTCTTTGGTATTTGGCCTTTTTCAACTCCTTTTTCAACTCCATGTATTTCTCTCTTTCTTTTGATCTCTTTTGCATGCTGCCACACCTAGCTTTAACTTTCACTCTTCCTCCAGTGCACCCAAGTACTTCCTCTCTCTAAATCTATGTAAAATTTCCTTGTAGAAGTAAACCTGGCTTAATATAAAAATACTGTATAATTATTTATTGCTTCAATTTATGTAAGTGATTTCAAAGCTTTCTTGTCTTTATATTTTCATGTTATCTGTGCACTGGACTCTAAATCATTGCAGACAGGAGAATCTTGCTTGGTGAATTTTGTCTCCTGTGCAATACAATAAATAGTCCAACAACACCGCCCTCGAAATATCAGAGTCAATATTGACTCAGGACGGAAAAGCACCGTTCTACTGTATCATTTGTGACAGTCCCTTCAGATCCTGGAGTTTCCCTAAAAGACTCCCACTGATCGAGCAACTAGACCCATCACTGCTTAATTTAAGAGCTCTAACAGCTGCACAGCATAGCACTGCTTTATCTGTGGAAACAAAAGTTACCTTGAGGGAGAGCAAGTTACAGAATATGATTGTTCTGAGCATTTAGCTGAAAAAGATTCCTACCTAAATTTGTTCTCTACATTGACTTTAAGAAAAACTTGTAATATTCTTTATGCCTGGAGACAAAGAATTAATTCAGTTGTTACAAGTTATCTCATGGCATCTGTCAAGTCACATTAATCAAACCCAGCAAATTCCACGTGGAAATTCAGGGTTTTTACATGATAATGTGTACCTGTTTACACACCCATAAAATGAGGATAATGTTTATTATCTCAAAAGGCAATTGTGACAATTAAACAATGACTGTAAAAGATGTAGGAAAAAGCACTGGAAAATAACTTTTCTGTCATTAAACCTAGGTTACATCAAGCAACAACATCACTTTATCTTTCATAATCTTATTGTCCCACCTGGTTTAGTACCCATTTCTTCTGTTGGAAGGCTGTTCCTAAGCTAAACTGCTCAGATCATTTTGTTAACCATTATGTTAATGATCATTATGTTAATGTTAAAATCATTATGTTAATGATCTGATCATTTTTATTCATCATAATGAACACAACAAAAACTTGCAATTACCTCTTTGGGTTATGTCCTAAGTAGTACTTAAACACCCACTTTGAACAGAAATTTGACTCTGCCTAAACTTGTGTTGCACTTGTCCTAAAGACCCAAAACCTTGTTGTTCAATGGTTTAGCTCCTACAGCAAGTGGTTATGAAAGAGGCAACTTAATCCCAGCCTGCACATTTCAATCAAATCTTTGTATATGAAAGCACATGTAATGTAGTTGGTTGTGTCTGAATGTCTAATACATGCCTCTGCATTCCTGAATTGCTCACAGTCCAAAAGACCAATGAACAACCAAAGAATACAAATGAGAATGAAAAACACAAATTAGCATGTCTTGCTTCTTTCCTATTAACATTGACAAACTCAACTTTGGCTTTCATTTTGTTAATGTGGCAGAAGTAGTGGGTCTTGAGAAGAGCCATGGAGAAGAGCAGGAAAGGGACATCATAAACTACTTTGAGAAGTATGTACTAAATGTTCAGAACAATGTGGGCAAAAGCACAATGACTGAAAAATGGTGGGGAAAAAGAATAAATAAGGTGCAGCAGTGGGACCAGTGAAGTGAAAGGGCTGAGAATATGATCGGAGAGGATAAAAGAATAAGTTACTAGGACAGAATTGTGAGAGAGAAGTTCAGTTTGGGGTACAGTGTGATCACTGGCAATAAATTAAACATAATTTTGCAGGTCTACTCAATACCAGTATGGACTTCAAAGAAAAGCTACCAGGTAAAGTAAATACATACTACAAATGGAATAATACTTCTGACTTTGCTGACAAGGGACTGCTAACAGAATAGAAGGTCTTGCTTAAGTGTCAGACTACCTCTCTCTCACTGCTAGCAAGTTAATTTTGTGACAGGAAGATGGCAAGATCTGAAGATGTGCGCTACATGCATTACTGCCGCTTTTCTAGAACACAATGCTGAAGGCAAATCTAACTCCATGTTTACCTGAGTAGGCAGTGAAGTACACACTATAGTGTGTCATTAATTTAATTTGTAGATCATTGCAAATAAGTGAACAGTGAATTTAACAAGCAAAACCACACCATAAACATATCCACATGCTCATCATAACATGCATTAGTTGCATTTATTTTGTATGTTGTAGTTTAACCATTTTGTAAATACTGTAATAAACATAGAAACACAGCCAAGGAGGACAGAAACTACAAGTGATCAGGTATTAGTCCATCACCCCACCCTAAGCCTGTATGCTAGTAAGTCTGTAAATGTAATACAACCTGTTTTGTAACACTAACGCAATCTTAGTAATTACAAAATTCCACTGCAGCTTTGTCTCTAAGTTATTACTAAACTTCATGGGTTTAGTAAAAATCACTTTTTGTGAAGCTGAATGTTGATGCTTGTTCACTTTGTTGCTGGCCTCATGGAACAGGTTCATGATCTGGGATTTTATTTTCATCCCACCATGGTAATATGATCATTTAAGAATCCCAGCTTTGACATTTTCAGGATTTTAGCCCACATAGAAGTGGAGGAAAGTCCAAACATGTGAACCTTAGTCTCAAATGCTATATGGAAAATAGAAAGAACTCCAAACTTCACTTAAAAATCCCCTCACTTTGAAGCCAATTCTCATGCTTTGCTGACTCATAGAATTTGAATATTTTGGCATTGTTAAAATCATGACGTTTGTGAAGTGAGAAGTAATGAAAGCCTACTGTCGTTACAAACAAGACTGCTGCACTGCCTAGGAGCACAGCATTTCACTAAACAGAAAATAATCTGTAGGGAATCTAGACATTAATTTTCCAGTGTCCTTCAGTTTTCCCAGGTTTTCTCAGATGAGTGAAACACAGTGAGAACATCAAAGCTGTGCAACAGGGCACTGTGTAAGAAACCCTCTCCTAGTTCTAATGTGTTGGAAAATCTGTACAGCCAGAGCAGAACCACTCACAGATATTAGCTCAGACCTCACAAGTACAACCATGTCAACAAGTTGTCTCCTTGGTCCGGGCAGAGTGCTGTGCTGACAGAGCTGTCACGTTTCCGGTTCAAGAGCTGGCTCATGAATTTCTGCATAGTTTTGTGCTGTGTGGTGCAGAGCTAGCTTATTACTCCACTTTCATTATAAATACCTTTCTTAAGCCTGTTTCACATTCTAATTGCTGGTTCTAACATTATTCAGCTATTAAAACAGGAGCAAAGCAATTCATATCGGTCAAAAGATGACTGAGAAAGTTCAGTCATGTTTTCTCACTTGTAGAATGAAAATCTACCTCTGTGGTAAATACTAACACAATGCCTATAGGTCCACTGTTGCTTCCCAACAGGCTAACATCCTCCCTGCTATGGGAGGGAGCTCAGAGTTCATGATTGTCCTTCCTCTAACCTTTCACTACATACAAGACCAAAACAAACACCATCTCCATGTCTCTATAAGAGAGAATTTATTTCACATCCTCTTTCACTTCATATGAAATTTCTCATAATGACTCCATTGTGTAGCTATATCTTGGCTTTTAATGACATTTGCCTTTACCCAAAGAATAGACACTTTCCATTTCTAGAATTTTTCTTTCCTTTCTTTTTAATTCCTTTCACCTTAACATTTTTGAGAGAACAGAATGGCTATTGTGCTGCTGACATAACAAAGAACATAGAATAAGTAGCTGCTGCTAACTCTAATAACTGCAGTCACAGACATTTAGAGGGGTTTTATGTTTTCATGAGCAATAATATAGTCAGGCTGGTTAACTACAGAGGGGCTTGTGGAGACAGAATTTTCTCTTTTGATGTAACTAAACCAATATTGTTTTTCCTAAGCATCACTGTAAAATTACAGGCAATTTAGAAAGAAATAAGGGCTTTAAATCCTGTCACAGCTTGAATATTTGAGCATAAGTTTGTGTTGAAGTAATTGCCGATTAGATTTTGTAATGCATTAGTATTATGTGATTGCTGTTAAGTCCCTAAATGCTGTGCTATTAGTACTATGCTATTGTAGTATTTTAACAGCTGCACCTAGTTCCATAAAACGGGAATTTGGTAATGACTAAGCTAAAAAGCACAGTGATTAACATGAATATGCATATATAGTGTTTTATTTACCAAGAAAAAGTTTAAAAGAACACTTCTGCAGGCAGCAGGAACCTTGCCATAGGCTTCAAAAATTGGAGTATAAAAACATAGAATCATAGAATGATTTAGGTTGGAAGAGACCTTAAAGATCATCCAGTTCCAAACCCCTGCCATGGGCAGGGACACCTTCCACTAGAGCAGGTTGCTCAAAACCCCATCCATGAGTACTAATAAAAAGATACTTCAGAAGAATCAGAAGTAGACACTCAGAGCACACACAGATACTCATGGCTATGCGTGTGGGAAAGGCAGTGGGTTCTTTCTTGATCACATAGTTACTGCCAGTAAGACATTCCACAGCTGAAGACCTGCCATTGACAGCCTCAGAGACTTCTGCCTGGGCTTTGTCATACTCACAGTTGTGCATTGATCTCTCTGACTGTACCAGATTATGAAAGGCAAGGGGTCTTTGGAGGAAGGAGCAGAGCCAGAACGAGAGATAGATTACTCCTGCAATGTGTTCTCAACAATTTATTATACAGGGTTGTCCATAGTATACGGGGCCTCAGTGGTTGGCTCTACTTGAAGAAATCTGCAGTAATTTAGCTCAGAAAAAAACAAGTTAGTGTGGCTCAGTCTTCCACTTAAACAAAACAGTTTCAGACTGAAAGTGCCCAAGGCCTCCTACAGGACACAGCTTTAGATGACCTTTGGATTCAAACATACACACTCTGCCATTTCCTGGGTTGGGGCAGATCTGAATGTAAAAGTACTGGGGTACTTTGCACCCATAAACCCTACTGTTTTACCAGAGAAAACAAAATTTTTGTCTAGCAGTACGACATGAAGAAGTGCATTGTAATTATAATTTTGGGCTATAAAATCCATACCTAGCCACAAAAAGCACTATAGAACAAAGCAAAGACAAAGTAACGCAGCAGCTCCCTATGTGCTTTTATAAGTACCTTTCCATCCCTTTCACATGCAGTAACATGACTTATCCATGAATCAGAAAAGTAGGAAGGACAAAAAAGTAATCACTGAGGAAAATGGTCTGATAGAGCCTCCAAATAAGCTTCTACAGGCCTGAGCCCTAAAGCCAGCTAAAAGAGCTTACAAATTCTTAAGTACCAATTACATACCAACTATGTTTGATATAAGCATATCACCGAGTTCTCTCAAAAGGAAGCCACATTCAAAGTCACTATGCCAGATTTCAAATCCTCAATGGAATTAGAGGTAATTGTTTGAAACATAAGTTGGGAAGGATGAGGAGACTGAATCTGAGAGAAAGAACAAAGCTGGTATTTAAGAAAAAATGCTCACGGCGCATTAGTATCCAGATAATGCCATACACAGTAACACCATATTGCAGAATTGGACAATTGGTTCCTCTATAAACTCAGTACAACTACACATAGAATCATAGAATAGTTTGGGTTGGAAAGGACCTTAAGATCATGCCATGGGCAGGGACGCCTCACACTAAACCATGTCACCCAAGGCCTCGTCCAACCTGGTCTTGAACACTGCCAGAGATAGAACATTCACAACCTCCCTGGGAAACCTATTCCAGTGCCTCACCACCCTAATAGGAAAGAACTTCTTCCTTATATCCAATCTAAACTTCCCCTATTTAAGTTTGAACCTGTTACCCCTTGTCCTGTCACTACAGTCCCTAATGAATAGTCCACCCCCAGCATCCCTATAGGCCCCCTTCAGATACTGGAAGGCTGCTATGAGGTGTCCAGCAGGCTTCTCTTCTCCAGGCTGAACACTTGGTATAATGTGTTCAGTTCTGTCCATCACATTATCAGAAGGATGGCAAGAGCTGGGAGCTTGAAGAAGAGAACAAGTATGACTGGGGGGGGTGAATAGACTGATTTATATTGAAAGACTGAGAGCTAAGTACATGCAGTAGGGTGAAGCGATAATTAGGAGTAGATTGTAAGACAAAATGAGAATAAGCTGAAAATATTTGAAGGGTATAACAGAAATGATTTCTAGTAACACAAGGAAAGACAACTTGGAACAGTAAAATGTAAATTAGAACTGTTACACTGAATATCATAAAGAAATTTTGGCCATGCATAACATGATGCATTAAAAATTAAACTGTGAAAGATTAATTTCTAGCACAGTCAGAGCAGAAGACGTGAGGTTGACTTTGATTTTACAAAACGGAGTGCACATAAATATGTACGTAATGATGCATGCAGCTGCTGTAAGAGAGAAACAGGATTTGCAATGCTTCACATTCCCTCCAGCAGATTTAAATTTTGAGCAGCAAATACGAAATTTTAAAACTGTTGGAGGCTTATTATTGAACTTAAAAACCCAGAGATCAAAACCTGAAGATGATAGGGAATTTAAATTTAAACATAAATAAATCAGAAAACAGGAAAGTCATTATCTGAGTATTTTTTTATGTATTTGAAAAAAAATTATCACAGACATTTCCTACATACTGAAGAGATAAAAAAGGTAGAGAAAGAGTCTGTGTCAGAATTTAGCCTCACTGTAAGCAGTGTACACCAGAGTGCTGCAACAGTTTATTCTCTTGTATTAGTACTGAAAAACGTGTGATATTTTAACACATGCTTAGAGGAACGATCTCACAAAGTGCTGTGTCTCTACTGTAGCATTCCTACTTTTTTCTAGCCAAGTAAAATAAGGACTAAAGATAATTGCAGAGAAGTCTGTACATTTGCTGCATCTCCTCATTTCTCATGCCATGAGAAAGAGTACAATGAGACTATGGCAGTATGTAAACCAGTAGAATTTGTGGCCTCAAGAAGGAAAATGTAAGTCTGCTATGGTTTCTTCTTGGGAAAGGTGTCAGCATTAATATCTTTCAATCTTTCACATTTTATCCTAAATTATCATTGAAATCCACCTCTCCATCTAAAAGTATTCTACTTGTTAAAATGGCCAGGCACAAGCATTTATGAGATTAGGAAAAGAAGGGATCTATGTAGATTGTCACTAGAGACAGACAAGTCAGCAAGAATGGTGTGGAGAAGGTGGAAAGCACAGCAACAGGGGAAGGAACTGATACCAGACAGATAAATGCCATGTTTCTTAATCTTATAATGTAGACCATCTATTGTTATTCCTTTAGATCATTACTGGGAATACCATCCACACCACATGCACAGTGAGTTTGAGACCTTTGGAGACAATCACTTCACGGAACTGCAGAGTGTACAGCCTCCCCAGCTGCAGCAGCTGTACAGGCACATGGAAATCGAACAAATGCATGTCTTGGATTCTACAATCCCAACCACACACATCGGACTCAACCACCAGGTATGGTTATCAGCCCTTCCTCAGAATTTAGGATGGTCATTAAGGGTCAAGAAAATAACCCATCAGGGAATGCATACTCTTATGTGAAATAGATTTTGTCCTCAGCATAAAAAGGACATGGAACTGTTGGAACAAGTCCAGAGGAGGCCACGAGGATGATCAGGGGGCTGGAGCACCTCCTGTATGAAGATAGGCTGAGAAAGTTGGGGCTGTTCAGCCTGGAGAAGAGAAAGCTGTGTGGAGACCTCATAGCAGCTTTCCAGTATCTGAAGGGGGGCTATAGGGATGCTGGAGAGGGACTCTTCATTAGGGACTGTAGTGATAGGACAAGGGGTAACGGGTTAAAGCTTAAACAGGGGAAGTTTAGATTGGATATAAGGAAGAAGTTCTTTACTGTAAGGGTGGTGAGGCAGTGGAATGGGTTGCCCAAGGAAGTTGTGAATGCTCCATCCCTGGCAGTGTTCAAGGCCAGGTTAGGCAGGGCTTGGGTGAAATGGTTTAGTGGGAGGAGTCCCTGCCCATGGCAGGGGGTTGGAACTGGATGATCTTAAGGTCCTTTCCAACTCGAACTGTTCTATGATTCTATGATTGCTGAAATCAATTACATAAATTCTTACCACACAAGCACTTGATATAAAACTCTTCATTCTCAGGACAAATGTGGCTTAAGCACTCCTTTTATCTGGATAACAAGGAGTCAAGTTCCTCAAACTGTGCCTAAAAAGATCATTGCCTTCTCTGGAGGTTTTTGAAATGTCAAAATTTTATTTCATTTAGAATTAAAATCAACTGTTCTGAAATTCTGAAGAGGACCTGGACCTGAGAATCTGTGTATTATCATAGCAAGGGTATCCATGGCTACTAGGAAGGATTCTGAGCCTCAAAGTAGTAGGAAAGTTTTAAGTATTTCCAAGCAACCCCTACAATTTTATATGACCTGTACAAGAAATGCTAATACAGATAGGTCACTGGTAATTTTACCACAGTGAAAAAGGCTAAGGACAACCTGCTTCTGTTTTGCCTGAAAATAACGAAGTCACAAGCCAAACCACACTGTCTTGCTGAGATTTTACATGAAACCAGTCATTTCCCTGTAAAAAAGATACTCCATTTTGCAGTAGTCACCAGAGTGCCAATGAATCCTCATATAAACCTGAAATTATGAGGGTTTCCATGAATGCTGCAAAGATGCTAAGCGAAGTGGGTGTGGAGATCACTTTTTAACTTGATCCTGCAAGAATATGCCCAAAGTCATTACCAGGAGTGATAAGGAAGCTAGGTGATCTTGTGCTAAGGAGTACCCCAAGACAGGCAGCTATATACAGTGTGGTGAATACAAGACAGAGCAGGACTGAGGCCAGAGAGAAAAGTGTTTGCTGGTTACAGTGCTGCATATAATGGTGCCATTGCTGAAGTTTTGTGAGGAAAACCGCATGGATGGACTTGTCATTTTGAACTTTTTATATTCAAAGCAAACTGAAATAATCTATTTATCAAAAACAAAGAAAAAATTGTTGAATAAGTTAACACTGTCAACAGGAAACTGACTGACTGCAAGCCATCAAACTTGCCACCTATTACTCAGAAAAAAATCAGGAATAGAACAGAAGATGTAGAAACAAACAAAGAATTAGGAACAGAAAGTTACAAATATAAAAAATGCTTCATGGAACAGCAGTCTGTGGGAAGCTTCAAGTTGTTTCAGTTGCTCACTGCAACTGCTAACACATAGTGACCAACCGTTACCTCCAACCAAAGGCGAAGAATAAAAAAGAGCCCTTTATAGATGTCTTTGGAAGTACCACCAGAAACCTAGAGCATGCTTCTGCTTGTCCCACTTCACTCTACTCAGTTATCACCCTTCATTTCAGGACAAAAGGCAGACAATTTATATTGTTGCCACTTTCAATAAAGAGCATTATGCTTTCTCTGCCCCAACCAGTACCAAACTGCAGAAGATAATAGGTAAAATTCACCGCTACCCTCCTTGTCTTTACCAGTTGGGGATCTTTGGCTTTTTACTTCAACTTACAGCGGCTCACGCAAGTGGTATTTGGCATGCTCTGAGGTTCAGACTTAGTCTCAGCCACAGTCCTAGGCAACAGATACTATTAGTCAAGGCACTTTCAAAGAAGCAGAAGCAGGAAGCAAGCTTTAATCCTCTGCTGAATTTGCCAGTTACTAACTGCACCCATCTTGTCATGCAATATCAGAGTTACAGTGAATAAAGGAAGAACTTGAAACGATATTTCTTTAATTATCTGCTGATAATTTCACATTATTTTGTGAAATCAAATTTGAGGCTCAAGCTGTTCTTGGACAAGATTTCTTTAAAAAGTTGTGTAAGCCTGTCAGCAGGTGATCTCCCACATAATAAATTGAGAAAGGAATAATCAGTCTGAAGGAAGAATGAAAGAAAAGGTGGAAAACTGTAGAGAGCTTTAGAAAGAGGAAAATCACAAATGGATACCACAGACCCTGAGACAACACCAGGATACAGAAAATAGCTAGCAGGTTCTTTAAGCTTTCTCTATCCAGAGCCGCATTAGTAACCTGGCTCTTTCAAACTCACTATCAGGTCCTCCGTAGCATAGCTGCATGACACTATGTATTGACCTGTGCTGAGTTTTAGGCACAAAGCAAGTGTAAGCAAAACTACAGGCAGAGAAAGTAGGCACAGTGTGGGGGGAAGCTTACACAACTCCCCAGCTTGGCCTCTGCAACTCCCTTTGCTGGTGAGACACCATTCCCCCTCCTTCCTGCACAGCACTCTGCCACTGTCTCCTTCCAGACCCAGACAAGTGGTTTCCTTACTCCCAACACCACCCCATGATGCGCTCTAGGTGCCCACAACCATTTTCTCTGCAGGGGCACCAAACTCACTGTAAGACATTATCCCACCTTCTCATTCTCCTTGCCCCATGGCACTGTCTCTCCCTTCCTTCCTACCCCTGGGGCTGCAGCTTTCTTAACTGTAAAAAGCTAAAGGTGATTCTGCGGTGAGGGCTGAAGTTTCGCTCTTGGGGATCTGACAGGAAGCTTGCACACACTCTTACCCAATCCTGGCCTTCCTGCCAGATCGCCTCCAGCCAATGTGCCAACTCATTAACCGCCAGCCGCTGCACCCCAAAACCAGCCCGTGGCCCACACTCCTTATTGGGACATTTCCAGCTGGTGCAAAACTCATCTGAAGAGCACCATTCTGCAAGGCCAGACATGGGGTGGGTGGTGTGACTCATAGACACCCGCTCCCCGCTTCAGTGCATAAGGTCCCCTGGGAAGAGAGTCAGGTTCAAGACATCCTTTCTTGGTTGAGGGAAGGAAGAGTGGTTCAAAAGGAGCTCACCTTCCAGAGCTATCGATCTGGCCCACATAATGAAACCCACCTTCTATATGCCGCTGGGTTTCAAGGGTGTTGTTTGGTTTTCTTTTAATGTAGGAATTGGGTTCTTGCTCCCTGTCCCTCAGACTGATCTGTTTCTCGTTCTTAAATAAGAAGCTCCAATAGTTCATGGCAATGGAGCTGGTAAAGGGTCTGGAGAATAAGTTTTATGAGGAGTGGCTGAGGGAACTGGGGTTGTTTGGTCTGAAGAAGAGAAGACTCGGAGGGGACCTTATTGTTTTCTACAACTGCCTGACAGGAGGTTGTAGTGAGGTGGGGGTCAGTCTCTTCTCCCAGGACAAGAGGCAATGGCCTCAAGCTGCGCCAGGGGAGGTTTAGGACACATATTAGGAACAAATTCTCCCAAAAAGGTGCTCAGGCATTGGAACAGGCTGCCCAAGGCAGTGGTGGAATCGTCGTCCCTGGAGTGTTGATGAGGCCCTTAGTGCCATGGGTTAGTGGTGGCCTTGGCTGTGCTGGGGAATGGTTGGACTTGATGACCTTTAAGGTCTTTTCCAACCTGGCTGATTCTATGATTCTATGATTCGAACTGGTCACAATCCTTAACAAACCAGACTAGAACTGAGAATTTACAAAGGCAGAGGTATATTCCACACTGTCCTGACAAGATCTCTATAAAAGGGCAAGACAATTTAGCACAAAAACTTGTTTGCTAGCTTTGCAGATGAGAAATCCCCATTAACAGGGTATTTTCAGATAGCCATTTCGGAAAAGAGAATGTGAGACAATGTGATGTATCCTTTACCCTAGTGCTAAGGCTATTCGCCTCCTCACAGGGGAAATTCAGGACAGGAAGCTGACAGACCCATGTAACCTCATCTCCAGAGCTGGATGCAGTCCTGTGGGGATTCAGTGATGTTGGAAGGTACTATGCCTGAGAAATGGAGAGGACAACAGAGCCAAAACCAGTCAAAGCAGCCATGAACTGTTCAGCTCTTTCAAATTTAAAAGAGCAGTTCCAGAAGGTCTGTGTAAGGAAAAAAGTTGTTCTCAAAAGCAGTTTTACACTGAGGATAGGCAACAGGGATCAGAAACTCATTAGGAAGAATGCCAGCTTTGGGGAGGTTTGGAGGAAGAGGGGCAATATCACTTACATAGGATATAACATAGGGGAAAGTTCTGACTTTCAAAACTTTATTCCTTCTTCCCTCATGTAAAGATGCATCTTTGTACATGTATGTGTTGACTGTTAGGTGGAAGAGTTTCTTATTGCATAGTATTTATTATAAATGTTAACAATTACATCACTCACTATTACCCTAAACAATCTCATGTATCTCTTACTTTCTCCTCCCTTTTCTCTGTAACTTTTTCCATGCCCCACTCTGTCACTACCTCCCGCCTCTACTACTCTTTTCTCCCAAAGATGTCCTATTTGCCTCGGATGTGCCTACAGTACTCCTCTCCACTGCAGCCCAGTTCTGATGAGGAGGACATAGAGAGGCAGAGCCCTCCACTGGAAGTATCAGATGGGGAGACTGATGGTGTGGACCCTGGGCCTGGAATTATGCATGGAGAAACAGGTCAGTGAAGACAGAGGGACTTGCATCAAGCTATGTGCTGAGCAGCTGTTATGTTACTGTGATGATAGCAAATAAAGCTGCAGAACTGCTGTAATAGTATTTTATCCCACTGCCAAAACTTCATGTTCTCTGATTCCTTGCACTCTCCAGTCCTGAAAATCTTTTATGACCATAACTGTGTCTATATCTCAAACCCCATTTATTCATGTACTCTCACTTCCTTCTTCTGCCTTGCCTATTCAAACTTCTGGAATGGATAATGGCTTTTGCCATTTATACTGCAATTTCCATTAACAGATGGGAAATCCAAGGCAAGAAGGTCAAGGAACTGATCTTTAAAAACATTTAGCTCTGTTTGTTCAGCTCCTGAAAGTCAGGCTCTCTATAACCTGGCCAAATTAGCTTCAGATGGTTTCAAGTTAGGAATGCTTTTCAGGTGACTTCAAATTATCCTGGCCTTTTGAATTCCTAATTCTTCTTTCTTTTGCCCGGTACATCAAGCTACATTATGCTCTCACACCTAAAACACTGTCTATTGTTATAAACGTTGCAAGCAGAAGCAGTTACATGACTAGCTAACTAAAAGTTAAAGCTAGCTATCTAGCTAAAACAGTCATATGAATTACATACTTTCTGCTGTTTCAGCAGGAGCTACATGCTAATCCTGGTGCTTCACTGCCTTTCTTCTTTGACTCTCACACAGGCAGCAAGAAGAAGATACGTCTGTATCAGTTCCTTCTGGACCTTCTTCGCAGTGGAGACATGAAGGACAGCATCTGGTGGGTGGACAAGGAAAAAGGTACTTTCCAGTTCTCCTCCAAACACAAAGAAGCATTGGCGCATCGCTGGGGCATCCAGAAAGGCAACCGCAAGAAAATGACCTACCAGAAGATGGCACGGGCTTTGAGAAACTACGGCAAGACAGGGGAGGTGAAGAAGGTCAAGAAGAAGCTGACCTACCAGTTTAGTGGAGAGGTGATGGGAAGGGGGGTCACTGATAGGAAGCATTATCCTCACTGAGGCCATGGGACCCTAAGCAAGAAACATATTAAGACCTCCTGGCTGGATACCAGCAGAGGAGATGGACACATCTTTTTCTCTGCTTCCTGTGCCCCCTTCTCTGCCTTTAAATGGCCTTTACCGTCAGATGTTTCTGGTACGAATTTCCTTCTTCGGCATCTGAGAATCCTAAACGTGACAGAATTCTTTGCTTCCATCCTACAAGTTGGACAGAGTCGGGAAATTTAAACCATGTACAAATATATTATTGTCAGGATTTTTTTGTTGTTGTTTGATTGTATTGTAACTAAAGAATACAGCTGATGAAGTTTTGCCTTCAAAGGTGGTGCTGTGTCATTCCAGTGACACTGCATTAGCTTACAGCTTTCAAACTAGCATTAATACAGGCTCTGCCTCAGCTCTCACAGCTAGAGAGAAGTTTGCAGATCTTGGAATGATACTCGTTCTTTTAAATAGTAATAACATGTACATATTTAATAAAATTTGATATAATGAAGTTGTGGTGTTTGCATAATAAATGGTTGCTTCACAAACAGATGTCACGTGCGTTCAGTTATGCAGATACAGTTTGTGTGTGGTACCTGAATGAAAAGCACACTGGATTATAGGGTTTTATCTGTCTGTCACTACTTCTTAATTTACTTAGAAACACCTTCAATGTAGTCAAACTAATTAACAAAGGTAACAGGTGAGATACATTATTATGAAAGAGACTGCAATGATGAAGTCCATTTTAAAATACATATATCATCACTATTTTTTCCTGTGCAAATGAGCCCTGCCAGTTCAATAATATCTCTTCACTTATACCAAGAATGGCATTTATAGCTCTATCCGGTTCAGAACATAACAATTAACCATATTCTCCTGTGGTTTCACTCATTTTCCTGCTCCTGTTCTTTTCCTTTTGCTTGCTTACCTCCACAGTGGTATCTTGAGTTTACTTATGAGCCTTTCTGGGAAATAAGTTGTATTTAATCAAGTCTTTGCAGAATTCTAGCACAAAAGATTGTCAAGCTTTTGACTGTGGATTTTAATCCCTACTGTAAAACAATTAATAGTAACCAATAACAATTCCATTACACTCAATATGCAAAATAAAAGAACATTCAACCCCTGAGATACCACAGTAAAGTTTCCCAGTATACCTAAACACAGAAAAGTCAACCAACACTGAGAAAATTAGCATTTTAATTTTTAACATCATTTAATACATCTCAGTTGTGTTCAAGCACTCAGAAATCAGAAAATATCATTATGATTCTTGCAAAATAAAGGAGGTGCAATGAGATCGGTCTAGAATGAAGGGAAGAGTTTTCTTTAACAATATTGAAGTTAGGAAGAACACGTGAAATATAACAATTTGGAAGTCGTAGCTCAGTAATGTAACTAACTTGAAGCTTTTCAGAGCTTGCTCCTCACTGAAATCAGAAATAGTTGAAAGTGATGAGCTTCTTACAGATCTGAGTTCTCGAAATGACATCTAAATGCAGTCAGTTTTGTGTACATAACAATCACTGTGGAAGTGAAAAGGCTGGTGACATCACTGGGCCACAGTGTCTGTTGGAGCCAAACATTAAAAATCACGATGTACTTCTCAGTTCATGAACACCTTAAATACACCAATCAATGCGAGAAATCAACTGAAGGTTAAAAGCGGGGGAAGGAGTCAGAACTTTCTCTATCCAACACAAGAATAAGAAATAAAAATCATCTTTCAGTTTCATAAAAAACCCTGCAACCCAACTTTTCTTTAGTGTTCTTTGAGGACCATGTATACTTTCCAAGTCAAATGTTTTATTCAATTAAGGATAGGCTATGCCAAAGCTATAAAACAATTTAAGAAGACATTTTATTTCTGTAAGAACTTACTTCCTATAGGACACAATGTCATACTCACTAAAGTTAGCTCACATAAACGACATCTGCATCCATGCTGCAATTGTAGGATGGAAACTGAAGGTACTGAAGTTAGCTCTCCGAAGCCTGGAACAACACTCAACACTGACATCATTAGGGTTTCCTCAGTGCTGAGCTAGAAACTCAGGACTCTTCTGCTTGGTACTGAAGATGACTCTCCACCACTGACTTGTTACTAGAAAGAGATATTTGCCTTCAGAGAATCATAGAATCATAGAATAATTTGCGTTGGAAGGGACTTTCAAAGGTCACCTAGTCCAACCCCCCTGCAATGAGCAGGGACACCTTCTACTAGATCAGGTTGCCCAGAACCACATCCAGCTTGGCCTTGAATGTCTACAGGGATGGCGCATCCACCACCTCTCTGGGTAAGACTTAAAGAGTTGATATTCAAGAAAACTAGAGGATTAATTCCTCTCTTCATAAAAATATCTTTATCATAAACACAGCTTGAAAAGCAGAACTGATCATTCTCACTATAATTTGGAGGAGAAGGATCATTTCCTCTTACAGGAAAGCTATGATGACTGAAAAGAGCTAACTGGTGAGCTACTTGTGGAGATGTTTAGGATTTTCAAGCTTGTCAAAAAGCCTTCTTACATCTCAGAGACCTAGTTTTCCATTTGCTTCTATAGAAAACAATTAAATGTTAGAGAAATAATACTAAATTAAAATAAACAAACAGAAACAATAAGAACCTTTACATGATTTGTGCAGTGTGCATTACTATAAAATATTATTATAAAGCAGCTACTTGCACTTGAATTGAAGAATTTGCATTTTACACTGGTTTTGGCCACAAGTCACATGGAAATGGAAACAGAAGAATCTGAGGAAAACTATTTCTGGAGATGGTATTATTTATAATTAAAATGTTTCTAAAAATACTATTGAATATACTTTAATGAGCAGGATTAAAGTTTTCTTTATCTCCAAAGTTGAATTCTTTTTCTCTTCCTCTTGTTAATGCTTTGAAATACTGTCTCTAAAAATATTCACTCCCCATCTGTTTCTGGTTACGTTTTTCATCTGTGGCATAAAGAGTCTGAATAATCATGTGTTGCAGCTGTGAAGGAGGCCAAACGATGATGCTTCTCCACCATAATACCCTTTGTATCCCATTCAATCAAACTGGTCAGGATAACAGGCTGTCTAATCAAGCTGAATTATTGCCATTAAGTTTCACGTGCAAACAGAAGCTTTTTGGCTGTTTTAGAGAAAAATGCCAAATTTCATGTGACAAAATCACTGGTTCAGGGAGATTTAGAAGGAAGCATTCTTTTATCTTTTCTTCTTATCTTTTATGGTCAAGTACCAGACAGGGAGACATGCTGGGAAAAGGTAAGTCAGGGCATTAGCTGGAGAGGTAACCTGTTAGTACCACAAGTTTATTGCAACATTTTGTGTCCAATTGCTGTTGGAGATCCTCAGTCCTCTTTCAAAGCAAACATTCATGCTACAGCCAGATATTCAACTTACATATGACCTTTGCAGCGTGCTTCAAAAAACAAAACCAAGCACCTTTATTAGCTGCTGACTAGTTCCTGAACAATTTTTGTGGAATTTTTATTCAGAAAACTAATGTGGAGCTAAACCTAAAATACTGAACTTCCTACAGCATTTTAGATCCCCAGCCATACATCACAGGTACAGAAGGTTAAAAAATTGCCCTGGCTGTACAGAGGGAGAATCTGCTGATAATAATTTGCAGAGATCACACATAATTTTTAATTCTGCCCCATCAAAGAGAGTCTTAGATCTGGGCTGCTACTCACCTACATCAGACTGATCTGCAGTTAAAGGTGCTATCATTTGGTTTTGCCTGACTATCTGCCTTTATAAAATCCCCCAAACTTCCTGGAAAATACATATATATATTCTAATAGATTTACTGGCAGAGTTCTTTGTTTCTGTCTTCATTAAATTTTATGTCCATAGCCTCATCTTGCGGTCTACACACTGCCAGTCTCATAGCCTGTGGCTTCATTTTTGAACACAGCAAGGCTTGTACTCTGTGCTTTGCCAGGTTTTTTTTCCCCAGTAAACCTGCCTCAGTTTACCTTTTCTGTTTGTATCCCTTAATCTCTTTTCCTTTCTTAATTTTTCTCTGGTTTTTTGTTCCTAATTCAAATCTCTGTACAACAAAAGTCACTTCATAATCAAGCTTAATTCAAGATACAATGCCAACTTCAGAATGGGTACATCATGTGACAGTTCAGTTTTAATGTCACTCTACTTTTGTTTATACTCTACCTGCACAACGTAAATTCATAGCAGAGCCTTTATCGCTGATGACAATACAATAAGTGTTTTTTCTTTGAGAAAGCCCAGAACAGTATCTTCTCCATGGAATGCCATCCAGAGGGACCTCGACACGCTTGTGAGGTGGGCTGATGCCAACCTCATGAAGTTTAACCATGCCAAGTGCAAGGTCCTACACCTGGGTCAGAGCAATCCCAGGCACAGCTACAGGTTGGGCAGAGAAGAGGTTCAAAGCAGCCCTGCAGAGAAGGACTTGGGGGTGTTGGTTGATGAAAAAACGAACATGATCTGGCTTCAGTGTGCGCTTTCAGCCCAGAAAGCCAACTGTATCCTGGGCTGCATCAAAAAGAGTGTGACCAGCAGGTCGAAGGAGGTGATCCTGCCCCTTTACTCTGCGCTCATGAGATATCACCTGGAGTACTGTGTGCAGTTCTGGTGTCTTCAACATAAAAAGGACATGGAACTGTTGGAACAAGTCCAGAGGAGGCCACGAGGATGATCAGGGACTGGAGCACCTCCCGTATGAAGACAGGCTGAGGAAGTTGGGGCTGTTCAGCCTGGAGAAGAGAAGGCTGCATGGAGACCTCATAGCAGCCTTCCAGTATCTGAAGGGGACCTATAGGGATGCTGGAGAGGGACTCTTCATTAGGGACTGTAGTGATAGGAGAAGGGGTAACGGGTTAAAGCTTAAACAGGGGAAGTTTAGGTTGGATATAAGGAGGAAATTCTTTCCTGTGAGGGTGGTGAGGCACTGGAATGGGTTGCCCAGGGAAGTTGTGAATGCTCCATCCCTGGCAGTGTTCAACACCAGGTTGGACGAGGCCTTGGATGATATGATTTAGCGTAAGGTGTCCCTGCCCACGGCAGGGGGGTTGGAACTGGATGATCTTAAGGTCCTTTCTAACCCTAACTATTCTATGATTCTATGAATCCCACTCTTATGTATTTAAAATGTGTGTATTTCTGTTAGAAATGACTATGATATGACACAGGCTACAGCAACTCCGGGTACCAGTTCCAAGAGTTTGCATTTATTTCTAACTTACTTTGTGTGCTAACTTGCTGTCTCTCCACCTTTCTTTATTCTAAGCAATACTCAAACCAGATTTACATAATTTCACATAACCATATACCTAAAACAATAAAAATGCAAAGCTTTTAACAAAACTACTGAAAGGAACCCACTAATCTCATCCTACAGTCAAGTAGACAAACAGCTTTGCTCCTTGAAAGAACTGTAACGTAGTTAAAACTTCACCAAGTTTCACCTAACAAATTTAGATGTTGCAGTTCAGTTGGCTCAGTTGAACTTGTGGTATGAGGGAGGTCTGTACATAACCCAAGGCACCAGAGCCCTATCCCAAGAGCTGGAGAACGTGAACTTTTCCAAAGAACATGAAAACAGCAGCAGGCTGCAGGTATTTCTCATTTTCTCACTGTAACTCGTCTGTGTCTGCTTTAGTCCCATTTATTTCTCTCACAATACCTCACATCACCACACACGATCACAGAGTAACTTTGGTTGGAAGGGACCTTCAGAGGTCACTTCATCCAAGCCCCTACTCATAGCAGGCCAATTAGATCAGTTTTCTCAGGACAAGGTTTCCTTCCATTCTCTGTTTCTTTCCATTCTCTCCACTCATACAGCCACATCCCCCTTCTTCATGCCTTCAGTTCCCCACAGTGTTACTTTTTACTACTGGGGAGCCAAAGCAGTACGTGAGAATAAGCAGAGTAGTCTACGGGCAAGAAGGGAATGAGGATGTGGTAGAGCAGATAAGGTTTAGCAGGAGGTGGTGGAGGAGAAGGAAGGGTGGGAGGAGATGCTGGGGAGACCAAGGTTATGCAAAGGATTGGGGAAGCGGCTTTGTGGTAGGAAGGAATGCAGTTTCTGTGCTTTAAGAGCTCCCCCTGAGCTTTTGTTTTAACTCCCCAGCAGCAGAGCAGCACTGTTCTTCATATGAGAAGCCTTTTGACCACTAACACCTTTGTGCAGAACGCTCTGATGCCTCTGCCTTATGCAAAGTGAAGAATGTTTGGGTGCTGAGCTGGGCATTTGCGTAAGCAAATCAGTTTGGGTTTCTTTTAGATATAACTCATTTTCTACAGTTTGAGTGTTTGCTTTTAGAAACCTAATACTAGAATTCTTCTTTAGACATTCCCTCTTCCATGTTTTCCAACACACCGACATTCTGCTCCTTTCTCAGTCAGCCCCAGTTATCCACTTCAAGCTCTTTGTTCAGCTGTTCTTCATCTCTAGACCCAGCCACCAGTTGCCTCCATATTTAGTAGATCCCAGTTGCTTTATTCTCTGTGTCAGTTTTCAATATTTTCCTGGATGATCTTACTTCTTTCTCTCAGACCAATTTTTCACACATGTGCCTCAAGTGAGCTTCTCTTTATGCTTAAGATTCTCAGTTCCAATATATTTGTCCAGCCATTTATAGTTTTCCCATCCCACATCCTCTTACAGTTTCAGTCTTATCACCTATTGACTCCCAGTTCTCTACCCTCCCTCCCATTTCAACCAGAGCTCCCTACTGTTGTCCTTTGAGGATCTATTTCTATCCCCTCTCACAAACTCTACCCTCAGTTTTCTTCTCCCACTGTACCCTTGAATCACATGTTTTTATTTCCTTGTCCCACTCTACTTGGTGTGTTTTCTCTCTCTGAAGGTCCAATTCTCTGCCCCCCCATAGCTCTCCCCTCCATTTTGTATGGACCTGAAGGAGACGCTATGAGCACAGAACATACATGCTGTTTACTCTTAGTCCAAGTGTATGGATTCAGCCCAAACCCCACAGTAGCCTAGAGATAAATGCAGAGAAAATTCTGCTGACCCCTACACCAGACTCAATTGACACAGTGAAAACTTCCTGAGAGGATAAAATCCAGAATGTTCTCACTGAGCATGTGTAGACTGCATTTTTTTCCTATAGTCTAGAATATGGAGCAACTCAGGTTGGGTATCCTGAAGCCAGTTAAAAGTAAAGCAGGTTGACTGTCAAATATCCAGAAAGATCTCAAATATGGGGTGTAAAGTGTAGGGGTATAAAATGTCTGTGCAGAGAGAAGCTCAAATAAGCAGGATCAGTGTTACCCAAATCTCGTAAGTCCTTGAAAACTCAAGTTCTGCCAATGAGGTCAAGTGCCTTTACGCCATACACCCCTGAGTTCTGTGTTCCAAAAGCACAAATGAAACAGTCTTTGGGGTTTCATGGTATGCAGCACTTCAGTGAATGACTCCTACTGGGCCCATACTCTGCACTGAGCCAGCTCGGCTACCCCACCTTCATACCAGCAAACTTGCAGCCCATGGAACTGAGAGTGAATTATACTGCCTTGTCCTCAGAAACTGCCGAATCGTAGAGGTGATACTTTCACAAAACAAAATGAAGAGGCAGAGACACAAATAAACAAAGACAGAGACAAGAAATCAAATGGTACAACAGAAACTAAAAGCAAAAAAAGCACAAAGTAGAAAAGTAATATATAGATTTTCCACCTGGATAGCTAAATTTGGGCAAAGTCGTAACCACCTAAAATATAGCCTTTTAATAGAAGTCAGAGAGCCATATCAGAAGGAGGTGCTGTTAAGTTTGTCTATAAATAACAGATCCTCAGGGTTTTCTGCATAAATCATGCTGCAGCTATCCAAAATCAGGAAGATAGATGACATGCCTCTCACTGCAGGGCACCTATTACTGTCATTTTTGAACCTGACTTTGAACTTCATTATGAAAGCCACTGTACAAGGCACAGAACAATTTAAGACTTGCAAGCTAATTCCTCTGATAGGGAAGGACACACTTTCCCCTCTCATTCACTTCTTTAGCAATGCTGCAGAGAGATTTATTACATGTTGTTTCACTGTGCTTGTGTATCAGTTCCATTTGAATATAGGATGAAAGTTCAGACACTTTCTATACAGTTGTGTAGTGTTGTGCTGCATTGGTAAGTAGGTGTCACAATCCTACACATCTATTTTGGGTCAGTGTAGCCCTCACTATCATATATTTCATTTGCATAGCAGTTTTGTTATTAAAAGTGCCTAACTAAATAAATAAATTATATGTAGAAAATGCTAGAACAAACTTTACTATTACAACAATGCTGCCACCTGGTAACTGGAGGTGTAATAGCAGAGAAAACATTCATCTTGTTCTGCCTCCATCATACAGATAGATTTAAAATGGTATTTTAAATCACAAAAGCTGCAAAGTTATAACTGGTATAGGGTCATTTCCCTACACCAGATTAAATTCTCGTGGTTCTGTTTCATTGTGGGGAAGCAATAACTCACACCCTCCCTGGATTAAACTTGATTTTGAATCCTGGAAAGTATCTATGGAGAATAACCAGCTAAGGGACTGGCTCACTGCAGTGCTTGAATTAAATATGCCTGCTTTTGAGCACATAAGTACTCATGTTAAGTCCATGTTTAAAGTTATCTATGTTCTCCGGTAGGTTGCTGAATTAAAACTATACCACTAAATGTTTAAAGAAAAAATCAAATTGACAGTGAGAAAGATATGGAATCCAGAAAATGAAATCCTGAGAAAAGAGATCCAAAGACCATAAGATGGCAGGTATTTTCATGAAAAGGAAAATGCTATGACCACGTTAAATAAGGATTATTTATGGAAGCAGAGAAAAAAAAACACATATAAAGGTTGGGAAACAAAATGCATTGGGAAAAGGTTCCCAGGCACTTATGATAATCCATAAATCTAAAATAGCTTCTAAGTATCTGTGAGAAATAAACAGAAGAGAATGCAAAACAGAATACTCTTATTTACATGTTCCCAGCAGGCACTGCTGAGATGAACTCTTGCATGCTGTACTCCCTCCATTAATAAAGAAATACAGAATATATTGTCTAACTTTCCTTTCGAATAGACAGTGCAGCCTCATCTTCTTATATATTTTTAGTGATCTATTATTCTATCATAGCAGATTTTGTGAATTAGCATAAACTCCTTTCAAATTCCCTAGGAAATGATGTCTCATGAACAGTTACTGGGCTACTACCCTCAAACAACACCCTTAAAATTCAGTCTAATGAATGATGGTATATCCTTTGAATGGCAACATGGTTTAGATCATCCCATAAAATTCCAGATAAATCATGCAGTGGCAGAATGAACTCCCCATTTGCCCTGGAAGCAAGCAGGACCCTTCCATCATTGTCCAAGTGACCTCTTACAGACATATCATTGTCAGACACATGACTGACAACTTTACAGACAAACACCTGACAATAAGAAAGAGGCAAGTAAAGGAAAATGCTTCCATATGTAATGTTGGGTTTAAAAGTGGTTTAATGTAGATTTACACAGCTGTGGCTTTTGTCCTAAAAAAATTTGGAGGTGCTGTGACAAAGACATAGAAACAAACAACATTTGGACACTGAATAGGAATTTCTGTTCTTTGAGAACAAGAGGATATTAAAATTTGAAATTGGAAACTGCAGAATCAATAATAGAAGTCCTTTTCTTACAATGTGTATGTCAACGGTGGAATCACCATTATTGGAAGGTATTGAGTCCAAGGAGTTAATGCCGTTTTAGAAAGAAATGTGCATGTGTCCTGGGTTCAGCAGTAGCAGTCTTTTTTTCTCCTTCTTAGTAGCTGGTGCAGTGCTGTGGTTTTGACTTTAGGCCTGGGAACAGCGCTGATAACACCGATGTTTTTAGTTACTGCTCATATGTTTAGACTGACCAAGGACTTTGTGAGTCTCACGCTCTGCCAGGGAGGAGGGAAAGCCAGGAGGAAGCAGAGACAGGACACCTGACCCAAACTGACCAAAGAAGTATTCCATACCACAGCACATCATGCACAGGATGTAACCAAGAGATACCCAGAAGCGGGTGGACTGCTGGGTTGGACAAGGTATCAGTCAGTGCTCGGTCGGGCTGGGTGGGGGCAAGGTATCAGTTAGCGGGTCGTGAGGTGTTGTATTCTCTTCCCTTGTTATTTCCTTTATCATTATTATCATTGGTGGTAGCAGTAGTGATTTGTATTATACCTTAGTTACTAAACTGTTCTTATCCCAACCCGTGGGAGTTATATTCTTTTCATTCTCCTCCCCATCCCTCCGGGAGTGGGGGGAGGAAGGGGAGGAGTGAGTAAATGAGTTGCGTGGCTGGGTTTAAACCACGACAGTATGTAAGTGAATTGATAATACCAAGAGTTCCAAGGACTTCAAAGAAATACTTAGGATGTACTTAAGCCATTACCTATTAGCATCCAGAGTAAGTTCTGTGTTAGACATGTATTGTCATATACTGAATTATCCCAAGGTTCTCAGTTCTTGCTTTGAAGCTTTTCTACTTGACACTCTCAGGAGGACAAATACAAGCTTGGAGTACAGGATAAATACCACATGCATAAAAACCTCCCAACACAGCATATAGGCTTTGAGTAAGCATAATTATTTGCTAAAAGATGAGGGAGGGAGGATGAAGTAGCAAAACTCAGTTCTGGGAGCAAAATGATTCCTGAAGAGGATGAGGATATTATGATGGCATTTAAAAGAGGTTCATTTGTTAAAATACTGCAGAAGTGACTTCTAGTCATAGAAATATTGAATGGTTTGTGTTGGAAAGGACCTTAAGATCATCTAGTTCCAATCCCCTGCCATGGGCAGGGACACTTCATACTAGGCCATGTTGCCCATTATTTCAATGACACATATTAGAGAGGCAAGTAAGCAGAGAAGTGTGGCTCGGATCACAGTACACCTCTGGATAGTCTGCACACATTGTCTTTTTTTCCTCTGTGGTAGCTCTGCCTTCTGTGGCCTCTACCGTCAAGGGTTGCAGGGAGAGAACTCTCTTCCCAGAAGGCACATGGATATAGTTCTAACAGCGTTTGGGATCTGCTCTGGAAAGAAGAGGGAATTAATGGCAGCTCTCTAACAGGAAGAAATGTTGAAGAAGGGAATAATGATCTTCACTAGATGAGTGACAGATTTTTCATACTGTGGGATTCAAGCCCTTTGAAAGAGTTCAAGCCGAAGCAAGTAGATGAGATTTCCTGACTCCTAGCGAAATGCCCCAGATACAGGAAAGTAGGTCAAAAACATACCAGGCTAACCTGTGCTCCGCTAGAAACAGAGGCGACAGAAAATGTACATAGATCACATCCTGCCCATCTTTCTCACTCACCTGAAAAATAGAATCATAGAATCATAGAATAGTTTGGGTTGGAAAGGACCTTAAGATCATCCAGTTCCAACCCCCCTGCCGTGGGCAGGGACACCTTACACTAAATCATATCACCCAAGGCTCGGCCAACCTGGTCTTGAACACTGCCAGGGATGGAGCATTTGCAACCTCCCTGGGCAACCCATTCCACTGCCTCACCACCCTAACAGGAAAGAATTTCCTCCTTATATCCAACCTAAACTTCCCCTGTTTAAGCTTTAACCCGTTACCCCTTCTCCTATCACTACAGTCTCTAATGAAGAGTCCCTCTCCAGCATCCCTATAGGCCCCCTTTCAGATACTGGAAGGCTGCTATGAGGTCTCCACGCAGCCTTCTCTTCTCCAGGCTGAACAGCCCCAACTTCCTCAGCCTGTCTTCATACAGGAGGTGCTCCAGCCCCTGATCATCCTCGTGGCCTCCTCTGGACTTGTTCCACAGTTCCATGTCCTTTTTATGTTAAGGACACCAGAACTGCACACAATACTTCAGGTGAGGTCTCACAAGAGCAGAGTAGAGGGGCAGGATCACCTCCTTTGACCTGCTGGTCACGCTCCTTTTGATGCAGCCCAGGATACGGTTGTCTTTCTGGGCTGTGAGCGCACACTGAATCCGGCTCATGTTCATTTTCTCATCAACCAACACCCCCAAGTCCTTCTCCGCAGGGCTGCTCTGAATCTCTTCTCTGCCCTACCTGTAGCTATGCCTGGGATTGCTCCGACCCAGGTGTAGGGGAGAGGAATATAGAGGAAGTATTTGGGCCTAAATCAGGAGAGGTAACAGCAGTTGTTCTTGCATGTTCACATTTGTCCTATCAGTCTACCCAAAGAGTCAGACGTGAAAGAGGACACAAAATATAGTGACTGATGGGCTGTGTGCACATTTGTCCATTCTGATTTCCCTGCCAAAAGCAGAAATCCTTTAGATAGAGTTTTTTACAGGCTAGTAAAACTGGAAAACCTGAAAACTACATTGGTTTTAGGAGGGTTTTTCAATACTAGTGGTAGCTAAAATGTGCTAAGTGGTCAGCATACAGAGTTGCTCTGATAAAGCTCAAAACTCAAAATGAGACAGACAAAAGTGGCATGAAATGGATATACCACTGGGTCAATAAAGGGAGGATTGTCCACACTTACTTTTTTGACATATGCTAAATGTATGAAGAAATAAGGAGCAATGACTGGAGCATGAAATGGAAATATCAATGTAACTTTCTCCTGAGATTTCCCCCAGGTCTTTTCTATATAATTAAGTAGAATTAAAACTTTTGGAGGTATCAAATAGAACCTCAGAACCATTTTTTAAATGGTATCTAAAACCAAAAATAGAAAGACTTGCTAATTTTCACTAACTACATGCTGAGGTTCAAGTGGGTGGATGGGGAGGGAGGACTGAAACTATTTAAACAATGTCATGCTTCTTAGTTGTGACTGCAAATGTCAGTAATGTGTAAGTGTCTGAAAAAGAAAGCTCTCTCCTGAAGGTTCACATCAGTTCTGCAGAGTCTTCAGTAGAAGAGAGCAAAAAAGAAACAAGAAAAAAGCGTTTTGAGGGCTGCTCAAAATCTGACCTAATTATAATAACAAAGACTGAAACAGGTTGCAAGAATGCAAGCAGATTCATCATCAGAGTAAGTACAGAACCAACATCCAGGAGATGTAACTATCAGATCTACTCAGTGAATGTGCTGTACACATGGCAGTGTAGGAATTCCTAATGCAAACCATTATGTGAAGCTGGAAAACATACAGTACATGTGTGCAACATCATACTGTGCTCTGGTTTATACCAGCAGCCCAGTGGTAGCCAGACTTGGGTGGTTTGAGCTCTCTGGCTCCTGGAACTTGGCTATATTTATCACAGCTGATGTAGCCTGTCAAGTGTGTTGATAAGGTGCCGTAGTTGACAACAGTGGGAGATCAAAGGGGAGGAGCAGGATGGGGGCTTCCACCAAGTTTCTTTAGGGGGTCTCAAAAGCCCTGCACTCTCATTCCTGTTTAACTTGGACCCTGCTTTCTAGATACACCTGGGAGCTTCTTCAGAAACAAAGTGAAGATGCCAGAGCCTGCAAAGAAAACAGGTAAGGATCAGAACTGACAGACAAAACCTAACAAAGCTTGACAGGAAAAAAATGTGAGTAGCTTTTCTACACCAGAGAAATGAGATGGCTCAGTGGAAAAAGAAAAATAGAGAGGAAAAAGAGATTGTTATTTTATGAGGTTATAAATGCAAGGGATGCTGAGTGATCTCGCAGAGAAGTCAGTAACTACCTTGGTAACCCTTAGCCACAGAATTTTCTCAGGAGACTGTGAATGAGGAAAGAATAGAGATGAAATGCATTTAATTCTCGGATTCTTTGCATTTCTCATTTCCTTTCCTGGTCACCTTTAGGACTTTGAAAACAGCTTGTACTGTCTCTGCTGGTCAGTTAGGCAGCATAAGCCTCTCCTGATTCTGTTTGGTTTGTTTGGAATATTTTCCCTGATAATTTTGAGGAAGTGTTATTAGCAAATTGTTTTTGTATTTGCTGTTAGTGAAATCCTTGTGAAAATGAAATCAAATGGCACCTGTTCAGAGTTTATTCCTTCTAGTTCTTCCAGCCAGTGACAGTAGAGCTCTAGGGAGAAAAGGAGATATTGTACTGTAAAGAATATATGTGTACTTCTTTTCATTCACCCTCATCCATCCTTTCCCCTTCAGCCGCAAGATAACCAACCGTTTTCAGAGAGCCAAGGTCACAGAGCCCAGTGCAAGTCCTGCCCCACAAGAAAAACATCAGGAAAAGATTTCAGATTTAGTTCTAATTCAACATTGAGAAATAAGGGATCACTTATAGCCTGCTCACACAGGAAAGAAGGGGAGGACTAGTTTGGGGTATAAGATGCAATGAATCTATCTGTCTTAGGAGAAGGAAGAGAGCCTGGAAATCAGAGGTAGGGAGAGCTGAGGTCAGGATACCTGTGTGTGGGTAGAGGAAGCTGTCTCAGGAGCACTTTGTGTGCACAACTAAGCTGGGAAAAAAACTTGTCAGAAGCTGAAGTTACGATTGCTTGCCAAGTACGCACATATCCATTGCACAGGGCTGCAGAAAACTGTACTACATCTGGGTTCTTCACTTTTAGAGCTCTCAGTCCACCGATGCGAGTGCACTCTCAGAATCAATGTTACCTGATTGCACAGTACAAGGTGCATGCTTTTTTAACAACATGCAGTTTCCAGAGTTAATAATAGCTGCTTATACTTACAGTTTGTGAACAGTCTCCTGTTGGACTAGTCAATGGGAAAGTCTCCCATGGTCACAAAAGAAGAACTTGTTAAGAACTTTCATTTTGGCCAAAATATTTGGAATCGGCCACTGCCAGAGGCAGAGCACAAATCCAGCCCTTATCTCCCATTAAGAACTGCAAAGCACTAAAGCACAATTAACTCCAACAAGATTCTTACTATTTCTTCTAGATGATAACTCTAAAGCAACAGTGGTGTCACCAAGCCTTCAATTTTATCACATCTTAAAGCTGCAATTTCTGAAATCAGGTGGAAATAGAATCATATCTAAAAAAGAATAGCAGACTTTATCACAGTAGAGAAAACCTTGAAAATATAAGCTGTAAAAGTTCAATGGTCACCGCCAAAATAAGACATTCATAATCATATTTAATTTTGAAGTCACATGATTTTTGAGATTTATTGAAATGTCTAATGCTTGTGACTGACAATGCTGGCAAAAAAAGAAATATGACAAGTAGGCAAAATTTGACAGTATGATCACTGAGGCATTGGGCCTTGATTTGTAATGGTTTAGCTGCCTTTAAGTTGATATTTTTAGCCTCTGTGGATGAAAGGCAAGTGCTCTGTTTGTGAAGATGCCCGCCTATGCTAGCTAATGATGAAGAGAAATCCTATTCCAGTTTATTTCCCCAGAGAAATCTAATAGGTGTCTAATATCATTGGTCCTACACAATCCCTACAAACAAAGCAGCCCAAACACTGTGATTATCACAGCAGGGGGAGGAAAAGCTCTTATTACCCACTCTGATGGAGAAAGAATCAGTCATATGTGCCATAACTTCTAGAGGGGCTCTACTCATTCTCCTAAGAGACATTAATCCCTTTGGTTTTCTATTTCATGTTGTTTATACAGTTCAAGCCATTTCAAGATGGGAAAATGTTGAGTGCAATCACAGGAGGACTGAATAATCATCTGGTGATTCATACTTGGACAAATTACAATTCCTGTTGTCACATATGATACAGTTAGAATACTGAAGAACCTTAAGAGATCTTTTGTCTCTGTTACTGAAATGTAGGCATCTGGTGTATAGATAAAGGAGACTGTTTCATGCCAGAGAATGATCAGACAGATTCTGTCTATATCTGCTGTTTTAACAAACCTTTTAACATGTTAAAACCAAAACAAATCACAAAACATAAACCAGTGAAGTAGATTTTCCAACAGACATTCTTTTACTTTAAACTGTCCAACTAAAACACTTCAGGATGAGGCACTGCCCTATTTATTTACAGAATACCAAAGGAACCAAAGTCGTAGCTTTCCCCTCTCCAAGAGCAACTGGACCTGCAGCAATTTAGCATCAGAGCAAGCAATTAAGCATTGAAAAGCATCACTTGTTGCAGAAACTTTATGTTCTTCTCCCTTTGATTTAAACATTTTGTAGTTGATCTCTGTTCAAAGCCTTTTGGAAAGCTTTGGTAGCTTCTTTTTTGTTGTGAAAATTCAGAAAGGTTATAAAAAGCCCCAACCATTTCCCTAACAATATTTTGTGACATTAAGAGGAAACAGCTGACCTTTTAAACACCGAATTTAGTAGATAAATGGGACTTAATGGGAAACGAGTGCATTGCTATATCTGGAAAAGGAGAAGTCTGGTATTACTCACCTTCTCTGAAAATCAGACAATTTTTATTCACATATTTTACAGACTGAGAGGTCTAGATTTTGCAGTTCAGATTAGGAAATTTATCACTGGTCTATAAATAACCTGGCTTGTAAATACACAGAGGCTTTTGGCATTAATAATAATCAATGTTGCATAATGCAGAGTAAATTGTACAATTTCAGTTTCAATATAAACTCATCATTTTGTATTAGCAAGCACCTAGCACAGTAAAGCACTGCTCCATGATAATGAATTTCTATGCATTACAGTAATGCCAATATAAATAGTAATAATTCATGTAGATATCTTTTCCTCTTTTGTTAGTTAAGATTCAGAGCAAACTGAACACTATCATTCCATTTTACAGAAAGTGTGATGGATGCAGAGAGGTGGCCCTGCTTAGTGAAACTATTCCTTGCCTGTTGCTCATGTTACAGGACTTTACAATCTCAGCTGCTGAAGTAGGCAAGGAATGATAAGATTGAGCAGTTCAATAGCTTTTGGATCATGGAATGATTAAGCTTGTAATTGCAAGAAGCCACTTAGGTCCTGACCAAGGAATGCACAGCATCTTTATATAGTTCCTCAGCAAGGAATTTACAAGCTGTGTTACTGAAGTCTGCTTATCCACAGTCTGGCTCTTAACTCAATGGAAGAGCAAATGGTATAAAAGGAAAATTAGATGCCAAGCGTACATATTAAATCAAAGATAAATTTTCAAAATGTAGCCTTAACAAATTAAGGAATTCCAACAGACAATACTACTTTAGTAATATTAAATACATTGACCGGTTACTTATTTTAATACCAAATACACAGAATGAGCAGTAAGATAACTCAGCATTGTAAGAGAAAACCTGAGTGTGTTTTCTAATTATACCCATTACAGATTTCTGCTGCAGCTTGTAGCATGTGCATTCAACCAGATGATACATTAGATTTTGCTAAAACATTTATACCTTTACCAGTTTTCATTTCAGAAAGGCAGAAATACCATCTGAAAGCCTTTATCTAACGCACACTCTCCCTAACTACTTATCTCCCTCTCCTCATTGTACACATCACAAATAATGAATGCTGAAGAGCTGAAGTCAGAGCCACCACTCTGGAAAGCAGGATGAAGTAAAAAAAAAAACCAAACCAAAGAAAACCAACCAGCCAAACAACAACAAAAAAAAAACAACAAGAAGATTTCTCTCTATCATTTCATGGAGTTAAAATCATTCTTGGGGAATCTACACTTCATCCTCACTTTAATTTCACAAAGTTCACACATACTTTGAAATTCAGTGGGTTTAGGAATAGGTTTTCACCTAATGCTGGTGATTCTTAACAAGCCATGTGATTAAAAGAATGGAGCTATTAATTAAAATTATCCCAGTTATTTCAGGATTATTTTAATATACTCTCCATCTCCATGTTTTCTGCCAATAATCAAATAGGAATGTCTCTGCCAGCTTCTAATTTTTATTCTTATTAGGATAAAATGATACTAAGTAGCTATTACTAATGATTTGATGCTGTACAAAGGCAACAGAAAGCAGGCTCTGCCTCAAAACACTTACAAAATAAAGGGCCAGCATAGAGGTAGCTCGAGAAGAGAGCAAAGGAAATAACGATTAGTACGATAGTGACCTGAGTAGTAGCTTAGCTGTCTTCTAGAGTTTTGTATAGAAGAATATGAACAAGTTTTAAAGCAGAATAGTGAACTAGGTTGCTGGTGGATGTTTGAAAGAGATTGTTTCAAAGCAGGTCAGAAAGTAAGGGAGAAAACATGAAAGTGCTATCATGACGATTTAATAAATGGTGGCAGTAGGAAGCCAGAACACTACTTTTGTTATTTTATTTAGGAGAAAAGTGAAGGAAAATATTATTTTTAGAACTTAAATAATTTCATTCTAGTTTAATTTGGCCAAAAGCAAAAGTGTTTTATATTTTTTCATCCTCCTGTTTGAAAGACTTTATTAATCAATTACTATCAAAATGCAATCTGATCATGGATCTCAAAACAGCTTTCTGTTGAAGCTGTAGCTCATGTAACATACATAACTGTACAGCTGATGTGTACATTGTCAGGTGTTACAAGACTTTTAAAGGATGGGTGCTGCAAGCAAGTTGTGGTAGCAGCAGCATTAGCCACCACAAAGTTTTCTGCAAGACTGCAGACCGCATGCAGCCTGCTTCCTGTTCTGCCTGGGGTAGAAACTTGCTGGTTTACATTGCTCAGAAATTATATGCAGTTCTTTGCATTACAGAAGCTAGAAGTCATTAGGAATGTCAGGGATCTCAGAAGTGAAGCTTTGAAAAGTGCCTCCAGCCCCATTTTCTTTCATTAGCTCCACATAACTCTTCTCTCCCGATGTTAAACTCTCCGCAGCAATTCCAATTCCATCCTCACAAAACACACACACACACAGAGAATACTTCTCACGCTCCTCCCTTCAATAATTCCTGTCATCATCAGCACTGGTAACTCATTCTCCAGAATTGCTATAGAATGTTAGTACTAATGTCACCTTCCTCTCCCTTTGTGCTGGGTGGCTTAGAATTTACTGGAAAGCAGAGAGTTGTCAAAGTGGGTGGCAGAGGACATGGCCTACTCAGTCATCAGGTGTCTCAGCCCAATGGCATGTTCAACAGGGAATCTGGATAAACGTGTGATAGTGCCTGACAGGCACAAGAGCTACAAGACATTCCACAACATCACATGAAAGGTGTCGCAGTCACTGGGTTTTCCACAGCCTGATGGTGGTGGTCGTATCAAAGAGTGTTTTGAGTATGGGGTGTATATATGGAACCCAGAGGGGAGTATCTGGGTAGAAGCCAAATGTTGAAGTGCGAGATTGCCAAATGGGTAGTGTGTTTCTGATAAAAGCAGGCAAAAGGGAGGTTTTCATATAGACAAGAAGTTTAGAATGGTAGTGTTTAGAAACATTCCAAATGAAGAAATGGCTGGATTAGTTGGAGTAACTGCACAAGAAACAAAAACAACAAGTTTTTGCTGCTGGTGAACTTGGATTTATGTGTTACTTAAAGTAGCAGCCACAATGAAAGAAAGTGGGAATACCTGACCTCTCACTTCTCTTTCTTCTATTAAGCAGCTCATTTTTCCTGCAGAAGGAAGACTGATGGCATTCTCTTCACATGCTTGTTCAGCAAACTCTCTCCTGCAGCAATGAAATTTCCTGTAAAATCTCCAGCTGTACATTGCTACTCTTCCTTTACAAATACAGAGAGTGAAAGACAAAAGGGAACACAGATGGACTCAGACACACACTGCATTGGACACTGTCACTCACTGACTCTGAATCTCGAGTGCAGGAAAATGACTCTTAAGAGCGTCTTTTCCCTGTGAAAAAGTGGGTTCTTAATGATTGTTCTAGCAGACCTTTGTTCCCATGGGGAGGATCTTGGGGCTTTCCCATTTTACGCATTAGAAGTATTCAAAATAATTTTGAGTTGGAACTGAAATTAGTCTTTTGGCAGGAAAGGGAGAGAGGAAAGATAAAAAAGACAAGGAGACCTACTTGCAACTTCTACATATGTATTTAGATTTCCCAAAATTCAGAAATAGTAGGTGGTGGTGGAGATTTCTCACTATGCACGTAGTTCTGGTCAACAATCTGTTTCTGTTGAGTCATCTAAAGTAAATGTAAGAAACTTTGCAGTGTGTGCAGCAGATCAGAGAGTTACTTCCAAGTACGCATGTCTTGAAACCCTGCCATTTGTAGGCTGGAATCTTTACAGGCCACATTGCTGTTAAGTAATTAATATATTTATAGATTCTTTTGTGCTAAAATGGAAGAGCAATGATGATAGCACTCGGAGACAAAAAGCATGCTTCTTTGCTGCTTTATCTCTAGCGTCATAGGGAAAGGAGCCAGGCAGTAGGTATTTCAAGAGTGGGTTCCAGAAGAGACCTGGCTCCCCACTGTGTAGTATCCTGGCCACCTTTTGAATTGTGTACATCAAACCTAATGTCTGCAATAACTCTTCTGCAGTTATACATGATACACTGCATCAAAGTATACCCTGCTACGTTATTTACTGAGGTGCAATACTATATCAAAAGATGTGCAACTTGTAACAGGCCCTGGAGCATTACACTGTAGTAGGGAGCAGTACAGTATACACTGCAAATGTGTATTTGCAAAATGCATTTACATTTTGTACATTGCATATGCAACGAAAATGCAAATCCACTGAGGTCAATTAATTTATGCAGTCTGAAGACATGCTACAGGAGTAGAGAGTTTGTGCAATGATCAGATGGTATTATTAGCAATATAATATTTATACTAGCTAAAGCACCTTCTTGAACATAAATATAAACTATTTCTTTAAGATATTTTCATGCCACGTTCCTGTCATTTTTGTAAAGCAGAACCAAAAGTTTAAAGCTAATTATAACCATTGTTGTGGTGTTTGGAAGAGTTCTTGTTGCTGCCCAAGTAGGAGAGCCATAGATAATTTGCCACAGAGGTAACATGTATAATTAAATCTGAATGGAATTACTAATAGTTCATAAAAGCCTGGTTAAGGAGGTGTAAGCCAATAAAAAGATGACAAAACGGTGCACAAAAACCATCCAGTGTATGAATCAGAATTTAATTGCTGGTATTTTTATACATGACCATAGATTATGGCAATTCGTGAAAAGAGAACAGATATCAGAAAGACCAGAACATCAGCGTAAAATGAAAAACTTGATTAAAGTTGAAGAAATCTAAATAAATAAATCACAGTAAAGAACTTAATAAAATCAGTTACCTTATTGAAATCTAATCTTGAGAAAGATTAGGCTATTAATGGACGACCTCACAATATATTGCTTGCTTTCCAAAGTCCTATCTGTTGAGCTACTTTGATTACATATGACCTAAACCATCATGTGGTTTATGCTTGCTCACCTTAGATGTTAATAATTTCATTCATTCTTATTATAAGCCTTATAAGTGCTTCTTGACACATAGAGAAAATATTTTGATTGACCTTGTAAGTAATTAGAAAACTAGTTGTTGTAGAGTTCTGTGTAGGCAAGTAGTTTAACTTCTAATGCTGGATTAAACATTTGAATGCAAACCGCAGTTCATATTATTTAGCTGGTATAAACTTACAAAGGCCATCACGGGAATGTGCACTAAAATATTGAACAGTCAAAACAGAAAGATTAAAGATGAACCATTCATTCATTGTGCTATATTAGGTCACACATTACTGCATAAATGGCAATATTGTCGGAGGAACAGATCCTGGTCCTCTTTAACAACTGTATTAAGCAACTGTTAGGACCGAATTAATATTTCTAAACAAAACTGCATGGCAAATCATTGTAGACAGTTTGATACATAAGAATACACATCATTCCATGTTGTTGTAGATCAAAACATTCATTCATGAAAAATCAGAGTTCATTTTAGGGGGAAAGAATGAGGAAGATGGACAGGGAGGTAAGTTTGCTATCCATTTCATGACAATATGGTGAAGATGTGACATCTCAGATACAGAACCCAATAAACTCAAAGACAATTCACAACTTCTCTGTAGAAAGTGTTGTAATGTATATCTTACATGGGCAGATGGGAGAGCAAGGAGACAGCTGTTGCAGCCACAGCAGCTGACTACACCAGATAGGTCACAACTGCAAACCAGACCTCTGTGAGCCCTCTCTCTTTTTTTAGTGTCTGCATTTACCAAGAAGCCGAAGACAACAGAGGTGACAGCCGGAAGCACAGCTGTGTTTGAAGCAGAGACAGAAAAAGCTGCCATCAAGGTGAAGTGGCAGCGAGCTGGCACAGAAATTACCGAAAGTGAGAAATATATCATTAAAGCAGATGGAAACAAGCATTCACTGACGATCAATAATGTAGGAAAAGAAGATGATGTGACATATGCTGTAATAGCTGGAAGTTCCAAAGTTAAATTTGAACTCAAGGTCAAGGAACCAGGTACGGTGTTTCCTAAGCAATTCTAATTTCATCAGTATTTTCAGTTCCACATGCAACCTTTATGAATGAGGCCTATGGGAATTAGCCTGTCCTAACACTGGCAATTTTCTCTACCAGCAATACATATGTTTCACTCAATTATTTGATGCTATTCATTGACATTAAGCTGAGGAATACATTTCCTGTGGCTAAACCACCCATTTCCAGATATCGGAAGTCCACACAGTGGAGACCACTGAGGAAATCTCAATGTATGTCTAGAATTCTGTCAAGCTTTTCAACTTAACCACTGAAAACTAAAGCAAAGCTACTCTAACCTAACCTGCCCTAAACTAAGATGCTTACACCTTAGGCCTGGCATTTTTTATTTTTTTTCTTTTAATTTATTTAAATACAAAAATTGTATTATTACAAGTTATGCTGCAATGTTTTAGGAGCTTATACATTCCACAAAACTGTCTCAAAATCACCTGCTAATAAAAACATGTATTTCAAGAGGGACTTGAATGCAAAGAGTAAGTTTTGTATTATTTGTATATCCCCTACAATTGCTATTTATGCGTTAAAGGAGCAGTTCGAGGGGAAATTGAAAAGCTTCCCCAGACTTTTCCTGGGAAAAAACTATAAAGAGCCAATTTCCCTGGAATTTCCTCATAAAAAATGTCTGAAGATGCTGAGGATAGAAAAATCATTCATTTTTTGCAATATTTTGACCTTCTCAATTCCTTTTTTGCCCCTCCAAAGTGGTCCCCGTTTACCACTTCTGGTATTGTAAGTTTCCATCCTTATTCTGGTGACAAGCCTTACTGAAAAGATATTGGTGAATATTTAACAGGAGATAAGACACCTTGTTCCAGATGAAAAGATACTGCATGACAGGCTAAATCCTAATATGGATTAGGACAATTTAACAGCTGCCAGAACTTATAAAAGTATCATCTTACTGACTGTCTCATCCTAAAAATAAATGGGTACATATTATACTAGTTATATGTTCCTCATTGCCCTGCAGGTAAGTTCCAGGTAGATCCTGCTAATGGCAAACAGCCCACAAATAATGGAATTACTGAATTTGGAAGTGTAATCCTCACCTATAAACAATACACCTCTGACAAGCACACATCCATGATGGAGATAGTAAGATACCAAAGGAGAGATAAGTTTCTTATATACGCTATATGTTGATACCTCAAAATAAGCCTTTTCTAAACAGCTGCACACCCCAGCTATGGGAGCATCTACATTACATTTGTTAAAATAATGTTTAGTTCTCTGCAGAAAAAATCAAGTTGAAATTTATTTGCCCAAGATCCAATGGGATACCTTCTAACAATAAAAGTGGGATAATTTGACACGTAAGTATTGAAATAATACCAATTTAAAATCACATTCCTTTCTTTCAAGACACAAATACAGTTTAGGTAAAAGGCACACATTTTCTGAGAGTGTGGTTGGCTCATGTTCACATGTTCACTGATACTGTCTTGTTTTTCAGACATTACTAAGATTATATTGTTAAAGAGTTACTGGATCTTCCATTATTATTTTCACACACAAAAATAACTGGAAAAATGGAAATTGTCCCCTAACCTGTCCAGACACAGCCACTTCCCTTTGTGACAGAGGTGCCACTCAAATCAGTCATCACATGGCACAACAGGACCTGAAATCCCTGGGGAAAAACACATTGTAAATAGCTGGGAAAGTGCATGTGGGACTTCAGAGGTAGGTGAGGCCCTTTGGAAGTGGCTCCACTACCTATGGAAAAAAATAATCTTGCTGCAACTGATCTGTTTCAAGAAATTCTACCTCCCTCCATGGCCCCAGTTGCTCACTCCTACTCCCTTTTCATACATTTCTATGTTCTCCATTGTGCCAAATGCATTTGTCTGAATTTGTCTGGGAGGTCATGATTTAATTGAGAGGCCAGAAACTTCCATGAGCCAGGGGAAGAAACGACAGATGAATTTATAAAGTACTTTCTCCATATTAATTACTAGGAGTGTCCGGAGCTTTTCCCCACTCTGCACACAGCAGCAGCATTTGGAACATTGCATTCCAACAGCAGTAAAACAAAATCTCATGAAGAAGCAAATTGTTTACAAAAAGAATAATTCCATCATTTTACATTACTTTTTCTATCTAGACCACTGAAGTTAACATCAAATAATAGTGTTACTGATCAGCAGAATTTCTATGCATCAAGACCATAGAATGTAAAAATCCAGGCATCAGTTCTTTCCAAGCTCAGCAAAAGGAAGACCCTCATCCAGCTTCAGTAGGCCTCTTCTGCTTCCAGCACATCCTCTCACTTCTAGAAAGACACAGCTAATTTCTCTGCATTTCCTAACACATATTTAAAGCTGCTTTTGTACAAGATTTCTTCAGAAAGGAAGTAGAGTCACGATTTTCTTTAATCTTGGCTTACATTCATTTCCAGAGAAGAGTGAGACAGTTGCTCCTGTTGAAGCTGCTCCAGCCCCAGCTGCCTCAGAGCCACCTGTGCCACCAGTAGAAAGCAGCCAGAACACAGAAGGTAATAGAGAACTAATGCTGCTACCAAGTCTGGTTCGTTAACAGAAGGGAAGAGCAGAAATAGGGAATCCTTAGGGTCAGTGAGGAAGAGAGAGTAGCTGAAAGCAGACCACTAGTGATGAATGACAGACAATAAAGAATAAGGAATCTCAAAGACAGAGGAAACATACTGAGATATTTTGAAGTCAAGAAATTCACTACGTAGGCTGAAACAGAAGCTGATGCAGAAAGGTCCAACTTGTAATTCTGATGTTTATTTCAGTTGCACCTACTGGGACTCAACCAGAAGAGCCTCTGGACCCTATTGGGCTCTTTGTCACACGACCCCAGGATGGAGAAGTTACTGTTGGTGAGTAAAAAATGTGAGTCAAGTGGTGTGTGTAAATTGTACCTGTTGCTTGACTATTTAGCTTTCCACGTACAGGATGGCAGCAGTGATATAACAGATAAATTAAACACTATTCGTAATCTTATTTTCACCCACTTCCCTTACAAGGTGGAAACATCACATTCACTGCCAAAGTGGCAGGTGAGAGCCTGCTGAAGAAACCATCAGTGAAATGGTTCAAAGGAAAGTGGGTGGACCTGGGAAGCAAAGTGGGGAAACATCTCCAGCTACATGACAGCTATGATCGAAATAACAAGGTACAGCTGGCAGAGTAAGGTTCTCAGTCTTCTAGATCCTAATCTGGTGAAAATATAAGCAAATGTAGGAATGGTTTGATATTAAGGTACCCAAAGGTGTACACAATGCTATATTTACGCACAGAAGCCTATGTTTTGACTATGCAGACAAGAGACAAGCACTACATACAGACTTTTGCATACCTTATCGATGGTGAAATGAGAAAATGGATGGAGGACACAGGGAGCAAGTTTTGCACTACCTACTGCAGGATTCCCTTCATCTTCCTCTCAAGTAGTATATACTTGTTATATTTAAGAGAAAACTATATATCAGACAGATATTTAAGTATGGACTATCTTGGTTTTAACAGAGCAAGCACTTAGCTACTAGTGTTGGAATTTATTGTTTTCCTGCATTGTCTAGACTACTTTAAATAGCTGAGTAAGATCCATTTTTGCCACAAATGTGTTCAAAGATACACAAACAGGAATACGAGAGAGTCTGTACCATGACTTCTCATCCTGTGTGGTATATGAAACACTACTACCCTCTCCTGGATGGAATGGAACAGACTTGCTTACATTAGCCACTCCTTTTGCTGAGTTTTCAAGCGTACGGTATAGACGGTGGAGGCTGTATTTGTTTAATGAAAGCTCTATTCCTGTTTACAATATGACTGCACACACCAGTACACAAGCATAGTTTGCTAATACAGCATTGTATCCGCTGAAAGACCTGTACTGATAATACTCTTTAACTATCCCTACTAAACTGAGGGGGTATTTGTAATTTATATGATAATAATGATTTACACACTCAAGAAGTTCTTAATTCTGAAAGGACACAGAAGCATATTTCACCTTTTATCTGTTTCTCTCCGTGACTTAATATGCTGTATTCTCTCTCTATTTCACCATTTCATTTGTGAGCTCATTAATTCTATCATTGGTGCCTGTTCCAGGTGTACACCTTTGAATTGGAAATCATAGAAGCAAACATGACTTTTGCAGGAGGGTACAGATGTGAGGTGTCTACCAAGGACAAGTTTGATAGTTCTAATTTCAACCTGACAGTCAATGGTAAGATGAATTCCTGCCACCTTGTTCCTTCCTTTCATTTTTTCCTTTGTGTATGCCCACCAACAATTCTTTCTGGTACATCATAGCTACTAGACAACATAGACCTGAAGAGCTACACGTACGCTTACAGAAGCCCACAGATGAGAACTGGGATGGGTTGGCAGCGATACAGAGCATTAGAAGTAACACTGATGTCACTCAAGCCAGAACCATGATGCTTTTAAAGAAAGCAAACAGAAAGATGCAAATCAGCTCAACTTTTCTCTGGCTTTATTCCAGTCTCAGATCCATTCTCTTCTGATATTTAATTCCATTAGAATAATAGAGAGCACCATTCTATTTTGGCAAAAGTTCAGTACTAAAAATGGATACTTGGAAAAAAAAAAGAGGAAAATGAAAGATTTAAACATGTGACGCAATTACTAATTCCTTTCTTCGCAATAAATTCAAGTCCTGCAGAAGCACCCTGAGATGTAAAATTGTTTTAAGATTAAATGACTTATTTTACATAATACATGGTGCCACCTTCACAATTGCTCGACTGAAAAGCTTATCAGCAATTGAAAGGGAAGGACATTTTAACAGTGATTTCCCCCTGGTGTGGAAGACTTTACATAAAACAGTACAAACATGGACCACCTGAAAGAGCTGAATGTTTGGATCAATTGGCAGCATTCAGTTTTTCAACAGTTGGCTGTAGGAATCATGATTTAGGAGCTGTGACTGAGAACAGTTTTTCTCCCAGTAGTTGCAGGACACCTATTAATATCAAGAGAAGCTTAGAACAGGGCACTAAAGTTCTCCCTGTCCAACATCCTTGCTGGAGTTTCTGTACATCTCTAAATATTTCCAGGGATCTATTTTTGCTTTCAGAGTATGGATTATAATTTATTATTAGTAATAATATTCAGTTGATACGCAGTGGTTTTCTCATTAGTGTTTTAATACCCTGTGAAGCCAGTATTGAAACTAATATTTACCAGCAGGAGAACTGACAAAGAAGAGATAAGACAGTTCATCATGTTGCAGGTTATTATAAAGCATGCAACATGAGCTAAGCTACACACGGAACACTGGATTTTGAAAGCTAATTACTGTTTGAAGATGATGCTTCAATCTTTCAATATGTAGTTGATCACAGTTTACAACATAAGACCTTTAGAAAATAAAAAACAGATCTGCAAAGGGAAAGCTTTAGAAATAGCACTGTATTTCTGCATTATTTTGACTTTCCCATTCTTATTCATCACTTTTTGTCACATCAGAAGCACCGATACCTGGAGACTTGGATATTCGCACTGCCTTCCGACGCACGTGAGTGTGTACAGTGGAAACTCATGTAGATCAGATTATACTTCCATGTAGCATTCATTACTTTCCTAGGCAAAGCTAATTAAAAGCACAAAGATAGGGATGTCTACTAAGAAGATATTTCTACTATTAAAATATTACAGAACTTCTAGAAATCATCTAATAGAGTTTAGACTTTGTATTAGCATAACAATCATACTTGTCTTCAATTATTCAGTTGATAGTGTGTAGAATCCTACCAAGAACTTTAGCACTTTATTTTTCAGACCTGTAAAGATCACTTCAGATGTAGACCAATAGAGAAGAAAAGATTCTGTGTGGTGCATAGTCTTGATGTGGTCCGGCTTGAGGAACTACATAGACCTTAATACAAACATTTGCTAAACAGAAGTGAGGTTTGATGGGAGGTCTGTGAGCAGCATATCACTGATAATATTAATATAAGCCTTTTGAATGTGTTTGTTTTCATGTTCTATAATTATATTAATTTAATTAAGTCAACGATACTATGTCTGTGTAAAAATTCAGATACATGCAGGTCTTAGATATTAAAGATTGCAAGGTATGGAACTGGTGCTGAAAAGGTTGTTCTCCCACATCTATCATACTGTCTGGATTGATAAATGACTTAATGGAATAATGTTGCCTTCTATTAGCAAAAAAAAAAAAAGGCACAACTGGTTGGGTTCTTATTCAGACAATAACCACGTGTTTTTTTCACTGTTGAGTATTTCTTCTCCCTTTGTGTGATTCAGTTTCTCATTTTGTTTTTATGTATCTTTGCAAAATTACTAGACCAAGAATATTCCAACAGAAAACTATTTCTCTAACACAGGACACAAATCATCTATGGCAACTTCTTAAGTTTTTCCCTAGGAGTTCTATTTTTTAATGAATTTTTAGTTTAGTTTTGTTTTCATTTTTAACATTATATTGCAAAGAGCTAAAAAAAGACTCACAGAATTTATCTACAGTCAAATCCATCTACAGGAGGCTGACAAGCCTTGCTGTGATGCCTATTAAACAGAGGACAATCGGTGCATAGCTGCATTGAGTTATTTCACTGCAGTGAAATAAGGCTTCAAGTTTCTCTTCTTGGTAGCACAGCATTTAGAATCAGTTCAGAGGGAGTGCAGTGTGAGCAGCTTCAGGCTGTTCAGATTTTCAGTTTCTGCTGTAAGAATGGAGCCAGATTTTGAAGTGACCTGTTTAAATCTGAAGCTTTCTCTTTGATACCCTCACTCAGGAGCCTAGCAGGAGGGGGGAGACGGATGACTTCAGCCTTCCTCAGGTAGCCACTGTCGGTGTCAGCAGACAAATTCCAGTCTAACAATGAACTGTCTCTCTCTGCTTAGGAAAAGAAATAAAATAAGCGGAAAAAAAGGAAAACAAAACAGCAGCTTAAATTCCAAATAAATAATTGTTTATGGTGTGTAGTCTTTCTAAGTCAAATCCATACAAATAACTAGTAACGTGAGTATAAATAATGAAAAGAGTAGTTTGATAGTCCCAAGAGAGGCAGATTCATCTACAGAAAATGCATGTGTTTGAAAAGTGGCATCTTCTCACCACTGTTACAAGAAAAAGTAACTTCAAATTACATGCATGTCTGCCCCTGATGTTTTACATGTTTTCCTCTCTACTGACCACATCCTGACGGAGACTGCCGCTGCTCACAGAAATGTGATGAAAATCTATTGTTTCCTAGCACACTTTTTACCCAAGTATCATTTAATTTCCCAGCCTATCCTTTTTGATCCCAGTGTCTTCTACCATAACAAAAATAGGAACTCTGAGATTAGACTTAACTCTGTGCATGTTAAAGGAATTATTAGGGCCTTATTCTTCAGAAAACCTAAATATTGATTGCTAGGCTTTCCTGAAAATCTAATATAACTACCACCTGGGAAGCAATAGGTGACTAGTTATTCTCCCAGCTGTAGATTCTGATTTCCTGAGTACTTGATCAGAAGAATCCCCTTCAAAAACTGGTATTATACTAATGATTCTCATGTACGTTTTATGCCTGCAAACACCAAAAATCTTCTAAAAGTAGGGAACAAAGTGGCCAAAATACACTTTTCCATTTGAGCATCATACCCAGAAAATGATCCTTTGCAGTAGTAAAGAGTAATTGAGAGTACTTTGAGAGTAATAACAGAAGTAAAGATGGCTTTTTTCTTAATAAAAAGATCTCTTCTCACAACATATTCAAAATTATGCTCATTCAAGATCGTTACTTTTCTCACTAACATTGCATTGTCAAGCAGCACAAGAAGTTTGGCATTTGTTTCTCTTCCACTTAATAACAATACTGTTAAAATGCCCATAATTTTCCTGTTGAGGCTATTATGTTTTGAAATATTTGTTCCTCCAATATTGAATTTTCGTGACATTCTGGTTTACACTTCTACAGAAAGATTTTCTCTGAAGCACCTAGCATTATATATTGGTATAGACAACAGCATGGGCTACCATCACCACCAGCACAACTAAAAAGAATCATTTCTGTGTATAAAACAATAATTAAATGTACGTTGTTGCTGCTGGACAAATATGTATGCTGTAAGACAGCATCAGCAGATTCTCATACTCAAGACAACAGAAATGCCAAGGAGCAGCTGAATACTGATGATGGGAGACAGAGACAAAGAAAATCCATTTTGACTTTCTGAACTTTGTCTGAATACAGAAAAGACCTTTTTTTCCCCTAAATTGAATAATCAATAGTCATGAAATTCAGTGTAACTCCCAGCACTTTTATATGAAATCCCTGAAGTGATTTTTTAGCAATTAAACCCCACAAAAAAAAAGTGATTTTAGTGACCTTACTCTAAGTTTTTAGAGTAGATTTATACTTCAAATGCTCAGAAGCACAGCTAAAAGGCATTTGATTTGGAACACCAAAAAAAACATTGTGCATTCCATCTGAGTTCACCATATGTAACAGACAAAATTACACATCAAAAAACTCCTGCTTGTTGCTTCTTGTTCCCACAAACCAACTCATCACACCATTGCTTGTCATGTTGCTTGCTGGGTAACTGCATACTGAACCTCAACTCAGAATCAAAGTCAGATCACAGAATTCGTCCTTTAACTCTCCCAAGCATCAATGATGTGACACTTTTCTGTGCAATAAATTCTGAAATCACAAAGATCCTTAGGAAACAATTACAGCTGGGATAATACTAGAAAAATCCCCACATTATTTGAGATTGGAAGAAGTCCCAGAGAACGGTTGGTTAAATACTGCCCACACTGTAAATAATATTCACATTTCTGATATGACAGCTTTCCAAAAGCACTAATGAGTCCAAAGAAAAGCTTCTGAAACATCTTTATGGTAAACACGTTCCAGATCAATATGACCACCAAGCTAATACTATGTACAACTTTATCCATAATCAGCACAGAAAAAATACAAATTCATTAAATATATTTCCTAAGCCTATATGAAGACCAACACAGACAAAGAGCCTAATTGTCACCTCCCATGTCAGTTCATGTTCTGAGTCATTCTAAATCCATCTACTAGTACCCTACAAAAATATATCACCTACATCATGCTGCAGTCTCACAAGGTATTCCCACCTCCTTTTGAAACTAATTGTGGCTTTCTGTTACTATACAGCACGGAGGGTCATGAAGATGGAGAGTTTAATTTTAGCGCCCTACTGAAAAAGAGGTGAGTAAAAATCCATGAACTTAAAGAATTAAAACAACCAGTTTCTGTTGAACTCTGAAACACAAAATCTAGATTAAGTGAAATTTTCATAAATTCAGAATCCCTGAAGTTTTCCTGAAGCAGCTCTAACTGGAAAAAGAATGACAGAAACTTATGGCAAATTCCCCAAATACTCAGCATTTGATGCATTTCTGCTTGGTTTATAAGACTGATTTTTCCCAAGATAGAAAAGGCTGGGACTAAGACAATTACATGCTTCCACCAGAGCTTTTCATTACAAAAAGCCCCGAAATGCAACAACAATTTACAATACCTGTCTATAAGAATTAATTATAGACAGGTGTTTATTATATATAGGCAGCTATATACATTATAATAGGAATATATATATATATATTATAAGAAGATTTTTTCTGTCCTAAATTTCCACAATACTTTTCATCAGAGAGCTGGGAAGACAAGCCATTTTATTAGATATCTGTTAGTATTACATTACAAAACTATATTTTCTATAGCTTTTTATTACATATATGCAAATATATTCTATGTTGCATAAATATTATATAAATATTTTTATATCAATATTCTTCCAACTCTATTTTTTATTTCTTGCTTTTACTGACATTTTTTGGTGGAATTTCCTCTCTCATTCTCATCCTTCATTGTAATATCTGTTTTCATAACCTGCCTACTTCTGTTTTTCTCTTTTTCCCACCATCTTAACCTGGATATTTTGGATTCTTCTGTTGCCAACAGAGAGTAAGATTTCTATTTTATTTTATCACAAACGCATGGGTCAGGCTGAATATATGAATATATATTTGTCTGAAATAATGCATGCATCTTCATCTTTCTTAGGTGTAGAGCATGATAAAATTTAGATAGCATGTAAGAAAATGATTAGCAATTCCTGAGACAGATGCTTTTAAACAGTTAATAGAAGTTAAGGGCAGACTACTGAATACAAATCAATGTGCTTCTCTGAATGTCCTTTCATTTTCACCATCACTTTCTTTTATAAGCAGTTTTCAATTGCCCTTGAATTCCCAGATTTTCTCAATAGCCTGCTGCTTTAAATTCCTATAGTCATAGAAATTAGAATCAGAAAAATCATTTGCATAATATACCTGCTGGTGCCTATCAAACATGTGCTGAAGTTTTGTTCCATCCTTCCTTAAACATGTTAATGAAGGTATTACCAAAGTCACTTACTTCATAAATGTACAGGCGTCTCCATTACAAACCATTTCAATCCATCCCAAGTGAAGTTTCCATTGCTCATTATCATCCCATTACTCCAAACCTGGCTCTCTTCACTACCCGTGGCCACTCACTGTCTTTCTAGCTCCTGAAGTTTCTATAAACGCTTGCCACTAGCCTCCTGTTTTGCAACTGTAACTTATACCATTTAAGTTTTCACAATCAACTGCTTGGGTGAATGTTGTTGGGTATCTGTGTCCAGTTTTTGCTCAGCTATTAGCATTACTGTTTATAAAAAGGGGTTTATCTCCACAAAGAGTACAGGATCATGTATACATTTGGAGTAGCTTGGTTACAAAAGGCAATAACTCAATAGCCTGATGTTTCAGTCAAGTTAACTCACACAAATTTCAGTGGGACTACAACATGACATAGATGTACAAAGCCCTGTATTATGCAGTATGTAACATATCCAGCTAGAAGGGAATTCTGGCTTTGCAGTAACACTACAACCAGAATTCTCAAACCAGACAAGACAGAAAGTGCACTTATCAAACTTTCTATAGCTGACACTGATATCCAAGTTTCTTGTTTCACCATGAGCCCCAGGGAAGTCTGAAACAAAACCTGCATTTGAATTTTATTGTAAGTCTAAAGCAGGGAAACCCTGCTATGAGACCTTCTCCTAGTGCATTCCCTTTCTGCTTTCATGATTAGTTTTGAGCAGTGGTTGGACTCTTAAAGGAGTAAAAATTTCTAGTATTTCTAGAAATGTTCAGTTTGTGAATTTAACTATTCATTATTTGTTAGACTAGAAATTCAATTCATTAGAAGAAGCTTCTAAATGTCACTGCGTTCTACCGCTGGTTTTGACCTTTCTTGACTTATGAATCTGTTTAGTGAATTTAAGCATGCTGATGATTCACTGCTCCAGGTGTTTTTCACAGCCACTTTAGAACTAATTTGTGGATCCTTCAGGCTTTGCACACCACAGCTTGAAGACCACTCCTTTGTTAATGAGAACTGATAGGCAAAAAAACCCTCATAATGGAATGCAACTAAAAATAGAATAGTTTGTTAAAATAGAATAGAAAAGGGGACCTCATGCTGAGGAACTCTCAAGAGCTATACAGATTCAAATAGAATCGAAGAGTATTCTTCTGGCACTTCTGCTATGTCACACCTAATGTACAAGTGCCGCTCAATCCAGAGGTAATGAACATTCCCACTAGAATAAAAAGAGCTTCATTTAATATTGTATCTCCTATCATTGTAATTTAATTAACTAGTGTTGACATACAGATGTCATGGGCCAAGGAGAGGTCATTGGGAAGAGGAAGGGAACAGCTGTCACAGAACTATTAAATGGATAGTGAGCAGAGACCTTGAAGGAGGTGACAGCTGACAGGGTCCAATCAGTTGACAGTAATGGGATAGGAAGGAACCATCTCTGGGATGTACAAAACTATTTTTAACCCCTCCACATATGTTTAAAACATATCAGCTGCATATTCCATTTACAGCAGGTTCACTGAGCTGCATCTTAATGCCCCCAAGTGCATAGTTAACCTATGAGGTGATCACTCTGAATAAGGATCCCAACATCAAGGAGAGTAACGTAAGGGTGGGAGAAAATTCAAGAGTCTAGGTCTATTACTTTTCATATACTGCTTAGTTCCTGCTGGAAGAGTACAGCCTAAATGTGCAAACTCTGTGTCTTTATGGGAACAAAGAGAAAGCTTGAACAAATACAAAATGGTGAAAAGGAGTATTGGGGTGGAGAAACCTTTGCTCAGAAGCAGAGAAAGCCATTTTTTCCTTGGTTTTTCACAACTCAAACACTATACAAATTACAACCTTTAACTTTTAGTACAACTTTACATGCAGCTTACAAACCTTTCCCTGTAATTAAAAAATATTAGTATTTCCAAGGAAGGTAATATACTCATGCTTAGGACCAAATTTCTTGTGTTTCAGCTTGCATACACCCAAACAGTATGGCCAGATAGAAAGGTGGGATGACAGTGAGTAATGGAAAAGCTAAAGCTAAAATTACAGAAGACTTCTCAATAGTGGTATGCACTGGATTGTGGAATGGCATCCAAATTGGGAGATTTTTCTCATGATGTATTTAAACAAAACTCACAAAAAAATATTTTTGAAAACTCTATGAATAATCCTACCTGCAAATTTTCAGGCAAAGGGGTGAATAGAGATGAGGATAGAAGCAGGCAGATAGACAGAGACACCACCAGAATTCATACACTGACTGTTAAGTTTTTCTTATTTCCTATGAATTTATGTTTCCTTTTGAGATAGTTTGTGCCACAGAACATTAATTGCACTAGTACAAAGAACTCAGCACATTAGAAATATTATATACTCCTAGATAGATGTACTTGGATATCTATTTCAATTTACATGTGTTTAGAAATATTTAAAAGTTGTTCATTGATATGATCAGGAGAACTTGTCCCAAAACGGCTCATGTTAAAAACATATCTTGGTCTATTTGGCAAATCAGTTCAATTGTCCTGCCTTATGCTAAACAAAACTAAAAATCATCTATAGCAGCCCCAGAGTAAATGATATATAGAGAAGAGGAACCCTGATTAAATTTGTGGGTGATGTTGACTCACTATTGTGACAAAACAAATACCCAGTAGGCTGTACTTACCCCAAGAAGTCCAAACCTCAGATACACCTATCAATCCAATGAGCGCTACTGAAGGCTTAGTGAGTGATAAACCCCTCCGAAGATATAAGATATCACATGCCATATTTCAGCTCAAACTCTCTAAGTTGAAATCCTCATCTCTTGCTTCCTTTCCTCTTCAAGAGCTACAGATGCTCTGGAAATCCCAGGTCTGGGCTGCAGTACTTTAATAAACATTGTGCTCACATTATTAGCAAGCCTTTTTGGCCTGACAATAAAACGAGCACCAGAAGTGCTTGGTTATCTCTTCTGTCTAGACTGACTATAGTCATGATTTTTCAGACCAATGGGACTGTTATCTTTCTAGAAAATTTTGGGGGAAAAAATAAAATGGAAATATGCCCAATAATCCTCCATTTTTCTCTGCATTACCTACTTGTCTTCTTATTGGGTTTACAACTGAATATGGCTTATAAGGGTGGGTTCTGCTTCACTGAAATCTGCTTGGTCCTGGGGATACCAGAAAACAACAGCCACAGGAAGTTCCTTTTCCTAAAGAAATTTTTAAATTACATCTTTTATCCTTTCTCTATTTACCAAAATGGAAACTATGACAGGCAACAACTCCATGATGACCCATGTGTTCCCTGTAATGTGGTTAGCCATAATTCTGGGATAACGTCTGGAATAACCAGACGTGCTAACACTTATAAATTGCATGGTGGAACTATACGAAGTGTGGGAGTGAGTTTGGTTTCAACAGGGGACAGCCTTTTTCTTAAGCCTTTTTCAGAGCTTTTGCATGAGCTCCTTCATCTCCCTGTTACTGAGGCACAAGCATGTTCTGCTAAAGATGAACATGACATTCATGGCTTTTTTGTATTAACACATGATGTCTTCTTTCTTGCCCATCGGGATGCTGTATGTGTTTCCAAACGATTCTCTGTGTCATTCTGGAGTACAGCAGCTTCTTGCGCACAGTAAATCGGTAAGGTTACAGCAACTTCTTTTTCTATTTATGACCTTATACATTAAAAATACCATGACAGAAAAAAATGCCTTCCCAAAGCCAGGCAACCAAATTTTCATTTTGCTTTGCTAAACCAAACATTAATTCTTCCATAATTGCAAGTTCTTTGGTTAAACTATAAGTAGTCCATTGTAAATATTGTCTTGTTAGCCATTACTCACCAATCTATGTGTCTTCATGTTTTATAGTTTCCACAGACAGCAACTATATTTACAATAGATAAGTATTTTAATAACCTCAAATTCATTTTAGTGAACAGAAAAAAGGCCCTGAGTAGAAAAGGATTTGTCTCTTATTAACATAAACCAACTGCCTTGTTTCTAAGGCGTTCTCAGGATGTCAGTTCAGTTCCTTGCTTTGACACATGTTTTGTATATGACCACACCAGGAAAACAAATCTCCACGTGTTTCCATTACCCGTCATTAAAGGGAAGTTAATATTTGCCTTGGCCAATAGAAAGTAAACTGTTCAGGTCAGTAATTGGATTTTAATCGCTATATATAAATAGCAGTAAAACTAGTTTTATTTCATCATTTTGGGTAACAATATAGGAAAAGTTAGACTACTACATTTTTAAGGAAGAAATGGCTTCATCAAGCCAATACATAGCTCACCAAGCCTATAGGTGTTTTTAAATCCTCTCAATAGCGGCATTCAGATCCTCTAATCCCTTTCTGCAGAGGTGAAGGAAAATCTGAATCCCAATCTGATGTTGATGTCTGGGAAATCCTGAGGAAAGCTCCTCCTTCTGAATATGAGAAAATTGCTTTTCAGTATGGGATCACAGATTTGCGTGGGATGCTGAAACGCCTCAAACGCATAAAGAAGGAAGAGAAAAAAAGTACAGGTTGGCAAGCTGTATTTATTCCAAATAAGTATGTTCTTACCTTCTTCAAATATTAACATCAGCTAATAGCAGCCATGAGAAAAGCACAAGGAATAGGATTTTCCTATTCCAATTGTTACACAGTTTTACATATGAAATGCTGACTCCTAAAGATTAAAGTGATCTCCAAAGCTCTGAGCTACCTTCCTCTGAAACTCTGGATGTCCTGAACCTGTTCATTTTAACTAGTTTCTTCTGCCCTACACCTTATTTTTCCCTGAACAGAAAGCAACAAAACCCCCACCCCTAAAACTCGTCAGTATGTCAGGTATCAGTGGTCCACTTAAAGAATTTAATTTCCATTGGGATGATATATTTGGAATTCTTGAGCCTTTTCTAGACTTGTGAAGTATTAATTGCCTAATTTTAACTAATTTGTTTTAAAAATATGAAACAGAGAAGGCAAACTGCCATTCACCAGTGAGAAGATCAGTATCATTTTCCTACATGGGTAGACAAAGCTGTAACTTTGTGTAGGATGTGTTGGAGTACATATTCACATCTGATACAGACTATTCTACTGTGTGTATTTTAGTTTATATCACGTACTTTTCATCCTATATTAAGGAAAACAGAAAATAGAACAAAAGGATCAACAGACAGGAATGGTAAAAATGCAAACAGGTATGCAGAAAGCAGGGAAGGTTTAAGATGATGCTAAATCATAGGAAAGGGAATAGAGAATTACTTCCCTGATAGAGAATGCAAAAAATAAATGTTAAGTATAAGAATGAATAAGATATATAGTTTTTTAATCATTCTTTGTCATAGCATTCCTCAAGAAACTGGATCCAGCTTACCAGGTGGATAAAGGGCAAAAGATCAAATTAATGGTCGAAGTTGCCAATCCAGATGCTGATGTGAAATGGCTGAAGAATGGACAGGAGATCCAAGTGAGCGGCAGGTAAACCAGAAACATGGGAAATCCCCAAGAGAAGGAGCTACATCTTGGACAAAGTGGGAAAACCAGCTTTTCTTGGAAAGTAAAGGATTGTAGGGGGGAGAAATGGGAGCTGAGAAAGAATCTACATTATGCTTTGTCTTAGGGACTGTTTGCTTGTCTCACTGCTTTTTCTTTTTTTCTCCCTCTGCTCTGTATATCTACACATAAAACTGGATGCTTCCATCTACCTACATAGCAAGTAAGTCCTCAGATTATATTCTGATCTTCATGTGCATATCCAGGGTTCACAATTACTTTCTCATGATATGGGTTATACTTCAGTGCAGCTTGTTTGTCAACCCAGTTTCCAGTGATTTTGTGCTGAAGCCATGACAAAGCATTTTTAGCGGTCGCCAGGTTTGTTGTATTGCTAGATGTTAGAAAAGCATGTGGCACCATTCACAGGAGTTTGTACTTCTCACACTTGTATGAAGATTTCTCCATAATTTCCTATGCTATAGTTTTTCAAGCACTACTGCTGTCCACTGCATCAGGACAGGGATATAAGGCTTGAGTCTTAAACCTTGCCACAGATGCCAGAAAAAGAAGGAATCTTTTCCTCTGCCAGGCAGGGGAAGACAGTGTCTGGGTTGAAAGGAGTTAGACTCTGATAATTATGTTCAGATTCTCTTTTCAGATATATTTTTGAATCTGTTGGGAATAAGAGAATACTGACCATAAACCACTGCTCTCTGGCTGATGATGCAGCATATGAATGTGTAGTAGGGGACGAGAAGAGCTTCACGGAATTGTTTGTAAAAGGTGAGCAATGAACTTTAAATTACTGTCACCTTCTCTACTCTCAGATCGGTTAATCTCATAGAAAAGGAAATTCTCATAAATGAACAAATTCTGACATTTCTTGAAGTATATATTTTTCTTACAGTTGAATGAAGGAAAATTATTCCTATAGATGCAACTAAGAAAGCACAGAAAAACAGCACAGTGATGATTACCATTAATTCTCATTTGGGAAGTGATTTACTTCTCCTGAACAATAGGGCTAGAAAGTTACTTTAAAATTTGATTCCACTCAATATAAACTATATGGGCAGCTGAAGTAGTACAAGAAACTAATGCTTCTGGTTTAGAATTTTAGACTATATATGAAACTTGATTAATTCTGTGTTTGTATTCTGCCTCATGAAGCAAAACCCAAAAGGTCATTTGGTAATATTGATAATGTGATCTGGCACAGTAAATCTGAATTTTCAGCACAGAGAGCATCACCATGGGGCTCTTCCTGTACAGTACAGAGTGCTGAAATCTACCTCTGGTTTTCAGTCTTCTAGAATACTGTTTTAATAAAAGTATCTTCATTTTCAGAACCTCCAATCCTGATCACTCACCCACTAGAGGACCAAATGGTGATGGTTGGAGAGAGGGTGGAGTTTGAATGTGAAGTGTCTGAAGAAGGAGCTACTGTGAAATGGTAAGAGAATAGAAAAGGGGAAAAAAAACCCAGACAACATGAAACCATCTCACTCCATTGGACATTCTAGGACCAGTGTTTGTGTACTAGAGTTGTGAACAGAAAGGAAGAAGGCATTCTATATAACTGCTTTCAGAAAAAGAGTGATCCTCCTCCTATATGTCAAACATTGAGGAGGAAATGAGAGGCCAAAAATAAAATAAAAGGTATAGATATTTTATAGGGTGTCTAGAATTTCTTGTGCAGTGTTTACAAGGTGCTGCCGAGCTGTTGGTTTTAAGCTGCTCTAAACACTTGACAGTAATGTCTAACTATTGGCCAGACTAATCAGATCTGTATTGTGATGAGTCTGCTGAACATTATGGGATCTTCCAGTCTTCTCAACCACAGTGAGGTGTGGTGCTTGGTTCTCTTAAAAAGCACTTTTTCTTAGGTAAAAAAAGTGTCGCTTGAGACACAGAAAGAAGGTCATTGACTTATTTTAACATAACTGTTTCAGTGATCCTGTAAAAGCAATCATTATGCATATGCAGCAAGTAGGATTAAGATGACAAACATTTAGACCATAGAGTCCATTTTATTGGACATTCCAGCCAAGCGGAAGCTGGGTTCATGTTGCTTGGGCAGACACAGCAGGCAGTGCTCACATACCAGGTCTTACTCACACTGTTCTCACTTCATTCTCTACCAGATGAAATTTTCTTGTGCTTGTTAACAGCTTCAGGCACGTGGTTATCAACTGTTCCCACAATGCCCATTACATTCCTGGAAAGTGCCAAACACTCATCTGCTCTCCCAAAGGAAGGAACTGAAAATTTAAATAGAGCTCAAGAGCTAGTACAGCATATGCATTACACCATTAAAGCCACATGCACAGGCACACACACGCTATTGTTCAGGAACTGCTTAAAGATGCCTGGTTACAAGAGATGGGGACAATCAGATCTGTTCCTCTCAGAGCACAGTGCAGCTGCCACACTTTGATCCTTTGCCTTTGAACAACTCCCATACATCATACAGGGCTGCTATCTGTGGGCTGGGCATTTGGTGCGACAAGGCCAAACCAGCAGCTGTCTCAGCCTGAAATGCAGCAAGTGGCCAGAGAAACTCTTCAAATGGTAGCAACAGAAAACTGAGCACTTAGACATTTACGCTGTATTTTACTGGATTCATTACGTGAGACAGTCAATGCTCTTGCAACAAAGGGAGTATTTTGGACAATGGAGGACAATCTCCAAGGAAAACATGAAACACAGTATGGAGAAAGAGTTTCAGTTTTGGCTCATCAGGGAAATGCTCAATAGTTTAAGCCAAGTAACAGACATTAACTCAGGGCACCTGTTATAGCACCCTTTAAACCTGGGATATGAAATCACAAGCACATGAACAAAAGCAATTATGTGACTAGCACAAGACAATGCTCACAACCTCTTAGGCATGGCCATCAGACTAGGACTTGGAGAACTCATTATGTGGGTCTCTTCACAGTAATCAGCAAACAATGTTCTTTTGATCACCTGGAAAGGTCTCACATTATTATTATGCATTACTATGGAATAGCTATTTTTAAAATTCAGGTGCTTTTGGAAATAATCCTTGAAGAAGTTTTGACGTGATTTTTCCCATCTCTGAATGCTGGATGTATCATCTGATCAGTCCCAAAAGAAAACAAACTCTAGTAATGTAACAGCAACAATAAATCTCTGCATCCCCATTATCCCATAGTACCTACATCAGCCTTATCTCAGAAGGCATTAGCCAGTTTGTCCTTGGAATCTAAACGGGAAATAGGAAAGCATTTCCAGTCACTGAGTGGCAAAGTTGAGAACAGATATTTGGTCTTGCAGATGTTCTTGGTATAGACTAAACTATGGCTAACCTACCTATTATTGCACTAGCTGTGCTTCAAGTCTGACGCTGGACCAGATGACCTACTGTGGTCCTTAAACCAACAGTTTATGGTTCTATAAAATCATAGAATCATAGAATAATTAGGGTTGCAAAGCACCTTAAGATCATCCAGTTCCAAACCCCTGCCATGGGCAGGGACACCTTACGCTAAATCATGTCACCCAAGGCCTCGTCCAACCTGGCCTTGAACACTGCCAAGGATGGAGCATTCACAACCTCCCTGGGCAACCCATTCCAGTGCCTCACCACCCTAACAAGAAAGAATTTCCTTCTTATATCCAACTAAACTTGCCCTGTTTAAGTTTTAACCCGTTACCCCTTGTCCTATCACTGCAGTCCCTAATGAAGAGTCCATCTCCAGCATCCCTATAGGCCCCCTTCAGATACTGGAGGGCTGCTATGAGGTCTCCACGCAGCCTTCTCTTCTCCAGGCTGAACAGCCCCAACTTCCTCAGCCTGTCTTCATACGGGAGGTGCTCCAGTCCCCTGATCATCCTCGTGGCCTCCTCTGGACTTGTTCCAACAGTTCCATGTCCTTTTTATGTTGAGGACACCAGAACTGCACACAATACTCCAGGTGAGGTCTCACAAGAGCAGAGTCTTCCAGTTACACTTTGATATCAACTGATTCTTCCACCTCATTGCTCCAGTCACCAAAGGAAGGCCACTAATATAACCTTATATGAGGGTTTTCACTTTTCACTCAAGTATTATTTTAAGCTAAATGATATCTGGGAGTTGGAGGTTTTTTGAGGTTTACGGTTTTATCACTCCACTATTTGTCAGTACAACTTTCTGCAAACACTCTACTCACACACAGCATCAGCAATGTGGTAGTCAGTAAAATAAACACAAGTTACACGTACTATTCCATTCCCAGGGACTTAAGACACTAGCCATTGTAAATAGCCTACTTTCATTATTTAGACAACATTTAAAGAAATCTCTTTGTTAAGAATGGCTGAACATTGAGATATTCTTCATGAGCCATATGTCAAAATTCCTCACTAAAAAAAGAAATGAAGAAGTTCAGCTTTGGACCACTAACCACAGCGCAACTGCCCGGTTTTGCCAGAGCAGCATGCTGAACTTGTAGATCACAGTCTGTTCTCAGAAGTTCAGCAAAGGTTTACTCATTGCTTCGTAGCACTTGTTCCAGAACTAATCTGCATGAATGAGACTATCAGCCTTAGGAGAACATCTTGCATGTGGTCTCAGACTCTTGCCACTCAGCAATCAGAGGAAACACTATCCTGACATAACACTAAGCGTTCTGTTTCACATGGCTGGTAAAGGCATCTTCTGTTTCCTCCCTTCTTTACATTGTGCTGTGATCTGGAAGGGAGAAAACACTGTTTTTCCAAAACCAAAGATAAGATCCAAAAACCTGTGCTGTAAAGTACAGTTAGGAAGGAGTAACCTATAGGTATCTTGAAATGCAGTTGCAGCAGATACATCTAAGTTTCAAGTCAGATGATTCCTCTCTCTGCTTAAAGTTTAGACCTTGTGATTTACTTCAGCAAAATAACTGAGGCAAAAGGTTTTCTTGCATATATCTACCTAGAAATTAGAGCTCTATTATTTTAAGGAGTCCTTAAATAACATTTCAATTTGCTATCCTGTAGGCATATTTCTTAGGCTAAATAGTCATTGGTAATGAATAAGGGAAATTACACAAGATAGAAAAGTCCTATTCTATTGAAAGCATAACATTGTTTCTGGGGTTTTTTGTGTTTTGTTTTTTTTTTACCATGCGAGTAAGTAGCAAAGAGAAAAACATTTTCATTTGCAAACTGCAGCAGTATTCAAGTAATATCATATAAATCTATCCAAATAATAATGAAAACTATAAAATACTACAAAAGGAATATGCTGAAGAAACCAGCAGTTATTTTCTTGCAGCCTGTTCATGTTGTTTAGGATTAACAACAGGAAATCTTGAGTATTTTTGTGTGACCTTGACTGAGCAGCATGAATCCTCTCTGCTCATTTCCCTTTGTGACAATTGGAAATGACAATAATTAAATTTCCTCCCAGGCTGGATGGTGAAGCTTAATTTAGTAATGTCTTAAATTAACTGGGACATCCTTCAATGTAAAGGGCTACAAAATCCAAAATATATCTTTGCTTCAATTCAAGCTAAAATTTTCTTAATTTACTGATGCCCACAAACCATGGATTTATAACTATTATAATTTACATCAGGAAAATTAAGACTTCAAAGTCATTTCCCAGCAAGTCCCATTTACATTATGGCAATTTATAAAATAGCAAATTCCCTGCTGTTGAAGTGTCTTCATCCCTGTATCTTCTACAGCATTTAATATACTTTCATAATTATCTATAATAAATAAATCTATGCATAAATACTAATAATTAAGTAAATCCTGTGAGTAAACTCTCTTGAACCAGAAGTCAAATACCTAGTGTAAATTAATGGTCAAGCTAGTAGCATTTCTGGTTCCAGTAACATTTTGCTAACTTGAAATGTTACAAAGATTTAATTTACCGTGTGTCTTCCAATCTCTAGTAATATTGAGCTGGCTCTTACTCTCTTCCAGCCATTGAAAAATAACTCAGTACTATTTGTGGCATTGCAGGGAAAAGGATGGAGTTGAGCTGACACGAGAAGAAACGTTCAAATATCGATTCAAGAAAGATGGCAAAAAGCAGTATCTAATTATTAATGAGTCAACCAAAGAAGATAGTGGACACTACACAGTGAAGACCAATGGTGGGGTATCAGTTGCTGAACTAATTGTACAAGGTAGGTACAAAATTAAAACAGCTAAGGTAACCTTCTCCAGGATAGTGCATAGGGGTAGCATAATCCCTATGCCAAGGAAAAAGAACACTTAATAAGGGCCATAAGGTTTGATGATAAAGGGCATCAAGGATGTAACAGATACCCTGATAATCACAGGTGCTTATCTATCAGCGCTGTTTAAGAACTGCATGCTGTGGCTTTCCCTTCATATATCACTCTTCCACGCACAGGTTGCTCAGCCTTAGCTTTTTCTACTAAGTAAAACCACACCAAGCATTTACATACAGCGCTATTGGGATTTGCTAATGTGCGTATCTATTATTCTCCTAATATCAGAGAAAAAGCTGGAAGTTTATCAGAGCATTGCGGACCTGACAGTGAAGGCACGTGACCAGGCAGTCTTCAAGTGTGAAGTTTCTGATGAAAATGTGAAAGGAATCTGGCTAAAAAACGGAAAGGAAGTGGTTCCAAATGAAAGGATAAAGATCTCCCACATTGGCAGGTTAGTCTTGTTTCAGAAAGCAGTTATATGCTTGGGTATTGCATTACATTCTACAGAAACCAGCATCTCAGGGCATAGGAATATAAAACAAGACCCTGTCTTGAGTCCAGCTAAAAGGAAAAAGTTTGAAACTTTCACATATGCAATCAATATATATTCACAGATTGCTTTTGTATGCATGCAGTCTTCCTTGTTAGTATATTTTGCATGTATGGCATCAGTGGTACAGCAGCAGAATTCAGTCTCATTTTTATTAGGATTTCATGTTTTCTTGGTATTCAAACAATGCAGAAAACACATTGTCGATAACTTTAAAATTAGCAGTAGTATTCAGACAGATAAAGATAGCACATATGTATAAACCTCTTCAGAAAAACTAGTGTTCATATTAACACACAGATGTGCAATCCTGTGCTCAAGTTTTTTAGCAGTCTGATTACTACTGGAAATGGAAAGCAAGCTTGAAAAGATACATAAGCATTGCATGCTAGGTAGTCTTCCTTGGTACTCCCTTCTATATTTTGTTTTGAATTTACAATATACAGGGGTGGAGCACTGATTTTTAGCTTGCTTTTCAAGAATTTATCGTAGCCACAATCTGCTCAAATGAAACTATTCGGCAGTATTACAGCTGCCCTTGTAAAGGACTGAACTAAAGCAGAGAAACAGCTTCTTCTGTTCACACTAGACTACATACCTTGACAAGAAAACATGCTGCATGGATTTGCTTGAATACTGAAAATAGAGAAGTCCTGGTGATTGCTGATTTGATGTTAGGACAAGGGGACAAGAAGTAGCAACGTCTGTTAACAAGACTGCACCTTGTCTCTTGAGATGATAACCTTATTTCTCGTGGAGAGGTAAAGGAATGCAATATATTTGTTCATGTTTCCAGAATCCATAAACTAACTATTGAGGACGTAACACCAGATGATGAGGCTGATTATTCCTTCATCCCTCAGGGATTTGCTTACAACCTTTCTGCCAAGCTTCAGTTTTTGGGTAAGTTATCTTAGGATATGCAATTGAAATTCCAGAGGTATAAAAAGATGGCATTAATCATGGTTATAGCAGGAAAGAGTATGCAGTCTCCTTCCTGATACCTCAATATAGGCACATTTCATTTCCCTGTTAATTTGTGTCATCATCATCATTGTTTTACTGAGCCTGTTTTTGAGTTTATTGCATTAATCTGTATATGTCTTATGAGGTTTTAATGATGAAAAGTTTTAGAATTACATTGTGAGAGCAGATTCTGTGTAAATTCTGTTTTCTGATCTATTTCTCCTTTCTCTCTCCTCTTTCTTTCCCAGAGGTCAAGATAGATTTTGTACCAAGAGAAGGTAAGAACAGAAGCTGTTATTTACATTAAATAAGTTTTCAGTAGCAAGGGAAGCAGTGTTCTTTTTCATTTTTAATTTAATTTATGAATATTCACTATTTTATTTCTTCATACAGAGCACTCAAACTAAAATTTAAAACTTCTTTTCTTTGCCTTTGCTACAGAACCTCCTAAAATCCACCTTGACTGCCTGGGCCAATCCCCTGACACTATTATTGTGGTGGCTGGGAACAAATTGCGATTGGATGTTCCCATATCAGGAGATCCAACACCCACTGTCATCTGGCAGAAAGTAAACAAGGTAGTGTGGAACCCGACACAATGGCTGAGGCAAGGAGGTCATAACAGGAAATCCATTTTCTTTCTTAAATGTTACTCTGATTTGCAATTCTTAGTTACATTTTCATCTTCCCTTTAAATACCTGCAATGCAGCTGTTTGGGATTTTGCTGGTTTTGTGAGAGTCACCCTGAACTGTTCTTTTCCTAAACTGTTGCCTCATTTTCTATTCCAAAAGAAGGTCTTAGTATGTGTGAGTTGATATATGTCCATGCAAACAGGTTATGTGTTTAGTCTCTTTCTACCTCAGAGAAAAAGAAGTAAATGACAAGCCATTCCCACCACCTTCACCTGATAGGATGGACATGTTCCAGAGTTGGCAGCTTTTTTTTTAATCTTGCTCCGGAATTCTACAGTCTGTGAAGAAAACGTCTTCTTAGTAGACCACTGGGATAAAACTGTATTTGGTATGATGAAAATTAAGGACACTTGCTATTTGCCTTATCAAACCAATTACAAAACATCAAAGAGAGAACTTAGACGCTAGACACAAAACGTTAAGTGGGCTTCTTTTCTGGCTGTCTCAGAACATCCCCACCCCTCACCATCTGTGGGCTCTTAAGCTGTAACTAGCACAAAACACAGAAATACTTTGCATAATATTCTACAGCATCATTACACTTTCCATATGTGTAGATACAGGCAAAATAATATTGCCAATTATATTAATCTTCCTAGTAAGACTTAGGTATTTTTTCTGCAATTCAGTGTTAGTATGGAAATATAAGAGCCATTTGTCTCTATTTTAGGAACCAAGAAAAATTGACTTTCTCATACACAAGTTTCTTTGATGAAATGATGACTGGGTATCAGACAACACCTATGCCGTGGTATTTTTAAGGCATGAGGTCTCAACATCTACATCTGACTTAGAAAGAAGTAATCAGGTTTTTTTGTAGTTACAAGATGAGTAACCAGTACCACAAGACACAAACAGATTTATAATCAGTTACAGTTCTATAGCAGCAAAGTCGTGCATCTTTGTTAAGCTCCAAATTTGGTTTTGCTTATTTATTCTTCCCTTAATTCACTGAAGTCTGATACATCTATTTCCATTTCTACTTTTGACTTCTGTATAAGTTGATTTCCTTCCCAGGTCTGCTTGCTGCCTTCACTTTGCTCTTCACTTTTCTCACAGTTCCATCTTCAACCCCTGTAACAAACATATGGATTCTCCTCTGTCTTGCAGAAACGGCTTTACTGCTGTGCTCAGAAAGCTTAGCTGACTTTCTCTGGTTTCTTTGCTTATCTAGAAAACCGACCTTATTCGAAGCAATGAGGATTCCATGACTCCCTCAGAAAATGGCAGTGACTTAAATACTGATGGTAAGGTAAGTTCTTCATTATCCATTCAGAGATACAAATATGCTTAGTGTTTTCCAGATAAAAGGTAATATTCAGAAGGAAATAAAATTAAGTTCAGTAGATATTAAACTGGGGAAGCAAAGAGAACATCAGGCCCAACATCCTGCTTCACAATGGCAAGTACTAAACATTTGGAATGCCCACAAGAGATCTGGGAAGCAATTTTTGACTAAAATGCTGATTGAGGAAATCTCTTTCTAATCACCATCACATGGTGGCTGGATTACAAAGAATCAAAGCAGTATTTTGAAAATTCTTTTTAATATATTTATAAATGTTTTTTCCTTTTCTTTCTTACCCACTAACCTGTAAACTTCAATAATAACTAGAGAAAAAAAAAGGACAGAAATCTTACAGGGCACAGGGAAAGATGACAATGGGTAAAGAAGGTGGACTATGTATGTACAGAAGTGAAAGAGGATCCATAGAATTTTCCAACGAGTTTCCTTTTTGTCATGATTAACTTATTTTGATATAGTAAAAAAGAAAAATTTGCATTTACTATGTAACAATAAATTTTTCTCAGGTTTTGGTTCCTGGAGGCACTATTCAGGCACATACACTTTCTAATGGTTCCTGTTCCAAGTCTAAAGATACATGGACACATGAAGAAAAGAGCATGTTATAAATGTACAGCAAAGTTGCGACCACTATGTTTAGACCTCAGCTCAAAGTAGAAAGTTACCCCTCTTGTATGGGGTATATGACACTCTTGGTGTCATATTATATGTTATATATGACACTCTTGAGTGACAGAAATCACCCTAAGGACATTAACAAGAAACATGGTAAAGCTTTTAGAGAGCAGTTGTTCAAATCCATGTTATCTGGTGCCAAATGGAGGTACTGTTGATCAGGAATATTTGCTCAACAATTTGAAAGCCTTCTCAAATTTGCACAGTACCTAACTGTTATCCATGAAACTCTTTACACTGGTAATAGCAGATATCCCAAGTAGGAATTTGTGGAAGTAACTTCTTTGAAACATAACCTGAGGGGTATGAGTAACTAGCAATTAATCTTAACAATGTGCAGACTTTCAGAACCAATTTTCCCAATGTTATTTATGTGAGATATTTAGTCTAAACTTCCTTTCTTCTATGTATAAATAGAACTTTAAAAGCTTTATTGCTTTTCAGTAATTTTAATTTTATTCAATGATTTGAAGATTTTCTCCAGCTTACCTACAGGCTCATCAGGCTGCCCTGACACAACTTACAATGACTTTATCTGTTACTTTCACTGCCCACAGCTTCTGTTTGAATCTGAAGGCAGAGTTCGTGTGGAGATGCATGAAGACCACTGTGTGTTCATTATTGAAGGGGCAGAAAAGGAAGATGAGGGAGTATACAGAGTTATAGTTAAGAATCCAGTGGGAGAAGATAAGGCTGATATCACAGTCAAAGTTATTGGTAAGTGAAGGAAGGAAACAGCCATGAAAGCATCTTAAGCACACTGAAACTCACCCTTCTCTAAGTCTGAGTCAAGTTATGACTTTAGGTTTAGAAAAATTGAAAAGGGTCATGAAGGAAGATAAACTATCAATCACAAAAGTTAGCAGATGTAATTTGCGCAGGTAATTGCCTTCTGTGTGAAAAGGTGAGACAACAGCTCCCAGTAGAAATCCATGTACTTTATATATTTCAAGTTTCAGGTGATCCTGTCATTTTACAAATGACATTCTGTTCTACATATATTTCATGCTTGTCTAAGAAAATCTTCTCATGGTTTTGTTGTGGTTTATGTTTTTAAGCAAAGATGACTTCATTCTATAAGCAGTAAATGGAATAAAGAGACATAACGTACCTAATATAAACAGATTGTCACTGTGAGTCACAGAAGAGCTGAGGGGAATACAGTTTTCAGTCGGTGATTTTTATAACATTTTTCACAATATTTAACTTTTTTTTATACTCTTCCACACATATGACAGAATGTCAGGTTATGAGCAAACTTAGAAATGATAAAAGAAAGTTGTTTTCACTTACAGCTTTGAAATGTAGAATCATTGCTTAGATGAATTCTGTCTCTTTTCATCTTTTATAAATACTAAATCATAGGAGGATCACAGAATGGCTTGGGTTGGAAAGGACCTTAAAGATGATCCGGTTCCAACCCCCTGTCATGGGCCAGGACACCTACTACACCAGATTGCTCAAAGCCTCTTTCAATCTGGCCTTGAGCATTGCCAGAGATGGGGCATTTAGCTCTTCTTTGAGCAACCTCAGCGCTCACAGTAAAGAACTTCTTATATCTAACCTGCACTTCCCCTGTTTAAGTTTAAACCAATTTCCTCCTGTCCTATCACTACAATCCCTGACGAAGAGTCCCGCTCCACTATTCTTGTAGGCCCCCTTCAGCTATTCAAAAGATATTTACTATTAATACCTCCAAAATACAAAAAGACATGCACAATTGTATTCTATATAAAGTTTATTCTAGAGATAATAGGAAGCCCTGGAGCAAGCCTTTTTTTTTTTTTTTTTTTTTTTTTTTTTTTTTTTTACAGAATTACCTTGTTACCTTTCATTTTTCATTTTTTTCAAAATTATGGCTGGGAAGAACAAGGGAGCTGAATAATCCATGGTGTTTATAGGAAAAATAACCTGACAGAAAAGAATCAAAGATCAGGATGCACTTTAGCTTAAGAAACTACATCCTCAATTATATCTACTGTTGCTGTCTGATAAAAAATGTATTGATACAATAGAGAAGAAAAGGTTGAAGAGAACTATATCACTGCCTTGTATATATAGAAATTGAAACAGTAACAACTCTTATTCATTCTCACACTTTCTTCAGATGTTCCTGACCCTCCAGAAGCTCCCAAGATCAGCAACATTGGAGAAGATTACTGTACCGTGCAATGGCAACCCCCTAAATACGATGGTGGGCAACCAGTACTTGGTAAGAAGTGATAAAATACAAAGTCCCAGCCTTGCCTAGATTTTTTTTGCTACTGCTTTAAAATGGCACAGAAGCAGTCTCTATGTTTATTCACTCTAGGAAGGCTGTTCCTCAGAAACTAAGTACTCTGATATATCAAATCTTCCAACTGGTCTGGATTCTAGCCCTTTAATTTAAGGCAGAGAGTGCCCCCTACCCTGCTGTTTGAAAGAGAAATGAGCAACTCATTCAGCAAATGAGTTACCAAAGCACAAGGAGGCAATATGAAAAATAAAGCTAAACATTCCCATTCAGAACTGCAATTTTAGGTCAGTATCCAGGCCCTTGGACATACTGAGATTAGCCATCAGCTCCAGTTGCCTGCAGTCTCAAACACTCTTACAATATATGTTTCTTTTAGAAAACAACTTCATAATTCAACTTTATATACAACCACACACCACAGGTTACAAAACACTTTTCAATCATCTTAATGACCTTAAAATCTGTGCTAAAAAATAGAAAAATGTCAGCATGTGATCCAGGAAATGCACAGAAGCCATCAAGAACATCACCAATCCTATTTTAAGTTCTCAGCAAAGCATGGTGAGGTTTAGATAAAAATCCCCATAATCCTCAGAAGAAAAAAAAATGCAGAGTTGACCAATTTTAGGGGAAAATTCCTCTGGACTCCAAAAGTAGCAACTTGTTTAATAAGGATCACTGGATTTTGAGTTTCTTTAAAAAATAAAAATACATCAAAAGCCCCATGGACTGCCAAGGGGAAAATAAGGCTAGAAATGTTCTAAAATTCTTTTAACTCACTGCATAGTGTCTGGCAGAGAGGAGTCTGGATTTGCTTTTGGATAATTGGCCTTCATTCACTTCCACAAGAACAGTCTAATTCAATTCAACAGAAGTTGTCTGTGCAGCAATAAACAAAACAATATTGGGCCAGTCCTTTCTGGTTTCATCTCAGTTGACAGGAATAAGTCAATTTAAACTATTTTGTGCAAAGTTATATACCAATAGCTGTCCCATTACCACAGCCAAAGACACACACACCCCATCCACTGTTGTAGTTTTCAGGGCAAATACTTTTGGAAATTCTTCATTTTGTTTTCACAAAAGAAATTATTTGTCAATAATACGTCAATTTGTCAATAATATGTCAATATGTCAATTATATATCAAAAGAACTATTTTGTCAATGTTCCATTATTAACCCTTTTGCCCTACATGAAGAGATTTCAGGACTGTGCTACTAACAGAGCTAGAATAAAACAACTGTGTATGTGTGGGGTGGGAAGCAGCCAAGATGCAGCACTATCCATTCAAACAAAGCTTTAAATCAAGTTTAAAAGGCAGGGAAAAAGACATATGCATTCTTATTTGTCTCCATATTGTTACAGATGGCATTGTAGGCAGTCTGCTAAAGTCTTTATTAGCTTTATCCAATAAATATAGAAAAGAAATTCACACCCCATTTTCCCTGTTATGTCAGCCTTTCATGATGTCTTGTGTAATTTTTGTATTACTAAAGCATTATCTTTATCTATCAAACATTCTGTGGATTTGGGGAACTAATCTGCTTTACCAAATGTCACCAGCAGTACTAGTATTGCCTTTTTGCCTCCTTTTTACTTTTGTTTTTTTTGTCTGAAATTGCAATTCTGTTGTAGCCCAGGGAAGAAGTGTCTCAGTTCCAGCAGGAAACACTGCATATCTAAAGCAGCAGAAAACCAGAAACTGAGTTGCTGAAGGTTCTCTCTGTCTCACAGACACCAATGAAGAGAGGAAAAAAGCAGGGATGTGTCAAAGGAACCATAGGTTATTTGCTTCAACATTCAACCCCATTTAAAAGCTACTGAAAACAAGCATGCAGGAGTAAATTTATACATAAGAAGTGATGATATAACCTGTCAGCTCACAGGTACTTCCACCACTCATTTCCCAAAATAGTCTGTAGACACCCCTCCTCTTGTTAGTCAGTGTAGACAGGGAAGGCTGCTGATGCACGGTGGCTGTGCCTACATCAGGTCAGCAAACATGCCTATCATTCTCCAATGACCCATTAGAAGCTGAAAGGGTGAATCATACTTCGCAGGTATACCGAAGGAATATGTTTAGGTTTGATAGCCACAAACTTTGTGAGCAGCAGGGATTGAATCACTGATCTACACAGCTCAATTCTTAAGTCTTTACAACATGTTTGCTATAGATTTATACTATTGTAGCTGACCCTTGTTATGGACATTTCCTCTGTAGACTACAGGGAGAAACAGACATACAGTACATACAAATAGCATGCAAATATATGGTATGTGTAAATCACTACTCAGTGTGTTTTCTGATTATTCACTCCACAGTTAAAAGATTAACAGATTTTAAACCTAAATTTATTTGAAAGAAGTCTATGTGCAACACAGTCTATATGTCACATCCAGACATGCTATGTGCAACACAGAGATGCTGAGAAATCTAATATAGCCAGATGGAAAGAAAAAGTTGATAATTCCTCTGTAGCAGGTCACTGGAAAATAATCTATACAAATGTTTCCAATATGATACAGAACTACAGGTATATATATCTAGGGACATATACTAAAGTATATATATGATATATACTAGGAATCATAGATTCATCTCCCAGTTTTGGGAAGTGAGATGTTTGTCTTCTAAACTGATAACCCAGCCTGGCATATCATTCTGAAAAAGAGCATGGTAGTGTGGGGAAGTCTGTGGATGTTGAGAGGGAAGGGTGATACACAAAGACCTGGATTCTGTGCACACCAGACTACATCTAAGCTATGCTACAGATTTGTTCTGCAGTGCACCCAGCTCTCTTGGTTCTCTGTAATCATACATGTTCACTTTCCTTCCCAAGGGAATCGGAGCAAGAAAAACACCGCATGGCCAGGACTCACTTTGCTAGAGGGCTGAAGCAGAGCTGGGATCTGCTCTGTCTGGGAAGCACTTTTCTATTTCATAGAATCACAGAATGGTTTGGATTGGAAAAGACCTTACAGCTCATCCAGTTCCACCCTCCTGCCATGGGCAGGGACACCTCCCACTAGACCAGGTTGCTCCAAGCCCCATCCAACCTGGCCTTGAATGACTTAGCCACAGACACGAAGATCTAACAAACCAAGAAACAAAAACAGAACTGTCAAACTTTTCTTCCAACCGATTTTTTGCTTTGGGATTTATGCTGTTAGCCAAGATTAGTGAATTGCAGCAGAATGTAAGAAATTAAATTTTTAACTCTATGTCTCATAGAGTTAAAGGCATTTTCATTTAAAGGCAATTTTTCCTCCAGTGGAAGGGCTTTACATTGAACTGCTGTATCTCACACATTTCTTTGCCATTAAGAGCGACTATGACTTCTTGCCAAAAAGTATTTACCAATTAAACCAGCTCTGATAGTATCCCTATTTTGCATACATCTAAATACCTTAATAGTATATTAAAGTATACCTGTATAGAATGCAAAATGTGCTTAAAGCCTAATATCAGAATGATTCTAAATTGCTTCTACTCTGAAAAGTATAATTGTTCAGGTAAGAATGTCAGATAAAACGGAAACACTACAAGAGGAAAGTGCAGGGAAAAACCAAGATTTCACACAATTCAGTTAGACATTATAATTCTGAATCACATTTGGCTCTTTCATGCCATTGGAAAAATATAAATCAAATTTAGAAAGGTGATTTTCTTGATTTTCTTTCTTCCTGCATGTGAGAGCAATTACTTTACATTATAAAAGCTGTTCTTTCCAGGATATATTTTAGAAAGAAAGAAGAAGAAGAGCTACCGATGGATGAGGCTGAACTTTGACCTTTTAAAAGACCTAACCTATGAAGCCAAGCGAATGATTGAAGGAGTCATTTATGAGATGCGGGTTTATGCTGTGAATTCTATCGGCATGTCCCGGCCAAGTCCTGCCTCCCAGCCCTTCATGCCAATCGGTGAGTTTTACCCCACTCTCTACTATTTCTACACCAAAACCAAGACAGGACAATTTTCTCCTCTTCAACTGCCTTTATACCTAAAAAAAAAAAGTGTTACGAAAGAGGGTATCACCCATCGCTATATTCTACATTTAATCAACCTTTTCCTTTGTAATTTTCCTCTTCTCTGTTTCTCATTCCTGTTCCTGAGAAGCACAGAGGTTCCAGTTTCATGAAACTGCTGATGAATTTGTAGTTGTTATAATTAGAGGTGTGAGTGTCAAGCTGGATCTGGAGAAGAGAACTAATTGACAGAAATTTCCCTGTCACTCTCAGCTTCTTCCATTCCTTTATGGGTGCAAATATCACACTATCCCACCCAGTACTCCCTTAATCCCAGCCCTCTTCACAGCTAAAAGGATAGCTGATTAAGAAAATATTTGAGGAATGATTTTCTATAAATAATCCTTCCCAACACTGCAGTGCAGTGTCTCCTGCAGTCCCTGAGCAAGAAGCAAACTAAGAGAGTCCTCAGGAAGCTTGCCTGCTAAAAGCTTGAGAGAGAAGACCCACAAAAATACAAATAGCTGGAGGTTAAAATGACCAGAGTTGCTAAATCTGCGAATATCAGTGAAGGGGGACATCCTACTGAAGGAGATAACGTAAAAGCAGACGATACACTGAAGGGGTCAGAAGGAAAGGATGAACTGCAAGAAGGGTCTCTTGATTCTGGATTTCAAACACACAACAGCTGGTCTGGAAAGGGAGAGGGCAATCAAAACTCATCAAGTGGAGCCACTGAAACAAAAGGTCCACAGTTTTCATGGGATAAGCAGAGTTTTATTGATTAAGGATAAAGTTCACACTTACTGCTTCAGAGAAGAGGTTTGGGGTTTTGGTCGTGTCCTTTGTGGTTGTGTATGTTCCCAACTGCCTTTGCCTCCTGTGTGCTGTTCACAGTCCTTGCTGCTATTTGAATATGAAAAGTTTTGACACAGCTACAGAAAGGAAACTGGGTGATACTTTTTTAATTTTACAATAACTTTGGAAACTAAGATCAATTTCAACCTGTTGCACAATTTATAAATCTGTCATTAACTCAGTTTATATAGAAAATATTTCTAATATTTATATCTGTTGTGTATATTTAAAAGATGTTCAGTTTATAATCCATATACACAGTCTGCCAAACATACATTTCCTGAACATGATTGCTTTTATGCCATGTATACCACATTTTATGTTCCAGCACTCTGAATGTTATTGTATAAAAGTTATCTTTGTTTGCTTTTTGGAGTCAATGGTTTCACAGGAACATTTGTGTATTTGGGATTCTCCAGTAAGGACCTTTCTCCATTGTTTTTGAAGCAGTTAACAACAGTCATGCTTAAGGCGACTGAATTTAGCTGGTAGTCCAAATTCTGAATTGTGCGTTTAAAAAGAGCCGCAACACTCCTATTCTGTAAAGATAAGAATATAGGTAACTGAACTGAAAAGTTTTCAGCCCTGGAGAATTTTTCTCCAGGTTGTCTCTGTTCCAAATGCACAAATCAGAAGTAGTGTTCCTGTAAGCACACAGGCATAACTTGGGGTTATTTTCTCCACTGTTAGAGGAAAATGAGTGAAGTCAATTTTAGTCACTAATGAATTTGGTCTTCTGACTATGCGCTTCTGTGAATTTTGTCTGATGACAACAGGGTGTAAGTACAGAATACAGACTGTAAGCAATTTTTATTTCTAGACTTTTTAGCAGAATTCTGCTGGCAATCTGACTCCCTTCTACAGCGCTTCTTTTTTCACTGCTTTTACTCATAAGGGAGAATACATGAATAGGAACTACTATCTTAACCCCTTATTCCCCTCTCTGTTATAGGAATCTTATGCTCCACTTCTCTTACATGATCATCTGTTACATGTTTAAACTGCTATATTTATTTTATTTACATAGATAGCACTGTGTAATTCAGATGCTGATCATTCCTGTAGCCTTTGAATTCTCACTTGTTACAGTGCTATTTCTCAGAATTTACTTCTATGTATTTCCTTATAGCTCCTCCAAGTGAACCAACCCACTTTACAGTGGAAGATGTTTCTGACAGCACTGTCACTTTGAAGTGGAGACCCCCTGAGCGAATTGGAGCAGGGGGATTAGATGGATACATTGTGGAATACCGCAAAGATGGATGTAAGTAAGCATGAGTTCTAGGCAGCAGCACCTGATCGTTATTACAACTGCAATAACTTCACTGCAATATCCCAATAAATTAACCATATCCAGTATAATTGAATTCGAACTCTAATCTATGACTAACACCATCACCAGAGTCACCACATGACTGTAAAACCACAAAAGTCACCTCAACCATAACATCATCCTCACAATCATCATAAAATTGAACACAGAAAAGTACCACAAAGCAAACCCTAAACAAACAAAACACAAGCAGTGCTGTTCCAGTCACTACTATATTTTGTAGCATCCAGAAATTGCATACTCCTTAAAACCAATTTAATAACAAGACTGTATTAACATAAGTCAAACTTCCAAGTTAACTGTTCCCTCATTTCATTTAATACTTGTTATCTGATAATAAGGAGTACAATTGCACCTGCCCTGGTTTCAGCTGGGATAGAGTTAATTTTCTTCCTAGTAGCTGGTGTAGTGCTGTGTTTTGTCTGAGAATAACGTTGATAACACACCAGTGTTTCAGATGTTGCTAAGTATCGCTTACCCTGATGAAGGACTTTTCAGTCTCGCATGCTCTGTCACAAGAAGCTGGAAGGGAGCACAGCCAGGATGGCTGACCCAAGCTAGCCAAAGGGATATTCCATACCATAGAATGTCTAGCTCAGTATATGAACTGTGGGAGGGAGCTGGCCAGAAGGGGCCATTTGCTGCTGGGCAGCACCATATCTACAACACCAAATTTACTGTGATGCTACAACATAATATATCAATCATAGAAATCAAACAACAAATTTATCACTTCAATCATGAAATTTAGTCTGACATAAAGCTCAACTGCCATATAATCTAAAGTTCAGGCTTACAGGGTGTAATTTATCCAGAAATAGTTTACAGTCTTTAATGAGGCAGCATCATGCAATTACTGGAATCCCTACAACATCTTCACAGAACAATGATTTTACAGTTATTCTTCTGTGTCATCAGAATAACTAAGGAAGCCCCAAGTATCCTGTTCTACAGTACCAACTGAGAAGTTAATAATAAATTCTAACAGTTATGTGCTCTGATTGTTTTCAGTACATGTGGCTCTCACCAATTCCTTTGGACACCCACAGGAGATACACTTATTCCAAGAAAAAAATTAAGACTTCAGTTTCTTGCTAAAAATACTTCAAAATTCTCTCTCCCCTAATGAAAATAAATTTAGAGAAAACCCATAGCTCGAAGCTTTATATAGCAGAATGCCAAAGGAGATAGCCAAAGATTATTCCCTTATCTTTAGCTATTTTGAATAACAAAGCGCATACATTCCTTAACTTCACATGTAAAGGTATCTTCTAGATCCAGAGTTCTCTTTCCAGGTTAGTTTATTCCGTCTTAATGTAGTATTGCATGTTAAATCCATTTTACCCCAACATAAATTTACTTCCAATTGTAGACAAGGCATCTGTTTGGAAAAATAATTATTAGAGTGTGTAAATCCTATACTTGCAGCTACAGAATGGATGCCAGCTCTTCCTGGCCTAACTGAGCGCACATCTGCACTGATTAAAGACCTGGTCACAGGGGACAAACTTCATTTCCGTATAAAGGCTGTAAATGTGGCCGGTGAGAGTGGAGCAGCAATAATCAAAGATCCTGTTACTGTTCAAGAGATCCTGCGTGAGTATCTGGACTGAATAAATCTTATTCATCTATTTCCTTGGGTCAAAATTCTGCTTTCTGAGAATAACACCCAAATAGCTCTTTCACTTTGACTTCTGATTCTGAGAACTTGCTATACTGCCCAGGTCTTATATTTCTAAAGCATAGCTCTTAAAGCAAAATTCTACTTCTTTCAAAATCTGGACATTTCACCACTTGTAATGCCAATGTCAGCATTTAAGAGACATTTTCTTAATATATAGCTCTCTGCTGGAAAAGCGGTTTTATTACTGCAAAATGACAGCACTGGCTTCAGCAAGAGATCTATTGAAATAGAAGCAGTCATCTGCAATTGTCCTGGGTTATTAATTAACACCCTGTGTATCACCCAACAGCAGCAGATTGGAATTCATTTGACTGGAGTCCAAAAAATATCACAAGCTGCTAAGAGTAGAATCATCAAACCTTGACTCGCACCAAGTGTCTGCCAGAGTCTCACTGACGGTAGAATGACTGTAAATGAAATGAAGTTGTAATTTATCTCAAAACCAAATGAACATGAAGGCAGATACTCCAAGTGTATGTTAAGAAATTCTTTCTGCAAATGACTAGGAAAAGAATAAGAAACACATGGAGAACAAAGAAAGCTTTCCAGTGAGGCAAGGCAAAGCAGGGTCTAGATGAAAATATGTGCACTGAGTTCCTCTTAGTGAAAAATAGGCTGTTACAATGAGACTCCACTCCTTCCACATCAACAAAGGACCAAATGACTGTAGAAAGGTGAAGGAAATCCACAGATTGCTCTACTTTCTAAGTCCATAAACGTCTGCAAATGCAATTTACAAAGAGCTGCAGTATCAATACAGCAATAGATTAACCATAGTCTATAATCACTTTTTTTCTCCCACACACCCTTTGTGCCATCCTTTCTAATGAACTGATAAAGTTCTCCAAAGAAACAAAGTCCAGATAAAAAGATCACATCCAATGGAAGTCACCTGTGTTTTAAGTAATATTTCAAATTATCAAAAGCTTTGTGTTTAATGTACTAACGCTTAACTGCAGAGCGCCCCAAAATCTGGTTGCCACGTCATCTCAGGCAGACTCTGGTGAAGAAAGTGGGTGAGACAATCAATATTGTGATCCCTTTTCAGGTATGTATTGGTTTCTATTTATTTCTCAGTTCTTACCTGAAGTAGTTTCATAAAATCACAGAATGGTTTAGGTTGGAAGGGACCTCAAATATCATCTAGTTCCAACCCCCTTGCCATAGTTTCCCTTACGCAAGTTCCCATTTCTTCACTGCTTCAGCAGTATTATAAGTATGGCTGATTTAAAAAATCCTCTCCAATATTAAAGAAATCAAACAAAAAAACATCACTCTTCCTTCAGTCATGATTCCCTTCATAATCCCTCCTTTTGGGGAAGAGGAGAAAGGAAGTGCTGTAAGTAAGTGCAAGCCTCCTCCCGGCTATTGACCATAGGATGCATCTTAAAGACAGAGTACACAAAAGCATAGCAATTCAACCACGTACTCTTCTGGAGCCAACATACCTGTGTGCCTGCTCATTTCGGAAAGTCTTACTATAAAAATTAAGACTTTGTACCTCAACAAAGTATCAGAAGTGGCCCTATATGGACTCTGTGTGTACAGAAAGAATATTTTGAATATTAAAGTACATGAGGTCAAGGTGCGCAAAGCACACCATGCCAAGGGTTATCGAGAGTGCACTGTAACTATACATGCTGTGATGGCATGCACAAGGCTGACCTAACCAGTTATTCTGTCTTTGCATTTTGTACTGTATATATATATATTCAGCTGTATAAGCAACTATAATGACTATTTGTAAAAGACCACATACATTTTTTCAGATGCAAGACTAATATCAATCCAGTGCAAGAATTAGCATGGGAAAGGAAAAGGTTTTCTCAGCCACAGGAAAAGAAATTGCAAATTGCAGATGCTGGCTCTGACAGATATCTCCTTGGTAATAATAAACATATCATTTAATCTCATCCTCATTTTTATTGAGGAATCTAAAAGTATTGAAGAAACTAAAATTTCTCCACTGTTCAGGTTTGACATTTTCAAAAATGTAATGACTTCTTAGTGAAGAGCTTTGAAACCCTCATGTAAAAGGTGATCATAGAATCATATAATAGTCAGGGTTGGAAAGGACCTTAAGATCATCAAGTTCCAACCCCCCTGCCATGGGCAGGGACACCTCACACTAAACCATATCACCCAAGGCCTCGTCCAACCTGGTCTTGAACACAACCTCCCTGGGCAACCTATTCCAGTGCCTCACCACCCTAACAGGAAAGAATTTCCTCCTTATATCCAATCTATGGATTGGAGAGATACGGATGAAGATATGGATGGAGATATGCAAAACATTTCAGCAAGGGAGATGTATATGCACACATTACCTGTAGTCTTTTGTTTGGACAGTGCCATCAGGAAAACAAACAAACAAAAAAAATCTATATAAGAGCAAAATCTATATAAAATACATCTTCTGCCCTGTGGTGCCTGGGTTGCATGAAAAGTTACTTTTCCACAAAGATATATCTAATCAGTAAACAACTGCAAACCAATACATGGAGCAACTGCCTTGAATTGCATAACTGCACTACCTTGACATAACCACATGCTTACTGTCTTCTTTAATGTTTATCTCCAAAATGACTACAATGGCCCCTTCATTGAGGTCTAGCCACATGCAAAATTCAAAATCTGATATTCCCAAGTTGTGAAAGTCTTAAAAAAATTAAATAAACAGGTATTCTTGTGGCTTTGATGTCCGACTTGAAGAAAATTTGCACAATATTGACATGCTGTCCCATAAGCAGAGGAACTGATAGAGTTTTGTGCTTTATAGATTTGTGCCTTATTTCCCCTTGCACTGGTTTCGGCTAGGCTAGGAATAGTTTTCTTCATAGACCCATAGAGTGGTTTGAGGTGGAAAGGCCCTTAAGGTCATCTAGTTCCAACCCCATGTCATGGGCAGGGACATCTCACACTAGGCCACGTCACCCACAGCTCTGTCCAGCCTGGCCTTGAATATCCCTGCCAGGGATGAAGCATTTATCACTTCTTTGGGCACCCTGTTCCAGTGCCTCACCACCCTCACAGTAAAGAACTTCTCCCTTATATCTAACCTGAACTTTAAGTTTGAACCCATCAACCCTTGTCCTATCACTACAGTTCCTGATGAAGAGTCTCTCTCCAGCACAGCAGCTAATACAAGGCTATGTTTTGGATTCATGCTGGAAACGGTGTTGATAGTTTAGGAACCATTTAGTTATTACTGAGCAGTGCTTACATAACAAAGACTTTTCTGCTTCTCACCCCACCAGCAATGGGGTGCTTAGTTGCCAGCTGGGGTTAAAACAACACCCCCATATCATCTTCCCATCATAACCAGCCACCTCTTATAATTAGAGCAGTTGCATTGCAATATTCCCAAAGATTTGCCTTACTCCCCTAGGTAACATGTCCTCAGTTCTCCAGGCTGGAGAAAGTACATACAGTAACTAATCCAGAGCTTCCCTTATCCTGCCTGATCATTCACTTGTTGCCAAGCAAAATGGATGAAGACCAAGTCTTCCCTGGCTTTCCCTCAGTGGAAACTTTCTCTCTAACTGAAGTTTTGATATTTCACCCTGTTGTCAGTTTCTCAAAACTATACTAAGCTAATCTGACATCAGAGTAGCTGACTGACAGACAAATCATGTGATGGCATAAACTCTTGTCTCCTAAAAGGGAATTTGTCACAGTGTGGAATTCCAGCTACAGCGACAATTCTTAATACTGCGAAAGCTACTTAAAATATGCAAAACTGATGAGCTTCCCCCTCAAAAAAGCAAAGGGAACATTTCACTTCACATTTTGAAACAGGTTAAGTCACTGACCATTTCTTGAAGAAAAAGACTCAGTAGATATAAATATGATCTTCAAATTATAAAAAGAATATAGGAGAAATTACATAAACATGGGAATTACTGTGAAGCCTGAGCTTGGGAACACAAGCAGGCAGCACGTTAACTAAAGTGTAAGTCAGTATCTCTCCCTATTCAGTGTCTGTGCAACCCTGACAGTGACATCTGAGGTCACTACTTTGTCATTTAATGCTAAATTCTATTTCATGCCTTGTCAAGGCATCCTGGGGCAAATGCTATTTGCAAATCTTTAGATTAAAGTGTACAGAAAAGAACAAGTACAACATTATCACTAACCCCTTTTCTATTGAGTACATTAAGCAGGTGGGACATTCTGCTGAAATGAAGGGAATCAGCACACTCTTGTTTCAAAATTAACTACGTGGAGACATGATTGATGGGATATTCCGCGCTATTAGGGGATAAAATTCACAGTATTGCTAAGAAGTCATCTTGCCAATCATGTTTGTGTGAATATAAATATGTAAAAGCATTTCAATTCATTCTTCCCCTTCAATAAGCTCCCTGAACTTTCTCTGACGTGCTATTTACCCACTGTCAATCACTGTTCTCTCTCAGATTACCTATTACACATTGCAGAAATCCAATCCTATTAGATATGTATTAGGAACATGCTTTCTATCTGTTTATGCTTTTCACAGTCTATAAATATATGAAAACCAACACTATGAACACTTGCAACCTTTCACTGGCACTCACTGCACCTCAAAAAAGGAGGTGCTGTGACTGAACATATCTGATCAACCACACCAGAACACTAGCAGTACCAAAGCTTGATTTGTAATCAAGATACATCTTACAGTAAAGATAATGCTATGGCTTCTCATGCTCATTTTTGCCAAGATATTTAGGGCCAGTTCTTTGACTCACCTCATTACTCAATCCATCAAGAATTATTAAATCTTGTAATCAGTCTGAAAACCTATTTGGAAAGTAAGATAGAGTCAATTCTTGTCAAGTTCACCAATAAATAGACATGGGTATGGGAAAAATCCAAACCACCTCAGAACACCAAAACACATCCTTTTCCTTGTTCAAGAAATTCTACTATACCTTCTAGCTGAAGAAGGCAAGACATGTCTTCCTCTAACAGGTATTTGTACAGGTTGTATGACATGGGATCAGGCTGAAGGTACACAAACTGGACAAAATAATTTGGTATATAATATTTCAGAGCTACAGGCCTGAGGTGACTGTACTTCTTGGCAGAAAGCAGTAAGAAAATTAGTTACCAGATGGGGGAAATGGAAGATCCAACCCCACTGCTCATTCAGGGTTTATTAACAGCCCTGATGTAAAATCAATTACAATACAACTGATGACTTCAATGCCAGAGAAAAGAACATCTATTAAAGAAAAGCTTTCCTAGGTGTTTTATAAGTCCTTTAAGTGCTCTTTTGGCCTGACTCTAATAAGAAAAGGTTTTTTTCCAATACCACAGAAAAATAAAATTATACTCCACAGACTTACTGAGCAAATACCAGACAAACCTGAAACAAAAGTGCAGCAAAGCACAATGATTTCTTTTTATTCTTCCTACCTTTAGGCACCTAAACCATGAGTCTGAGTATGCTCATTTTCCCCTGTAGGAAATAGTCTTACAAGGAATGTTACAGACACCCAGTGAGCTAAGGAGCCTTCTAGAGGGTTTTCTCTGATGCTTACTGGAGGTGGAGGGCAGTATATGTTCTTAGACTTGAGTTCTAGGGCAGCCTGGCTACTGGCTTGGATGGTCTCATTTCCTCTCCCCACCCATTTGAGCTACTCCTGGCATTCACCTAACCCTGTGTTCCACTGTTTCACCATGTTAATCTGGCAGAAACTTAAAAAAAAACCTCCAAGTTATTTTCTGCTAGATTAACTATTAATACAGTTAAGAAATACGATATGGCCCTTTTCTGCTCTCTTGGGATTCTTGGTTGGACCTGTACTGCAGAAGTAGTACTCAAACAGCATTTGGAGAACTATTATCTAACAGTTTTCCTGGAAATGGCTGAATGACAGGGATGTAAACCACAGATGTAATCATCTTCCATGGGTGTAGCAACACTGACTGCTTAGGTTGACAGTCACCAAAACAATTTTTGTAATGCAGAAGGAAAGAAGGAATTACACAGTAAGTTTCACATCCAAAGACTTCAAGATTATAACAGTTTCTTTAAAGATCTTTAAAAAACCTGGGGATAGAGAATCAAATGCTTTAAGAAAGGGAGAAGGGAAAGAAAGCTAATAAACTCCTCAGACACTAAAGAAGTCTGTTACTTAATAATAACCAAAGCAAGCCAGATCAGCTGCTGGCTTCACCCATCCTGGTAAAGAGACCAGACCAGCATGAGAATATTGCTCTGGATTTGTTCCCAACACAACTTCAGTCTCTTCTCTAACTAAATTAGTATTTTGAGAGTTTACAATCTCAACTCCAGAAATTAAGTTAGGCTTTCTAGACTTAGAGATCACTAAAGAACAGGAAAAAAAAAAAAAGAAAAGGAAAATTGAAAGCTATGATAGCCTAAAAAAAAATAATTATTACTTCTTTTTTTTTCTTTTCAGGGTAAACCAAGACCCAAAATCATTTGGTTGAAAGATGGTCAACCTCTAGACTCCAAAGATGTGGGAATTCGGAACAGCAACGCAGATACAATCCTTTTTATCAGAAAGGCAGAGCTTCATCACTCAGGAGCATATGAAATCACTCTTCAGATAGAAAACATGGCTGATAAAGTTGCAATAGCAATACAAATCATAGGTAAGAACCTGACAACATCAAAATATCTAAAACAAAATAGCGGCCTATCAGAAACAATCCAAAGATCCAGCTGCCTCAGAATCCCTTCACCAGCAATGGTTAATAACAGATGACCAGAACAAAGCTCAGAGCAGGGCCAAGTGGACCACCTCATTTTCCCACTGTATTTTCCCAGCTTGGAATTATTTCTGTCCTAGAGACTTTTGGAGGGAGGGGGATTACCTGTGTGTTCCACAGCTCTTCAGAGATTTGTTTTTTAGTATACCTCTACTGTTCTGAGAATCAGAAATGACAGGACACAGTCCTGTGAATTTGGAACATTCAGGTTTAATGCCTTACTCTGTTAAGACTGTCTAGTTAGCTCGAGGCTTAGTGGAGGCTTATTTTCAATTATACAATTTCTAGTCTTTCCTAGAGTCATTTTAAAGGGATTCAAGGCCAGATTTTCAGTAACTTCCCTTGGGATTTTGTGAGATATATTGTGAGATCATCTCTACTCAGATTTCATTAATGTTGAGCCAGCACTCTCCTATTTCTCCTTATCACAGCTCTATTTAACATTCTCCATAACTGTTTTTATTTCTCCTTCCCCACATTTTCACACTGTCATCCCAAATTTCCTCCAGTGTATCAATACATTTTTAGAACATGTATTGTGGCACAAAAAGATTATTAAAACATAACCCTTGATGCTTTGGAATTAAAAACATAACACTGTATCCTGCTCCAAGTTTTATAAAGTAATGTTGGCAGAAGGGGTATGCAGTGGTGCCAACAGCAGACAAGAAAGGAGTAACAAACTGGAGCAAATATGTCTTAATGTCACCAGCTGCTGCTGCTCAAGAGGATGCTGCAGTTCTGCTACCACAAAACAAGTAAATAGCAGCTAAAGTAGAGTAATCCCAAAGGACTCAGGTAAAGGGGAGTAGTGCACCCTACACACCAAGCACCTTTCTGAAACTGGCTGCTGACTCTAGATTCTAGCACACCGCTCTGACAGCATTGTATCAAAGATCTTTCACCCACTGTTTGGTACTGTAGAGAGGCATAAAAGCACATGCATATGCCATTGTCAGAGTTATTTCCTATATAAAATGAATGGCTAAAAAAAGCAACTAATCTTATCACAGAGATTAATACAAGTCAGAGTTGGAGGGTAGGTATTAAACTTCTTACTTCTTGGGCAGCTTGCTCAACTAAAAGGGAACAAATCAGTTTTGTTTAAAACGCCTGTCCAAAAAAGAGAAAGCGTTTGTCACATACACAAACACTACTGCAAACAAGGCATCCATTTAGCAAATTTGTCTCTCTCTACCTTTTGTAAGACTTACCTTTAAAAAGCCTTACAAGTTGGGGATATTCCCAAATCCCAGCCTTCCTTAGCTGAGAGGAATACATACACATATATTTTATAATATAAATACTTTGTTATTTATATTATTCTCAGTGTACCTAAATGGCTAAGAAATTGCACTGAGGCAACACAGCAAGTAGGAAAACTGTAGTTAAAGATTTATTCACATCCATCCAAACAACACAAACTTCTTATGCCATTTTAAGGAGGAATTTGTCTCGTTCCTGCTACTAATTCTACTGCGTTGCCTATTTCTCAGTAGGTTTCACAAGAGTACTCAGAAGAGTATTAAGAGGGCATTTGAAAATGTCCCAACTTTCCTGTTTACAGCTTCAACTTCACATAAATGAAGTGCATTGCTATGGAACAATTATAGATTGCTATCAAGCTGTACTTTTTCCCTTCATGGGAGGAAATGACAAAGTTCTTAGATCTTGAACCAAAAGCTAAGTTTGTTTCTTTCTTTTCATGTCCCCCCTGCAGACAAGCCTGGTCCTCCACATGATGTAAAGCTTGTAGATGTTTGGGGATTTAATGCAGCCCTGGAGTGGTCACCTCCACAAGATGATGGCAATGCACAGATCTCAGGCTACACAGTTCAGAAAGCTGACAAAAAGACAATGGTAAGAAATAGCACCGAGTCAGTGACTTTGTGTGGAGTTTAAACAGCTGCCTGCTCTGCGAACACAGAGACTTGAGGAAAAGAGCTGAATTCATGACCCATTTGCATGTTCAAGGTGTCTTATGGCAGAACCTCAAAGAATAAAATCTAGAAAGAAGTAAAAGGCTAAGTATAGAAATGTATAGAAATGCCCAGTAGAGAATATAAAAAGAGTCTTGGCCTTCCTGTTTCTGGTGGTGGCCGGACAGACAGCTCTACTCAGAAGGTAGAATTATAAATTTTTTATTTGGAATTCTATTTTTCATACATGCAGGGAAAAGCTGAAGGGGAGGGAGGAAGACTTAGACTTGAATTCAGATGTTCAAATACAAGGGTATATACTGGGAGAGGTATGTATGACAGTCAAACTGGGAAATCTCTTTCATGGAAGTCCCCATCAAGTAGTCACCTTCTGAGGACACATCTTGTATCAGGTTTCCCAGATACAAATAGGGCTAAAATGTAAAGAGTTGTGGGTTTTTTCTCTAAAAATGCAAGTATCCATTGATAGATGTGCACATCTATCATACCTAGTAAGAAAACAGATCAGTCGATCTTCATGGGTAGCAACACAACATTAGTTTCAGAGGTTAGTGTTAAATACCTGTCTTTTCCCTGTAGCAAGAAGGATCTGTTTGTACCAAAACTAGCACCATGTCTGACCTCTCATATCATCTTTCTAAACAGTGTAGTCTTGTTACAGGAATGGTATACAGTGTTTGATCACTATCGTCGCACAAACTGTGTAGTGTCAGACCTGATTATGGGAAATGAGTATTTTTTTCGAATCTTCAGTGAAAATCTGTGTGGACTGAGTGAAACTGCTGCAACCACCAAAAAGCCTGCCTATATTCAAAAAACAGGTAACACATTCTTTAAAACAGAGATCACAAAAGCTGCTAAGTACCAGGAGTAATGCACTGGTAAATGGAAAATACAGTATTACTAGACAGACCACTGGAGATACTGTCATTACATAGTAACTAGCACTCAGAGAGTATTTTAGCATCAAGAGCCTTTATCTAGGCAGATCTCCTGTACTAACATGAACATCTGTTCAAAAATAGAAGACTGTGTGATTAAATACATTATTTTCCTAAAATAATACAACTGGCGGGGGGTATATTTATATTCTAGGATTATAAGTTTAAGACTTCCCCTGCAGCCGTACGGCTTTCATATTTGTAACAGAAGCTGAAACCCCAAGACTGCCAGGAGTTTTTACTTCAACTAAAGCATTAAACATTAGATGTGTTTTAAAATGAAGTGAATTTAAAGATTTGTGATATAAAAGCCATAGCTTCGGTGCTTCTTTAAATCATACAGGCAAATTGAGAGGCTGTACACAGGTCAACAGAACTGATAACACAGTTCTTAACACAGTTCTTACTAGTCTGTTTCTTTGAATTGCAGGCACCACTTATAAGCCACCTACTTACAAAGAACACGACTTCTCCGAACCTCCTAAATTCACTCACCCTTTAGTAAACCGTTCAGTGATTGCAGGATACAACACCACACTCAGCTGTGCTGTAAGAGGAATCCCCAAGGTACAGATTACATCAACTGTCACTGATATTGTTGCAACAAGCCAAGATGCTGCCTTAGAATTCATGCCAGTTCAGTGTGACCAGAGTACAACATGACTGTGTTAAGAAAAAGGCTTTTTATCTTCCCCCTCATTCAGGCTTAACCAGAATGCCTGGTGCCAGCATTTGGGGGGCTGTGCACAGAACCAGTGGGCAATACAGTAAAGGAGACAGAGGAAAGGACAGTCATTGCTTACGGTAACATCAAACCATTGAAAATGCACCATGTGGACATAAAATCTACTCATTAAACAACAACAAAAAAGTATCTGACAATGTATATTCTCTTCAGTCTTGCAAGAAAACAGCAACTAATGTAATCTCCTCTTCCACTGACACAAATAATGTGTAGGAACACCAGTATGTCAGTACATCCATAGAACTTTTTGAGAGTCTCAGCTATTTTACAAGACTATCTAGAATAAGACCTGCTGTCATGAGACGTTTTGGGGTTTTTGTTGTCCCCCGTCCCCCCCAGTCTCACAGGAATATTTTCTCAGTCTAAATGTATTTGTTGAAGTCTCTTTGAAGAGAACAAAAAGATGTACATTTTTGTTAGTTGGGAACAAGCAGAAAAAAACTGTATCAGATAAGAGCTAAATTTAGGTTTCTCAAAAAAGGGAAATATGCTTTTTGTCTGCAGTGAAGGACTTTACCATATTATGACATAATCTTGTCATAAATATAAATCAGTACAATCACAAAAAATGCAATATTCCTTTTCCCTTCCCCTTCTGGCTGCTTATTTCCAGCTCCTCTCCCTTTCTCATGCCTGCACAAGGATCTGATAGCTACATAGAAAAGCATGTAAGGTAAATATTCAATGTTTAAATTACACACCCCCCCAGACTACCCCTCCAAACAAGATAGTTTTAATGCAACCATTTGCTGCAGTTCACTGGATTCTGAAAGAGCTCCGGGCAAAACTCAAATATAAAAAGGCAGCATACCCAAGTAAATAGCTGCAAAAGAACAAGAACATTATAAAAGAAATACCAGCAACTCCAGGCAAAATCCATCCTCCAGTAGCTACCCCAGCTAAGATTAATCATGAAATGACAGTGTTAGTAATGATATTCCCTATTGGTTAACTGACCTTTCTGTGCATCTGTATCCACTTCATCCCGTTTCCATGGTTTTAAGATTCTAAGAAAACTGCATATTTCACAGCTGTTAAATACAGCAGTCGCAGGCTTTTGAATCTGAGCACACTGGTTCTTCCTTCCACACTACTCTGAAGCACACAAATGCATCCTTCAGTACATTTAATGCTCTTAAAGCAGCTTTTCCAGATACATTTCCGAACTTGCATTGCCCAAATTAACCTTAACAGAAAGTTTCTGTACCTAAGGCACAACACTAGAACAGGTCTTCTCCACAGAGAGTGGCTTCTATTGGTAGAGTTTTCCAATTCTGAACAACTATAGATTATCAAGCATATCTCGGATATGATCTGCATGGCATGAAAAAGTTAAGTTACTACTTCAATCACAGCCAATATTCATGCCCTGGTAGCAGTGTTGAAATAAAAGACATATACCAGAAACATCAAGAAGCTATAGAAAAAGCAACAAATATGTTGAGGCAGGAAAATCTCCAGCTGGTATCTTTAAAGAAAATTAAGCATGGCAACTGGGAGGCACTGAATGTATATCATAGGTCAGATACAAGTGATTGAGTAGATTCAAAAGCACTCTACAAAACAGAGCAGAAGTTTTATTATGGTGAAGAAACAGAGGATATTATGTCTGAAAGTAATACAGATGAAGGGAGAGATTGGTCTTCTACTCTTTAAAGCCTATTTCTTCACTATAGGTATTAATGAGCTTGAAATAAACAAAAGCAGTTGGCTTTATATCAGATTTTTCCTTTTCAAAATTTATTTATAAAATTTAAAGGTACATTTTTAGGTTTCTGAAACAAAACACAACAGCTTGAATTGGTACAGAGCATCTATTGCTCAGCCAACAGGATCCTTAGTCTGAAATTCCTTAAGTTGCTAAAGATATGCTAAATGGTTTGAAAAATCCTTTCCCAGCCCAAAACAACCATGGACCTTTATAACGCTTCTACTCTAATATCCTGGGCAGTCCAATTCCCATGCTGAAGCATTAAAATTTATTTTAATAAATAAAATCCTGAAGGAATTTATTTGTAGGCTGTTTGTGGGATTTTGTAAAATCTGCAATAAAATAGGGAACAGACCTACATTCTCTACATGCTATTTCAGAGTTAAAGAAAACACCAAGCATTTGAATTATTAGTTTCATGAGTTTGTTCTGACTGAGAGGTTCCTTGAGAAACTGTTAACACTGGTGCATAACATATAGCCCTCATAATGCATAAACGTCTGATGGCAAAGTTCTTTTATTTTCTACCTCCTATTTTAAAATTCTTCTTTTGTGTTCTTCAGCCAAAGATATTCTGGTACAAAAACAAAATGGATCTCTCTGGGGATGCCAAATACCGCATGTTCAGTAAACAGGGTGTGCTGACCCTGGAGATCCGGAAACCCACTCCCTTTGATGGTGGCTGTTATACCTGTAAAGCTGTTAATGAGTGTGGTGAAGCTGAAATAGAGTGCAGACTGGATGTCAGAGGTAATCAGATGAATCTTATGGATAACACTAATACTGCAATGAAGAAAGAATAATGGATAACTAAAATAATAATAATAATAATAATGGTAATAAAAAAATCACAGTTTCCCTTTCTCTAACCCTGACTTCTTTAGTGGTATGTAAAAAGCTTGGTAAGTACCAGCAAGATTGTGGTTTTCATTCTAAAATGTCAGGTTAGAATTAGGTTACTTGCTAGGTAATACAGGTCTGAAGGTGGATAATTATTACTCTTCTAACAGTATTTCTCAGGAAGATTCTTGGCACTGGAATAGAGGTCTACCTACAAATGCTGCATTGTGGATAATTTTGTTACCATTTATGTCTTACTCTGTAACAGAAAGTTTTAAATTAAGTCATTAGCCATTAGTAAAACATAGTTGATGCTACATCACAAACATTTTTCAAACACTGATGATTTTGTTTGTCAAAAGGGCAGGAAAAATGTCACACATTTATAAACAGAATGAGAAATACTAAATATTTTTGTTAAAGTTGCTACTATTGTATCTATTTGTCAATACAAACCTATATAATCCCACTTTAAATGCTCATCAAAACCAGAAAAAGCCATGTGACCTGCTTAACAGCCATTGATGGAGATGTGCCTTCAGCACAGCAAGCCTGAAGGCATTACTACACAGTACAGAGTTCAGCAGTTTACTCTGTGCGAGCCAGGCAGATGTACACAGTATGTCCTGCAGTGCTGGGCACTGATACCCTCATTGGGGTCATTACAGCAAGAAATTTAGTTTACACTATTACAATAACAATCTCAGACTAAGCATTCTGAAACGTCCAGATAATCTGTGCAGCAGCAGTAATGTACACTACAACCAGTCCAGTGGCTAGCTCGGCTATTTCTTTTCAGTGCTAGACTGTACATTGTAGACAACTCAAAGTTTAATGAAGCTTCGTTTAGGAACATTAAATCTCCTTGGAAGTATCAGATAAAAACAACTACTATTTTCATATTTCAACTTCAGCACCAAGTCTCAATTTAAAATTAGCATCTTTTAACAACTGATATCTTTGTTTTTCTTTTTTCCATTCTCCAGCACCTCAGTAAAACTCTGAATGTCAATTCATCTGCAAGTCAAGGTATGAAACAAAATAATTTGGCTCAATAAATGAGCAACAGCTGCTTGGTTAGATATAAGATTAAACAGTCCTTAGATATTTTAGAGACTTCATGGAATTTTTATAACGCTGCCAGGGGGTGTGTGTTTGTTTTGATTCCTGGTTTCTCAATAATCATACTAAGATCACATTCCTGTGAGGTCATTTATGTGGCTTATTTTCCAGTCAGGATTTCCTGGGTGTCAACATTTAATACACTGTGCCAGTGCAAAACCCCTTCAGAATAACAAAACACTTCGTTGACTTTTTTCCTTAACTCACTACAATCACTCCTTCTATGAGACTGCTATTACTGTAGAGCTAACTAGCAGCAATAATCCGTGTGCATTACTTTAAGCAAGCAAGCAGACTTAAAATGACAATGCATTTAGAATGTACATTTTAGACTTGAAAAGAAAAAAGAATGAAATAGCTGTAATCAGCAAGAAGGTAATGTATTTGACAATAAATCCTTGTCCCCATTCTCTGTCTCAGCATTGGAGCGGAACTTGAAGAGAACTGAAGAAATTAATGAAGGATAATGTCAGTTACATTTAGGAGTCCTCCTCATCTTAAAAGTCATTTAATAGATGTGTACTAGTCAGTGTCTTGTAGTGTCCTGCTTAATCAGCATATTTTCAGACAGTATTTCCTCTTTCTATACATCTATTTTAGTTACATTGCCCCCATCTCCTTGTGAAGAAATTCAGGGAAATCAGGATGAAACTTCCCCCCACTATTACAGACATACAGAAAAACACACAAGTATTACAATTACATGCAAACCCAGTCCATTCCTAATGTCTTAAATGAATGTAAGTTCCCTGCTTCTACAGTTCACTCCATTTTCAGAATAATGAAAGAGTAACAAACTATTTGTAATATTTAATCACCTTTCATTATGCTGAATAATCTTCATTTCTACTGCTTTGTCAGTGCCTGAAATATTCACTTCTGTGCCCCTCAGCAGATCTTTGCAGAGCCACATCTGAAACACACCACCTGAGAATTTCTGGCTAAAGCCACTGCTCTGCTTTATGTAGAAACTAGCTTCTTTGATAATTACTCATTACTGGTTTTCTAGCTTTTTAAAAGACACCAGCATAGAATTCCAGTTATTAGATGTTTCTGCAATCATAGACATTATACTAACCTACAGAAGGAATTTTGTACATCAGATGAAGCAGTGAAAGATGTAGCGAAGATTATTTGCACATAAAAGATTTTAAAACACAAAAGTTTGTGATGAATGCAGTGAACACTGTCATCAAATACTACTGAAGGCTTTGAATGGTACGTATGTATTTTGGCAGATAACTGTGTCTAATCAAGTCACACAACAGCATTTCTGGCTTCTCACCTACTAGTTGGAATAGTGTTTGGGGTGGGTTTTTTGCACCTGCACTAGTATTTAGTAATTTCTGGCTGGAAAGTACTTTTCCATGATCACACTACGAGAGAAGGTGGGAAGATGAAATTAATCCAGGAAGCATTGCTTTTGGAAGAATCAGCACAAAGGAACTGAAGTAATACTATTCCCCTGCCACCAGCATGCCAGTTGAGATGGGGAAGCGTGTCTGACACAGCGTGTTGCTTGTATTAAACAAGCAAACACATCTTCATAATAAAAACACTGATGATGATCAGACGTGTATTTTGATTACTTTATTATGGTATCAGAACAAAGAAGGGTATTCAGCTAAAACCAAAGAAACTTATCCAAGGTTAATATTTGTTAATTGCAGACTGCCCCACTGAAGTCCTTTCAGTAGTTTCCCTAAGACAAAAAACTGTTATCACTCAAGATATCAATGTGAAGAGTATATGTAACTTAAACAAACATAACCTCTTCAGGCCTATTATTGCTATCCAGTTAGATGTGAAATTGAATTTAACTTTTGATGCGAAATTGACTTTCACTTTTGATGCTACCACAATGTCAATTTAAAACCTATCAATTCACCCTCCCTGCTGCCACTTCAGTGTCTGTGCAGTTCTGTCAGACAAATACTGTTAACTATATACTAGGAATAGAAATACTTAGGTGCTTTGAATTAACACATAGAAGACTTAGCTGAAGCACAGGGATGTTGCAAAGCATTACTAAAGATGCTCATACATCATGGAAACAGTCAAGCTGACCCAGTGCTCCACCTGAGCCAAGATACCACTTACAAGAAACATCAACCCCAAGATATTAAGACAACAAATAACACTTCTGGTACTTCTACTAGCTCAGTCCTTTCAATGTGGCATTGCCAGCTAGACAAATAAACCCTCAGCTGACACTGTAGCCCAAGACAGCACATATTTGCACCAGAGCATCAATTCTTCCATGTTCCATCTTGTATTTCAGCACTGTTATGTAAATATCATAAGGAAACAATGCTTCCTTGCTCCCAACAATGGGAAGCTTCACTGACTACTCTTTATGAAAGCCACAAAATGGACTTAAACTATAAAATGCAAGCAAAGCTTACCAGAACTCCTCATTGCCTTTAGTTACTTGACATTGTCTCAGTGCTCAAATCCCGACTGTTATTCTGTGAGCAGAAAATGACAGCAAAATGAGCGCATGGTTGACCAGTGCTTCACAAAATAACAACATAAAGAAAAAAACAGTGTATGAAACCCAGAAGAAAAATAAATAAAAAGCCAAAGCATAATATACATTAAGAAAACCATGTTTTTAATTGCGATTCTAAAATTGAGATACCCTCTCGAAGACGTAAGATAGGCTCCTTCAAGCCTGTATCAACTATTTTCTTACTTCCCAATCTAATTGCAAAACACTGCATAAAACTTACTTAAAAGGCACAAAATTGAGCTTCCTTCAGTATAGTCACAGCCTGAGCTTCAGAACAGTGATGGGGGTGTGATCGCCTTAAATACCAACACCTGGCTTTGTGGGTAGTGGCTGTAGCAGGTGTGTGAGGAGATTTAGGATGTGTCTCGCCGTGGGACCCGATTAGGATACCTCAGCACCACCAGCCGGCTGGCACAGCTCCCTCACCCCCTGTATCAGCATCCCCACCTCCGGGGCTGTTCTGGTTCCGCTCCTGCCAGGGCACAGGGCGTTACTCGAAGATGTACGGGGGAGGGAGGCCGGAGCCCGGTACCGGGATCAGACCCGGACCCTGAGGTAAAGGAGCGCGATGGCGCCCCCACCCCAGGCGCGACGTTTCCCGCCTAAACGGGACTTGGCTGCGGCCGCCATTGGTGCGCTCTGGCGTCCCCTCAGCGCCGGGCTGAGCTCGATGCCAGGGCGGAAGGAGAGCGCTTCAGATGCGGCGGGAGCACGGGGAGGAGGTAACGCGTGCCGGGGCTTACCCTGTGCCTCCCTCTTTAACTCGGGGGGCCAAAGGTGGGTGTGAAGTCACCGATGGTTCCCCATGGAGATAACCAGTTCTTCCCATTGCAAAATGAGACGTGGATCTGTTGAGGCTAAATAACACATATGGCCATGCTGAAGTCACAACAGTGGCAGCGTCTGGTGGAGCTTCTGTCACAAATATGTGACTATTAGGTTAAAACTAACTGGCATATCCATGGAAACGGATGCAGACCAAACACAGTTATCGCTTCTTTCCTGAACGTTAGATTTCTGACGGTTAATAGAGGTGACCCTAGTATTTCATCCAAAGCCACTGTAAATCCAGGTATACACTCTAGTACTAGAGCTACTCTTGCAGAAGGGATGCCAACTACTAAATACATTTTTATGATGCCATGGAGGGGTTTTGGTTGGAAGGGACCTTAAAGCTCATCCAGTTCCAACCCCCTGCCATGGGCAGGGACACCTTCCATTAGAGCAGGTTGCTCCAAGCCCCATCCAACCCGGCCTTGAACACTGCCAGGGATGGGGCAGCCACAGCTTCTGTGGGCACCCTGTGCCAGCGCCTCAGCACCCTCACAGGGAATATTTTTTTCCTCATGTCTTGTCTAAATCTGTATTATTGTACAAAGGTTTTCAATGCAGGATTAGGCAGATATTTAAGACAGCTTCAGCCCACCTCACCTGCAGGTTTCATTCATTCTAAGAAAGGATCATAGTGTTGGCTATTCCAAGGAAGACCTCCAATTGAGTAAGATGAATAAACATACAAGAAAACACTAGTTGGTAGCATTTTCTCCTTCATGTAGTGATTCAAATGAGAGCTGCAAGGGAAAAGATGTTGCTGGAAAACAGAAAAGTCTTCTGTTCCTTTTATCATAGAATTGCTTTGAAATAAAACCTTGAATGTGTTTAGAAGAGGGGCTTGTCACTAACACATTGTCTTAGAGCAGGTTTAGAACTACAAGTCATTCCTGTCTCCTTACGAATGAATTTTGTCTGAACAGTCTGATGAGATCAAAAATAGCCCCACTGATACCTTTCAAGTGCTTCCCAACCACAGAACTCTATTTTAGGGAAACAAAACCTGTCATTGAGATATCCTTTACTTGCCTTTGGGCAGGGACCCCACAGCAGTCTGCATAAGCAACACATCTTAAAACAGGTTGAACTGGTGAAAGTTTAAAAGCAACAGATAAGAACAGCTTCATTTATTAGGTCCTGATATGGAAAAAGATCATCTACATCTGCTTTCTGTGCCAGACAGAAATGCTTACAATAAGCAGCCCTGAAACTACAGTCATAGCTATGAACACATTTCTGTCACGATTCTGTATTAGGATAGCCTTACAAAAGACACATAATCCAAAACAGTGACTAATCCGATAAATATAAAATATCAGCAGATGTGAAAATGTATGGAAGTTGATATAAGGTGGAAAAAAAAAATGGTGTGTCCCTTTTTTCTTCCTCACCACAGATAATCATCTGAAGTTGATTTTACATTCATTATGGTTTATTCAACAAACATAAAGACTATCATACCTAGTTTTCATTGTTTTGCTTGGAAGTGTAAGTTGTGGAACCCAAATATAGGAACCCAGATCGCAGATGAATGTAATTTAACCTTCAGTAACTTTGCATTTTCATGCTGTCATAAAGCTAATGATTGCCCCAGTAATCCAGACCTATTCCAGGGAAGTGTGATCATGAGAAGACTAAATACTTATATAACTCTCAAATGTAGTTTTGTTGTTTACTGCTGGTTTTCATATACCAAACACAGTAAAAATAATATGGCCAAAAAGCCGGCCACAAAGCTTTTCTTCTGCTTTCTATGTCACTGCATGTATATGCTGCCTTAAAAAACCCAAGTATAGTAGATTTTGATCATAGGAAAGTCCTCCTAATTTCTACCTGGAAACAGGATTTGTTCTTCTTCACTGGTATAAGGGGGGGTTGGGATATATAATAGTAACATGCATTTACAAAGCATGATCTTTCCTCTTTCTCATTTTTGTTTCCTACAGCACTGAAAAAAAAAACAATTTAGAAAAGTCTTTAGGTTACAAGTCTATTTTTGGACAAATTTGTTTATTTCTAGTATCAGATTAAATGGTTAGGCCATTTCTAACCAGGAGATCAAGGAAGAGCTGCTGCTGGGAGCTGTCACATAACAGCAGAACTAAGACAGTGTCCTCTATAGCACTCTTCAGCACTTCACCAAAAATAGTGATATTGAAATGCAAAGGGAGTATGAGTGGAATGAGGCTGAGGGATGGAAGAAGATAACCAAGAGCTTAGCAAGAACAGGACAGGGGAAGATGACTATGACTGGAAGCCGGTTGAACAGACTAAGGAAGAGCATAGATCTGAGTTGTCTGGGCAAAGAGGCTGGGAGATGATGATGGTCAAATTGGTGAGAAGAACATGCGAAAATAAATGAAAAAACACAAAGGGAAACAGTTGGAAACATCTGATGACAAACTGAGGTGCAGAACTGAGCCTGGATGCCTGAAGAGAGTATAAGCCAAGAAATACTGAGGAAACGGCAACGAATCCAAGCAGGGAGATGGGTAAAAAGGGAAGAAGAGTGCACTTTTATACCCAGAGCACTGTGGATAGACTGGCACTCACAAGAGTTACTAAGAGAAACTGAAAAGGTAAAAAAGAGTGGAAGGATGAAAATACAGAACTAGAGTTTTCTCATACTTGAAGGAAGCAACTGTTTATAGAGTTCTACTGGTGTTTTTCCTGCCACCGTTTGTTCCTTTTTATGTACAGCTATTCTGGGAGGAGGGGATTTCTATTTCTATGTAGGTTCCTAAACCACGTTTATCACTATAGTAACTGTTGCAAATAAAAGCAGGACTGTTTGCCCCTGGCTGTTGTACGTATGATTCTTTGTTGGACTGATCCTTTAAAACAAAGTTAATGCTGGACATTTCAAAATGTTGTCCACCCACAACAGAAAATGAACTTATATCTTACAGTTATATTAAGCACATGTAAACAGAAAATCAACTTATGATTTTACTAAGCTTGGTGTAAACATTGAGCTGATCTTTATCATATCTGGGTACAGAATATGCCTGACAGAGGTCCTCTTACATCTGGTTTGTACTCAACTGCACTCAAACCTCATTTGTCAGCAATATCAAACTTCAGATACAGAAAAGATGGGTCACACGCCTACTGCTATTTAGAGCATCATCACATTTCTGCTATTTATTGTGAAATACCTTCTCTGGGAATGGCTGTAGGAACTCAAATCTGTTGCTCAAACTGAATATCCTACAAGAGCATTAAAGGGTAGAATGAAGCCGTTGCTGCTAGCAGAAGCAAAATGATAACCCTCAGGTGTTTGGAAATGTCTTGCCCTTGTGAGAAGCAGATGCCTCTGGCAGAATTGTAACTTCTGGAAGAGCAAGAAGCTCTTTGGCATTGCCTTTTGTTTGGCAAGGTCCTTTGCACAAAGCTGCTGCTTCTAGGTCCTAATCCCCACTTGTTTAGGAGCTGGAAGCTGTCTTTTGCCAAAATCTGGCTTGTCTAAGACTTGGAGTTCCTAAATCCCACTGAAGCTGAGCAGAAACCATTTTTCTTACAGAAGGAGGATCTCACTTCAGAGGCAGAATTTTCTGCCTTTGACCCATTTGTCAGTCAGAGGAACTGGGATGTAAGTATTTCTCTTTGTGAGAAGCTTAGAATCTATTTTCTGTCTAGTTCTGAATTCAGTGGTTACGGGAACCTATGCCTGACACAGGGGCAAGCTTTGCTTCCTTATTAAGAACCAAAAGCCCTCCTCTGGCATAAATATCTGCAGTATCTTTGCAACACCAAGGTTCCTAAGAAGGCTTAGAATCAGACCCATGTTTTTTTCATCCACTTTGATCACTAAGAAATAATTTTAGTTGGAATCAAAATTCTTCATGATTTACATTTACTAGAAATTTAGCTTTTGAATACCCAGATGAACTTCTCTGCTGTCATGAAAGTGTCAAAGTAGAAGGGTAGGGATTATCTGCAGTCAGGAAGCAGGGTGTAAGAAAATTTTACAATGATTTCCTTAAAGTAATGAACTTTTTCCTCCAACAAAGTTTTTTCCATATATCTTTAATAAATATCACTTAATAAGTACCATTGTTACGGCACTGATATTAAAACCTGTAATCTTTCAAATGTGCACCCACTCATATTAGAAACTGACTGCATTCACAAACAAATCAAAGGCATCTTTCTAGAACATCACGATGAAGACCTGTGATCCAAAAAAACAGATAAATTAGTAACCATCTTTAAAACTGCCATAAGGAGTAGTCACGAACCCCAGCGTCTGCAGAGATCACTTAACAATGTTTTCGAAAACCAACCTGCACAAACAAGTTGTAGCAGAAAAATAAACTTGTTGATGAGCAAACACTGTAAGTTTTAAGGCAAGTTCATAAAGCTTTGTCACATTAGTGACAAATAGCACAAGTGTTAAAGTAAAAAGGTTGTCATCTTGAAATACTTAAAACCTGAGGCACAGGCTCCTCCTAGTGGTAAAAACAAATTACTCCTTTTGTTCTAAGCCGCCTAGCACTAGTTATTATTACCTATTAGTCTTCCGTTTCGTTCTGGAAGCTTTAGAACCCTCAAAGTTCTTACTACTGCTAAGGAATTCCTACCTAAAGATCAAAATATCTGGGACATCACAAAACACTTGCAAATCACTGTTCCTTTTTTTTCCTCCAGGTTTTATGTACCTCTCATGATGACTGTATTTCAAAAGACTTACACTTTTATACCACTTTTAAATCTGATCTTCATTTGGTATGCCCAGAATATCACTGTGCCTTTAGTAGTGGAAACACTACACAGCTTGCCTTTGTCTCAAGTGAATACATACATTCCCACCGTCAGCAGGACACCCGCCAAGTCACCATCAGCATGAAAGGTTTTGTACACTTCAATTTTGAAGCCAAGACAGTTGCTCTCACCTAAAGACCAGCTCAGTGTTAGTGCACTTGAGGTTGTTGCTGATTCTTCTTTGCTACTTAACAAGTGCTGCAACTATTCAGCCACATGTTCTTGAAAAGTATTGCATCAAAAGGGGCAGAGGGCCCTTTTTGCTATCAAGTGCTTTGAAAGTCTTATCCTGGACTGAAGTTTCTCAGCAGTATAGTGTACAGAAGTTTATGCAATTTATGACTTTAAGTCACAGAAAAATAAACTTGAAAAAATACAGCTTCTACAGGGGGAGAAAGGGAACTGTGTATAGTAAGCAATGCTGTGCATTTAATGATTTTAAACTCTAATCTCCCCCTTATAAGTTAATGGTTTGAGTAAATTAATGGTTTGAATCTCCCCCTTATAAGTTAATGGTTTGAATATTAATAGGCCTGCTACAGTAATCACAACTTAAAAACTACAAATGTCTACCTAAGTGGGACCCAGTATTGCAGTAAATGGAACATCTATTGTAAGCCAAAGTGATTTAAGCTCTAACTGTACTTGTAATACAGTAGTATCAACAATACAGCAATTGCTAAAAATTCAGATATTCCTGTAAGAAGACTTGCAGTGTTGGAAGAAAAAAGAAAGAAAATAACAAAACAGGCTAATTTCAGGGTTTGGCAATTTCAGTTTTGCCTTCATATTAGGAAAGGATGAAAAATCCTTTACATGTTGCTTCTATATGCACGTGTGCATAAAAAGTCAGTATTTCATCAGTGTCTGTTCTCCCTAGTCATGTTTTTCAGACACCTTTTTAAAAAGACAAATCACATTCATGTTATGATACAAGAAAAAACAACCCAACAAAACAACTTTCAACTGCTTACGTGGAAAAAAAGTATAGATTTTCTACTTACAGTTTTCTCTTTTTCATTATTTCACATGTGTATGATGTATTTTGTATATAATTACATTAATTTCAGAATAAGTTACATCAATAGAAGAGGACAGAAGGAAGAAAACCAGGTGCTGGTTGAATGACATTTTATTTTCACATTCAGAGAGCTGTACAGTTTCTATAAATAGATGTGGTACTATAATATTTACATCATTTCCTCACCCATTACTAGTATATTCCATTCAAAACAGTAGATACCCTGACTAAGGGTTATTTCTGGGTGCATTTACTCATAATTTTATGTCAAAACATACAATACATCCGTTTGCATCAGAGCATTTTTTCCAGGTATTTTACATGTAACAATTTCTCTCTAGACAGTCTCTGCTTTGAGCATCCTGAGACCTTTCCAGACAAGTGCAGTTAGTTCAAGAACAAAAACAGGATGCAAAAAACATTCACATTCGGCCTACTTAAAATAAGGAATGTGACGGATAGTTTTAACTGCAGGAGTTTCATTATACAGTAACACAGGATTTGCAAGAAATACAGGCAGAGATTGGAAAAAAAGGCAATAGCTTAAAAAATCTGGACATAGAATAATCCTTTGGGTTTTGAACATGTTCACCAAATAGCCATAGGAATATCTGGTGATACAAACCCAGAGAGACATGGATCTGCCCGGTGCTTTTGTCAGTAATGTTTCCAAGTTTTACACTTCCTTACGCATTTTCTAACCCCTGCGATTAACTGCTTTTGGTAGTGCTTATATGCATTTGCCAGCTCTGCTGCTGGGATAAATCTATAAATATTACCTAAACTCGCATTTGAAAATCCACAGAATCCATGAGGTGGCAGGGGTTTTCACAATATACTGCCTGCAAAGTTTCTCTCTCCTTTTCCCACTGGAATACCAGTCATATCCACAAATGGACCAATTTAATAGCCAAACTTCAACTGTCACATGGTGTTTTAAGACTATTGTAACTGTTCATCTCTCCCAAAAGGATCTGAAAGAACTATGTGATAAGAACACCATGTTGGTGGTTAAAAATGAACAACACAGAAGGAAAACAATAAAAACACAACATTTAAACAACATGCAGGATCAGACTGCTTCCACTGTGCACACACCAGAGAAGCTGAAAGCAGAAGCCTGCAGTTGTAGAGTGATTAACCTGTAACAAGTGCCACTAAAAACAAAAAACATCCAAACTGAAGCCATTAGTCATCTTAAGAAAAAGGGAATTCCAACGGAATGGCCAGAATAGGTCACTCACAGCTGGATACTGATGCTCAAAACTGTCTGATTAACAGCTGATAGAAAAACTCCATAAAGAACGAATTCAGAAGGAGACTGAGCAGTGAAGTCTTAGGTTTTTCTATGGGGAAAGACTTGCAGGATCATACATAAATAATCAAGTTCTCATAGAAGACAATAAGGTGAGCTCCAGAAACTGCAGTAAAAAGGGGAATACTGCATTATCAACGTGCCAAAGGGTAGGTATTTTCCAATATCAGGATCAACTGGAAACTGGTCGAGGTGGTTTGCTTTTGTTTTCTGCCTCTTTTCCACGAACTGCAGCCACATAAGAGAAGAGACACAGCACGGAGTAGCAGATCTCATGAGCCTAGAACAATTTAGAAAAGGAGATAATGATATTCAGATGATCTAGTGTTTTACAAAATCCACTGTACATTTTGTATTTAGCTGCATGCCTGGCTACAGGCAAAAAAATCAGGGAAAAGTGTCCCATACTACCTTCTGATTGAGATGGATGGAGAAAAAAAGCCTTGTAACAACTATAAAACCTCCTTTGGGATAAAAACATTAGTTGCTTGATAGTATGATTCTAATAATTTTTAAGAACAGTATGCTAAGCTTGAAAGTTGGCTAGCTGGCTTTAGAAATAACCATCCTACATATCTGCCTTTGGTCTGTTGTATGAAGTTACATACTCATTTTTTTTTTCTGGGAGGGGTTGAATTAAAAGAGTCTACAACTAAACATCCAGTACTTTACCTTAACTCATGAGATGGTGGGATTCTTCCTTATTCACAACTAGCTTTTTATTCTCAAAAGTACAAGGACTGGTAATCCTTGTCATTGTTAACCAATGCCAGTAAATCCATATGTAACACAAGCTTTTTCTCTCTTTTTTACTTTTTAATGGTAAAAAAGCAACAAAACCACAACCCAACATTGCATGTTTCATATGAACAGCAAAGCAACTTTGTCACTGCCTTAACGCAGAGGGTTGCACATAGCATCATCATGATTTACCATTATTGCTTTTAAACAATTAAGTGTGCTATTGTTTAACAGGAAATCCCCTGTTAGCACATGTCTGGCAGCACAATTCAGTGAAGGTAAGACTTGGACTTCGTTTATATCCCAGTTCTAATATTGGCTGTTCTGGTGATCTTAAAAATTCTTGCCTTGTAAACTGACATTTATTACTTTGTAAAGGTAACAAGAATAACCACTTGTTTTGTTGTATTATAGTACAAGCCAAAACACTTGTGTAAAATATCATTAATTTGCACTAAGCTGGTTTTTCTTATTAAAAGATACAGCTATCTGCTTCTTAAATTACATATATTCTAAGCATTTTGTTCCTAAAACATTGCTAATTTCTTCAATTTTTTACTCTTGAAGGACTATGAGTTCCATGCAACCATCAAATGCATGTGATGCACTTCAGACATTAAGTAACTGAAGAAATTTCAGTTCTGATGATAACCACTTGTTTCTATTTCTTCCTCATAAATGCATATAAGCCTGATCATTGAACTATTCTGCGTAAAAGTGCTGACTACCAGTGTCAACTGCTGGTGTCCAAAAAATGCTATAAAAACTGAGCACTAAACCACAGCAATGGGTTTTCCAACATGGGAGGAAATCAATACTTCTACAGGTCTCTTGCATTTCAATGCTGTCTTTCAGGAGTAAATGGGAAGTTTTCATAAACTCAGTCAGCAATTGTTTTATGCCTGAGAACCAATCTCCCTTCTGTAGATTAAGGATTGTGTTTTACATTGTCTTAACAACTCTTACTGTGCTAAATTCATGCTAAGACCTTGCATCTTTATCTATCCTAACAAAAGCAACTGTGCTTTTTTGCACTACCTGTGAGTACTTCTAGTTTCATAGAAACAACAATCACCAATTTTTGTTGTCTTCCCTTTAGGAAAACAATCATAAAAGAGCAGCTAGTGTTTCACTGCAGTATTAGCACTGCAAATCCCGCAATCTCAGTGTCATTCTTTCAACACATGAAAACGTAAAGATATATCCTCTAAAGAACTACCAGAAAGCATCAGAGTTGACTCACCATTGGCGTCTTGTACTTGTGGCTCACCACTTCTTTAGTTTCAGGAACTAAAACCGGACGGGCAAGAGACAAAACAAAAAGTTCAAAAAACGAGAGGAAAAGGGGAAAGCAATAGCACAATGTTCCCATAGGAAAGGGAAGGGATGCACACAGACAGCAGGTGCAGGTACAGGGCACCTCACTATCCCTTACTTCTAGATACGCTTCCTTCTCTTCATTTATATTAAATATGTCCTTGAAGATACTGGTAATGTCATGATAAATTACTCAGGTTGGCAAAAATATTCCACTGTCTCTGTTTGGAAAGACATAGCAGGTATTTGATGGTTCTTAGAGACTCCAGTTTTTCTCATACTACTTATTCCTGCTAGAGAGCAAAATGAATGACAAAGTATGCTTAATGACAAAATATGCCTAATGTCTACTGTGATAAAACAATAACCAACAATTCCAGAAGAATCTGTCAGTATGTGATTCCCAAAGATTTTATCCTTCAGATATCTGAATCCTTCTCTGCTAAATACCAGATCTCAACAGAGGACACTCATTACAGAGGACACTCTGCAGTTAGTTACTGAAATCCAGAACAAAGAAAAAGAGATGAAAGAGAAATTTTCTGAACTGGAAGACTCTTTCCTAGTTCTATTTCAAGTTTCTCAAGACATTCTTTCTCCTGTCTCAGATGTGTGTGATGGTTGTTATTTGATATACTCACTGAAAACGGTCATTGCTTTTGAACAAGCTGGCTTAAAATAGAATACTCATTTCAGTCACACATATTCTTAAAATACCTGCTGATTTCTGTAAGACTTCATAGATAAAGATGATCAGGGCACTGATGAATAAAAACCAGACTTATTACCCAGAAGATTTAATCTTGTTCCCATGAACTGCCCCAGACTAACAGGAAGGAAAGAGGCAAAATAGAGCTGAATAAACTTTGCCTTTCATTCTCACTGTGGAACGCATAAAAAAGCAAACTGTAACCATCCCATTGGTGTACAATGCATCTGAACTCTGCTTTTGACCCACGCTTGGTCTACAAAGGTTGTTGTGAACAGATACCATGGGAAATCACCAGAAGAGAACAAAGACCACACTAAGAACATACAAATGGCAAATTTACAATGTTAAGATCAGTGGAACAGCAAGACCAACTGTGGGTACTTCCTTTTCCAGTATGGCTGAAATTTGCCATGAAATTTCTATGTCACATCAAAAAGATTAAGAACAAGCAATACAGAAATTATGCAAAACCGAATCATACCAGGCTTGTAGAGGAAGGGTAAATGTTTTATTACACATAGTACTAGTGACAAGAAAAGAAACAGAGGCAGATGAGTTCAGTATGAGTAACTAGGAAAAGTCCACACCAAAACCTATTCATGCACATGTCACCTTTTCTATGATATGACACAGCTAAACGCTGGAGAGGGGATGGATCACACTCTATGGGGCCAAACACAGGCAGTGCAGACTGGGTTGCACAAAGTCATCTAAACACAAATTAGTGTTTAGATGACTTTGAATTAGAATTAGTAGTAGAATTAGTGCCTACTAATTCTCCTATGTCTTGGTATGTCATTCTTGAAAGAAAAGCTAGTGAGAAGTACAGAATATGACTGTAAAAAGCAATGGTTTTGTTCATTTGTTCAATTTTCTCTTCTCTTGGGTTGGCAGTTACATTAAGGACTGAGAAACATGGGAAGCACACACCCAGGCTGCACTGCCCCAGTGAAACCAGTGACCAGATCTGGGAGGATAAGAAGGTGCACATCAAGCTACCTTACCCATTGGCAGCAGATGGTTCCAAATTAACTCCACATCACCAGGGGACAAGGGTGGGACTGAGGCTGATGCACAGCCAGCTAGGGTAGGACTTTTACAGCTGTGTAAGTCTCACTGCCCACTAGATAACATACAACTGTTCATATACTATTCAAAAAGCAGGAAACGAAAGCTGTAAGGACCTTGTGCCATGAGGGAAGGAGAGAAGGGAACCTGTGAAGTCCTTTATCATAGTTGAGAGTAGGAATAGAGGGAACAGAGAGCACCTAGGCAAGGTCCCTCCATTTCACAGTCAGTATAAATAAGTACAGTAATTCCAGTCGGGAAAAATCTTCTGAGAGGACTGAGGAAGAGTAAAAAGAATGGGTTTGGATTTATGCTCAGAGAAGTGAAAGCACTACTGCTGCAGAATACAAAAAGAAGAAAGAAAATAAAAAGAAAAAAAGACCCCAGCCTCGAATTAAGAGATTAGAAGCACTTCTAACATTAAGACATTCCTGATGCTGTTGATGCTAAGTGGATGAAGGGAGTAAATTATTAAGCACCATCCTGCAGCCTTTGGTCCTGTGAATGAAAATATGGCACTAGCATAGAATGAGTTCAGGGGACAACACTTTACCTGCTGGAGAATGAAGGTTTTCATAGCAGCGGCGGTGAAGGGACCACAAGAAAGTAAAGCACAAGTACGCAGCAGTAACTCAAATTCCAGAGGGAAGAGCCTTACATTTCCTCACTTACTTAAATCTCCACTTCCATTTGTGGGCAGCAATTCCTGAACATCTGCTTTGCATCCTGCTCTGAAATCACAATGCCAAATTTCATGCTGCCACCTAAAACTTTCACTCCCTGCTGTGCTATCACTGAACTTGGAGCATTTGTGCTTGGCAAAACCAAGTAAACCAGTCTTTCACTGAAGTCTTTCCCGCCAAGCTGAAGTATGCATGCTCACTGCTCTCTACCTTTCTAAGACTATAATCCTGCAATACGGAATCTGACTGCAAGGTTCACAATGCTTAACACAGCTAAATATCCTCACTTAAGAAATCCACACAAGTTATTGCTGAATGCTGTTCTTTACTATTAAATTAACATGTTAAGTTCACTTGAAAAGGACAGGTTGGACTATCTTCTCATCTTCATAACAGTTAAAAAGCAGCTCTGAGGTGGTCTCTCAACTGTGCACAAGAAGTTTCACCCCCTTGCAACATCTTTCTTCCTTTCTTCTTTCTGTTTATTAGCTGGATGAGCAAACTGTAAATCTCACTTGGTACATTTAAACTGGTTCTTGTCTGTGACCTCTATTTTGGGAGAAGGGTGTTTCTCATTTGATTGGTTTCATTTCTCAGGCTTTGCTTGTAGTGTCTAACTCCCAGTTTATTTTTAACTACTCCTAAAATTACCCTTTCATAAGTTCCATTATCACAATTTTAGCTTTTGCACTAGGCTTTGATTACAAAATTTTCTGTTATAAAGGTTCTTTTTCTTACAGTTATTACAGTCATTATTCAGAGGCTAAATACTATTACAGCCATCAACAGAAGTTGACTGGAAATAACTAAGTCTAACTAAACTATCTGTCTTCTTATGCAATATAAACAAACTATTAAAAGAAATACTTTTGAGTTAAACCTCCCCAAAATGATCCAAAAATTACTTGCTTTGATCCAAGTAATTTCTTCTAAGTTAAGGGTTTCAGAAGCTGAAGCCATTCTTTAAACTGATAGTATGGCTTCTGAATTCTCCTTTGTAAAACTCATCAATAATCTTTTACACCCTTAAGCAATTTCTGTAACTAGTAAAACGAATCAGGCCTGACAGGGTGAAAGTATGGTATCAAAGGAATACACAGCCATGAAGCCATAAAGACAACTTCTGAACATCTAAACTATTAGAAAACTTTCAGGGTTTGAATACACTGATCTGACCATCTGAACCACAAACAACATTATCAGAAAATGGGGGAAAATTGTTAAAAATTCAAATCCCAAACTTCTGGGAGATTAATTTATGGCAAATGACAAGTAAACTGCAATAGTCAGAAAGGCTTTATCATCTGACTAGCTTATAACTTTGTATCACCGAAAGGAGGTAACACATTATTATGGTCAGAGTCACTAATTTCAGCAATCTCATATTAAATGCCTTTCATATTCTAAGAGAGAATCCCTCAGCCAGAACATTCTATTCACAGCACCAAGGAACAACAAGTCTTGGTATAGGGAGCTGCTGGGTTGGATTTTGAATAGGGGCCAACGTACGGATGCTCATCTGCTATGGAAAGAACATTGTAAATTTTATCTTCTTTTGAAATGTTTCATACATAACACTTAAGACCTAGACAAATGTCTCACAGATGGGTGGAAGAATAAACCAATATGGTTTGGGGACTATTTCAAGAGAAGTATGTGGATCACTCCTCTGGAGAGCTGCATCTGAAGTCACTCATTTTGTTCAGACACTAGTTAAGTACAACATGACTGCCACTGACACTGAACAGCCGCAGGCAGCTTCTATGTTATAGCAATACCTGACGAAAACAGCACAAATTCTCTATTCTCCTTAACCTTTACATTTCTACTCTTTACCAGGGATGTTCTGAAACAAAAGCCACAGGATAAATCAAGTGCAACTTGACAAAATATCTTCTGCTCCGTACAACAAAATGAAATTCCACACAGAGCAAAGAGGAAGCTTTGCAATTAACAGTAATTCTTTGTAATGAAAACATAGTGTGTTAGAATCATAGAATAGAATCATAGAATAGTTAGGGTTGGAAACGACCTTAAGATCATCAAGTTCCAACCCCCCTGCCATGGGCAGGGACACCCCACACTAAACCATATCACCCAAGGCCTCGTGCAACCTGATCTTGATCACTGCCAGGGATGGAGCATTCACAACCTCCCTGGGCAACCCATTCCAGTGCCTCACCACCCTAACAGGAAAGAATTTCCTCCTTATATCCAATCTAAACTTCTCCTGTTTAAGTTTTAACCCGTTGAGAAAGATCAACTATAAATCCTACCTAAAAATGTGGTTTCTCAGATGAAAAAAGAACATACCACAGAAAATTCCTACACACCTCCAAGTTTAACCGTTTTCTTTGCTTCAGAAGACTCAAAACGTCATCTCTATTAACAAAAAGCACCTAGGCCACAAATCTTAATATGATGAAAATTAACATGTGAAGTTTAATGTTTAGTCACCCATCTCTCAGTTAGGCAACTTCTGTGCAATCTACATTTCTCTCCCATCTTTGAAACTGCAGTGCAGCTAAGGACTGGAAATTTGAGTTACTGCCATGTGAGTACAGACCTAATATCAAAATAATGTAATTACCAAATTCCTCCAGGACAAAGACTCCTCGCACAGTATTGCACTTTTTAATGTGATTCAGCTCTATGAAAACCTACAAAAACAGGAAGAAAAGTAACATCAAATTAGTCAGGTTGGTTTTGTTGGGGTTTTTATTTAAACTAAAAACCAAAATGAAACAAAAACATCATCACAGCAGATACAACCTGAAGTGTTATAGCATACACTACCAGTTCATTTACAGTTTAATATATAAATAAAGGGTGAAATAAATATTCAAAAGACAAACTTGCCACAATGCTAGAAATCAACAAATAACTTAAAAGTGCTAAGAAGCGAAGACAGCAGAAGATGAAGTACCTTCCGCTCCTTGCAGGAGGAGAAAGCATGGAAGAGAAACGAAGGAGTTAGTAACTCTGACATATCCAACATTGCTACCCCTTCAGGCACTCAAATGAGTTATTGCAAAAAGAATACCAACACACCTGAAATACAACAGAAGAGGGGGACAAGAAAAAAGCTGGCTCCCAAATTTGGCATGATTTGTAGCCTCTGATCCATCCCAGTTAGATTCTGCCCCTCCATGCATCCTCCTCCAGCATAGAGGGCAGGTAAGGGGCACTCTACTTCCCACCCTGACACTGATTCTCCTAACCCATCCAGTATTCAATTTAATCCAGTGAGGAACCTCTAATCTTCCTTATCCCTCACAGACTTGCCGTTTGAGACTTCTTTATTACAGTTTCTGATATATAATCTGCATACTTACTCTTGTAACTGTCTCCTCTGTCAGTACCAGTTTTCTGCTTTAAGCAGGACAGGAGAGTTGGACCCTCCTCTATCATTTGCTCACTTCACACAGGGCTGCTGCTAGCTGAGCAGTCACTCAGAAAACAAACCTGCTTTAAACTTACACTTTACATACGTAAACCCCAAAAGAAAGATAGTTGCACTGCACGACTAGGTTTCTCAGTCCAGAATGTAGATGCCAAGATTGCATAACCAACCAAGTTCTCTGAGCATATTGAGTTTATTCAATATCCAATCTATTTCAAGAAACAGAACAGTTCCTTCTTATGTGCACATCTCCAAAAAGGTCAGATCAGTACACAGATGGAAGAAGCTGCAGAAAGGAGTCAATTCCACATTCCTTTTTCCCATATACTTTCTTTTTCAATGCAGGAGAAACACTGAGAGTAACACTGCCCTATAGTTCAGTGTCTTTGTCCAGTACCCTAGAAAGACCCTTGCAAGTCTACATAACAGTAGTCTGGATTGACATTTTCGGCGCCTTGTACATGTCATACACCGTGAACTCAGGACCTTTGTTAAAAATGTTACTAGAGAAACTCTGTCATTTTGGAAAGAAGGGAAAGGAAAACTCTGCAACCCTCTGAATCCAGTATTAGCAACACCCATGCAGCCATAGATGACACACTCCCCAAGAAAGACAAAGGAAGTCAACACCAGAAATTGTTGGGTTTTAAAGAATCAGGCTTATCTGTATGGGTAGAGATCAGTAACTGCACCGCATACCTGAGCAGCCTGGCTGATTTTCAAATCAAAGGGATTTTATTGTTACTTTTATTAGTAGAGAACTGACAAACAGGCCTAGGCTATTTTTTGCTCAATATAAAAACCTAAGCTCCCAGTTACTTAGAAAATACGAAGCTTACTTTCTGCTTACATTCAAGGGAACATAACCCCTTCTTTTTTGTTTCCCTGGTCTTGCCCTTGTTCTGTATTCATTTTGTTGGTAAAAAAACCCTTATCTTTTGAGGAACAGTTACAAAGCAAACACATCAAAACCAGAACTTTCTTTGCTGCACTTCGCTTCCTTTTTCTGTGATGTTTTCTGTGAGAAATTTTTGCTAGTGGTCTAAAGAACAAAATTCAGGAATCCAATAGAAAGGCTCAAGTGAAACATTGGTTGTTTTATGCGGTAACAGTAAAGCTGCCTAAAAGACTTGACTGCCCCCAGTGCTCGGGTCTGAGCACTGTATTTCCACAAGAGGTATGAGTGAGATGGGAATTTAGTGAGTTTGTTACAATTAAAGTAAGTTAACCGTTTTCAGAAGACGTCTTGAGTTGATGGGCAATTCCTTGCTATGTCGTTTAAGGGACAGAGATGCTCTCTTCTCACTCAGTCAGAAAACAAGTGTAAAGTAAATAACAGTTACTTACCCTAGGGAAACTGTGGTTCTTCAAGACAGAGCATTCAGTGTGGATCCTACTGTAGATGGGCATGTGCCTGCTGCATTTTATTAAACTTCCATCTATTTTTGACACAGATGAATTCATAATGGGGACAGAATTACAAAGTCCCAATATTATAACAGAATTTGGAGATGTGAACTCAGAATAACGTGCCAATGCCACAGGGACACTCAATTCCTCCCTATTCCAAAGGGCTTCTTCTGATCTGATAGGCACAGATACAACTGAACATTTTTTCTTCTTAAACTGTCATGGGGAAACCATTTGTGAGTACTAAAGACAGCCATGGCAATCATGGGTTGGCCCACCATGCATCTAAGACATTTCCTGAAGGATTCGCAAGGTAGTAAGAAAGGATACACACTGCAAATCAAGAGCCTTCAAAAACAGTTTCATGAAAGCAAGCACCATTCTAATACCAAAGCATAATGTTCCATCTTTTCAGGTAGGACAGAACAGACTTAAACATTTATTTACGCCTTCTTTTTAAATAAAAAATTGGAAATCTCGGTTCTAAATGTTCTAAATGAATTATTTCTATGACATCCAACCAAGCAGAGCAATGGAAAACCCTTCTGTTAGTAAGCAGCATTGCTGAAAGAGTACTTGGAAAGAGGGCCTTACTCCATATACAGGGCCTGTATATGGAGTAAGAAGAGCCAGATGAAGAGAAAGCTGTGCCTGATGAAGTCCTGCAGGCATTTGTCAATTAGCCAACAAATTCCACAGACACAGAAAAAACCCTTTTAAACACAGAAATGGCTGAAGGATCCTGGGTTTCATCATGCTCATAGACATGTTCCGAAACCAACTGCCTTAGGGAGCAACTCATAAAATTTATAGGAGAAGTGGAAAGGACAATTCATCTAGAATAGCAGAGCTTTTATTAAGCAGCAGACTGGCTGATGAGTGCTAGAACAGGAATACAAACATTCTTTAGCTCCACAGAGTAAGGAAATTGGAGGGGACTTTTTCTTTAATAGTACAACTATCAGGAGCCCTTTATATAACTGCTACAGTTGTCCATTCTATACAGACCCTCACATGGCTGACTTTTGTTATCTGTCTAGACACTTTGTTTTGAGAAGAACAATAAGGATATGTCTTAGGCCCACTAACTGGTACTGAATGCCCTTGCCAGCTGCCGATGGAAATTTAACAGACCAAGGATTAAACATACTGAATACATTTTCCAGAACTATATTTGTTTCAATATCCATCTTAAGAAATGAAACTCATCTGGCTACAGCCACAGTGGGAAGGGGATGAAGAGGAGGAATAACCCTTCAGGGGGGGGAGACAGCTGGCACACTTCATGGGTCTGACCTGATCAGACTGTCCTTTTCATCACAGACAGCAAATCAGAGCACTCTTTGCTGCAAGGAAGGATATGGTAAAGCTAGAACTCTCTGAGTGTGTGTGGTAGCATGGGACTCAGTATCTGTGGTACACAATTCAGCTGGTGATGCTCCTAACAATCAGTATTGGATTTCCCTGAAGTTTATTTCAGAATGTTATTCCAGTCTTTCAGGGAAAAAAAAAAGACTTTAAATTTAAGAACAAAGGTATGTTCTAGGATTTGGAGTTTTTCCTTTGGACAGATGCATGTGTGCTCGTTATGTGTTTAACACTGAGTGGTTTTGCCTTGTGATGAAGCCTGTTGCATTTAAGAAACCATGATGATATGGCTACCTTCTTATATGTCTTTTCTAAGTGCAAAAGTATATGTGCCTGCTTGTTCGTTTATGAAAAAGACTTATGTCCATAAACTGTTCAAGAGATGAACTGTTTGAGCTCAACATCATTTTTGACTTCTGGAAGAAGCTAAAAAAGGAGGAACAAACAGAATATCCCCTGTGGTGTGTCCTTACCTCAGGACAAAGCAATTTCTAGTACATCCATCTCTAAGGATATCAAACTGTTGCTTCAAGACCAGGGTTTAATTTTCAGAGGCTTTAGACTGACATTTCCAATGACTCTGAAAATTCATCATGTACTACCAATGAGTTCCTCTTGCACTTCTTCAAACTTCAGCAGATCCAATAAAAAGTTAAAATCTACAACTAAGTCAGGAAGTAGGCTTGAAATACTACAGCAGCTCAGCTGTAGTCCAGGTTCTACCTTGGTAATAGATTAGAAGGAAACTGGAGGTTCACAACTCTGCACTCCTTATACTGGCACATACAAACTCAGAGACACATGGTGCTGCTGTGACCTTGGGAGAAGTATTAAAGATTCTGAGCATGTGTGTTTGAGATGCATGTGCACTTCCAGTGGGATCTACACTGATGTATCCTCAAAGAACAAAGCTTGTGTGGGGAGAAAAGTCTAGTCAGGAGGAAAGGAAAAAGCACTCCACAGAGGACTAACAGAAGCTTTTTTTCTCTCACACACACACATTCTCTCTCTCCCCCCTAAAAACTGATTCTACTGTCTAGCATAACATGCATTTAATATCATAAGCAAAACAAAAAAACACAAAGCAAAATAAAAAACAAGGATCAAAGGAAGCAACAGAAACAACATCCAGAGAAAGGAAGAAATGACAGTTCTAGTCGTGTTTCCTCTGTGCCCACTCATTTTTGTGAATTACAGCAAGAGCCACTTCTCCATTTTATTTTCATACTAAATTCTACAGATGATTTCACAAATTTCAACACTGTACCTGCAATATTCAGTCGCTTTAAGGTTCACTGCTTATGGCATCAGGATATGTTCACAGTGTGATACATCATGGCACTTTAGATTACTTATGATCACCTTTTCTGTCCCTTGATATACTGGCTACCATTTGTTCTGTGCTTAGACAATTCAAACCACCAGAAACAGTAACTTGAAGCCTGTATCCATGCTTTTCTTCAGTTGATTACAACTTTCCTGAGGATATTTAATTTCAGTATATTTTTACACACATTATATATATATATTTATATATGCACATGTGTTTGTGTGTAAACATACATATGCTTTTTTACCCCCATCAGGCTATCACTTGGCCTTGCTGATACTCTGGGAAGAGGAAACACAAACGCAGGCGTGCTGCAAAAAGCTTCATGCTCACAGTCTTCTCATAGATTTCCCTCGTACCTGACTGTGCATAAATTTCAGGTTAATTCCTTCCAGTGTGACCTGAAGAAGACCTCCTTCACCCGTTTTCATATCCTGCACAGGGAACTCACCACCCAACTCAGGGCCTGGGATGGTAATAAAAATAATCAAAGAAAAAAACCCCAAACAAAAATATCCAGAGAAAGAGAGAGAAAGAATAAAAAGCAGTCAGCCAAGTCATGGCATGGGGAAAAGAAATATAAATCAATAAAAACATGATTTCCATTCGATGTGCATAGCAAGAGGACACTGCTAAGAATAGCAGCGAGCACTGAAGTAAGAGTCCTCTCACTAATGATAGCATGCTGAGAACCACTAGGTTTTTAAGTATCATAACAAAGTTCATCCTGGTTACATGAAGGGACATGGATGTCATCTCAATCTATATTTATTTTGTTCATATTGGGGTTTTGTTTGTTCATTTTAAAGGCCTTATTTCATTTCTGCATGGTAAGACACTGCAATCACACAATACCACAGACAGCACAGTCTTAAGTACATGTGAGCTTGGTGATTTTGTATAGCATTGTTTTATTCTTTCAGTAATAAAAAAGTCAATATGGTTACAACAATGACAATTTAATAGAGGACATTAATAGATGACAATCTAGGTACTTTCACCTACTTTCTTTAGCATCATTCTGTTCAGTTAGAAGATGCTTTCTTGCAATTACTTTTAGAAAATTATCCTCTGTGCAGAACCACTGGAGAATGGCTTTCAAACACATTTTTAATATTACATTACTATCCAATTCTTAATACAGCTTTCAAAGACACTTTTTCCTCCTCTACGCTCAGTGAAAATCCAGTCTTTCATCCTCCTCCTCCAATTAAACTGAATAAACAGTAGCAGGAAGAAAATGATAGCTCTTCCAAGCTCCAACAGCTAGCTCAGTGTTGAACACTTAAGATGCTACATACACACAGATGTACCAAACTGCCCTGAGATTTCCAAGTAAAAGGAGATTATGTTCAAAGTAGTTATTAATACAAGAAATATTTCTGGTGTTTCCAACAAGCAAAATCTTGTACCTGGTTTAATGCTTTGCTGTCTTGCTGCTGCTCGCTCCATACTATCCTTCACACAGTAGTATAATTCCCGACACTAATGTATAAAAGAAGAGTGATACAATGTTATTTTTTAAATTACTAAGGAAAAAAGAATAGCAAGATTCAAAGGTTTTACAAAAAGAAAAGCCCCTTGTGGTGCATAATGAACAAAAGCCTATAGAAGTTCAACCACAGCTAATTACTCGATGGTGTTTATTTCTCAAGATGACACGGAAAGTCTTTCATATCATTTCATAGCACAAGCTAGTGAAGTGTTTGTGGCTTAGTACATGCCCATGAGTAATCTAACCAAGTTTACTCGGTTCCTATTGTAGAAAAAGCCTTAAAACAGTATCACAAACACTCCCTTTTAGCTTCCAGCAATCAATGTTACTGGTCATGCTCATACAACCTATTTTTTTGTTATTCACATGACTTTCCATATGGAAGTGATCTATTCATCTTCCCCCCAACACACCTCTCTAGTATCAAATAATAGTTAAGCCATAATCTCCGAGTAAAAGTTTAAGATTTTCTATCTGAAACCCAAGATAAATCCAATTAATTTTCCAAGTAACTTGTGTAGCACACTGTTTTTGTCCTCCTTCCCTTCGTATTCAGACCTGCGTTACAATGACCTGGTCTGTGTGAAAGGAATTTTCTGAAGCAGAATTCTAATCCCTTTATATACCTCAAGGTAATAACCTTTCAATATAATACTTGCATTTACAAATCTCCACCTTTTGTTTGCTGGTCATTGTGGAGCAGGTACTGAGTTCTAAGAGTTTTCCTAGCAAGTTTAAACTACTTCTTTAGATTTGCAATTAACGATAAGGAGAAGAAAAGGGCTTTCATATTAGCAGAGAATGTAGGAATTTACTCAGTATTTAATGCTGCTTTCCTTCTTCTAACCAAAAAAACAAAATAAAAGCTACACACGTAAGGTGTTAAATTACATCCTGCTGTACTACTGTCCTCAGGTAAAGGACAAGGCCTAATGCCAGCTTCAGATGCCAGTGCTGTTTAACAGCCACTGCAGCCCAGTAACCAGTGCTGGAGAGAGAATGCTATTTTCTGATTAAACATGGAATATAGCACACCCAGGATTTGTTTGTTTTCCCTCAGTATTGCGTGTATTAAACAAGATGCCTACCTTTTTTGTGTAGAACTTGTTCAGCTGTGTCTCCTGACCATTCCTCCGCCAGAGGCACAGCACTTTTGTTTTGGGACAGTAAGTCATGTTGATGAGCTTTTCATACCACCAACGTTCATATACAGTCCCAATGTTGCTTCTCAGCACAATGCAATCATCACATACCTGGGAGCACAAAATACTTTATAAGACTTCTAATATTATTTACTGAATGCTACTACTTGCATTAATATTATTCTTGTCTCTACCTCCATGAAAAATATGTCTCCAGTTGTGTCTGTCCCAGCATGTACTACAAAAGTCTGCTTCTTGATGTGGCGGCTGCCACTGGGTCTCACAGGGAGTTCCCGTCCATTCTAGGACAAAAATATGCAATCGTTAATGAACTTTGAAACCAATTTCTCCTGATCTACTGCAAAAAAAGTCCATCAGGTGACGTTACAGGCATTTTCAACAACTTAACGAAAAAAACAAGTATCTTTAACACAGCTGACTTCAGGCAATTTTGGACAAAGCCTTAAGCAAAATGCTCCCGTAAGTTTAGTTTCAACAAGCGTGACTCGCAGTCATCACAGCTTACAATATTCACACTAGTACCATACTCAGCATGGGGTACTGAGGTGTCTGGGTTATACTAACATTGCAGTAAACTGGTCTGCTTTTTCAAAAATAATTGGAAGAACATTTTGTGTCCTTTCTGTGCATAAAACTAAGTTCCAAATGTAAAAACACCTTGAAAAATTAGCTTTCAAAGGGCCTAACTTGCATCCACCCTAGTGATGGCGGTATTAAAAGCTGGCTAGTTTTATTAAGTGTTAGCCTGACTTCTTAATGAGCATTATAGGATGCAAGGTTTATTCTGGAGGTGATCCTGCCCCTCTACTCTGCTCTCGTGAGACTTCACTTGGAGCATTGTGTGCAGTTCTGGTGTCCTCAACATAAAAAGGACATGGAACTGTTGGAACAAGTCCAGAGGAGGCCACAAGGATGATCAGGGGCTGGAGCACCTCCCATATGAAGATAGGGTGAGGAAGTTGGGGCTGTTCAGCCTGGAGAAGAGAAGGCTGCGTGGAGACCTTGTAGGAGTCTTCCAGTATCTGAAGGGGGCCTATAGGGATGCTGGGCAGGGACTCTTCATTACGGACTGTAGTGACAGGACAAGGGGTAACGGGTTCAAACTTAAACAAGGGAAGTTTAGATTGGATATAAGAAAGAAGTTCTTTACTGCGAGGGTGGTGAGGCACTGGAATGGGTTGCCCGAAGAAGTTGTGAATGCTCCATCCCTGGCAGTGTTCAAGACCAGGTTGGTCAGAGCCTTGGGTGACATGGTTTAGTGTGAGGTGTCCCTGCCCATGGCAGGGGGGTTTGAACTGGATGATCTTGAGGTCCTTTCCAACCCTGACTATTCTATGATTCTACGGCAGCAGACAGCAGAAACAGTCTTATACAGAAACTGATAGCTACAAGTCTTATAATGACCTGGAAGCCAATGGAAGACTAAACGCTTGTTACAGTCATAGTGAGAATAATGGTTCTCACCCTCAAAAGCGGTATTAAGAAAACATAGAGCTGTGGTACACTCATGTTTATACATACTTGCATTGCAGTTCCAATTGATAACTGCATAATATTATAAACAGGGGATACAATTACAGTCTTTATTCTATTCATGTGAAGGCAGAATTTAATAATTCAATTTAATTATTTGTAATATGTTTAAATGAGTGTTGCAGAGCATTTTTAGATTAATTTTGAGATAATCTTTTTCCTCCACTGTAGCTCCCACAGATACATCCCTGTTCACTTACCAGATTGGCCAGTTTGTCTAGGATATCGTTTATTTGCTGGCTGTGCACCAAGCCAATATGTGACTTCCCCATCAGACGACGCACCTTTTTCCTAATATCATTCTTGTTCACCTAGAGGGCAAATATCAAGACGGTTACAGAGTCTTCTCTACTCACAGGTGCCACCTCCTATCTACCAAAATCAACATATCTCGTTTTCCATTGCTAAGGCAGCAAAACAACTGCTCCGCAGCTCAGTCATGCTAGGATCTCTTTAGTCCAGCTGTACAAGCACAAGCTGTGCACACACTAATTTTCCCAGCTACTGGGCAACTGATACTGTGCACAACAGATTTCCTGCCTTAGTCTTGCACAAGAGCATCAATGCCACTACCTGCACTTCCAACAACTGACATCAAAAGCCTCAGTTCTCCATGTTGCCACTTACATGATGAGTGCTACCTGCCAGGCTAGCTTCTCCACCTCTTCCTCTGCAAAGAGTTGATTTAGTCAACTATGCAGCCCTCAGCACAAGAAATACTGACACAGAGGCATGATATCTTTGACAATTCTCAGTCTTTCATGATCTGTTTCCCAGTCCTAGGCCAGGGCTCTAACAAACAATTGCAAATAGTCCCCAAACAGCAGCTGGATCCTCCTAAGACGAGCTGCAGAGAAGCTCAGAGCAAAACATTTCTGCCTCAGGAGCACTTTCAAAAGGCTATTATGAACATCAGCCATGGATACTAAAGGCTTCAAGACAGTAAACTCATGCTTGGGTGCTGACTTCAAGCTGGATTGGGCATTCTTTTTAATCCTATTGTGATTATGGCTTAATGCTATGGAGCACAGAAAACAAACTCAAATTCCTTTCTTCCTTTGACAAGAGTTCTTTGCAGTTGAAAGAAAACATTGCATTTTTCAGGAATTTTTAGGTAAAAACTGCTAGGTTTTGCTACCCCAAACCAAGAAAATTAATTATATACCAAGGTGTTGGGTTTGGAGGATTATGCTTCCCTTTACAGCTCAGAATTCACCTCTCTAATAACAGAAGGCCTTCCAACTTGCAGTTTCTACTAGAAGCTGCCCTAAGGTAAGATACCTTGGGTACAGTCTTTAGCCTCTTAAAGCTTTCATGCTAACTGCTTAAAAAAAAAATCCTACATACAAATAACATGCACTGAATTCTAGATCCACCACTTTCTATCCCAAGACTGATAGTGTGGAGCAGGGAGGATAAGTAACCATGACAACAACAAAAAAATCCCTCCAACCAACAACAAAACCACCCCACACCCCTTGTTTTGCCCAGTTCTTCATCCCATCCTCACTCTTGAGCATCTCTGAAGATGCTCTGAAAACTGTTGCGCTATCTGCTACAGGCAAAATCAATGCACCTAAGCTGGATCTAAATGTAGCAAGAATTTTAGGAGACGGATCTTCAAGTGACTTTGAGGGAGGGTTTGGACTACCTAACAAATCATTCAGACTAAAAGAAATATATTGTAAGTAGCCATCTGCAGCATTAAGGTGCATACAGACAGCCCACTGAATGAGAAAGTGGGTTGCTTACCAGAAACAGCAAATTTCATGTTAAGTTATTGATACACAAATTCACAATCTGCCCATGTTTGGAATTTGCAGCTGTGAGGAAATCAGATTAGAAGATGCTCTCTATTTAATTTCTAACTCATACTATTAAAAAGAAGAATGGCTACTAAGGTTACTGGTAAAAATAATACACTTCTATTTTAAAGGCAAGGTATATGCATACCCATGGCATAGAACGTAGGCATGGAACTGCATAAACTCAGACAAGATCTCTCAAAGAATCTCCAGGTACTGAAGCCATTTTTTTGTTAAGATTAGGAGATGCTTAGAACATTCTTTTTTACTTCACTGTTCTGAGCTCCATGGACAAAGATGCATAGTTTCAAGACAACAACAAAATATTCTGCTTACATCTGAGCAGTGATCTGTTAAAGAGAAAGGAGTCACCTTTATCATAAGCATATAAGCAATCATATTATGCAGCAGTGTGGCCAACAAGCGGTCCTCATCATCCTCCAAACGCTTTCGATCATGTTCTCCCAGGGAAAGATACCTGCAAGAAGAGCTAGATCTGAAACAGACTCAAAGGCACTAGCAGTGTGCTTTGGTGAATTAGATATTTACAAGTATATCATGATATAAATGATTAGATATTTACAAATAGAGCACTATTTGTAAAGTGTATGGCAAATAAAACACAAAGCCGAATGGGCATTTTCCAGTAAACCACTGAGATCATTAATTAAACATTTCCATTAATTATTAACTGGTTGAAGTACATAACATCTGCTCAGTTGGAAAGCTCTCAGTAATCCACTGGGCTTATCCATTTCCTGGATCAGTCTCAGCTCCATAACAATTACACCTGCCAGAAGAGGAACATGAAACTCAGTACAAGAGCTACCCGCCTTCAGAGCTTAAATACAGCTGCAAGGCAGGAGTGAACTGATGAAGGAAGTACATAGGCACTCTCTTTTTCCAGAAAGCTACCAGTAGATGGTGGAAAAAAACAGTTTTCAAACTATCACAAGCTCCTGTTTTGGCTTCCAGATGCCATGTTACACGATAGCATAGAATCATAGAATAGTTAGAGATTCAAAGGTGCAGTCAGTATAGCTGCAGGTGGCAGATGGAGCAGGGAATGACCAGAGCTAAGGGGGTGGAAAAAAGCAAACAGGTAGTGAAGTTCAGCATCCTAAAAGTAGCCTAGCTTTAAGCAACCACATGGATATTTCTAGAGAGTGGTTCCCTCTTTGGCTTTTTGTTTCTTTTAACTACAAACTGTGCAGTAAAAACACCTGTAAGTGACTTTGCATTTTGAGAAAACTCAAGATGCAGTTGCTGAAGACATTTCATTCTCTCACTTTATGTCAACACACTGATTATCTTCCTTTATTCCAGAATATAGTCATCCTGCCACACAAATCTCTTGCTTTACTACTGATCTAGCCTATTCCATCCATTCATACTGTGATTGTGCTTACATTACTCATTTCTCATGAAGTATCACCTCTCCACAGGAGTTAAAAAATATACATGTTGCAACTGAAGACATGATTTCAGTAGCAGGAGATACCAGCCAACAGACAAAACACTCACTTAGGAACAGTGAGACAAAATGACAAGGTTTACAAAGTGACAGTAATATGTTCAGCAGAATTTAACTTAGTATGTTATCAATTTTTATACTATTTCAGCCCCAGTGCAATGAGGAGGAAAGAGGTCTACTAAAGAACTTTACCTGTCAATCATCTCCTGAGGTCCCTGGTCCATCCCCATTCCTTCCCTCTCTAACATCACGGCATCCAAAAAGGCATCTTCCCAGAACTGCATCTGGTCCCACAGAGTTGAACGTTCTTTGCCTGTACAATGTATACAAAAAATGAGCATTTATTCCACTTACTCCAGCTAAGTACTTGAATTCCTGTTCCTTCCCACTCCTTGAAAATACCACAAGTCAACACACAAGTAATCCTTTTAAAAAAAAGGTTACTTTTAAAGCACAACCAATATCACAACTGATATTGTGGTTTAAAAACACATAAAAGAGAAGACATCTGTCCCATGCTAATTCACAGCATAATCTTTTCAAGCCCTTACACAAAAGTTCCTCTCATCTCTATTCTTTAAGGAATGTATCTTCTTTCATATACTGTTTGCACTGCCCGAGGGAGACAGGAGTATCTCACACACACACAGATCACAGCAAACATACAGAGAAGTGGAAAGATAAGATTATTACTCATAGAGAAGGTTTCCATTGCAGCATCCTCTAACTGGTCCCAGACAGATCCTTTATCCCTACCTGCAGCATTTGAAGCAGGTAGGAACGGTAAGTGGAAAGGATGAAAAACACAGGAAGAGAGAGCTCTTGATTAACAGCAAGTACAGATGAAATACATTGCAAAAAGTCAATATACTCCTAATCCAAGGATACACTCAAAGGCCATTAGCATTCAAATGTATTCTGTTCAATTACTTAAGCTGAAGGATCTTTTTTTCAAGATCAGTGATATTTCTAACCTCTCATGCTTAGCTAAATAAGTTCTTCAACCCTTTTTCCAACAGCTGAAAGAATTTATATGCAAAACCAGCAAGAGACTTGGAGAAACTACATTCTATGCAAAGTACACCACTCACACCCATCTCCTCATACGCTTATTCAATCTCTGCTGCAAAACTTTGGTTTTACTCTGAATGGCCTCATGCATCCTCCTACTCTAACAGCATAGGCAACACTAAGTGCTTAAAAACAGTCCCTGGGAATGTAAAATTCCAGTCTGCCCCACACATGGCTCCACCTGAACTTCAGCCTAAAACACCCTGTCCAAGCAAAAAGTAAATAGTTTACCCAAAAGTCCTTCATAGAGATAGACACGTTGGTTTCCATCCTCTGGAGCTCTCCCTGGAGTGCTGCCTTTGCTGTCCTTCACACTCTGCTTCACGTTGTGAGACTTTGCCTGAATATAACACAAGAGGCATCAGACAATTTAACTCGTTGCTCTGCAGGACTGTTTCCTGCAGGCCTTTGTTGTGCTCAGTGTTTGCAAGCTTCGCTTCATGGATGCTTCTCCCACGAACATTCACAAAACAAACAAATCACTCTGTTCAAAGAGCACAGTAATACACTTGAGAGTATTTAAAAGTTATGATTACACTTCAAACAGCTTCTGAACCTATATCAGGTCATCCCTTTCCTGTATCAAACAGCTGCTCCTAAGAAACAGGGAATCTGTCCCTCTTTATTTAGGTACAGTCGAACAGCGCTCATTGAATCACAGAATAGAATCACAGAATAGTTAGGGTTGGAAAGGACCTTAAGATCATCAAGTTCTAACCCCCCTGCCATTGATGTTGCTTTGCCTCTGAAAGGCAATTCAATGTGGTTGAGAAAAATACGGAATGAGGGGGAACTAGATATTGCTAAAGCCTGTAACATGCAAGATGTGAATCTACTATTCTCAGCGCCATGTATTGCACGGAAAAAGAGAAAGGTACATGGATGCATATAAAATTACATCTTTAGCATTTAAATAGTGTAAATCACTGCCGATTAACCTGTAGAAGAGAATCAGAGATCCTCTTCTATACATGCACACACACTGAAGTGATTACTGGAAATAAGAGATTAAATAAAAATAGATATAATTAAAAGCAAACAACCAAACAAAAACAATACATAAAAATAAAAGAGGGACGTCTCAATGCCCTTACAAAGATGGAGCTGGTAGCAGAGTTTGTCTCTATTTCACTGTCTGACACAGTGCCTCTGGATCCGGCCAAATTGCCACCGTTTTCTACACTGGGGCCATCACCAGCATTGCTGCTCAAGTCACTGTCTGCTCCTAATGTCTCTCCAGAACTGTTACTAACCTATGGAGAAAAATAAAGCAGTTACCTTCAATAGACAAGACACTGAAGAGAGAAAAAAAAATGTAAAATGTTTCTTCTTCATGCACAAAACAAGAAGCAGTACAACAGAAGGCCACATTTGCCTTTTCTCCTTCAGTAACATCTTTTATCAAATCCTACTCTGCAGAAAAAGGTGAAGAGAGACTCAGCCCTTTTAGGAAGGGGCTGTTTAGATTGGAAGAACTGCTTAGAACAGTCTAGATTGGAAGGGATCCGTTAAGATCACCTACAGACAAGCCCCCCCTGCTCAAGCAGGGTCAACAAGAGTACGCTGCTGAGGACCATGTGTAGTCAGGTTAGTAAAGCCTCCACAGATGGAGAATCCGCAGTATCTCTGGGCAAACAGCTACAATGTTTTGATGACCCTCAAACTAAAAAAAGTGTTTTCTTGTGTTCAGGTGGAATTTCCCCTGCTTTAATTTTTGTGTTGGAACTTTTTGAGCTCAGAGGAGGGCATACTTGAGTATTAACCTGCTCTTCTAGACACCTCTTCTATCTGGTGCAGTATCCAGTAGAATACGGTGTTCACTGGAGAAAGACAATCAAAGTATTATTCCTGTTGACAGGCTGAGAAAAGATCCTGGAAAGCCAGACATTCACAGGTATGCAGCAGGTTTGAGAGATGGAAAACAACAAAAAGGACAGTTCCTTGGGTTTTGTCCCTGGAATAATCTGTGTCGAAAAACATGTGCTAGGGAGAAGGCTCATTCTCTTTTTACTGAATGCATTGGTGCTACCTTTCCCTCTAGGGCCTATACTTGATCAGAAAGCAAGCAGACACCATTTGATATGATTCAAGTACTTTAAGGTAATACATCAGAAAGTTTGTTCTTGTTTTGCTCTCTTTTTTTGCTCTCAATTTAAACATTAGTCTTTATAGATGGTTTATACACAACTAAGGCATATTTATAGAATTACTGCAATCCCCCAGTTCCATAAATACACTAATACGTAGGAATATGTAACAGCAACAAGCACCAAATATGAAGGATGCAATCTGTTAACAAAGCACTATGTTCTGACACCCATGCTTGCCACACGCCCAGAGATATGAAGAAGGAACAGACATACGTTATGCATGCATGACAGTGTGCAGCCATACCACACAGAATGTAGGCATGAAGGATCCTCCCCCACTTTAGCAAGCAATGACTTAAGATTTCACTTTGGCCACATCCTACCACTGTGCTGACTTCAGAATCCTGGCTTGTACTTCGGACCATAACTGCTGGTCCTCCGCCGGGAAGAGAGTCGAAATCACTCTTCTGCAAGCAATACACAGGACAGGAAGAAAAGCCACGTTAGTTTTTATCATAGGGAGAGAATATCCCATTCCTTTGGGTCTTGAATCATACTCCTTACGCTCCCGTGGTTTAATTAGCCAGCCACACTGAAAACTGCTGCCTGCATGTCAGAAAGATCACGGGGTCATAGAATCATAGAATCAGCCAGGTTGGAAAAGACCTTTAAGATCATAAAGTCCAACCATTACCCCAGCATTGCCAAGCCCACCCCTAAATCATGTCACTGAGGGCCTCATCTACACGTTTTTATGTAGCTTCATCTACATCTACAGTTTTTGGACATTTCCAGGGACAGTGACTCCACCACTACCCTGGGCAGCTTGTGTCAATGCCTGAGCACCCTCTCTGTGAAGAAATGCTTCCTAATATCCAATCTAACATCCAAACCATGAAATGGGGAAGGCATTTTACATAATGAGCCTTTCAAGATTTCTCAGACCTGAGAAGTCAAATCCTTTCCCTTACCACATAAATAAAGCAAGCATAGGAGCCACTGACCTGAGAACCTGAGGCCAAACTGAGGCCACTGTCTGCACTGATTTGGGATTTCTTCTCATCTGTTTCTCCCAAATCAAAATGTTTCACACCTTCTGGCCCTGAACAAAGGAAAAAGTAAACCATTACTGTACCAAGAAAGAACACTACGGCAGAAAGCAGATGACAGACTGAAAGCAGGAACAGTACCAAGAAAACCAATTTGGTTTCTCATTCCTTGGATTTAATTACTTTTTTTTATTCCTTGGTACTGTGAACAACAAGGCCAGCAGGACACATCTGCCATTCTTTAAATGTTAATTCGAATTTGAATACTCCAAAGGCATAGTCCAGGAATGACTATCACTAAACAGTACCTTGTTAGTCATTCAAGAGAGAAAACAGGACACACAAAGGTCAAGTAGCTTCCAGTTAAAAAATAAAAAACCATGCAGAGCATGCCATTCAACTCTAGGAAGCCACTTCCTTTATTCTTGGTAAAATAAAGGACACCTAAAATCAAAACAGCTAATTTGCTCCAAGTCTTGGACTGAGTTTGTTAGGTTGCCTGCAGCAACTATCTCCAATCAGGCAACACAAGGAAACGACTTAAGAAGTCACAATTGGTGTTACACCAGTAAGAATGTCGAGGCAGAAGTTTGGATGATGCTGTACTTCACAACACTCCCCAATTACATTAACAAATGGCTCTCCAGAGTTGACAGTCACATAGGTCAGTAGTGACAGAGGGAATCAGCAAGCATTAAGTCATGCATTCATTAACCCGCCGATCCGAAACAAAGAAAGGGAACAAGGACAGAGAACTTTATGTTCAATTTCCCATGCAGTTCTAGAATCACATCATCTATTGTCCTCTGATGGGATGGCAGAAGGAAAAGAGAATGATGGATAGGTAGAGCCTGAAAAGAAACTTGGATAAGCACTGAACGAGCTAAATAACGAGGCAAAGAAAGAATGTGTTATAGACTGCACACAGAATGTCACTACTCTCAGAGAGGGGAAGAGGCTGAATGCAACACTTCTGCCATATCCATATCTGCCAACTATTCAGTAACAGGAAGACATGATCAGCAGCTGCAATATTTGTATTATATACCCATGACTATATCCAGTATTTCTAAGCAAACTAAGCCACTGATCACAACCACCTGGAAATTATGAGCATGTTTGTATTATATGTAATATTAGAGAGGGTAAGACAGCGAAAAGGAAAGAAAAAGGGAAGGGAGGAGAGAGAGAGAGAAGGATAATATACAAAGATTTGTGGGAGTGAATTTGAGATGGTATGTAAACTCATGAATAGCAAAGCCATAAGCGGGCTGTGCAAACCATACCAACTTACTACTCGACCATCAATTCTCCATTTGAAGTGTTTTACAGAAAGTGTTCTTCATTTGTTATAGTATTCTGCCTCTAAATCCGTATCTTAGTTACTGTAAATCAAATCATCAAAGATTCTAACAAAGAGAAAGTATAAACCAAATTTACAAGAAAAAAAGGAAAATAACTAAAAGTATCCTTTCTAAGAATTTGAAATCTAATTTTCCAATATATTCCAGTATTCCAATATATTCCAATAATATACATTGCTCACCTCTAGAGGTTTACTTGCACTCATTCAAAAGGCCACCCTTTCTAGTTCTGAATAATGATGCAGACAGAAGTTTTACATCTCATTGCTACCACAGAAATACTAAACTGCAGCTGTCTGGTTTTAGCAATTTAAGAGCTCCCTGTCCAAACACATAATTCAGATATATTTCTGGCAATTTGACTTTTAAAGCAAGTGCAACTGAATGAAGCAGCTCAGGGACTTGACAGTGGGGCAACAGTGGTAACTGAGTTCAAGGAGCACAACAACCACAATCACATCGTTGTCACTCTAGATTTACAGGCACTTACAAACCTTCCCTTCCCTTCTTTATGGAGTTGTTATGTCCAATACATATAAAACACCTAAACCTCAATTTATCACTCCCAAAGTAGGCACCTACCCGAAAGGCCCAGTTTGGGTGAGTAGGGGCATGCATGTGTTATGTGTGCCCCACACACACTCCTGCTTTAGCAGAAAGCAAATCACATGTGGTAAGCTGTACTGCAGAGCTGCCCCATTTTCGTCATTCTCTCTGAACTAGCTCCAGGTGCTCATTTGTACTTAACTGAAGTATGTACCTGAGAGGCCTAAAACTAAGGTAGCAAATCCAGGCCAAGTCAGAACGTCAGGAATTTTCACCCATTCATCTTAGCTATTAATCCTCCCAAACCTTCAGCCTGTAAAAGAGGCACCAGCTCTGCAAAGTAGAAACTACACTTCTGTTAGGAAACACCTACCACATCACAGTTGTTATAAACTAGCTACCGTCCTGTCATATGTGCTTACTTACAACAGCAATAACCAAAAGAGCAAACCCTTGTACTATACCTGCAGGTAATATATAGTCAATGATTTATTCAACAACATATTTCAGTAGATGGTAAAATTTGTGTAGATTTAGGCTACTATTTCCACTCTGCAAACAGCCTTAATAATACTTAATAATAACGCCTTTAATATAGCATATAAAAACCAAAATTAGGTTGATTCCTTATTATGAGTCTGTTATACTAAATACAATTCTTCACATACACCTTCTCTCTCCCCCTCAAAACTATTTCTTTTTGCAGACTGACTGTGGTCCTAAACTGTTCATGATTGATGCCAGGAAACAAAATTTGTTATCCCATGGCTTGAAAGAACAGAGAATTCTTCACACCAGTAACATTAAATCAATCTATTCATGTCAAAGACTTGTTAAGCAAAAAGGGTCTTGAACTTTTAAGAAAGGAGAAGGAGTATCTTAAAATCCTTCATATATATCTGATATGATGAGGATGCAGAATATCTGCTTCCCCTTCTTTGAAGAAGGCAACATTCAGGGGAGGAAAAAAAGAAAAGAAAAAGGAAAAAAGAAAAAAAAAAAAGAGGAAGATACATTTCAACACAATTTCCCCAGGGCAAACAGATCAGTTTGGTCTCCTCTATAACACAGGCTTTCTTGGTAGCCCTTTGTTGTGGTGGGTATAAAAACTGTGTGCCAGAGATGCAAGCTCACCCTGCACCTGGGGAGTTGGCAGTTATGGGGAGGCTGGAGGAGTCAGTTTCTATGGTTTTTAAATTCCTTACTCGTTTTTTCCAAAGCTTTTTGCTTTTTCACTTCCTGGTGCTTGTTCCACAATTCTACCCAAGATGCATTGAAAGCAGGAGAGAAAGAGAAAGAGTCAGCAGCTGGTCAGACAGGTGAAAATGGGGACAAAAAATGGAAACAAAAAGCCCACCCCTTTCATCTCAAAGGAAAAAAAAAAGGAAATTCCCAACAACTGCTGAGTGGAGAGTTCATTAACACCATTTTACAGGAAATCAGTGCTGCAGCACTGATCGAGCATCATCTCTCATTTATGGAGTTCAAATGTGAGAGATGACTTCATATCAACTATGGAAAACCAGCTATTATGAACACATATAATGCAATTAATTACCTTTCCTGAGAAAGGCCTTTGAGATTGTCAGTTATTACTCCCAAATGTAGTAATCACAGAAGCTCTGATTAACAGAAACATTTTCATGTCCTCAGCTTGTATCATTGAAAGGAAAAGGCACAAAACCAGCAGCAACAATTCCAAGAAAATTAAAAAGGGTAAATTAACACAATGTTTAACCAATATTATAGCTTAAAAAATACCACAAAGTTTACAAGTGCAAGAAGTTACTTTGTCCTGACAGCATTCACAATAACTGCTTGGCTCTGCCTATCAACTAGCCCTACATGGAAAAAGCTGAACTTCTCTGCATCTACTTGCTCCTATCAGGGTATAAAGAATAGAAAATAGGGAAGAAGTAGAAGAAAATAAGCAAAGTATCAGTCATGATTAATGCCAAATTCCAAAATCCAAGTTAGGTCACAGCAGTGCAACTGAGTCAAGGAATTCCATAAGAGGATACAATGCAGAGAAAAGAGAAAACACCTGAAGTCTACATGCACCATTTTCATTTGAAGCTTAGCCCCGAGACAAATCATAATGAGGCCCTTCCATTTTCCTATCACATTCCTCAACCCTCTGAAGTCATCTTTTCTGTTCAGAAACATCAGATCATTCCAGGTGCTGGCCTGTTGGCCAAAGGAAATGTTACAAACTGACATGCTGAACTGAGTGCTGTGGACTGTCCTCTCCCACTAGCATTTTTAATGGAGCAGAGGGAAATACTCTTAGAATCTAAAAGTGGCAAAGGGAAGGAAAGGAAAGCATATTGTTCTGCTGCTCTTCAAGGAAAGTTGCTGAGCAAATAAAAGGTCACTTGAAGCATGTCAGAAACCCATCTCACCCTGCAGGTGGCAGAAATTAGGGCAAGACAGGCTCTAGAAAAGTTCTATTGAGCAAAATCTCTACTGAGGAAAGAAATACATAAAATAAAAGGAATGAGTCAAAATTGTGGAGGAAAGCTCCACAGCTTTGGATGTATCAGGAGCAAGGCAAAGGTAGCAAAGGAGACAGCTAGAAAAACAGCTGCCAGCCAACTGATTTCTGTATCTGCTTCATGATTGATGGATGTTCCTTCAACTTTCGTAAGTACACAGATGGACAGGATAAAATTGCCTCTGGATCCAAACAGCATCCTATAGGCTTATCTAGCTGAGCACAGTGCCACAGATAACAGTCTCTTTAAGATGTACTGAATTTGGTTTTGAAAGGGCTTTGAAAACACCTGGCGTCTGAAGTGCTCAGTCCATCAGGCTTTACTATAAAAAGCCACAATAACTGCCATTAAATCACTTTTAGATGACTTGCCTGATAAGTCAGGGTAGCATATATCCTAGCACATTAAAAACTGTCTACTTAGTCAAGTAAGAGAAGGAAAACCTCAAGTAAACTCAAGGGGCATAAAATACTGTGCCTGAATTTGTTACATGAGCCTGAACTAAACAGGACAGCAGGTCCAAGGCAGATCTGATGCAGACAACGTAGGTAGCACAATCTTTTCTACTTCAAAAAGTGTCAAAATGGAGTGATTTGCCAGCATTAAATAATTCTTTCAAGACTAGTACTGGAGACTTCAGGAAGCACTGACTTTTTCTGCAAGTATGTAATAAACCAAACTAATCACTATTAACTGTCAACTTCAAGGCCACCAGCATCCTAAGAAAAAAGGCCAACACTCCAAGTCATGACCATGCTCCATCCCCGGAAGCGTTCAAGACCAGGTTGGATGAGGCCTTGGGTGATACGGTTTAGTGTGAAGTGTCCCTGCCCATGGCAGGGGGGTTGGAACTGGATGATCTTAAGGTCCTTTCCAACCCTAAACTATTCTATGATTCTATGATCTTGGAAGACAAGAACTCCAAAAGTAAACAAATATGTGGTGATCTTTCAGGAAATAAAGTGTCAGAAGCATCATCTTCACAATGAATTTCCTAGCTAAGCAATTAGGTATTAAAGCACAGCCAAGACCAATCCTCAGTGGATACAAATCCACCACTCTTCACCTCAAAAACAAGAATTTTGAATACCAACAGCCTTCCTTGTTACAAGGGAGCATCCTACATACTTCAGAGGTACAGAAGAAACCATAAACCTTTTGAGAAGTGAACAAGAAAAAGGAACAAGCAGGAACATATCCACCCTGAACTTTGGAAAACTGTGATCCTCCTGGCCATTGTTCCTGTAGTAAAGGAAACTGCACACATTCTGCTACCATTCTCTAGATCTCAGAGATGCAGATACACCAACACGCACTTTGTGTGTGACTACTGCAGACAGTGCTGTACACGATCTTACTCCACATGCTCACGACTTACTTTCCATTCTACTATTTCCTCTTGTAACTAGGTCAAAAGGGTAGCAGCTCCATTTTATTCTGTCCATACCTGTCAGCATCTTCCCAGCCTCATACAAAAAAGGAACTGCTGAGGTTCAAAGGGATCTCTGAAGATCATCTAGTCAAACCTCCCTGCATAAAGCAGGGTCAACTAGAGCAGGCTGCCAAAGGACCACATCCAGTCAGGTGTCCACTACCTCCACACATGGAGAATCCAAAACCTTTCCAAGCAACCTGTTCCAGTGCTGCACCATCTTCAGTAAAAACATATTGTCTCCTGTTTAAATGGAATTAGTTACAAACCCTTCATTTCAGCAATGTGTAAACGTTTACCAAATGCTTCTTTAGGAAAGAAGTTAGCTTGAATGAGAGTCTGCATTTCACTACAGGAGGAATTTCAGCCTACCCATGACTAACTCTCGCCCTGTATATCTGAAGTATTGTCTTATATTGAAGCTTCCATAACAGACCATAAAGGAATTATAACAGCCAAGCAGCTTTAAATTCTCTTCCTACAATATGAGAGAAATTCCCTTTACTTCTTGATCTCAAGGGTCAGATGAACATGGACACTACATGTTCTTTTGCAGGCATTTCTTAAAGACTGACTTACACACTAGTCTATGGCTTTTGGTGACAGACAAAATCAGTTAGGAATAAAAGCTTCAGGAAAAAAAAAAAATCACTGAAGCCTTTCAAACTGCGATCAGTTTGGTAAAACCACACCTTTCCTACAATTTAATTCTAGAGAAGATGAGTGGAAAGCATTATAGCATCAGAACCATCAATAAGAACTTACTTGTTGCCTGCCCTTGAAGACTGCAAATTGTTTAAGGATAATATTCTGGCAACAGTAGTTAACGTTGCCATGTTACTAAGTAATAATAAGTAGCACTTATTTTGAAAAGAACTCCTTATGATCCTTCACAACACCAACTGTCTGATCTCTGGGGTTTCTATTTCTATGAGGCTTTAGTTTTATCTGAGGGAAAGAAGCAATCTCAGCAATCCAGCCAAAAGACCTCTCTTTGTTCTTCAACAGAACCCTGGCCTAGCATCTGTTCTATTCTCAGCTGCGTCAGAAGCACACCTTCCTTTTCCCCTTTTTACAGAAAAGAAATAAAGTACCCAGAGCAAACAAACCCACTGCACTCAAGTGCTGGAAATCTGAACCTCGTTTAGCTCCCTGATTGATTTTCAAATAGAGTGCAAGACTGGCTCCTGAGCAACTGCCTCCATAGATTACCTCCTGAAACGTGAAAGAAAATCAAGTCAGAGGGGTTCAGTATCAGTTCAGAAGGACTCAGCACCACTCAGCCTGCAGTTGTTATAGGTGAATGTCTGCATTCCTGCCACATATTCCTTTGTCTTATGCTACGTACTGCAGATACAGCCTGACAGTAGCACACTGCTTTTAGGAGATTAACCCTTCATACAATGATTCCATTAAAAAGTTCCTTTAAAATATAAGAAGTTTATTCTTACAGGCTATAAGAAGCAATGTCTAAAATTCAACATGACTTATTTTTGGACTTGAGAAAGAATTTCTCTCATAAAACCTACCCCTAACTTTTTCCCAGACATAAGGAAAAGCTATGCCAGCTAAGAAATTAGACTGGGAAAACTTCCAGTGACCAGCCTAGCAGATGCTGTTTAGAAGGACACGCATTCTATTTGCTGTTGCATAGAAGGAAGATCCATCAGTCTTGCTCACTGAAACTGCAATGCTGCAACTAAAATCTTCTTGGCAGTTATTAATATTACTAATCAGCAGATCCTGGCTCCCACTTCTATCAGGATGCAATCTAGATAACTCACATGTAGTCAGCAATCAGAGAGCTTTTGTTTCATGTAGTCCTTCCTGCAGTTGCCCTTTCCAAAGACCTGCTGTTCCCATTTCCCTTTTGCCACTCCCTGCTGCTTGAAAACATCAATCACAGAGCAAAATACAAAGTTGTCTATAATGTAATGAAATTCAGAAACAATTCAGAGAAAAAATGAGAGAAAACTGCCCTGGATAGTTTATCCAAGAGTAGAGTGAAAACACATGGTTGTTCCTTGTGATCCAAGGTGTAAATGAAGCATGTTACAGCAGCAATGTAGTGTGTTAAAATGGAGAGAATGCAAATAGAACCTAATGCCAAAAGAGAAGTCCCTCCTGCACTTCACATGCACCACAATACACACCAATGGAAGCAATAAAATTCTCTTCCTTTAGACTCCTTGTGTCAAACTCCCTTGGCCCTTTGCCTGGAGGGCTTGGTGCCTTTGGCATCAGCTGAGGTACCGGCAGCTGCATCACAGGTTTTGGCTCCACTCTCGGAGATGATGCAGGATCCTTGCCAACTGGAGTGACAGATCCATCCGTTGGGCTTCGTTTCCTCTTTTCTGGTTCTTGAAAGAAAAAAAAACAAAGTGTTGGGGAAAAAAAAATGAAAGGAAAAAAAAACATCAGTAGAAGGAAATGAGAGCAGGAAAAGGAAGATGAGACAGATGGTCTCACCTACATCACTCAGCCTGGCATTGAAACAGCTCAGCCCCACATTTGTTCCCATAGGTCACCGTGGCTTGCAGATAGTCTGACACACTGGTGAAAACAGCAGAGGAGAAAGCCAGAGGGCTGGTTTGGGAATACTAAAACTATCACCTTCCTGTGTATTTGCAACCTAGGAATCTTCTTTGACACAGTAGCTGTACTATCTCCTCTGCTGAGTTGTGCAAAACTAAACCACCAAGAATATCGCTTCTGGAATGTAAGCAAGCTCCTCTCACAGTGCAAAGATGACAAATACAATCCTCTTTGATGGGTAACACTAAATGAAACCTCAGTTAGGAAAAAGACCAAAACACTATTAACTAGAGCTCCCCCATCATTCTCCAATACTTCTCTGATCCAAGCCACCTAGAACACCAACTATAAAGTGTTTAGTAGATGCTACTTCTCTGCTGCAATGAGTTAAATAGCTTTTCATCATTTGAGATTAAAGCTGACTCAGATGTTAAGGAGAGAGGTGGCTTCTTGTCATCCTTTTCTCTGTTGCCTTATGCATGCATTTTCTTATTTTGAATTAAGAATCAGATTTAAGAAAAAGCTGAGAAATAAAGAGGTATTTTCAGACTTTCCCCTCCAAAAGTACTTAGTGATATAAGAATTATTGTTTAGCTCGAGGTGGTTGGTGAGACACAAGTCTCATATGGTTTCACATTAGAAATATCTCCCTTCCTATTCAGGTTGCCTGCAATAACATCCCAAAACTGTGGTTGGGACAGTGTTAGCTGAAGGTCCCCACTCTCAGAATTTCTACTTCATCAGTAAAAGACCTGGGCTTTGTATCTTGCTGCATACCTTCAATCAAATATCAGTATGGCCATTATTTTGTTTTGGTCTGGTTACATGTGTGCAAGAAGCACAAAGCAAAAAGCTTTGTAAGTTTTCAGTAACAATGGTACAGTTCTCAACTATTCTAAACCCTTTGAAACATCAGAAGCCACAAAACAGCTTCCTTTACAATGAGGATTTTGTTTGGTTCATAAACACTGTAGCCTCATAAACACCTCTTACCTTTGTTGTAATAGTGGGTATGTGCTATCTCTAGCAGGCCAAAAACACTGGCCATGCCTCCCAGGCCAGCATTTGCATATGACTGCTCCAGGCTCAGCACAGTGCACTTAAGCAAGTCCAGCATACCCTTGTAAACCTTACGGCTGATCTCCTGCAATGAAAACCCATCGGTGTTACTACTTCACAATTGAGGAAGTAACTCAAGAACATAAACCCCAAAACTGCCGAAACATCAGCTTTTAGGAAGCAGTTTAACAAAGACTTTCTACAAAGTAAGCCTCAGCAGGCACTAGGTATGAGGACCCTGCAGAGTTCACCACTGACCACATCCTGTATGACATCCTGTCGAGCATCTTCTTCTGACTGGATCGTGCGATTCAGCTTGCTCAGTACAAAGACACGGAGCTGCTCACTCTCCAGCAGACGTCGGACTCTCTTCATGTTCAGCCAGCCAACACCCTGCCCATCAAGAACATTGTGTACTACTTCCTTCAGGAACTGCTGGTTCTCACTGGTGGATTTAAGAAGAAGCAGGCAAAAGTTAGTCCTCTGCTTACCTTGGCTTGCATGGGAAGAGAGATGTGGCCGGGACACACACACAGATGCACTTCCTACCAATGCTAAGTTTACAAGAAAAGAAGCTCAAATCTAGCTATGCCTGTTGCTAACACAACTGCGCACAACCCAAGCTCTCCTCCAAGGGAGGAGAAAGCATAGTCAACAGTTGAGGTAATTTTTACTTGCACCACCATTGGCTAGACTGCCTTGTTCTCAGAACAGACTCAATTATAAGGAATAAATACTGAGTTAAAATAGGGAATTTTTTGGATCTCGGACAGAAAGAGGATACATTTCGAAGCAGAGAAAATTATGTGTGCGCACTATTAACTGTAAGACTATCCATACTAAATCTTCTTGAACAATGGCACATGCAAGCTTAAGGCCACAGAAAAGTACTATCTAGTTTTCAACAGCTAAACTGCTGAAGAAACATTAGCCAAGTATGACATGACTCTAATAACCTTTACACTCAAAAAGTAATGAAAAGTATTACCTGGAATTACTAGTTCGTCCCTGAGGCGATGGAGATTCTCTCTTCACTGTTGGGCTGTGCTTAATGACTGAAGACTTTTGATCCACAAGGGCGCGTCTGTTTCCTAAATGGGAGAGGAGACAGGATGAGAGGAAGGGGTGGGAGGAAAACCATCTGATCCCAGGACAGTAACAAGCAACGCTAATGTCGGCTAACACACCTATTTGGATTACAGGTAACAGACTCAAAACAAAATGGAAACTCCAAAAAAGCAGCAGCGTAGATCATATTCTAGCATCACACATCGGCAGAAAACAGTAATGGGAGTAATGCAGAGAGAAAAAGAGAAGATGGTAATGGGAGCAGGAGGTGAAAGGCAGGAAAAGTTTGGCTGCTCTGCATGCAGTTCCACAACAAGAACCATCTTCAAATTAGTCACTGTATGTAAAAGCGTAATGCATTGGGGTGACTAGTATAGATCATGTGGTACTGGTTACCCAGTGAGAAAGGTAGCCCAAAGTCAGGCATAGGGAATGCTCAAAATAGTTATATCATGCACAGCTCATGCTGTAGGGAACCCACCTTCATTGCTTACTGGGCCAGCTTCAGTAATAATCTCCATTATAGTATTTAACCCAAATACTGGGACACAAAATATACAATTAGTAGTGCACTACAATATCTACACTCCCCACCATCAGCATCAAAGAATCCAACTACCAGCTTCTTCCCAGCCCTCCCTCAAAACAAAACCCAAATGATGTCAGAGCAGGAAGGATGCTTGAAAGCCCAAGACAACAAGGGCCAGCCTAAATAATGTTAGAGATAGAGCTTGACTGGAAATTTGGCATCGTGGAACCAATGTACTGCATCTTCAAGGACATTATTGCACATATTGTATTTCAAGGGCACTATCAAAAACATCTGTATCACCAAGGAAAAAATATCAATGGAGGTGCATGAAATCAAAATTAAAAAGGAAGATGGAAAGTGGTCAAACAGCAGCAATGAGATGGAGTCCCAGCATCATTTCCCATTACGGTTAGAGACACAAGATACCACACACATTTGGTAAGAACAAGTTAATGCAGCATTTTTATACCTGTACAACAGACAAAAACATTTAAAAACCAGTGAAGTGCTCAGTGGGAGTCCCAGTGAGCCAGCATGCACACATAACACAAACACACACACACTGGCACATGCGTAAAACAGATCGAGCTACTCTACAGAAATCCCATCCTCATATCTGCACATAACATTAAAGGCCCTGCAGGGTTACAACAGTCAGGAAAAGAACACAAAAGTGCAGAAGACGAGGCACAAAGCATGAACGTGGAATGGCAAACCCCATCACTGTTTTCTTCCAATGCATGGAATTAGGCATTAAGTTTACCCATGGAAATAACCCTGCTATGAGGTATGTTTCTTAGCCAGTACAACTGGACATGAAAACATAACCAACTGGTAAAAGGTTGTGCAAAACAGCTGTGCAGAGGCTCTGCGAGTGTTTTCACCCTACCAGTCCTGCTACTCCTCATTTTACACACAGGGAACGGTTACTCGTCTCAAAAACAAAGTCCAAAGCAGAAACACAAACCCCAGCTTTGGGCCTTTGTTTCTACAAGGTCAAAGGTCAGCAAAACATGATACCAACCTTCATTCACATCCCTTCCCACTTCCAGATTAAAGTAATCTTTACCGATTAAAATGATGAGGAGGAAAAAAATAAATGAAAAATAAAAATCAACATATTAAAAGAAAAGCAGTAAGTTCTAATCAGAGTAACTCAAAAGGTAAAGTAAAACCATTCCCCATTTTAGCAGGTGTAAAGGTCTCAACACTAATATAGCTGCATGTGCTCAGTCACTCTTCTGTTACTACACGTGACACAAAGATGATCAGGCTGTCCTGCTCCCCATAGTAAGTAATTTCTCTAGTGCCCATTTAGACATGTTATCTAATGATACTGCAGACAAACAGATGTTCCAATGAGAAGACTGTGCAAATAAGTTAGGAATTGATCTTCCCTCTGAAGCTGAAGTATGGTTATAATCTGATTTTCTGCTTAGTGAACTGAAAAGGCTATAAACACTTTTGAAACCCACATAAACTGCAGACTTCATGGGAGCTTGGCACTATCCACACTTACAAATGCAGCAGCAACGCTCTAACAAGTTACCTAAGGCTAATCATGAAGATAGTGGCAGTGCAAAAACAGCACCTACCCCTTGGTTCCTATTTTTTTTTACACTGATTACTTAAACCAAAGCAAAATATAAACCAATATTCAAAGTGTGTCTGTTAACACAGACTAGACCTGTGCCAGCCCAATTGTTGGGAAGAAGTCTGAATGAGAACTATCAAGGCAATTTACTGTCTTGAGACTTCAGACAGGTACTACCCAAACTACCAAATGTGTCACCCCTGGGATTCCTGTTAGGGGTAAGACCTCATACTGCAAAGTCACAAGAACTGTAAAGCCTCTAGAAGACGAAGGGAAACATGGTTACCTTTCAGGCTGGGGAAGGGAGTATTCTTGTCTCTCCCGACTTTGGTTGGTAGGGCTAAGTTGGACAAACTGAAACTTGTGCTGTGGTTTCTGTACAGGCTGCCTATGAGAAAGGAAGAAAAAGTTAAATGCCTAATGCTCACTGCACACTCCCAAGCTTCCTTAACTTCCTACAATTTACCTTCTTATTCCAAATCCTTAAAGATTAAGTTCTTTATTACCCCAGAGTCTCACAAGCTTAACATCATCACATTTACGTCACAACCACATCTGTAATTACGTAATTCTAAATTCTTAGCTTTCATGTTATAATCACTGCTGGTTTATTTTTGAGTCTTAAATGTAACAGCAATATCCACCTGTCTTCCTGAACTTAAAGAGGTAACCTCACATCACCCGTGTCTTCTAGTCTGACCTTCCTTTCTGGATCAAATGGATAGCAAGGGCCATGTGAGAAAAAAGCATGATGGAAGATGTCCAAAACGTGCAGTTCTGAAGTGAGGATTGTGCACTGTGCCCGGTGAAACACTAAATCTGCCATAAAGGCATGCTTTAAAATAGAAGCTTTCCATTTATTAGGAGGAAACAAAAGCTCTTCCTAGTACAGACAGATCTTAAGAATACAATAATGCATTATCATCTGGTTGTAGACAGCCTGAAAGCATCTCATGTAGATCAATGAGCTGAATAACACTTCAAGATGTTCATTTAAAATGTCAGCATACTATTTAAATTTGCTTTGGTTTTTTGTTTTTTTTTTTAGCCTTATTTTAATAGCAATCATTCTACAAGAAACACCCAATATATTTTCCCCACTGCTGCAAACTTCTTGCACTGCTCCCCACTATACTGCAAGACTCAACTGGCCGTCTCTTCTTTCACTCATTAAAAACCTCTGGATTAGTTTTCCACTCCTGTGGATTTTATTAGTAAAATATAATTGAAAGCAGATGAGCACAGTCACAAAATTGAATTTAGCACCTACACACACACCAGGGTAGCACGGAAAGCATACTATTTTTGTACCAACTTCATAAAATTGCACACATATTTGTTTAAATGAAACTGGAAGAATTTCTGATCTGTGCCCTGACATGCCCTGAAATAACAGAAGGGCCACATAAGCTTCTTTTCTGAAGGATGCATAAAACAATAGCTGTCAGCAGTGTAGGGTAAGTAAGTCCTGTGGCTCCTAATATGAGACCTGGTACCAGTTTGACAACTGTCCTGCGTTCAGCTGTAGCAGTTATTTTTCTCCTTCTTAGTAGCTGGTGCAATGCTGTGTTTTCGACTTTAGTCTGAGAACAACACTGGTAACACCAATGTTTTTAGCTGTCGCTGATCAAGAACTTTTCAGGCTCATGCTCTGCCACTGAGAAGGGGCACAGGAAGCCGGGAGGAAGCAGAGACCGGACACCTGACCCAAACTAGCCAAATGGGTATTCCATACCACAGCACGTCATGCCCAGTATAGAAACTGGGGGGAGTTACCCGGAAGGCCCAGATCGCTGCTCGGGTCGAGCTGGGTATTGGTTGGCAGGTGGTGAGCAATTGCAATGTGCAACACTTGTGTTTATTGTTTTCTTTTCCACTTTTAGTTTTATGTTCTCTTTGCTTGTTATTTCCCTTATCATTATTATTATTGGTGGTAGCAGCAGTGGTTTGTGTTATACCTTACTTACTGGACTGCTCTTATCTCAACCTGTAGGAGTTATATTCTTTTGATTCTCCTCCCCATCCCTCTGGGTGCAGGGGGGGGAAAGGAGGAGAGTGAGCGAGCAGCTGCGTGGTTCTGAGTTGCTGGCTGGGCTTAAACCACAACAACCAAATCTTTCTTTTGAGTAGCCATCCCTCTATCCTATCTCTCTGTAAACTTTAATATAATAAATAAAATAGCTTAACGAATGCATGAGTACATACTTGCAAAAGACATGATGCCCCCAAAGCCTTCACTGCTGTTGTTAGAGACAGTTGAGTTTGGGGAGCTGGCTCTGGAATCTGAATCTGCATCAGAATCACTGGCCAATTTTAAACTGTTTGGACGGAGTAACTTCTGAGACCTGTAAAGAAATTAAGTACAACTGTTATCAGCTTTCTCCCCTCCCACCCTAAATCAACACATTGTATGATTGTGGGAGATGGATGTTGGTCTTATTCCACATCAGTTTTCAGCATGGTTAACTCCTACTGCTTACATAAAAGCAAGGAACTGAGGGAACTGAGCATGTGCCTTTATTCAAAGCAGAAGGGGTGAGAGAATCATAGAATAGTTAGGGTTGGAAAGGACTTTAAGATCGTCCAGTTCCAATCCCCCTGCCATGGGCAGGGATGCCTCACACTAAACCATGTCACCCAAGGCTATGATCAACCTGGCCTTGAACATTGCCAGGGATGGAGCACTTGTCACTTCTTTGAGGTTTCAGTATTAAATGGAAGCAACCAACAACACATTTCAGATGCAAAAGGCATTTGAACAAATGAACATTAAACAGCATGAAGCAGATGGAAACCCCAACAGTGCTGTACAGAAGGGAAGAAGACAAGAAGGACTCGCCTGCTTCCATTGAGATTCTGGTTAAATCTTGGGGTGTAGCTCTCTTCCTGCTCATCATCTTCATCCTCCGTGGGAAAACCGTACTGTGGTTCAAAGTATGGATTGTCATACTCTCGCTTCCTCACCACCCCTTCTGAGGAGCTCATGCTGCCAGCTGCACTGTCGCTCTCCCGCCGATCCAAGCTTATCTTGGGAAAGCTTGGTTGCAGTGACAAAGAAGGGAGGTGGTTTGTAAATCCAGCAACCAACTTCTCTTCCATCTCTGCTGCATCTGTTGACTCCTGTGGACCAGTCAAATCACTGATCTGCTCGCTAACTTGCGTTCCATACAACTGAGGGGCAGGACAAGAATAATTATTTCAAACTGGAAAGTCTGCAGGGTCTCTTCTATTTGTTACTGGGCCCCCACTCCATCCCCACTCTCTGTAGCTTTAATCTAGGATTTCACAGACACTGCATTATTTGTGCATTTGTCCTATGGGCTTACTCCCCTGTAAACAGATCTTACTGGTAAGTCTTAGCTCAGGATAACAGCCCTCCATTACCTTGCTTCCTGGTTATGCAAACAACTCCCATTCTTCCTAAATGACCACAGATTTATGTGTTTCCCCACCCCACTCCCTGTTCCTCTAACACATCAGGTCTTTCCAGACTGCTCAAGCAATTCCTCCAGTCACAGCCAGGCCCACTGGTCTGTTAATGCTGCATTTTCTTAATGCATGGGAACTTTTACATGCAGGAATGCTCTATCCCAGCATAAGAGGGTACCAGTAAACTCCACCTTGCTCAGAAAGTCCAGAAAGAGCATGCAATTTAATCTGTGCATGGTTTCAGAGTCTAGGTTTTGCCCTCCCCGAAAGAACCATGTGCATCCTCCCATTCTTTATATCCTAATATGCTGATCTTGGGGCTGAACTCATCTCAGTACACACATGATTCACTCCATGGATGACAGTGCTGGGGCTGCTACTGGCTGTAGTACTGGAACTTGAACGAGGCTGGTTGTTCTCTTGGGAGTTTTCACTGTCCATGGCCTGTTCATCCATATCTCCTGAATATTCTTGAAAATCATCAAATTCCACTTCACTGGCATCACCAAGGGCTGCGTGAGTCAGGGGGTCAACATCTGCAAACACAGCATTTTGTGTTAAAGAACATTGCCTTCCTCAGCCTTTTGCCCATCTAAAGCTCCTCAGCAGATGACAACTGCCCAGGAGAATAAACTTGCATAAAAACTTCGGTTGTGAAGATTTTTTAGACGTCATCTGTTCCAACTCTCAGCTAAAAGCAGGAGTAACTTCAAAATTAGAGCAGGTTACTCTGGGCCTTGTCCCACTGAGCTTTGAAAGTCTCCAAGGCTTGACATTCTACTGTGACCCTGAGAACCTGTTTAACTACACTAACCACAGAGATCTCGTTTTTATGTCCATGCAGAGTACCTTTTGTTCCAAATTATAATCATTAGCTCTTGTCCTTGGGACACAGGAAATGTGTTGGCACTCCTAGACTTAATTTACTTAAATGAAAGATTCCCACTCTCACAAGAGAAACTATTGCTGCAGCCTCCATATAAGCCACAGAGAATGCATTTTCCTGTCCCCACTAGGACACAGTGACTCATTAAAGCCAGCACAGAGAACCAGTATGTGGGGGCAGAAGAAAGCTCGTACTCTGCTACCCAGATTCCACATTATTTACTTGCAGCAGCAGGTTATTTCCAGATCTAGTGAGCCAGTTTTGTTCAGCAGCACCTATTTCTGTCCTTCCTCCTCCTACTGTCCTTTGGAGGAGGACATTTTATGTTCATGAGCAGGAGAAATGTCTTTTTTCAGCCTACCCCTGAATACTGAAGGAGTATAGAAGACACTTTCACCTCAGAGCAAGACTACGATGGAACAGTACTTTGATCTGATTCAGGGAATTAGGGGAGGTATTTTTTCCAGAGTGCAGATGAACAGGGACAAGGAGACTTACGTGGACCTTGTGAAAGTGAAGTTCAAAGTTACTCACTTGGGGTATCACCATTAATGTCACATTTCATCATCTCACTGACAAAGTCACCAAGGGAGGAGTAGGAGGAACTTGAGTCGTCATAGTCGACACTGTCACTGCCACTGCCACAACACGTAAGAGAGAGAGATGAGTGGCAGCATAACAGCAACAACCAGGCCTGATGTTTCAAAGGTGTGAATCAGCACTGTTTGCATGGACCTCTGAAAAATCTCATGTCAATCTCTACAAACAAATCTCTGGCCAGAGTCAGAAGCCAGCTTCATGAAAGGTCAGAGCAAATGAAGTAGCTTTGAGGTAAATGAAGAGACATTATGGGAAGACATTTAAAGGCTCTCAGCAAAGTCAATGAGGTCAAGCAAAAGTGAGCAGGGAGTAGTGTATTAATTCTTTGTGTGTGTGTCAACTTCAAGGGAACTGGAAATGACAAAGCATTCCCTTTTTATACTAATGAAAAATCCCACTCTGTCAGGACCACTGGTGCTGTGTAGAAGGTAAAAGATGTGCAAGTCCCAGCCTGAAAGAGCTCACAGGCTAGCAGAGAATTAAGAATAATAAAACTAGATGCAAAACTCCAGGAAATACGGCTAAAACTACTGTAAAAAAAAAAAAAGCTTACTCTTATTTTACTGAGCAAATGAGGAGGTCTCAGGCAGTGGGTAGTACTAACAAGCTTTGCATAACTATGTGCACTGAGTAGAGATTTGAAAGAGTGCAAAGATGGGTGGGAGTACTTGTAGTACTGCTGTAGAAATAACCAGAGATAGAACAACATGAAAGAAAAAAGCATTAGGGTGGGAGGAAATACCAAATGTCAAATGGCATATAGATAGCAAAAGAAAAGAAGAAAATACAAATGGAGAATCACATGATATGAAAGGTTGAGAAGATACTAACAAAGGGGTTGAGAGGTTGCTGTCATGACAGAGCAGTGGGACAGTTTACTTCAGTGTCACTATTCTGCCCAGAAAGAAGAAATAAAACAGCAACCTGGCAGGCTAAGGAAAAGGCTGCAATCAAGAAGGAGGAGGAGAGGCCCAGCATTAAGTAACTACCATGTGACTTGTGTCATGCTCCTCACTAACCTGTCATCAGTGGGATCCGAATCTGTTTCCTTCTCTGCTGGGACATTCAGTGCTTCAGCCAGCTGTGAATTACTGTCATAGACACGATAGTGGATGGGCTGCAGCTGGTGAGCGTACCACTTTGGTTTGTCACCAATCAGTGCTGGGTCAAACATGTCTGCACGAGAAACAAGGAGAAAGTTAACTGAACCCATTTACTGGTGTCAAAGGCTTCATTCACAGAGGGTCTCCCCTACTAAGTCTTGCACAAAGGAAGGGACAGCCTCTACTCTAAGAAGCCTACAAGACTTCTCTGTAACCAAACAAGACAAGAGGTAAAATTAATGGGAAGAGTGAGTGGCTAACAGCTGGGCTAACTTGGTAGAAACATATGAGGACATAAATAAAAGTGCTCCTTGAACTGGATTTCCCTCCAATGGAGGAATAACATGGTGTAAAACTAAGCCCTTCCCTAGAATCACTCTACTTTTTAAGCTCCTGCATTACATTCAAGTGCAGGAAAGGCAAGACCAAAACTTACTGTTATGAATTCTCTGGAAAGCATAGTTTGTAGGGTTGAGTGACCATTCTCCAAAGTATTCTACTGCCTGTGTCCTGGAAAGCTTATCTGCAAAAGGTGTTTGCTTTGGCCTAGAGGCAAGGAAAGAATTTGCTTGGAAGGCCACCACTGGTCGTGGGAAGAGCCGAAGAGTGCGAGTATGCATCTGGAAACCTTGCAAAACATTTGGTGAGTTGAAGAATCTCACCATGGCAACCCTAAAAGGAAAACAGAGAACAGCGTATCAGATAAAAAAACACAGAACACAACAGGAAAGAAGACAGTCTTCTTAGAAAATTATTGTCTTGAAATAAAAAAAGGAAGGAAAAAAAAGCCACCAAGAAATCAGTTTGGTTTAATTCACCACCTCAGCAATAAGACCCAATACCCCAATGAGGGGTATCATTCTCCTACCCACTAGTTGAGGTGACAACTAAGTCTTGAGTTTTTTTTTGTAGTTCAAGGCTTCTGATTTAAGCTGAGGATTGAACAGCAGACTAACAAGTCCAGGTAAAGTGGATGATCTATAGGAACATCCAAGAAACAAAACACCCCCTCTGAAGATAAAGAGTTATGTTCATGCAGCTAACAGATCTGAGATAAACACTGCTTTTTTGCCCATGACGTGAAGTAGAACCTGGAAGATACTGCTTCTACCACAGGACCCATAGAAATGTCTGTGCTGCCTTCAAATGCAAACTTGACGAACACTCAACACTACCCTTCTGTTCAGGCTCACCTGGTAGCCACATCCACAGAGTCCACATCATTTCCATAGATCAGAGGGTTAAATTCTGTGGAAGGAGTAGACTGCAAATCATTCTGCGGTCTTCCCAGCAGCAATGGCACCTCCTGTCCCTCTTGGAACTTCTCTAGATTAAGAATGGGCTGAGTATTCAGACTCATACTGGCCAGTGCCTAACAAAGGACAACATTATGCACATATTCAACAATGAAAGTTATTCAAGGAATAAGAGAGAGATCAGAGCTACCCTGCCCTACAAGCAAATGCAACAACTGTGCATGCTCCATTAGCTTTTCTTAAACCACCTCCTATGCTGAGTCAACAAACATCTTCAGGCCCTCCTTTGTGTAGATCATCGAAACAATCTCCTCAGCGCTGAAATAGTGCTGGAGCTAGCCAAGGAGTAGCACAGAAATTCACTTTGCTACATCACTCACAATGTGGAAACAGTTCAAACTAGACTACCAGTAGGATGGCACTGTGTACAACATTGTAGAGTTATTCCCATGTGCAATTTGAATACATCTTGGGACCCAGAGTCCTTGAAACTTGCTTTGTAAGTTGACCATTCAACCAGTAAGTTTGATATCCCAGGACAATGCAGAGACACCTTTACACAGGTATCTGCCTGCATCCCTGCAAACCTCCACTTCCCACCTGAATGAGTTCTTCATCTCTCCATAAAACTACCATCTTCTTCAACCCTCATAACAACTTCAAGGATATTCACCAGAGCAGCACAAGTGGTAAATCAGTCCTGGACACCCAGACCTATCCTAAATCTTCCTCATTTCTCTCATTTGTCCACTGACTCTTCATCTTTTTATTTCAAAAATAAATACATGAAACAAAACAAAACCAAAAATTCCAAAAAGGAAAAGGGTAAAATGGAAGATTGAGGGGAAAAGAATAAAATAAAGAACCTTGTTGTCAGGAGTGAGCAGCTGTTTCTGAGTGATTGCAGTCATGCTAACCAGACACTGGAGGCAAGATGGAAGATCATATGATAACAGCAGCAGCCCATCAGAGCCAAGACGAACACATGACCACAGAGAAACAGATGGGAGGAAAAAAAAACCTCTATTACTACCAAATATCACAAATGAGAGGAAACAAAAGGGACCACAAAATAGGTACATCTGGGGAGAAAGGTCTAACTGCCCCACCCCCAAACATTCACATCTGGACACTTGGGTAGTATGAAGGCTGCTGTCCTTACTGATGCAGCTATGAACTTTCTACTGCAGTTTAAAAGCAGCTATCCTGAATTTTACTCGTTGACACTAAGAGCCAAAGGCACACCAAAGTGATGTGTGTCACAGTTTAGTCTTCTGTACTTTGTACAGCAACCAGTAGTGTTCCTTCTTTGCCAGAGATCAATACTTAATGATAATCTCTATAGGAATACATAGAGATGTAACCTGAATTTGGGTGAATTTTAAATGTGTTCAATGAATTTGCAATTTGTTCTGATATCCAGCTCTGCCCTAGTGAGAGAGTTTTACTGAACAGTGCCTGAAGCTGTAAGGGGGTGAGGCAGAAGTCATGGGAAGGGGGATCTAACAAAACTCCAAGCAACACATGGCTTCCATCTGTGCTGACAGCAGGTACTGGCAGTATCACAGAGGTTACACACTTTGCTCTCCTGATCTACAAGGAAAGGGAAGGAGCAGAAGTCATCACATTAGTAACACATTTTACCTTTAGATACTGCATGCAGCATGCATAAGGAAAACAGAAATAAAGAGATAAAACCTGCTTGACACGATCAGCCAGGATGACCCAAGCTGATTAATGGCTTAGCAGGACCTGAGAGGAGAGACTGAGACCTCACACACAGATCTGTGAATGGAGGGGAAACAAAGACGGTCATAGCTTGATGATCAAGCCAGACTTTAAAGCCCACATGGCAAATGTAAAGGAGGAATCTGGAACTCTCTGCATCAACTGGAAACAAGTTAGCCCCAAATAACAGTGAAAACCAGAAGATAATCAGTTGTGTCCAGGAGAATTTAAAAATATCCCTAAGAAATTTTAAATATTAAAAATATCCCTAAGAAATTTAAAAATATCCCTAAGAAATTAACTGCAGTTAAAAGCCTCAGTGAGCACTCACTTTTCCAAATTAATGCTCTCCATTAACATAGAAAAGCAGCAACTGGATACCTACCACAACATCTGTATCAACTGATACTGCTTTTCAAGCTCAAAATGCTGCTGTATTCTAACATGGGGATGTTCTAACTGGCAACTATACAAAAGAGGCATTTTAAACAGGTTGACAGAAAATTCCCGCACAGCTGCAGAGCAGTGCAAGACTACATCAGCTAAGTCCTACTGAATATGAATCCTCTCCCCAAAGTGTTTTACCTGTTTCAGGTGCTTTTTCAGCTCTGAAGCTTCTGGTTCTGGCAGTGCTGGCAAAGATTCTGCATTTGTGGGAACGATCACCTGGAAATAAGCACAGCAACAGACTCAGAATCCCCCAGCTGTAGTCATTTCATTTCCAAACCAGAATCTCCTGAATCTCCACCACTGCAGAGACTGAGGAATGAAAGCCATAAAGTAAAATAATTAATAATAATAATAATAAAAAAAGCCACACAACACATAGGCACCTGCATCAATACTTTGATTTTCACTGCTTTTTTGGTTGTTACTGCTTAAAACATGACAAAAAATGGAGGAATGACTTTATCATTTACCACAAAAAAGAGAAGTTTGAACCAACATTCATCCTTTGGATTTTCCATCAAGTAGATGTTATACACATTTCCCTTGAACATGGGCCTTGCTTGTGCCCCAGTAGAAAGCAGGATACATAGCTCTATTTGAATCATGACAATCAATGTTGCTGGAAGGCTCTTATCAGATTGGGTTTCTTAGGTAGGGCTATAAGAGACAGGGTCACAATTACTCAAGACAACAGCTTTCTAATTTGTTTGAGGATTTATCTTCTAATGATGTAGCCAGATGGATTAACTAGGAATGAATGCCTTAGAAGCAGAAGAAATGGGGACCTTGAGACACCACAGAACATAATTCTGAGGGTTAAGACAGGAATGGCACAGGCAGGCTGAGGCCAGGCATTCTTAAATTCTCGATAGGTACACTGATAAAAGTACACAGTTCTCTGGAAGCAAAGCCACAAATCTTTATGGGCACCACTCACCCTGTTGGTATCCAGGTCAATAAGCCATACATCATCAGGCATTTTAAAATCCAGTTTGTAAAGGAAAAAACTTGCTGGAACACCAATGATGTAAGGTGTAGGGGCTAGAAGCAACTGAAAGAGAGACTTTATTAAGGACAAAGTCCGCATATGATAACAGAGAGAAGCAACAAGTCACAGATGAGTACACCCTCAGCTCAGTGAGTCTGTGCCATTGCAAATAGGCCCAGACTATAGGCAAAGGCTTTACCCTTACACTTAGAATGGTAATTTGGTTTCAAACCAATAACATCTCTAGGAAGCAGAAGAAACAGACACACTTTTTCAAGTGGACATGGAAAACCTCAGGGGAAATTCAGGTCGTTTCTGATAAGGGAATCAGCAGAGGGAAAAGGTTTAAATCAATAAGGCATGTAGCGCCTTGAGAACAGTGGCTTGGGAGGCTAATTTATTCTTTACATCTAGAGCACTTGGTCACCCCCAAGGGATAATACAAGAACAAACCTGCAGCATTAGTTGCACAATAGCACTGCAGTAGTAAGATGGCCTGAACTGTATCTTTCCAAGCAAAATAATGAGCTCCTACAGAGAGCTGACTACCGGCAAAACACAGCTCCCAGTGTCAGTAACTCAACACTTCCTATTTCTGAGGACAATAAATTGCAGGCAATAGTTTCTAAACTCTGAATTCAGGGTTCTCAAACATACTTAAATATCACTCTGGACCCTCCCCAACAACCCTTAATACTCTGTTGGGAGGAGGGGGGTGGGGGAATATCGTAATATTGTGGATCTATGGCCTTTCAGTTCATTGCTTGTGAACTACTGCTTTGAATCATACAATTTACTAAGCATGCTTTGAAGATACCCTGGAAAAGTGGTGTTACCTATGATTTCAATAGTGGCACTCAAAGAACATTCTTTGCAAGGCTGCAATTAAAGAGAAACCAGTGGGGAAGGAAAGAAGGAATGCTCCTGTCACAGAAACATCTTTTGCAAAAGACCAGTAAAGGAAAAACAGGTACCTGTTCTGCAGAGGCCATGCAGGTGGGAAGCAGAGGGATCACTGGGAACATGTACTCTAATGGGTAGATCATAGCCACAAAGGCCATCACAGACATTGAGAGTGCATTATAATCTCGGGACTGCAGTACAACCTGGAACCAAAGAAACTCGTATCAGCACTGCAGCAACCATTCACCTGTAATACTTCCCCCAGGGGTATGCAAAGATCACAGCCTGCAGGCATCTGATTTGAGGGCTGTGAACTGGATGACCCTTTATTCATCTGAAAACAAGTTTCGGATGCTTTTTTGAGCAAGAGGAAAACTTTTCAGAACAGGAACCTCAAAAGAAGCTATTCCTTTCCCCCACAGAAAAACTGATTCCAGGAGACAGCTGTTCTGCACATCCAGCCTACCCTGGTTTTGAAAAGGACAGAACTTTCTACATACCTATCAAATATCACCTCTTCCTTTCTTACCTTGTGCTCCAGAAGGATGCAGGTCAGCACCTGCAGGCAGGCATCCACTCCCAACAGCTCCAAGGGCAGATGTAACGGGAAATCCACCAAGGTGAAGCGGGATGGATCAGGAAGAGCAAAGGTCAAAGCTGGCTGTAACTCATGTGGCAAGACTTCCACATCCACCCGCTTCTGACCAGCGACAGGCATCGGCGAGCGTAGCAGCCGGTATATCCAGGCCTCAATCTCCCGCAGGTCATGGAGCAACGCACTGGACTTCTCTTCCACCAGGAGGGAGCCTGTGAAAATCCTCCACATTGTGTCCCTGTACAGGGAGAGCAACAGGTTAATGCTCAAGGAGCTTCACTTGACAGCCATTCCAGCAAAAAGGCATACCCACTGAGAATTCAAAGACGCAGCCAACAAACATGTAGTGACACAGGATGCAGGGATTTCAGCTTATTGAAGTAACCACATTGGGAAGCATCAATATTTCTATGGCAGGAATCAATGCAGGTATGTCACTTCCACCTGACAGTTCATTCATTCATTTAAAGGATTCAGCTAGGTCCAGATCTCTGAAGATCTCTCATCACCATGGTGCCTGAAATTCAGCATGCACATATGATACCTTCTAGTATCTGAAGGGATCCTACAAGGATGACAGAGAGGGACTCTTCATTAGGGACTGTAGTGATAGGATAAGGGGTGATGGCTTCAAACTTCAACAGGGGAGATTCAGGTTAGATATACAGAAGAAATTCTTTATTGTGAAAGTGGTGAGACACTGGACTAGGTTGTCCAAGGAAGTTGTGGCTGCCCCATCCCTGGCAGTGTTCAAGGCCAGGCTGGACAGGGCTTGGAGCAACCTGCTCTAGTGGAAGGTTTCCCTGCCCATGGCAGGAGGTTGGAACTGGATGATCTTAAGATCCTCTGCAACCCAAACCATTCTATGAATCATTCTATAATGCTCTCATATCTCATCCAGAATTGTGGCAGACCGACTGATTGTAGGATTCTGCTTCCAACAGGCCTACAAACCTCTGCAAGAATAAGGACTAAACCCGAGATAAAAATATGCCACACCAAGATCTCTCAAATGTTTTGCCATAATATACCACATGGTAATTCAAACCTGCTGCTTTAATTTTCCCAGGGGATATATGCTCAGCATTCCTTCTCTTGCCCCCTCTTCTGTCACTTGTTTCTTCTTTAAGAATTATGCCCAGAAAAGATAAAATTTTTCAAGTATCACATGCCATTCAAACACTGGCATACTTTTAACACCCCTTCCAAAAATCAGACGAGCTCACAGAATTGAGGAAAATCATTAAATTTAGCTTATTTCTGCCTCAGCAATGATCAGACTAAACAAGGTGACAAAATAGGCTCCCTTTTCCATTGGGAAGAAATAAATGATAGAAATGATAGAATCATTTTCTCCCCAAGCATCAGTGGATTCAGGTGATAACTGTGCTAAAGCAGGAGTCAGTCATAAGCTCAGTAACCTAAGAAGTAGGCTACTGCTTTGTGAACAGGACAGATTTCCCTTCCCTGCATAATGTAAAGAGCTTATCAAGATAATGATACATGTCCTGTCATTTTTCTTGCCTTTGACAAGTTTAACTTGGAGTGTACCAAGCTACTTACCTCATGCTCTGAACTACCTCACAGCCCCAACCCTCTTACTCCTGAGATCACCCCCTCCTTCTCCAAAGATGTTTTTGTATTTTCTCTTTTTGGTTAGCATACTGGAAAGCAAAATACCACCCTTAGATGGAGGTGTCAGGAACAATGGCACAGACATACATCCATGACTGATATAAAGACATTGTTCCTTCTGTATGCAACAGTGCAACAGCTTTTGTTACATATCCAGCGTTATAACAGCAGATATGTAAGGTTACTACTTCACATTAAAAATACACCAAGTCCCTGTCAATCTGTTGTTACCAACCCCCATTTCCATATGCTTCCTAAACAACTCCTTTGTTTTCTAACTCTCCACCCTTTCCTCTTCAAATACTGTACTTTGATCTCTTTCAGCCATTCCTGCTTCTGCAACCTTTTCTCTCTCCTAAGCTGAAGTTCAGAGTTTTATTAGCTCACCAAGCACGTTTTCATCATTTCCCTCTTGACCCAAGTGGAAATTCTGTTATTTCTTGGCTGTTTCTAATCTGCCAGAGAATCAGTCCTGACGTACGTACACTGCCACAGAGGTTACAAACATGCCAAACAACAGAATCAGTGCTCAGCTTCAGGAAAGATCAATCAGTTGTCATCAGGATAGTACCTCTTAAGGTGCATCAAAAGTGAAAATCATACCAGCTTACAGAATCAGACACAGACATTTTAAAGAAATCATCATAAGAATTTCCTTTTCCTACTGTGATCCTGGCTTAAAAGAGCAAAAAGGTCAACCACTGGTGTTTGGCTGCTTCTGCAACCACACATTTGCCATGCGACAATTGCAGCCCTGGACACAAACAGTTGGAGGAAAAAGTTCTTTCTTCCCCCTCAACATACCTCTGCACCCCACGAGGAATCCCCAGCTTCTTGCCCAATAATCTCTCACTACAGCAGTCCACGAGTCTCTTGAGGGTGTACAGACACTCACGAAAGGTGGAAAAGAAGGGGTAATGACTAAGGATGCACAGAGAAGTCAGAGTGCTGTTCCGAGAGCGATGGCTGCCTTTGGCCAGGCGCTTACTGCGTGGTGATCGATTCGCATCTGGGGTAGACTCTGTACTGGGAGCCTGTAGCGAAGAGCCACTCTCCGAACTCTCAGTGCCCACTTCCTCCTGTGGGGCAGATGCATCCCCAGCTTTGGGGACCTTCTGTCCCTCCCGAGCTCGGTGTCCCCCTGTGCCTTCTCCCTTCTCCTTGGGTACTCTCTTCTGGAAGGAGCGGTAGAAGTTGACACAGATTCCATAGCGAATGACACCCGTGTCCTTGTCTGTGAGTGTGAAGACAAAGGAAGTGTCATCACGGAAGCTCATGCGTTTTTGCCGCACGCTCAGGCATCCTTCTGGCTGGCAGAAGAACACAACATCAGGTGGTAGAGGGAAGTCCACATGGTCTTCTAGAGGGTAACGCCGCAGCAGTTCAGGAGTCTGAGCAACACTATCACTACTTGGCTGCCTATAGAGAAAACAAACACAAGTAACATATACAGTTGACCGATGCCAACAAAAACCTTTGGTTTTTCCCTACTAACATGTTAGCAGCCTTCATCTTTGTTTCTTCTATCCCTTGCTAGCCAGGGGAAGGGCAGCTCCTCAGCCACTAGCCACAGTGTTCAGTCAGTAACCACAATGCTCAGTCACTAGCACAAGGTCACAACTATAGAAAGGTTAAAAATTCTATACCATCGTTATCCAGGCCCAATAAGGAGCCTGTTCAAATCTGACTGAGAAAAGAACTTTCAGGAGTATGTTGTTTTCAGCTGATGTTTCCCTGATTTTGATTGCCAAAATTAATTGAACCACACGGGTCTCTGGGCAACATTTGGGTAGCAAATAGACTGTCCCTCAGCAAATACAGTCAGATGAAAGCCCTTGGATTTCAGTTATTTATAACTAAGATAAAAAAATCGATTCCTAAGTGAGAAAACCAGCAACTTACTAGGAAAGAACTCAGACAAATGGTGGAATAATATGGACCTCATCCTGTAAAATCTTCATCTAAAAGTTCTGGCAACCATAGATACATATATTTCTGCGTTTGACTTTTGAACTGGATTTGAAGTGTAAGTTACTGTAAAGCTGGGATTTATATATACTTATGTATACATACTATATATACACACTATATTGCATATATACTATATGCAGACCTATTCAATGCTATTGCTCTCCAACCTTGGTACCACAAATCACTAATGTAACACAAAAATACAAAGCAATACTGTTTATTCCTCATTTTCCACCAGAATAACAGATTCTTTCAAGGTATTAACTATTTTCCTACCACTGCTTTTCCACTAAAGCTACTAAATAACTGCCAGAGAAACAGTATGAGATCCACATAATGAAGAAAGAAATACATGTCCCCACTTCCCTTTGGTTTGACCACTTTGCTATAAAGTCTGATCTCTCACAGTTTTTAAAAGTAATCAGCATTTAGTATCATGTTTACTAAATGGGATGTAGGAGACTTGGCTCCACCATCACTCTCCTGAGATCTCAAGCAAGACATTTCCTTACCTTGATATTTTAGATCTGCCCATTTCAAAATAAAAATGATGCTTGCTTTTCCCTCATCTATTTGACAGATGACAAAACCCAAACAAGTAGTAGTAAAATGTTTGTCATTTACCTAAGAAAATCACTGGTGTCAATAGCTCTGCTGACTAATGCTCCCAAACTAATACTTGATTGAAGTAAAAAAAATTTATAGTGCCTGTACAGGTAAGTACTGAAATACCACAGAAAATGAAAAGAGAAACCCTGAAAAGCTTTTCTATATGAGGGGGGATGCATCATCTAATGCATCAACTAATGCATCATCTAGCTGAAGAAATGTCAAGTAACACTGGTACTGTTTAAAGTCTATTTGGTTAAAGAAAAAATGTATATCACCAGTTCATGCCTTTGCAGTAATATTAGTCTATAAAAACTGTGTCATCTCAGACATTTAGAAAGTTTGCACCTAATAAAAGGAAATACTTCCAAAAGGCATTGCTATTTGTGCATGGTGGGTAAGTTGTAATGTTAAAGGCCACATGGAGCTCTTACGGACTTTGCAGAAGCTACTTCAGTCAGGTGCATCTCTTATCATTGTCACTTGCTGAAGTGCCTTATGAGACAATAGACCTCTAAGCATTAGCTATTCTTGCCCAGCAAAAAGCAAGAGAACTGTGGGAGTCCAGAAGTGATGTTAGCAGATTTCTAAATGAGAACATCAGACACTATAAGCGTTACTGGGGGACGCAATTAACATTTCTTCCTCCTCCTTTTCCTAGTTAGTGACACACAGATGAACAACTTGGTTATTTTTCTTCAGACTGTAAAAAGTAATTAAACTACTAAATTATTCTGTCCATAAAATACAGTAATAAAAATAACTATTATTTAGGATTATGTAATTTCTTCCACTGAGCCTATTTAGACTTTGCACTCAAAGAATTCTGAAAAGAAAGGGGGAGATAAAGCAATAGTCTGATGTAAATAGATCACTGATATTTAGAAACAAAAGTAAACCAGACTTTAGAATACACCCATTAAATAGACTGGCAGAAAGTTACTGTATAAACTTTGAATAAAGAAAAATAACATTTACTGAGCACCTGTGTATTTGCCAAGCAGCACACACATCAACACCATGTCTCATACATGTTTGAAGTGAGTAAGTGTAACATTTTATCTATTGTTACTAAGACCTTAAAAACCAAAGCATTCAAGTCATTCCCATGAGGATAAATGAGTATTAGAGGGGGAAAAAGCCAAGTAAGGCAAGTTTCAAGTTTGTTTTCTTTTAACTGAGTTTACAGAGCACACTTCAAAAGCTAGAAAAGTAACCACAAACTAGTATTTTATTTACATGTGGCTTTCAGTATTTTCAGTTTCTGAATCCCCTTATCTTGATGGCAGTAGAAGCAAAGAAGTTCAGACACATGGGTTACCAGAGAGTCATATATAAACTGGCTTTTCTTAAGTCACCCTTTGCAGGAGTCTAAAGACTGCAAGTTAAAAAACTGTGGCTGCACTAGTGTCTTTCAGAAAGCCTCCTGGCCCAAGTAGATGGTCTCATTCTGTCAGCATGCTGCACACATTCCAGACAGCATTCGTTGGCACCAAGCAAGTCTTCACCAGTGAATTCTAAGCTCTTTATCCTCACTCTGCTGCCCAGGCAAAAACAGCGCTAAGTCTCTTTTCATTACCTTGCTCCAATGATCACAAGATAGTCCAGTAACCGAGGGCAGGTTTTCTTCTTCTGCACCATTGTCCTTGCTGCCCCTCCCTATGTCATCTCAGTGAATGTCTGTTCATCAATCCAGGGGTCAGTTATCCAAGTTAGCTGGGATTGAGCGCCTTGGGGAACCAAATCTGCTTCAAAGTGCCTGGTAAGTCCAGCCTATGAGCAAGAAAAGCAAAGTGTCAAAGGTGCAATCAGAAATACCAAATAATACAATTTCATGACCTTAACTATATTCCCCAAAAGCCTCAGTGTTCTGTGCAATAGTGGCCACCCCACAGATCTTTCTCTTCAGAGAACGGTTTGGGTTGGAAGGGACTTTAAGATCACCTAGTTCCAACCCCCCTGCCTAGTTCCAACCTCCCACTAGATCAAGTTGTTCATGGCCAGGTCCAACCTGGCCTTGAACACTCCCAGGGATGGAACACCCACAAGTTCCTTCATCAGTATAAAATCACAAACCCAGAAAAGCAGAGAGCTGAGAAAACAAACAAAGAAGTACGAGAAGATCTCAAGAAAGCCCACAGACAAAGAAGCGTACCGCTGGCAAAGAACTATTCATGAAATGGTCTGAGGCAGGAGTATTGTTTAGGCAAACCCCTAGGATTGCTACAGTGCTTGGGAAAGCAGCTTTAACTGGCAACTCTGTACAGTTGAACATGACTAAAGGAGAAAACACAACCTGAACAGATAAACAGAATAGCTAAAGATGGGGTAACAAGAAGAGATATCCAATTTGATATAATGCACCTCACCATCCCAAACCTGGATGTGGCATATAGCAAGAATGAGCTCCACAAGCCCCAACAACCAATCTCTAACATGATATCTGTAAAGATACAGAACTGCAAAACTGCAGTTTGGAACAGCAAAAGTTATAAATGATAGCTCAGTTTGATCATAGAATCATAGAATAGTTAGGGTTGGAAAGGACCTTAAGATCATCCAGTTCCAACCCCCCTTCCATGGGCAGGGACACCTCACACTAAACTATGCCACCCAAAGGTCTGTCCAACCTGGTCTTGAACACCTCCAGGGATGGACCATTCACAGCTTCCTCGGGCAACCCATTCCAGTGCCTCACGACCCTTACAGTAAAGAACTTCTTCCTTATATCCAACCTAAACTTCCCCTGTTTAAGTTTTAACCCGTTACCCCTTGTCCTGTCACTACAGTCTCTAATGAAGAGTCCCTCTCCAGCACCCCTATAGGCCCCCTTCAGATACTGGAAGGCTGCTATGAGGTCTCCACGCAGCCTTCTCTTCTCCAGGCTGAACAGCCCCAACTTTCTCAGCCTGTCTTCATATAGGAGGTGCTCCAGTCCTCTGATCATCCTCGTGGCCTCCTCTGGACTTGTTCCAACAGTTCCATGTCCTTTTTATGTTGAGGACACCAGAACTGCACACAATGCTCCAAGTGAGGTCTCACAAGAGCAGAGTAAAGGGGCAGGATCACCTCCTTCGACCTGCTGGTCACGCTCCTTTGGATGCAGCCCAGGATACGGTTGCTTTCTGGGCTGTGAGCGCACACTGAAGCCGGCTCATGTTCATTTTCTCATTGACCAACACCCCCAAGTCCTTCTCCGCAGGGCTGCTCTGAATCTCTTCTATGTCCAACCTGTAGCTGTGCCTGGGATTGCTCCGACTCAGCTTTAGGACCTTGCACTTGTCACGGTTAAACTTCATGAGGTTGGCATCAGCCCACCTCACAAGTGTGTCCAGGTCCCTCTGGATGGCATTCCTTCCCTCCAGCATATCAACCAAACCACACAGCTTGGTGTCATCACCAACAGCCCCAACACTGATCCCTGAGGGACACCACTCGTTACTGGTCTCCAGCCGGACACTGAGCCATTGACCACAACTCTTTGTGTGCTGCCATCCAGCCAGTTCTTTATCCACCGAGTGGTCCATCCACCAAATTGACGTCTCTCCAATTTAGAGACAAGGATGTTGTGTGGGACAGTGTCAAAGGCTTCACACAAGTCCAGGTAGATGACATCAACTGCTCTACCCCTGTCCATCAGTTCTGCAGCCCCATCATAGAAGGCCACCAAATTGGTCAGGCAGGATTTCCCCTTAGTGAAGCCATGCTGGCTGTCACCAAGCACCTTGTTGATTTTCATGTGCCTTAGCATGCCTTCCAGGAGAATCTGCTCCAAGATTTTGCCAGGCACAGAGGTGAGACTGACTGGTCTGTAATTCCCCAGGTCATCCATTTTCCCCTTCTTGAAAATGGGGGTTACATTTCCCTTTTTCCCTTTTTTTTTCCAGTCGTCAGGAACTCTCTCCTTTTTTTTTTTTCCACTTGTTGATAACTCAATTTATCTTCTCCACTTACTCCATACCCCACATTGCCTACAGCTACTTTCTCTGCCCATTTTGTAACAGAAAAAAAACCCTCTTGGCACAATTGGTATTTTACTGCAGGATCATTATTTGTCAATAACTCTGTTTAATAGACATGCAGAACTCAGTAAGCACTGTAAATTTGTTCTTTCCAATCCCACCATTCATATTTAATTGAATTCATAAAAGAGAGAGGAAACAAATCTTAAGAAGTAACCAAGCTCCATATCACAACATTTGAAAGCAATCTGAAAACAGAAATTTTCTGAAACATAAAGTTCTCAGCAACTCCACAATCAGAGGTACTCACACTGTACTACAAGTTTACTGAGTGTCTCAATGAAATAAAAGTAATAAAGTTATTTTATACTAAAAAAAAATACCTGCTTGTCTGTTGGGGCACATTTAGAGCAGGGTTGCTATTTCAGGTCATGTTTGCGTCCTAAGGCTATCACAGAATTCAGAAAATTTTCACTGTATTAAGATCTTTCAGCTCTGCAGCATAAAGTTTAGATTTAATTTCTGTAAAAGTAGAAGAGATTTCCTAACAATCCATAAATAGCAGCAAAAATAGGTAATTTTCCTATGTTTCTCTCACTACTTCACATCCAAAAGCTAGTCAAAGGCACTTTAATGGTCACAATCACGTTCAAACTCGAGCAACACATTTGCATTTATTCTCAACATTTTAGGTCCAGAACTGGGGATTTTGTTCATTACCCCTCCAAAGGCCAGTAAGGACACAAACACACCAAAAAAGAATGTATATGATCTATCAGAAAAGGAAAATCATACCTGGCAATAAGTACTATTTATGGAATAATAAACTGAATAAAACCCTAATCCTCACACACACAAAACCCCACATTTTGTAAGACTTTGTGTTGCATGGTTTCAGCAGATCCTCACTCACAGCTGCTGAAGGTTCCTAAGTGACAGCACTATGAATTACCTTCAGCAGCAATACCTCTGTAAATTATCTTCTCTGGACAACAGAGAAAATAAACACAGGAAGCAAAGCTCCTGATTCTTCATCTTAATGATATTACTGAAAATACTGTAGAATCTGTCCTGCAACAGCTCTTGATCCAGCATGTTCTACAAATTGCTTGTGTAGATAAACTTGAGAGGAACAAGATGAAGCTGGGATGATCAAGTGGCTCTTTTTGCCTTCAATTTGAACAACTACTGTATCCGTTTTCTTTCCAAATAGCTTTAACCAGAACTCCTTATGGAACTCACTGTTCAGTCACAGATACGAGCATAGAAGCTACCACAAGGTAACCTAGGAGTATGACTTCAAGGCGCTTCTGCTGCTCAGTAGTGACCAAACATGTTCTTCCTCTATAATAGAGACTATCCTACCTCTCAATGAAGGTGGAGACAGTAAACTGCATTTACAATGGGTAAGAACATACGCAATGACTACAGGGTAAATGAGAGGCTACAAGACCACAACCTTAACTCGCCTTCCAGTAACCTGTCTGTACCCTGTGATATTTCTCCTATTCTCTACCCTGGAGGACATCTCTTACGACTGCAATTCATTACACAGCTTTCCTACAAATCTGCAAAGGAACTAATGAGGTTTGTGATATGAAGACCTCCATCAAAACTCAAAAGAGAACCTGAGCAGACCAGACTGAAGCTGCAAAATAAGATCTGAGCACTTGCCAAGATTTCTGATTTCTAATGCAACACAGGAAGACCACAGATACAGATATTTTGCAGGCACTTCTAGGGTCTACTTTACTTGGCTATGTATACTTAACAAGGCCACAGTTACAGTGAGTCATAAGAAGACAAAGGTTTTCTTTTGGAAGATGAAGTCTTGTTGGATTGGAACAAGAGGCAGAAGAATTAGAACCATGCTCAGGGGTTTTCCCTTCCTCTATTCAATCTCTTCTTCAGATAACTAATAAGGGATGATGGCACCAATTTAAGAGCATTAGATCAGTATTTGCTGGAACTCCCCTTCTTACTCCTGCTGGGAATCAGACACCACAGCTGATGATCTGTACAAACCAACACAAACAGGCATTACAGTCGTGCTTTTCTCTTCCTCTCTGCCAAAAGTTTACTTTCAGGCCAGTGTCATTCCCTCCTCTGTGTTGGTAGAAGTGTTTGTGCAGTTACATGGTGAACCAGATTGTGGAACTGATATGGACTAAAACTAACACCTTTCCTTCTCCTCCCTTTGTTTTTACTAGGTTATTTCCATGACTTTGTTCACCAAGTGACCACACAAATGCTTGTGCAGGCACAAAGTTATAGAGGAGCCATCAGCTAAAGGAATTTGGAAAACGTGATTTAATGTTCTATGATCACACGACCACAGATGACAGCTTCTCCACAAGAAATAAAGAGGTAAAGTAGTTTCTTTCTCAGAGAATTACTACCAACTACCATCCTTTCTCTAGCTCCTAGATTTTACAGACTAAGTACATTAGAACAGAGAAATCAAACAATTGAGAGGTACTTCCATTTCTCCTCTTTCATGTTTGCATTTGGACCTGACCCGAGAGCTTATCTTGACTCTGAGATGGTAAAGGTTTTGATATTGATGGCCTCTTCTCTCCCTCAAGCTGCTTCTGTAAAGGTCATTTGCAGCGTGCTTTCTCTTTGCAAGCATCTCTGACCCAGCCCGTGGAAGGCTGAATCCACAAGCAACACTTGAGAAGAAACTTCCTACAACTTAAGCTCAGAAAAAGGAGAAAAATGAAGAAGTGAAGGCTACCACAGGAACATACTGCACAAACAGATTACATACCAGAGAACACTATGATTTAAATAAGTACTCATATGGATGCTGAACAGGCTGGTGAGAATTAACACTACCTACATACTGTAGCAGCCATCAGTAATACTCACAAACTAGTAGAAATTGGCACAGTAGCCTAGACACAAAGACAAGGAGCCAGCACTAACCCACAAGTAACTCAAGACAAAAAAAGTGTCCAAAACAACACTTCTATTACTGGCACTACTCTACATTTCAACATTCCCTGAACATCCATGGTTTAGGTAGCAGCACAAGTGCTTAATGGCCAATCTCCATTGTATTCTGCAATTTGAAGTCCTTCCAGTAATAAAGGTCTACATAAACACACACACAGACATGAAAAGCACCACACCGCAGAATGGATACGGTAGCATGAAAGAAATGCAGCAGATGTTTTATCAGTCCAGAGCCATCTGTGTCAGATCAATACCCAGCATTAGCCCCAAAACACTGAACTGAACTGTGCAGCACCCCTGTCTCATCTACCCCTTGGAGTCTTCAGTCTTCTTAAGACACCAGGCTAGAGAAACAACGTCACTTAGCCAAAGAATAACACAACAAACAGTTAACCCAACTTAGCTCAGTTAGTCATTTTTCTTCACACAGAAGCTTCCAGCCTTACACTCAACTGCATGACAGTCAGCAGGTATTTGAATCACTGCTTGAAAAAAAAGATAGGAAGACAGCAGGCTGTTTTCCAACAGGCAAATGTTAAGCCCTGCTTACCTGGCAACTCTTCCATAGTTTAGGATGGCAGCAGAAAGGTCTCTCCTTCCGTTATCTCCAGCTTTTGTCTGGTACAAGGATCACACTGCACAGTTCACCAGTGCATAGATACCTTTAGGATATAATGAAGTGTCAGATGATTCAATTTACTGAGTGAAGAGCATGAGAGGAAGTCATGGAGACAGCAAGAATTACAGGATAGAAGCCATATGAATTCTGGTTCACTGAAATCTCACCTTGTGAAAGACCAGATTTCGAACCATGTCCAGAAGGAAGTAAATTATGTTCCTTGGAACATCTTGAATTTCTATTTATTCTCAGCCAAGATAGTCTGTACTCAGTTCAGATCTATAGCCACTATGCCTGACCTTAGTGCATTGTTTCCTGTGAACTCATGATCCATGCCAATTGGATTAAACCAAAAGCTGAAACAAACACAAATAGGGCCAGAGGTATCAGTGCCCACTTTTTGGTTGATATATGTTTCCTTTTCTCACATTACACACCTTTATTACAGATAGCTGAGACAGCTCTCTGCTAAGCTGTGAGAAAGAGGTGCAAGTACCTCAGGACTAGCCAATCTCACCTGTATGCCCAGGAATCCCACTTAACTCAATGTAGAATTGGAATCAACACAGACTGAAGCAAAATATGAACTATTTGTGGTAGTTTTGACCTGTCTTAGACATTTTAATAATATTTAAGGAATCTTTACCTCTGATATTTTGGTTACTTCTTCCAAGCTTGTTTCAAGTGATTCCAGTCACTCTCTCTGATATAACACACTATTTTTGCTTGTACTAAGCTTTTAAAGAAGCAGACAAGCAGTCCTCCTTTCACATCAGCCATTTTATAATTTCTCTGCTTAACACTTGTATTAACATTAAACACTACTAGTAGGTTTATACTTAAAAATATGCAGCATTCTAGGAAGCCCTTTACCTCTATTATCCAGATACTACAGTGGCTCCACTAACGCAAGAAGCACAGAGGAGTTGAGTACACCTCCCCTTCTCCAGAGCTTGACAGAACATGGAAAAACTTCTAAAGTCAGACCTGGATGGACTTGCTATTCTGGTGCAGCTGCTTTGTGTGCTACCATGCTCCTTGGCAAGGCAGCAGTGCATGCCAGTGCTGGGACTCCCAAAAAGATACCAGCACTTTGGAACAAAAAAGAAAGAAGGAAGGTGATTTCAAAGCACTGCAAGCATGCCTAAACCAGACAATGGCATACTTATCTAGTTTAGTGAGTCTATAACATAGGTGTGGTTCTACAAAATGCCTGAGGATAGTTCCAAGCATAAGAAATCACCCAACAGAGAACAGGGCTGCAGGTAGACTCTAAAAGCATTCTCCCTGGAGCACATGCATCACTGGAGTCAGTAAGAGTTCCTTACAGATAGAACAGCAGATGCATCCCAACTGTTTTCACTTTTTATCTAGCCATAAAGCTTCAGGAAAAGGACAGAATAAATCAGATTAAAGAAAATTAGAGAATGAATTGTGAAAATAGTTTTGTACTACTTAGACATCCTTGGATGCCCTTCTGAAGAATGATAATGATTTAAAGATTTCTTCCTTTCCTACCAAACGCTATTATCTGTTTGCCTTCTGAAAACAATACTAACACAGCCAAACATCTGTAGCTTCCACATTAATTATCCGAGCAAAATGGATGAAGCAGGACAGGAATGCCAACAAATAGACTGAACATGACCAGAGTTAGCTCACAAATGCAAGTATCCTGCCACACAGACAGGAACCTTTCTGCAGCATCACAGAGTAAAGCTGGACTGGTTCAGGTTCTCGGTTGCTATAGTGACTGATTTCCGTCCCTGTCAGATGTCATATGCTGGCTCGCCAGTGCTGTCACCTCCTCCTTCCCCCCTGCTTCAGCCAAATGTTTGAGTACAGAAGCCTGCTGTACATGCAAGTTCACGCAGCTGCCACACATGCACATGCTGTGAAAACAGACCCACAGGTAATCTGATTCAGATCAATCTCCATAGCAACCCAATCTTCAGTCCCTAGATTTTAGCCTCTCGGGTTTATTTATAGAGCAGCTGCAGCGCTCCATCCCCCCCCTGCTCCACCACCAAAGCTCCCAGCACTGCCCACACTACAAACAAGCTTCACTCAGGCACAAGGACTGCCTAGAGCCAACGCTGAATACTCCCCTTCTGGCAACCATCAGAGCCTGAGCTAGACACCCTGTGTAGTGTCTGCAGAACATTAAACACCTCCCAGTCAGGGAGGTTTTCCATATCCATGAATAGTACAAATCTCAAATGTCATCATTGCTCATGGTCAGCTGAGTACCAACAGCGCGACAAAATCTGCTTATCCAGGTACCCACGGGATGCTTCCACAAAGACCCACTTCAGCTGCTCCTCTGGGTACCCATGGGATGCTTCCACAGAGACCCACTTCAGCTGCTCCTCTGGGTACCCACGGGATGCTTCCATAGAGACCCACTTCAGCTGCTCCTCTGGGTACCCACGGGATGCTTCCATAGAGACCCACTTCAGCTGCTCCTCTGGGTACCCACGGGATGCTTCCATAGAGACCCACTGCAACTACTTCTTTGGCCTTGTGCAAAAAGGATGTGTAACATGTGCTGACACAAATGTTGTGTTAGGAGGAGCTTGCAGGCAACAGCAAATACCAAGGAGCAGTCCCAGCAATACCTGTCCCACAGAAGCACAGCTGGACCCACTAGCAGATATTTGAAAACATGTGTCTGGGACATTCATTTATTAATTGTTAAAAGCAAATAAAAACAAAAAAAAAAAAAAACAAAATGAAAAATAAGGCCTTGAATGAACCATGAGAGATCAGCATGTGAGAAAGAACAGAATGCAAACACTGATATCCATTTTATTCTGCTACACTCTTTGGGAACATCACCCACAATAAACTAATGGAGGAGAAGCAAACACTTTTAAAGTGCTCTGCTTGCAATCAGGAAGATGACAGATTTTAGCCTCAGCTGCAGTTCATTTCATTCACTTCAATTTAGGTTAAAGACTTTATTCTCATCCCCTCCTTTACTGCCCGAAATGACTCTCTCGTGATGCTCCCTGCAGCTCCTCATTATGCAGGTCACACCAAGCACCACTCACCATCTTCCCATGGAACATAAATCCTGCCATAAAACCCCTCTGTCAACCCGGGCAGTTCTCCTGCTCTCCACTGCTTGAATTTAAATTCAGCTCTTATTTAAAAAACGATCTCCAGAGATTAGCATGAGAGAGCAACACAGCATTAGCAGCAACACAGGAGCTTTGGCTCCCTGCCCTTCACTCTTTGTGTCTGTCATTTGTTTCCTCTCCTTGTGCAACATCATCATCATCACCACAAAACCCAAGGACCTTTCATTTATTTCTGTCTCATCAGCTTTTCATTGACCCTCAAACCTCCAGTTACAGTCACTCATACACTCTGTGGTGGCGAGAGAAAAGGGGGGGGACATCCAAAACCTACACAACGCCCCCAGACTGAATTAGCTTCAGCTTCTGCAACCATAACAGCATCACAATATTTTTCCAAACCAGAATTGCTTTTGATTTCAGCTTTGAGTTGAGACTTCCTCTGAGCACAGCGTTGACCCCAGCACTGACAAGATGCCTCCATTCCCAGCCCTCTGCCCAGCCCCTGTTTGAGGAGCAGCAGTTCCCATAACATGTTTTTTCCAAAAGGCAAACACTGCTAATGTACAGCCATAATAAATGAACCAGAAAACAACAAAGCATGTGACATTTGAGAGAACTGCTGGATGTAGATGCAGCTGCTAAATTATTCAGTGCTCTCCCTTGCCACAGCTCCTTCCTCCGCCATGGTGAGCAGCTCTAGGCTAGCAGTTCAGAGAACAGACTGGTACAAGAGGACAGCAGGTAGAAAAGACACACCACAGGCAGTGAGGAGCACACCAATGCCTAGTGGCTTCTCTCACATAGGCTTCAAGCTATTCACAGTGTCATTTACCAGGTGGCATCTCTCCTGGCACCACCACCACCAAATACAGGCACATTCATGGAGTCACAGAACAGTTTGTTGTGGAAGGGACCTTAAAGCTCATCCGGTTCCAACCCCCTGACATGGGCAGGGACACCTTCCACTAGAGCAGGTTGCTCCAAGCTCCGTCCAACCTGGCCTTGAACACTGCCAGAGATGGTGCAGCCACACCTTCTCTGGGCACCCTGTGCCAGGGCCTCAGCACCCTCACAGGGAAGGATTTCTTCCTAATGTCTAACATAAATCTCCCCTCTGCCACGTTAAAGCCATTCCCCCTTGTCCTGTCATTTACCTGTCCTTATCCAAAGCCCCTCTCCAGATTTCTTGTCGGCCCCTTTAGGCTGCTCTGAGGTCTCCCTGGAGCCTTCTCTCCTACAGGCTGAACAAGCCCAGCTCTCTCAGCCTGGCTCCCCAGCAGAGGTGTTCCAGCCCTCATGGCCTCCTCTGGACTCTCTTGAGCAGCTCCATGTCCCTCTTATATTGGGGGCCCAGAGCTGAACAGAGGACTGCTGAAGATGGGTCACAAAGGGACAAATGGCAGGTTCACCGGGATCCCAACAATAAATTCATGTCATTTATAAGGCAGAAAAAGGAGGACACTCGCAACCTGTGTGGAAACACTGAAATATTGCTCAGGATAATGAGAACCAGAAAATAAGGAGAAGTATTTTAAATAATCCAGTTATCTGGCTGTTGATAGCAACACAGAACTGATACTCAGAGCCTTGTATTTATTTTGCCTCATCCTAGAAACACTGATCATATATCCCCACATGTGCCACCTGCCTTGTTATTCCTTCCCTCTACATGACTCCCTCTCACCTTCAACACTGTGGAATACCAAAATTTCTACCCTCAAACCAGCCCTACTTTTAAGTCTGGTGGTAAATCATAGTACCAGCTGGTCAAAACTAAAAGGAAATCAAAGAGTAAAGCCCACTTTCTCTCTGCTAGAGCTCTAGGATGTGAGAAGCACGCTTTTGGCAGACTCACTCACACATAAACATCGGGGGAAGCAAGCTGAGAGCAGAGAAGGGATAGGAGCCACCTCAAGCAACTCCTAGGGGCAGAACGGGTCCCAGGAGGGCCTTCTAGACATCTGCAGTCACCATGGTAAAGGGAGGAGGGAAACACAACACCTGATGGCGATGTCTGAAGGCGAATGAGAGAATTAGGTCGCCTAGAGGACAAAATGAGCATGCCCAGCCCAGCTCCAGCAGAGCACAGTTTAACCACTATCTAGTGGAAACAGATGAAGCAGCAAAGTGGCTCAGTGTTCATGTATGACATAGTTTTGGTAAATACCGGGTTTGATTCTTAATCATCTTTACCACCAAAACCACTCCTCCCCTTCTGCTATCTGATGAGATGCAAACAGGCAGAGGCAGGACTCCCCATCCCCTGCTAGAATGGCCTTTCCAGAGCAAGTACAAGACACCCAGGCAAGAAGGGATCCAGGGAAGCTGCTGTCAAAGCTATGGGCAAGAAGATCAGACATTACTACTGACAAGTGGAAAATTCAGCTACAATATACAGGGATGCAGGACACAACCATGATGCTGAACTCGCAGATGCTTAAAGGTCCTTTCCAACCCAAACCATTCTATGTGACAAAGGAATAGACTAAGAAAATTAAACTGACAGAGGGGAGATTTAGATTAGACATTAGAAAGAAATTCTTCCCTGTGAGGGTGGTGAGGCACTGGCACAGGGCACCCGCAAAAGCTGTGGCTGCCCCATCCCTGGCAGTGTTTAAGACCAGGTTGGAGCAACCTGCTCTACTGGAAGGTGTCCCTGCCCATGGCAGGGTGTTGGAACTGGATGAGCTTTAAGGTCCTTTCCAACCCAAACCATTCTATGATTTTATGACAACAAAGGCTGCTCTGCTCATAAGACAGATACAGTTCCTGGAAGTTATCAGATAGATCACTGTCAATTTGGGTCTCTTTGTCCCCTGTGTAAAAATAACAAGGTTAATTTCCTGATTATCACAAATAGGGCTTAGGAGAGCTGTCTGGAAATTAACTACAACCAAAACAAAAAGGAGAGATCTGACAAACATTACAGAATACATCAAAGGCAACATCACAACCAAACCTTTTTGGGGCTGCTGTGAAATATTCAAGGCTGTGGGAGAAACAGAAAACCATGAAACTTTGTTCCTTCCTGCTATGCTGATGCACTATCTCTCACAGGGACCTGGAAACACAAGTCTCTCATTTAACCACAATGCCACTGTATGGGAACTGTCTCAGCATAGGTAATTCAGGCATATGCAAGCAGCACTTCTTACTTTTAAATGACTGCAAGGGTCCTGCGAGTAGCAGTGATGAAAAGTAAATGCAACCTCTCATAATTCCATGGTTTCTGGGCACCAAAAGGCAAAGCCTTTGGAGAGGTCCCTGCTATAGAGATTTCTGAGCTCCTGGCAGTATGTGGGTCATCTCTGCAACCCGATTTGCTGGGTTTGGTGCTTCAGTTGGCTATTCTATGATCCAAAAGACAAATCAGGAGCATGTCCCTCAACCATCAACAGTAATTTCTATGTGGCCATGAGAGGTTTAAAGGACTCAGTGACAGAAAATCTAATGGCTCTAAAGTTATTTTCTAGCTCAGACAGGAGAGCAAAGACCAGCTGAATTACACAGGCTGGGTTACAGAGAGTGAACAGGAGGTCATCCTAACAGTTTTTCATAGCTCCTGAGGTGGAGAAGGAAAAGCAGCACACCCTCCCATCATCAAAAGAAATAACACAATTGTTCCACAGATTAACAGATTATCACACTAAAAAAACATTCCCTTTTAACAGATGCCTCAAGCTGCTCATTTGTATTTCGCTTTGTGTCTGTTTAGGTCACCAGCGATGCTTTTCCTTCATGAAAATTTATACCTTGAGCTAGATGGAGATTGTTTCAGCTGGGGAAATGATATTCATCTTGCATATCAAGCTCCCTCATTCTTGTTTCTAAATCCTCTCCTCATTGCTGCTAATCCCCAATCAGTAGCTGCATTCTGTATTTTCTACTAGTGCGTTGAATAACTACGTCAAAGCCTTTCCACTGAGGGGCTGCCCAGAAATGTAATGCAGTACATCTTAAATGCAGGCACAATAGGGCCAAAGGAGATTTGCAGGAATTAATCTGGGTTGTAACAGATGCATTGCCTGGCTCCAATTCCTTCCTCATGGAAAGTAAGTGAAACATTCAACTCTGCAATTGGTTTTAATACAAAAGTATCCATTTCCACCTTGTGAGCATGACGGCACTACCAACCTAGATAAAAAACTATAGCGTGAGATGTGAGCCAAGACACTGAATTTTACATAACTCTTGTTATTCATTCTCACACACTAAATCTCTAACAGTATTTCTTCCCCCCAAAAGAAAGTAATTCCTCTAACAAATGCATCTGGGAAGAAGTATCAGAGGAAATCTATTAGTTCAAGTGCTGTACATTAAAAACTGGGAAGAGGTTTGTTCTCTGCAAATTCAGCAGTACTTGTGACTTGCTAATTTAATACTAGAAATTGGCATAAGTACTTGTTTTTTCAAATGACTCATTGCAAAAGATACTGAGCAGACCAAACCGAACATCTTGCCAAAGGTATGTCTAGTATGTCCTGTCTATACCCAACTGGAATATTTGATATGGCTTGAGATGATAGGGGAAAAAGCCATAAGTGAGGAGCCTCTGTGCCCCTCACCCCACGCCAGATAAAATCAAGACAACATTCATTTAATTTAGGGAAATGACACAAGCAAGTGTTTCAGTAAGATCAGATGCACCGATGCCTTTGCTATTTCTGCTGAACCATCACTCCTGCTACTCTAAAAGTACAAAGCTAATTTGGCTAATAGGTTGGCAAGGCTTAGTGATAAAAATCCTCAGACCTTTTTTTCTCCATCTCCAAAATCCTTCTGAAAGAGACTGAATTTGGACTTCATCACATACACCCCCTCTCTGCTTTCAGAAGAGCTACAGGATGGTATCAAGGCTGAAGAAGAGGTCTGGCCTTTAGAATATCTACTGTGTTTTTTCCATAAAAACTTTAAACCAGAACACCTTTTTTTTTGCCAGCTGCTAACAGCCTTTGGTTCTTCATCATCCATCGCCCTGGCACATAACCCATACAGCATGAAAACATATCTTGGCCATATTACACATTTTATACGGACAACATTCTTACAGTGTGGATGTTATTTTCCTTTTTGCTCATCCAGTAAATCTAGAACTGTTTTTCCTGTGTGGAAGCTAAGGCAGTGTCCTGGGTTCAGCAGGACATGAAATAGGACTCTGAAGCTTAGAGAAAGCTCTCATCTGGTAAAAACACCAAACTCCAGACTTGTGATATGACTGCAGCACTGCTACATAGGCATGTACAAGATCTTTAGGGCTAACAAGACTATTATTTTTCAAACAAAAGCATTTTAAAAACTGGTTGATGATTCTGCATTTTATTAAATACACAGTAAGATGATTCATGAGTGTATAATTCCAGGGTATATTAAACTGGGTCCAAGAGCTATGTATTTTCTAATGGTACAACAGTAAAGCAAAACAACTATTTTATAGCTGGAATGCTAGATCAGTTCAGTATTACATAACACACTATGAATGGATGGCCAGATGAGATCTTGCAAAACCTGCATTTTAGCTATATTAGATGTCAAAGTTGCTCTCTCTGATGTGTCAAGATTGCAGGTTTCCACTAGTGCTGAAAACAGCAAGTATTTTATGTGCCCATCCAAAACAATTCCCAAGGTTCAAGCAGTATGAAGTCCAAAAATGGAGACACTTCCCAAATAACCTATATTTGGACGCCTTTGCTTTAGTTATGTGATCTTCAGGACACCACATCTTCCTTCCCCTTGCTTCTGTCTATCAGTAACATCCTTTTTGCAGATAAGTGATGCTGCAAAGAACACAGCAAGGACACTTGAGAGCACACCAACAGAAATGCTGACCCAGAGTTACACTGAACATAGAGAAAATGGCTGGCTTACCTAGGGCAAGCAGAACGGATTGCTAGATTCACAAGTCCTAACCCCATCTCCATGGGGCTAAGAATTTATCATGCATGTTGTGTATGCCTGACAACAGCGTGCAAGTTCAGAGAGAAAAGGAAGCCAACAAACCAGTTTCCTCCAAGGCTTATCATTTCTCTAAGTGCTTCTTTATCGTGACTGCACACAAGCAGTAACACAGACCAAGCTTTCTCTGCCTGAAAATAAACCTGAGCACCACGGCAAGGTGGTGACACCCGTTTCTGAGGCGAAAAGACTATTGATTTACAGGCTAAGAAACTGACTAGTATAAAGTCGATTTCCTATTCTATTGTCTCGGGGAGTAACAAGATCTTCTGTTTACAAACCAAGGTGTAAAACCACCTTTCCAGTCACATCACTGCAGCAACCCCTTCCCAACGCTGCACACCCCACCTCTTCAAAGCGGGAAGAGGGGGGACCGTTCCGCCCCGAGTCTCCGTTCTACCTGCCCTAACTGTCCTGCCTGCTTCCTCCCGGCAGGGAGCAAGGAGAAGCCGGCGGGAGGCCCGGGCCCGCTGTGCCCTCACACCGCCACGGTCGAACCCCCTCCCCGGCCGGCCACACCGCCATTTCCCGTGCGGGGAGCCGCGGCGCAACCCGCAAAAGACACACCCCCCCCCTCAGGGGCTGCTGCCCGCTCCCGGCCGGGGACCGCTCCACCGCCGCCGGAGCCCCGCGCAGCACCGCGGCCCCGGGAGCATGGAGCAGAGCTCGGCCGGCCCCGCTCCCTCCCCGCACCTCTGCCTCCTCCCGCAGTGACCTTGCGGAAGGGCTCACCGTACCCGAGCATCACCACAGCGCCGGGGAAGCGTGAGGCGGGCGGGCAGGGGGACCATACCGCAGCTGTCCGCGCGCGGATCACCTCAGGCACCGCCGACCGGGCGGGCTCCGCTCTGCCCTGCCCGACCCCGCTCTCGGCATGTGTGCGCACGCACGTACGGTCCGCACCCGTCGCCTGCGTGATGACCCGGCCCGGTACCCGGTACCCGGTCCCGTTCCCGGTCCCCGTCCCCGCTCACCTGCCACCGCCCCCAGCTGCTGTGCGCCGCCCGGCCAGTTCCGCATCGAGCGCCAGGAGCGGAACGCACCACCGCCTCCCGCAGGGAGGGGGGGAAGAGCGGAGCGAACCACTCGTACCGACGGCGGGGAGGGAAGGAAAGGTGGAGGCGCTCTCGCCGGCCTCCCGCAGGGGAGCGCTGCGGAGGGGGGGCAGCGCGGGAAGCAAGATGGCGGGGAGGGAAAGCGGCTCCGCAGCCAGGCTGTGTAGGTTACCTGTGACATACCGGCCACATGGAGCGTTAAATTACTGCGTTAAACCCCCTCTTAGCAAGCAGAAGGGAAACCATAGAATTACAGAATCAGCCAGGTTGGAAAAGAACTTGAAGGTCATCAAGTCCAATCTTTACTTCAGCACCACCAAAGCCACCGCTAACCATGTCACCGAGGGCTCATCTACAGGGTATGTAAACTCTTCCAGGGACGGTGGCTCCATCGCTGCCCTGGGAAGCTTGTTCCAATGCTTGAATGCTGTTGCGGTGCAGAATTTTTTCCTGATATCCAACCTAAACCTCTCCTGGCACAACCTGAGGCCGTTTCCTCTTGTCCCATCACTTGTTACTTGGGAGACTGACCCCACCTCACTACAGCCTCCTTTCAGGCAGTTGTAGAGAGGGATAAGGTCTCCCCTGAGCCTTCTCTTCTCCAGACTAAACCCCCTCCAGGTCCCTCAGCCATTCCCAACAGCAAAGCCTGGCTCCAGACACGCAGGGCCAGCAATGGCCACATGGATAAGAAACACGACCTTACACCAAGGAGAGCACTGTGTGCTCTCACCCTTTACTTGCTTCATATCCGTTACCATATCATATTCACATTATCAATTTGCTACTGGCTTCATCCAATTAAATGAGAATTTGCTTATTAAAAGTTTGAGATACATGGGGGGGTGTTAATTCTTTTCGTGCTCCTATGAACCAGCACACTGTGCAATCAAATAATTTAGTGACAAAAATCACTAAAATAAACCCAAAATGCAACCAAACTTATCACAGCTCTCTCAATGTTTTTTTAAAAAAACCAAAACATTTAAAGTGCAAAACAGTAAAATACTTGATTTGATATTCCACATGAATGCTCTTCCCATTGTAAAGGAATTGAGAGTTCAGAAGTACACCCATCCTTTCTTCCCCTGTTGATCTGAATAGTTCATGAGCGAACACAGCCATTGCGTAAGGGCACAGCCAACAGAAAACACCACCAATGCTGTAGTTCAAGCATCCATGATTTCTCCAGTAGCCAAGTTAACAGCGGTAATTTGAAACAGGTAAGGGTACAGAGCCTTAGAGCAGCAGGACTGAGGCTCAAGCCTAGGTAGCATTTTGCAAATATAGAAGTACAAAGGACCACTGCTCTGCAGGGAGGTTCTTCCACTAAACCTGCTTACTTGAGCTGCCTGGGCTAACCCAGGAAGCTGCTATATAACAAAAAGAATAATTCTGTGCTGATTTGCACTTACAATGAAAGAGAATGTGAATATGTAGACAAGGAGTTTATAGTGGGTTACATGATAATGAGAAGGGTTGGAGAAGCCAGAGCCCAAGAAAATCCCTACTTTCACCACTGCCATCAAACACCAATGTCACGGGTTGTATCTTGTGAACCCCTCAAATATACATGCAGTTTTCCCTCTTAAAATAAAGAGCTGCTGCTCAAAATGAAGCTAAAAATGAAGCTGCAGCTTCTTGCCACTGCCTCTTCTCGCTGTTGACAGTCTCATTCTTTAGCAAATCCTCTGAGCTGGGTCCAGCTGCCCTCTAATCCACCCAGGGCTGCCTTGAGCCCTCGAGCTCTGCTCATTACTCCCCACTTCATACCCCGCTGCAGCCTCCTGTAAGCCTATTCCCTATTCCCTCTTCCTCTAGTGGAGTAGTTTAAACTTTATACTCTGGAGTAATGAAGAGATTTCAGCAGAACAGCCGGTGGTGTGGAGCTTTGCTGAATCCACAATCCCCGTTGTGTGCCAAGAACCTGGAAAGCAGCTGATGCTGGACAGCTCTCTGCTTCCCCCCTTCTGCTCTTCCCTTAGAGGTAATGCATGTGGATAGCTACTCCTGTTCTCCTGTGCTAATCATTTCTGATGTACTCATGCCAGGTACCAGCTACAGGATCTCACTGAAATCCACTCAACAGCCAGGCGCACACTGGACTCCTACTCAGACATACACAGCATGGTGCACAGGGAGCTAAAATCTCAGAGGCCAAAAGAAACTGCCCGGGGTTGCACTGCTATTTCTTTTCCACCACTTACAGCTTCTCCCCAACCTATATATTCACTTTATCAGCTTTGAGCTTCTTACATCAAGAACTTATTCCATCCTCCTCCAGACTAATGACAGCACATCAGAGAATGTCAAAATCCTGTATTAGGCTTTATTCTTTTATATAAACATTAACATTTCTCAAACAGATTAGTTAAAAATACAGATTTAAACAAGAATTTCTGCAATTGCAACGAGTTATAAAAAACAACAGATTATTTTACAGATTGTTACAAATGCTTTACAAAGGTGCAGAGTGAAGGCCAGTGGCAGGGGACCAACCTCAAGTGCAAAATGGACACGATACCCTCACCACGGGCATAGCGCTCAGATACACAGCCAAAAAAATAATAAACCAACCAAAAAACAAACAAACAAACAAAAAATGAGCCATGTGAACCTCGGTTCTTGGGATGCTCACCGGGCAAGCAAACATAGACCCCTATCACAGAGAAGACTCATGAGACCAAGCTACCAGGATACTAAAGGTTACATCTCTTGAGATCAGCCGTAAGGTGTTGTTTCTTAGAAAGGAAGGAACGGGTTTTACAAGAGTATTATTTCTCTTATGGCAAACAAAATATTGGTGTAAATCCTAGAATACTTATGGATGTGGATACTTATGAACTTGGGACATAAATCCAGTGTGGATCTCACAGTGCCCAGGGTGAAGAAAGGATACAAGACCCAAGTGTCCTTCTAAAGCAGTTGGCACTCCTCATACAGGAGGGACCTTCAAGTCCCATGACCATCACTAAAACCTTGAGCAAGTACCTTGGAAAGACTTTGGCAAAAGCAAGAAGACAGATCTGGTTACACCCAATATTCTTGCAGCCCGTGATCTGGAAGTTGTGCAGCCCACAGTTTATGCAATGCCCACGTATTTCACCAAATGCAGTGTGTCCTCTCTCCTTGGCCAATACATCTTCACACCTACCTTGGAACACATGCCGCATGCTCCAAATTCTTGGAAGTTTTTAGGATCCTTCCACCACACCTACCTTGCCTAGGTACCAGTCCTTCCCACCTATCTTTCTTCTATTCCACTCCTAAAGGTAAAATCTATGCCCTGATTTGTGTGGAACTACAGTTTTCCAGCTGTTAGCGACTCGAAGGTAGAGTGAACTGGCTGAGAACCACCACGAGATAAAACTGTCATGTATTACAGTAAAAAAATAGTCCACTACTTTATGCCTGACATCCTTCTGATGTACAAACATTCCCTATCCAGAGGACCTCCCTGTTAGATGAAGGGCACTACATATTAGAGGAATCCTTTTTCAAAGGAGGGCCAGAATGAAAGGGCAGCTCTAGAGATGAAGTCTCATAATACAGAAATAACAAGCTACTTCTCTTGGAATCGTAAAGGGCAGCACATACAAGAGATTTTATTTATAGGAAACCCAGTGAAACCCCTAGAACATCCACATTGACTTCCCTGAGCTCCTCAGATCCAGGTACACTGGGGACCCTGCAGAAGCCTTTTGAGCTGGGTTACTCTCAATAGAGAGGATTTGGCAATTTCTTGCAATTGCCTTTTCATAATCAACAAGAGAAAGGAGAGTATCAATGGGCAAACCCTCAAGACATGCTTAGAGAAGAAAAAGACTCAGAAGGAAGAGGTGCGTGATGGGGGAAGGTCTTAATTTCTACTGTGTTCAGATGTTTTGTGTCATTCCTTTGGGGTATGGGCACTACATTAAAACCAACCCCCCCAATCTGATCTACCCCAGCTGCCTCCTGAATAGTCTCATGACAACACTGAAACCCCAGGCTCATCACTCCCTGCACTGCTGAGCCCAGAGTTCAGTGTTTTGGAGAGGGAAAGCTGGCTTCTCATTAGCAAAGGCTGGGAGATGGCATTATGTCAGCACGTCAGTGCCCTGGGAGCATGCGGTCACTCATGCACATCCCAGATTTCTGAGAGCAGGGGAGGGAGTTTCTTATCCTGCAGCCGAAGGGCAAACACCTGTTCAGAGTGGACACTGCTCAGTGTCCGAAGACTGACCAACTTCATTAACATCCGTGGAAACATCAGGCGGTCCTGCAGAGGCAGACAAATGGGCAGCTGTTAGCAAAGTCACACTAAAACTTGGTTAAAGATAAATAGAATCACCACACCACATGATGCACTGTAACCACAACCCTGACTTCCTCTAAACCCAGCATGATCCAGGAGGTGACAGTCTGGAAGAACACAAATCATGAGATAGAATGGTTTGGGCTGGAAGGGAGCTTAAAGATCATCCAGTTCCAACCCCCTGCCAATGGGCCCAGACATCTCTCACTAAATGAGGTTGTTCCAACCTGGCCTTGAACACTGCCAGGGATGGGGCAGCCACAGCTTCTCTGGGCACCCTGTGCCAGCACCTCAGCACCCTCACAGGGAAGAATTTTTTCCCAGTATCTAATGTAAATCTCCCCTCTGTCAGGTTAAAGCCCTTCTTCCTTGTCCTGTCACTACCTGCCCTTGTAAAAATTTCCTCTCCAGATTTCTTGTAAGCCCCCCATTAGGCACTGGAAGCTGCTCCAAGATCTCCCGACACAGAATACTACACCATGTCCTGAAACTCCAGGCTTTCCATCCTGGCTAAACTATGCAATATGCTACAGGACAGAAGGCTGTGAGAGCTCACAAATTCTGCATTTACATCTGCTATCAAACAGCTACAGAAGGGAAGAACACAACAGCACAGAGAGCAAGAGACCTGTTACAGACAGTACCACAGGAACTGTGCCTGCATAAACACAAAATCAGTTTGCATCATCGCTGGAGATATTCTGGTCAGGCACTTACATTTGGTCTGTTGATACAAATGTAAGAATGAAGGGCTTCCACATAGGTGTGCTGCAGCCTCTCCACCAGGGACTGGTCCTGCACATTCGGTCGGTCTGCCAAAAAGCATGTTACAAGTAAGTAGATGGTCTCAGGCAACTTCACTGAACTCAACATCACTGCCTAACCCCAGTCCCTCAGTACAGTTTCTCCCTAAAAACCTCATCTAGAATTCACCCGGCACAGCAGGAGAGTCCTCCATGACTGCAGCACCTATGTCCATTTTCTGTAACTGTTCTTTCTCAGTGATGGCACATGCAGGGTGTGATCTGACTCCTAGAGAGGTGGAGGGTTAGAGGGACCACACAGCACTACAACAGCGTCTACTGTCACATTCCTGCCCCAGCGAAGATGAGAAGGTGCCACTAGATGTCACTCCTGCTGTGTGACCCGATTCATACAAGAAGTGTGCAGAGTACATTAACGGGACAGTGAAATAGCAGTTTCTAAATGAGGAAGATAAATATCACCTGATTTTAACATACACTTTTCCAGCAGTGGGGAATCTTATTTCCTTTGGAGGTGGAACTAGAAAATTCATAATACAACAAATACCCTAAGCAGAAGTAGTAACACACTTCCTTTATCACTAGACCTTACATACCCTCTATTACTCCTCTTCAGCTTATGACCTTCCTAAACTCTAATTTCTTTGCCCTCTGACTCACTGCTGCAGCTCTTCAGATCTCCTTGGCTTTTTACCTGCAGAGAAAATGTTGATGGCGATTAAAAGTGCATATTCGGCATCGTTCAGCTGTAGCTCATTCATTCCCTTTGAGAACTCAAAGATGGGGTTAATGAACTCAAACTGCAGACCTGCAGCAAACAGAAGGGAACAATGTGAGGTAATGGTTTCCCTCATGGAATAAGCTGCCAGAAACCCACTGCAGTATGTCAGGGAGTAGGGAGGACAGGAAGGAAGGGAAAAACTCTAATGTTAGATTCCAAGTGTGGTGGAAATCTCCCTTTACATCCCACTACCACAGGTGAGCACCAACAACAGTAGGTGAGGAGTCAGGCTCTAACTGTAAAATGACACTACTTGTTTCTCTTAAAGCCTTAAATGCCTCACAGCACACTACCAAGCAGCAGCTAAAGGAACATGAAACCAACTATCAGGTAAGTCTATCAGAAAGTCAGAAGCCCACAAGTACATCTACGCTTTCCACTCTTACACCATCACTCCCTTCAAACCCTCTTGCTTTTCACACCATCACTTCCTTCAAACCTTCTTGCTTTTCAAAGCTTTAATCCCATACTCCAAGGATTAAAGCTCATCTGAAGTTTGTCTGAGCTGAAAATATATAGTCCCAAGAAGTCTGAACTATGCCATTTCCTTCAGCACAGAAAGTTGGGAGAGCTCAAGCAGAGCCTGACTTGAGCTTCCAATCACCTCTTTTGATAAAGGCAGACAGGCAGAAATGCACTTGGGTATTGTTGTAACATACAGAAGTCACTGTCAAATCAGATCTCTGTGCTATACAATCATGCTGAAAACTTCAGGCCTTTCCCTCCAAAAAGCATCCAAGTTTCTAATTTTCTGCAGCACAGCTACATCAGAGAAGGATGAACAAGTTGCAGGGAATCTTTCTGGCTGCTTGCTTTTTGCCTTCCTAATAATCTGAAGAAAAGGCTATCAGGAACCATCAAAGAGGAAATTTGTATATAAAACCCATCTCAAGTGTAAGTGGTTAGATAGTTACCCAAGGAATCAAAGTCATATGAAAGACAACCAAAGTCTCATTTCCAGAAATGCTGGATACACACTTTTCCGTTACTCCACTGGAAATTATTGCTCATGGAAAAACAGACTTCAGAAACGACATGACCACAGACCATCACATACTGAGCTGCTGACATGACTGAAGCACTCTGCAGGGATCTTCAGTGCACAGTATAGACTTCAGATCAACCGAAGTGTAATCACACTAATGTCACCATTCAAAGCATGCATCCAGATGAGGAAGTGATGTACTTGCAAAGGAGGGAAGACGGGTTTGATTTACTGTTACCTGATATGGCTTTAAAACTACATGTCCACATCAGATCTCTATGAGCAACAAAGCTCACACCAGTTGCTAGCCCTAGGTGCAGTCTTACAGAAAGATTTTAGTGCCGTAAGAGTCCAATTTTCCCGAATAAAGCTTACACCTAAAGAAAGAGACAAGAACTAAGCTAGTATCACATGTTAAAGGCAAAAAAGGGTTTGTGGGGCTATTGGTCTGGTCCTGTTCTCAGCCTCTCACCTGACTTCAGTTTTAATGCCTCACATACTATTTCCAGTAGCTCACATTAAAACAGAAAAGATGAACACAAGACACAGGGAAGGAAGAAACACCTGTCTAATGCACCACCTGCTTTGGCGAAGTCATCCCGATTATAGCTCAGGTCCTTAAGAAAGGTGATGCTCTCAATCTCTGGATTATAGCGCCGAGATGTCTCCAACAACATCACCTGAAACCAGAAACAGATTTACTTGATTTGAAAACAGGGAAGAATGTTACAATATCAGTAATTTGTGGAGTGTCAGAGGAAAAAAATAACCAACCAACCAACCAACCAAAACCCAAAACCAAATTCTACTGCATCCTTTGTGGTATCAGCTTCAGGGAGGGGGGAAGAATCTGCTTACCACTACCAAGGCTCTTGCCTCATTCTCCTCCATGGCCCTATAGCCAGGCATTGCAGTAATGGTCCCAGAGCTGAGGTCCTTCAGCCTGCCATCCCCAAAAATGGGATGGAACCACGTGAATAGTCCAGATTCTTTTCTCTCTGCTACTGTGTATTGTGGAGGAGCCAAACTCTCACCTCTATGGTAGACGTCTTCAATAAAGCGATCTGATCTTCCCTAGTGAGCTCCAGGAAGCCAGGTAGTTGCTTGGCAAAGTCCACAATCTCTTGCACAGAGATAATTGCAAGTTCTGTGAAGTGAGCAAAACGCTGCTGCCTTGCTTCACGGTTATTAGGGTCTGGAATTTGGGGCCATGGCTGTGGGAATGGGAAGAGAAGGTGTATGTGAAAGATGGAGCCAGGGCAGAAAGATGAGAAGATGAAGTGAACAGAGAAAGAAAATGAGACACATTGAAGCATCATCATCCTTTGCTATTCTTTACAGAACTTCAGCCCATAGATACAATACCTAAAGTGTATCTGTTCTCCCACATAAGCTACCCACAAATCCAACTCCCCAAACTTTTTCTGATTTTGGGAACATTGGTAGAGTTCTTACCGTCACTTTGAGCCTGTCAGTGAATGAGCGTTGGTTGCACTGCTGCTGAGCAGCCACCAGCTTCTTTATCATGCTCAGCTGTTCAGGGGTCAGCTTGTGGGAAGGGCTTGGCGGATTCGGAGGGTTTGGACGCACCACCACTGTCCGAGCCTGATCATCTTCCTGCTTCTTCATTTTCTTCAGTCGGATCTGTTCTTCAGACAGAACATCTAAAGAAGGAACAGTCAGAGATCAATCATGACATACAAACACACTGGAAATCCCACGGAACACAGGGTAACATGCTGTGGATGGAGAGGCAGAGATCACAGCTGCCTGTATCTGGTGCATGTAAGTGTACACAACACAGGCAGCAGACAATGATACTGCTCATTTGTTTCTCCCTCCTTTCCCCACTTCAAGTTGTTCCATTGCCTTTCACGTCATACTGTCCTGCGAAGTGTTCACAAAGGACAGAAGCTCCCTTCACAATCTCAGAAATATAACAGTGACTTGCCCCATTGAGCAATTCCCCCAAACTTCATGTTCTAACAGATTCCAACAGGTGCTCTGTGGACATGCCATGGTGTGTCCATTAGATTTTATATTATCCTGCTGTTGCATCTTTTCCCGATATTGCTAAGTTAACAACTTGTGTCATTTCATCTTCCTCTTGAGAGGTCACAGTCAGTACTGGATGGAGTCCAAGAGTGAAAGAGCAGCAAACTGTAGAGTAGTAACACACTGGAAGATGATAACGAAAGAATAGCTTGTCATAAAACACACCAAGGACCACAAGTCCTTCAGTAGGGCTGTAAGTCAGTCATGAGGTCAAAGGATATGTCATTCAGTAAGCACAGAAATAAGGCACACTGCTATCATCGTAAGGAATAAAGCAATTCAGAGGTATGTGTTGTGAAAATCTGACTGGACCAACTGCTCATTAGCTAATCTCAATATACAAACCTGTTAACAGCCTGCAACTGAGTTAACAGAAGAATTCACCATTTTGAATGTAGAGGAGGTTGCTGTTTCTTTAAGTCAAAGCTGCAAAAAATATCTGCAAGCTGCACTCAAAAACCCAGGCAGCTACCAGACAGACCTGGATTCAAGGACTGTCTTCAAGAAAACCATCCTGTTAGTGATGAGTGAACAAAAAGAAGAAAAGGGACTGATGGGATAAAAAACAACAAATGAACCACCATGCATCTTCAGGAACAAAGCTAAAAATGAAGGCAGGCCCCAAAACTAAACAAGTATATACATGCACTTCTTAAAAGGACTATGTTAAACATGAAGACAAGAAATGAACATCTATCATGAGACAGCATTCTGAAATGGAGAGTCCAGTCCACAGGACTGGAGGGAAAGATGGAAGAACATGGCACGTTCAAGCTGAGAGTAACCTTTATCCCTGACTTCCAACAGGGAAGATGCACACACAGGTATGCACACACACAGAAATGACAATTCAAACAGCCAAGAATATCCAAGACAATTACCAAATTAAGGGGGATCTGTAAAATTAGAGAATGCTAGTCACCATGTTAGTTTAAGAAGGAAAGTAATTGATCCAAGTGATTACAGTCCCTCATCTTGGGACTCAGATCCACAAGGAATTTATAGCTGAGTAACAAGTTAACCAGGTATTACTGAATCCCGAAAACTGCCTATGTGCAAGCTTCTACACCATGCTAAATTCAGAGCATCTAAGTTACTTGGTTTGCCATACAGGAACTATTTAACCTCATGGCTCATGCTGGCTTAAGAACAATAAACTGGCCATGAATAACTTCAGCCTGGGAATTAGAAGAATGTTTCCAACAATTAGCAGAGGGAAGTTCTGGAATGAGCTTCCAAGTGAAACAGCTGGAGGAAAAAGCCCTTGGTTCCTGTCAAGATTAACAAGATGAATTTGCAGTGGGATTACAGTGTTGACAAGAATTGCTGAGCACTTGATAATAACTCAAAGATTCCTTTTGGCCTAATTTTCCAGAGCTGTCTTCAACATAAGACAATGAGTAAAGACAGAAATGAGGCTTTCTGCTATCTACCTGCAATAGAAGGTTAGCAAGGTGGATAAGCAACCTTGCAGCTCAGAAGGACTCACTTTTTGCAGAACTATTTTTATAAGATGTTTCCAAAATACCCTCTGTTCCTCACTGTTCCGGATGCTGGATGTCAGAGGAGACTTCATACAGATTTAATGTTAACCGAGCATCCACTTGGTCAGCCTTGGTCAACAAAGGGATGAAACCCAGATACCTTGGCTGAAGAGGGCTATGCGAGAGGAACGCCGTTGAATATTCAGAAACAGCAGCTTTATGGCTCGTGGGAGAAAAATAGCAGAGTTCACTAAAGGGAGCAACGAGATCAGGCCTGCACAAACACAGCTGCAGGGCTGTGGTGCTGCCCTTGACCTCTGTCACAAGCTCACAGCATGAGGCAAAGGGAAGTGTCTGTTCAAAGAGCACAGTGAGCAACTTTGCAGTCCCGATCAAAAGACAGGCAGAAGCCTGAGTTTACTGATACAGTTGACAGCATATTGAAGAACACTTAAATCTTGGATGCAAGTCTCTCTCCTCTGATGTCATGGGCCACACGTTCTTACAAGGCATACAGCAGGACTGGGGCTCTCAGCACACTGGTGGTGGTCCACCAACAGCCTCACCTCTCCACGTGATTCTGGTGTCCTCAACAAAAAGGACATGGAACTGTTGGAACAAGTCCAGAGGAGGGCCATGAGGATGATCAAGGGACTGGAGCACCTCCCATATGAAGACAGGCTGAGGAAGTTGGGGCTGTTCAGCCTGGAGAAGAGAAGGCTGCGTGGAGACCTCATAGCAGCCTTCCAGTATCTGAAGGGGACCTATAAGGATGCTGGGGAGGGACTCTTCATTAGGGACTGTAGTGACAGGACAAGGGGTAACGGGTTAAAACTTAAACAGGGGAAGTTTAGATTGGATATAAGGAAGAAGTTCTTTCCTGTGAGGGTGGTGAGGCACTGGAATGGGCTGCCCAGGGAGGTTGTGAATGCTCCATCCCTGGCAGTGTTCAAGGCCAGGTTGGACAGAGCCTTGGGTGACATGGTTTAGTGTGAGGTGTCCCTGCCCATGGCAGGGGGGTTGGAACCAGATGATCTTAAGGTGCTTTCAAACCCTGACTATTCCACGATTCTTGCTATGCGCTCAGTGATTTCCATGTGCATTCCAGCCCACATGTGACCCCCAAGCACTCACGTTGCCCCCTTCTTTTCATCCCCGGCCCATGCTCACACACCTCCTGCCCCAACACCACTGTGCTCCCGCCACCACCACTTCCCACACTCACACTGCTCCCGCATTCCTGCCTCCTGGCACTTGCGCAGCCGGCACTCCTGGCACTTGCGCCGCATGTACATGTCCATCTCACACTTGCCACCGTTCTTGCAGACGTACTGCGCACCCTTGATGACGCTGCGGCGGAAGAAGCCCTTGCAGCCTTCACAGCTCAGCACGTTGTAGTGGAAGCCGGAGGCCTTGTCCCCACACACACTGCACACTTCATTGCCCAGCATCTTCGGCGCTGGGCCCTTCTTCCGCTTCAGGGGGGGATTTTCTACCAAACGAACAGTACCAAGGAAAAAGAGGGAAGAAGAAAAGAAACCCCACACATGTGAGGGAAGCACGGTGTCTGCAGCTGACTGCCCCGTTCCTGACAAGAACCAATAGGGTTCACACAAACCCACTATTTCCGAAACATACGGAATTCACCTCCAGTTCTCTTACTTCTGTTCCTTGCCACACTCACGCACAAGGATAAGGAATAATGGTTCAGCAACCAAATAGTGACAGAAAACCAGTGCTGAAACTATGACCCTGCAAAAAGCAGACTCAGTAGGCAATCTCTGTACTGGAACACTTGGGGAAACTGTCAAGACAGAAGACAGCAATTTGGTGGTGTTAGGGGCAATAAGCAGGCAAGCAGCACACTGCACAAGCCCTGTGAACATTTGGAACCCCAAAGCCTTCATTTCTTCTTCAATGAAGAGCATTCCCCATTCCTAAAACTGAAGCACACTCATACTGATAGTTCATTTACTAAACCTTATTATTCCATCTGGAACACAAGGCCTTCACTACAGCCTCACATTTCAGATGGCAGGCTGAGAAAGTTGAGGCTGTTCAGCATGGAGAAGAGAAGGCTGCGTGGAGACCTCATAGCAGCCTTCCAGTATCTGAAGGGGGGCTATAGGGGTGCTGGGGAGGGACTCTTCATTAGGGACTGTAGTGATAGGACAAGGGGTAACGGGTTAAAACTTAAACAGGGGAAGTTTAGATTGGATATAAGGAGGAAATTCCTTCCTGTAAGGGTGGTGAGGCACTGGAATGGGTTGCCCAGGGAGGTTGTGAATGCTCCATCCCTGGCAGTGTTCAAGACCAGGTTGGACGAAGCCTTGGGTGAGACAGTTTAGTGTGAGGTGTCCCTGCCCATGGCAGGGGGGCTGGAACTGGATGATCTTAAGGTCCTTTCTAACCCTAACTATTCTATGATTCTACGGTGTTGTGGAGTAGCTCCCACTTCTTCCTATATTATTCTGACAGATCTTCATCTTGTCACTGGGTGTTTTCTGAAAACACCTTTGGTAAACTCCATTGTGTTTCACTTTAACCATCCCAGCCAAATGCTTGCCAATGTTATTTGTGTATCCCCTCCCTATTAGCCATCTCTCTTTTAATTCCATTTAATTCTAGCCATGCTGACATCTGACATGTCCTTCTGCACAGTTCATAGCACAAGTATTTTTCTTTATGTCAGATAGTATAGATTTTTCTGTCAGCTGTTCATAAAGATTACAACCAGCATGTCTTGATAAATCTTCAGATTATGCTCAGATATGCCTGGAAAGCCTTTACACCGGAGTTAATTCATAGGGATTGGTTTGCAGGACAAGGCTGCTGCATTTCCTGATCAGCATCAGGGTTACAATGGCATATCTCATGCTCGTACACATGGTTCTAATACTTCTATCTTTACCTATTAGATCTCAGAAATACTATTCTGCTCAAGTTCCTGAAATGGTAATGAGTTATAGGTAGGTCTCAGAAATTACTCTTGTCCTTTACTTCATATTGGTTTTCACAACCTTAAGTATCTTGGTGCCAAATTTTTAATCCCACAGACTTTACAGAGGTCTGGAGGTCACTCATTTTGGCCTTCACTTCTATTTGCAGATGGGACAGCAGGAAAATGTCATCAGAAAGGTTAAGTCTCTGATATTTTCCTCTCTTGTTCTACAGTATTTCTCTTCACACAATCTATTTCTAAGAGGAAATTATGCAATGCCAACTGTTATTTCATAGACTCACAGAATGGTTAGGGTTGGAAAGGACCTTAAGATCATCCAGTTCCAAACCCCCTGACATGGGCAGGGACACCTCACACTAAACCATGGCTCTATCCAACCTGGCCTTGAATGCCACCAGGGATGGAGCATTCACACCTTCCCTAGGAAACCCATTCCAGTGCCTCAGCACCCCTACAGTAAAGAACTTCTTCCTTATATCCAAATATTATATTCAAATTATTTATATTCAAATTACTTAGTCTGCCATTGCACATATATGAATGGGTATAATAACTTTGTGGAAGCCTCAGAACATATGTTTCTGAGAGCAACAGAGTAACTTAATGACTTCCAAAGATTAAACTATCCATCTTGTGGATTTCTTAGCTGTCTTTCAGGCATTACATAAACATCTGATTACCGTTTATTGAGACACATGGTCTTAATTCTTGGATTTATGCAAATTATTTTCCATCTCTGAACACTGATCATTTTAGTTAAACAGCTTATTATTGTCTTTTTCTGTAGTGAAAGAGAACATCACAGTAATTTGAGATGTACCAAGCATGAATGCTATCTCTGCACCTTTAGCCCCCATTAGAGTCCTCCCCTTCTTTGCTAGATCCCCTATTTAATAACTTTTTCCACATTTTGTGGCCTTTGTTTTTGCATTTTTATACGACACTTATTGTTTTCTTTCCCTGTCCTTAAATCTGTTTTAAGAACTTTTATTGGCTAATATCTCTTTGCCTTTCAGCTACTGTCTTTGTTTCTACTCTACCCGTAAGCCCTAACCGACTGCTCAGATCACCTCTTTATACGAGGGATTGCCCATTGCCTCATTGTTTAGCAAATACATTTATTTGTCATATTTTCTTTAACTTGCCAACTATATGTTGGACACCTCACTTGTGCTTTCTTGTTTTTCCTGTTACCCATCAGAGATGGGTAATACTACATCTCCTTACAGTTTAACAGTGTAGGATTGTGTGTGTCAGCAGCAATTGTAACTGCAAAATCTCAGTATTATTTCCTGATATCCTTTTGACCTCAGTTAACCTCAGAAATATGTAGAGGAAATTTCTATTGTCTTCCCATTATATGAATCTGCAAGAACCTATTATTTCTTTGCATCACTAACTTGTTGTATTGTCACCTGTAACAAAGCTTTATTGTTCACCAGGTTTTGATAAGGCTATCAAAAAGAAATTCAGTTTACTGTCATGGACCTAGCCTCTGGAAGGTCAAGTAAGCAAAATACTCAACACATCTATCACCTGCGTAAATCCAGTGATCTTCAGCTATCAAGAACTGATTCTATTCTTAGACATTCTCTCTGAGTGCCTCAAGCAGAGCAGAACTCACACTAAATTTTGCCAAGTATCAATTTTTCCAGCTGAAAGAATGGATAGCCTTCAGGTTGCATGGATTTAGTACGAATTTTTCCATACCTGCTTGCTCAGGGGGGTTTTCTGAGCCAGGTAAGAGTGAAAGCCCTTCCTCCTCCATCTCAAATACACTTGCCACCCTCTTCCCATGATCCTGTGTGCTGAGTTGAGTGGGACCCATGGAGGCCACACAGGAAGGGCTCACTATAATCTCATCGCTGCAGCATTGTTACTGCCAAGCAAGGGGCCGCAGGCGTCTTTCTTCAAGGTCTTTAGTTTCTCTCTGCCACTGAAAGTCAGAAAGGAAGTACCTGTGGAAAAAACACAAATACAAAAGAGGCAGAGTTCAACTACTGAGGCTGTTAACTCTCCAAATCCATTACAAGCTGCATAACAAACGAGCTTCAAGAGTTTGTTTCCTTATTTATTCCAAGGGACAATTGGCTTTGTTTTATCGATGTTTATGCTCTTGAAACACAGTATTTTAACAAACTGTGTTAAAGGTACAAGATTAGCACACCCAGGAACAAAACTATCTGTCTATTGCCAAAACATTCATCCAAGCAGAACAAGTCTTCATTACTGCTAACACCATGAGAGGACTTCAGCCCTGACCTCTCCAGGTGTGTAAGAAGGAAATTCCAGACTTTACAACTGGTTGCCTTTGTTAAAGCCTCCAGTAACAAATAGCTCATTGCTGCCCTGGATTTTATGGCATGCACTGCAGCACACATAGAACATTGTAAAAGACAATTTTGCTACAGTTATTTAGCAAATACCACAAAACATCAAATTTCCCTATTAATATCATTATGCAAAGGTGGTGTCAAAGATTAATGATGTATCAAAGATGAGGATGACAAATCCTTCCTTCACCTACAGAAAGAAATTGAAAGCCAGCATCAAACCTACAGGAAATGATGCCACCCTCAGGAAAGAGGTTCACCACCCCCTTTCTGAAGATACCCTTTTCTGGAACCTGGAAACCATACTGAAAAGCAGCTTTATTATACAGCACTAACTCCACTGCAGAACCTGAACCAGGAAAGTGAATCCAATCACTTCTTCCAAAAAGCCCCACCTGCACAGAAAAAGGCCTCACTGGTTTGACTGCACAGACTGAGTGAAACTGGTGCAAACTGCTGATGTAAACAGCCCTAATCTGATTGAACATGCATCTGATCAGTTGATCTTAACTCAGCGATTTACCAATGCGAGCTAAAGGGATTAACCGATTTAAAAAGCAACTATGTTAAAGGCCTGTACCAGTTTAACTTGAGTGATTGAGTTGAGGACTGGAAGCCTGCCATTCTCTGAAAGACAGGAGATGACAGAAAGCTGGGCAGCAGCCCAGCTACAAAAGCATCAGGTAAGCAGGATCATGCCCCACACACTGCTGAATGGGAAGAGGTAGAGGTCCCAAAGTCCCTTCTTCCCTCCTGGGTTTTTGGACCAGATTGCATAACTCTTCTTAGAACACCAAAGGCAAAGATGAAAGTAATAATTCCACAAACCAGCCCCTCCCTGGACTCTGAAAGGGTCATCAAGCACAAGAGCCATCATGCTGTCAAGCCTGCTGAGCTCCTGCCATCTCCCATTACACAGTGGCAGGTAATAAGGTGTTAAAAACCACAGGGCACATTAATCCACGTGAGCTTTGTAAACACAGCCTCAGAGTGTATAAGGAGTTCAGAGATCCCTCCCTTCTGATGCACACAGCCACTGAATCGCTGGACTGCAGCAACTGAAAACCTGTGGAGAGGCACTGAGCATCAGATGGAGATAGGAACTGCACTGAAACAAACCCAAACCAAACTTGTATTCCCAGTCCATGTAAATTCACTGATGCCGATATCAGATGTCTCTGGACATGCTTGGGCATGAAACAACAAAGCTAAGTGTAGTGCCTCAGTGCATCTCCACATTCCATTAAACCATGCAAAAGAGTCACTCAAACATTAACTATTGTGCAGAATGAATCACCAGCAGCAGTCCCACAGTCATTTTCCAAAGGAAGAGTTTGATCCCCCATCTGAAGGACTGAGTGATAGCTCTAAGGCCCCACTGCCTCCAGTTCAGTGACCCAGTCTTGCTGCATCCCAGCCACAACTGCTACCTATTCCAGAAAGCAAAAGAGGAGTATCCAGCCTGCTGGGATTTCAAAACTGTGTCATGCACAACCATAACTGACACTGCAAGAGCAAAACTTGCTGTCAGCAGGACATCTGGAGCCCAAAGGGGAGTTTCCAAGAGACTGCAGGCTTCCTGGCAACATCTGCAGCTACCAGCCGGGAGTGGAGTATAAGTCCATGTGCACACCCAGGGCATGATGAAGGATAAGGCCTATCAGCTACCCTCTTCATGCTTAATGCCAACCCACACATTCCTACTTCATGCACCAGCCACCTCAAAGGGCCAGACAGGAGAGGCCCCTCATCTTTTTTGCTCCCAAGATACAGCATGGTTTAGTTTTGTAGATGCACTAACAATTGTAGGCTATGGGAAACCCACCTAACTGTAAACAGCAGCACTCTGGTGCTAGGTAGAATCATAGAATGGTTTGGGTTGGAAAGGACCTTAAGATCACCCAGTTCCAACCCCACTGCCATGAGCACCAATGCCTTACACTAGGCTATGTCACCCAAGGCTCTGTCCAACCTGGCCTTGAGCACTGCCAGGGATGGAGCATTTGCCACTTCTTTGGGCAACCTGTGCAGTGCCTCAGCACCCTCACAGTAAAGAACTTCTTCCTTATATCCAACCTGAACTTCCCCTGTTTAAGTTTAAACCCATTCTCCCTTGTCCTATCACTACAGTCCGTGATGAAGAGCCCCTCTCCACCATCCTTGTAGACCCCCTAAAGGGAGTAAAGAAACCTAAACTAGCGTTTTCCCCACAGGTACACAAGTGAGAGGCTCTATGACTAGGCCAGGGAATTAGGTGTCACAGAAATACAGGAGGGCTGTTTTCAAATGACTATGAGTTATGCACTAAACTCCATGTTACTAGAGGATAACATCTCCCAATTTGCACTGCCACTTCAGCTAAAAATGCAGAAAGGTGATGCAAGGCGTAACTGCAAGAGGGAACACTGTCTTCTTCACATAATCTGCTGTGCTGCCGCCCACTGACTGCCTCAACTCTGTCAGTTTTAGAAACCAGGGCTGGCCAAGTGACAGAAGATGAAGCAACTGCTTCTCTCCAACGCAGCGTCTAGAACAGAGGAACCTGATGACCAGACATAGTCCAGTGAGGAAGCACACAGGGATGAAAGGCTAAGGGAAGCCATTTCTGCCAGCCCTTGCCACCCATGTCTCAAATAAGACACCAAACGCTTTTCAATGTGTCACCACCAGCTTTGCCCTACTCCATGTCTTCCCTCTCCTTCTCTTTTCCTGAGACAATGGAACAACTGCGATACCAATGGTCTCAAGATCAGCGCTCTTGCAACACAAAGCGCTGTTAACAGAGACTACAGGTGGCAGCCCTGGCTCCTGCACTTTATCCTGAGCACCAGAAACAGTAATCAACAGGCACAAAGCTACAGAACATGCCTAATTTCTGTCCCGAATTCACTGAGGACACGTAAAGGAGATGGTACAGGGCAGCACAAAGAAACCAAATGAGGCAGATGCAGTTGCTGTGACACTTCTGCTCAATGAGTCTGTCTTCTTCCTGGTTCCTTTTCTGGTGCTTTCTGCGAGAAGTTTAAGGATCGGGCCCTAGACCAGATGTAAGCACATCTCCAAAGAAACCCTGCTGCGTAGGAATAGCCAACAAGCCCTTTACCTCCAAATACTGGATGTTCAGAGGAAACAGTAGCCTTTTAGAAACCTGGACGAGCCTCTGGGATCTTTCAAGACTGGATTTACTGGTCAGAGTCCTGGTTCTGTGAAATATAAAAACCTACAGCCTTCTGCCAAGGGAAAATACACAATTATGGTTCAAGTCCTATAAATGAATCACAGAGGTGCACTCAGCAGCACATCAGCACCAGCAGAAGAGACCTTACATTCATATACGTATGTCAACATGACTGTGCTTACACATCACACAGCTGTGTGTCAACAGGACTGTGCCTTTGTGCGTGGGCCTAACAGGCTGCTGGTGAGCAAATGCATCTGATAGGAAGGGCTATCAGAGATACCTAAAGCAGGGGTATAATTTGTGTTGTGACACGCAATACCTAGCGCCAGCAATCTGAATCTACCTCTGAAAGCTGGGCGTGCAACAGTGCATAAGGGTTCTCTGCTGAAATCTAAGTGAACAACTCACATAGTGGTGATGCTACCTCAGGCATCAAAAGCTGGCTGCAGATCTAAAGGGACCAGATCCTCCTAGTGCTGGAGCCTTACAGCCCTACCACAGAACTGAGCCCATTTAGGAAACACCACTGTTCCAATCCTTTCATAAGGAGTAACATGTATTTTGTGACCCAGTGTTCTTCCTACATCGTCTCTGGTGCAACAGACCAAGTTATTTTCACAAACTTCCTCAAGGAACTTGGACTACCGTGTAGCTGCCTCAGAGAAACAGAAGTGATTCCCAGCTCATGTTGGCTCATTCCTCCTCCTTCCCTCTGCACCATCCCCTTTCTCAAGAAAAGCTGGAGGAGCCCATAGGTCTGGAAGCATGGCACATGGAACGGGTCTCAATTAGGAAAAAGCTGAAAGAGACACTTGTACCCTTCAAGCAGAAGAAGAATCCCACGCTGCTCCATCACTTTGACAATCAAGTAGTGCTTCATGTGAAAACTGTCAAAACTCATGAGGAAAAAACTTCAGCCTGTCAATGGGAGGGACAAGCCAGGCAAACACAAGATGTGCAACAGGGGAGCCTAAAGGAGGCTTTTGAACAGTATTTTTGAACAGCATCTACATTCCATTCCAATGAACAGAAAGAACAGTTCTGCTACACTCAGGAACAGAGACAAGTTCTGTGCCCCCGCTGTAAATCCCTCTCTACAGAGAACTGCAAGGACACAGTCTGAAACCACATCCATTTTGATCTCTCAGAAGCATAAAGACAACCGCAAACTGGAAGGAGTCTGCAAGCCACCGTCAGTCCCAAGCTGACAAAAAAAGCTCTAGCCTCCTGCTTGCTTTCATTTGCTGTGGGGTAAAGCTTCAGCTGACCACAAGCAGCTGCCCAAGAATGCAGCACTGGCCTGTGAGCCTTGCAAGTTCTTGCCACCTCTGCCAACTATGCAAAAGAGTCCTACTAGAACTGCACAGCCTGGTCCTTAGGGAGGGGAACTGCATTATGGTCTCGTGCCCCCAAAATTAAGGGTCCTATTCCCATCTCTGCCTCCCTAGCTCTGAGTTTCAGAGGCCCAGCCCTGCTTGCTTTGGCTTTTACTCCTGCTGCTGACTGTCACAACCCCAAAGGAGTCATTTAGGATGACCTCCTTCCCCTTGGGACCAACAACCAAGTTCGTGATACCCTTGTACTGAATGAAGGTGAAACAACACCAACCAGCCAGTTTTTTTGATTTATTAATACAAAATACAGGCATGTGGTTAAATATAATCATAGAATGAAAGAACAGTTAGGGTTGGAAAGGACCTTAAGATCATCCAGTTCCAACCCCCTGACATGGACAGAGACACCTCACACTAGACCATGTCACCCAAGGCTCTGTCCAACCTGGCCTTGAACACTGCCAAGGATGGAACATATACCACTTCTTTGGGCAACCTGTGCCAGGGCCTCACCACCCTCACAGGGAAGAACAACTTCCTTATATCTAAACTGAAATTCCCCTTTTTAAGTTTGAACCCATCACCCCTTGTCCTATTGCTACATCCTTACAGGCCCCCTTCAGATACTGGAAGGCTGCTATGAGGTCTCCACACAGCCTTCTCTTCTCCAGGCTGAACAGCCCCAACTTTCTCAGCCTATCTTCATACAGGAGGTGCTACAGCCCTTGATCCTCATGGCCTCCTCTGGACTTGCTCCAACAGCTCTCTGTCCTTCTTCTGTTAAGGACACCAGAACAGCCATGCTGGCTGTCACCAAGCACCTTGTTGTTTTTCATGTGCCTTAGCATGCCATCCAGGAGAATCAGCTCCAAGATTTTGCCAGGCACAGAGGTGAGACTGACTGCTCTGTAATTCCCCGGGTCATCCATTTTCCCCTTCTGGAAAAAGGGGGTTATATTTCCCTTTTTCCAGTCGTCGGGAACTTCACCTGACTGCCATGATTTCTCAAATATGATGGCCAGCAGCTACACAACTTCATTCGCCAGCTCCTTCAGGACCCACGGATGGATCTCATCAGGACCCATGGACTTGTGCACGTTCAGGTTTTTAAGATGGTCTCGAACCAGTTCCTCTCCTACAGTGGGCACAAGGTCTTCATTCTCACAGTCCCTGCGTCTGCCTTCTAAGACTTGGGTGGTGCAGTCAGAGCCTTTGCCAGTGAAGACCAAGGCAAAGAAGTCATTCAGAACCTCAGCCTTCTCCAAATCCCGTGTAGCCAGTTCCCCCGACAGCTTCCAGAGAGGACTCACATTATCCCTAGTCTCTTTTGTTTGTGACATACCTGTAGAAGTCCTTCCTGTTATCTTTCACACCCCTGGCCAGACTCAGTTCTAATTGGGCCTTACCTTTCCTGATCCCATCCCTAGCTTCCTGGACAATGTCCCTGCATTCCTCCCAGGCTGCCTGCCCTTGCTTCCACCTTATATAAGCTTCCTTTTTCCTTCTGAGTTTTCTCAGCAGCTCCTGATCCAACATGGAGAGCTCCTACCCTTATTGCCCCAAGTGGTCAGCTTTGAACAAAGGGGTCAATCCTATGTATGCAGTACAAGAGCCAACATCCTTGTTATTTGCTTCATTTATGCTCAAGGTCTCCCATGGTCGAATGAAAACAGTGCTCAGACAAGCTCAGGTTCCTGGCTCTGAGTCACACTATGGAATATAAGCAGTGCTCGAGACAGGCTCAGTGTCTAGGCTCTCACTCCTTTGCTGACATGACACTCTTTGATGAGACAGAAACCAAGAGGTGAAGACAAGGACGAAGCCAAAACCTCTGACTTTGCTGACTTCTGGCTCAGCTTTTGCCCACACATTTCTCTCTTTGAGCTGGCGCACCCCTGAGCATGACTCAATTCTCACTGCAGCACCCAGCTCTCACTGTGAAGACTTCCTTTGACTTTAGTGTGGTCCCAACAACACCTCATGCAGGTATGGATGCCATGGCAGGGTTCAGAGAACAGCAGCAGAAGTGACTAACAACTGAACAGATTCATATAAACAAGTGTGTCACTTGGTTGAAAGAGTCCTGGGAAGAGAAGCATGAAGATGTAATGATGGTGTACAGCAGGATGAAAGGCATCATTCTGAAAGATGCTATGCCTAAAATGGATAGAAGGAAACCAAGGAAGGGAAAGTAAGGCTAGAGAGAAAAACACCCTGAAGGTGAGCTCCGGGAGACTGAAGGGCAGTCTCCGTAATTTTCCTTCTAAAATTAGACCTTATATTACAACCGAGATGCAAAGAAGTCTGTAGACATTTCTAAACCTCATATGACTTAAATGCTCTTGACCCACAGAATATGCTATTATAAACAATGCCAGCAAAGGAAATTCCAAGCCAGTTCCACCCTACCTCAGGAAAGGAGGAATACAGGACTGAAACAAAAAGACAAGACTATCTCCATTGAACAAACTGGTTAGTGAAGCAAACTAGCCTCATAAGGCACAAGTGTACTACCAAACAGTGTAATAATTCACGGCAAAAAGCAGCCCAAAGTGCTTTTTATTTTCTCCACATACAAACAAAACAACCAACCAAACCCATTCCTTTTCTATGATATTCAGAGCATAAAGTTTCTTTCCTACACAGCCTGTGAATCCCACTACTTTGGGAACAGGGCTTCCCAAATTGTGCATCAGGTGAAGACAGAACGCATTGACTCCGGTGCCACCCAAGAACCTACAAGCTCTGCAGAAGAACTCCGCACCCCAACAGCAATTGTTCTGCAAGAAGTCAGCTCTCCTGTTCACATGCCTCAACCAGCAGGAGATGCTCCCTCCCCTCCTACCTGCCTCATTCTTTGCCTGTCAAAGGCTGAGGTTTTGGCTTTGCCCTTGTCTTCACCTCTTGGTTTCTGCCTGATCAAAGAGTGTCATGTCAGCACAAGGACCAAGAGGAAAAGAAGAGACACGTGTGGTTGCTATCAGGACGGGTAAGATCCTGAAATGGGCTGTGCTTTGCTGTTTCCTCCCTCCCTCTCTCCCAACTGCCAGATGCCCTTGGTCCTGCGGCTGAAAGGAGATGAGGTTACTGCAGTTCATTCACAGGGCACACAGGGCTGCTCTGCCTCTCTTCCTGTTTGCATGGAATTATTGGTCCCTCTGGCAAATGGAGAAAGGAAGAAGCAGAGAGGGGGAGAGAGAGGAGATGATGGTAAGAGAAGACAGACTTTTCCCTGGTTAATGAGCTGGAAATGAACAAGTGATATCAGAGTGATGTGGCCACCTTGCTGCTGACACAAGTTACCTTGAACAGCATGAGCCAATTCTGGGTAACAAAGCTCCAGTCTCTTCTACTCATTCTAGGCTCTCTATCATCACCTCAGCTTTTAGTCTTCTGGCTAATCTAGAGTCACCTCAGGAATGGCACATAGCAGCAAAGACATTACGGCAGCAGCATCCTTCCACCTTCCCCTCCCCTCCAAAACATCTTGTAAAATGACAAGTCATCCTTTCTCGGCTCTGCCTGGCCTAAGCTGTGAAGCCAGTGTCCCGACATGGGGAGCACACGGAGCACAGCCACTTTGGACCAACACCAACTTCTGCAGCACGAGCCGAGATCAACATGAGCAGAACTTGCCATCTGAAGCTGAACTGCAACAATTCCCTGTGTCTGGCCGTGAATCCGGCTCATCGACAGCTTGACACTGCTATCAGCACTGACCTTCGGATGGCAGGAAGCACAACTGAGGCTTTGACAGGGCTTTCCAACAGGAAAAGTCCTATCTGTGCTCCTCCCAGGAAGATGAAATGCACAAAGTAGAGCAGCTGCCCCCTCCTGCTAGCAGAGGAGCAAAGGGCAGCTCTCTGCCACTGCTTGGGAAGAAGGGGAAGGGAGGAGATCCAGCCTGGAGCCTTCTCTACAGAGCATGTTCATCAGCATCAGCTGTAATAGCCAACTCCCCCTATGGAAACTCACTTTAAAACAGCAGCTGCATTCTTTTGCCAGTACCACTCACCATTTCCCCAAGCAAATGAAGCTATCCTACCAGTATGCCCTTTTCTTCCCTTGCACATCTAAATGTGTCTATGCAAAGGCGGTTTTGGTTGGTATGTTTGGTTTTCTTCCTAGGGCCCTTGTATTGGCTAATGGTGTCATTCTTCCACACTTCTAACCACACATACACGCAAAGAAAAGAACAAAATCAAATGGGAAGTGTTCAAGCAACCTACAAAACTTCCTGCTACAGAATAACCTGCTGACCAGCAAGACCCTATTTGGAAGATTAAAGCTGAGATCTTTGAAGCTCATTATTCCTGCTGTTGACTGGCTCCTACACAGCCTACGTGCAGCGGCAGCTCATCACATCCTACTTGAAGGCTGAAAGTGAGACCTGACCCGACCACCTCAGCTTCCTTATAGATGCCACTGCATGGCAGCACAGAAAATATGCCCACAGACTCTGTTTCTTTCTGGACTCCTTCTCTAGCTTTACTGAGCCATCAATACCTTGTTCTACAATCACACACAGCTCTCCAAAAGACAACAACCAGCTGTTCTCTGAAGCAAAAGTTAAGACCCACAGCTTCCTTAGTCTTCCCAGAGAACAGGGTGTAAGAGGCATGAAAGATAGTGTCATCCTGTACCTGAGGAGGTACCTGATCAGAGGTATTGGCAATAACCAGCTAGGTTCAAAAAGCTGGGTTTTTTAAATGAGGCCTGCACAGAACTGGGGAGAAAAATCAAAAGAGAAGAGTTAGAGAAACCTCTTTCTTCAATCATTGTGGACTTCCACCAGGGTGACACATTACAGAATGAAAGAAAACTCAACCTTAGATCCTACATTCCTCCTGTATGACCCTCAGTCCCATAGACCTTACAGCCCGGCTTCAGGGAACACAAGTCTGACTCATGGTGGATTTGAGATGTCATCCCAATGCCATCTCCAAACTACTGAAGTGAGAGATCAGAACTTAAAAGGAAAAACAATAAGAAGACAAAAAAAGAGAAGAACGAATATCCAAAATAGTGGTGATGCCAGGGAAAAATGGGTAAAACCTAGTCTGCAGCAATAAGAGAAGCAATTAGATTATGCCTAGAAAAGAATCCTGCAGGCCTTTTTCTGCACATAGAAAATGATACTGATAAATAATCCACACATACTGTTTCCCCGACTGTTTCCTTACAAATCATTTCACCTCCACTGAGCTACACAGTAAGGGAATAACATTTTAGGAATGACCCACGCCTGTTGTAGCCAAGTGCCTTTAGCAGCTGGCACCATGCTCACCTCCCCAGGTTGTCTCTTCAACATCAGTATCCCGCACTGCTGGTGACTCCTCTGAGCAGGAACACTGCCCAAGCCACTGTCAAAACTAACTACTCCTAAACCAGATAAAAGCAGTAAGAAGCAGCTGCAATATTTTACCAAGAAGATGACAAAAGATGTGTAAAGCTGTGAAATGTATCACAGAAAAGCCAAAAAGAGAACCTAAAAGCCCTTAACTGCTAGCCCTTGTGCAGGCCACCTTCTCTGTCCGTCTTCTCCATCCTCTAGCAGCTATGAAATAGAAGAATGTGAAGAACAGAGGCAAAAGAGGAAAGAACAGAAGAGGGAGGGCTGCTTAGAGCACAGATGTTCATTCTTGTGATTTCCTCTTTTCCTCCCACCCCAGGAGTACTTTCATCAGCATGTGCTGCACATCACCAGAACTGATCATAACTGATACAGGGTTGTTTCTGGGAAACAGCCTTTTTATAATGTGTCTACAGAGCACTTTGTATCCAAGCACCATCCCACCTAAAAGCATCAATCAAAACAAATCAAATACTACTGCTCACAGGCAAAACAGAAATACAGTACTGGATTGCAAAACAGGCAGGAAACTCATTAATATTCCCTTAAGGGCAGTAGGGGAAAAGTACCAATTCCCATTCATAGAAATATCATCCCTAGATGTAGCACAGAGGTCAATAAGAAGCAACAGTACTACAGAAATACCCATATAAAGAACACATTGGAGAGATACTGGAACAGAGTTTTAAATTGCTTCAAAGCAAGCTTGACCATCAGTCTATTTCCCACTCAGCCATTACCAGGGACATATTTTGGCAGGTTATGCTAACACTGCTCTTAGAAGAGCAGGAGAAAAGAGCCAGGGGTTCGCACTCTGCAGCAGATGCACATATCCAAGCCTAGATCAGCCTGAAGACTGCAGTAGAGCAAGGAGAGAGATGAGAAGAACTGCCAAGAAACACAGGGAAGACTGGCACAGGGGTGCAGGTCAGAATAAAGGACTATTAAGAGCTCTGTTGCAAAGCAAACTTGCCCTGATTTTGCCTTTACTCTTCTGGATCCTGCCCTGGATGGTCTATTTCTGCTTTGGGGGTCACTGCAAGCAAACACAAGGTACAAGAACAGCAAAATAAGGAGGGATTTTTTTCCTTTGCTTTTTTTAAATAAACTCATAGGGTGGCAGTTAGGAGGGAAGGGTTAAAGGTCTGAAAATGAGAGAAAGAGGATCTGTGCGACAGGAAGGGAGCATGTGAGAGGGCGTGTGACAGGCTGTGCAGCAGAGTATGTGTGTGTAGATCTCATTCCCTCCAAAGCTGCTGGCCAAATGCAGAGCTGAACTTTCTGCAGACTTTGTCCTGCCAAGTCATGTTCGCTTCTCACACTGCCTGACATCACCACAAATACTCAGCTGGAAAACAGGCCAGAGCCAGGCAGAGTCCACTGCTCAAACACCAGCCAGTGAAACGGCTGCGCTCACGGCACACCCACCAGATGGGAAACCAGAGCCACCGCTCTCCTCACAGGTCATCTCCAAACCCAGGAGGCCCTACTCTTATCCATCCAGAAAGTGCCCTAACACGGCACAAATTGACTAGAGGTGCTAACAGGCAAACGCTTTTCTACCACCCAAATAACGTAGCTGAGAATGGATTGAGCACAGAGACTCTAACAGAGAAAAGCAAAAGGTACCCATCAGATTGTCAGTTTGTCACAGCGTGTTTTAAGGACCCAACTCCATTCCTACCTCCAGTGCAACCCTACCATGAGGAAAAGAGGAGAAGGAAGCCATCAAACACGACTCATGGACAAACCAGGAACCAGTGGTTCTGCAAAGGCTGATGCTCAGCAGGGTCTGTATGAAGCAAGCAAACACTTCACTGTCAGAGAGCTCCCATCACCTGACCTCTTAGAAACCATTGTGAACCTGGAAAAGGGAGCACGTGGACAAGCCTGTGGGAGCAGGCCGTGGGGCTAAGCCAATAGGTGGCTGCATTTCTTATTTTGATCCCTGTATCGAGGGAGAAGGGTGGGGATGGCCTGACAATTCTGGGACACTGCTGAAGGCACCACCCAGAGCAAGTATCAGGGAGTAGCAGCTGGAGATGATACAAGGGAGAATGAAGTCTTCAGTTTCTTGTTTTTATTTCAGCCTTCATCCCCAGAGCCTGCTTCTTAAAAGCAGCATGACAGAAAATGCCCTTAAAGTGCAGGTGACAGGGAGGAGAGTCATGTTGTCTTCAGGCAAAGGCTTCTGCTTTCTCCACTCCTATACCCAGAAAAACAAAGAGAATCTTGGGAGCTTTCTGCAAACCAAGAATAACTTTTCCTGCAGAAGCATATAGCCCAGAAAGTCAAGTCCCCTCTTCTCAGCCACACACAGATAACAGAAGCTACATTATATGAACAGAAACTACATTATACAACATGAGTGGTGAGGCGCTGGCACAGGGTGCCCAGAGAAGCTGTGGCTGCCCCATCCCTGGACAGGCTGGACAGGGCTTGGAGCAACCTGCTCTAGTGGAAGGTGTCCCTGCCCATGGCAGGGGGTTGGAATTGGATGAGCTTTAAGGTCCCTTCCAACACAAACCATCCTATGATCTATACTTACCAGTATTTTACATTTTAACATTCCTCACAACAACGTTCCCTCTTCCTTAGCTAAGGGTGTCTGACACCTTCCTTAGAGGTCTAGCAGGGCAACCTCTCCGCATGCTATATCGACCTCAAATCATATCTCCAGAGCTTTCTGCCCAGACCTGCAGATGCCCAAGAACCATCCCCCTCAGCAGCTGTTAACACAAAACCATCTTTTGAACTTTTTTCCTGGCTCCTTCACAGAAACCAGGATATTATTCCTCTCCTACAGCCAACAGCCACGGGTGAGAAGACCTGGTCACACCACCAGGATCACAGAGTTAGTGGTTGAAGACAAGGTGACATCTTTTCCTTCTACACCTGGAGCATGCAGCGGGTGAGGTGCCCTGCCCTGGTGGCAGCACTCATGCAAGCCAAAGCACGCTGGCGAGGAGAGCTGGCCACAGCGCTCTGGATGTGCATGGGTGCATGCGTGTCACGGCAAGCACCCTCCGAGCAAGTCTCAAAGGGCTGTTCCAGTGCAACTTCGTGTCCCCACAAACATTTGCATGTGGGTTCCTGCTGGTAGGCACGCAAGAAGCCACTACATGGGCATGTCTGACAGCGTGACTGTGTCAAATCCGCCAGGGAAATTCACTGACATGGCATGTGGAGGCCTTTGGGGGCCGGCACATTGCAGCATGTATGCCCCTGGCAACCCAGGTACACCACGGAGCTGTTGCAGAAGCCTACCTCTTTGCCCTTGTTTCATAATGGCCCCAGATAGACTATTTAAATTCCAAACATTTTCCTCTAAACGGATCTTACACACGTTTTCCAAAGTTTCACCCATTCAATTTATTTTCTAAGCTAATGGCAATTTACAATAAAGCCTAAGACAACCATTTAAACAAACGAACACCCTACCCAAGCAGCACATGGTTACTGGAGAACGTTTAAAGAGCATAGCTCCTAAACTCAAGGAAGTCACTAAGTCCACAGAATGGGACTCCACTCAAGTACCAAACAAATCCTTCTTTAAAAGGCAGAAAGATTAGTTTCTTCAATTCATTCCTTACATTAGTTCAGTTCAAAGCTGGGGAGGCAGCATAAACCAGAGGGGGGTGTTTCTCTCTTCCAATCTCTGACTAAAGACAAGGGAGGATGAGTTATGATCATTCTAAGATCTGGAAGGATACAGTGACCAAAACCAACCAGTTCACTTTGCTAAATACAGATAACACTGCCCTGTTAGAGTAAGTCAGTTTTAACACTGCAGTCTCCAGCAAGCACATTGCATGTTTTCTTGTATGCACCCAGGGCGTGATTAGAGTCTAATTACAACAAACCCTGCATATTTAATTTAACCTTTTTATCCAAATGCAGTTTTGCACAAGTCATGAGGAACGAAATTATTCGCCTAGTGAATACAAATGACCATTTTCTAATGTAAACATTGACTGTGGTATAATACAGCACAAATGGGGGCACACACGGTATCACCCAGTTTAGCAAGAAGCAGTAACAGACCAGCCTAACCTATTAGAACAAACTTGTCTTTTAAGAAAGCACCAAATGCAAAACAAAGCTTAAATGAATTATTTAAACAGTATCACAGTATCACAGTATCACAGTATGCTGGAGATTGGAAGGGACCTCAAAAGATCATCTAGTCCAATCCCCCTGCCAGAGCAGGAACACCTAGATAACGTTACACAGGAATGTGTCCAGGCGGGCTTTGAATGTCTCCAGGGAAGGAGACTCCACAACCTCCCTGGGCAGCCTGTTCCAGTGTTCCGTCACCCTCACTGAGAAGAAGTTCCTTCTCAAGTTTAAGTGGAACCTCTTGTGTTCCAGTTTGCACCCGTTACTCCTTGTCCTATCATTGTTTGCCACTGAGTAGAGCCTGGCTCCATCCTCGTGACACTCCCCCTTTATATATTTATAGACACTTATAAGGTCACCCCTCAGTCTCCTCTTCTCTAAACTATAAAGACCCAGCTCCCTCAGTCTTTCCTCATAAGGGAGATGCTCCACTCCCTTAATCATCTTGGTTGCCCTGCGCTGGACTCTCTCCAGCAGCTCCCTGTCCTTCTTGAACTGAGGGGCCCAGAACTGGACACAATATTCCAGATGGGGTCTCACCAGGGCAGAGTAGAGGGGAAGAAGGACCTCTCTCGACCTACTAACCACCGCCCTTCTAATGCATCCCAGGATGCCATTGGCCTTCTTAGCCACAAGGGCACAGTGTTGGCTCATGGTCATCCTGTCGTCCACTAGGACCCCCAGGTCCCTCTCCCCTACACTGCTCTCTAGCAGGTCGTTCCCCAACCTATACTGGAACCTGGGGTTGTTCCTGCCCAGATGCAGGACTCTACACTTTCCCTTGTTATATTTCATCCCGTTATTCCCTGCCCAACTCTCCAGCCTGTCCAGGTCTCGCTGGATGGCAGCACAGCCTTCTGGCGTGTCAGCCACTCCTCCCAGCTTAGTGTCATCAGCAAACTTGCTGATAGTACACTCAATTCCCTCATCTAAATCGTTGATGAATATATTAAATAATACTGGTCCCAGTACTGACCCTTGAGGCACTCCACTAGTTACAGGCCTCCAACTAGACTCAGCCCCATAGACCACAACTCTCTGGCTTCTCTCCTTCAGCCAGTTCGCAGTCCACCTCACTACCTGGTCATCCAGTCCACACTTCCTCAATTTAGCCGTGAGGATGCTGTGGGAGACTGTGTCAAAGGCTTTGCTGAAGTCAAGGTAGACCACATCCACCGCTCTGCCATCATCCATCCACCGTGTTATTTCCTCATAGAAGGCTAAGAGATTGGTCAAACATGATTTCCCCCTGGTGAAGCCATGTTGACTGCCCCTCATAACCCTCTTATCCTTGATATACTTTAAGATGGCACCAAGGACAAGGTGTTCCATCACTTTCCCAGGGATGGAGGTGAGGCTGACCGGTCTATAGTTACCCGGGTCCTCCTTCTTGCCCTTTTTGAAGACCGGAGTGACATTTGCCTTCCTCCAGTCCTCAGGCACCTCTCCCGTTTCCCAGGACTTGGTAAAGATGATGGCGAGTGGTCTAGCAATGACTTCCGCCAGTTCCCTCAGCACCCGCGGGTGCATCCCATCTGGACCCATGGATTTATGGATGTCCAGATTGCTCAACTGATCTCTAACCCATTCCTCATCGACTAAGGCAAGTCGCTCCGTCGACCTGACTTCATCTAAGGTCTCAGGGGTACAGGGCTCTTCAGGACTGCCTGCGGCAGAGTAGACAGAGACAAAGAAGGCATTCAGTAACTCTGCCATCTCTGTATCTTCTGTCACCAGGGCACCCATCCCGTTCATCAGTGGGCCTACATTGCCTCTGGTGTTAGTTTTGTCTGCCATGTACTTGAAAAAGCTCTTTTTGCTGTTCTTGACCCTTCTTGCCAGGTTTAATTCTAAGGAAGCCTTAGTCCTCCTAGCTGCCTTCCTACATCCCCTAGCAGCAGCCTTATATTCCTCCCAAGTGGCCAGCCCCTCCTTCCATGACCTGTAAACTCTCCTCTTCCACTTGAGCATACCCAGCAATTCCCTATTTAGCCACACAGGTCTCTTGGCCCTCTTCCTTGACTTCCTACGTGTCGGGATGCTCCGATCTTGAGCTCGGAAAAAGCAGTCCTTGAATGTCAACCAACTATCTTGGGCCCCTTTTCCTTCAAGCAGCCTTGCCCACGGGATTTCCCCTAGCAATTGCTTGAAAAGGCCAAAGTTTGCCCTGCTAAAGTCCAGGGTTGCAATTCTACTTGGTATTCTACTAGTCCTACCACACAAGATCCTGAACTTCACCATCTCGTGGTCGCTGCAACCAAGGCAGCCCTCTACCCTTACTGCTTCAACCAGACCCTCCTTGTTAGTGAGGATGAGATCCAGCAGCGCTCCTCTCCTGGTCGGCTCATCCACCATTTGCAGGAGGAAGTTATCATCCACACACTGGAGGAACCTCCTGGACTGCGGCTGGGTTGCCGAGTGGTCCTTCCAGCAAACATCAGGGAAGTTAAAATCCCCCATGACGACCACAGCCTGTGACTGTGAGGCCTCTCTCAGCTGCCTGCCTCATCAACTTTAATCATGATTTAAATCAGCGAGTGGGAAGCCTTGATTTAAACCCATTAACCTTGTTTTGCCTCATAGTTGTGGTAGGAGCAGTGGGCAGAACAGCCCCTCTCCCTGGAGGGCAAGAGGATACAACTTCCATGCCCAGTTAATTTCAAGACATTTTACAAGTAGAGTTGCCAAATGCTTCTTCTAAACCATAAAACAAACTCCAAAGCCTCACATGCCAGAGCCACCTACTCTCTTGTCAGTCATCTGCTTTAGCAATCGGGCTGATACTCACCCAACATCTTTTATTTACATCTCAGCAAGGTTTCTCTGCGTACACAATACAGCCTGACTCTGCAGCGTGGCTTTTGAATTGCTCCAGCCCTCGCAGCCCACGAGACCGTTCTCCTACTTAATCCTACAGACACTGTTCAAAACAAGAACTGGAGTCCTCATTCTCTAGCACTGCTCTCTTCAGTTCCTCCCCAACTTCCCACTAAACAAATATTTATCCCTTAAACATGCTGCAAGGTCTGCAGTGCTCTGCTCTTCTGTGCACTACCCCAATTAGCCTTTGCCCTCCCCAAATAAGAGACTTGAAAGATGGACAGTCTACACTGCAAAGTGATTTATGAAGTTATCCCAAACTCGGGTGTATCACCTTAACATTCTCTTTCTGACACTCAACAAAGTAATTCTGCTTTACAGGAAATCTGGTTTTGAGATCTCCAGATCTAAAAGTACAAGTTCCACTGGCTCCGGGGGTGTCTCCTTTTTAGTGAGGACACAAGAAAGGAATTCGTCTATGCCCCAAATATGGAAAAAAGGTATTTTGTCCTGAGCAGGGAGTCACAGAACAACGACGACACAGGAATGCTGAAGCAGCCCATCCTACACTCCCAGCAGAGACATTTTTAGCACCTGCCACAAAAGACAGCCTCTAATCTAACAATATTATACACCTCTCAAACCCAAACAGACCACAACACACCTTCTCTCTGCAGTAACCACGATGAAAATGCCAAGTCAAATGTTGTACTTTTCTATTAGCAGAAGTATGATCCGATGACCAAGTCCAACCTGCTTGCAGCTGAAACGCAGACCTGTACCTGTCAGCGGAAGCGTTGCCCTGAATTCCCTCCTAAAACGACATTCCTTCCCACCAAGACAAGTTTCCACAGCCAAGAGAACATGATTCTGCCGTCCTAAATCATTAGGTTGTGATGAAAACAAGGCAATGTATCCTACTGCAGACCAGAACAGTTTCCCCCAGTGAAATAAAGCATCTCTGTACAGTCATAGAATGGTTTGGGTTGGAAGGGACCTTACAGATCATCCAGTTCCAACCCCACTGCAACAGGCAGGGACACCTACAACAAGGTTTCACCTCAGTTCTGAAACACTGATTTTTCTCCCAGACTGCCAGGTCTGTGAATCTTATTACTTGGTGGGAGGCAGTGACACACAATCTGATAAGCTTTCCTATTCACTATGCAAAGACCCACACATCCGCAACAATGCGACTTTCACAGCAGCTGCTTCCAGAGCAGAGAGCAGGATCCCCCTTCGATGCAGCCAAGACAACGCACATTACATCCCATACTCTTCCTTAAGCAGTTCTGAAAAACAGCAACAGACCTTACGTTCAAAACTTAAGCTTTTGAAAACTGTGATCTTGAGAGCCATGCAACCACAGACCACATCTACTTGCAAGAGACATAACCTGAGGTCTGGGACCATCAAACGCTAAACAACAGCAAGAAAATCATCCTTCTGCTTACCACAGTATGAGCACATTTTGTTGTGAGGACTAACCCTAGAGAAAGCATCTTTTTGGGGGAGAAAGAGAAGTCAGAGCACCCAAACACACTTTAACACACTGGAAACATGGCTCTTCCTGCAGGTGTGAGATCAGGGCAAGGCAGCAAACTCACGCTCTGTACTCCGCTCTTCTGCACACCCTTTGCCTGCTCCTCGCTGCACAGCAGCTGGTAAAGGAAACGTGCTGACAAGGTGCAGAGCGCTGCGGCAGCAGCAACTGGAAATGACTGCCGACTGTAACCCAAGGCACAGAGCCAGCACACACTAATTCTCTGATAAAGTTTCCTATTCCTCAGCTTTGTTTAGAGTAGGCAATTTATATATATAGCCCCTGCTATGGTACATCTCACATCCCTTCACAACACAAGTAGCTGCAGGTTTCCTCCGGCAGCTACAGAGCTCCCGAGCAGCTCTGCAACGACCCATCTTCTGCCCTGCCTAAGACAGGTTTGGGTTTATTTCCCCCACCTTTCATCTCGGTGGGGTGAGCTGGAGGAGGTCATCAGTTATTGCCACCCCTGCTCATGTAAAAACTGGTCTGGTATGAAGCAGGATACAGAGGTGCACGCACGGATGAGAAAGAAACATCACTGAGGTAACAGCTCAGAGGCGGGTTTCAAAAGCGGTTACCCAGGAAGCCACACAGCCTGTCTGCCCTCACCAGTGGCGACGTCCGGGTACACGTGCCACAGGTGTGACAGCAAAGGAGGGCAGCAAGGCCAAACTCCATCTGGTCCTGGCACAGTGTGTCCTATGTCCAATGCCCTCCTTCCACAGCCCAAAGGAAAGAAGAGCCGAGCTCAGAAACACTTGGCTGAAATGCTCAAACCACATTTGCCTCCCCAGCTGAAAGACACTTATTTTCCCTCCTGTTTCTACCTCAGCAGGGGGGGTTATGTCTTGCTTGAGACTCCTCTACCCCACAAACCAAGCCCAGTACTCACTAAAGGAAGTACAAACCAGCTTTTCCTTTTTCTGCTGTCTCCGGTATAACCTTCTCTCTGGCACCCAGGGAGCAGCACACACTCCATGATCCTTGGAAGGAGCAACAGAGACAAGAGAGCTCTTCCCTACAGACAAACATAGCCTGCAGTCGCAGCCAGAAACCGGCTGACACAAGTGATCCAAGGGGTTAGTCAGAAACGTGACTCAGTGTGAGAGACTCCCTCACTGAAATCCTTGCAGAGAAGGGCCCGGTTGTGCTCCCAGGACAAGGAAAAGCGGACAGGAAGTTTCAGGATGTGAAGCATTGCTGCTCCAAAGTGATCCAAGGTTGGCTTCTGGTCCAGAGCAAAACACCCCTCCTGACACACCTGCAGCACGACGAGAGTCGGTGAGACGGCACAAGGAAGAGCCACCACCAGTGTAAGCAAGGTTACCTTTGAACAGCACCCCACAGGCTGACAGCTGTGCAGACACCCTTGTGTCCTAGAAAAGACCTGGGCTGACCGGATGCAACGGGTGAACGGAGCACAGAAACACAGCGGTGAGCCGAGGAGACAAGGGAAGACGACAGCTGACAAGTGTCCACCGAGCACACATCCCCGTGCTGCACGTCCCGGCAGCATCCCAGGGGACAGCAGCCGGTAACGCGGCTCTTCAGACGGACGGCAAGCGCCATCCCACCCCGAACTCCTGCTCTTGCGCGCCAGGTCCCGCCACCTCCTGCTGCCGCCCGACCCAACCCCTGCCACTGCGGGACCGCGTCCCTCTGCTCCGCGATGGGCACCCGAGGCGCGGGGCCGGGCCCCGCTGCCACCGGCAACACCGACCCCACACCGGCTCCCGCCTTCCCTTCACAGAGCGGAGGAGCCCGGCCCGTCCCCGCCAGGGCCGGGGAGCTCAGCGGGACGGGACAGGCCGCTACCGCCACCGCTCTCCCTGCCAGCGCCTTCCAGCGCGGCCCGGCCCGGCCCGGCCCGGCAGCAGCACGCGGCGCTGCACCGCCGGCACCGGGTCCCAAGAAACGCCGCCGCGGCTCGGGCCGGCGCAGGCCGCGGGGCGGGAGAGCGCGTCCCGATCCCCTACCGGGAGCCCCGGACACGCGGAGAGACCGCGTCGGGCCCGCGAGGAGGAGAACGAGGACGAGAGGGAAGGAGAAGGGAACGGGGCAGGGGCGCGCGCCCGAGAGCAGAGCCCAAAGGAAAGTTACCGGAGCGGCCCGAGGCTCCCCGGCGCTGCGCGGCCGCCGCCCCCCCCGTGCGCAGGTGCTGCGGGAGGCGAGGGGCGGCCCGGCCCGGCCCGGAGCGGGTCCGGTCCCGGTGCGGGTCCCGGCGGAGCTGCGCTGATGTCACGCGCGGCCCGGCCCCGGGTCACGCGCAGCTCCGCCCGCCCCGCCCCGCCCCGCCGCCGGCCGGCGCGCCAGGCCCCGCCCACAGCCCCGCCTCCTTCGGTGTGTGGCGGCCGGAGGCCACTTCCGGTGTGTGCGGGGCGGCCGAGTCCGTGCGGGCTTGCGGGCGGCTGCGGGTCGGTTCCGGCCCGGGTTGAGGCGCGATGGCGGCGGGGCGCGGCTGGGCGGGCGCCGTCCTGCTCCTCGCAGCGCTCTGCCTGCAGCCGCCGCCCGCCCGGCCCCGCGGGCTCCGCTTCGTAACGCTGGTGAGGGGGACGGGGCGGGACGGGACGGGACGGGGCTGCCCTGCCCTGTCCCGGTGCGCGGTGTGACGCGGTGCCGCCCGCAGGTGTACCGGCACGGGGACCGCTCGCCCATCAAGGCCTACCCGCGGGACCCCTTCCAGGAGGACGCGTGGCCGCAGGGCTTCGGGCAGCTCACGCAGGTGCGTGCGGGGCCGGGCTGGAACCGGGACCGGGAGCGGTTCCCGGGCTGTCAGTAACGGGCGGTGCCGTTGCAGGTGGGGATGCGGCAGCAGTGGGAGCTGGGCCGGGCCCTGCGGCAGCGCTACCGCGGCTTCCTCAGCCTGATGTACCGGCGGCAGGAGGTACCGGGGCTCGGGGGGCTGCGGGGAGCGGCTTCCCTCGGCGGGGGAACGCCGGGGCCGGGTCTTGTCTCGGGGTTTGTGTTTCCCAGCCCGTCTCCACCGCAGGCGGGAGCAGAGGCACCGCGCAGCGGGGCTGTGGGGCTGCCGGAGCCGCCGGCTCGGGCCGCAGGGGATACACCAGGCGCGCTGTGCGGTGGCCGGTGCTCCCCGCTCGCTCCAGGCTGTAAGGTTATTGCGTGTGTATGTGCGTGTCACGTCGGCTGAGAAGAATGCAACCTGTGTTGGCTCTGTGGGGCACTCCAGGTACGATCCCATGGGTGTCTGTACACACAAGCAGTAGTTACTAACCAGCAGTGACCCTCTCATTTGTTTCCACCTATAGAGGACCGATGGTTTCAGTCCCCCAAAGCTATTAATTTCCCTCTCTCTCTCTCCAGGATGTTGCCACACTTTACAGTAGCTCTTGAGACATAGGTAGGTTTCTTGTGTAAAGAGTTGTGGGGCCCTGGTGGAACCATGTGCTGAGCACAGGGGAAAACGTGAAACATCCACAAATGGAAGGAAATAAAAAGCCCTCCCCAAATACTCCTGATGGGTGTGAGTCACCGGGAACATGAGCAAGTGTCACGATGGGAGGCTTGCCATCACGGGGTTTGGGTGGGCACCGGGCAGGCAGACCCTGTGCCCCACTACTGGCTCTGCATTGGCTCAGTTGTTTTATCCGCGCTCACTTAGGGGGATTGACCACACTGAGAGCCCCTCTACAACTTTCTGTCGTCGCTTCCCCCCTTTTCAGGCTCCCCAGTGCATCCCCAGCCTGCCACAGTTCAGGCTGCACCCCTTCCTTGACATTTGCTTCATCAACAAAACTTCCCGAATCGGCTCAACCAAGATCCTTTAACATTCCTCAGCGGTTCCTTTCCAAACATACTTCATTCCTATAAAGCTTTTGCCCACGGAATGTTTTCCTTCCCATGTTTGAGAAGGAAAAACAAACCCAGGGGTATGCAAACAAAAGCTGTTCTGCAAACCAAGCCCGAAGCCCTGCTCCAGTTGAGCAACCTCCCTTAGAAGAAGCGTTGCCTCTGGGTGACACCCTGTGACCATCTATCACCTGACTCAGCGACAGGCTGGAGCCCTGGCAGAGGGGCTGAAGGAGGCACCCAGGGCTTGATCAGCTCTTGCAACACTTCCACCATTAGATCCTTATCCACTAGAATATTTCCCTTCTGTTTCTCCATAGCTGACCATGGATGGAAGCAGCCCTGGGTAGGGAGCGCAGGGGCAGTGGTTTTCAAGCCATAGTTACAAGTGGGTAGAAACCATCAGAGAAAAGGCAACTTTTTGTTTTCCTAGCGACTGTTTTGAGGCACCCTTCACATGAGGGATGCTCCACACAGTGAGCATACATAGTTTTCTCTCCTCATTTAACATTAAAGAAAGAATTCCCCATCTTGACATTGTATTCCATTCTTCTGGCTTTTTATTCGTGTTGTTTCAGGTTCAGCATCCTGGTTTCTAGGTCATGCCTTCATGATTTCCTGTGTGTTCCTCATGTTTTCTGACTGGTTGCTCTCCAGTCTCCCCCCAGGTGTTTTCAGCACACGGATGCCACAATACCAAAGTTTTACCATTTTGACCTGCTGAACTTCTCAGTATTTTTCTTGTTTCTCTCTTTTCTCTGGCTCAGATCTCTCCCTCTGAGCTCTGGAATGAGAAAGTCTTGGTCCATCAATACCAAGAGTCCACAAGGATCAAATAAAATCCCAGCTCCCCCTTTTCCTTCTCTCCCATTAATCAATCACTCTTGTCTTCATTTCATAGATGGGAAAGTGTGGAGAAGCCTTTTCTGCATCTCACTCTTGCTCTTATAGAATCCCAGACTGATCTGTGTTGTAAGAGACCTTAAAGCTCATCCAGTTCCAACCCCATGCCACAGGCAGGAACACCTTCCACTAGAGCAGGTTGCTCCAAGACCCTGTGTCCAACCTGGCCTTGAACACTGCCAGGGATGGGGCAGCCACAGCTTCTCTGGGCACCCTGTGCCAGCACCTCAGCACCCTCACAGGGAAGAGCTTCTTCCCAGTGTCCAATCTAAATCTCCTCTCTAGCAGGTTAAAGCCATTCCCCTTGTCCTGTCACTACTACTTCTACTACTTGTCCAAAGCCCCTCTCCAGATTTCCTGTAGCCCTTTTATGCACTGGAAGCTGCTCCAAGGTTTCCCATGAGCCTTCTCCAGGCTCAACAAGCCCAGCTCTCTCAGCCTGGCTCTGGAGCAGAAGTGCTCCAACTCTTCTTTTACTCTTCTCCATATTCAGACTCCTCTCTACCTGTAACTCCCGCACAGCACCTGCCCATCCCACTGATCCAGAACAGCCCACTGCAGTGTTACACACCCAGTTGTCTGTGTATCTGCCCATGCAGTTTTGGCCAGGCTGACATCAGCAGACTCAGTCCCTTCAGCTCCCATTATCTTGTTGTCTGTGAGCAGCTGCAGGGTGCTTGGCAACATTCCTCAGCGAGTGCATCCAAGGAGCATCACCGCTTACACCAGTGTTACTAATGGTGCACTGTCCTGTCCTGGCAGATCTTCGTCCGCAGCACAGACTATGACCGGACGCTGATGAGTGCGGAGGCCAACCTGGCAGGAATGTATCCCCCCGAGGGAGCACAGATCTTCAACCCCAACATCTCCTGGCAGCCTATCCCTGTGCACACAGTGGCCAAGTCTGATGAAAGGGTAAGTTAGGCTCAGGGATACGTACTCACTACCCCGTGTTGTTATGCTGACTTCCCCAAAAGTCTTTGCTTCAGTCTTGATTCAGGTTAAATTCCTCCTGGGACCTCTTTGCAAAGGTTCTTCTGTCCTCAGATGAGAATTCAGGGGTTGTGTTCACTCAGCATGTTAGATACAACACCCCAGCAGCCCGTGGATGACCTCGAGTACGCCGAAGGCAGGACTTGAGGCTGTTTAGAGATGCCTCCTGCTCATCAGGGTTTCGTTACAGTTGCACTTTTGACAGCAAGTTCTGTGCTTCCATGTTCAAGCTGCTGTTGTTGTCTCTGTCCAGCTACTGAAGTTTCCTTTGACCCCCTGTCCACGGTATGAACAGCTACAGAACGAAACCCGGCACTCAGCAGTATACATAAATAAGACCAAAGAGAATTGGGTAAGTGATTGTTTGCATGAGATAAGGTGGTCTTAGGCTTGTAGTTAAAGTATTATCACCTCTACATCATAGCTCTGGGAAGAGGGTGGGAATACCTGTGTGTGTAATACAGCATAAGGTTTGAAAACTGAAGGCCTTTCTCTTTTCTCATACCTACAGCCATTCCTGCAGATGGTGGCAAATGAGACTGGGATCCAGGATGTCTCTCTCGAGGGTGTTTGGAGCGTGTACGACACACTGTTCTGTGAAGTAAGTTGGGCCATCACCGCACAGCCACTGGAATTTGGTCTGTGGGACTCTGGATTTTCCTTTGAAAAATTACTTTGCAAAACCCCATAAAATCTCCAAAACCTCTCACCATTCCCACCCTGCAGTTACAAATAATGATTGCAGAATAACAACAGTTCTCACTCACTAAAGGCATGTGCCAGGACTTACCTGCTTGGCACTCTGTAACCTCCCACTTTGTAGCTTAGGTATCATGCCAGAGCCAGAAAAAGTTCCTCCTGCATAATAAATACCTCTTTTGCAAGTCACTAGAAACAGCCACAGGTGAAATCTTTAGATCTCTGTGGGCAAGGCTGAGTTGAGACTGTATGCACGTGGAGTTTTGTTGAAAGCCTGTCTTGTGAAGGCTTAAGCCAAATAAAAGATCGGGTTTAGCTGTGCTTTGATAGTGCTAAAGTAGAGGTTATGTATCCAGGAGACTTACAGTGCTCACACACAAATTTATTTGTGTGTAACAATAGAGTTCTTTCATGTCAAACTAACTGAATGTGAAGGAAGCCATAAACCTGAGCAGTCTGTCATGCTAATCCTGTGGAGGTGCAAGACTCCTTGGCTTGCTGGCAGTGGTACACAGTGGTATGTACTATTTTGGGGATGTGAAAGATGAATCTGCATGGAATTGCACTTTGCTATGTAAAGCAGCAGCTTGAGTTGCTGCAGGCTGAGAATATTCCAGTCCAGAGCTGTGTTGCACTGTGTAAATTTGCCCTTTGATACACAAACCCCATCTCCTCTCCTGGAACAGTGAATCAGAGTGAAACAACTTCTGTTAGTAACAAAAATCATTTGGTCAGAGAGATCAAGAATATCAAATCTTCTTCAAGACTCAGTGAGCTCACACACTGGGCCCCAAAGGCCAGCTGACAGCCCCTGTAATCCCCAAGAACCTCCAGAATAGCTTCCCAAAATGAAACCATTGTGAACAAGGGGAGTTTTTGCTCTCAAAACTATACCCTCAGGTCTCACCTGCTTTGGGCTTCTTCCTTTTTCCTAACTCATACAAACACTGCCCTAAGAGGAGGATTGTTTTTTCTCATCTGAGCCAGTAACTTCATTCTACCATAAGAAATAGCTCAGCTTCCCAGCCATTCTCATTGTAATTTACTGAAAAGCTAACTAAATACCTGCGTTTGTGATGGGAGTTTCTCCACACCACTCCGAATGGGCCCTTAAGGATATTCAGCTTCATCTTCTGGCAGTTTAACGGGATGTGGCATAGAAAATTGCTCCATGTAATGCCAGGAAACCACAACTGCTGTTTGCCTGCCAGGATAACTAATCCTTTCTTGTAATGGGTTGGCTGCAAAGCAAATTCTTCCCTTGGTTCCCAGTTCTGTGTGTTCTGGGTTGGCGTGCGGGGCTTTGTAAGTGGTGCATCCCAGTGTTAGGTCTGTAAAGCACTTGCTAACCTTCTCCAGGATCCTTCAGCGGCCCTCAGAGCCACCAGGGCAGTGGTACCCCGGCAACCTCGAGTTCATGCTCGCTGCCTTATCTTTTCTGTTGGGTTTTGTGTTTGGTTTTCTTCTTGACTGCATGCTATCTGCAGGGCAGAATCAGCCACATGTAAAGTAAACGCCCCAAGATTATTGTTATCAGTGGTACAACACGATCTGGCACTCGAGTTGTGCTTTCACAGGAGTGTAGCTCCTACATTTTACTCTTCATGCTTGTCATTAGTAATTTCTGGAACAACATTAAACTCTGCATCTATTCTCTGTACACAGCACAGCAGTGTGAGGACAGAAGAATAGGAAAGGGGCGTATTTAACACAATACAGGAACCCAGAAGCAGGATGGGCAGGACTCCAGACCCCCTGACTCCCATCCTCTGATCAACCTGTGCTCCATGCTACCTGCAGATGAGTGTTGTGTTTCTCTTTCTAGCAAGTACACAAAATGGACTTGCCTGACTGGGCGACACCAGATGTCATGACTCGACTGAAGCAACTCAAAGACTTTGGGTTTGAATTTCTGTTTGGGATCCAAGATCGGGTAGAAAAAGCTCGTCTGCAAGGCGGTGAGTGTACCAGGAGGGACCTTCATGCTGCTCTGTCTAGTTTCAGCCTCTTAGTAGCTGTTCCCTTCCTTCAGGGGTCCTGCTGGGTCACATAAGGAAAAACCTAACCAAAGCAGCAGATGTTTCAGCCCACCAGGACCTGAAACTGCTTGTCTATTCAGCGGTAAGTCAGAGCTCAGGGGCTTTTATCCATCTCCTCCTCCTTACAGGGAGCTTGGGCTTGGTGATAAGTTTTAACCCTTTCTGGCTTCTCTACAGCCTGCAGTGATCAGGACATGCACCTTTGCCCCTGGCTGGGTGGGGTGTGCAGAATCTGGCATCATTCCCAAGCTGCACTTTGTTCCTATTAGCTCCGGCTTGTGGATAAGCCACTGCTGTGTTTATTTGGTAGATGGGTTGATGCTACTCAGATATTTCCACAGTGAGGCAGAGTCATTCCCCGTTCCCAGCAGCTGACTGACTGGAAAGTTGAGTGTCTCCCAAATTGCTCCCTAGAGATTAATTCTTAAAGAACCATTCAGGATACACAATCATGTTTCACTTCCTCCCCTGGCACCATCACAGATCACCACTCTAGCAGTACAGGTCCTCTCCCATCTTCCAGATGGAAGTTGCAAAGGTGACATCCCCTCAGCACTTCCCTGTCCGTTACTGGTACAGACTGAGCTGCCACATCCCTAAGGGTGACTGATTTGGTTTTTTTCCCTCTTCCTCAGCATGACACTACACTTGTGGCACTGCAGATGGCTCTAGATGTCTACAACAAGATTCAACCACCATACGCCTCATGTCATTTATTTGAGCTGTACCAAGAGGATGATGGGTGAGGGCTGCAGTAAAGACGTCTGCTGTGATTTCACTTCAAGGGTTAGATACCTTAGGCCAGGCTCCACCCTAGGGGGATGCAAACTTGCTCTTAGTGGCAGACTTAGGAGGAAAACTACCACCAGAGTAAAGGAAAGCGTGTGCACACTGAGGTTATGGGAAGGGATGACTTCAGCTGGAGAAAGAAGAACAAACCTAAACATGTGGCTGTTTCGTTTTCAGTAACTACTCTGTGGAGATGTTTTACCGGAATGAGAGTGGGAGGGAACCTTTCCCACTGACAATCCCTGGCTGTCAGCATAAATGCCCACTGCAAAGGTTCTTGGAACTCACGGATCCTGTTATTCCCCAGGACTGGGAGCGAGAATGCCAGGTAGCAACCATCGTGCACGACACAGGTGAGCCCATACTGGACCCCAGCGTGGCAGAAGGGAGAAACTTGGCTGATCCCATGTTGACCACTTGTTTTCTCCCTTGCAGAACTGTTTGTGGGTCTGGCTGTCTGTGGATCCATTCTCCTTCTCCTCATAATCCTCCTCTTGACTGTACTCTTTCGCATACAGTCCCAGCACCCTGGCTACCGGCATGTTTCCAACGAGGGAGAAGAACAGGCCTGACAGTTGCTTCGACTCCTTCCCAAGCAGTAGGAGGGAGCAGAATTGCCCCTAAGGATGATTGGGCACCTTCAGTTACTGAGCATTCTTTTGCTTTGGCCTTTGCTTCCCAGAATGAAGCAGGACTTGATTTTTGGATTCTTGCTAAAGGCAACGTCCCAGAGGGGGAGAACTGAGCTGCTCTAATGGAAATGACACCTTAATTCTGCAGCCAGTGTACTGTGTGGTGCCAGCAGTCCTCTAGAGTTCACCTAGCCTGGGATTCCCAACATGGCCAGTGGGAGCTGGGCAAGGGTTTTCCTCTGTTGAAGTGATTGTAAATGTTACCACTCACCATGACTGTGGCAGAGGGGCCTCCAGGAGCTGCCGCATGCAGTGCAGTCAGGAGCTGCGTGTCTCTTCAGGGTCAACCTCCTCCGAGTGCTTTTCCCTCAAGCCATGGGCTGGTGATGGTGGTGGGAAGGCTGGGCTCAGAGCAGAGCAGCAATGCACCAAGACTCATCTACTGGCCATACAGAGGGAGCTGCTGCTGCAGATGATGGCAGACGGTCAAAAGTGTTTCTTGAAGTTGCTGCCAAGTAATTGCTACTGGCAACTGGTCTTTCTTTCCCTCCTCACATTGTAGCTCAAGAGAGGACTGGCCTGGAATCAGGACAAGACTGGCAGTAGTTTCTAGGATTCAGCTCAGAGTAGGTTACATATGATCCAAAGAAGCTCTAAGTGCTTCATTTGAAGAAAGAGATGAATTCCTTGGGTAAAGATTCAGCCTTTGAATTTCACTTACCATCTCTGAGCTTCAGGTACCTACGACAGCAACAGCCAGTTCCGCAGGCAGTCCAGATTTCAGCTATGAGCCGAAGGAAGACACTTTACCAGCAGAACGGTTTTATGCTGGAATTAAAGAGATGTAGCAGAGCTGTACCTAAGACTAGATTAAATGCCAGGGTCTGTAGTTTTCCTTCCTACCTTTCCCACTGGATGGACAACAAACAGAAACCGCCCACCCTCACTTGCCCCGGGGTTTGGCATTTTGTCCAAAGCGTGGTTCTGTTTCTGGGCTGGCCTCTGTATGCAGTGCAGCTGCTGCAGGCGCTCCATGCCAAGCACTCACCACCTGGCCCTGGAGCTCTTGGCAGGAAAGGAGAGACTGCGGCAGGCACCAGGAGCACAGGCTCTTCACATGGTGATGCTGCACATTCACTTCCCACTTTTACTTCCCTTTCTGGTGCACTTCCCTTCCCCTCTTGGCGGCTGAAGCCTACTCTTAGGTTACAGACGTTTCCTTTTCTTCCCCTATTGGAGTACCATGGGAACTTCTCCCTCCACCATAACTAGCATCTCCTAGCATGGGAACACTAAATCAGCAGAAGCAGCTTGCTGTTCTCAGCATCTTCCTCACCTTTCTGTCCTCTGAAAATATAATCTAGGTCTTCTGCACAGCAAGACAGTCATGAAGAAAAAGCTACTGCCCATGAGAACACGCACAAGAGGTAATAGAAAGTGCATTGAAGAGGCCCAGACCTGTTTTTTAAAGTCAGCAAATTTTGCACACAGAGGAAAGGTTTCTATGATGATTTAAACACTTTGACTGTGAATGATTTTCTGTAATTGTTCCGATACATTTCATGATTAAAATCAAATTTGCACCTAACTACTCCTCATCTTCTCTAAGAGCTCACAGGGCACTAGCGTGCTCAGTGCTGGAAAACAGGCAGTACTAACTGCAGTGCACCCCATCCCAAAGTCACTCCCTGAGCTACAGTCCCCCTTACAGCAGAGAATTCAAACTACTTTTGACTACAGCTAGAACTTATAACACAACCCACCCAACCTGGAATGGTCTGTTGCAGACACAGTGCTATGATACTTCCACAACTGTTCTAGGTCTCTGTTTGCTCCTGCAGAAGGATCCAACTCCTGCTCCTGTATAAAGCAGTCCAGCAGGATGCTCAAAGCAGCCACTCTGTATTGAGGAACTTTAGTACAAAACTTTATTAATATCAATACTGCGAAACTATAAAAGTGAACACAGAGAATGTGAGCAGGCCTGGAGCCCGTCCCAACCCCTGGGACGGCAGCAGGGCCCCAGGCAGCCTTGTAAACAAACTAGAAAAAGCAAAACCTTTCAGTTTAACAGCAGTCTTGAGATTTGGCTCTGAGCAGGGATGTTTCAAAGATATTCCTCACATCTGCTTTACATCACCTTTTAGCCAATGCTCTGAAGCACAGAGGCATGGCTGCAAAAAACTCCCATTAATGGCAAGAAAAAGCCTAGAGCTCTGACAACAGGAACTACAGCATCATACTGCCCTTGCATCCCATGAAGTGGATAGAGAGCTCTGGCAGCATCATGTTCTTAATGGTCTAGTTTAACAGCTGCAAGCACAGAATAGGCTAAGCCTGAGGTCTTGATACACATTCTCCAAGCCTGCATACAACAGAGTCTGATGTTCCCTGAGGTACCCGCTGCCTCACCCCTGTGAACATTCCACCTTTTCAGGATGTTCATCTTGTTAGCAAAGGGTTTCTCAGCACAGTTTGACTAGAACAGGCTGGGGACCCTGTCAGGAGCTGCTCCACAGCAGACTGCAAGAGGTGGTAACCTCTGACAAGTGATGACAAGCAGATGTGGCAGGCTGGAAGCAGTCACTTCATCAGGATGTGAGAACACCTCTGAAGTTTTCCTAATGCCTCAGAAAGTGGGTAGTAACTCCCCATGGAGGAGGATTGAGTACTGACACAACTGTCTAGAAAAGGAAGCAACGAGAATGAGGGAAGCAAGATCAGATCCAGGGAGGAAGGACAAAGTAGAAGTCTAATGCCCTGCACAGCTTATAGTGCCCAATGCCAACACTGAACTTGTACCCTGTGATCCAGAAAGGACCAAAATACTGAATCAGTTCCCCAGATCCTTCCCTTTTGACTTCCTTCCCTGGGATTTTGTGATTTAGAACCGTTGCTTTTTGTTCCCATCTCCTCCAGCTCCCAATACAAGGTTAGCTTTGAGTTTCTTTGTCCCAGGTTTTGCCTGCCTCTGTCCTCCACATCTGGACAAACTCCAGCTTCCAATGCCCTGTTCTGTCATGGCTTTCAAAAGATGTTCTTGCTTCTTGGCCACCATCTCCTCCCGGCTCCAGATCAGAATATTAAAGCCTGAGAGGAAAAATCAAACACTGTGCATCAGAAACTCTGCACTGCACAGAATACCTTAAGCTATTTAAGTGCCATTTTTAATGCCAGAATCCAAAATGCTTTGTCTGTTCTAGTGTCCCAGGTTCTCTTTTACTTACCCATGCCAGAAGCCAGCGTGTCTCCCATAGGGTTAAATTTATTGAGCTGAAAATGGAAACACAGAGTCTGTAAGAGCATCACTGCTTATATAACACGGTCATAAGAGCACCACAGCTTATAGAACAGCAATAAACCATCTGGAAAACCCAGTGTTCACTAAAGAGTATCACAAAAACCCCACAGATGACCATGGAACAACCCTGCTCGAGTCAGCAGCTTCAGCTGGCAGCCCCATGAGAGCATGAGTCTGTTACAAGTAAATAGGATGCTCCTGTTGTTCTAGACCCTAAGCCGTGTCCCTCTGCTGTGGCTCAATACACAGCAACCCTTTTACCTGCAGTGCTCAACTCACCGAGATGATGCCAGAAGCGTTTGGGTCATAGAGCTGACAAACCATCTCCCCAGTGTTTCCATCAAATACATCAACAGTTCGTAGCTCATTCACTGTGTATCCCGGGAACTTGGGGTCTGGGTAGCGACCTGCCACAATGAGGTCGTAGCGAGGATGCCACGTTGCCTGGTCACAGAGCAGAGCAATGGGGGGTTAGGAGAAGGGGACAGAGATTGTACTGAAACACACCAGACAACTGGTAGACGGAACAACGGTTTCTACATCCCATCCACAGCTTGAGGAATGTGAGTATCCTCACAACAGCGCTCCGCTGGGAGTTGCAGAAGTGTGACCATCCACCCACCAGTGCAGTATCCCGACCAGAAACCAGACCATTCCTGATTTATAGCCATCCCTTAATACAAGTGTGATACTCTTCTCAGGCTGCAGTGGCTTAACTCACCTTAATAGGTGTGAGGTGCTGAAACTGCCGATGTGGATGTGGGATCAGATGCTGCGGCTTGGTCCAGTCTGAAGACGAGTAAACCCTGATTTCACTGTGCTGGTCTGTGCTTAGGAGCTTGGCACCATCTGTTGGGCTGAAGTAAGCTAGGGGAAGGGAACAGGAAGGCAAACAAAAGATCACAGTGCTGTGACTGACGACAAACACAGACATGACATTTCTCTCGTTGGAGACCCATTGCTATTTCTTTAATAGGGATGTGAATATGGCCATGTGTCCCAACAGACTTTTCCTGTCTCAAACTCAAAGCTATTACAATCAGTAAGCTGCAACTTACAACACAGGGTTACAGAGGAAGAACAATTATTCCCATTTTAGAATGGCGGAAAGAGACACTGCAAAGAAAGGAACTTGCTCGCTCAAATGGAAAGTTAGTGGGAAAACTGCAAACAGACACCTGCAGTTCAGACTTCATTGAACTGATAAAACTGCACCCAGGAAAACAAGAAGTCTGAGTCCCAAGCTCTGCTTTTGTCAAAGGAACTGTCCCAGTAAATTGAGTTTTCTGATCTCAGCCATTGCTGATGCTACCATACTGTCACCCAGGACACATACCTCTCAAAGCACAGTGCCACAGGTCTGTATGGCAAGTCTGACCGTGCTGCAGCTGCCCTACCCACCTCCCTGCCTCCAACCACACATTCCCAATGCCCTCCTTGCTTCCAGCTACTGCACGACTGCAGGTCTGAGTGAAAGCTACACTGCCACAGCAATAAAAGCTGAGCTGAACGGACTCTGCACACATCCGTGCAATGAAATTCTTAACTCACCTGCATTGACAGGTTTCTCATGAGGAAGCAGATGAAGAACACTCATTTTGTTTTTGATGTTTCTGAGGTCCCAGATTTTGACTGTCTGATCCACAGACGCTGTGGCCAGCAACCACTCACATCGGGAGTTAAACTCCACATGAGTCACTTTCTTCTTGTGCAGTTTCAGCTTCCAAATCTGCAGCAGAGAAAACAAGAAAGTCACACAGAAAAAAAGTAACCAAGGTCTGGAGTAAGGAAATGGAACAATTCTACTAGTGCGGAGTAAAGAGTCTCACGTTCAGAGAGTAACAAAACTCATAAAATACACCTCGAGTTTATCCACTGGGAAAAAGAAAGGAAAAGAATGACTCTGGGAACTATTTAATTCTAGGCGAACTCTGATCCACTGATTTATTACAGCTCCAAGAAAGGAAAACGCAATCCCTGGTTCATGGAGGGAAGTATTAGTGCCACTGTGTAAAGCAAGGTCACATCTGGCAGTTCTTTACACAGTGCCAGTCATCCACCTCCAGAAAGATTAAACCAAACTGGAACAGGGACAGAAAACCATTACCAAGGTAATAATAAGAGGCAAGGGCCTGCTTTGTGGGAGAAGACCAAAAGAGCTTGCTTTATCTCAGTAAGAAAGGTAAAAGGAGATATAATTGGCTTCCAGAAATACAGCAGCAAAGAAACATGAGGGTAGGAAAACTATTTTGGTTAACAAGAACAAATGGATATAAACTGGACATGATTAAACTTGTATCTGAAGCTGGATGATTATTTCTAATCAAAAGGGTGAAGTCCACCTTCCCTACAGTAACTGGTATCTCCCAAGTGCAGAAAAGACTCTCACATTCTTTGAGAAAAAAGGAGAGGAAGCAACTAACCTTGAATTAGCACAGATCATTGGAGCACTCCTGACTCTGCCCACTAATGTACACAGCTGCCTCTGGCCACTGCTCAGTCGGTGGCAAACCCTTACAGATGTTACCTGCCGCCACAGGTAGGAGAAAGGGTAACACAGCCTTTGAAAGCCCCCAACGCGTCTCTATCCCAGTTCAGCCTCCAAACCTGCCTCTGCCTGCCCCCTCGTGTCTGACGGCAACAGCGCACTTTCTGTCCCAGCACTGGCTGAATTCCGGCTGCGTACCCGCTCCAAGGTCACAGAAGGGTATACGCATCAAAGCAGTATCTCCTAAACGACGCCCATCAGTGCACTGTTTCTGGAAGTGATGGCTGTTGGCAGAGTGTGCTCACATCATGATACCCCACAATTAGTCTGGCCAGTGGCAACTACTTTTAAGGAAGGTGCAGCACATAACACAGTCCCTGTTTGGGAACTGTTACCATTACACTCAACAGCGTGAAAATACCTAATGAATGGCAGAACTGAGGACTTCTCACCACCTAGACAATGAGTGGACTCATTTCCTGAGCTGCAAGACACTTGCTCCTCTTTCCAGGCTCCCTGTAGTGTAGGAAAGCACATGAGCCAGGAAGATTCCCGTAGAGGAGACGCTGCATGGAGCCATACAAACCTCTTCACCAGAAGTGCTGAGCAGGACCACGTTGCCCACGTTATCACCGGTCACCACCGCACGGCAGCTTGCAGAAACATCAACGCTGCAGTACCAGCAGCTAGGGGGAAAGACACAGCATCAGTGCTGCCTCCCACCGGCAAGGGAAGGCAGCGGAGCTCTGGTTCACATCTCGTCCCTGACAAGGGAGACCGTAACTGCCATCTCCTGCCTGCTGGTGTGGGCCTGAGTACTGTTGCTTTCTGTTGGTCACTGAATATGAAGTAACTGCCTAGTCGTTTGTGAAGTGTTCATCAGATGGAGTGTGACACATTTGGACAGTGGAACATAACATGGAGGCTGATGAGCCACTTGGTGCCTGCACATGGACACACCTTAGGAAAGATCAGAACACCCTTGTGACATTGGCAAACACAGAAACAGCTTTAAAATGCCATTCTCCACAAACACTGAAGCAGCAGTAAAGAAAAAACAAAAGCTTTGGACTAGCAAGTTGCACATCAAACTGTCTCCATGCTCCAGGACACAAAACTGAATACAGCCTTATCTGATAAAGACATATAGGTCTTAAGCCCAGCTCTGCTGGGAGGGGAAGGGCAGCAAGAATAAAGCTGGGGTCCTTCAGGAACTCACTGGGAAACGTTCACTTGCAAAGATAAATCATGCTAGAATACAAGGTCATGAAAATAGCATGATGAACCTGGAGCCTCCAGAAGGGCAGCAGGGTAAACTCAATAACCTGAAACTCCAATTGTGCAGGAAGGTTTTGTGGCTTTTCTACACTACCTGAGCTGCTACGGACAAAACAGAACACTGATGGCAATGAAAAGGAAGTTTCCTGCTCTTCTCACCTCGCACTTTATGAAGTGAAAAGCTGTCAGCATCTGCAAGCCAGGAGATGGCGTCACCAGAAAGCAATACCAGAAGATGCAGGCAGCACGCTCAGCCCCTGTAAAAGCAGACCTGCCCTGTGGCTGCCCTGCTTCTCACCCACCCGGCAGTGTGGAGCCCGTTTCCAAGTCCTCTCACGGGACCAAATCATATCAAAGAGTCTCCTACCACTGGCAAAGATGAAGATGTTACAGAGCACAAGCAGCAGCACAGCATTAACCCCGAGGAACAGAGAGTCAGCCTCATGGTGCTCCCTTCTCACCAAACATTATGGTGCTCATGGCCACAGTCCGGGGCACGGGAGATCACCTGCACCGCTCTGCCCTCAAGGTCCTGCAGGCTTAGGGTGCCATCCCCTGATGCCACAAAAAGCTTCGCTGCCTCATAAGGACTGAACTTGATGTCTCCAAGAGAATCTCCTGGCCCCTTCTGGAATACACACAAAGCCAAGAGGCACCAAGGTTAGAGTGGAAGATAAAATCTTAATACAACACACCTCCTGGGACACGCTGCCGTTTCCCTGGGTATAATGCACAGATTTCTGATGGGGCATGGATATAAAAACTCTTTCTAATGCTTCCAACTTAAGCACATACACTCCAAACCTATAAATTCAATCCCACCACTTTGGGCTGCAAAGCTCATCATTGGCCTTGCTTTTTCTGCCATGGGGTAGGACTAATCTTCAGTGAACCCACCTGGCTCAGACCAGGCTTAGGAGATCATAAACAAAACCAGCACCATTGCATTCCGAAACCAGATAAAAACCTCATGACAGCTCTGCACTAAGCTTTTCTTGCAGAGACTTCATTCACCAGTTCCCTACAGGCTGCTTCCAGCGCTGTATCTGGTCTTTCTCAAGGTACCAGCAGGCAAGATGAGAGTGGTGCAGGGAGACATCCTACCGATAACCTTATGTTCTGTGATATGCTCTATCATTACTGTTATGTTGTTTTGTTATGTTGTTTTCCTCAAATCTATCTACTGAGGAAACATAGAAACCATACACAAAGACAGAAAAGAAGGATGCTACCTGGGAGTCCCCAAATTCTTTGATACTCAAGAGCACTCCATCTGCTGCTCACAATAAAGTCTCACTGTAAATACTAGATTTAGTAAAGTAAATGAAGATACAAAAGAGGCTTGCCTGTCCTCACAGCAGCAGCAGGCCATGCCCTTCCAAATGCAGGCATCACTGCTGTGACAGGCATCCTGCTGGGATACAAGATCCTTGTGTCCCAGGACCCAGTCTATCCCTCCCTGCTCACCTGGCCAGTCATCCCAGGACTAGTTCTTCAGCCCTATTACCAGGCTCCATCTGGAAAAGTTAATTTGGAAACCAGCTATGGAAGTTGCCACCCAGAGAGAATCAGGTGGGGAAAAGTAGAGGAGGCTAACCCGAATTCCCTCACTTACCTTTAAGCACTGAACTGAAGTTAACTAACTGAAGAGCTCAGGCTTCCTTATGAGTCCACAGAAAGAGCAACAGTCTGAGAGGGTGATTCTAAGCACAGGCAGACAGAGTTGGCTCTAGCGACTCGTCTCCTCTTTCCATTCATTACTGAAGGAGCCCAGACTCTTAATTTTGGTATATAAGAGATAGCACCAAAAGTGAGGTGGGATGAATTGGAATGATCCTGATGACACGCACTGCTTGAAGTCAATGGCATTTGTGGAGAAGCACTGAGGTGACTATAAATTGTCCTGTAAAAGCCATTTGACAACAAGCAGCAGTGCTAACAGTTGAGGAGGTTAGAAGGTCTCCAGGGCTATGGGAGGTTTAAGAACAGACAGCTGAAGAAATCCATTGGCACCCCCTCACTTTCCCATGTACAACAGGAAGTAAACAGCACCAGAGTCCCTCCCCTTCATGAAGTAAGGCTCTCTCCTGCCCACCACCCCATTTCAGGGAAAAATAAAAAGGGAGAGTGAGCCTCCTTGGAAGAGAGAGGATCCCTGGAATTCAGAGGATAAAGGACAGGTATGTGTAGAAGAGGAAGCCCACATATTAGAGACAAACATCTCTCTCTTTCTCTCTGTCTCTGTAGCGCTCCTGCCAGCAGGACACAGAGGCCCAAAGCATTCTGAGTTTCTTACTCCCAGTCCTCGGTGCTGGTGAAGACCCGGACAGTATTGCCATTAAAATCCTGCAGGGCGGTAGTGCCGGCAACTGACGAAGTGTACAGCTGACTAGGGTTAAAAGGGTTAAACTTCATTCCTGTGATGGACCCTCCAGCTCCCATCTACAAGGAAGGGGATGAACAAAAGAAAAATCCACTGAGTGATGGGCAAGCAGAACAGTGTGTTCTGTAAGTCTGCATTCACTGCTATGTCCTTAACAGCAACAGTGAAACACACCACAGCCCTTCAAGGAGGCAGACACAACTATGCCTTCCCACATGATGGCTGTCAAAGACAGCTGCCCTCTTGGAGGACAAAACTGCAACTCCTTCAGTCCCCAGGCTACGTATTCCCTGGCTGGCACCACACTATTTACAAAAAGAGAAAGATGGCTCTGGAATTTCTGGAGGACAGACCTCCTCCCAGTGTACAGCCTTTAGAAAGGGGATAAAAGTTAGAGAGTCTTTGAGCCTCTGTCAGAATGGGAGGCTGAATACAGCAACAAGGAGCCATGCCAGCTACATAAACCATTCATTCTACCTTCATTTCTCACTTTACATAAAGGGGATTGGTTTCTCCCCACTCAAAGATGTTTCCTCATCTGACACAGAACAAAAGGTGAGCAGAGAAAGATCAAGACTAAACAAGACAGACCCTCTCTGCCTACTTGCTTCTGGCATCCTTTTTAAGGTAATTGTTTTGCCAGTTGCTGTATTAGTTTTCCACTGCACACACACCAAGTATTGCTTCATTATCGACTTAATCAACATGCTCCAGTTCTTCCCAGTGCTACAACAGTCTGGGACTTAGGAACAGACATGCTGTTGCCCCTCAGTCCTGCCCCATAGCTGGCTACTCAGCAACCCAAGACCCTCATGTGCTTCCCACAACAGACCTCAGTTTTGATATGCAGTATTTGGGGGTACTCCAATTTTCCCTCCCTCCCACCCATTCCATGCACTCAGAGGCTTACCCCTTTTATGAAGCAGGTTTTAGTAAGTACTTCATAGTCCCAAAGGATGATGTCTCCACCTTTGGAACCAACAGCTACAGTACTAGGGTGTGTTGGATGCCATTCCAGGCATGTCACTCTCCTGTCAAAGGGACTTGCTGTTCGAAAGAGGCAGTATGAGGCAAGAGAGCGCAGAAAGGGCAGCTGCAGACACTGGGAAAAGAGAAAGAGAATTATTACTTTTGCAAGGATCCCCAAGAGTCTCTGAAGAAGGAGAGCTAACGGTTTCTGCCATCAGTGTTAGAAAACTCTGTGGAACAAAGAGAACATGCTGTCCCCAGAGAAACAGCCTGTGACCACGCAAGTCCGCATAAGCCACAGCACTCAGAGAACAAGACAGAACTGAGAGTTATCACACTTCAAATGAAGCCTTGTGGGCTGAGCTAAGAAAGCAGGATAAAGGGAGAAAACCATGCCTCCATACCAGTAAAAGTCACTTAATGACTGTCTTCAATGAACATCCCAGAATGTTATATGTCATCCAGAGTTACAATATTATGGTCCTCCACCCAAAGTGCCTGCAGCTCAACTGTACAGCATAACAGAACACTTGAAATAAGGAATTAGAAACCATGACACCACTGTATTGTTATTCAGCTGCAGAAGAGGTTCTGCTTGGATGAGTTTGGTGATTTCTTTATCATTTGAATGCTTAAAAAAGGTAAATCATCTGGACAATAAAGCTAACCCAGGTGCTTCCCAGCTATGGATGTTACAGAAAAGCTTGATTTTCAAATGGAAGAAGGGGTATGGCTCTGAGAAACAGTAAAACAATATGGACTTGATGGAATGTCTGCGAAGATCAAAAATCATACTAAACCCGATGAGCAAACTAGAGTGAATACAAAACTAGTATAATGAAACAGTTGGATGAGTGTGCAAAAGTAGCACTGTGTAATAACTCAGATGGCAGAGCCGGTAAATTTAAACGTGTGTCATAATTTAATCCCAGCTGGTAACTAAGATCACTCACTGCCCCCTTCAGCAGGATGGGGAGGAGAACTGGGAAACAGGTAAAACCCATGGGGTGAGTTAAGAACAGTTCAATAATTAAAATCAGGTGTAATATAATAACAAAAAGGAAAATAACAAAAAGAGAGATTAAAAAACAAGCAGCGATGCACAACACAACTGCTCACCACCCGCTGACCAATATCCAGCCTGTCCCTGAGCAGCGATCAGTCCCTTCCAGCCAACACCCCAGGTTTATATCCTGAGCACGATGTTCTATGGTATGGAATATTTGCTAATTCAAATCAGGCATCCTGGCTGTGCTCCTTCCTAGTTTCTTGTGCCTCTCTTCACTGGCACAGCATGAGAGACTGAAAAGTCCTTGACTTAGGGTAAGCACTACTTAGCACCAACTAAACCTTCGGTGTGTTATCAGCATTATTCTCAGACTAAAGCCAAAACACAGCACTGCACCAGCTACTAGGAAGAAAATTAACTCCATCCCAGATGAAACCAGGACAATATGATTCAAGAAAACACAGATTTAACAGAGGATAAAATGTAGAGTGACAGGGCTGGGTCAATCAAAAGGGAAAGCCGTCTCAGCTCTTGCATTATACAGGATTAAGAAACATAAGGGTGTTCCAGATTTGGAGCCACAAACTGTATGTGAAGAACTTTAAAGTTTCTCTGCTTCTGTTGATGTTTTTATCTAAGGAACTGAAATGTTGTACTGGGATTGTGCGGCAAAGTTTTGGTAGCAAAGGGAGCTACAGGGGTGGCTTCTGTAAGATGCTGCTAGAAGCTTCCCCCATGTCTGACAGATGCCAGCCAGCTCTGAGATGGCTTCAGGCACTGGAGCAGAACGTTCCCTGGAGTGGTGAGGCAGGCTGTGCCCCTGCAGCCCAGGAGCAGATTCCACCTGCAGCCCATGGAGGACCACACACTGGAGCAGGCGGATGCCCAACAGAAGCTGTGAGCCCATGGGAAGCCCATGCTGGAGCAGGCTCTTGGCAGGACCCTTGGCTCCATGCAGAGAGGAGACCACGCTGGAGCAGTTCATGAACAACCGCAGCCCATGGGGAGGACTCATGTTCATGAAAGACTGTCTCCTGTGTGAGGGACCCCACAATGAAGAAGGGAAACAGTGTGAGGAGTCCTCCCCCTGAAGAGGAAGGAGCAGCAGAGACAATGTGTGATGAACTCACCACAGTCCCCATTCCCTGTCCCCCTGTGCCACTGCAGGGCAGGAGGCATTCAAGAGTAAAGTTAAGCCTCGAAAGAAAGGAGAGGTTGGGGGAAGGTGTTTTTAAGATTTAGTTCTATTTCCCATAGAATCATAGAATAGTTCGGGTTGGAAAGGACCTTAAGATCATCCAGTTCCAAGCCCCCTGCCATGGGCAGGGACACCTCACACTAAACTATGTCACTCAAGGCTCTGTCCAATCTGGACTTGAACACCGCCAGGGATGGAGCATTCACAACTTCCCTGGGCAACCCATTCCAGTGCCTCAGCACCCTTACAGTAAAGAACTTCTTCCTTATATCCAATCTAAACTTACCCTGTTTAAGTTTTAACCCATTACCCCTTGTCCTGTCACTACAGTCCCTAATGAAGAGTCCCTCTCCAGCATCCTTACAGGCCCCCTTCAGATACTGGAAGGCTGCTATGAGGTCTCCACACAGCCTTCTCTTCTTCAGGCTGAACAGCCCCAACTCTCTCAGCCTGTCTCATAGAATCATATAATAGTTAGGGTTGGAAAGGACCTTAAGATCATACAGTTCCAACCCCCCCACCATGGGCAGGGACACCTCCCACTAAACTATGCCACCCAAGGCTCTGTCCAACCTGGCCTTGAACACCGCCAGGGATGGAGCATTCGCAACTTCCCTGGGCAACCCACTCCAGTGCCCTACTCATAACCCTACTCTGATTTGACTGGTAATAAATTAAGCTGATTTCCAAAAGTTGAGCCTGTTTTGCCCATGATGGTAACTGCTGAGTGATCTCCCCCAGTCCTTATCTCAACCCACACAAGCTTTTCATTATATTTTCTCTCCCCTGTCCAGTTCAGAAGTGGCCACCTAGCCTCCAGCCAAAATCAACCCACCGCACATGTCCAAGAGGTCATGAAGGAGAAGTTCCTCACCTGTCTGAGCTGTGCCCGAATGGAGCCTCCCAGCATGTTCTGGTACACATAATGAACAATGCTGCACTGCCGCTCCAGCTGATGGAAAAGGACTCTGCTGTTTCTCATCAAGGATCCGCCTCTACTCCAACCTGCCAGAAAGGAAAAGAGTAAAACTTCCTGAGAGCAGCCTGTGATGCTCACTCACTAAACAACATGGGAAGACATCTTCATTTGCTGCTACATCCATCAAAAGTTCCAGCCACAGAAGTCTCTAAATGATTCTTTCACGTACAAGATGCAGCAGCCTCTGCAAGTATAGAGTCCCACAGCCTGCCAGAGATTTGTGTGTGTGCTTCCTCTTGTTAAACCTTCCTTCAAAACACAGTGACGTTATCCAAAGCCCTAACAACCTGGAAATGTGCCATGGGAGGTGGTTAAGTCCCTGGGTAGAGCAAAGGGAAGGTCAGACGTGTGACCAGCAGAAAACCTGAAAATTCCCCAAGCACAGCAACATGACTTCCCACACTGTTCCTGAAACCTCCTTGACAATCAGAATGTTCGATCTGCATGTGCTGTAGCCTGTCAGTAGGGAGTTTTGGGTTTGATAACAGACCTGCTGACTCCTCGCTGCCTGAAAACCTTTCTGTTTGGAGTGATTTTTGCTGAGAGTACATCATGCTTCTGCATTTTGTTCATGTTCCAAGTTTTTTTATCTTCAGGGACTTTTACATAAACCCCCAATCTGTTTAGCCTCGTGTCTGTGATCTAATCACCCCCACGGCAATGGTCCATAACACCCCAGGGGATCTGGCTGATAAATGCATTACTTAAGAAATAAAACTGTTATTTGATGGATATTTATTTAAAACAAATCCATAGGGACCATTCTATATTAGAACCTAAACGAAATCTTTAATGCAACACTGGAGCCTAGAAATGAACAGGTATGAAGCTAAACTTCTCTGTTCACATGCCAACATAGTGCCAACATTTGCCACACTTGTTAAAACAGATATAGAAGTATTTATATTCTAATTCCTTTTTTTCTTTCCCCACAGAAGAATTAGCATCCACAGAAATTAATGTATTTTTTCCAAATTCCTTTATACTTTGAAGGATAATTTATGGAGAAACAAATTTTAGGCCTTTTTAGAATCTGCTGGAAGAAACCCCTTAAAAAGGTGTTTCAGCTGCAGGAAACCTGGCCAAGAAGGAAAAAAGTTGGGTTTGCAAACACATAAAAATCCAACCTGGAACATGGAATAGGAAAAGCTCAAATAGAAAGGTCCTTATCTTTTAAAGAAGGTTTAAGGAAAGATATGATTGCCCTCAATTTTCCAAAGTACTACCTACATCCAGTTCCCTCTGACTCTTACAGAACTGCAGATGCTTACCAGAACTGAAGATCAGGCCACAAAGTTCCAGTGAAAGTCATGCAGCTAAATTAACTACAGAAGACGCTTTAACTATCCACAATTATTCACAGAACTCCTTGCAAACAATATTTAGCCTCCACATCCATTCCTCACACTGCTGACTGCTCCAAATCTGGAGTTACGTACCAGACAATGAACACAGTAAAAATCATAGAACTCTTCTATCTCTGACTGTAATTTCTGGATCCTTTAGGCCAAAATTTTATAGAGAGTGTGTGGGATTTCCACACAAGGCAGAACCTCCAATGATCTCCTAAACAAACACTGGAATTAAAGGTTCTATCTGATAAAAACAAGGAGGCTCAGGGGGACCTGACAGCTCTTCACAACCACCTGAAAGGATGTTGTAGTGAGGTGGGAGTTGGTCTCTTCTCCCAAATAACAAGTGACAGGACAAGAGGAAACAGCCCCAAGTTATGCCAGGGGAGATTTAGGTTGGATATCAGGAAAAAATTCTGCACCGAAACAGTGGTCAAGTTCTGGAACAGGCTGCCTAGGGCAGTGGTTGAGTCACCATCCGTGGAGGAATTAAAAGACATGCAGATGTGCAATTAGGGACATGGTTTAGTGGTGGACTTGGCCAGGTTAACGGACTCCATGCTAGGTTAACTGGACTCAATGAGCTTACAGGTTCTTTTCCAACCTAAACGATTCTATGATTCTACAAAAATAGCCCTTACTGAGCTGAAGCCTACATAATGTCTTCATAATGCAAAGCATTAACCTTTCCAGTACCTTAGAACTTAATCACCTCTCCTCCTAAAGGAATAAAACGCACATGAGAAGTGATTAGTGGAAACTGTGTCCAGCCTAATCTGAACACAGAGGTAGGAAATATTCCTACTTACTGCAGCAGAAGTTAGAATATGCAAAGAAACACCAGTTTAGGCTGCATGATGTAAGATACCAACCTTATGACTATGGAACTGCATGAACTGAATGGGAGAAAAAGCAATGTATTACCAAGATTGGTCTGCCCTACGAAAAAGCAAACATCTGGTAATTCAGGAATTACATAACGTCTAACCCCCCTCAAATGAGCTGTGACAGCATCTTCAGGCTTCTACCAAAGGGAGGAGAGTCTCAAAAATGAAACATGCATCCATGCACACACATACATACCCACTAGGCAGGTAACTGGAGGATGTACTACCTCAGTATATGTCTATGTATCACTTTGATATATAACCTCATCTGAACACTCATGCCTGAACATGCTTCTTGGCATTCTCCCTCTTCAACTAGTCAATGCCTGTCATTTAGGGTAAATCTAACTGGGAGAAACAGTAAGGATCTGAGGAAACATTACCAATTTTCTCTGGGGGTTTGGATGTTTTTCTCACAAACAACTTCTTTGCTTGTGGCTCATTCCCTAGCTCCTTGTAGTCCTGTTTCCTCTTCCCAGCTGATTTTGCCTCTTCCGGCCAACGCTCATGTGCCTTCTCCTGCTTCTTGTCCTTTGCTTGGTTCACTGGAGCCATTCTGTCTGACCACTAAAAGCAAACAAAGCATGGAAGGTAAGACTGTGACACACTTAAATAGAGAACAGAGAGGAAAACTGGAATGAAACTACCCCAGTGGTCTGAAAGTAGTGATTATACCTGCATCCTCTTTCATCAGCACGACACTAGCTTTTTGTTGTGCTCTGCTGGAGAGGGAACAGGTTCAATAAACTCTTCTTTGTTCACATATGAAAATGAACGCATCCTAGAGCATCAGAATATGTTTTGACAGATGTGCTTCCACCGAAGTTTTAAGCTTGAAACCCACAGATCTGCATAAAGTACATTTGTGAAACCACATAATACCCTAACTGTTTCTGTAGTAGCTCACACTGAGCTCTTCAGATTCAGCTAAGGAAAAGGTCAGAGCTTTTATGACGATGGCCAGGGCTGACTTGTCTTGCACCAAACACCCTCAGAACGTACCTCCTATTTATCAACACCACTTCCTCACAGCCACCACCTTGGACCGCGCTCCTACCCCGGCTGCCAACCACCCCTGAACCGCTCTTCTGACTCGCGTGTCCTGTTGTGACAACCAAAAACCCAGCCCGCCCCTGAGGAGAGGTGCGGGGGCTCCCACAGCCCTCCCGGAGCTGGGATCCCCAGAGGATCCTCCGCCGGGAGCGCCGGGCAGCCAAACTTCGCGACGACAGCTGAATGGCTGCCGCGGCTGTCCGCCCGCCGTGAATACAGCTCCAGGTTCCCTCACAGCGCCCGCCTCGCTCCCCGGCCTCCCCGAGCCGCCCCTCAGGCCCCGGCTCCCCCGCGGCCTGCGCGGGAACGGCCACCCCGCTCTCACCTGCGCTGCGGCGGCCTCCGCTCCCCCGGCCAGGCCGAGCACGGCAGGCGGCAGCCGGCCCCTCCCCCGCCGTTTCATAACCGGGGCGGGAAGGGAGGGCAGCGGCCCCGCGGGAAGGGCTCCCCCGGCCCTGGGCAGCGGCGCCGAGCCTACGGGCCCCGCTCTCCGGCCATGGCGGCCCCGCACGGCACCCGCCGACCCTCCGCGGCTGAGGGGCAGCGGTGCCTGCTCCAGCCCGGGCCTGCCCCCACAGCCCTTCCCCTTGCCGGGCTGTCCGCCGCGCCTGGGGCCTGGCCCAGAACGCGCAGGCAGAGTCCGGGGGCTGTGCTTTGCAGCTTGTTGGTGTGTACTGTATTAGCTTCCAGAGCGCCACACCGGCACATCAACCACAGTAATCGACATAACTGATACCCTATCCTGGGCTGCATCAAAAGCAGCGCGACCAGCAGGTCGAAGGAGGTGATCCTGCCCCTCTATTCTCCTCTCGTGAGACCTCACCTGGAGGGAGCATTGTGTGCAGTTCTGGTGTCCTCAACATATAAAGGACATGGAACTGTTGGAACAAGTCCAGAGGAGGCCACGAGGATGATCGGGGACTGGAGCACCTCCTGTATGAAGACAGGCTGAGAAAGTTGGGGCTGTTCAGCCTGGAGAAGAGAAGGCTGCGTGGAGACCTCATAGCAGCCTTCCAGTATCTGAAGGGGGCCTATGGGGATGCTGGGGAGGGACTCTTCATTAGGGACTGTAGTGACAGGACAAGCAGTAGCAGGTTAAAACTTAAACAGGAGAGATTTAGGTTAGATACAAGGAAAAACCTTCCCTCTGAGGGTGCTGAGGCGCTGGCACAGGGTGCCCAGAGAAGCTGTGCCTGCCCCATCCCTGGCAGTGTTCAAGGCCAGGTTGAATGGGTCTTGGAGCAAGCTTCTCTACTGGAAGGTGTCCCTGCCTATGGCAGGGGGGTTGGAACTGGATGAGCTTTAAGGTCCTTTCCAACCCAAACCGTTCTGTGATCACAGGCGCATCAACCAAACAGCAACCAAAAAACAATCCTATTTCGAAACAAGTTCCACAAGAAGATGCAGCTGGTGTTGGAACTCAACACACAATAAAAGCGCACTTTACAGACAGATAAAAAAGTCACAGCAAGATCAGCTCAGAGCCTAACAGATTTTATGTGATGAAGCAGACAAGAGTGGGGAAGGAGGAGCCCCACCAATGCAGCTGGAGGTACTGGCACTTCACCTGTGAAGGAGGCTGCTGTCTGCTGGCCATGCTACCAGGGGAACTGTATCTGTGGAGCACTGGGTTCTATGAGTCATGCACACAGCTGGCTGTGAACACTGGTCCTAAAATGTCTGTACATAACCACTCCTTGAATTGTGGGGCTTTAGGGTTTGGGTGTTGGGGTTTTTGCGCTATAAATACAGTTCTCTATGGCTTTTCTGACACATTAGGAAATGCATAGAAAGGCTATTAAGAAAAACAAAGACTAAGACTATCCTTTTATCCTGAACTGCAACAAGGTTGTATTAGTTGCTGCCACCCTAATAATAAGCATCAGAATGACGTACATGAAAATGCTAACCACTGACAGGCAATGCAGTCATTTTTGAACATATATGCCAACCCGATTAGCAGATCTTAAAGTCTTGTCAAGCACTTGTGTAATGCACAACATTCTCCTTAGAACTGTACCCATTAGCAAAAGGAATAAGTGGAAGTAGTACTTCCCTCCCTCCTCCGGAGCCTCAAAGGCTTGATTTCAGAACAATTTTCACCAAGAGAACCACCAACCATTGGAATAATTTCCCCGGGGAAGGGGTGGATTCCGCACTATTGGACACCTGTAAGACTCAGCTGGACAAGGTGCTGGACCACCCAGTCTAGGTCATGCTCTGCCTAGGAAGGTTGGACCAGGTGATCCTCGGGTCCCTTCCTACCCAATATTCTGTGATTCTGTGATTTCCAGGAAAGAAAACTACTACAGAAAAAGATTGTTCTTATTTTGACAGTGATCAACAGTTTCATCTGCAGAACTCATCAGCATTGGAGACCGAACCTGTGGAATTCAAGAATCATCAACAAAATTGAACAAATCTGAGTATCTTTTTGGTTTCATACGCTTTAAAAGGTTACAATTTTCAAAATTTGTATCTGAAAAGAGTGAAGATTTAGATTAGACATTAGAAATAATGTCTTCTCTGTGAAGGTGGTGAGAAACTGGCACAGGATATCCAGAGAAGCTGTGGCTGCCCCATCCCTGGCAGAGTTCAAGGCCAGGTTGAATGGGTCTTGGAGCAAGCTGTTCTAGTGGAAGGTGTCCCTGCCCGTGGCAGGGGGTTGGAACTGGATGAGCTTTAAGGTCCTTCCAACACAAACCATTCTATATTTCTATGAGAAAAGGGGCTCAGATACCAACCTTCTTAAAACTAGACTGAAAGACTTGTTAATTGATTTCAATGTTCTATGTATAAATCCCAGAGAAAACTCTGATACTGTTAACTGACAAGTTATCTCCATGAAAGATGTGCACTTTCCTGACCCTGCTCCATTTGGCTCCAGCAGAAGTGTCCCCATGAAAAGCGCACATACAGTAACCTACATGTTTCCCTTTCCAAGCTATCATGGTTAGCTTTTTCTAGAATGGAATGGAATAGAATAGAGTAGAACACTAGAATATTTCAGTTGGAAAGGACTTACAATGATCATCTGACCAATTTAGGCCTGATCAAAAGCTAAAGCATGGTATTAACTCATTGTCTAAATGCCTGTTAAAACACTGACAGGCTTGGGGTATTGACCACTTCTCTAGGAAGCCTGTTCCAGTGTATGGCCAAACTCTCAACATATTCAAGGACCTTCACATCCTTCTTAAATTATGGGGCTCGGAAGTGCACAGTCCTCCAGGTGAAGCCACACCAGCACTAAATACAAAGCTCTAACTACAGTAATTTTATCAATTACTAACACCAAGTTTGCTTTCTCTCTAGAGAATCACCAGCTATTTCTGTAATGATTATTCACTAAGGACAAGAATAGCAGATAGCACCCAATTCACCCACAAAATGTGCCACCAGCTGGGGTGCCACAGCTCAGAGTCACCACACTGAACAAGCTAGAGATAGACTATAAAGAAATATTCCTGTGTGTATTTAGAGTCTCACACTCTTCAAACTACAATGTGCATCAAAGTCAGAGTATAATTACGTATGAGCAGAATATCAGGCTTATTTTTGTGATGCCTTTTGTTTGATGTACAGTTACGGTGAGGCTCTGCCTCAGTTATGGGATGTGGTTCTCTACTGCAGGACAAAGCTGTCTTGTCACTGGATCTGGTAAAGCTATATTGTGACTGAGAAGATGAACTTCATGGTATTTGTTACACCATTAGTTATTCCACCTCCTCGTTGCCAGGATCTTTGTCCAAAGCATGAGTATTTTGGCTACTTTAGTCTGACTACCGATGTCAAGAGTACCAATACAGCAACTAGAGTTTACTGTGTGTATGAAAACAAGCCTATATTCCACTGAAAAGTAGGATAAATGACAGAATCCTAAAGAGATAAAAGAGTAAATATTATGCTGACCTCCTCCTATCCCATGACCATTAACAAACATGAATTTGATAATGGAATTAACATCTCAGAATTTAATTGAATTAGCGAACATCTATGAAAAAAGTTGGGTTTGGTTTTGCTTTATTAAAATACAAAGTTGAGGCTATATATATACTCTCAACTATGATTAACTCTTGAGGATAAGATAAGCATCTTACATCACTTTTGGAAGGATGCTTATGGTCACACCACAACCAGTGACCTCTTATGGGTGCCCACCTTCCAGGGACCCCACACTGGTAAAAGTAGAGGACTGGCCTGGAGTTAAGTTTAATGGTTTCTAATGTCCACTTTCCAACCCAGCAGTTCATCCTATCTGAATGGCATCAGTACAGATATTTTTCTGGATCCTATGAAACCCGAGACAATTGTAAAGACAGAGAAAGCATTCCAGTACTGCTCCAGAGAAGGAGCAGCACAGATTTACGGCATGTTCTTTCCTCTCTCCTGCAAGGCTCTCAGTCTTTCCTTTCTCCACCAATGGAATAAACATTACTGCAAACACGCAGCTGGTCGTTAGAGTTGCGTCCCAAGTCACTTGGAAGCAGTCAAGAGGACACAGGCCAATGAGGTTTCCCAGCACTCCTCTTGCAAGCCCTGGCCCAGCATCATGGGGAATTGCACTGGCAGCTGGCACTGGAAATGGAAACTCTGGTGGGAAAACTCCATGGCATTTAGGGAAAGCTGGGTTTAACAAAGAGACTCCGAGGGCTTAAAGATGAGGTCTGGGTTATTCAGATGGAGGTTTTCAGAGGAAAGGCAGAGTGGCCAAACAGAGTTAGCAGGGAACTAGGTATCTTAAGGCCCTTTCCAACCCTAACTATTCTGAGACTGGGATGAAAGAGGAAGATGCCAAACGGATCCGAGGTGAAGCTGCTCTAGCAGCCCCCGCAGTGACCAACGCTAGGCTCAGCAGCAACGCCACATCTCCCGCTTGGGTGTGCGCGGGGCTTGGGGAGCCCTCTGGACCTCCTGCTCCAGTACACCCGGCGGGCTCCGGACCCTAAGTGTGAGCACACGAACTAACACACTAAAAACTAAGTGAGGCCCTACATCACTGGGCTCACAGCACAGCTCTTAGGGCCGCCTTCCTCCTCCTCCCGGTGCCCGCCATGCCGGACAGAGCTCCCCAGCCGGGGGAGCAAGGAGCAGCCCCCCGCCCGCTCCTCGCTGTTCAGAACCGGCGGCTCAGGGCCGCCCCCCAGCCCTGCCCCGTGTTGGGGAACCGCGCCTGGAGCCACCGTTGCCCTCCCGGCCGCCCCTCGGCCCCACCTGCCCGGGCAGAGCCCAGCGGCCGCCCGTTAATTGGATCAGGAGCGCGGCGGTGGGCGGGAGCGGCTGAAATAGGGGGAGGGCCCGGGCCGCTCTTAGCTCAGGTGGCCGCTGCCCGCCGGGCGTCCCGCCGTGTGGAGCCGTGCTGCCTGCGAGGTAAGCGGCGGGGTCACCTCTGCTGCTGCTGGGGCGCTTTGGGACCTGTTCCCCGTGGGGCGCCGGGGGTCCCGGCGGGACGGCACAGCACAGCCTGGCCCGGCCCGGCGGAGGGCAGCGCGGCTCGGGAGGCGCTGGCAGCTGCGAGGGAAAAGTTTCCTCATGGAAAGGGGGCGGACGGGGGGAGGCGGTGCCCGGCGGGCGCTGCCTGTGGGGAGAAGGGGACCGGGAGGCGGCTCGGAGTGACACGGAGCGGAGACCCGGGGTAGGCGCGGGGAGCGGCGGCGGGTGCGCGGTGCCGTGCAGGTTGTTGGCGGGGGGCTGCGGGGAGCTCCCCGCACAGCTCCGGTCCTTCCGCGCCCCTCGCAGCCCGGCCGCCAGCCTGACCTTCACCGGGTGCTGCCGCCGCTGGGGGCTGCGGAGACTCCTCCGCTCCGCGGCGGGGACAGGGGCCCCTTTGTGCCGGAGCCGTGTTGAGCCGCTTCCCACTCTGAAACCGGAGCCGCGGGCGCTGGCAACGCTGTGGCGGAGGGCGGTGAAGCGGCTTCCCAGGACCCCTGGGGGAAGGGGCCTCGCTGGGGCCCAGGCTCGGGGGCTGCACCCCCGTGCTCGGGGGTCCGTGTTGTGGGACCGTGAGCCGGGCTCAGCCCTGCCCTCGCTCGTCCTCTTCCCCTTGTGTGGCTGCCGACAGCGGTCTTGGTGTGCGGGAGGGGGGAGCAGGGTGTGGGGCAGGCGAAGGGGTGCTGCTTGCGGCCGTGTCAGCCGGGCCCTGGCAGGCTGCTGGGGTTACCGTGTCCTCTCTGGCCCAGGGCAGGAAAAAGCTGATAAACATGGAGGGTATTAGTGGGCCTGAACACTTAGTGCTTGAGGAGACAGTCTACGATTTGTCGCTGTGTGCGGGAGGAAGGATCAGCGATCTCCACGAAGCTATTGATAAATGAAGTTAATATGGCCCAAACATATTAACCAGTTTCACTGCTTTCCGTGCCAACTGTGTGTTCTCTGCATGCTTCAGTTCTTCAGGCTTGCAGGAGACTCAGAGCATGGTGGTGAGGGGGAGGTTAGCTGACCATCTCTTTACGCTTGCTCCTGGCCCTAGGATGTAGTCTGGCCTTTTTGTTCACTCTCCTCACCCAGCTGGAGCTCGCTGTCTCCTGAAGGAGGAGATGAGCCCCTTTCCCCTTCAAGTCAACCACTGGTCTCACACAGTGGAATTCCTGATAGGAAGGTAATTGACTGCAGTGCAGAACCCTGGCAGAGCCTCTCACTCCACCCTGGAATTCGCATGTCACCCAGAAGTCCCTAAGCGTGGCGATGACTCAAGTCGCTCTGGGTGCGTAATGGGAGCAGAATGCACAACTGCAGTGTGTGGGCTAAAGTGACAGGGTCCAGATACTCCTTGCTTCAGGTGTGAGCTGGTCTCGGGGTGGAGCTTCTCCCCATGAATTGCATAACTGCACACATTCTTTCGGGCAAGGGTTCACCTTTCTGTGGAGTGTACAACATGCTGTGTGTGAGCCGGAGTCTGTTCTGCTGTGACAGGGTTTTGTGGTATTAATAGTGTTTCACTAGAAGGTCCCTAAAATATATGCTAGATCATTCTTTGATTTGCAGCTTGGAACAGAACGTGTGAGCTGGATCAGCTGCTTGTTGCTCCCCTGTCCTGTGCTCGCTCTATTGTATTGCTTTATTGGCTTTCTTTTTTTTTCTTCTGACCCATGAGTTTGAGCTTCCCTGGCTTGCCTGCACTTGTCCAAGTAAAGAGTGTTTTCTCCTTCTCAGGCTGCATAAAGCAGTAAATTCAGTGTGTCAGCGATGTATAGGCTTGAGAACAACTGTCCACTTGAAACTCCATTCTCAAACATCAGTGAGTGAATAAGGATTGTGTGTAACTGAAGTGTGCCAAAATGCTGCAGGTCCTTGGCAGATTCTGTGTGTAATCAAGTCATAAAAGCCTGAAAATCTTACGGACCCAAATTAATTTATTTGCAGGACAATGGTGCTTTTACTCATTATAGGTTATTATGGATTATACAAGAGCTAGCCTGTATCTGCTGGGCTTTCTCTAAATGATCATGAGTTTCAACATAAATATATATACGGAGAGGGAAAGCAAGATTTTGGTTTTAAATGCAGCAGTTCTGTCAGGTATATTTGTAATGTGACTGCTTTTAAGGGATGATAAACGGAACATGTTAGTCCCAGCGTGGCAAACACTGTATATTCTTTATTCTGACCATCTTGAGGGCTGGAGGCTGTTCAGTTTGTTGTTTGAACTATTTGGTCTGTGTCATGGCTGACATCCAGGGATTGAACTGGGGACCTGGAAAGCTAAAAGTATCTGCCTGTAGCCTGAGTGGAAAAAGCTATGCGCTTGATCAGAGAGCATTAATAAACTGCCCCTATTTCTGTCATCAGCTGATCAGTGATGTGCAAATTTGGGCTGCTCTGGAGAGTTTGTGGGGAAATGCCTAAACAATAGGAGAGCTGTGTAAGCCCTTATCTTTTTAAAGCAGACTTTCTGATCAGGCAGGCTATTTTATCACTAGTTACTCAGTGTGATGGGTGTAGAGGGGACTGTGTGACAGGGAACTGTGTCAGAAAGATTAATAAAAAAGCCATAATTCATTAGTCTGAGGGCTTAGTGGACAGTAAACAATGGCTATTGTATCTGGAAGTTTTAATGAAGAATATGGGATTTATGAAGACTAATGAAAGAACTTTGCATCCTTGGAGCAGTTAAGGAGCTGTTTAAGAGGTAGCTTTTTGTCCCTAGGTTGTGGTGTGGTGACCACTAATTTAACATCCAAATTCACTCTGATTGTCTGGCCACAAGTTTTTCCAGCAGCACGAAGTGTAATGTCCATGCAATGCCAGTGGTGCATCCAATGCTGTGATCGTCTAGCTTTTTTTCAGTGATGAGTACATTAGTTTTGTGTTCCTTCAAGCTGAAATGTGGGCTGAAGCCGGGCACTGCCATAAGGCACTATATGTGACTGGCATCTTAATCGTACTTGAGTCGTCAGTGGTTTCTCCTGACTGTGAATGGCACGATGGGAAAGACCCTTTCAGACTTGTGGCAGTCAGAATCTGTGCATTAAATCTAGTGGCTGTCACTGGGCATTGTAGTTTGTTGAAGAGGCATGTGAGAGATCTCCATGGTACCCAGGGCCTGGATGCAGTCATTAGGCTTGTGTGGGCTTTCATGTTCTTTGTAGGTGGCTGTGGTGGGGCTCTGTTTATTGTGACCTGTCAGTAAGTTTTTCCAGGTTAGAGCAGTTAGAATTGCTGCAGGCAACCCACAACTAAGTGTTAGTAAGTCTTCAGCTTCCTTAGTTCTTGTCCATGCCATGAGCTTGCCCAAGCTGTATCTCTTCTGTTTGCAAGAAGATACGCTAGTTGCCTCCTGGGTTGTTGGGGACATGGTCAGTGTTCTCACTTGCCTGTAGGTGATTATCTGTTGGCAGTAACTTCCTCCTCTCCTCAGTATTCCTGCTGCTAAGCCAAACCTCTCCTGCTCCCGGGAGGGCTGAGCTGTATCACCTACTGTTAAATAGAGTTCTGAAGTAGGCTTGTGCCTGTCTCTCACAAGGGCAAGAAGCTTCATGGAGGATTGGGAGAATACACAGCATATTTCACTTCTTGAATGATTCTAGGTATTTATTTTTGTTTCTTGGTGTTTTCAGTCAGCTATTTCTTGTACTGGGACTGCTGACTTGTGTGAAAGCCTGGTGCTTACTCCAGCAGCAATGCAAGTCAAAACCCAGGGTTTTGAGCTGTGGGATAGGAGCTGCTTCAGGAAGCCACTGGGAGGAAATAAACCCCACTGGATTGCTCTGTTTGTGCTTTCTGGTTTAAAAACAACCTCTTAGTGTTCTTTTCTTACATGCCAGATTGAGTCCAGAGGATCAGAAACTGAGATCATTGCTTTGGCAATGGGCTGAGAAAGCAAATGACTTTCCAGTGATGCTGAACAGTTAAAAATCTATGCTGTGATGTGTGCCCTTTGGGCTGACTGTCCCATTTGCTTGTGTTTTCCTGGGGTCTTGTTGATATGAAGTAAATTACATTAATAGTCCTGTTCGTCAAGCTGAGGTCCAAAAAACTTACTTGAAGAGGCACTACTGATACCACAGAGCAGATTCTGTGCAAATAGTATGAAAGGAGATAAAATTTGCTCCATGACATACAGGATAATGAACTTCAAGAAGAATGCATGAAATACAGTTCTGCACAGTGCAAGCCAGTTCCTAATGGCTGCCCTACTTCACCCTTGTTATCTTCTGACATGGGAAGAATGTCAGAAAGGCACATGAGTATCTTTAGGAATGGAGTACCTACAAAGTGAATCTACCAAACTTCTTGACCCAAGAGATGCTATGAAGGGAATTGAAGTTACTGAATCTTCTCTCCAGTCCACAGACCAAACACTTTCTTTGTATGTGCCTCGTTCCATGAAAGACTCTGGAATGACTCTGTAAAGACTCTGTAAAAGCTGGTCCATAGTTCTGCCAGTTTGTGGTACTGAAGCCTGCCTTACAGTTGTTCTTTATGTTGTTTAGATTTTCCTGTGAGGAAGCAGAAGCAATTGAGTAAACCTGGCTATGGTGGCAAAAGGTGAACAAAGAGCCTTGCCACTGGAGTGGAGGAACTGACCACAACATGGAACAGAAGCACTGGGTGTGATGCCTTACCTCGTTCTTCTTTACCATAAGAGCTATTCTAGGACTCAAGCTCATCTTCAGCTCTCACTTTAAATAGTTGGTTGTACTCCCTTCTACAGCATGTTTGGGACTCAGAACTGTAAAGGGAACTAGATGAACTTCAGAAATGTTTTGATGATGATCTTTCAGGTCCTTGTCTCCATTAGATGAATATTTGGAAGCAAAGTATTTGCATAATAAACAGCTTTAGTAAATTAGCTTTCATAAGTAAAAGCAGAAACCTGTTTGATATAACCAGAGATAAAGAAATGCAGTACTTCAGATTCATTTGCTGTATATTTGCCACACTTGGTCTGAATGACAAAATAATATCTGCCATTCTGCTTCCTCAAAAGGCAGCTAATGGAAAAGGCAGCTATAGGTAAAGTGAAGCCAGAAGCTTCACAACAGCAGCTGGGTAGAAAAACCCACTGTGATTTCCAAATGGGAGAAGGGGCAGAGAGGGCTGATTGGAGACATTTGACTACTGTGCAATCTGGTGACACAAGAAACACCCAAAAGCTCAGTGTTAGGATGGAGCTAACTGGCTTGTGCCTATAGAAGCTGTTTGATTGCACTGATTGTAGGCTGCTTCCTTAAGACTTCTTAATGCATTCAAGTAAACCCGATCCCTGCTCTTGGGGTTGCAAAGTGATTCAATCACAGGTGAATATTCCATTGACAGGGACTTAGAGGAGTTTGCTCCCCCTGTTCCCAACCACAGGAAACATCCCCAATCACCACCTTCTGTTCCTTTTTTCTTTGCTCAGAGCTGGATGAAGCTGGAGCATTTTGTTCTCTTTGTTCAGATCTTTATATGAACAGCAGTGATCCAAAACTTCTTTACCCAAAGTCTGGTTGGAATTGGGTGGGCTGGCAGCTGGGTTACAGGATGGACTGTTGATCTTGCCAGGCACATTACCAGGTAAAATGTACATTAAATCCTTGGGAAACTGTCTGCATTCAGTGCAGACTGAGACTGCCGAGGAGGGGTATAATAGCTTTGGCTGGAGCTTTGAATACCTATTTATTAATGATTTAGGAAGAAACAGCTTCCAGTTCTTTGGAGTCTGTTGTGATTAAAAGGGAGGTGCTGATTGCAGGTATTTGCTGGCAAGCCTGGTGTTTGTTTGCAGAGGCTGATGCAGCAGGGTAGGAAGAAGTACCAGGCATGTGAAGCAAACAAGTGAAGAGGCTCAGGGAGTGGGACAGCAGAGATTACAGGTTCTCACCATCTACATGGCTTAAAATATTGGCCTGGGAGAGAGGTAAGGCAGGGAGTGTGAGAACTGGGCAGTGGGCATGCAGACTGATGTGTGGAACAAGAGCTATGCTATTCACAGCACTGAGAGAGTAGGCTGTTCCTGGTAGCTTGCATGTGTCTTTTATTAAGCTACCCACTGATATTTGTAGCTGCCTGTTAAATACATAGACACAGCATACATGTCAAGATTATTCTGGCAACTGTCTTAAACATACAAAATGAATATGGCCTGTTGCCCTCTTAGAGTATGGTACCCATGGTCCAACACAGATTTCCTCCTTCTTTTAGCTCTGTGGATATTTGATATTATAATCAATTTCTTCATAGGAAGAACAACTGGGGGAAAAACAACTGCAGACCTTGACAGCCCAATACATTCCTTCACTAACGCTGCCTCATATTGTTGTGTTAAGCAGCAGTCTGTGTTCCTGTAATGCTAAAGATCTACATCATTGGAAAAGCAAACAGGATTTCTCCTTATCTTGTGAAACAATTTCTACCTGATGAAGTTATGTCAGTAAGGAATCTTAACCTTTAGAGCAGCGGCAACGTGCTGGTACAGCCTGTCCTGTAGCCTTGGCCTCTGAGAACCTGACAGGGAATAGCTACTAAGTGTAGGGAGTATTTAATTCTGAATGAACATTTTGAAAGCAGCCTGGGGTTACAGACAGGGGGATGTCTGTCTGCAGTACATTGGCTTGGTCTGAATGTCAAGAAGACCGATATAAAGAAGCTGTAGTCTGAAATAAGAATAAAGCAGTACATATGCTCAGGATGTCAGTCCTTTAAGTTGATCAGGATCTTGTCTGCATTTTAGTACTTCAGTATAATCACAGAGAATTTTGCTAGCAGGCAGAAGCATGATCTCCAGAGAATCACTGTATGGGAGACAGGCTTGCACGTAGCTGAAGTGACCTTTGTGTGCAGTTGCTCTTCAGCCTGGTGTCCCTCTGACCTCTCCCTGCCTGGAGAGATCAGCTGAAGTCTTGCTTGAAACTGCGTTTGACAGCCCTGGCAGGCTTCAGTCCTTAGGGAGTGACTGGAAAGCACTGGCATCTAGTCCCTTTCCCAGTCAGGTGACTCTACCAAGGGTGTGACCACAGCACTAAGATAAACATCCCTAAAGGAAGTTTTGGGGAATCATCACATTGTTTGGCATCCTATCTAGCTATAGAGAAGAACCAGCCCCTCTTCAGAGGGGTGAGTACACCTGTAAATATCAGACCTCTTCTGTAATGGCAGTGGAGAGCACATCATCAATAGTAATCATTATATAGTCATCATCAATAGTCACTGGTTCAGAGCTATTGGATGTGCACCTCCAGAGATGGTGAGGCTGGAAAGGACATCCCATCTCATGCCCCATTTTTGTTCTCTCCGTCAGGGAGCTTCCTAGCTCTGCTGTACCAGCAGCAGTCCAGTTCATTCCACTGCTGGAGTCGTGTGGAACCTCCTGGCTCCAGCTCTCTAGTTCCATTCTGACACGTTAACAGGAAAAAAACTCCCCAAGGGTTTTCATGCTGCCTGTTCTGTAAGGGGAGGGGGCTGCCATCCTTTTGTGTATTTGTGTTGTTCAGATTGAAATGGTTGTCTGTAGCCTACACCAGAAGTGCCCTGGAGTGAAAACAGTCTCACCAGTGCCTGCTATATACAAAAGTGACTCTGGGAATCCAACAAATTGGCTGCAGAAGTCTCGCATTGCTTCTTTGTGTTAGTTGTCTTGACGTGGAAATAATAGCAGCCCAGTCCTGATTTAAGTTCTTGCTTATCTTGGCTTTAAAACTTATATAGAAATTGGTCCATAATAAAAATATGCCTCGACCAAAACCTCAGCTACTGTTCCTGAATAAATATAACTCCACTTGTTCCTACATGTGTCTGCATCCAACATTTGCTGTTGCACTTGGGAAAGGGGATAGGAGTTGGGCAGAAAGTTGTGTCATGCGCAGTGTACAGGCTCTGTTCCTGTGGATGTATTCCTGCAGGGCTGCATGCTCCAGTCCTTGGAGCATTTATAGAGTTCAGAGGCTTGCTCTTGGCAAACTTGGGAAAACAATTGCTTAAAAGGAGTCTCGAGAGGCAGTCAAGCAATGCACAGAAGTGATGCCTTGGGCATTTGGAGGCTGGAATTATTGGAGTGTGGTGTAGAGGGAAGAGGATCTCTGTGGTTTATGTGCCTTAGGAAAAGGTTTCTGAAGAGTGATTATTACTATTGGGTCTAGAAGTTTTATTTGTGGATGAGATGCTGTCTTATTCATGTTGTGCAAGCATGTTACCTTGTAGTGTGTTGCCAGGTTCCCACACCTTTTGAATGGGAAGGTTTGTTTTGAATGACACGTTGGTCTGAGGGCAGGGATATGTGCTCAGAGATGTGTGACTGACTGGAGCAGGGGTGAGATTAACAACATGGTTAAAGGTGGAAACTGCTCTGCCATGACAAGCCCTGTGGCAGTTCCCTGTGTGGAGCTCAGTACCAGTGAGGCAGTCCTGAACCATTCTGCCTTTCTGCAGCTGAAGACCAAGAGCCATTCTTTGATAACTTAACAGGGAGTTGATAGCAGGTGTGGCCTAATAACTATGTTGGTCATAAGTGAGGGAAGGTATTTGGGGCAAGGAGGGAATACCTTTCTAACAGTGCTAGCAGGAAGGGTTGTAGCTCTGCAGGAGTCACTTGCATGGTTCAGTTTGTCTACCTGATGTTGCTGGTTGTAGTGGTACCTGTGATGCCCTTGTCCATGATCCTGCAGAGGTGTGAAGTTAATAAATGTGTAGTCACTCTTTCCTTCTTCAGAGAGCTTGTCTTGCAGGAGCTGCAGTGAGGTCTCAAGTAGCTCTTAACTGTGAGAGCCGACAGAGGAAGGTGGGGAGGTAGGGATAAACATTCCTTTGCCCTGTAAATATGATCTGCTAGATAGCCTCCTATTAGCACAGGTGGCAGCAGCATCAGAAGGAGTCTTGTACATGGTGCTGACTCACAGGTAATTCTAGTTTACCCAGTATAACTTCAGCTATATGCTTATACTGTCCAGGCTCTGCCAGCCATCCTGAATCATGTGGTGGCTCTCACTATCATGGTCATAGAATGGTTTGGGTTGAAAGGGATCACCTAGTTCCAACCCCCTGCCATGGACAGGGACACCTTCCCCTGGACCAGGTTGCTCAAAGCTCTGTCCAGCCTGGCCTTGCTATATCCACAAGGTAACCCTGTCATCTGTGCTGCAAAGCAACCTCTAGGCTCTGGCATCTGTAACTCAAATATTTGCTTTTTTTCTGGCAAACTCAGGTTTTCCTTGGTCTCAAGCTCTTGGTGGCTCACAGCACATAAGGTGTTTTGGGAATAACTAGACATGAAGGGGCAGAATGACTATCTATCTGCTCTTCTAGGGCTCAGGATGACAGCAGCAGCTGTTATTCAGCCTCTGTGTGCAGTACCAAGTCCTTCCCTATGTCTGCACGCGTTTCCAATTTGATCTGATGACTGACACAGGCTCATGGAGTATATGAAGTCCAGAAAAAGCCTGGCAGAAAAGGGTCCTCCTCCTTCTTTGACCTTTTTGCTTCCACCAGGCTAGATCTTCCTGCACTTCTATAAAGTCTATGCAACTGCTATGGAACTATGTACTTGACTGGCTGCTACTCAGGTCATGGAGATTTGCCTGCAGAAATGCTAGACTACTTTATTGTATTCTCTCACCTAACTCCTGTGCTGATGATTGCAGGATAGCCTTAAGCTGTGGGATACTTTGCCACATGATATTGTGGATGCTGAAACCTCCTGTGGCTTCAAAAGCACATTGAAGAAATGAATAGAAGAGGAATCCATTGAGTGTTGCTAAATTCATAGGTGCCACATCCAGCTCGGGAAGTTGCTGTCAACAAATGGTTAGGGGCTTGGAGAGTATGCAGGGAGGCAGCATGTATGCTTGCTCTGTTCTCAAAGCAAGGGAAGGTATCTGCTTTTGGCTGCTGTCTACAGGGGCTATGAGAGCCCTTAGTCTGATCCAGCACAGCTACTACTGTTTTTCAGAGCCCGCTGATCTTAATGATAGTAAATCCAGTTATTTGGGTCTGGAACTCCTCAGGAGTATGGCTCAAATTTGAATGTGGAAACTGCAGAAAGAACAAAACCCCTCTGCATCTGTTGGCTTTTTGCTTGACTGTCCCTCAAGTGAACAAGTACACTGTGATTCACAGTAGCTTTCCACTTCTACCCCCAAATCCAAGCACTGCGTAGTCAGCCTGAACTGGAAACCAGAGATGGAAGGCATGTTTGTGATTCATTGCTTCCTGATAAAGTGGGGATGGGGGTGTGGCATGGAAAAACTGATACAGCCTTCACATGTCATACCCATTGATCTGTGTCTTCACTGGCAGAAAGAAGGAAGGGGTCTGGGGCAGTTTTAAGTCTATTTTTTACATCAGTGTTAATGAAGTGGGTTTAATCCAGGCAATTCGAGGAATGTTCAGTCTGGTTTATTGGGGCCACTGGGAAGTCTTAGAAGGTTTGTGATGAGTTATAACCTTTTATCCAGTAGCCTGGATCATCCTTAAGTGTCCCAACTCTTCCCCCCCAACCCCTTCCTCACCAAAGGTAACTAGCCTGCAGTAGCCTGATCTGCTTTTCTTTACCTCTTCCACTTTCCCTGCCTTCTTTCACTTCTCCTTCAAAATTGGCTTAATGTCTGGCTAAAAATCCCCATTCCAGGTTTTGCAGTTTCTGCTCTCAACTGTGTTAGCTCTCAGTTGCCATCACCTTCCAGCCTCAGCCAAGTGGATGTTGCTGACTGAGAAGAAGGGGTTTTTGCTTGCCTGTTTTTTAAACAAATAGACTTTTAACATTGAAGTAAATCTTCAGGGAAGTGAATGTGAGATAAACAAAAATGCCTCTTTCTGCCCTTGCTTCCCTTATCCTTTGCAGGCCTTTTACTTCCCTTTCCTCTGTAGAAAGTTACCTATATCATAAGGGCAAAATAAAACATTTCTAAGAAGCTGATGGGGACAGCTTACAGAACCAAGTGACAAAGGAAGCTCTGCTGGTTGAGAGCTGCATCCTACCAGGGCAGTGCTAGGTGCTCTGATCTTAAAAGGACTCTAGACCAGAATATGCATTCTAGTGAGTTTTGGTTTTGTTTCTTAAATGTAGGGTTATCAAGTTCTTTGTCTTGAATATAAATCCTGTTCCTCTTTAGTAAAAAGAAACTGGAGAAAGTGCATGAGTCTGTCCTTCCCTTTTCCTTCCAAAGCCAGCTGCATGTAAAAGGGTGCACAGCACTGAATGGAGGTGGTGGGGTTGCTAAACTGGACACCATGCAGTGAAGGGGGACCAAGCCCCATGTATGGTGCCTGGGGAGCGCTTATTTTCAGCCTTCCTGGCCTGAGCTGTCCCTTTGCTCAGCTGTTGTGATGGTACCTTTCCTGCACAGTGCCGTCATGCCGCCCCAGTGTTTCTATTTTCACTCTCTCTGGGGTTAGATCTTGTGACACAAGGATTTGGCATCTCTCCTACGTGCTGGAACGTGGCATCTTGGGAGGCACAGTGGCTGGAGCTGCTATATCAGAGGGTGCCCCTCCTAGTAGCTGGCAGAAGGGGGACGCCCCTAGGGTTGTGATGCAGCAGACCAGGCAGCATCCCTGCAGAGCAGCAGCAGGGTCTAATCATGCTCATCTTTGTGTCTTCCAGCCTTTTTGAGGGAATTTGAAGAGTTTGGGACGTCCTTGCTAGCTGCCCACCGCTTCCCTGCGGCATCTCACTTTCAGCTTTCAGGTATGGACTTACTGGGGACAGGAGTAGAGTTGCATGCCCTGGGCCCTGGAGGCATGTACGATAACTTTGCAGCCTGCTGAGGAGTAGTGGTAGGGAGGGAGGACAGGGACATGGTGGCATGGGTGGAGGTATTTTTCAGGTTTCAAGGTTGATGCTCTTGAATGTCACGTCCCATTTAACAACTTGCTTCAGTGACTGGAATTCAGCCTTTGGGAGGAACCCAGAGGAACAGCATTAATGTATTTCTGACACTCTCCATGAGATGAGACTGATCAAACAGAGCCAAACTGTTTCCAGGAGACATGCAGGAAATCCCTGCATTCTGTTCTGGGATGCTTCATGGTGCGGCTCATGTCACTGAGAAGGGTTTGTGGGAGGTGGGAGATGTGGACTCTCAACCTGATCTTCATCTCTGCTTGTTCTCTTTGGGCTGGCAGAATGAGCAGATACCTCTCTGGGGTGTGAGGGAAGCTTTTTATAACTAGGAATGTGCAAGAGGAGAAGTGCCAGCAAAGGACATCTCTGCTGCATTAACCCGGCACTGCCTAGAATGGCATTGCATGCAAGTGACTGGGCTTGGGCCTTTTTCAATACTCCCTCTCTCATTCCTGTACAAAAGCAACCCTGAACCTCTCCCTGAGGAATCATAGAATAGTTTGGGTTGGAAAGGACCTTAAGATCATCCAGTTCCAACCCCCCTGCCATGGGCAGGGACACCTCACACCAAACTATGTCACTCAAGGCTCTGTCCAATCTGGACTTGAACACTGCCAGGGATGGAGCATTCACAACCTCCCTGGGCAACCCATTCCAGTGCCTCACCACCCTAACAGTATAGAACTTCTTCCTTATATCCAATCTAAACTTGCCCTGTTTAAGTTTTAACCCATTACCCCTTGTCCTGTCACTACAGTCCCTAATGAAGAGTCCCTCCCCAGCATTCTTACAGGCTCCCTTCAGATACTGGAAGGCTGCTATGAGGTCTCTGTAGTGATGCACCATTTCAGGAACAAACTGGCAGTGCAGCCTAGCACAGAGTTCTGAGAGAACAGAGGATGAGATGAACCTCTTACATTCTCGCCTAGATTTTGAGCCTAATAGAATGTCATAATCAATGAGCCTGGAAAAGACCTTTAAGATCATCAAGTCCAAGCATTACCCCAGGACTGCCAAGACCACCACTGAACCATGTCACCGAGGAGAGCTCAGTATAAGGAAAACCCCTTTCTCCAGGCCTGTTTCTGGGAAGCAGTGCTGCTGGGGAACCACGATGTGTGCTACAGGGCCCTTTGCCTGGGTATGTCCCAGCATGTTTCTGTAGCTCTGCTCAAGCCCAGCTCAGCTGGTGGGCAGCTTATAGGGCTCCTCCCCATTCAAGACATGCCAGCCTGCTGACTGCTCAGCCTTGTCTGCCTCAGTCGGTAGTTGTAATCCTGTAATCCTGAGTCACACTGGGAAGCTGGAGTCCTCTCCATTGACAGAAGAATTACTTAAAGTCTTTCAAGGCAGATTTGAATAGCTTTAGCTACCTCACTTCTGTAGCTTTTGCTACTCTCTTGAGGGCCTTGCTTAAGCAAGGAATCTCTACAGAGATGTCTGGTGCTGCTGAAGGGTTCATCGGCATCTCCACTGCTGCATTCACCAGCATCTCCAGTGTCTGTACAGCCAAGGTTTAGCAAGATTGTCTTCTACACCATCCTTTCCCAATGTGCATGGAGAGAGGGGGCAGGTCCAGTCCTGGGCATTGCTGCTGGATCAAGCAGTGTGCTACTGGAGGTGCAGTGGTGCCGGTACTTGCTTGCAGGGCAGTAAGTTGGGCTCCTCCAGCTCCAGGGGTCACGGAGAGCTGTGCTCTCTGCCAAGGCTCAGCCTGTGCTATGTTAGAAATCACTTTTCTCTCTTCTCAGCTTAACTGAAATCTGCAAAGATTCTCTGCTGCAAGAAAACGGGGGTGATGTCATCAGAAGATGATGCTGGTGGGGAGGCTCCTGGGGGCAGCTTCTGGGAGGTAAGGAAAGATAATGGGAGTCTGGGGGAGGGAGGAATGTTTTCTGACCTCCCACCAGTTAGAGCAGTTAGAAGGCTGAGACTTAAGTTCCTGGGTGACATGATGTTCCTGGGGAGTAGGAGGGAGGAACTGTGGGGAGGCTTAGGAACACAGTGTGTTACTGCAGGGAAGAGGTGACCCTTTCCTCCACAGATGCTGTGGAATGGGAGTTCCTTGGTCAGCTGACACTGATCTGAGTGGGCAGAGAGGCAAGCAAAGCATCTTGTTGTCTACTCTCCACTGCTGTGCCTACCTGAGAGAGTGCCAGAGGAGGGTCTGAGTTCAGCTGCTGTGTTCCCTGCCCATGCAGTGACTGAAACTGCTGCTATCTTATGTGAAGGAACATGGAAGTCAGTACAGGATAAGTGATGATGCTCTGTGACATTTCAGGCTGGAAACTACAGGCGGACAGTGAAGCGTGTGGATGATGGGTACCGGCTCTGCAATGACTTAATCTCCTGCTTCCAAGAACGAGCCAAGATCGAGAAGAACTATGCCCAGCAGCTAACAGAGTGGTCCCGTAAGTGGAGGACCACGGTGGAGAAAGGTAAAGCTGACAGGTTGGACTGGGAGCAGGATGCAGTCATTGCATTCTCTTCCTCGAGTGTCACCTCTTACTGAGGTAATGCTGTTTCCTTGGGGGACAAGCTTCCCTTCTCCACGAAGAGGGTGACTTTCTTGGGTGTCTGTGTTTTTGTAGCTAGTCCTCTGATTCTGTTGGAGAGGTGTTCTCTGTATTACCAGGTATTTGGGTACAAAAAAAAAACCATTAGTATCTATTTCTTTAGTTTGGCATTTCCTTGGGCAGCCCAAGTCTTAAATCAAGCTGCAGATTTCCCCTTTTAAGCACAGCTTGGCTGTCTTGCTGCCTCCTCCTCCAGAGAGAGAGAGTAGCTATTAATGCTGGGATGTAGTGGCAGCGGGCTGAAACTGATAGGATCTCCCAAACAAATGGGAAACAGTGGAAAGGTGCTTCAAAGGACATGCTGGTCTTGGAAGCAGAAGCTAGCCTCATAGTGCTGTTATCTATCGAGAAGCTCAGGCTGGAAACCTCCTGGCCAGCACCATGTGGGAAAGCTAAGCCTGTCCAAAAGTAGTAGCAGTCAGCTGTAACAGCCGGTTTAGATGCTGCCTGTTGGGTCTGTGTGGAGACCAGTCAATGCTGTCTTGTGTGATGGGGGAGAGTTAAGGAAGTGACTCCATACTGATACATGTGTGTAGGAGGAAAAGAATCTGCCTTCTCTTCTGTAGGCAGGAGGTGTAAGAGCCCCTCTGGTGCTTGTTCCTGCAGGTCCACAGTATGGAACACTGGAGAAGGCCTGGCATGCCTTCCTGACAGCTGCAGACAAACTGAGTGAAATCCACTTGGCTGTCCGGAACCACCTGGCTGGGAAAGACTCAGATAAGATCAAGGCCTGGCAGAAGGAGGCCTACCACAAGCAGATGATTGGAGGCTTCAAGGAGACAAAGGAGGCAGAGGATGGATTCCGCAAGGCCCAGAAACCATGGGTGAAGAAGATGAAAGATGTGAGCAAAGTGTGAATGGAGAAGCAGGAATAAGGGCAGTTGAGGTGGCTGCCTGCTGTAGGAGCCACTGGGAAAACTGGGTTTAGAGAGTTGCAGAGAATGCCAGAGGGAGGGATGTCTTCATAGAATGGTTTGGGTTGGAAAGAACCTAAAGATCATCCAGTTCCACCCCCCTGCCATGGGCAGGAAAGCCTCACACTAGGCCATGTCACCCAAGGCTCTGTCCAGCCTGGCCTTGAACACTGACACAGGCAGAACATTTACCACTTCTTTGGGCAACCTGTGCCAGTGCCTCAGCACCCTCACAGTAAAGAGCTTCTTTACATCTAACCTGAACTTCCCCTGTTTAAGTTTAAAACCGTTGCCCCTTGTCCTACCACTACAGTCCCTCTCCAGCATCCTTGGTGGTCTCGTGTTCTTGATGGGTTTGTAGCTTTCTTATGTGGGAAGACTTTGGTAACGGGTTCTGTATTCAGTGAGCACTGAAAAAGAGCTCATTTGGAGGTACCTCTTCCCTTTGGAGCATGGTTTAGTAAATGCCAAGTAGGCATTCCTGTTACGTTGTCCTGAAATGACTGCTGCCAACACTAACAAATATTAACATGCCCTCTCTGAGTAATGCAGTATCAATGTGGTCAGGCTCATGGCTTTCTCTGCATCCTCCTCCTACACACAGGTGGAGACATCGAAGAAAAACTACCATGCAGCTCGGAAGGAGGAGAAAACAGCCCATACAAGGGAGAACCATGCCAAGGCAGACTCCTCTGTCTCACAGGAACAGCTACGCAAGTTGCGGGACCGTGCGGAGAAGTGCACTCAGGAGGCTGAGAAGGTGAGCGAGTGGGGTTGTGTGGATGTGGGTCGCAAGGATATTCCTCAAGGAGGAAGCACTGGCAGTAATGTCACTCAGAAATGACTCCTGCTGAAGCCTGTAAGAAGGGGTGAGATCCCGCTGTGTTGAGGTTTTAGTGAGTTAGGCTGAGACTTAACTAAGGCCAAGTTCTCTCTGTCTTTGGTGTTGGGGAATATGTAATTTATAAGTAAATAAAGCAGGGGATTTGGTGGGTGGGAACTGCAGAGCTGCAGTTTGTGCTACCAAAAGTGGGTGGTTTGTCTGCCCACAAGAGAGAAAGTGTGGAAGGTCCTCTATGGAAGAGGGTGGTAAAGAACAAGGAACTTCCAAGAGCATTAGGAGAGCAATGGGCTGGGATAGCAGCTCTGGGATTTCCTCTTTCTGTGGTGTATTTGTTCAGCAGTGCAGGGGGGAAAATCATCCTTGTCAGCTCTAAGGCAGAGCAGGGTGACATCAAGGCACACGTCTCACTACCGCTGTCCTCCTGGGTTAATACAGTGCAAGGATCAATACGAGAAGATGCTGGAAGAGCTGAACCGTTACAATCCCCGCTACATGGAGGACATGGAGCAAGTGTTTGAGGGCTGCCAGGAAGCGGAGCGCAAGCGGTTGTGCTTTTTTAAGGAGATGTTACTGAATCTGCACCAACATCTCAACCTCTCCACCAATGAAAGGTACCAGCCCTGCTGCAGGAGGGAATTCTGCCAGCCTGGGGTGTCCTGGGCTCTGGTGAGAGGTGCCAAGTCTGGTCTCTGGGAAGGGGAGCTGCCTGCTTGCGTTTGCCAGGTTGCGCTCCTTCCCCTTCCAAGTGTGTCTTGGAACTGGCATTTGGTTCCATTAGACTGACCAGTGCTGATCTCAGACAGTGCCAGGCTCCTCAGAGAGGATTCTTTCTGCTTCTGAACCCTTCCCCTTCCACTACGACTGTGGGTGTGCTTCTATGCTATGAAATGCCTCCATGTTACTATATGTAATCTCAGCCTGAGGGTTGCAGCTCTGTTGCCTTCTAGTACCTATAGTTGTTACACCCATTCTGCCCCGAGTAAAGAGACCTTTTGTGAGATAATGACAACCATAAGCCCATGAGTTGCCCTTCAGTAGGGAGTACACAGGGGAAATGAGTGCAGCCAAAAATCTTTTGTGCTTCTATACTTTTAAAGTGGAAGCAACAAATCTGAGCCACCTCCTTGTCTGTGTGCAAGAATATGCCAGGCTCTTTCAGTGCTCACTTCTTGTTAACAACTGCCACACCAAACAAGCCTGTCCTGCTTGCCAGGCCAACTCCCCTGTAAGGGTGGCTCAGAACAGGTGCTGCTCCAGCATCCTTAATTCTGTAGGATGCTCTGTAATTGAGCATGAGGTTACGCTCTTTCTTCCTATTTGGCTTTTGGGAAACAGGGATGTGGTTATTGGTGGTTCTGTCTGTTCCTGCTCATAGCTTTCATGCGTTGTATCGAGATCTTTACCAAGTCATCATGGCTGCAGACAACCAGGAGGACCTCAAGTGGTGGCGCAACACTCACGGACCAGGCATGGCGATGAACTGGCCTCAGTTTGAGGTGATGCAGGATTCTAGAGCGTAGTTTTACTACTTCCAAACATTCAGCTGCTTTACTGGGACTGGGGGGTTGCTGCTGTGCTGGAAAGAGCATGTCTTTGCTTGGCAGACTCAGGATGCTGGGCTCTTTTTTGTTGTGTTGCAAGCTCTCTGGTGCCCCAAGTGACACATGCAGCCCTGCCAAGGTGCAAATACTCCAGCCATCCAGCTGCAAGGTCAGGGAACAGGAATTGGTGTTTAGGGCTTTGGAACAAGATCCTGTTGTAATTTTCTCATGGGCCCTCTTGCTGCACACTGGGATTCAATGGGAGTGAGCCTGCAATGGCAGCAAGGCCATGTGTCTGACACAACTGAAGTATGACCTGGTGTTCTGTCCTTCTGTACTGGTCAGAAAAGATGTACAGAGCTTTTGTATTAGAGCGGCTTGATGGAATTACTGCTTTTCCGTGAGCAGGAATGGTCCCTCGAAAGCCAGCGGCCCATCACCAAGAAGGAGAAAAGTGGAAAGATGGCTGATGATGTCACCCTGACCAGCATTCTGCCAACACGGGATGGGGTTGTCTCACAGACCCCTCTGCAGATAAGGCAAAGGTAAGGGCTAAAATCCAGGATATGTCAGGTTAAGAAGAGTACCTGCCTAGGATCATGGATGGGTTGGATGGATAGGAGTGATCTCTTCTTCAGCTTCCTGTCTCTTGCCCATCCCACTTTAGGAAAGACAGGGTAGAAAAGTGGCTTTAGGGCAGCTGCCTTCTTTTTGTCTAGTGTTTTACTGCCTCCCAGTGCATACTTGTCCCCTGGCATGGTGCTGAGCACTACCTGACAAGTCTGGTATAGCTGCTTCCCTTGCCAGGAAGCAAGCTGGAGAATAGGGAGAGGCTGAAGAGACTCTGCATGTCCTACAGTTCCAGCAGCCATCCTGCTTTAAAACGTGAACTCTGGCCAAAGTGAACTGGCCAGGAAGGAGTGGGGATATAGAGATGTCTCAAGGCCACTGCTGTATTTCACAGTCTGTTGGATTCAGGGGCCCTATTTGCCAATCTGCAGGTTTTCCTATCAAGAGGAGCAGAACAGTCTCTTCTGTGACAGCCTGAGGGCACCCGCCCATGTGAAGTTAGTATGGACATAGCCTTTTCAGGGGTTTTTGGGTTCCAGGTGCCTGTCCTCTGCTGCTCTTCCCCTCTGCTCTTGTTCCTGACTTGGAAAACAGCATTTCAGACATTTCTTTGGGATGGGAGACATGTTTTTTCCTGTCTTATTCGTGGCTGGAATAACTCTGGACATAGCTGGGCTCTCCAATTAGGACTGGCCTTCCTTGTGTGAGAGGGTCTGCTAGAGGAGGATGAGGTTATAGTGTGCATGTGTGAAAATACTTTGGGAATGGGTTACCCTCCTGCCCCTCAGGGCTCTAATGCTGCCATGCTTTCAACCAGATCTAGGATTTCTTGGGATCTCTCCTCCCTGTTCACCCTCACTTGGCTGCTGGGGCTCTCTTGCACCTTGTTCTATAGCACAGCAGTCTTGGCAGGAGGAGTGAGGGTGGTGTGTGGTTCAGAAGGAGGTGGGTGAGAGCTGATTCTACTCACAACCATCTTGTCCCCTCTCTCCTTCCACATGCAAAGCGGAGGGAAGGAAGACATTTCAGAGTGGTCAGATGAGGACACTCCCAAGAAGTGCCTGGATGCCAACGGGCATGAGGAAGACATAAAGGTACCAGGTGTACGGGTACGAGCGCTCTATGATTACACAGGACAGGAGTCTGATGAGCTGAGCTTTAAAGCAGGTACAGAAGCACTAACCTCTTACTAACATTATACTGTCCTCACTTGGGCTGACTGAATGATCTGAAACACTCTCTAAGAACCAGATGTCCCCTTGAAAACTGATATTCTTTTCCTGGCCTGACCCATTGCCAGCTCTTTTGAGGTGGATAATACACTGGGAAATCCTGCAGTCTTAGTTCTTAAGACTGAGACAGTGAGGCCATCTCAAAAGAGACTGCCTAGGCCTTGGTCACAGTGTAGGGAGAGCAGACCCCAAATGGGTGAAATTGATCCTTTGTGCCTACTCTAAGGCATTTATTCTGCCTTGTATCTTGAGACTTTATTAAATGCTTCTCCCTTGTGCCACTGATACAAAAATTCTGTAGGTGCTGTGTATTGTCCTTTGAAGTAACCAGAAGATGGATGTTGTCTGAGAAGGCTCAGATAACTGACATGCACTACTGAAGGCAGAATTCAGTTGGCAAAAAAAACATTGCAAACCACTGCTTAAAACGGGTATCTTGAGAGTGGACGTCCTGGATCTCAGCAGAGGATTGAGTGGGAGAGAATGTTGGAGCAACAGACCCCTTCCATTCAATTTAGCTTGTATATGTCCTCTTTTCTAACTCCAAGAGGACATCTGGATCTTGAGAGTGTCTCTTGTCATCTTGCTTGGTTTGAGTCTTACATGGTATCTCTGTCCTATACCTCTCCAAAATACACCCATTTTGAAAAGGCACTGAAGGCCCTCAGTAGCAGGGGCTTGTGCCTGAGGCCAGTATCTATGCCGCAGTGTTACCATACTAGTAAACGTCCTAACATGAACTTGTTGCTTTAAAGTATCGTACAGTATGGGTGTTCTACAGCTTGACTTTCTCTCTTTCTACCCAGCAGATGTAATGAGGCATGACTGGATAGTCATCCCGTTTGAATCTGCTCTGAGCAGCATGCACCATAGGGCTTAAGCTTGACAGCCAACAACTTGTTTTCTGTGTCTCTGCCAGTGTGGGATGTGCCTACTTATGCAGTCAGATCTCCCTCTCTGGCAGAAGTATGACCTTCTACTGGTGGAGAAGGGGACCTTCCTGCTCCTTCCCAAAGTAGATGGGGAAAGGTTAAAAGCCTTTCCTGGTCCTAGTCTGGGAAACAAGTTGGTTCCATGCCTTGCTGGCCAAACCAGACACTTCATCATGGAATAGGCATTTTTGGTCCTAACAGCCAGAGCTTAGCAGCCTCTTACATTTCCTCCCCACCTGCTATAGAGAAGCCACTAAGAAATAAACCTCTGAGATCCCTGTGATCTCTCTGGCTTGTAAACACATCCCTCTGGAGGGAGGAAAGCAGAAATATAGGGCACAACAATATTTCTGATGTTGAACAACAGAAGTGAAGATCTGTTTCTTGTTCCTTGGCCTGGAGGGTGATACTAAGCATAGATCCTAAAGAAGTCAGTAACTCTGGCTTTGATTAAACTGTGCAGAATGATAGAGTGTGATAAGGAGAGAAAAATGTGGTGATTCAGACCAAAAGGTCTTGCTTTTTATCACCTCTTCTGAGGTGAGGAAAATGCCATGCTGTCTTTCTCAAAACTGCTTCCTAATGACTGTTTCTGCTTTTAGGTGAAGAATTAATGAAGATCAGTGAGGAAGATGAGCAGGGCTGGTGCAAAGGCCGACTTCTCACTGGCCAAGTTGGACTTTATCCTGCTAACTATGTTGAGAAAGTTGGGTCATGATTGCTACTGCCCTGCTTAGTGTCTCACAGCCATACCAGCATCTCCTGCAGAGGTCACTGGGTAACTGCTGGCCCCAGTCCACCTTTGCAGTATATCCAGCAACTTCTGGACTTTGAGGGCATGTATTCCATGTAACTAATGCTTTATTTTAAATGCCTAGGCCTGTAGGGATTTTCTAATAAATAAACAAGGATGAGTAAAGACTTCTTTGGCTGTAAGCACTATGGGAGTGCAGAAGGGAACAGATCCTCTTGCCTTGCTCTCAGTGAAAAAAGATAAGAAACACAGGCAACTCCTCAAAAGGGAGCAAGCAAACTTCCTTGGCTTCACTGCACATGTATCCATAGCCCTGCCCCCAAGCTTCCTGTTCAAGGAACTTTGGATGTGCAGTGTAGTAGGGAACTCGTGGTATTGCTTCCCCTTTTTGGCTCAGTCAAGCTGACTGGCACAAATCTATTTATTCTCCCACATCTTTCAGAAGGCTTCAGTATCCTTCACCTGCAGCTTTGGTTCCCCTGGTAAAGCAGCTCATATAACTGATACAGATTTAACAATCTCTGTGTCTCCTCCCAGAGTCCTCATATTTATTGGGATAGCCCCAGGAATGAATGATAGCATAGCTTGGGGCCAGGGAAAAGGCTTTTCTTGCATGATGTGGCTGTTCAGGCTAACAAGTTGTGAACAGAACTATCTGGCAGCAGGTCAGAGTTGCCTGAATGTTCCCTGGGCTAGAATGGACACACACTGACAGCTGGCATTAACAGAAAGGCAGCCACATTCCAGTGCTGTTCTGCTTAGGGTCCCTAAATGCATGAGTATGTGTTAGGGTTTCTAAAGCTTCTAGATAGTTTTGGCTGTACTCCATGAATACCTGGTGCACAGCAGAGCCTCTTTCCTTCTGCATATTCTTGACTGATACATGCTAGAAGTGCATTCCCTGCCTTGCCAAAACTGGGATGAAGGGTAGCAGAGTCTGGAAGCTTCCTGCTGGCTGGCACAATATTAGCTATAGAGGAGTAACTCTTCTAGTTCTGAATTGCTGCAGGAGTACTTAATGCCCAGTTGTTAAGTGCCATTCAGCAGGGAGCACCTATCTTGGATCTGGCCTCTCTTTCTGTCCTTGAAAGCCTCTGAAACTGCTGAGACAAAGTGAGGCTCTGATCCTAGTGCTCTGCATACTCAAACATGAGGACTGATGGGCATGTTCTGTATAGAATAAACCCAAGAGCTTGTGGGAACAAAAGAAGGCAAAACTAGGGTTTTTAGGAAAAACAAAGAAAAACAGTAGTATAAAAACTGTTTACTTACTACATTCACTTGAACCTGTTGATGCACTGTGAGTTTGTAGTAGCCTTTTGCAATGAACTTCTGGGTTAGCACATGTGAGGAACTTGGTTAAGTCAGACTTGCAAACCTCAGTCAAGCCTCCACCAGCCAGTCCACGATGAACTGCTTCAGAGCTGTTTGGAAAAGGGGTGATACAGATAAGGAAGGCTGAAGTCATAGGTGAGCATTTGGGATTAAATGACCGCAAAATGTTAACGGCAGCTGGTGAACCAAAATGGGTGTTTAACAAGCGTAGACTGAAAAGCAGGGTGGGGATGGACAGATTCCAATGCTGTTAACTTATGAGAAGGTAAAGTTATCACAAACATCTTGCTGCCTGCCAGACAGAGCAGAAATTAACCTTTTACAACACACTGGACGTCTTGAAATACAGCCTGCTGCAGACAAGGAGATCTGAAACCAATCCTGTTTAGTGTGTTTGTGAGACCACAGAAATGCATCAGCTGCTGAAAGGTCTTGCCCAAAGTATGGACTGTACTTCATGAATGGGGGCAGAAGGGTGCAAACCAAAAGAACAAGGCTGAAGCATTTTGTTTGGAGTCAACAATGTCATTTCTCAAGCAAAAAGAAAGTATTCCCAAAAGGCAATTAAAGATCTAAGCAACAGACATCAAAACCGCCTGGATTTAGCTACGAATTTACCTATGATTCTAGGTCCAGTGTTTTGAAGAAACCTCCAAGCTTACACTGTGTGATTAGAGGTGTTGGATTTATTTAAAGATCTGGTCTCTGCTTTCAGTACTGTGTGCCAGGTAAAGTATCATTAAGTGTTGTACAGTAACTGCAAGCGTTCCACTTGCTGACCCGTAACTGAATGATTTGTTGCTGCTTTGTCCTAACAGACACGAATGTGAAGAGAGCAGCACATGGCTGCATGCTTGAAAGAGAACAGAGCGAAAACAGGGATAAAAGTACCTGGGATGTGCTAAAACGACTACTGAAATTTACCTTTTAAACCACTGATGTTAGCCTTTCATATAAGGTCAGAACATCTAGAAGGCAGTTATGATGGATGACATGGAGGCTTGACTTCAGCTTCTCCTCAGAGTTGCACTCCCATTACAGAGATGGAGTCTGGTGCGGCCAGAACCTGCTGCGAGGACAGAAATGTCCAGCAGCCTGGTTGCAGTACAACCTGAAATTCCACGGGACAAAGTCTGCACAGACTTGTTTGTCCTGGGAAAACACAACCCCTGATTCTGATGGGTTGCTTGAAGGGCTCCAGAAACAGTGACATATTGCAGCTTCTGTGAACAGTCCCCTAAAGGAATGTTTGCACATCAGCAGTCCCTGCCCATACCTGAAGTACTGGCCAGGTGACAACACACTGAGAATGAAGAATTGCTTGGCTGGACTGTACACCATAAATCTTGATGTGGTCCTGGCTACCCAAAGGGACTAGTAAAAGAGAGCCTGTGTAGTAAAGAAACAGCTGCAGGAGGGGAAAGAAAACCAACTCAACACACACATCTAAGGATCTATTAAACTAATGGCTTTGCCTGGAGCCTTAATTTCTCCACAGCAGCAAATGAGGTTTTGTTAACCACATGGGCTCCATTTGGAACTTGTCATCCATGCCATGGCAAGAGTTCTGTGTGTAACTGCTTGCTGTGCCTGAATTCCAGAAGGCCAGCAAAGGCTGTTCTTCCCCCAGGATTTCTGTAGAACCATACACTGCATCCCTGTCCCCGAGGGGCAGCACACTGAACACGTTACCTAGTCATTTCTAATGAAACCACTGCTTGTGGAAAGCTTGTACAAATGGGGTTGGCACATAATGAATGTGGTTCTGACATCTTCCTGGAAAAGCATTTCTGAAGCATCACAAAACCTTTGGATTTCCTATAGCTCATGAATTTTCTAGGAAGAGGAAGTTAAAGATTCTCTATGATGGATCACACCCATTTCCCCAAAGCAGCAGCTGAATTTGCTCAACCCATTAGTGAGGTTTCTGCCCGGTAGGCAGAATCTGGGTTGCAGAGCCCACAGGACAGCTGTGCTTCTGTGATGGCAGCTGGGCTGTGGTTAGTGGCTAACACTTGGTGACACTCTCATAGCTCTGGATGGAGCTTGGGGCTGCTGGTGCTTCAGTTTACTTCCCATCCCGCTTCCCCATCCCCTGTGTCTGTTGGCACAAAGCACCAGGCAGGTGCTGTATGTGGCAGTCCTTCAGGGAGACCCCTCGGAGCTCTTGCCAACTGTCCTGTGCTCCCGCTGCTCCTCAGTACAGATCCAGCCCAAGGCTGCAGCCCTGTGGGGCTCAGGTTCTCCCTGTCTTCAGTGCAGGCTGTGAACTGGGGCTGCCTCAGTTGCATTTCTAGACCTGCTCACATCATGTTTGTAGGCTGCAACATTCCCTTCTGCTTGTGAAGTAAACTGGAGTTAAAATGGGCTTCAACAATCAGATCAGTAGGTGATGGTTTCTGTATAGAGACTGGCTGTAGACTGGTCATGGGGCTAAACCTGAGCCAAAGCCAGTGCCACAAACTCCATCTTGGGCCATGGAAATGTGGTTGGAAAATACGCACTGTTGGCTGCTGGGAAAGGTGCAAAACAAGCAAAATAAGGTTGCCTGATACAAGGCAAAGTGTCTGCAGAGGGACCTTGCACAAAAAGCCAAGGAGGAACAGAAGATGACTTGGCAACCCAGTGGTGCACCACTGCCCAGGTTAGGCTACAAGGAGCTGGAAAACTCAGGGTCTGTTTACCAAGCTACCTGTGTTCTCAGCAGAGCAAAGAGGATGAAAATGAGATGTTTCTGGAGAAGATAAATCCTTGCTGAAGGGGGGGGGGGGGGGGGACACAATCACAACAGCATAGGCTCTCTAACTAGAAGCAATAAGCTGGTTTTCCATTGGAACATTTTGAGTAAGTAGCATGGCTCCAGTGAACTTTTCCAAACCAAATTTTAGGCCAAATCACCTCAGCTGCTCTCAGTACATCCATTTTATTGACTGTGTCCTCCTGGTTTTTGTCATTCATTAACCTTGCTTGCAGAGGTTCCTGCTTTGTTAATCTCTCATTTTAAGACAATTCCAGATGCAGTCTGAGACTTCCTTTCTCCACAAGCAGTGTCATGGTGCTTAGCATTTCTTCCTCTTTAGTGTGGGGGCCCATAATCTCTTGTGCTTCCACTGGGTCCAGCTATCTACAGATCCTGTGGTCCCTTCTTCCTGTATTTCCTTTCTATCCTACCAGCTGGAAGTCTTTTTTCAGGTCCTGTACTCCCCCCCACTTTGACTTCAGTACCTCTTTCCTTCCGGAGTCTATTGTTCCTGCTTTCAGCAGGAGGCTGACACCAAAACAGTCACTGCCCCCAGCTGTGACCACATGAGGCCTTTCTCTCAGATTCTCCTGAGGGCTTGCCCACAGTTCCTAAGGAATGTTGCATCTACAATCCTATGGATGTTTGTCGGACCAGTGGCCCTGCATCCCTTCCACCCATTGTGGCCACCTGTGGAACTGAAGCACTGCTACCTACACCCTCTCCACCAAATCCCTCATAATAACCTGCTTGACAGCAGTGCTTACACTCTCAGAATTGTATGTTTTCAAAGGAGCACCACAGTAAACCAGCTTTCCCTGTCTTTTTATTAGTCCCGCCTGCCCTGCTTTCCAGGGCTATTGTCTTCTGCTTTAGACATGCTCTCTATGCTTGTAGGAGCTGCAGGCAAGTAGTCCCTGTACTAGAGGGTGATCTGCAGGAAAGAGATTATGTGCCCATTGGAACACCTGGAAGGGTCATGTCTAACAGGAGCACGGCCCTGCCAGCTCTGACATCAAGTCAGTTAGTGCCTGTGCTGTGGACTGCCCTGGAAGAAGGGTGAGGTAGCTCAGGGCCAGCTCACTGCCCAGTCTCTCCACCTTGCTTCCATATGGTATGATGAGCGTGACATGAAGCTATACATCACTTGAGTACATATAGCTGTTCCCAGCAGGGACACCTGTAACGTCTCCAAACTGGCCATTACAGCAAGGTCTAAAAGTTGTCCTCAGAGCCAGGAAACCCCAGGGCACATGTGTGAGCTCACCTCGTTTTGGGGTGTCCCCAGACCTCCCAAACACCTGCCAGGCCAGTCAGAAGTGATGGTACCAGACACTGAAAATAAACATTTGATGACAGCATTGGGAACAGAGTTACAAAATAAAAGCCTGAACACACTCGACAGCTCCTCAGGAGCGATGGGAGCAGCATGCTCCTGCCCTGGCCACACATCCCAGTCACCCTTTCCATCAAACCCCAGCAGTTTTGCCTGCCAGCCCAGGAACACTGGCTGGCACAACTGCAAGGGATACTCCTCTCTTTTCCCTCTCAGACCTTCCTAGCTATTCCCTTACTTGCTTCAGCAATTGCACGAGCAGGTGAAATCAGCTCAGCAACATAATGGCAATCAGCTTTTGAGCAGGGCTAGTGACACAACTCAGCCCATGGTTGCCTCTTGCCAGAGTGGGTGCAAGGGACAGCACATGAGTCAGGACAGACCTTTTGGCTGCAACACAACCTCAAAACGGATCAAACCAACCATGACAGTGCTCCTCAGTGTCTCTTGAGTTCATAGAATCATGGAATGGTTTGTGTTGGAAGGGACCTTAAAGCTCATCCAGTTCCAACCCCTGCCACGGGCAAGGACACCTTCCACTAGAGCAGGTTGCTCCAAGCCCCTGTGTCCAACCTGGCCTTGAACACTGCCAGGGAGGGGGCAGCCACAGCTTCTCTGGGCAACCTGTGCCAGTTTTTCACCACCCTAAGTAATGGAATATCATCACTGAAACCATGGGAAATTGGGAGCATCTTCTTACACACTCCAGCAAGCGAATACCTGCTGAGAATGTGTCCCTTGCTCTAGTGAGGGGGAGAATGCTTTCTATGTGATTATCCTTTCCTCCTCTCCTCCTGTGGCTATGCTTGCTTTTTGCACTACTGAGGAGGAAAGGGCAGCCAGGCTGCCCTGCAATACTGAGCAGAGCTCTCTCCCAGGGCTACTGACTATCCCCAGGGGAAATCATGTGGATTAGCTTCTGTACACTGCTTGGTAAGAAAGGGAAAAAAATGAAGCCAGGAATTACTTCTCTCCCTGAGACATCACTGTAGATTCCTGGTATCCCATCACACTGTAATCCATGGGAAACTACCTCCCAGGCTTTTTGGGTAGTTTACTAAATTTGCTGGCCCCCTTCCCAATCTTCTCATTCAGGAAAAGCATGAGAGGCCAACGGGGCTGAGTAAGCAGAGCAGGACTCAGCCACCTCCTGTCTCTCCTGCAGTCCTTTCACCTACATTCTTTGCTGGGTAGTGAGAAGAGAGCAGAGTCCCTCTTCCCCCAGCCACCTGCTTCTGGACACTCTCCCAGAGAAGCACATTCTCTTCCCTTTGGCTCAGACCTGCAAGTGCAGGGCAGATTCTATCCCCATTACTTCACTCCCCAGCCTCACCACCTCTCTTTCACAGCAGCCTCATGTCCTCAGACAAGACTTACGTATTGAAGTTGTGTCCCCATTGGTATGGCAGACTCAAAGAACAAGCCTGGTCACCATCCTTTGCTTTCCTGGATGATGCTTGGGACTCTGTTACTGACAGAGGTGGGAAGTAGCAAGGTGATATCTGATCAGGAGGCTAAATTGGGATCAGGGGCTGGTTTCACAGCAGTTGGGAGGAAAGAGACAGATGTAGATGGACAGGGAAGCTGAGGGCCAAAGAGCAGGCTGCCAGCTTGGAGCCCAGAAACCCAGCACCAAAGCACATGAGGTGCAAAAGAAACAGATGCAGGAAATAGCAAGAGCAGTGTGGTGGCAGCATGCGCTCGAAAGGAACAGCCAGCAGCAGGAGGCCTTTCCTGTCCTGACAAAGGCAACAAAAAGAAGCTGACTACTTCTCTGCCCAGCAGCATGCTCTTCCTGCTGCTTTTATGTGGAACTGATGGACAGGATCAGCAGCTTTGCCAGGATTTGGAGCAACCAGCATGGACTGGAAGGCCTGCAAGGGACCCAACTGAGGTAGAGAAGCTTGAGTAACTGCTGTAGCAAGCTTTCCTAAGACACAGTAATCAAACACTGTGCACCCTCCATGGAGGAGAGGAGCCTGCACTGTATCTCCCCATGTCTCCTAGCACAGACAGGCAGAGACAAAGCCTGGCACTGACCTACTGGCCCCTGAGGCTGCCTTGGCTCCTCCTGGGCACATGCTGCTTCTCTCTCACAAGCCCCATCTGGCTTAGCACCAGCATGAACAGACTCTGTCCCTCCTAATCCTTGCACCAGCTCTCCATCACATAGCCAAGCACAGACCTAGTGAGAACAAAGCCAGGAGAGGAGGGTAACAACACTGCACAACACATGGTCACAAGGCAGGATTGTGGCTGCTTGAGCCTACATGAACAGCACCAATGCCAATGTACGCTCATTGCCTGAACGTGCTCCTCCAGACAAGATATACTTTACACAGCCTCCACCCTGGCACCATTCATTCCTTCTCCTGTCTTTCTGTCTAGCTTCCCCTCTCAGGCCCCTCAGTGCACTAACAAGGCTTAATTGTCCTGAGCACCTCACCTGGAGCCTCCAGCCCTGCCCATGGGTGTGTTTTCATCTGAGCTCAGCCCAGAGGTACCACTCCTGTTGGAGAAGCAGAGGTCTCTGGCTGTGCTTTGCCATCCTGACCTCTCGCTTGCTTTGCCACTGCAGCCATGCCTGGTAATCACTGGGCCTGATCCTGACCTGTGCATTGACTGCCTAACTTGACTGAAGACTTATGAGCTTGCCTGGCTATATCTCAGTTCTTCTTGCTCAGGTGCTGTGGGGATGGGCAATGGCTGATGAGGGCCAAGGCCTGCTGCTGCCCTTGGGAATGCCACCCTCAGAGCTCTCCTTCTAGGGTGCAGCCAGCCACTGCTGCACCCTGACACTGGCTCTCCTGGTATGACTGCCTGGACAGCTGCACCATGAATGGCATCAGGGAACTCAACTGGTTTAAAAATAGAGTGAGGAAAAAGCTATCAGTTACTTGTACCTGAACTGACTCTCCCAGTACTGTTTGTGTGATCCTAGAAATGGGTATATAGGCACAATTAAATAGCAGTGTAAGAGCAACGGGCACCAGAGGCTACTTAAGACAAGACTGGTGCCAAGGGTGAGCCTGGCAGGCAAGATCAGGCTTCATTACCCAGTTCAAACACTCATCCATGTAGCTCGTATCAGCTGCGTCAGCCAGAAGCCTCTCATCTTACTGTAAGGCAACGTGCCTCCCGTATCAGATCTCACTGATCACGTAGTCAGAGCTTTGCTCATGTGAACACAAGGCTTCATATCCCTGTTAAACCTGCAGGGTTTTACTACTGGGTTATTTTGCCCAGCAACTCTGATGTTCCTCATTTCATCTGCATGTCCCAAGACTCCATGAGTCCTGCTAAGATCATGGGCCTTAAGTTCCCACTGAACTCTACAGTCTGCTTTACAGACCTGTGAAAATTGTGGAAATGAGTGAAAGGAAAGCCTTTAAATTTAAACTGAAAGTTGTCTTGTCCAGGTATTAGTGCATTTAACTGTTCCTTTTAGTGACAAGCTGGTGCTACAGAGCAATCTCCTTTTGGAGGTAAGGAAATCCCCATCTATTCCACCTCAGTAACACCATGCTGCCATTGGCTGTTGTTGGAATCCTAGAATCATGGAATAGTTTGGGTTGGAAAGGACCTTAAGGTCATCCAGTTCCAACCCCCTGCCATGGGCAGGGACACCTCACACTAAACCATGTCACCCAAGGCTTCGTCCAACCTGGCCTTCAACACTGCCAGGGATGGAGCATTCACAGCTTCCCTGGGCAACCCATTCCAGTGGCTCACCAACCTCACAGTAGAGAACTTCCTCCTTATATCCAATCTAAACTTCTCCTGTTTAAATTTGAACCCGTTACCCCTTGTCCTGTCACTACAGTCCCTAATGAAGAGTCCCTCTCCAGCATCCCTATAGGCCCCCTTCAGATACTGGAAGGCTGCTATGAGGTCTCCACGCAGCCTTCTCTTCTCCAGGCTGAACAGCCCCAACTTCCTCAGCCTGTCTTCATACAGGAGGTGCTCCAGTCCCCTGATCATCCTTGTGGCCTCCTCTGGACTTGTTCCAACAGTTCCATGTCCTTTTTATGTTGAGGACACCAGAACTGCACACAATGCTCCAAGTGAGGTCTCACAAGAGCAGAGTAAAGGGGCAGGATCACCTCCTTCGACCTGCTGGTCACGCTGCTTTTGATGCAGCCCAGGATACGGTTGGCTTTCTGGGCTGTGAGCGCACACTGCTGGCTCATGTTAAGTTTCTCATCAACCACTCTCGTAGCCCTTCTGAATCTCCCATTGATGGTCTGTATGCCAGTGACTTTTACTTCAAAACACGAGCATGTATCTTCCTAATTTTCTTGCATTGTAACTGTATACCTTTCTAGTCCATTCCCTCCTGCTTCCAGGCAGGTAACACATCACTTTAAGGCCCTGACACCATATTTAGTGTTAAGTAACAACTTCCCTACCTTAACTACTGCCTCCTGCTGCCTTGATTACTGCATAGGATTAGGCAGTGGGGCTTGAGAAGTCTCCAGCTGACTAAATCGCTTCCAAGTCCTTGTGCTGCTGTACCAGGCCTGAGGTCCGGCTGCTGGAGGTGCTATCTGTAAGCACACACCTGAGCTTCTCCCTTTGCCCAAGGCAGGAATTGCCTGCTCTAAACAGCTTCTCCCCGCCGGGCCACTGCCTCCTCCCGCGCCAGGAGGGCCTGAGGGAACACCGCGAGCAGCCAGGGCTGACGGCGCCCCTTCACGCTTAGACGCAGTTCGCAGAGGACAACGCCGAAAAGCGGCGGGGCCGGAGCAGCGGAGGGCACTAGGGCAGGGCACTGACCCGAAAGAGCGGGGACTGCCGGCTGAGGCGGTTAATGGCGGACAGCGCCGTGCCCCGCTGCCATGGCGATGGAGCGCTGTGCGCTCAGGCGGCACCCGTAGTGCGGCCCGGCCCCTCCGCCATTGGGCCCGGCCGGCACCCGTCGCCGCGGTGGCGTCTGGGAAGGAGAGATCATGGCGGCGGAGCCGAGCAAGACGGAGATCCAGACTCTCTTCAGGCGGCTCCGGGCAGCGCCGGCTAACAAGGTATCGGGCCGACGCCGCGCGGCTGCCGGCCTTCCGAGCCGGATTGCTGCCCTGCGGCAGCGGCCTGAGCTCGGAGCGGGCCCCGCTGGGCTCCGGGCAGCTCTGCGCTGGCGGGGCAGCCGGGTCGGGGGCTCCTGGAGCCATGGGGAGAGCCCGGGGAGAGCGGTCGGGGCGCGGCGGGACGGGGCCGCCGCGCTGTGGGAGCGGATGGAGGAGCGGCACCGCCGCCTCAGCCCCCGGCGTCCCTTTGCCTCCGCTCTAGTCGTGCTTCGACTGCGGCGCCAAGAACCCGAGCTGGGCCAGCATCACCTACGGGGTCTTTCTGTGCATCGACTGCTCCGGCGTCCACCGGTCCTTGGGCGTGCACCTCAGCTTCATCAGGTGCGTGCGGCCCGGCGGCGGCCAGAGCCGGCCCGGGGTTACCCGGTGTGGGAACGCGGGGGATCTCGGTTAGAGAGCAGCGTTACCGCGGAGGGATCGCCTCGGGTTTAGGGTTGTGGGTGAGCGGCTTCTTCGGTGGAGGTTTTAAGTCAGCCCTTCCAAGATGGAGTTGCCAAAGCACTTCAGCTACACGTTACTTTTGGTAACCTTGCAGAAACGCTGTTTGGCCTCTGAATTGTAGAAGCTGAGAGGAGTGTGGTGTGTGAATCTTGCCAGTAAAGCAGCGAGATGAAAGCTTCTTGTGTTGCTGAGCAGGGCAAAAAGAGGAATATTGTTTCATCTTTTCTGTATCAACCCAGTGGGGAAGATGGTGTTGGATTTTCAGCACGTCGTTCTTATGTTAGTTACTTATAAAACTTAGTATTTTAAGTAATAGAGCTGTGATCTTTACTTAGTCAGAGCTAAGTTGAGTAACTGGTATGACACATGCTCTGCCACCTAGCTTTACGTGGTTGTTTTCTCAGTTGCTTTGTCATGTGTTCTTGCCTAATCTGTGGGACAGGCTGAATATGAGCCTCTCATGTTGTGGTGAGATCACATGTAGAACGAAAGCTGTTGGCTCTGCTTTCTTAGCTCAAGTTCTGCCCCCTCGACAAGCAATACAAGTGAGAAGTCTAAATTTGGAGGCTGTTACTTGGTGTGAAACTGAAACTGAGGTTTTTTTTCTCATTTTAAGAGTTCAAATTAATTTCTATGGGGAGCAAAGAAGTTACCAAGGTGTTCTTTTCCCTTTTGCCCCTGCATTCTGGGGTAGTAGTGGGATATCTGACTGTTCTAGCTCAGAGCTTGCTTTTGCATTTGGTATGTTAATAGAAATAATTGGCTCTCACACAGGTCCACAGAGTTGGATTCCAACTGGAGCTGGTTCCAGCTGAGGTGTATGCAAGTGGGCAGCAATGCCAACGCGGTGAGGAGCCTCTGTAGGCATTTTGCTTGCTTTCCCTCTTGCTAATCCACATCCTCTGTTTTTTGTCCCTTTCCTCTGTGTGGCTTTCTTGGTACCAACCTCATCTGTTTGGTTGTTTTTCTTCTGGCTACCAGCCTCATCTGAAATGTGTGCTGAAGGGAGGTGTTTGTCAAGTGCACTTTGGAAGTCAGGCTGTGTGATCTTGGAATGCACTGTTTTCTGATGTGCAGATTTGTCATTTCCTTAACTCTCATTTAAGTGAGAGGCATAGCTCTCTTAAATGAAAGGTGTTGGTAACACTGATCACTTTGAAAGCTCATGCTCAGCATTATGACTCACAAGTATCCTCCTGTGGAGGACAGGGATTGCTTTTCCCATGGGGCCTGGAGTGAGACTTCTTGGAGGGAGCTGGTCAGTGAGTGGCTGGTTCATGCTGTGTGCTCAGTGTATCTGTTCCTGTCTCTGGGAAGCTGCTTTTCTCTGTTGTTTGTCTACTACCACTTGCTTGAGTAAGATGTAGCAGTCAGGAGACTGAGTGATCTTCTCTTTGCAGACATCTTTCTTCCGCCAGCATGGCTGTACGACCACAGACGCCAATGCAAAGTACAACAGTCGAGCTGCTCAGATGTACAGGGAGAAGATCCGGCAGCTGGCAAGTGCTGCCATGGCCAAGTATGGCACGGATGTAAGTCTGAGCAGCTGTCTCCTGTTAGATGTGTAGTGATGGGTGTTGACTCTTGTGGGATATGTTTGTTTTATTTTTTCCCCCTCTCCTCTTTTCAGCTACTTATAGATGGACTGAGTGGAGCCCCTGGGCACTCCCCTGACAAGAGTGATGCTGATTTCTTCATGGAGCACACACAGGTGAGAAGAACTGTCTAAACCAGAGAGTCAGGTAGTTGGCTGTTCAGCCAGGAGCAGTCTACTACTTCATGTAGAGGGACTCTAAATTGTATATTCCTTCAGTAGTAACATGGAAGAACTAGGACTCAGTCATCAGTGTGGGACATAGTCACAGATTTAAACAGTCCCTCATATGGCCTGTTAATACCCATGTCCTTTGGGTATAGGCATATTTTGGAGTTTGGAACACATTTCCTTTGGCTAAAAACTGAATACAGGTCACTAAACCTGAAGTAAGTTCAGGATTGTTTGGTTCATTCTGCAAATGAGTGGAATGAACATCTCTTTGCAGTCTTCCAGTACCTGGGATGTAGCAGATGTCAGCCAGAATCCTGCACAGTCTTCACCGGAGGTGGAAAAAGCAGCAAAATCATCAGAAAGCAGTGAAGTGTCAAGTGAGTTCCTGCTGAATAATTGTTTCCAGACCCTGACTTCATTTCCAGAGTACATTTCTGTGCCACAGTTGGAAGGGCTGAGCTTTTCCTTTGGCGCAGGCTTGAAGGAGCGGGAGCTTTGTGCACTCTTATGATGTTAGTGGAGACTTGAAAACCCACTGCTTTGCTTGGGTTCAGTCCTCAGCTTTTTTTGAAATGCAGAGAAGGCTGTTTTGGGAATTAGTTCTGTTTCCCTGCTCCCAGACATGATTATTTGTCCAAGCACTCTTTTCTGTCCCTTAAATTTGGTGCATCTGGAAATGATGCATGAATATAGAGCAGAAAACTGTTTCTAGGATGAATGATGACAAGACCAACTATGTGGGGGCATGGCTGTGATTTGAAACAGCTTTGTGTGTTCCCTGCAAAGTGTTTGCTTGTTTTTCATGTGTTAAGAACACTACAGAATGAATAACTTGCTCCATGGAGATTAAGTTGCTGTGCTTGGGAAATTGCACATATCACACTGTAACTTGGCTTGTTTGGGGTGGTGGCAAGGTCAGAGGAAGTAAAACTTTCTTTGATGTAAGTGGAAGTATGACCACATGTAAAAGAATGGGGTTGAGAATCCATCTGCTGAATGTTCTCTCTGGTTTTGTACCCACAGATTCCAGCCAAGGCCCATCTACTGACTTGTTGAGCACATCTCCTAAAGCTCCTCTAGGTAAGTGAGACTTTTCATTATCTCTCAGGTCAGTCTTGCTCTTATTCCTGCTGTCCAGTAGTATGCTCAGTAGAGCTGGAACTGATGAGCCAATTTTCGGAACATCTAAAGGAGCTTATCTTCCTGTGGAGCCAGTACTGAGGATCTCCCTGAACCCCCAAACCAAGCCATATTTTACTGGAGGTTTCCACCTCAATTGGATGGTAGAATTCAAAGCTGTCACCTTCCCAAAAGCTTGGTTTCAGTTTTTGAGCTTTGGACAAAGCCTGGCATTTGCATATCTATTTGCATATCATAAAACTTGGCTGGTCAAGGCCACATGGCTATGGGGTTTGGTTTGTGTGGGGTGTTCCCCCACCCGAACCTTTGGAGGCAAATGAGTTTTTGGCTACCAGAGTAATAGGACTTTATATCTGATTCTCCACTGCCATTACTGTCCTGGCTACACACACAGCATCTAGCTAGACCTTCTTTCCTTAGTGAGAGTGTGCTCCTAGCCCACAGTGGCTTCATCCTGGGTGGAAAGCCTGTGTCCTCAAGTGTCTATTTATTCCCCATGTTTTGTGTCTCTTCCTCAGACATGTCCATGTGTCTATCAACACAAGAGCCTGCTCCTGCCAGAGGTAACTGGCTTACAGCTGGCCTGTGCTGGCTGCTTGTGACAACTCTGCTGCCCCTTCTGTGATTCTGCCTTCAACTCTTAACTTTAGCTTCCTGTGCTTGGAGGGAGGGAATGAGCCAAAGCTTACGTGTACCATGTTGGGATCTAAGCCATTCCATATCTGGAAAGGGATCTTGCTGATGTTTCTGTCATATGCTTCCTGGCAGTAATATAAAAGCCCTGAACAACCCCAAGTTGAATGTTAGGGATAGCGAGCTGAAAAGAGTCTTGGGTAGTGTGGATGTTCTGCTTTCTCCTATTGCAAAAACCTGTGGTGAGACTAGAAAACATATAGGAAAGGCTGTCAAGAATGATCTAAAGTATGAGTTGACAAAAGTCATGTGGGTGTAGAAAGTAAGATGACACTTCTATGGAAGAAAAGCCCAACAAGGGTGATAAGATTTTGGAGCTACAGGTTGGAAGCTGGGAAAATGTCCTGGGCAGTCGCTCTGTGTTTGCTTTGTTCTGACAGTTTTCCCAGGCATCTGCTGCTTGGCTCGACCTTGGCTGGTTTTACAAGAGTGGCATGCTCCATGCCCTTGGAGTGACAGGTTCCTGGTGCCAGGTGTTGGGGAACCTGTTGCTTTTACAGCTTGCTGCACTTCAGGTCCATTTTGTCATTTGTCTGTCCATGTAGACATGACCCTGGAGTTCTTGCTTCTTTGTCCCCAAGGCATTGGTGAGGCACTGGCCTTCATATGGCCTGAAGCTGCAATGGACATGCTTCTGTAGGCCACCAGCCTGCAACTGTGGAGCTTCTAAGTGCATCTTTCTTGGCTGGGTGAAGTCACCCAGGCTTCTGATGTGAAGCTGCATGGTGTGCCCTGGGCTCTCTAGCAGCTGGATTGTGGTGGATGTTTGTGTGGATTGCTGACTAATTTTGGCTTCTTAAATTAATTCACTTCTGCTCCTTTGCTACTTCCCTCCTCTCACAGAACTTAAATCCTCCCTCATTGGAAAGAAGAAGCCAGGAGCTGCCAAGAAAGGGGTATGTCTGAGCTCTTGTTTTAGGGAGAAGGACATAGAGCATGTCCTTTCCCTGGCCCTTGCTTTCTGCCCTTAACAAAGCTGTTTACTGAGAGATCCATTTGGGAAAGGGAGAGACTTTTGATTATATCACTGCTTATTTTGAAAGATAGCTTTTATATTAATGGACAAAAGCAATTAGGTTTAGATCATGATTCATTATGGTCTGAAGTGTATGTAGCTGATCTCTTAGCACTGGCTAATGGTGCATTAACTTGTGTTTTTACATACTCTTGTTGCAAGCTGTATCTGGGTCTGTAGGTTGTTTCTGCACAGGGAGACCGAAGGCCCGATGAATACAGCAAAGAGTAGGATTCTGGTTTTCTGAACAATTTAGGGTGAGGAAATCACAATCTTTTGTTTTTGTTTTTCAAGCTGGGGGCAAAAAAAGGCCTTGGAGCCCAGAAAGTGAGCAGCCAGAGCTTCAGCGAGATCGAGCGGCAAGCGCAGGTGGCAGAGCAGCTGAGGGAGCAGCAGGCAGTGGAGTCCAGGAAGCAAGCTGAGGAGTCCATGTAAGTGCCCTGTTTGGGCTGAATACCTTGCACACATAAGGCAGAATATGAGGTTGATGCTGTTCACCCTAGGACCATCTAGTGTGAGTACAGAACATGCTGCATGGTAGGATGAGTGGTAGCTGTAAGCCAATATGGTCCTTATGGCAGGGCTCAAGTTACATTGCCATGTTTTATTCAAATTAGCATCCCTAGAGGAGTTCAAGGAGCAGATATGGAAGATTTGTGTTTGTTGACCTTTAGATATGACTGAAAAAGGCAAAGCTGAACTGGACGGGGCATTCTGTCAGGAGTGTTGGGGGGAGTCAGTGCTTACACTAAGCCTAGTAAGACTTGAATCCCAGCAGAGGTGGGATGAGAAGACAAGAAGTAGCTTCTCTGTAAGGATTTATGGCAATGCTGTTATGGGAGTGGGTGTTTTGATGGGTTGTCAAGGTTACCTTCCCCCTTGAACAACATGGGCTGAGGGGGAGGGTGATGAGCTGATCCCCACCTTAGCTCTTTCCTTTAGAGTCACCTCGATGCGACTGGCTTATCAGGAACTGCAGCTCGATCGGAAGAAGGAAGAGAAGAAACTTCAGAACCTTGAAGGGAAGAAGCGTGAACAAGCAGAGAGGCTGGGCATGGGCTTGCCGTCAAGGAGGTGTGTAACTGTGCGTGGCATAGAACAGACAGGTGCCTTGGAAGCATCCTGTTCTGGAAGAGTTTCCTGAAGGCAATAGCTTGCTGCTCTTACCAGATAAGGAGCTGGTTTAAAGTCCTCATATGCTGGACTATGTCTCAAAATGCTTCAGGCCCCAGAAGGAACGGGCACTCTGAGGTTCTAGTTCTTGTTTGAGCTTTTCCAAAGATGCCTGTGGTCTGTCCTTGTCTAGCTCTAGAGCCCTGTCCCCCTGCAGAATACTTCCCCCAAGAAGGTATCTCAAGACTTCTGAGGGAGTGGGATTAAGCTAGATAAGTGGTGAAGGGGGCTGCCATCCCATAGCTCTCCCTTGAGACTTGGGGCACCTGCCCTCCTGTGAAAGCCAGATTGAGTTTTAGGGTTGTAGGGTGACTGTAGGGGCTGGATGCTGTTGGAGCCACGGCCCTGACTGCCTGTCTGTTGTGCTAGTTCTGTGTCACACTCGGTGATGTCTGAGATGCAAGTAATTGAGCAGGAGACACCGCTGGTTGCAAAATCTTCCCGCTCCCAATTGGACTTGTTTGAAGATGCTGGAAGCTTCACATCTGGACCCCCCAAGTAAGACTTGACTTCAGTGTAGTATTTGGTTTATTCCTGAATTTAATGTCTGGCCTAAATTACCTTTTTTTTGGTACCTAGATACAAGTATAGTCCCTTCTCATTCGAAGATGCATTTGGCTCACGATGGGAAACAGACTCTTCATGGGGTATGGACAAAGAGGAGGAACCCGAGGTGACCATTTCTAGTATTCGGCCTATTTCAGAGAGGTAAAATGCCTGCCCCTGCTACTGTACCTTGCTTGTGCATGGGACAAAGGGATGGGACTAGGACCTGTGGGGAGAGATGCTGCTGTGTGATGACAGGAGGCTTGTGCTCCGAAAGACAAGTTGCATGGACAAGCCCAAGAGAAAGGGCTTGAGTGAAAGGGGCACTTACTTGCTTGTCATGAGACAGCCTTTATGGTCATCAAGTGCTGGCTGTCCTGAGGTGAGGTGTGGAGAACCCTGATGGTAGCCACACCTGAGGATTTGTTGCTTTCTTTTGGTCAGCTGGGGTCTGAGAGAGAAGTCTGTTTCTTTACTGTGTTGGTGAGCTGAAGCTGGATGTCTCCTCTCTTGTTTGCCCAGACCCACCAGTAGGCGGGAGTCAGAGAACAGGACATTCGTTGTGGAATCCAATGAAGCTCGGCAGAAGTTTGCAGGGGCTAAAGCCATCTCTTCAGATATGTTCTTTGGGCGGGAGGCAGATGCTGAGGTAGATGCATTCTGCAGTGCTTAAGCTGGCACGGCTCTGGCTTCATCTCCTCCTGTTTGCTCAGGTCTTACTTCATTCCCTTCCTTTATAACCATTTGGTTTTGTTTTCTGCTGCAGTATGAAGCTAGATCCCGACTGCAGCAGCTCTCAGGCAGCAGCGCCATCAGCTCTGCAGACCTCTTTGGAGAGGCTGAGAATGTGCACTCAGGTTTGTTATCACTCAGTGGGCTGAGGAAGGGAGCGGGTTTGGAGGACCTAGACTGAAAGGGGTCAGGGTGCTCTTTGGAGCTAGGGTGCTCTGGGCTAACTGCTGCTGGTTCTCGTAGGTGGTGTGTCCATTGGAAATGTCCTGCCTGCAGCTGACATTGCACAGTTCAAGCAAGGAGTGAAATCTGTTGCTGGCAAGATGGCTGTCCTAGCCAATGGGGTGATGAACTCTCTCCAGGTGAGCTTACACCGTGGCACCTTCAGACAGGCTGTAGTCATGCTCAGAGGCTCTCACAATATCTCACAGTATGGCTTCTGGAATTACCTTCTCAAATCATGTGCAAAGCCCCATATAGAGGCCTCTCTTTTATAGCTGATCACTACACTACAACAGCTGAGCAATTCCACTTGGCCAGCCGTAAGACTCCTGCTGGACAGGACACCTTGTTGTGTCAGATATGCTTTTTCCCCCACAAATCCCAGGCTGAACTTAAGAAGTTGGGTGTTGGAGCTACATGATCATAAGGTTTTTTCCAACCCTAAATATCCTATGATTCTATGATTTTACTTCCTGCCTTTGCATGGCATCCTGTCTAGACCTTGTGATAACTTGTCTCTGGACTCTGCATGAAGTTTGTAGCATGGTGTCTTGGTGTGTTTCCTCCCCAGGATCATTATGGCTCATATTGATGACCCAGGGACTGCAACTCAAAGAGAAGCCAGGAAGAGGCACTGATGCCACCTTTGCCTGGAGTAAACGCTGCAGGATTGTCTTAGTTTGTCTGGGTTGGGTGGGGAGGGGGCCAGGACATGGCTGTGCCCAGGGTGCTTTCCAAATATCTCTGGATTCCACTCTATTAAAATTCAGTGTGCCCTCACACCCACTGCTACCTACTAGCCAGTGGAGACAGGCCTTCTTACAGGGTTAAACCTTGCTGCTGTACAAGACAGGACAGGAGCTCCGGGGTTGCCCCCATCAGTGCTCCTGTCTGTCTTGGCCTATACCTTAGCTCACTCAGTGGCAGAGAGAAGGGGAATGCTGTTTCTCTAAACATCGTGTTACCTGGGTGCTGTGGACATGACTGTTTTTGTTCTGCTCAGTGCTCCCATTCCATGGTGCTGTGGAGTCCTCTCTATTTGCAGGGTCTCACTTTGACCATGGGATAATCCTTTCTACTGTCTTCTAAACCAGCATATACTGATGCATGAGAAAAAAAAATCAAAGCAAAGATTATTTTTTTAGCTTCTAATTACATCATCAGTGAAAAAGGCCCAGGTAAAGAAGTTCTGTAACGATATTTGCTGGAGCCCTGGTTATTTTGTTGCTCAGTTTGAGCCGAGGTCAAAGTCCCGAGCCCTGATTTCACCATGAGGTGAACTGCAGGGCAGCAGTGAGGGAGGGCTCCTTTTAGTCCTGCTTTTACTAAGAGTGTGTTGTTCCTCTTCCTTGGATTGTGGGGTTGAGGAGGGGCTGCTGTACCGCCAAGCCAGCACGGGGAGGGACGTGAAGGGTTTCTTGCCGTTCGAGCAGGTGTTTGGCTGGAGCAGGGACGGGACCGACCCTTCCACTGTCTTCCCCATTGCCCTGTTAAGGTCACAGCCGTGGAGTGGTACTGTGAGAGGGGTGCGTGTGTGGCGCATGTGCGGTGCGCCGCCTCTTGTGGCCGAATTGGGGGGTACCGGTACCACTGCCCTGGGCCCCAGGTCTGCAGCACCCCGCAGGGGGTCTGGGCCGCTGTAGGACCCCGGAGGGGTCAGCGGCCTCACACTGTGCTTTATTGCCTGGCCAGCACAGCCACGGAGGGTGCAAGAGGAAGCGCAGTCATTGAGCAGGGTAATAAATAACTTACAATAAATAAATCGCCCGTCCCGCGCCCTCCATAGCACGGCTGTGGTACAGATCCGCAGTAGCCTTAAAATAGCTGCAGTGTGTGTTGAATCCACCCAGCTGATGGCTGCCAGCTTTGGGGTACGGCTCCTGGTGGCCTATGCTGCAGTGTTGCAAGAACAGGAGGTGCGAGGAGGCTCCCACAGAACCAAGAGGAACCCAAGACCCCCAGGGAAGAGTGAGTCTCTGCAGGGTGAGACGCAGCAGCCATGCCAGAGCAAGTGTTAGGGCTGTGGAGGCCAATCTGCTGCACTGGTTGCCATTAACATCCTGAGACTGCTTCTCTCTGTAGTTGTAAAGGGTTACATGCCACTATGTATAATCCTACAGTGCCAATATTGACAAAAAATAACTTGGGGCTCATTTGAGAACTGTTTCCAGCTCCCCTCATGCTTCTGCCCACCCAGCACCAGCAGATGCTCTGTGTATTTGCACACCACACAACCTGGGGGCAAGGAATTGACTTTTCTGAGCCTCTTGTCTCCTCCACCCCCTATGAAGCTTGCTTTTCCCAATGACCTAAATATGTTATTCGAGGCTTCACAGAAGGGAACTCAGTGCAGCAGAGGACACAGACAGCACCATGCAGTACTTATTGCAGCCTAGCTTACTTGCTGTATTTGCTTTGGCAAGTCTTGGATGCATGGAGAAGGAAGCAGAGAGAGGTGGCATGGCAATACCTAAGGACTTTTCTAGGAGTTTCTCTACCTTTGATCACATGCAGGTGCAGCTTTACTGTGAATAATTATAACGGAGCAGGACTGCAGAGCTGCCACTGGTGATTTAACCCCTCTATTGTCTAGGCCAAGCCTGAGCACAGCTACACTACACTACACAACACAACACTGGCAAGCAGCCTGCACCGGCACTCCCACTGCTCCAGCAACTGCTGAACCTTGGGGAGAGCCCTGGTGCTTGCAAGCAGAGGCAGAGCTATCGGGTGCTGGTTTGTCTTGCCTGCCAGCAGAGGGGAGCAGAACCCTGCAGCTGGAAACAGCTACTGCATGAGTGGAGCTAGGAAAAAGGCGGAGTTCCTCCGGGGATGAGACGGGTGGACCTGGTAAAGGGGACTGGCATAGCCACACACACACACTGGTGGTGTGGACAGAACCCACGGTCAGAGCAGATGCTCTGGGAGGAGCTGCTGCTGCTCCAGTGGGTTCTGGAGAAGCCAAGGTGGGAATGGTGCCCACCCTCACAACCTTCAGTTCTCAGAGGAGTCTGTCTCTTCGTTGGAGCCTTCACTCTCAGCATCCATTTTTCGCCGATGGTGGAGAGGTTTCCAGGGACAGTTCAGCCGGGGTGAATTACGCACAGGCAAACTGGCCGAGTCCCCGCTGGAGCTGGGGGCACCAGAGACGGAGAGCCCTGAAACCTGAGCTACCCTGAAAGAGAAAAGACAAATGCTGGGCAGCATGACTTGTCATCCCCAACCCTCACCGCAGCAGGACTCATTCACAGCTCACACAGGGATGGAAAGATGCTCATGGCACTGAGGGGAAACACTTTGCACCAGTACCTACAAGATTTGCCATAGGATTCTTTTTTCCTGATTAAACAGATCTTTCTTCTGGGCTGAGCCTGTGTCCTTCAACACTCCTGGTTTTCACCATCCAAACAAAACTTCCCTTTTCATTAGAAGAGCCTGCTGCTTCCTCTAGATCACTCTTTGAGGCACACTTTCCCCCTCTGTTTCTGAAACCTTTGTTAGCTGCACCAAAACACCCTAAAGAAAGAGTCCCTCTCTACTCAGGCCGTTGTGTTAGTTCCTCAATTGTTTTATAGTAGAGAAAGTGAACAGGGACAGTACCTTACTAAAGTCTCCCTTAGCATGCTAACTAACTAATCTGTTGCTTTACCTCCTACTTTAGGCAACTTCACTTACAATTTGTCAAGTTCATGATCCATGGCAGGGTCCACAAACAAGTCTCCTTTATCTGGCAAAGCCCCTGGAGAAAAAAATGAGGAAAATATCAGAGCAGAGTTAGGTTATAAGGAAAAGTGCTCAAGCCCTAGCAGCATCCAAAATCTGCCCTGCAAGACAGAGAAGACTCTTCCTTATGCCTATTAGACAAATGGACACTGAATGTGGAGGATCATGGACAGATAAGGAATGATGGATCTATATTCCGTGTCCTTCACACAAGCTGTGGCTGAGCTCGTACTAAATGGGAGTCACTCTCAGTAGTCTCACCTCAGAGAACTTGAAGAGCCCTCAGGATTGGCAGTTTCCATTCACTGCACAAAACTACCGAGTACTGACTGTCAGGGAGATGACAGAATGTCAATTCAGGCCTTTGCTAATTGCACTGTATAGTCACCAGTCCCAGATCCTATCAGAGCAATAGATCTGTTGTTGTCTGTGCCACAGCCTGAAGCATGCACTGTACCACCCAGGGAGATGCATACTTCTGTGCCACCTGCCTTTCTTGTGGTGCACTGAGCTTGGGGATCAAAACACTCCACAGATGTAAGACTACTGCCTTCCTTGCAATTCAGGAAAGTCAGGCCTGACTCTGGTGTACATGGAGCCTTCAGGAGGAAGTGTGATGGACTGTGCTGTAGTGTTGCTTGCTGTCTGGGTGACAGCCTGAAAGACTGGGCCAGTAATCATGTACCCTTTCTTAGCATAAGGTCAGCACGCTCCTTTGCACATTCAAAACCCTACTCAGGATGAAGGACGAGGTGTAGGACTGGAACAGCTGGTTCACTGTCCTTGCCGTTCTCTGAAAAGACACTGACACCTCAGGAAGAGCATGGAAAGGAAGATGGGGCTCTTAGGAAAGCCCTCCTTCCTAACTCTGTAACAAACTCCACCTTGTACAGGGGTCGGAGGAGGGTGGGATGACAGGAATTGCTTACCATAGCCTGGATAGTGTCACTGCACACCAGGAGAGAAAACCCACTTGGTAATCTGTACCAACAGGGCAGTGAGGAGTGCTCTTGTTTGTCAGAAGACCTGGGTGCCACACTCAGTACCTTTGGCAAGGGGATTTGTACTCCCTGGGGGGACACAAACCTGGTTTCTGCCCCTGGCATGTTGCTCTTGAAGGATAGGCTGGAGAGCTGCTGCCTCACACAGACAAACTGGCAGCAGTCACCAAAAACATAGCAATGAAGGGCCTGAAAATCAGAACCAGTTTAGCTCAGAACTGATTCCCCCAGGTCTTCCCCTCCTGCAGATGAACAGGGAAGCCTGGCACTGCAACACAGAGTGTCAGGAGGTCCAGTGAAGTGCCCCAGCCTGCTCTCTTTCATGGGCTCTATTAAAAGAATAAGCAGCTAAAGCCTGTTTCTGTGTTTGTAGAATGCACAGCGAGGTCTCCAGGGCACAAGAATTACACAAGTCAGTAAATAACCCTCAAAGGATTCACAAATCAACACTGACACTGGAGTTAGGCTGCAGATTCCAGTCTGCCTGACAAACACGTAAGCACTACTCCAGCCTGAATGAGCTGCTCTAATCCCTACCCCTGTTTCTCAAGGGGAGCTAGTGGTTTTGTGAGACCAGAGAGACAGCAGGCATCCTGACTGAAAGCTCCTTTACCTGAAACTGCCCTCACTGAAGGGTTCTGGGGAGCTTGTGGTCCCCTACAGCCCCAGAACTATTGAAATCACCCTTCAGGAGAATTAAAAGACACCAGGAAAAGAATCCTCTTCTCCGTGCCAAGATGCTAGCACCTGTCAGACTTGTGGCTGCTGCCCCTCCTCTGAGAGAGGCCTCAGCAGGAGATGGCAGAGGGCCAGGGGCCGGCCCCACATTATTGGGAATGAAAAGCCACACACTTCGTAGATGGCACAATGGAAGCTGTGGGCAGGATGTGTTTTTTTCTGCTCATTTGTTTTCTTTGCACTCAATCAGAAGTGGATTTCATAGGGCAAAGGGGAAAAGAAAACCAGAAAGATTTTGCTTGCTGCAATCCAGGCATCACCTTCCCCAGTGAATACACAGCTTCCTAAGCCTGTTTGCAGAGGAGATTGCAGGGCTGTGTTCATGCACCTTTGATACATAATCTTCACGTTGCTGGGTAAGCAGCCCTGCCCCAGAGGAGCATTAGCAGCTTAAATGGTTTGCTGTAAGAAGGGGCTCAGCCAGGGAGGGGACACTTCTGCTCTATTATGACACACACACCTGTGCAAAAGAACAACCCTTGGGCAAGGTACACCTTTTCACTGAGGCTTGTTTTGTAATATAGGGACTAGCAGGGACTCAAGACTACAAGCACAGGGAAAGGATTCCTACCCAAAGACAGAGACACCCTACTCTTACTGGCTAGATTATTTGCTGAATGGAGATGAGTGAAGATGAGTGTTTGGGCCTCCATACATTTAAACTTACCTCCTGGATACAGCCTTGTCAAACACAAAAAGCTGTTTCTGTTCCCCTTTGCAAGAGGACGAAGAGCACAAGCAAGGCATGTGGGACAATATGGAATTGTGAGTTTGAGTTGTGTATGGATTACATATTGTCTCTTGCCAATGCAACACATTGCTTCTATGCTCTAGAACAACTTTGACCAGCACAACATGGAAACAAGCAGTGAGATGCTGCTTGGGAATCCCTCTGGTTCCCCCAGCAGTCTGGTACAGAACTGTGTAGCAGTTTGTGTTTTATGATACCACCAGGTTTTCAGTGAGCCATAGATGAATATCCTAATTAGATCACACTGCCTTGAGGGAAGATGGGGAAGAGCTGGGAAACACTGGGCTTTCAGTCTTTGAACCAGGGAGGCAGCAGAGGTTTTCCCATTAGGTGTGCCTTCTATACTCATAGATGAGAGCAGTCTCTTAAAATCTATGGGAGAATAAAGGACTAAAACATAGGATGGGACTCCAGTTCAGTACTGTCCACAGCAGCCACCACCTTACTCATCTTCTGACCCCCTCTGCCTCATCTTTATAGCCAAATGTTAAAATTTTCTGCTAAAATGATCAGCTACTGAAGAGGTAAACCATTGCTATCTTAGGGCAGCATTTCATATCTACTTTTGTCCTTGAAGAAGCTCCACGGCTTCAGGCGGACAGTAAAGGCACAGTGTTCTGTGTTAAAGTTTAATCCATCAACAAAAAGATGAAAAACTTCCCCTCCCTCTTCCTGCCAGTGTAAAATCTGGGGCACAATTACAGAGGAAATTCCCCAGAAAGGCAGAATGACTGAAAATCAGGAGCTGTACCACTCACAGGAGTCTTACCTAGAGCTCTGTTGATCCCCTGATCCTTCACAAGTGCCATAAGGAATCCATAGAAGGTTAGTCTCTGTGCACCACTCAACATTTCCTTCACAAGAGCAGAAGGTGGACAGCTAGGAAAAGAGAGACAAAGAGGTCATCTTGTCTATTACCATCTTTTTTTGACCCAAGACCTGGCTCAAACCACAGAAATAAACTCTGTTTCCTGTTCTAACACTGTCAAGTTGCCCTGACTCAATTTAAAACAAAGAGCCACCAGCTTGCTTATTTAGCATTGCATCTGCTCCCTGTTTTCCAAGCAAGATGTTTGAGCTGGGGTACATCCCTAGGAGCTGTCTTTCCTGTCTCCATTCCAAGAACAGGGAGAAAAGCCTAAATTCACTCAGAGGCATACACAGCCTGACTCTTAGCACGTTCTTTCATAAAGCAACTGGGAAATCCTTTCTTTTGTAAGACAATAAACTTTCATGAGGGTTGTTATGTTGTTATTACCCTTTTACCAGCGACAGTCACCCAAGGGGCAGGAAAACCTCTCTGATGATAGCCTAAATATGTAAGAAAACAATATTTAGGTAGGGACTAAATGGACATGTCCCCTTCTTCTACACTCACCTTAACCTCTGGTCCTGATTTCTAAGCAGTATCATCAAAGTGGTTCTTGCTCTTGCCTAATACTTCTTAAAGGAATTCATGCAAAATCAATCTACCTCATGAAGAGGAAGTGTTGAACAGTCCATGTGGGCTGTGTTATTCATCAGGCAAAGGTGGTTATCAAAGCCTGGCTGAGTACTGAGCTACTGGATAAAAGGCTGGGAATGGCTCCCCTGACAGTGCTGTGCAGAGCCTGACCTATCAGATGGACTCAGTGTCTCTCCCATCTGAAGCTATCAGGATATACAGGGAATATAGAACTTCTGTTATTTAAGAGAAGAAAACAACCTGGCATCTCCATGCTTAGTTATCTATAATACTGGGCAGCAGTTCAGCAGTAATTTTGTGGATCACAAATTTGGACTCAGGCACCTAAACCAGGATTCAGGAGGAACTTGTGTCCTGAGCCTTTTTGTGGATCTAACCCATGACTTTCTAGCAAGGCATGTGCTTGCTACCTGCAAGAAACTATGAAGAAAGAGTCAAAGCTATACAATAAGGCCTAGTATTGCTCCATCCCCTGCTGAACTAAGGCTAGCCTTGTGCCTGGGATCTGTAACTGGAGACTAGCTCTATCACAGGCTTGGGTACAGACCAGCAGTATGATCTTGTCTAGGTATTAAGGCTTTGAACTCCATCCACTCCAGTGGGCCTTTCCTGTGCTTCAATACCAAGAATGCAACTGCACTTGTTTATCTCCTCTAGTTAACTCATGGTAGATGGCCCTATCCTTGACAAAAGTGTCAATGATGAAATGATAAGGAAAGCAGAAGCCCAGCTCAATCCATTACTTCAAGAATCAGCTCAAATGCCATGTTTTTTAGGTCCAGGAAATTGTTTCTCTCCTTTAGTTAAAGTGGTTCAGTGTGATCTCTCCCTTTATACTTCTCCATTGAGACGTATTTGGGAGTTACTGCTTGTTCAAAGCCCTGTATTTCATCAGAGCTCTAGCCTTACAAAGGTCTCCAGAGACAGAGACTTCAAATCTGTGTTTTGGACTCTATTCATACCTGTATTTTGATCTGTCACACAAGGACTCTAGGCACTGGTAGAACAGAGATGCCTCTACCCCATCCAGTGGGCTGCAGTCACTGGGAGGCTGGCGCTGCCGATGCTGCCCAGAGGATGATGTTGGCACAATCACAGTATTTGGATTCTTACCAGCCAATAGATCTTGATAAATAGCAGCCACACTTTCCAGGAACTCTGAAACAAACAGCAGGTTAGTTAAAACTCAGGGCTATAACCAGCAAAGTATCCTCCTGACCTACCAGACCCGGGATTAAACTGTCAGTCCCTGCTCTGTGTTTTAGTGTTTCACATAGCACCAATAGGAAGTAAGCACAACATTACAGCATCCTGCATATCCAGATCAGATAATTATACAGGCACAAACAGCCCTTTCCATATAAGTTGCTGGCTTCTTGTCACAATGATTATGAAAGGCCACTTACTCTGTTGAACAAGATTCTCCTCAAGGAAACAGAGGCTAGGTGGCACATGGATAAAACAGTGGAGGGAGAAAGCTAACCTTAAACACAAAACTGGTTTGCAAAGCCTAAAGAGTTCTCCTTCTCCATCTCTTGCCACTGATTAAGAACTCACCCAAGTTAGGAACAAACTATAGGGAACCACAACAGGAGGACAGGCAGCAAGTTAGGGCTCCAGGCTGTATCCCAGCTTGTCTCTGTGCTGCTCCAAAGTAAATATAACATGGGATCTAGAGGAAGGGCCAGGGCAGGTCAGGGCTAGAGCTGGCAGCGAGCCTCTCCCCAGGCTCCTCATACTACCCACTGTTTACTGCAAGAGTCTAATTTTAAACAAGTTTGTTTATGGATGTGGTCAGCAGTTTACAAATCTAGATTCCATTTGGAGTGGTTTGCATGTGTGTGGGTTGGTGGGAGAGCGTATGACAGGCTGCGTGTGTGCGTTGTGCCTGGCCGAGCAGGACACGGACGGGATGGTTGAGCGTGTGTGTACACAAGGGAGGGCTTGTGAGGATTTCAGTGCCGAGTGAATGGAAGTGTAATGCTGTGTGTGAGGCGGCTGGGGAGGCAAGGCAGGATGTCAGCGGGCCCTCAGGCTGTGCCGAGGCTCAGCAGCGCCGTGGAAATATTTGTTTTAGCAGGGAACAACTTTCCAAACACATTTGCTGTCCCTGGCTCAAGGCGTTGCAAGCCTGGTTCTGCCCAACCCAAAATCAGTGGTTTTTGAGCTCTTTATCTTTGACAAATCGTCATGGATAACACTGTGATATGCACAGGGGACTTACAGAGAAGTCTATTACAGACAAGTTCTGAGAAAAAGAGAGTTTTGTATTAGCTGACTAGCTGACTGCTAGAAAGATGGGAACTGACAGCTTGGATCAGATCATCAGGCCACCCAAGTGTACTCTCTGACCACAGACTATGCTCCACCACAGCTTCTAGCCAGTGCCTCCCAGTAACCAAACCTGGCCCCTTCTGCCTGCTCGAGGCCAACTGTGAGCTACGTCCATCAGAGGGAGCTATTTAAGTGCGAGTGAGCAGGAATCCACGAGCTTATGCTGCTCTGTTCGGGCAGAGAAGTGGCACCCCATCAGTCCCCAGCGCCTGGGAGCATGCTTAACTTTGATGGAGAAAATGCTTCCCTCTTTTTTTCCCACTTAAACAGTTCCCTCAATGAGATTCCCCTTCCTCAACCACATTTTAGCGGGCCTAGAGCAAAAAGGCCAATGTATTCCAGTATCTGAAGGGGGCCTATAAGGATGCTGGGGAGGGACTCTTCATTAGGAACTGGGGTGATAGGACAAGGGGTAAGGGGTTCAAACTTAAACAGGGGAAGTTTAGATGGGATATAAGGAAGAAGTTCTTTACTGTGAGGGTGGTGAGGCACTGGAATGGGTTGCCCAGGGAGGTTGTGAATGCTCCATCCCTGGCAGTGTTCAAGGCCAGGTTGGACAGAGCCTTGGGTGACATGGTTTAGTGTGAGGTGTCCCTGCCCGTGGCAGGGGGGTTGGAACTGGATGATCTTAAGGTCCTTTGCAACCCTAACAGAATAGTTTCTATTAGATTCTATAGATTCTATGATTCTATTTTAAAGCAGTCTCTCTGCATAAAACAAGCACCTGAATGCTCATCCAAGTTCCTCCCTCTTGTCTCATGGACTTTAGTTCAGGGATTTTAGATGTATATGTGTGGATGAGCATATGTAAAATACACACACAGAAACTAACAGTTTGATTTATACTTTTCCTGTCAGGAATTTTAAAAGTACCCCATCTAGTTAAAACTCAAAAGGGCGGACAGGGGTAGAATATGATGAATGACCAACAATATGAGGAAGGTAGATGGGGATTATCTGTTCACCTCCCTTCCAACTAGGGGCTCTCAAAACAGACCAGAGGGACTAATGGCAGACCTGCAGCTCCTTGCCAAAAGGTGTGGAGTTTACAAGTTTATGTGATTTCAAGGGGAGGCTGGAGAAGTTCTTGGGAGAGGAATCCACTGGGGGTGCCTAAACCCATGGAAACCATACCCAGGTCAGAAACACTGTGAGCTGAAACCAGCTCATAGTTGGGTGAGCATCAGGGGAAAGAACTGTTCGGTTCCCTTTCCTTTCAAGGCACCAGCTGGTTGGGCTTTTCTTACCGTATCTCCAGCAGGGACCAATACTCCAGAGGCAGAAATGTTGTATTAAGGAAAGGAAAAAACAAATGTTCCTAGTAAAAGTCAATAGTTAGGTGCTAACATACTGTAGATAAAGCTGGGAATTCATGTCTCAAGCCTAAGACAAAATACGTGCGTAAGTCCTAACAGTTACAGGTATCTTGTTTGTCACAAAAATTGGAACCTCCTTATGAAGCTTTCCAATCTCTTGGCATCAGTGATGCCTTTTGTCTGTAGATTCCATTCTCTATATATGTTCTGTGAAAAAACATATCCTTACAAATTTCAAAAAAGCTCAGGGCTTGGGAAGCTGTAAAGATGTAAAGCTATACTGGTGGGTGAATTCAGGAGCTTTGCAGCATTTACCTGAGTAGTAGAACTGGATCTGGAAAGCAAAGAGGAAATCAGAGAATGACATCAGGCAATCCATAGCATCATCCATCAGCACAATCCTATGGCAAGATGAGAGAAACAGTTTAGCATCTACAAAAGAACTGATGTCTGTAACCAGGGACCTGAGATCTAGAGAAACTGAAACTGAGGATTGCTACTGGCTTGGCCCAGTATAGGAGGTTAGGAGAGAGGAATGAGAGCACCCACTGCTGCATGGATGTGGACACCCTAACATCAAATGAAGGCAGTTTAAGAACTTCAGTGAGGAGAAGATCCTGAGTGTCAATGCTACCACACTGCAGCTACACTGTGAACAGAGTAGTGATGTGGATGTCAAGCATTCAAAGCCTGGTGGACATGACGGAACGAGCACAGGCATAAAAACTGCAAGGCTGGTTCACAAGGCTATACAAAGAGTAACTGTGCTGCAGACAAGACAGTTACACAGGTATTAGACTGGTGTGAGCAGAATGAGACTTATCCTATTCCTCTGTATATCAGAGTTCATCAAACTGGGATAGTTTCAGATTCATAAGGATAAAAATTAATTCCCAAGCTATAGTCAAACAAACTCCACTTGACTGCAGAGGAAATAACATTGCCCCAACAATCAGCTTTATAATTACACACTGTGAACATCCTAGCCTCTCTTCCCAATGCATGAATCAGTCTCTTTTCCTATCATACCTATAATTTGTCTATCAGGTCAAATTTCATGGAAACTGAAGACTTCTTGGGTCAGGGACAATGTCTTCTTTCTGCTGTGTCCTAGGTTCATGTAGGGAGCCACATGCATACTGATGTTGAATCATACTTCATGATATGAAAAGTATCAGCCACAGGCTATAAAGATGACATACAATTGACAGCCAAGTCCAACTCCTTGTTTCATGAAAAAGCTCTGGATTGCAGAAGTAAGTTAGGGCAAAAACATTCATAATGCTCTGGTCATACATATGAAAAGGTCAGTCTCTGCAGAGGGAAAGAGAAGGCTTCGGTGAGACTGTGTAAGAGCCTTCCAATACCTAAGGAGCCTACAAGAAATCTGGAGAGGCACTTTTTACAAGAGCATGTATTGACAGGACAAGGGGGAATGGCTTTAAACTGACAGAGGGGAGATTCAGATTAGACATTAGGAAAAAATACTTCATTATGAGACACTGGCACAGGGTGCCCAGAGAAGCTGTGGCTGCGCCATCCCTGGCAGTGTTCAAGGCCAGGTTGGACACGGGCTTGGAGCAAGCTGTTCTAGTGGAAGGTGTCCCTGCCCATGGCAGGGGGCTGGAACTGGATGAGCTTTAAGGTCCCTTCCAACCCAAACCACTCTATAATTCCACAAAAATCAAGCTTGGGTTGACCAGTGACAGAGTGGAAAACAGAAGGAAAACACTTCACTTTGATGCGAAAAACCGTAATATTCAGACAATGCTAAAGGCAGTTGTGTGTTTTTTCAACTGTGTGCAGGTCTATTGACCCTGTACAGTCAGCATCTGGCATATCATGTCATATAAGGACATTATAGCCAAAGAATAGGTCATCTAGTAAGATCCTTCTGAATGCCAGCCCAAACACAGTTCATGGTCCAACTCCTGAAGCATCAATGTTCTAAACACATTGCTGGGGAAATGCTGTTCTGTCTCATATAAAAGACTCCAGGGAGCTGTGTGGGAGGCTGACCTAGAAGAGTCACAGGATCCTGCAAGACTTCCCTGCCACTCAGACCAGTTCTGTTCACTGTGGCAAAATCAAACATGTAGAGCAGCTTGAATTAATTATCTCAAAGAAGAAAGATTGGGGCTAAGAGGGTCCCCAGGAGAAAAGCCAGTATTTAAAACAAAACCCTTTGAAGATGTCAAAGTGCTTCTGATTTATTTATTATGTTCCAGAAGCCTCCTCTCCTCCTGTCTAAAGAAGCAGTAGCTTCAGTTCTTAATTCTCACTAATAAGCATGTTACTGAGATTGTCAGTGGCCACATCAAGGCAATGGCTTTGAAGCTGGCAGGCAGAGCATCCTCATCTCTCAGGCAATAGTACTCAGCCACTGGTGTTTCCAACCACTGTTTGAGCACTGGAAATGAGATTGGCCACGTTGCTGATGAGCTGCACTCCCTCCTTTGAAGCGATGATCTGCCTCCCAGATACCCTGAAAGCACAAGTTCTGAAGCCTTTGACAGTGTATTTCTCCATCTTGGAGATGCAGGAGAACAAGAGTGTACTCATTTGTTATGCAGAGAGACAATATTACATCATCTTCATGTCAATCGACTCATTTTGCTTGTTAAATCTAAAGCTACGGCCAATGGCTGTGCTCTGCAGCACCAAGTCCTAGTGTTTTACTTAGAAGAGAGCAGGACGACACAGGCAGAGGTCTGAGAATGTGCTGGACATTTCTTGCCCTTAAAGACAGTGAGGAGCCTCTAAGGAAGGCTGTACAGCACATATGTGACAGAGCAGTGTCTAAATAGAAGCAGGTGCACTCTGGTGCTGGGTTACTGACTCCACTTGGCCCAGGAGCCTGCACTCCGGAAATGTTGAGAAGTCTTTAAATCCAGTACAATCATTTATGAGGAGATTGACTGCAGCTGGCTATTTCCCTACATAGCCAGCTGAGTGAGAAGTCAGGGAAGCTGGGAGAGCATCCTATATCTGCACCTCTTCCCTGAAATAGCTGGCAAGGAGAGAATCCTTACAGCCACGTACTGTGACCCAGACAGCAGGACCTGAAAGGCTGAAGTGCGACTCAAAAGAGTTCATCTGCTGATATTTCAAGGGATTCTTTATTCATTCTTTCTTGTCCAAATTAGACTATAAGCCCTTAGGGGCACAGATGTATTTACAAAGTTAGTAGTTGGCATTCAATGGATAATGAAAATCAAGCAGGAGCTTTGGAAAGGCCTGAAGAAAGATGCCTACACTTGAAGGACTCTGGTAACACGTACAGTGGTCTCCCAGGGTTGAAGTGGGTTTGGCTTGCAGGAAAGCCTTCCTGCAGTGCCAAAGAGGAAACTTTATGATCTACTGATTGCAGTTAAAATCTCAGACTAGACAGGATGTCCCCAGGACAAACTCTAGACCAGGCAAGTTGAAAGGACTTTTACTATTCTCTGCTACCATTAAAGGCTAACTGACACAATCTGTCTTAAGGCCAGACTGGCTCAAATGAGCCTTCAGGGACTTGGTTTGTTTACTGATACATGGGGGCAAAAATAGGCAAGATCATACAAAAAGGGCAAGATCTGCACCCTCAGGCAATCTTTTAGTAACAGGGCTACAGACTTGCAAGCCCTACTTCCATTAGCACTGATCAACGCAATGTGAGCTCCCATACCACATAAAACAGCACAGCAGCTGTGAACTACTCAGCTCTCTCTACTCCAATGTGGGCAGCAAGTTCCTTGTGTTTCTATTACAAGGGAAAAGTCAGTGCTCAGGTATAGATCTTGAAATCATGGCATCAAACCAGAAAATCCCTTCATGTGCTGTCCATCTGCAATTTCACGATTCAGAAGCCAAAAGGTGTCTCTGAAGATCAAAGGTATCTCTGTAGATTAAGATCTTCAATCTGCTAATGGATATAACCCTTTGAAGAGAAAAAAAACATTCAAGAAATCTCACAGAAACAGAAAACCTGTTTTTTTGTTTTGTTTTTTTTTTTTGGGGGGGGGAATGCCCTCTGCATTTGTGTAGCACCAAGAAGAGAAAAACAGAGTGCGCTGGTGTCATGCAAACAAAACCTGTATTGTTGTAGTCTCTGTTCTGCTCTGACATTCCTAATCTTGCTCCCAGTGTTTGTTATCAGCACATAGCAACAGCTCCTGGATGAGAGAGGAGTGCACTGTGCTGTGAGATCATCTCAGTCATGCCGCACTGAGACTACAACTACTACTGCTCTCTTCCCAGACACAGTCCTGCTGTATCAGTCAATGCTGAGGCTACTCCTGCTGCTACTTTATTTAACTCCTTTTCCAAGCAACTGAACCACTGGGAGTCTGCAGGCTGGAGAAGAACAATGTCAGTGGGTTTGCATGTGCCATTCATGCTTAGCAAGGACTCAGTCAACGGGTGCTAGAAGACAGGCTGCAGAGTTCTCCTTTCTAACTGGCGGAGACCAAGGAGGACAATGGGAAGTGTAGAGCAGAAAAGGGACAAGACAGTGAGCAACAGTTGGAAGGAAAGAGAAAGATGGTTTAGAAACACAGCAAGTTTTATTATAATTCTTCAGCTAGATTAGCTTGTAACAGAATAATAGCAATGTGTGGGTGAATCTCCAGCCAGCCAAAAGCAGGAGTGAGGTCATCCCCACCTGAGCCTGGGTGCCTCTGACAGAGATCTCATTTCCCTCCAACACCTGCTCCCAAAGCCAGCTTGTCTGTCTCTACAGCACACACACAACAGTGCAGCAGGCCCCTGAATGGGGCCTCTAGTTTACAACAGCCCTGTGGATTAAATTCCTTGACACAAACATCAGAACATGTGTAGATAGGCTGAAGTCTCATGCACCATCACAAATTCCTGCTCAGCTCAGCTGGAAGCCTATGAAATACACACCAGTGCACGGGACTGGTGCTTTTGTACCTCCATGAAAGGAAGCAGCAGATATATCCCTACTACAGGGTTAGCATTCTTTTTTAGTCTGGCACTAGAGGCCAAGCAACTGTACTCTGTGGAGCCCCAAAGGCTCACTGATGAGCTAGAGGGAAGAGCAGTGCTCAACTTTTAGTTTTAATTGAACCAACGCAGCTTTAACTGCAGTTCAATTTGGACAGCAGCGCGTAGGAGCCAGGGAAGAACTCAGAGAATCAGCCAAGTGAAGTACTAGCAGATGGATAACACTTTCCTTTTTCACTTGCCTTTCTTACTATAGATTTCATGGGACTCTGATGCTAAAGAAAGGTAACAGAGTGGCAAACAGAAAATGAGAACCTTTTCATTATTTAGGCTCTGAACAGCAGTAATATCCTGACCATGTGTCTGGATCCTGTTTCCAAACATCTTATATGGGTCCCTGAAATAAGTTACATTTGCATGACCCCTCCTCTGAGGTGGCTGGGAATGACAGCATGTATTCAGTAACCCTGCTGTGATTATATATGTGTGTGTGTGTGCATATGCACTCCTACTGAGATCTGAACTGACCCCCAACCCCTACACATGCGTATACCTTATTACATTTTCACTATCAGATAGTTAATAATCAACTGCCTGGGCTGGACTGGAACCAGCAAGCACTATCAGTAAAAACTTCTGTATCACCCTATCAGTGCCCTAAGCCATCTATTTGCTTTAGGCCTTGTCTAGATTAAACTAAAATTTCAAACAGAGTAGCTACCATGTTCTTAACTAATGTACTTGAAAACACTGGCAATCCTTCAGAGGGTCCTACCTTTTCAACGTGATCAACCAGACGAAGCTGGGGTGAAGGGAAACATATTTGAAAGCTGGTAAACAGTATTTGAAATAGAGTTTAAAATCACGGCAGTTAAGAACACATTGGCTAACATTCTTTTATATGCAACTCATCTTCTGGATGCACAGCCAGCAGCAGCATTCTGCACTCTCAGTCCCTGTATACCTTTCAGCATACACTCTTCCTCATTGCTAGAAAAACACCCTGTTCTTAACCTGAAAACATGGTATCTCTTTGCCCCAAAATCTTGAAAGCTGAAGGTTCCTGTCCACACCTTTACCCACAGATTTAGTTCTTAAGTCAGATCTTGCCTGAAAGAAAGGATGAGGACCCACCTTGCTGCTTTCTGTGTGAGTTCCATTGGGAAGTCAGGGCAGAGCAGCTGCAGCAGGCAGTGGTATTCCTGTGCTGTCAGCAAATCTGCAGGAAAAGAGAGGTGAGAACATTGTCATTCTTTTACAGGCTGTTCCCTCCCCTTGCTTCCTCTCTAGGAAAAAAAAACCCACATATTCCCTTCTACTCTCAATTCAAGTAGACTAGGTACTAATGACAATATAACTGCTCCCTAGCCCCTCAGAGCTGGGCTCTTCACATGGAGCTTCCAGCAAAGACTATCAGAAAGAGGCCTGATAAAGGGGAAATCCTACTGAAGAGACTCCAGCAGAGAAACTGCGAACAGGTAGGGATTCGGTGTGAAAAAGGGGTGACCAAACCAGGGCAGTTTCAAGTGAGAACACACTTTGGTTTGTCTTGAATATAAAACCATGTGGAAAAAGGAATCATTTCAAAGTTGCTTAAATTTGCTGAAATTCACTGGCACGGTGTCATTCACCACAATCCACCCGAAAACCATCCGCAGAACATCTGGCAGCAGTAACAAAGACAAACAAGGGGTTTGGGTTGTGTATGGAAGGCTGCAGTGTATAAACCACAGACGTTATTACTTTGGCATTTGGTAAGGCAGCTGGATGGTCTCTTTTGGAATAATGTGTACAAATCTGGTCACTGTGTTATAGGAAGCACAGAAGGAAGATCCAAAAAACACAAGAAAACCAATCAAATGATTCATTTTTTAGAGAGCAACTTTGTGAAAGACTGGTACAGAAAGGCCTCTGTGGTTCAGCAGGAGTCTAAAAGAGGTGACTCTTAGCAAAGCTTATAGGATCCCAAGAGAATGGAAACATGCTGATGTCAAAAAGCCCTGCATGATTGTATGTTCACGGTCCAAAAGGCTGCGGACTGGAGTTCAGAAGACCAGCAGAACAGCAGCAATTTTGCACTACTTCTATATACAGAAGAATGCAAAGTATGGAAGAAAGAGCCAAGGGTTGAAGTAGAGCCAAGCAGTAGCCAGGAAGGGGATCCAAAGGGCACAGGCATTAGGACTGAGGTACAGAGTGTGAGTTCTTTTGGCACACACACATCTTGGCCTTCCTTAGGCTCCCATCGAAACAATCAACCTTGTCCCAGATAGAATCATGGAATCATAGAATAGTTAGGGTTGGAAAGGACCTTAAGATCATCCAGTTCCAGCCCCCCTGCCACGGACTGGGACACCTCACACTAAACCATATCACCCAAGGCTCTGCCCAACCTGGCCTTGAACACTGCCAGGGATGGAGCATTCACAATTTCACTGGGCAACCCATTCCAGTGCCTCACGACCCTCACAGTAAAGAACTTCCTTATATCTAACCTGAACTTCACCTGTTTCAGCTTAAACCCATTGCCCTTTGTCTTGTGACTACAGTCCCTGATAAAGAGTCCCTCCCCAGCATCCTTACCTCCACAACTCCTCACAGCCTGGCAGACCAACAAAAGCGAGGGAAAAGGAAAATGGTACCCCTTTATGTGATGTTCCAAGAGGCAGGTATGCAGTATCAAAGGCACATTTCACTGCAACATCCAACCCAGCCACATTAGTATTTTCAGTGCTGGCTAAAGAAACAGTGCAGGAGGACTGTCACCAAAATCGAGTTACAAACTTTTCCTTTACCTACATTATTGGCCAGGGAAACAGAGGAAAGAAAGGCGAGAATGACTATTTTTAGTTCAGGAAACCCTATAGCTGAATAACACTGCTGTCAGACTTTGGCATCCATTAGAGACACTCTCTAGACTACTATACTTTTGACTGCTTTTGAGTGGACTTTCCATCTAATGAAGCACCTTAGGTTTAGGGTCATGTTAGGAAAGGTGATTTTGCTCTGTCTGGAAAAGCTAAATCTGCTCTAACTCGAGGAAGTCCCAGCCTGTGCAGAACTACACCAGGGATTTGTGCAACCTATTCTACTGTAGGGATAAATGCATCAGTATCAATCTTCTTCCTGTATTTGAATGCTGAGCTGAGTTAAATTCCTGTGACTGCACTGAAATTACAGATGTCTGGGAGAATATGGAGGGCACTGTAACTTTGTATTGTCATTTCTTACTGAAACACGCATCAGAGGCTGCTCTCTATTGCAGACAGTACTTTGGTCCTTCAGTCAGTGTGTATCTGAGGCTCAGTAATGGTATCGAGTGGAACGGTGGGGTTTCCTCCTGCAGTGTGAGCTAATCAGTTCCTTGAATGTCATCAAGGAAAGTATCACCAAATGTTATGTAAAACTGCAACAGGTTATTATTAAAAAAGTCCCAGTTATGAGGAGCAGGAAGAGGCACATTTTTAATTGAATTTTCAGCTCATTGTTTCTCTTTCGTGGCACTATAGAGGAAAGAAATTTTTCTTCTATGTTATTTTCTTAGATCAACAGTCATTTATGGCAATAGAGATTTGGGCCATTAGCTAAGAAAACTCTCGGTACCTTTCTATGGAAGGTACATGCAAGTTTCATAAAATCATCTTTAACAGGTTCAGCATAAGTAGGTTACAGGAAAACAGAGAAGTTGGGCATAAAAAGGCTCTTTTGAAACAGGCACTTTCTCCTAATTGAAGAAGACAACATCATGGACCTCTTACCACTACTCTTCAAGGATTTCTAAATGGAGCTGTGAATAATGCTGGGAATTAAAGCTCCAATCTTTGCCTAAGGAACCTACATGTTGGTCTGAAGGAGTCACAGCATTTGGAGGCTTTATGCAAAACTCAATTTACATTTCTTGTTTAAGTACAAATTCCTGTTTATGCATTCCTAAACCTCTTGTTTTCCATTATTTTTTCCTTTCATTTGTCAGCAGATGATTGTAGCTCTTCATACTGCATCTTACCCAATGTATTGAACTGATAACTACAGTGAAACCTTTTTAAGTGTATTGCACCCTCCATATCCCTCCTTCCCTATCCCATTCATATCTGTTGCTCTGCTTTGATCTCCTTCAGATTTTCACAGTGTGGTGTCCAGCAGCGTACAAAGCATCCCCCGTGCATTCAGAACAGACAGGCTCAAGGAGGATAATCTGCCCACTTGCAGCAGCAAAGCCAATTTTCATTAATTCTGAATCTTGGTCTCCTCTTTGCTCCCCCTGAAGGTGAAAGACTTTAAGGGTATTTTTGACGACGAGGCTTCCTGAGAAGGTTGTTCATGGCCTCTACAAGCATTACTTTTGAGGCATGGAGATCTCTTCCTCGCTAGAAATGACATACTCCTAAAACCTATAATAATTTACATTGTCTTTTTCCCCTCCCTCTTCATACCCAGCCAAAGCATCATCCCTATTCCTCCATCACATAACAACAAAACAACACAGAGCAAAAGCAGGAGTCTGCTCAAAAAGACTGGCAAAGGGTGGCAGAGACCCTCTCTAACCAGCACCTGAAATCACAGAATCAACCAGGTCAGAAAAGATCTTTAAGATCATCAAGTCCAACCATTACCCTAGCACTGCCAAGATCACCACTAAAACATGTCACGGAGGGATCAGAGGGTGAAGTTAAAAGCAAGTGGAATTAATTGCAGTTTCACTCTTTGAGCAAATGGTTTGTTTAGATGGGAATTGCACACAAAGCTGAAGTGGTCTTTTCTCTAAAGGAAGAAACCCTTTGCTTCTTTTGCCTGGAGAAACAGCACCAACTTAGTCCTTGAAGACTCTTTTAGGCCATAACGCAGCTCAGCCCCAGGCGCCTGACCGATAAATCCTATCAGTTCCTCAGACTACAGATGGGTACCTATTACACAGGAAGGGGGTTCACCACAGACCTTAGGAGGTGCCCACAGTTTGCCATGATGACTGTTTTCCTATTCCCCACTGCAAGGTCAGTGAAGACCGTGCAAAAATTTGCATTTGCCCATGCACCCTATTGCCTGCCAAGAGCTGCTTGGAATAAACAAGGGCACTTCTGGTGCACGACCACATTGCTCCTTCCTGTCTCCAGGCCACAGCTGAGTAAATAGTATTCAACACTGCCTGATCAAGAAAGAAAGAGAAGGAGGAAGGTACCAGTCAGAATGAGTGAAAACTGCAATCCACAACTGCTACTTTGGTTGCTACCACAAATTACTGTATCTCAAGTTCCAGTAACAAATGAAGCAAATCACGGAGAGTTTAAATCTGACCCCGCAGCACAGGGCAGGGAGCTGTATGCACTCCACCATGCTCTCGCAGTGGAACAATCTTGGTCATACCACATGCTTGAGGATGGAGAGAGATTGCAGTCTGCATGTTAACTGTGTTCATTTACAGTTGAACATAACACTTTTGCTACTGCAAAGCAAGTAATAACAAATTCCAAAGTGGTTTTAAAACAGCAGTTCACTAAGAAGAAGAAAAGTGGTATGGGTAGAGTTGTACAGGAAGTACTTTATCTGTTCATTCATATCTGTTACACAGCTCTTCAAACTCCTGCCCATCCTGTTCTGCTGCTGCTACTGTGCCACTAGCAAAATCCTGACTCTTCCCTACAAATCTTACTGTCTGTTGAGTAGCTTATAGTCTTTTAGTGCCTGAGGCAAACTTGTCCTCATGTTTCAGGCATAGTCCATAGGAAACAAACATCACTTTCTGTATAAAATGGCTTATCTTTGAAAAACATGAAGGCAACTGCTCGTATTTTCCTGACTTTTAATAAAACACATTCTGTTGTTACCAGCTTAATTTCTGGCTTATATGTGTCTGACAGATGGCACCTGACCCAAAGTGATGCAAACTCAAGGAATGTTAAATGATGTGTTTATGCTGCTCTCAGTGTTGTGAGTGAAGCACAGACACACCTGAGCTTTCTGTACCCTTTCATCCTGACAGCAGCCTAGCCACAGGAGCCTGGAGCTCAGTGAAGGCTGTAAAATCTACCCAGGAAGTCAATAAATATTTAGGACTTAGCCTGAATTGCAGCCATTGCTGCTGTAGCTAGGCTGCTTTTGGCACAAGAAGCAGCTATCTACAATGCTGTCACAACACTGTGACAGCTTTAAGTATGCCCAAAGCAGTAGGAGAATATTTACTGCATTTGGTGTATGAAATCTGCCCCAAAAAGTCACATTAGTCACTTCCCAGAAACTCAAAGATTGCCTGATGAATATACATTAAAGTTCCCTATTCCCATCATCTTTTATGTACAACCGCTATCCAAACAGGCTGGAGCCCTGGGCAATGTAGCTTTCCCCTTTGGGTTATGGTAGGACACAGAGTTTCCACAGGTTGCTTTTCTACCACAGTCATGAAGTCATTCAAGAGCCATAAAGCTATCGAGCTGTAAATCAGTCTCTTGGAAATATAACAGAGAACAGACCAATAAATGTTTCTTCTAAGTGTTGGGGGAGTCTTTCCTGGCCTTTAGATTTTAATGTTTCTGGTATAAGTAAGTATCATGCCCTTAGGATTCTTTCTGTATCCATGCAAGTTTGTAGACAAGAAGAAAATCAAACGAAAGCCCTAAAAATTAGTCTGGATGTTCTTATTCTATCTATAGGAGCTGTGATTTTACCAAATAACCCAAATACAAACATGAGGTTTGATACTACTGCAGCTTCACAATTCACATCTGGCTAAGAGCCCGTGCTCTGCACAAGGCTTGTTCCCCAGATACCTATAGCCTAATTTCCTCCATATACCTAGTGCTAATAACAACCAGAAAACCAGGACTTCTAGGAAAATTAATCCATGTGTAGGACCTACCTAGCAACATACAGCTGCGTAAAACCCCCATTTCTTCCTCAGAACACTTTCTAGTCTAAAAAATAAAAAGTTTTCTTTCTTTTCAATGAATAATTCATATTTTTTTTCATTTTATGAGCTATTATGAAAAGATCTGTTGCTGTTAGTTGCGAGAATGATCATTTAGATATGAATTTCCAAGAAAATAAAAGCATTTAAGGGATTATTCTTTGACGAATTCTCTTTCTCCACTGAGAAGAAGAGATATAAAATAAGCAGGAGCCAGATCCAGAATGTGCATCTGTCTAATTTTAACAACTGATTCTCCTTATTTTTCAAGCAAACCAACAGCTCACGTGATTATCCTCACAATCTGAGATGGAAGGTTACATAAAGCTAAACTAAACAATACAGAATAAGCACTGACACACTTTTCCTTATGTTGTGTAAGTGTGTTCACGGAAGATGTGTGCAGCAGGATTCATCCTGCTCTTGAAGCTCCCACAATCATTAGAAAACAGTCCTCAAAGCATAGGAAAATCAGAAGGAAACTGAAAGACCCACCTATTATTTCTAAGCAACAGGGAAATGCACTAGAAGGCAAATGTTCCTGCCAGGTCAGCTAAAAAGCAACTTCATGTTTTAAAAGAAGGTTTTCTAGTGAATAGTTTAAAGAGGGTAATGGTCAAATCATGGATCAGCATAGGAATCTGTGCTTTACACAGAGTCCCGGGCATAGGTAGCTTTAAAAGACTATGTGGCTTTGTACCAACATCTGGCTTAATCTCATTAGACACAAACTCCCCCATTTCTTAGTTTTAATAAGTGGATGCATTAGCTCTACCTTCCTGATGGTGAAGCTCAACAAGCAGCGAGGCCAATCTAAAACCTTACTTTGCTGAACGGGGTAGGTCTCACCCCTCTCTCTTCTTTCCTTCTGCCTTCACTTGCTGCTGGCCATGTGGTTCTATTACCCCTTGCACTCAGCAGGCCCCTTGCTGAGAAAATTCAGCTTTTTCCCTGGGCTAGTGAATGGGGCTGACTCTCAGGAATACCTGATGAAAGCTCATGCAAAGCCAGCTGTGGCAGAGCATGGCCAGGTGGAGGAGAGGAGCAGCAGAGAAAAACTATTAGACAGGCTCAGGTAATTCCCCACTTAAAATGTTTTAATCCTTAAAGTCCAGGATGTATGCAAGGCATTGCCACAGGATTAACGATCCTCCTAATGAAAAGCAGGTTCAGCTTTACTGGCTGTACTTGCACCATACCAGCTAAGGTGGTTTGTGAGCACCGTGTTATCAGACACACTCTTAAGGCAGAACTTTTGGCATCCTTACTATCCCAAGCATGCAGGTAACATCAGGTTATTCACAAACCCCATTTACTCTTTCCACTGATACCATTTAGGTCCTCCCAGAAGGCATCCCAGGGCATTCTCAAGGGAAGGAATCCATTAGACTTTGTGCGTAACACAACAGCAAAAGCAGAGAGGTAACTGAAGAATGCAGGGCTGCTGGAGTCTGGCTCTGTGTGTGGAGTTGTCTTCCAGGAGGGTACCTGCACCCTGGATTGCCTCTCCTGTCCTACAGGAGCACCAGCAAAATCCTGCCAGAAGTAAGGTTGCTGCTGCAGGTAAGGAATCTTCACAAACAAGATGTTTTGCACCCTACAAAAGGAGCATGGCTGCAAACAGGAGGCTTAGATAGGTGACTCTTGTTCACAACAGGTAGAAAGACCCAGCTTATGATGTGAAAAAGCAAAGAGTGGCAGAGATTTATGAGATTTGCCTGGTTCAACCTGCGTCAGACTCAGGACAAATATAGTAGAGAGCTAAGCAGACTGACCTAAAAAGATCTGTTGGGGGAGTGCTGCAAGAGAGAAGAGTTAAAGGGGATTAGCACTGCGGTTGAGCAGAAAGCCAGTTTTGAGGCACTCAGGTAAAAAGGAAAAGATTCTTCTGATGTGAAGACTGAACTCGTTTGTTGAAGGGAATCTGGACAGCTTGTATGAATGGTAAATTCACTGAAAAGTGGGGCTGTTGTGGGCAAAGCTTCAGCAGCATTGTATTTTAAGTGAGCTGAAGGGTTTCTACAGAGTAAAATCACAGAATGGTTGGAGGTGGAAGGGACCATCAGAGGTCATCTACTCTAACCTCCTTGCTCAAGCAAGGTCACCTAGAGCACATTAGTCAGGTTTGTGTCCTATTCCAATGCTCAGTCACCCTCAGAGTAAAGAAGTTCTTCCTCATGTTGAAGTGGAGCTTCCATGGTTTAGTTTATGTCTGTTGCCTCTTGTCTTACTGTCTGTCATCACCAAGAAGAGTCTGGCCCCATCCTCTTTGACACCCTCCCTCCAGTTACTTAAATACATTGATCAGATTCCCCCTGAGCCTTCTCTTCTCCAGGCTGAGCAGACACAGAGAAAACCCCCTAGTTGATGTGAGTGTTTTTCTGCCCTTTGATCTTGAGCCCTTTTATCAATAAACCACTCACTTAGATTAACAAAAACAACAAAAAAAGAATTTATACAGAACTGCTCCAATTCTATCTCCAAAATCCAGAATCTTGCTGTTTATATAAACTTTAATCGTTCTCTAGTCCCTTTCAAATTCCCCATAATTATCCTTTCAGTATCAAACGTTTCATGTGGCAGCATTACTTCAGCTTTGAGTGAATGTTACTCAGGGCAGGATGAGCTGTGCCAAAGGCACAGTCCAAGGCTATCATCTGGCATGCTTATGTGGCTAGCATGGCACATCCACAAACTGAACAATTTAAACTTTCATTAGCAACATAAAAAGAAGTGCTCAGCTCTCATGGCTGTAAAGAAAACATTTCAATAGTGGAAGAGTTTAACTGATACAGTGTGGGATTCCTGAATCCACACACAGCCTGAAACGCAACTCAAGTCTGAACTTTCCACCTACTTTGGGAACCTTAATGCTATACCTAATGCAACACTAAAGACAATGTTAACTCTTTAAGTTCTTGTTTTAACTACAGAATGGGACTTTGAATGAAGTTGGAGCTTAAAGAGTTCAGAGATCCTGAAGTGCAAGAACAATAAGAAAGGAGAAGCAGCCACAACCTCTGTCAGTATTTCCAAAAGTACAAAAAGAAGGTAGAAGATGACAAACAAAAGAGCCTGGTTTAAATTTTCCAGTATATTATTGACTACAGCAACCAAATAGTGGCTTAAACTTTATTTCCTACATGGACAACCAGTTTTCCTCATGCAGTTTTCTTTAATGCTCACAACAATAACCTTGTGCATATTCTGAAGCACATATAATCCTAAAGATATGCTCAGCTCATTGAGTATGATCCAAAAGGACATTTAGCCTTCTTCAAAGCACACAGGCCTGAAGCAAACAAAGCACCTAGTTTCGTGGACTACAGTATGAAAATGTATGACTTCCCCTCATGTTTCAGGGGCATTAAAAAGCCATGCAAGAAATGTTAAGAATGTCCTAGCATCTGAAGTATGATTATAGACATGCTGCATGTTCTTGGGTAACTATAAGCCTGTGGAACAGCAGAGATCACCCCTCTGTGAAAACTCAGTCTGTAGGTAGTTACAAGGAAATGACATTAGATAGTAAGAGGTACTTTAATCTACCGAATACAGGCATAGCAAACCCAAACCAACACCAGACTGGCTCTTAAGATAGACTAGAAAACTAGAAATCTTGCACCATTTCAGAGTGAGAGTAATTTATAACTGAAGTGCTGTGACATTTGATGTTCTTTGTGTGTCAATTCTGAAATGATTTTTTCCTTTCACTGTAATGTCACTAAAGATGTAACCAGCAGATCTTCCAAGCAATAGGTGAACTAATGAATTTAGACTGCTTCTATGTTGTTCGATGCTTGATTTTTCCTCACTATGAGTTTTCAGTCACTCACTGAGAAAATAATAAATCTAGTGTCAGAACTAATTGGTGTTGTAAACAATAAGGAGCAAACATTCCTGTTGGAGTTCTGGCCATCTGGGGGGCAGACTGCTCAACCACTTGAAACGGGACCCACAGCAATTTCAGAGTGAAGTACAGGAATGCCGGCAACACTTCACTGGAGGGGACCATCAACATTTCCCCAAGCTCTCAAACAGCAGCAATAATCTTTAGACAAGATGTGGCTCAGCCTCTAGTCAAGAAAAAAAGTTGTCATTAAGCTTAAGATCTTCAAAACAACTAAAGAATTCATAGCTACACATCACGAGATGGGCAGAGTAAATGGGCAGGTGGTATGCAGCTGCATCTCATGCAATACAGGACCCTACACACGACTCCTCCTCCCTCAGACACGTACTAGGTCTAGTGACAATAATGGGACTATGGCCAGGGAGAGGCACACAGTCTTCAGTTACTGTATGGTATTTCCTTTCTGCTTTGGGAGCCCCAGCAAATACAGTTGGCTGGCAGACAGCTCATCTCTGTCATTCTCACGGGGTCAGGGAGCAGAAGCAGTGACACTGGCCTAAAAAGAAAAGGAGGTTAAGGAGGACATACAGTGAACTATGGAAACGCTGTAGGTTGCTGTAGCAATCTCAGATCAAAGATCTCCTTTACTTTCAGTTTCTTTCTAGCCTGACCTTTCCAGGGAACACCAATGAAAGGTTGCAGTGAACCAGTTCCAGTACAATCAGGTATTTTCAAATAACTTGAATCTCCCAAGTGTTTCAGGCTTCAACGTGGCATGGAAAAGCATGAAGTGAACTTTTTCAGTCATCCATTTTCTCAAAACAATCAATGAAATGAAAACATTCTGGACTTCTGACTTTTAACCATTGGTTAGGAAGAGGCTTTCAAGGAACTGTGCAGTTGTTACAAACACCCCACGGAAGAGAGACAAAACATTTCAGCATCATTTAGATCATAATCAAGGATAGCCTTGTGTGTCTCCCCCGGTCCCTGCTCCACATTAGGTCTTATATAATCCACTGCAAAGTTAACTTTCCCACCTTCACCAACTGCTGACATCACAACAGGCACTGAGACACTTCTCTGAAACATGTCCATCATGAGCCCAGCCATGAAAGAGACAAGCTCAGACTTGTGAAGAAGGGAGAATCCCACATGCCACCAAAAGTGACACCAGAATGCAATGACGCAAAGCAATGAACTCACTGGGTTTGAAACCCAAGAAGCTGGTTGTGATCCACAAAGAACACCTTTCCCTGTGCACTTGTGTCACCTGGAACAATGTGACCACCCGACTACACATGAATCTTCCAAGAACTGAAACCCATTCACAGTCCTGACCATTCTTTGACTTTACTGCACAGTGTAGCTCTATATAGGTCTATATACAGGCTCTGTAGTACAATCCCAAGCACCCAGGCTGTTGGCCAGTTTTCTCCAGTTTTCTTTCACAAATTAGAATGCCGAAAAAACAAGCCAGTCTGAAAGGCAAGGACATTGTTTTCAGGAGCCTCTGAGTCAACACGTAAAGCCTCTATTCATAAAAATAAGTATTGCAGCATCTGGACCTCTGCTTGGGCAGTGTTGTTCACTCCTGCAAAATGCTCTCAAACACACCGATACTGAGTCTCTTTTCTAAGTGTAAAAACTTCAGAAGCAAATGAACCTCAAACCAAACAAAATCAATGAGGGAACAGGCTGGAGGAAGGTAATCTGGTTAATGACAAGACTGAAGAAGTCATCATTAGTTATTTAGAAGGAAATGCAGTGGAGCATGTAAGCTCCACAGAGAATGTTTGGAGCCCATTATAATATCAATGAGCTAGATTAATGATTATAAATGACCACCACTACAGAACTGGTTTGAATGCAGAACAGAATGAATGCACTCAGAGAAACCTGAAACAAGGCATCCAACTACCCCTTAGCTTTTGGCTAAGGTTCTATAACTCTTGATTTTAACTCTTGCAATACCCCAGCGAGCTGTGTGCTCTAAAAAAAGAAGCCTTTACAAGACTGAGAGAGAAGGAAATAAGTTCATTTTCTCTGTATCTCACATGGAGAAATAGATGTTTAATATGAATTTAATACAGATGTTAACTTCTAAATAATGAAACTATTCTTTTTGGTTTACATTCTTTAAGCTTCCACCCAGCAAGTTCTAAACAATCCAGATGTCCATTAATCCTTGAAGTTTCTCGTGAACATCATGCATCTCTGTCAAACTTTAACTGAAAATGCCACCTGTTTTACAGCTAAATACACTTCCATGGGCCATCGACCATGAACCACAAGTTAAGCATATTTTGCTGGAGGAAAGATCAGGCAAATGCCCTAAATCCTGCAGCATTATGCCCTAACACTGATGGTATGCATATATTATGGTAATCAGGGAAGTGTAAGAACCAAGACAAAAGAGCGACTCTTGTTGCGGAAAGAAAAAGAACACTTTCTTGTTGCTACACAGGGCTTTCTAGAGGGGAAAAAAAGGCCATCTACTGGAGGACAAATGTAGAGATGAATCCATACTGTAATCCTGGCTTGTGGGAAGTGGAACTAGATAGAGTTCAGTTGTTTAATCTTTTTCAGCATTATAATGAGGTCATGCTCTGCAGGGCCTTTGTAAGGATGTTTATGGCAGAGCAATACAAAGGAATATCACTTACCTGGTTAGTGGTGGGATGATAGCGTGGTGAGCAAACGATTTTGACCAGATATGATATGCAAATGATTTCTCATCAAGGAAGCATGATCAGTGTTCTGTGGATGGATTGCTGCTGTGATGCAGGCTACTGAGAAGATGACGCAAAGAAGAAACAAAACATAACCTCTAAAAGATGTAGGACGGCCCTTACTTGGAATAAAGAATGGCAAGAATCCTAAAATCCCAAATAGAGTTACTGCTGCCTAACCCAGTCAATGACAACAGTAAGATGGGCCATCCATAGTAACACTGCATTAACCTCTACCAGCAGCTGGGGCCTTGGTGACGTTGTTCTAACACAACTGTACTCTTTGTGGTTTCACTTACATTTCTTCGTCTCCTATGCAACGATATCCTGACTGTTCAGCAAAAAACTCCATCATGGAAATGTAAGTATGACAAATCCTCAGAGTGGGAGTCAAGATGAAAGCTGCTCTTTAAGCATCTCCAGCCATTGAAGGCTTACAAAACACATGTTCCTTTTATTTGCTGCAACATTTGCCCTTCTTTCCCCATTCGATATTGAGACTTACGGAGCAAGTCTGAAACTCAGATGGTGCAAATCAGACAGCAATATAGCTTGAAGAAGTACTTAAATGTAATGGATTTCAGCATATGTTCTTGACTCAAAGGAAATGTGCTGGATCTTTCAAAGCAGAGCTTAAAAGCCAGGGTCCTATTTGCTCCATGCAATTATAAATGTTTCTTAATGCTGCCCTGTTGGGAAAAAAATTGCTTCCTGGTGTTTCTGGCAGAAGAACTGTACCTAAATTCACTACATCAGATGTAGCTGCATTTTACTAGTACTCTATGTGAAATGGATGCTAAAAGGAGGGATAATACATAAATGTATTAATGCATATTCCTCCCACTTCCACACCACGTTTAAAGGTAACATCCACCCTTGCATTTGTCTTTCACATGAATTATCTCCTGTCTGGATCTGTTTCAGGCTTTGCTGTTCCAAGTCCCCACCTACATGCAGGATGAAGGGCTCTGAAACTAGTAGTTCTAGCTCTTAAGAGACTCAAAATTAAATTATTAACATATAGGGGATCCCAAAGGAAAGCAGAAAACATCCCATCTCCAAAAAAAGTTTGAATACTTCATTTGGAGCACTGTGTACAGTTGTGGTGTCCTCAACATAACAAGGAGATGGAGCTGTTGAAGCAAGTCCAGAGCAGGCCACAAGGATGATCAGGGGACTGGAGCACCTCCTGCATGAAGACAGGCTGAGAAAGTCAGGGCTGTTCAGCCTGGAGAAGAGAAGGCTGCGTGGAGACCTCAGAGCAGCCTTCCAGTACCTGAAGGGGGCCTATAGGGATGCTGGGGAGGGACTCTTCATTAGGGACTGTAGTGATAGGACAAGGGGTAACGGCTTCAAACTTAAACAGGGGAAGTTCAGGTTAGATATAAGGAATAAATTCTTTACTGTGAGGGTGGTGAGGCACTGAAATGGGTTGCCCAAAGAAGCTGTGGCTGCTCCATCCCTGGCAGTGTTCAAGGCCAGGCTGGACGGGGCTTGGAGCAACCTGCTCTAGTGGAAGGTTTCCTGCCTGTGGCAGGGGGTTGGAACTGGATGATCTTAAGGTCCTTTCCAACCCAAACCGTTCTGTGATTCTATGTTCACCAGAAAAATATAAATTATAAGAAAAAGCTCCTCACTTATTAGAGAAACACAGAAGTGACTCTTTGGACTTGAAAACCTGGGTCTACGTGCCAAAACAAGACTTCACTTACCAGCTCCTGGAATTGGAAACTCTGACAGGTAGAATAGGGGCCTTGAGGATCCATGCTGGTGGGCAACAAACAATGCTCAAGTTCAAGGTTTCCAAATTATCTCCAATAATGGGATGTGTTTGGAAAGTCACTTTGCATGACATGTTTATCAAGGGAGAAAACAAATCTCACTATTTACTTTTGCTCTTTCCTTTTAGGAGGATGTTTTCTGGGGTTTGGTAAAGAGCAAACAGATGAGTGCTGCAAAGGGAAATAGACTGAGAGCCTTTATGTGTACATCTCATTTTCACTTGCAGCTTTGTATACACAGCTGTGACCAGAACAGACTTTTGCTGAATGAAGGACACAGAGTTCTGCACCCACTGCCACAGTTCAAGGAAGAGCATCATTACTTGCTTTGCAGTTAATGTTTGAAGTAACAAATCAGTGAATTATCTGGGGATTTAATGAGCTTTTCTTCAGATTTCCTTTGCTTTTTGAACTGCTGTCTCTATGACTAAGGTCTTTCCATGAAAACAGTGTACATTTGAAAGCTTTTCAGTGCTAGACAGATCAGGTTCTAATTTCAATGTCTGAGTAAGAATGTTAACTATTCCATGTGTTAAAAGGAAGCAATGAAAATACTTTATGTTATACCTATTAGGAAACCAAAAGAAAACCATACAACTGCTACAAGTCTCTGGTTAGCAGGACTATGTGGAGATGCAGGAGTGAGGTTTGTGGCTGCAATAATGTGCTAAACAGGAATAAGGGCAGAGTAGTTTTGACGAGATAAAAGTTGTGCTCTATAAAAGAAGTATAATTTATTACTCACCTTTCCAGTATCTCAATTTTTCTAAGTGTGAATACAGCACTTAAAAAGGTGAGCAACAAAACCAACATTAGTATTTAATGACAATGATGTATCAGCAAATGGCTATATTTGAGTTAAAATGTCCAAAAGATAGAAGGAAAACAATTCTTGAACACAGGGGTGAAATTAAAGCAGGTGAAATAGTATCTAGAATTATTAAGCAGAAAGATAAAAGCACATAGGAAGTCAGAAATTCAGTCACAATTTCTCCTCTGCTTGGGAATACAGGAGAAGAATACAGTGGTCTAATGATTCATGTTTGCGGCATTTTATAATAGGTTAAAGTTGATATGTAACATTATAAATGTAGATCTATAATCCTTTTTTGGCCTGCAAGCATTAATGGGAATAGAAAACATGGCATGAGTGAACAATCTAGAGAACTGAACAGTTACAAACAGACCGAACAAAGATGATACTATCCCGACAAATCTGATACAGCAGTTACAAGACTTGCATGTTTCAGGTAGAAAAGATACTACTACTTCCCTATATAGAGACTGAAAACAAACAAACAAAACCCTAAACCCCAAAGGACCAGCACTCTCATTTCCCCAAAAGAGGTTAAGATCACTTAGAGAAAGAGGATGGTTTCTTCTTAGGGAAAGCCCAGTGATCTGTGATACAGAGGCAAACTAAGAGAAATGAAATGTGGAAGTGGCTGGAGGAACTCTGCATGATTCCCAGGTGGAAGATGATAGTGTACCTTACCAAAATTATTGCATCCTGCATTAGGTCTGAGGCTGAAGAATAACTACTGTCACACAAAGGAAGTTCAATGGTTTGTCCAGCCTGGTAACTGTGACACTGCTAATTCCCACTATGCATCCAGTGCTCCTGGTATGTGACACACAACAGAGGTCTTCCAATTCCTTATGTGGAATTGCAGTGCTGAATGTGCAGCTTTGCCTTTCTTGCTCTTAACATTAGCTAGAGCTGAAGTAGAACCTATAAGGCAAAGCAACTTACTTCCTCTTATTTACATAAGACAGGTACAATCTCGTCCTGTTCTCTTAAGTTACATCCCTCAGACTTTTCACTTTCAAAGCAGAAGGCCTTGGGTCAAGAGAGACTCTTCTATCACAGGATGCCAAGGGAATTAAGGTACTGAATTAATCAGAGACCCGGAGATATGCTATTGCCCCTTCAGTACAGAATATCCACGGGACAGAGTCATGCATTGAGTCAGCAATGCAGCACTAGCTAGATCCTTCAGTTATGGGCCTGGTTGCAAAATCATGTTGAACGTTTTCCTCCTTAATTTGGGCAGATTATCACTGAAAGCCTAATTGTGCATTATTGCTAACTGAGCGGATGAGAAACAAATGAACAGAATCCCCAATGAAGAGATCTGAGAGCACTGCAAAGCAGTCTCTAGTGTTCTAAACAAAACCTCTCTTCATTAAACTGGTTAATATTTAAATTTTTAAACTGTGAGGGCTTATGTGTTTCTATTTCTAGGGTTTTCCTTGTCTGTTCCAAGACAGAGCATCCTGTGAAATTGGAGCCCAACATCAGCTGTACAGAAGGAAGGTCTTTAAGTGATAGTACATGATACCACATTTAACAGCGTTCCTGTGCCAGTCTGCATAATGAGTGGGGGATGAAAAGCAATCGTTTTTCTTCATGTACAGCTCAGTGAGGACAGTTCCAAGCCTGCCCCACAAAACTCCTTTAATAATGCAATCCAGAGCCTTTGATTTGAGGAACACGCAGAAGAATAAACAACCTATTAATCTAAATTTTCTCGTTTGCCTGAAAGTACAAAGAGGCAATGAACAAACCTCTTGGCTACATTAAGTGTACTGAAATGCAAAACTGCTTCTTTTCTCACCCTACAGTTACTCAGGAAAAAGGAGGAGGGAGAAGAGGGAAGGGAGAGAACAGGCAAGGGAAGCAGAAATGGTTTTAATATAAATTGCTCAGTCAAAACATCGGGCACAATGAATTCTGAAGAAGGCTTTCAAGTATTGCCACACGAAGGCACTTTAATACAAGTGGATATGCTCAGAAGATGAATGCAAGAGATAGCATTACTTAGCAAAGAGTAAGAATCCTCAGGCTAACCAGCCCTCAATTGAGCTGGTACTGTCAAGATGAAGGAACCACTGGCAGTAGCTTGATTGATGTTTGCAGTGGTTTTGTTTGTTTTGGGAAGCTTCAATACAAAATACAGGTGAACACCTTGATTAATGTTAGTCTCCTGCCTGTCTGCAGTGGTGTGCTTTGCTCTGTTATTCTAATGTACTTGCAGTCAGCAGAGGTGTTTTCATTATCCATCCACAGATTTTAGCATCTGAAACAGAATTGCTCTAGAAGCACTCTCAGTCTGACTCAGCCACAGTCTGCTGTGCCCCAGCACCACCAGTGTGGTTGGAGGATATGTTTAGGCATTTGGCTAAACAGTTTTGGCAAAGGTTCTTGGTTCCCCTACAGCCTTTTTCACAGCTTAAGAAGGGCAGAGAAATATTCAAGTTGCTTGTCAAAGCAGCTTCACTACATCTATGGTTTGGGTCAAACATGCACAGTTTCAGTCAAGCTCTCCTCTGTATGTATAGCAAATTATAATGTACCTCAGAAAGTTATTAAAAAGAAAAAAAGCTTCTTCACTGGCTGTAATATAAGCAGAACCACCATAAACTGAGAAAAGGGCATGACCTCTACCATAGAAGAATAAGTATCTGTGGGTTAAGCATTCATAATACTTTTCGTATTGGAAGTTCAGGAAGAAGCCCGAAATACCAGCAATGAAGGGTATTTTCAGTCAATGTTCTTTCAGCCAATATACTCATCATCTTTCCACTTTGGCTCCCACTCTTTGGCACACAGTTAAAGGCAGACAAGACAAATTCAGCAAGCTGCTGATGGCTTATTCTACATTTGTAAACAAGAGACCTGAAGTTATATATAAATTGTTTCCTGAGGAAGAGAAGTTTTATGGTGCATAGAGCAAGTTTGGCTTGCTAGGCCCTTTATATCGCCACCAAGCAGAACTGTAACACAAACATAGATATTATACTGGCTTATCTACTGAAAAGGGCAGTCCTACTCTCCTCCCTATCTCTCATTCCCACCTTCTCCATTATGTCAGAAGAGCTGCATGTACAGCCCCATCGTGAATGGGACACGAGACTGATTTAACTGAAAAGTAGCTTCTTTTTTTCCAGGTTATTTTTTTGCTTGGATCAGCTCTGTGGTGTCTTCACTATATAGCCAACTGCACCGCCACAAAGAAAGGGAAGAAAATTAGGAGCAAAGAGGAAGCCAAAGACTACTCCTTCCCTCACCAGTGCCAATGCGGAAGTCTTTATCTAGCCACAGGCTCCATTGTCTTCCTTGGGAAGAAGCAGTTCCCTTGCAAACCACCTTGTCGAATAGCTGGTCACAAGACTTCCTTCTCTGTTCTCTCTTCTTCTTTCTCCAGTGCCACAAAGCATTGTATCACCTTCCTCAGAATGCAATCCACAAAATGTCCTTACCTCCGCAGCAAACAGGACAGAATGCCAGGCAGTATTTTACAGATCATAGCACCGGTGACAAGAAAAGGCAAATTAAATTCATAATATTCCTGGATAAAAAAACCCAAAAGTCAACACTAGGGAAAAAGCAGGAAACAAACCTCTTGGAGAGTTCAGTTTAACTATCTCCTGCATCACGCAATTTTAAATCATTAAGGAAATCGCTTATGGTTATTAAAGCTAGAGAATTAAAGGGATAAATCATTCCGAATTTATCTACTGAAGAATCTCTTACAAGAGTAAAATCTTGAACTGAAGTTAGTGAATAAGCACCAGGCGCCTCCAATTACATCCTCCAGTAGCCACCATCTGAAGAAATTTAGGGTCATTTTAATTAAGGACAAATGAATCTTTAACCAGTCACCTTTATAGTCAGCAATGGTGTAGAAGTCTCTGTTTTGTAGCATTCAGAGGCTGCCCTTTAAACAGTTCTATTAAACAAGATAGGAACATCACTTGCTCCGGGCAAAAAAGTCATTAGATGCAGCTAGTTCCACCCTGTCTCTCTTATGTGTTTGTATTTGACTTGGAAAGGTGCACCTCCTTCAAGTGCCATGTCTGCCTTAAGGTTTTCCATCCAAGTCAATTTTCTTTCCTAGTAATGGGAGTATCTACCCTTTTGAAGTTGGTTGGTTGGGGTTTTTTTTAAAGACTTGCTCATGATTATCAGGTGCTTGAAAGTGTAATAACTAATTTTAAAATTACCAGATTAGATTTCTGTGGAGAGGGCAGGTTATTAATAACTGAAGAGTTCAAAATTCCAAAAAACCACCCACACTTGGACTGAAATGCCAACATCAGACATATTTTGCCCTTGCTGTCAGTTTCTATCACTATTTACATCTACTCTTCAACTTTATGAACAGCAAACAGTATTACACCAAACCACGGGAGTAAACTGAAGTGTGGACAGCAGGTGGAAGAAGGTGATCTCACCTCTCTGCTCTGCTCTCTTGACACCTCACTTGGAGCACTGTGCACCGTTCTGGTGTCCTCAACATAAAAAGGACATGGAACTGTTGGAACAAGTCCAGAGGAGGCCATGAGGATGATCAGGGGCTGGAGCACCTCCCGTGTGAAGACAGGCTGAGGAAGTTGGGGCTGTTCAGCCTGGAGAAGAGACACTACATGGAGACCTCAGAGCAGCCTTCCAGTATCTGAAGGGGGCCTACAGGGATGCTGGGGAAGGACTCTTCTTAGGGACTGTAGTGACGGGACAAGGGGGAGTGTGTTTAAATTTAACCAGGGGAAGTTCAGGTTAGATATAAGGAAGAAGTTCTTTACTGTGAGGGTGCTGAGGCACTGGCTCAGAGAAGCTGTAGCTGCCCCATCCCTGGCAGTGTTCAAGGCCAGGCTGGACTGGGCTTGGAGCAACCCGGTCTAGTGGAAGGTGTCCCTGCCTGTGGCAGGTGTGTTGGAACTGGATGATCTTAAGGTCCTTTCCAACCCAAACCATTCTATGATTCTATGAAAGATCTGCTTTTGGATCTTCATAGTTTACAAATCTATTTCTCCACTCACTAGAATAAAGATGAGCAGGTATCAATCCATTTAGAGATAAAAACTCTTGCAGAAACTGTACAGCATTGCCTAAGCACTGAAATTTTCATCTTATGACACAATTTCCTGTTTCAAACTGAAATTTTGCCTGTTTACACCTTGAGATGTTTTGGAAGTCATGCAAAGGATAGAATAAGGCTTTGTCCAAGCTGTTACCTAATTACATGCTCAGGTAATAAAATGAAGGGAATTTGCTCAGCACATGGCACTGGAAAACTGTTAGTATTAATCACTTCTTCCAGCAGTGGAGGATCTTATTTATCTCAAAAGAAAACCCCAAGGAAAAGCCATTTAAAAGCATGACATTATATTTGTATGGGTAAGCATTGTAAATGTCATAAAATGTTACAATTAGAAACATGCATAAAACTTTATTGACCTCAAGCCTGGATAAATTATACCATCATTTCCTCCATTATGCAAATACTATTCTTAAGCTTTATATTACTATGGCATTTTTCCTAGTTTCTTCATAACATCTCTAATTCCTGCATACAAATCTCTTTGTCACAGTGGTGCCAAACATCTTTATTGACTGATTTCTGTATTATGCTACATTTGGATGGAATGTCACATATTTTCCTTTCCAAAAGGCACACAGCCTACCCAAGATGAAATTCAAATAAGAGGCGAGATTAAGTTCTCTGCCAAACAGTGACAACATTTTAACTACCTTTCTGATATATCTCAACTGGAAGATTCAAGTAAAACTCCTCTAGTACTAGCATAGATACCTTTCACAAACTCCCAAGCAGTAAAAAAATGAATAATGCCATGTAAAATAGAGCCTGCTGATAACAGTGAGTAACGGTGAGAAGCCAGGAATTTGGAGAGAGCTAGAAAGAGAAATCAAATGAAAGAGGTAAAAAGAAACATGGGACAAAACCCCATAGTTAATGATATGCATATCAGGAGTAAAACATAGTAATGACAGTGCTCTTGACATTTTCCTCCATGGGGAGAAAAATAAAGTGGTGTTCAGAAGAAGTGTGTGCTGTATTTAATGTGAGATATTTAATGTAAGATGTGTTGCCCTCCTTTCTCTGCATAATCCAAACCGTTTTCCATTTCAGTGATAATTCGGGGAGATGTCAGCAGTGGAGTGGTACTTAACATATTCAAATATTAAAAGCAGATGTTCGTAATTTCTGTCAGGGTTTTGAAGAAGGGTGGCTGAGAAGCTCTCAGCACTGCTGAGAATTGATTTTCAAAGTCTGAAACACCTGGGAAATTTAACAGGACTAGGAAAAAAGCTGGAATCGCATTAGCACTTAAAAACTGTAAGAGCAGGGGCTTACTCTGAAGTGGCTACCAGCAAGAGCATGCAGTACACCAATGACCGCAAGGATGAGGTCAAAATAAAGCCTAAAGTGCTGCCATCGGTTGAGATACTTGAGGCATCTGTTCATGGCCAGCTACATCGTATTCCCAAATAAAATATTCAGACAGGAAATACTGGACTTCATTGGTTACACTGGTTGATTGGGGCTGTTCAGCCTGGAGAAGAGAAGGCTCTGGGAGATCTTAGAGCAGCTCCCCGTGCCTAAAGGGGCAGAAAGAAATCTCGAGATGAGCTTTTTATAAAGGCCTGTAGGGAGAGGACAAGGGGGAATGGCTTTAAACTAAAAGAGGAGAGGTTTAGGTCAGATATTAGTAAGAAGTTCTTCCCTGTGAGGGTGCTGAGGCTCTGGCACAGGTTGCCCAGAGAAGCTGTGGCTGCCCCATCCCTGGCAGTGCTCAAGGCCAGGTTGGACGGGGCTTGGAGCAACCTGCCCTAGCAGAAGGTGTCCCTGCCCATGGCAGGGGGTTGGAACTGGATGAGTTTTAAGGTCTCTTCCAACACAAACAATTTTGTGATTCCATGATTCTAATATTTATCAACCAGGAAAAAAAAAATTCTTGGTGAATTAAGTAATCTTTTCCATTGGGAACATAGTATCAAAGAACAGTTAGGTTTTGTGAGATACTACACTTCATAGTGAACAGTGCTATGAGTAAAAAACTGCATTATTCAAAATAACCACCAAACATATTAACAGGATAACTCTTACAGCTCAAAACAAGGACAAGGAATCACACTTAGAACGTGTGTTTCTCCTGGGATTCCCAAGAATATCCCCGTAGTTCTACATTCTGAAGCAATTTTTCAATTACTGGCCTAAGAAAGAACAGGAATTCATGATAACATTTGTGAGCCATATGGAAACTGAGGCAACACTAGAAAGTTAAAAGGAATGAGCAGTAACATAAAGAATCCTCACTGACACACTGTCTCACATCTAGCTTAGAGTATCCTCATACATGAAATACTACATCTAGAAAAAAAGAATGCAGAGAACTCCACCTGGATAAGTAGTTTCTATGAAGACAACTGGAAAGGAATGTGACCACAAATGCTCAGAATAAGGTAATCAGGAGAATAATATGGTCCTCAGATGAGTAATCACAAGAATGGGAAGCAGAGAGGCTGAGCTACCGATTTGAAATAGCCACAACTCAGGAATGATGGTGAGAATTGAAATGGAATCAGAAGTGCTGCAAGAATCACCATGTTCTTAAAAATCATGCCACACAGACCTCCAAAAACCTATCAAATAAACAACCTTCCTCACCTGTCAGGACAGTTTCTTTCTCACCTGGCCCTTTTATCATCTCAAGCAGTCTTTACAACTGACTGTTTTCACACAGCAGCGTGGAGCATGCACAAGGGCCACCCTACCTACCACATGCCTGCAGAACTTCGCATCAGGCTCCCTGCCTCTTCCTGTGCTAAAGCATGTGTGAGCACACAGGGACAGTGCCCGAGAGCAGGCTGTTTCCAGCAGCCCCCCTTTGCCATGAAACCTCAGTGCTTCATGGGGACCAGGCTGTGGGCCAGCCTAATTGCTCTGGCAGCACCGGCTGACTGCTTCCTCCTGCTCTTATTCCCAGGGGCCCTTCGGCCCCTTCAGGATCACATGACTTAATCAAACCTGAATGCCCTTCTGGAAGATATGCAAATTCAGTTGGACAAAAGTGTTTTGGCTCAATACTGGTGTAACTAAGTGAAGTTTAATGATGTGCTATACAGGTCACGCTCTATGACCTAATGGATCTTTCTGGCTATAAACTCGGCAAGTGTATTACTCTCTAAAGGAGGTTTTAACACAAAATATTAGTCTACTCATTACATTACCTAATTAAACTGGGCCAAGTATCAGTACAAAGCAATATGACCTGTATTTTAAGGCTAGGTTTGTCAACAATGGATTTTTGCACTTATAAACTGCTAGGTAGTTTGAGTTTGGCCATGCTCGCAGAGCACCACACTTTGCATCTTGCCTCTTGTGTGCCCTGGCACTGGTGCAGTTCAAAGTGCTATTGTGCCAGAAAATTAACTCCAGCAGCAGAAGTACTGAACTGTTTTCTGCCAGTTTAGCATGCTGAGACAGATCTGCACGAGATCAGACAAGTGCTGGAGCTGCCCTCAGAAGGATGTGAAAAGGCAGTATCTCACTAGCCAGCAATTAGATCAGGTTATGCTGACGTGGTACTGCAGCTTTAATGAAGGCATTAGTAAAGACTCAAGGGCATTCAATTCAGAGAAGACAACAGCTTCAGTTTCTGATTTATCTTAGGCACATGACCAGAATAGGCCTCTTTTTCCTGCTCTTACCACAACAAACTATATCACTAGGATATCCTTCTCTTAAACACTGAGCTGAAGCTTTTTCCACTGTGAAGTGGGATAAATCAACTATGAATGTTTCATAGCCACATGAAGCACGGTAGTCTGGTTTTAAAGCCATTTTAAAACTGAATGTGAAGAAAGACAAATTATGCTGCTTTCAAGGTAGTGAAAGTACAATCTCTAAAAGAGCAGGTTTCAACTTGCGCTACTCCATCTTGCCCTGAGCAACCCATTTACACTGTGTGGTGGAACATACAGTCATGTATATTCCCTTTATTTATATTAAAGGTACAATGTGGGATCATAAAATGCATTACAGGCCAGAGGGATTAACTGAATATTGAACAACTCTACAGGACACGCACATGTACTTTCATGGTTCTCTTTCATCTGTTGAGATCAACTAAAAGAACCAAGGAGACTATCGGAAATGCTAAGATAAAGATAACACCAGTTGTTCTAGGTACAATAAGGCTTCTGGGATAAGGTGGCAAACATTTCACTGGGTACAGGGATCAGTTCTTTCTAAACAATAATGGTATTTCTACCTTATCCAGCCAGCTGCATGTCCTTGTCTACGTTACTAGAATTAATACTACACAGAACTCAACATAATCTGTTGTTTATTTACAACCGCTCTTCTCACATGCTAATGAGTGACACCAGCTCTTCAGAGGGAGAGTCTGCTCTTCTTGCCAATCCACCCTTGGCAGACTCTGCCCTTGAAACAGAAGATTTCAGGGAAGGACTGAAGCCAACGAGAGGGAATGCAAGGGAGGATAGTATGATATGAGAAGAATGCCTGCAATTTTACAGGGAGAAGATGCAGCTGCCAGTTACTCAGACGTCTGAACTCACAGATACTAGGCTGTTTCATCAACAAAAGGTACACATTTAGATACTCAACTGCCAGAAAATGCCAGGGAACAAGTGCTCCTTTGGGCTCTATCCTGCTTTATGTGCACTTAGAATTGAAGGTGGATGCATTAAGCAATAATACAATATACCATGCTTCCTCCCAACCCTAAACCAAGAGAAACATCTTTAGTAGAACACCATCATCTCCATGTTAGACACAGCCTAGCAGACAATGTGGTTACAGGACAGCTTCTTCAACCTCCCCTGTGACTTAGATAAAACATCCTAGGATTGTGATTTTGTTTTTCAACAAGGAAAAACTTAAAATCCTCAAGAATTTTGAAACTCCTTCAAAACCAGTGAAGCCATTTGCCTCCCTTGCGTTGCCTTCCAAGCTCCTATCAATCGTAATAGTGCTGCTGGGCCTTTCCAAATCACTTGACACCACTTGGAAAGCAAGGCAATTGCATGCTGTAGTTTTATCAGCATACATCTATTCAGTGCATCCAAAGCTTGCAATGAAGTGTGTACACAAATGCGTTAAGAAGCAATTGAACTGCGATGGTTTAGTGATCCACAGACTTCTTTTGGCACTCAAACACGGAAGTCACATGCTAAAGCTGTAAAAGAAGAGCACCAAAGGATACCTTGACAATGATCACGTTCATAGTTCTAACAAGAATGAGCTGGAACGCACTTAGCATTCAGTACAACAACAGTGTACATGTTTCATCAGGTATGTTTCAGTTTGTACACTGAAGGTGCAATACCAGTATCTATTTCTTCAGTAGCAAAGCTGATGGTTTTCCACCTCCACTATGTCTGTCACAGTTCACTGCTCTTGGTTTGCCAAACCAATTGCTTGAATAGCTGTGTTAGAAATCTGATAACAAAAGAGATCCAAGTTAAAAATAAGCTTAAAAAATTCAGTACAGAAGTCATGAAATGATAGAACATCACTGAGTAGATCTGGACATCACTCAGCAAAGGGAAAATAAATCTTTGTGCAGAAAAAGCAGCAGCCTACATGGCACTGTAGTGGCATTCAAGTCCCAAGAAGCTCCAGTGGCAGCAAGTGGAAGCCAGTATCAGAGACTGAATCTAAAGTACTTTCTGTAAAATGCTTTTACTTACTATTACTTCTCAGTGTGTTTGCCTATCTTATTTGTTGTTTCTCCTCCAAATCATCACAGAAGGCACCTAGAATGCTAATACTTCTTTAGGGCTCAAGGATAATAATATCTGTCATATCTGCATTTACCTTGAAACCCTTTCATGTTTAAAGGCTCCTGAAGAGCAGCAAAGTCCCTCCTGGATACCACAGTAACTCAAAAACTCAGTATTTTGAAGAGAACTCTCTTAACATTTTCTTTAACTCAGCTCTTGTGCATAAACAGAAGTTATTTCATCCTGGATTTATTTAGTTTTGCTTGTCTTTCCTCAAAAAGCTATTACACTCTGAAAGAAAAGGTTTTAGAATAACTTCTGGCTATAACCACACTTGGAGTATTGTGCACAGTTCTGGTGTCCTCAACATAAAGGACATGGAACTGTTGGAACAAGTCCAGAGAAGGGCCACAAGGATGATCAGGGGACTGGAGCACCTCCCACATGAAGATAGGCTGAGAAAGTTGGGGCTGTTCAGCCTGGAGAAGAGAAGGCTGCGTGGAGACCTCATAGCAGCCTTCCAGTATCTGAAGGGGGCCTATAGGGATGCTGGGGAGGGACTCTTCATTAGGGACTGTAGTGATAGAACAAGGGGTAATGGGTTAAAACTTAAACAGGGGAAGTTTAGGTTGGATATAAGGAAGAAGTTCTTTACTGTGAGGATGGTGAGGCACTGGAATGGGTTGCCCAGGGAAGTTGTGAATGCTCCACCTCTGGTGGTGTTCAAGGCCAGGTTGGACAGAGCCTTGGGTGACATGGTTTAGCGTGAGGTGTCCCTGCCCATAGCAGGAGGTTTGGAACTGGATGATCTTAAGGTCCTTTCCAACCCAAACTATTCTATGATTCTATGTTCCACATAGATTTGGTTGTAAGGAATACATTTGATGACACAGTTAACTTCCTGATGATTCAGGCTTCTCTACAGTCAACTACTACTACATTCTGGTTCCAAATCGATTACTGTTGTGTAACTTTACGAGTCATGTAAATTCCTTTTGCTACATTGCCTGCATATTGTCTTACGAGTCAAATAAACATTTTTCTAGGAGTTAACTTAGTAGCAAGCAAATATCCAGTGTTTTGAGGCTGCTTGAAATACCAGATTAACTTGATGCTTACCTACGCCTCTTCTCAAAATACCTTAGAGCCATTCCTTAGCAATTGAGTACTGTGGTCTGTGCCCTGCAGAGTGGTCATAAGGAAAAAGAAAAATGTTTCTCTCCCTATATCCATGTTACAGAAGAAATGCTCAGAAAAGAAAAAGCAATTAGAATTAATTTGCTTGTACAATGCCACACTCATAAACTAGGTTTTTACATTTTTAATATGTTCAATTTGTACCAATCAGAAACAGAATCATCCAAATATCCACTAGTTAAATATGAGATCCATTTGAACAACACCTGATTTATTACATGTTTGCAAATGCTCAAATACAAAGAGAGGAAGCAAAGTGTTAAGGCAAAGCAACAGACTTTAACTATCTGGCTAAAATCAATGGTCCACCTTACCCCCTGCTGAAACTATGCTGGGTCTGAGACAGTTCAAGATGGCTGTGTACAATCTCCCACACGTGTGTGATAATCTTCCACAACCAAACCACAACAAACTGAGCCACCACTTTTATATTTCCTCCCCGCAGGTCTGGTTAGTTTTCACATGAATAGATATAGCTCCTGAAATCCAGTTCTACCTATCACACAGTTGTTCCTTCCTTCCTTCTTCTAGAACTGATTTTAATACCATCTGAAGAACTGTTAAAAGGCAGACAAATTCCCATAGGAAAAATCTTCTGAGTCTGAATTTGGAAATGAGGAGGAGAGGGGGATGGCGAAGAAAAGGAAGACTGACATTAAAGGGTTTTGATATTAAAGGTTTTAAATTTCAAGTACTTATACCGGTTTACTTGCTCTTTTTTGTGTATTTAAAAAAGAGTTAAGTTATTTTAATGGAAAGAAGCTGCAAGGAGGTTTACATGCATCTGTCTAAAATTAACTGCTTACCACTAACAAAAATGTGAGAGTTCCTTAAGGCCTTGATTCCATCAAATTTGATCTATACAGATGTGTAAATACTCTCAGTTTTACCTATCCAGCCAAAATTTGTATGTAGAATGACTGCTTAATTTAATCCAACAGGTGGAACTCCAGGTTATAAATAGAGAAATGAAGGTACATTGAGATTAAGTGATTTGCCCAAGACACGGATTAACAGGATTAGGATTCAGGAGTTGCCACTTTGAATTTCTTTGCTTGTCCCACATGTGCTGCAGCAAACTACAACAAGGAGAGCAGAGAAGGGAAGAAAATGCTTACATCTTCTACATGGCATCAACAATAAAATGCCAAAACCCTACTCAGCATCAGCTATTTGCCTACAGATTCACTTTACACAAACCTAGAGCATGCCTATTATCAGACATAGTATTTTGAGTACACAAAAACTAATCTTATTTTAAATCAGCAGACCACCTTATAAAACAAAGCTCGAGGCTGTGTGTACATGTAAGGGTGCACAGACAGATGTTGCAGATACATTCTTGTAACAGAGAAAGCCAAAAGAAACAATGAACAAAGTTCTCTGTTGCTGTATTACTTCTTTAAAAACCTGCTTCCCTCAGAAAGGGAAAATGCTTGATTGCTGCACCTGTGCAATGCATTTGCATGGCAAGGTTTTGGTAGGAGGAGGGTTACAGTGTGGGGGGTTTTATGTGAGAAGCTGTTAGATGATTTCCCCCCGTGTGTGAGAGAGCAAATAGCAGTCAGCTCCAAGACAGACCTGCTGCTGGCCAAGGCCAAGCCCATGAACCCATCAGCAACAGTGGTAGCACCTCTAGGATAATGTATTTAAGAAAAGGGAAAAAACCTGGTCAACAGCAGCTGGAACAAAGGAGTGAGAATGTGTGAAACTAACAGCTCTGCAGGTGCCAAGGCCAGTGAAGGAGAAGAGGAAGGAGGTGCTCCAGGTGGTCCACGGCAGCTAATAGTGGAGCAGATGCCACCTGCAGCCCATGGAGGACCCCACAATGGAGCAGGGGGATGCCAAAGGAGGCTATGACCCCTGCACTGGAGCAGGCTCCTGGCAGGACCTGTGGACCCAAGCAGGGAGGAGCCCACAGTGGAGTAGTTCATGAAGAACCGCAGCCCATGGGAATTATCCACGCTAGAGGAGTCCATGGAGGACTGTCTCCCATGGGAGGGAGACCATGCTGGAGAAGGTGAAGAGTGTGAGGAGTCCCCCCCTCAGGAGGAAGGAGCAGCAGAGACAATGTGTGGTGAACTGACCACAGTCCCCATTCCCTGTCCCCCTGTGCTAGTCAGGAGGTAGAGAAATGGGGAGTGAGGTTGAGACCTGGAAGAAGGGAGGAGGAGGTGATTTCAGATTTGGGTTTATTTCTCATTACCCTATTCTAATTTGATTGGCTATAAATGAAATTAATTTTCCCCAAGTCAAGTCACAAAATCATAGAATCATAGAACAGTTCGGGTTGGAAAGGACCTTAAGATCATTCAGTTCCAACTCCCCTGTCATGGGCAGGGACACCTCACACTAAACCATGTCACCCAAGGCTCTGCCCAACCTGGCCTTGAACACCGCCAGGGATGGGGCATTTGCCACTTTTTTGGGCAACCTGTGCCAGGGCCTCACCACCCTTACAGTAAAGAACTTCTTCCTTATCAAGGAAGTCTGGTTTGCCCACGACAGTAACTGCTGAATGGTCTCCCCCAGTCCTTATCTCAACACATGAGCCTTTCATTGTATTTTCTCTCCCCCGTCCAGGTGAAGAGGGAGAGCAATAGAGCAGCTTTGGTGGGCAGTTGGTGTCCGCCTGCTACAGCTGGCAGTGCTTGCTTTCTGAGAAACAGATAAATAACATTTAACTAGGGTTGTTTTTTTTTGTCTTTCAATATTAGTTCTGCAATATGTCTTAGCTAGGATTCAAAGGAAGTACTTCAGGAGATTAGAAAATTGATTTCAGTGACTATTGATTTGTTTAACTCCTCTCGTTTAATAAGATTTAATACAGCATTCATTTTGCCCGGCTTTGCTTAGGGGATACTTCAGACACAAAAGTTGTAGAAGATTTATAAGGAAAGAAAAGAGTCATGGAATCAGAAACTTTCCTAAAAGGTTTATTCATGAAAATTACAGAATACTGAGTGTCAAACTAAAATGCAATAACACAGCATCATTAGAAAGACACATTCTGCTAAGGATTTAATGTATTATTCTGTAAAACAGCACACGTTTGAAATGCACAGTGGAAGGGTAATTTTTATGCTGCCTAACTTCAGGCACCAAACTTAGGTCCTCAGTGAAAAGGCTGTTCTACCTAAACTCCTAATACAATGCATAGAGAGAAAGAGAATGAATCTTTTTCTACAGAAGGAGGACAGGACCCCGTGTTACTGTTCAAAACTGCTCTATCATCAGTCACTCTATGTTGGCTATCAAAGATGCCTATGAAAATTAGATTTCTAGTCTGGGCATCAAACTTGTATAGTCATAGGACAAGACATGACATACATGAGGTGCCACAGAGGACAAGCTCCAGCTACTATTCTTTATCTATAGCTTTAGCTTCACCATTGCACATACTCAACTTTGCCATAGCAGCCTCTTTGGAACAAAGGCCAAGATTGCCCTTTGCTAGGTTTGAGATCCAAAGCTCAGCTTTTAAGGCTGTATTTCCAAATAAACAGCAAGGTGTAACATAACCAGATCAGGTTCTAGGCTGCTGTGTTTCACCACTGAAATAAAAGGACTCAGAAGATGGCCCTTCATGGAACAGATGTGTTTAGGAAATCTTTTACAACTCGCCTAGCAGGCTGGACCTAAGGGGAAAGAACAGTATGCTATTTTATAAGGTGGTCCCTTGAAGAACAACATGCTTGAACAAGACTCTACTAGTTAGTACTTTGAAGCTATGGAAAAAGAACAAAAGACTGCAACCTCTATATAAAAGGGAAATATTCTGACTTTACGATGAGGGAAGATGAATGAAGAAGATACTCCAGCATATAAAGTAGTTGCTATTTTGAGCTCCTTCAAAAGGGAAAATCACATGCCAATTTTACTTTAGAAGCTAGCAACTTCTGTACACAGAGACTGGCTTTCTAAGTGATACAGTTACCAGCTAAATACCAGAATGCTTATGAGCCAAGGTACTTTGAAAGAGGATATACATTACCAATGCACACACATGAAATTACTTTCCCCTCCTGAAGAGGGAAGGATTGGTGTGAAAGTGATACTGAGCATGTTCTTCAATGGAGATGATGAACCCGATGACATAAGTGAACTAATCTGTTACCTTGCTATAAGGCTTTGTCTAGAAAAGCAAGTAGCAAAGGGGATTATAATGTTGAACTTGAAAACAACTAAAAATACATCCTACATCATCCCATGTAGGTCAGGCAGTGATCTACTATTCTAAGGCAATGATTACTGTCAAAACTTTTAAAAAGACAGAAAGATATCAGATTCTAACAATTTATCTAAACAATATTGCTTTAGATTAACATATGTGTTTTCCTACTTGTTTTGTGCTAAAAGAAGCCTCTATCTGTAAGAAAAATACAAATTAAGCATATAAAATTGAATTCATAATATCAAAAGGCCAGACATCCTGATTTTACTTCTGACAATGTAAGCTTCAGCTAACCATGAATTTCCCCATTTCACTTTCTAGAACTGTAAAGTGAAACTGGTATTGTCAAGGTTTTTTGGGAAGCTTCATTCCTTAGCATCTGTAAAATACCTAGAAGATCCTCAGAAAGCAGAAAAGCATCATGATTAATCATCATTCTGAAATGAAGACATCACATTTGAGGTTCTGTCCATCACAGAAAGCAGACATGAAACACTTCTCAGTGCCTTTAGGACAATTACAATTGCTCAGTCATTTCAAGGGTTTGAGAAAAGAAGTTTCCAATCAGAGTAGACAGAAAACATAAAGTTCTTTCATGAAAAAGCTGCAGTGTTAACTGTTTAGTACCCTAATCAGGTTGACTAGTATCTGCTTTGCATCTTAACTTTGCACAGCACAGCAATCCTTTTGCCACTGCTGGCAGAAATGAAGAACTATCTATTAGCAGCATGGAAAGTGGGCATGAGAAAGGAAATAAAAAGCTTTGTTTCTTTCCAAATGTTTGATTTGCTTTAGGTTTATTATGTACTCCATGTACTCTCTAGAGTACCCCTTGATACTATTGTTTATTCTAACACCAGGTTACAAATAATACAAAGTTGTACAGGGTAATCTATACCAGCTTATTAAAACAGCCAATATAAATTCTGACCACTTCTGTGACTAGACTTTAATGCAGGAAAAGCTCAGAGAAGACAAGATTTGACAAGTACCCCTGTGAGCACTAGAACTAGCAAAGCTTTTTTCCTACAGATTTGTGGTTCTTGGCTAATTGACATTGTAGTCTAGGAAGGTGCGAACTTCCATGGAAGCTTTTCCTGCGCCTGAAGCATTTCTGAAGTCTTTGTCTTTATAACTGAAAAATCATTGCAAGAAGCTTTAAGGACTTTATTTACCTGGCAAAAAACAGGACCAGAGCCCTGGATTTAAGGAGAGCAGGCTTCACTGTCTTCAGAGATCTGCCTGGAAGAATGCCATGGGATATAGCTCTACGGAGAAAAACGGGTCAAGAAGACCTCATTGATATTCAAGTATCTCCTTCTCCAAGCTCGAGAAAGGTCCATTGTGCCAATGGAGATTATGAGATTCATGCTTACTAAGAGCATGGAAGGCAAATCACTCTCAGATCATCTTATGAAGGAAGGCATCAGACTGCACATTATCACATCATGTTCCTGCAACAAATTCAAAATGGATCAAGCATAACTTATAAATATTACTGACTACATTTTGTAACTCATTTGCAGATTACAGGTAAAGTACTACCTTATCCCCATTCCACAAAATAGTAGTAGTATATCAAAGTACTAATCATGCATGCAGATCGCTTCTACTGATACTCATCTAGGATTCTCAAAAGGTGCGTAACAGAGCATAAACCAACAATCCTTTTAACCATACACAACACATTTATTCTTGATCATACTGATTTAAACCAGACTTACAGACATTTATTGAGGCAAGGCGACTTTAAAGTGATGAACAAACTTCTACACCTAAGCACAGCTGTACTGTTTAACTAAACTAATTCAACATCACACCTTTATTCAAACATGGACATACTGAATGGTACCAGCTAGAGAGCAGGGACTTCCTGAGAGACAAGGAGTTTGTAAGCAACTTGCCTAAGGGTTTGCTGGAAGAGCTTGGTAACATAGCTACAGAATAGAAATTCAGCTCATGTCAGCCCTCTTAACACCACAGGGAAAAAATCAGTTCCTCCAAATAAATAAATGGCATTCCCAAGCTTATTTTACTGGAATAACTGAATTTAAAATTGGTTTTAAGTATAACTAATAAATGAAGGGGAAGTGAGATGGTGTGGCTGTTCAAATTCACAATTAACAAACAGGCAAAAAACTTCTAGATATAGGTCAGGCCTGCTTAACTCCATAGACAGAGACACAGCCTCTAGAGTTAGAAGCACACTATATAAATCAATCAGGTTAACTTAGGAAACTTGCGACTGAATTTGCAGTGATGGAAACTATACATAACAAGACCACCAGAGAGGAAAGCTGTAAGAAGCAGCTGGGACAATAAAGACATAAAGAAAACTGGTTCAGAGATTTATCTGTGCAGCTGGACAATGGCACTTTAAAAAGATAGCCATTTTAAAAGGTAGATAATACTTATCACCTAGGTTACTTTGAAGAGTTAATTGCATGTGTGTAAAGGAGAGTCCTTACTCTTCTATTCACACTGACCTGGAACGCACATTATCTATTCATAGTGCTCCTCCTTAGATTGCATCTACACTGCTCACAGTAGCTCAACACAGAGATGCCAGAGTTTATTTTGCAGCAATGAGCTACATGGATGCACTGTAACAACGCCCCCCATATGTCGGCTGATCTGCTGAGATAGATCAACTCATCTCAGGCTGCTGTCAAAGAAACAGAACTCTGCAACTTCCAGGTCCCGAGCTAGTATCTTGAGAGAGTGCTGAATTGTATCATGTGGAAATCTAAGCCAACACTGAGCTTAGATTGTCTAAATAAATGCTGCATTTTACAACACAAACACTTCAAGCCAACAGCATGAGGAGAAATAAGGTTTACGGTTCACTGAAAAGGGATGAAGATAATTCTTTCCTCAGTTCAGGCACTTCCACATCTCAGGGCAGGTTTAAGAGCAACAGAGGTCTGAAAGCAGATGCGAGCTTCACAGTATAAGGAATCAAAAGAAAACAAGATTTAATCTTATGATTTTTAACCTCCTTTCTCTACCCTCCTTTCAACATCTCTGGTGCTGAACAGTAGACCAGAAAGGTCATAAACCAACTTAGTTAATAAAGCTAATGCTTTATAGATCTTCTACTGGATGATCACCTATGCATACATAGTGTGCAGACCATCTCTCAAGACTTGCCATAAGTGAAAGAAGAAATAGGCTAACTTCATTTAATATAAGAAACATAGAGCATTCAGAGTCCCAGCCCAGATCACACAGCTTAGAACTAATTTTATTCCAGGGAACTTCCCCACAATTTGGAATACGAACTCTTCAGGGCCATACTGGAACCTAAACCAGTTTTAATTGAAAAAATCCATTTCAGTTGGTTTGCATAAGAATGCTGTCATAGGGATGGGAAACTGGCCAAAAGACTGCAAAGCAAATGGTAATAATAATTACCAGTTGAATTTTGGATAATTGCTTAGCAGAATGCAATAGTGATCACTGTACATAAGCTCATTTATATGTTTCATTCAACTGAGAAAAAAAGAACACGTAATTTAACTTGCCAATGACACAACCAGTGAAGAACTCTCAAAACACACAATATAGCCAGAAAACATTAGAAAACAAACAGAAAAGCTTATTGGTTTTCCAAAAAAGGACATTTAGGGAGATACACATCTAGAATATGAAAAAACATTTGGAAATTAAGATGAGCTGGTGCATGTTCAGAAATATAACTGAAAATGAATGGTAATGGGGGGGGGGGGAAGACTCGACCAAATAAAACCAGGTTAGATAAGGAGGACTTCCTGTGTACTGCATTTAATTTCTCAAACTGCATTGACAAAATAGTACGGACTGAATTTAGGGAGAGGCTAGCTGAACACTGCCCCATGTGCTGCTACTTCTACAAATGGTTACTGCAATGCATTTTAGATCCATGTAACGCAGATGTTTTAACTTACAATGCCTGCAGATAGACCTCACCATCTCCAAAATCCTCCACTTATTTCTCCTCATCTTCAGAAATCCTTTGTCCTGACATTGCAGTCATCAGTGGTTCCAGGCAGAGTTATGTTGATAAATCATAAATAGCAACAGCTATAGTTTTAGGGCAAAGGAACTGTGAAGTGAGTAAGGAGTGGAGCTCAATCATTTCAGCCAAGGCTATTTCCCTGCAGAGTGAGCTACCAGAGAACACTGTATTAAAAAAAACACAGCTTAATTATCTTTAGGATATACTAGGAGACCTTACTGATTCATGACAACTTTCTTACAATAATATGGTATAAAAATCTTATTTGGTTTCTGTAACAAAAAGGAAAGAGCAGAAGATTCTGACATTTGTGGCAATCATCACTGTACTGTTCTATGCATCTCACTAAACAGATTGCCTAAGCTACGAATGGAGATAGTGTAACAGCTTACAAGGGAGGGAGTAAAAAAAAATAGTGAGGAATTTAATATATAGAGTTACATGTGGAAATATTAGAATTACACTAGTGAGGGAAGGGGGGTTGGAACCTCAAGTAATTTTAACATGCATTAAAACAGCATCTTCCAAAAAAAAAGCTGGGAGAACAGTGGTCCTTCTTGCTCTTCTCAATCTCCATGTTAGATGAATCATGTGGACAGGACATTTCTTTCATCTTTTTGTAAGGACTCTACCCTTCCTAGTGAACTCAAGAACTACTCGGAGAGACATACCACTTCTGTGACAAAAGACTGCATGCTTGGTTGCGGCAAGCTTCTCTTCCACAAGCTCCAAAGGTAGTCAGGCTTCCAATTCCCTAATTCATGTGTGCAGAAGCAAAGAGGCAGCCATTATCCCACGTGATGAATGTGTAAAACAAGATATGTTTATGAGGAAGATTTTATTTCAATATGAGCAGTATTTGCTCAGTACTTTTTGTCTGAAGCAGAGGGAAGAGTCTGAAAAAAGAATCCTCGGCCCATATAATCCAGCATGCTTTCTCCAGCAGTTCTACACTTCAGTGCTGTGTGCATCTAAATAAAGTAACAGTCATCCCCGAGTGGAAGCAAAAGATCCTGTATCTGGTGTTGAACCATTCCAGGGCTGTATCAATAGTATCAAACAGCAGCTATTTTTGCTCGAAGCAATGGGGGGGGGGGGGCGGTGAAAGGGTGGAAGCTGTTAAAAAGCACTAAAGAAAGCTTGGGCTCTAGAAAAAAGTGCCAATGGTCCTGACTGAGCTTTCTGTTCACTTCTCAATGCATCAGGCCTGGAACGAGTTTCTCAGTGCAAAATTTCTCTAATTGGCTGGAAAGCATTTAAGGAAAAAATCTTTTTAATTAAAAACAGAGAAGCAACAAGACATGAAAGCCATGGGGGTTGGGAGAGGCATATGTTGACCTTATGAAGCTTCACAGCCGAACTCTACAGGGGCTGTTTAAACTGAGAAAGCACAGTTTTAATTAAAGAGTCCTGAGGAACAGACAATTCAAAAGAGCAGGTCAGCTACATTCCAAGAGGTCAATTTAAGCAGAAGCAGAGGGAAAACAAGACTTCTGGTCATTTTGCCTTCCTCTGGGAGAAATCTGTTGCTAACCGACCATTATGCTCTGTGCTTCTCAACAGAAAAGCTAAGCTGTCCTCTAACCACCTCTATGGGTGTTGTGTGCCATTGGTAAATGTTTACAGGAGAGGAGAAATTTGGTGAAGTGCACCCCAGACACTGAATCACATTCTAAAATAAACCTAATTGTGCTCTCAATGCGTGGAATCCCAGATATGCTTACACATACTTGAAAACAAGGAAGGATCTTGCTAATCTTCTAAAACAAGTGGAAAATCCTGTAAAAACAACATCCAGCACATCACCAAAGAGAAATCCTCCTCTTAAGAGAGAAAACCAACAAACTTTCTCTTTACTTTTTGAAATGTGTTATGTTACTATCACATTTAGTGCAGCTAGTTGTTTTTCCTTGCTATTTGGAGACAAAAGGAGAAATCAATCTAGCCTTCAAATAAAAGTAGTTACAAAGGACACTGTGACTAGAACCCATTAAGTATCAGGCTAACACAGGAAAATTGAACATAAAAGCTGTGAAGAACTCTCTGTGGAGAACTACTTCCCAGTAATTCAAAAGAATAAGGAATTAAGAAGAAAAGTAGCAGCTACAGTAGTTTCCCAGGAGAAACAGTAATGCTAGATTGGGAGAGGCTCTGCACATACAAGGATTGTCACATCTAAGTATTGCTTCTGTTCAAATAGATTTCTCTCTTATTGGCTCACTCCTGGCTCGATGCCTCTGCTTGGGTGATCAAGGTGTATGTTCCAAGTCAAGGCATGGTTACTCCAGCACTGACAGACAAAGCAGCGAATTTCCCTGCATCAAGGAGGAATAACTAGCAGCCAAATGAAGCCATCAGTTCACTCACTGGTGAGACATCATCTACTCTTCTAAGACTCCAATGAAACACTCAGAAGTGGAAATTGGGGGTTTGGTTTGTCAGGGGGGCTATGAGTTTGTGTAAGCTTGGATATTGCATCGTCTTACATCTCTAATTTTATTCTCCCTTGCTTCCCTTCAGCCAGAGTGCAAGCTTTGATGCAAGATCTCATTTATTCTGCTGACCTATATCTGCACAGAGCTGCCATTTATGCAGTTTATCAGGAACACATCCTCCACAGATAGGAAAAAACCCACCACTCACTCCTAAAACTGAGGTTCAAATCTGGAATGAAACATAAGTAAATGAGAGGGGAAAATGGCAGTAAACATTTTGCTGGCAAAGGAATAAATAAAAACAAGAACGTTCTGAGAAACATGGAAGTTAGTGAATGTAATGCTTTAGACGAGGGAAGACAAATATGCCTTCACAGTTCTTCACAGACATAAATCCATGAGAATACTGAAGCAGAGAGGAATCCCTGCCCAGAAACAGGAGGGAAAACTGGGAAGGAGCAGAATCTTGCTAAAGAGGGCAAAGAGCGTATTTTCATTCTTTTCTGCACATAGAAATTGCATTGAAATAAAATGGACATTCAATGAATAACTCTCCATACACCTGACACAGGGCACCAAGTACAGAAAGATCCTAGTTTAGGTCTCAAAAGCCATATACCAATGGTAATCCGAACTATACTGCTAATTTCAGAACCAGCAGGTTGTTTGTCCCATGCTCTGTTGCATAGTAGAAGATAACCATAAACAGAACTTCTTACCAGGACTCCATAACTCACTTACCTCCTTGTAGTGGGCTGGCCCTGGCTGGATGCCAGGTACCCACCAAAGCTGCTCTACCTACCACTTCCCTCCTCAGCTGGACAGGAAAGAGAAAATACAATGGAAGGCTTGTGGTTTGATTAGAGAACAGGGAAAGATCACTCAGCAATTACTGTCATGGGCAATTGGGGTTGTGGTCAGTTCATTACATGCTGGCTCTGCTGCTTCTTCTACCTCACATGGAGGACTCCTCACACTCTTCCCCTGCTCCAGCATAACCCTGCTCACGGAGGAGACAATCCTCCATGAACTTGTTCAACATGAGTCCTTCCCATGGGCTGCAGTTCTTCATGAACGGCTCCAGCGTGGGTCCCCCACGGGGGTCACAAGTCCTGCAGCAAACCTGCTCTAGTGCAGGCTCCTTTCTCCACAGGGCCACAGGTCCTCCCAGGAGCCTGCTCCAGTGTGGGCTGCCCAGGGGGTCACAGCCTCTTTCAGGCATCCCGCTGCTCTGGTGTGGGGTCCTCTGTGGGTGGCTATCTGCTCACCATGGACCTCCATGGGCTGCAGAGCACAGCCTGCCTCACCATGGGCTGCACCTCAGGCTGCAGAGGTATCTCTGCTCCGTTGCCAGAAGCAGGACTGCCTTGGAGCTGCCTGTCACTGGCTCTATCAGACACGGAGGAAGCTTATAGCAGCTTCTCACACAAGCCACCCCGTAACTCCCTCATTACCAAAACCTTTCCACACAAACCCAATACACTCCGGCACATTATACAATGTATAGATTGTCAAAATTGTGTCATCATAAAATGAGACACTGTAGCAACAAACTACCTATAGACTCATGGCTCCATGCAAGCTTGTATAACAGTTTTTGATTTGATACATATGTATGGTCTTGTGTTCCAAGAAACAACTGAAAACTAACTTCTAGAATAATCCAGCAGGAATATGTACCACCAGCCACGCTTCTAAAGAAAGCTCCACAGTGAAAGTCTTTACTTACTTTGGGCACCAGTTAGTCTGACTTTTTCCTGTTGTTAAGAAATTCATTCTATAGTTCAGATCATCAATGATTTCACTTCTGGATGCTGCTATTTGCTGTATAACATGATTCCTCACACATTCATTCTAAAGCAATGTATTTCAAGGAAAGAAATCCATGTCTAGTCTATGCCTGAGTGTGGTAGTAACCATAATTCACCCACCACGTTGCACAGGTTCAGTTTCTTAGTAAATGAGTTCAGTTCTTAGCAGACCATGAGCGTTCTGAGTTCCCCTACACACGAGCATAGCAGAAAAAAATCCCACAGCAAATAAACCCAAAATGAATAAAATGAAGGTTCTAGTCTCTACTGCTAGAGAATCAGAGAAATTGGACTGAGCAGATGAAAATAAAGATGGGAAGTTCTCTGAAGTGATGCATTTCTGTCTCTAGTTAATGTAAACAGAAAACGTATATAAATGTATAAATATACAGGTAAACATGCCATATTTGCTCAAACTAAAAAGCACAGCCACTGGACTTTAAAGTCAGAAAAATACACGTTGAACTCTTGTAAGGCCACAACCACAGCATAGTAACATCCACCTGAGCTTTTACTCCTGTGCTCTCTCTTCCCCTTCAAAGTACTTTGCTGTTTACATTTTCTTGCACAACCTCTTCCATATTCACATAAAACTGCTAAAAGAGAGTGAGATACTGTGTAGCTAAAACTTTTCAGTTCTTTCCAGCAAATCCAGGTGCCCACCATTTGGCTAAGATCAGATGCCAGATAGATGAAGCCTGATGAAAACCTGCATTGAAAGTACAGCAGCGGGTACTTTCCATCAGACAGCTTCTTCTCAATTTGTCAACAAGCTTTACCACTGACACCTGCAGTTCTGGTGGATGACTTCTTTATTATCATCTCATTCTCCTACAGGAATGTTCTAGGAGTCTACAATTTATCTTTCCTGACCACGACCTGACCTCACCTCAGGTATGTCCTCACTACATACTGGTCAGCTTAGTACCATACAGAAGCATAGTCAGTCACTTCAGTAGCTAACTACAGATTTTGTCATGTTCAACTACAATTGTCTTCTTTCCAAGGGCCTAATGGCATATGTCAAAAAGTCAATAGCTATTCAGAGTCTTGCAAACTCTGTTTGTCATGAACAGCGCTGCAAAGCTGAACCAGGAGACGAGGTTTTATCTACACTTAAATGGTCCTAGTCCTCCCTAAAACAAGAAGTGAGGCTGAATAGCCTGAAACAAGCGAGGCTTATAGAAAAACAAACCACCAAAATTCACATTTGTACAGCAACATTCAGTATATTTGCTTAAAATACTAAATTAAAAACTTAAAACCCCGTAATTTTAGTTGCATGTAGTTACATGAGTTTATTTTGAACTCTGGCCAGTTCTGTAATACCTAATATACCGAGTGCAGTATAAGAATAGTTAGACAAGACAGCACAGTGCTGAATAGCTATTTTGGCATTGGAACTTTTTCCTTGTGGGTAGGTGTTGTGGTTTAACCCCAGCAGAAACCACTCATTCACTCCCCCTTTACTCATCCCTGGTGGGATAAGAAGGAGAATCAGAAAAAGGTAAAACCCATGGGATGAGATAAGAACAGTTTAATAATTGAAATACAGTAAAATATAGTAATAAGGGGGTGGGGGTAGGTGGGAAGAAACAGGAATAAAACCCAAGAAACACAAGTGATGCACAAGAGTATGAGAGACTGAAAAGTCCTCGATCAAGGTAAGCACTACTGAGCAGCAATTCACCATCCTAGAGCCCGACACGACCCTACCTCCTGCAGGGCTCTCAGTCAAAGCTCTTGGTACCCCAACTGCCCAATAATCTCAGCACCTACTGCCCTCATGTGCCATACCCTGTATTCTGACCACCTCTGAGTCTGCTGCCCTGCTCCCATCCACCAATCTCCAGCACTTTATTTTTGTCTATACATCCTCACACACAGGCCCACAACATCCTCCCTCTGACAGAGTGTTGCAGTTCTGTAATGGAAGCAGCACTGCCAGCAAGGTGCTTCTACACTACTTCACGTAATGTGAGCATTTATTAACTATTCCACAGGCAACTGTGCTGGTGTCTCCCTATCAACAACATTAGAACACATTGTGAAGTGTCAGTATTTGTACTGCATCAATAGCCTCACTGATGATTTTAATGTCAAGGGAACAGGACAGCAGCAGATGCTAGCATACTTGCCTCCATTCTTCCCCACTGTTCGGAAACATCTCCAGAAGGTCCGAAGGAAAGATGCCCTGTTATGAGGAGTTGCTTGAACAAAGCTGAACTCACGGAACAAGATGTGTGTTCCTTGACGCACGCTGTTAAAGCTGTGGAGATAAAGTCAAAACAAAAGAACGTTAGAAAGCTGAACCAATGTCAATGTTCTGGGGCCAGCTAGAGCAGTGGCAACAAAACCACTGGCAGTTACATTTTGTGAAACCCAATCTCCAAAGCTTAGACCCATCTGTTCTCTAGAGAGAAAACCATCTGCAAAAACCACACACTGAAATTTAATTATAGGAATTAGAGGCTTGGGAAAGTAAAATTCATTCTAAAGGATCCCAGCAAGGGGTGTCCAAGAGCCACTGATTTGAAACCAATCCATTGGAAAACAGCTGGCCAAGAGTAACTTTTGTTTATCTGACCAGAAGATGCCCTTTCTTTTAATACCATTGGTACTTCGCTGCTATTCTCACCACAGTTTTCTGTGAAGCCACTGAAAATAAAGAAAGAAATAAATTTAAAAAATCCTCTTTACAAGCCTTAAGATTTAATTTCGAGGTCACTGAAACTTGCATGTATTGCATGTACATGCGTCGTTAAAATCTGCTGCGGCTGCCACGAAGAGCAGATGGACACTGCACTAAACAACACCTTGCACTTGTGTATTTTGAAGAGAGTAGTTGGTCATTATGACGGATTGTCAATTTGATATTCACATTCTTGCATTCCAGTACAAATCTCTCCTATTTGAGTTGTAAGCACTTTATGGTAACTTTATATAGCAAGCATATAGAAAACAACCTTTTCTAAGGTTTCTCTGAAGTGTGAGCAGCTCTCCTTTGGGCACGGTAAAGCTCAACATGCAAGAACAATAGGAATGCAAATACAAACATTATCTACCAAAAGGTATAATGACAGGGCTGCCTCAAAGATAGATTTTGTGCATTTCAGTCTGCATCATGCAAGTGGGACTAAGCCTTCAAACACTCCAGAGAGATCATTAAAAACATTCACTTGGGACAGCAGCTTAACTCCCCCGCACAGGAGAGAATTAATGAAAAGATGGAAGTTCACTTTCATCACAGCAGAACCTCTCCATAGGCAGCATCTCCACAACAGACAAAATCCAGTGGTCACTGTGAACCCTCTCAGTCTGCAATTTTAAATCATCTCTTTAAATATAAATAGCATAAATCACTTGATCCTTCATCGTATAGGAGAGGGTCTTACATGGGAAAAAGAATTATACCAGAGAGAGTTGAGTGAAATGAAAAAGTCCTGTAAGAACTGGGAGGGGGCTGTGGAGAGAAGCCAATTCAATTTCAGTGAAAAGAATCACAATTCCTGGGTTTTAGTGTCCTGGTTCTCAAAGACATAAGAGTAAACAGAGTTTTTTTGTCACGTGAGGTGCAGAACACTGCTTTTAGCCCTCCTACCCAGGAGGAAATGCAACTCAAATAAGTAAAATCACCTTATGATTAAGAAATACTCATGACTCGTGAATTCTGGAATTAGAAATACTCTTTCTGTACATATCATGGTCAAATATATTATTTTGTATTTATGAAACCTTATTCGGGCACCAGTTCTACATAAACCAGAGGAAAACTCAACCATTGTCTCAAGAGACTAAATAAATAAATCATATGCCTGATCAAAATATGCCAGGATTACAGGAAAGGGCTCCCTTGACTATCGTGTAAGTAAAGAGCATTCATTACAATGTGCTGTAGCTCGCTGCCTTAGAGTGACTGCATTCAGAATAAGGGAAAGTAACTTGAATGAAGTCCCACAAGATGCCTGTGACAAAGCTGGAAATGGGATTTCATATCTTCTCATCCCAACCAAACAGCCTGTAAGACTTTTCATTTCCAATTTGCATTGTTTGGCTGATGATTTGACAGGCTGATGGAGAAAAGAGGGATATGTATGAAAAAAGAAGAAACGTGCTGTAATAGGAGAAGGCAGCTTTTAGAAAGATGAGATACGTAAGGGAGATGTTCAGAAAGAGAAAGGAGATGAAGGCACAATCATACAATTAAATGCACCAAATTATGTTGCTCAGAACTTCAGCACATGCAGCTTCTGGAAGCAGATCCTGGCACAACTGTAATGGAAAGGTCCAGACATGAAGCTAACATACTATTAATTCACAGCAGACAGCTCTACTATATTACTCCTTAGTTCTAATAAGTGAAAACTCCAGTCACTTGCATTTTCTGCATGGGATGGCTCTAAAGCTAGCAGGCAGAAGGGTATGATATCATTTGTTGTTGCTTACTCAGTCAAAAGAGTGGGTGGATACGTTGGAACATCAGCACACCTGGATGTGCTGACAGCCAAGTGCCGCCAGCTAGTTGAGTAAAAGAGGTACTATATTGCTTTCATTCCTCATTTCTCGCAATAAGATCTTGTTTAACTATACAATGGAAAGATTTTTTCTCCCAAAAGCTCAAGTCTGCAAGCAGGGGAGGCAGAATTTTATCCCAGTTGCGATGCTGCATTTCAGAGACCCTACTTTACAAATGTCTTCTTATAAGCTGGAAAAGTTCAGCTTAAAGGAGCCAGCCTTTGTTGGAGCTATCCAGCAAGAGGACCAAGGACAAATCAACAGGTCTATTTCCAGGCAGGGTCAAGATTGCTGCAAGAGATAGGAACAGTATACACTTTGAACAAACTGTGCATTTTGAAATTCCTTTTATCATGGGTAGATGATAATGGCACAAAAATAACTTGGCCACATTTTCCTTAACAACTTTCTGGAGGTAAAGCTACCATTAATGTGGCCAGTGGTAACGGATCGCAGGTAAACCCTTCTGGAAGTTACAGAAGCAGTGACAACCCAAAGCTGTTGCAGGTATTCCAACAGCATGTAGGGATTATGACCAACATTTGACGTATGATTTTTAGATATGTGCCAACAGATGTCTTTTCCAGTTTCTCTTGAACACAAAAAGGAAACAGGCTGCAGACTCAGAGGAATGGCTAAAGTAAACAAGATATCAACAGCAAAGCAACACACTTAGCGCTCAACATTCCCAGCAAGTTCAACAGCTGCTGAGATTCTCCCCTTAGGATTTCTCAGTCTTCCTTCTGTCTGCCCCCCTCTCACTGGTGGCCAGAGCTTATCAGCACTTCTGAATGAACCAGGGTATCCCAACAAGGTATCAGCTTGTCCTCAGTCATTTAAAAAGGGGTTTGTGAACCCAGAAGAAGGGAATATAAGCTTTCACTTCTCTGGTTAACTTCTCCTTTCCCCCTTTTTTGGCATTTTGAGCAGCCATCTGCAAGAGATTCCTTCAAGAAAGCTTTCAACAGCTCTGTAAGCCTCCAAACCTCCTATTGCATTGCCCTGGCCCTCTACATTACCAGTGAATAGAGCAGGCAAATGAGAGCATTAACAAAAGTTACTAAGGACATGATTTTATTTGTCTTGCTGAAACTGAGACTAGAAACTGAACTGAATGTTCATTAGTTATTTCACACAAGGACTGTTATGCAACTGGATATTCCGCTAACAAAAGAACTTCTCCCTTTCACTCATGAGAATATTCTGGAAAAAGATAAGCAAAGTAAACCAAGGTTCTCACTCGCTGGGAAGATCCAAAGCAGCTTTTGCAGTAAGGACTTCAAGATGCTTACTTTTTCACTCCTTTCCTTTCCATGCCCCAGAGCAGCCAAAGCATAGAACTCTTTCAATGCCACTGCTGAGAAAGCTGCCTCTTGCAGCACACCCAGTCCATGCTTGTGGGATGGCACGTGCACGTGAGAGGAACTAAAAAAGGCTTGGGAGGAGACTGTGCTAGAACAGCCCCAGCTCTCAGAAACGGCTGTGCTGGGAACTCCAGCACTCAGGTGCTGCTTCCCCAAACAGAGCTGCTTTCAGTAAGGCTTTGTCTTTTGTGTAATTACATTTCGGCAGCCTGCCAGAGTTCAGAAACTTTCAAGGACTCTTTTCAAACCTTTGGACTTCTAAATAGACTGTACAAGTCCCAGGATGCTATGGTAACATCCCAATTGAAACCCACTACAGTTGTTAGCCTCTGCTTGCTGAACTCAGGCAAAGCCAAACGTGCACAATGCAGAGAGAGCCCCGAGTCCTCAAGAAGGACAGAAGAGCCTGCCAAGACACTGCTGTCGCTCTAGCAGGTGCCACCTTTGGTTACCATGCAAAGAGCTGAATGAGTTCACAGGACCCCATCTCTACTAAATAGAAAACAAGGAGCGGGAACTGTTATTCCTTAACTTCCAGCATTACTGCTTGCATTTTCCATCAAAAGCATGATGAAGGAAGCAAATCACTTTGAAAGCTTATCCTGCTTTTCCAGTGTGAACAACTTCCCCTCCACACACACAACTTTTCTTCTCAGTTACACAAGTGTCTAAGTCATTAAAAGAGAATCAAGTGTCTTATGGTAGTCTCAAATGCAAAGTTGCTATTGGACACTACATCTAAACTGACTGAAACATCTGTAGAGAGAAACAGCACAGAGGACCAGATGTCAACATTATGGATATCTCAGGGCTCATTTCCTCTTGAAATACACTCTGGATCAACTCTAGGCTGGTCCCATGGGCTGAATGCTCATTTGCAGTTGGAACACATCTTCCAGTTCAGTTCCATCTGAAAGGAACTTGGGTCACAAGCTCCAAGACTACTTCATGGTGTGAACCAAAGCACAGTAAGTAGGGATAATCAGAAGTATTAGGATTAGAGACTGTGGTACAATAGGTAACAAAGAATTAGCTCTAGCAATGGAAAATACTGACATTCAAAAGGCTTTAAAACCCAGGCAGTTTCTGTTGTTAAATAACTCATCCACACACAAAGCATCCCCAGGTGACCAATCCCACTTACCGCAAGGCTATGATCTGAAACAGCAAAGTGAGGTTTACCTTGCCTGGAATGAGGCCCAAGAGGGAACACTTATAACTGTACATACACCGTCAGGAAAAACAAATCCCAGTTTCACTGCTGGGATGAATAAATTACTGCTGCAGGAGTGCAGTTTAATTTTATTCTTCACCTCCTGGTTTAAGTGTACTACACTACTTACAATATTCACACCAATCACGGGACTGTTCCCCTCTTTGAAAGTAGCAGAGAAGCATCAGCATTCCTCAATTCAAAGCTGTTTTATCAAGTGCTTTGACAAATTCCACAGATATTAAAATCTGGGACAATGAAGTCAGCCTCAAGGAAATCACCATCTTCCTCTAATGAAATTAGCTGTGCTTTTTAGGCACTTCCTCTGAAATGCATTAGTAGTGTTAAGATGAAACAGATGCTGAAAGTTATTCCTGATGACTGGCTTTAAGGAAAAATCCTTTTTTAACAACTAGGCAGATAGGAAATCATTAACACTCAACATTTTGGCGAGACTGGGTGATGTAACACCACAAACAGACTGGATTTTCTGAGATCCTTTCTGTCTCACCCACTCAAGTTTATTTCAGCTGAAGGGTGTGGAAAGAGGGAAAGGAGTGACACAGATTTTAATGATTTGTTTTCAGGCTTCTTAGTATGGGCTCAGCAATCTCTGTATTCATGGCAGAGTTAATACAGGTGGTACAGAGATTATCCCAAGTGCTGTTTGAAAGGAAATGAACCACAGCACCTGTGACACAGCTCAGGGTAGGCAGGGAACAAGCTTTCTTATGTTGCTTTGTAGCAAATCAAACCCTCTGGGACCAGTCTACAGTGTGGAGAAGGAAAGGATTAAAGGAGTTGCTGCGCTTGCTGTTTATTACCCAGAATCCCTTTATCTTTTTTAGAGTGTATCGTCCTCCCCCCCCCCTCATTTTTCCTATGCTAGGTCAGTAATTTAACACCTTGAAGCTTTCAAATCAAAAGCTAAAATGACTTTACTGCATTGAATTATTAGCCCAGGATTAAAAACAAAAAAGGCAAATGGGGGCAGGGGGGATCTCTAAAAACAGAGGCCTTTTGATCAGAGCAGCATCCTGCAGTTTGCTGTAACTCAAGCTGGCCATTCTTATATAGTAGGAATTAAGGACTCCCCCTGCCAGGCAGGGCCCTATTAAAACACAATAGCTGTTTGAAAAGGGTAAGCAAGCTGATATGGATATAATAGACCACATATTGGGGCCCCTTTCTACTCTGAAATAAAGCTGCTTCTTAGAGTTATGAGCTGGGAAACCTAGCATTCAGGAAGATGGGAAAGGGCATACAATGGAAGATGGTAAATAGCCCTGCAGAAGCCCTTCAAGGTGCTTAAAGGAAAAGTAAAGAAGCCTTCAGAGATAAGCATCAATCACCCAGGACTAGCTCTTTCAGGCTGCTCAGGTGGTATTTCAGACCACATGGGGTTTCAATGAGGTTGGAAAGGTCTCGCTGGTATAAAGAGAGATTTATTTTTTATAGTAGAAAACACAGGGAGTTGTGCACCACAGAGACAGCTACATGAGTACCATTATAACTGGTTTTATGGAGATCATTGCAAGTTGCTACCCAGCTTCCCACAAAAAACCCTTGCCCTTTCCCCCCCAAACCTAAAATAAATAAAACAATCTAGAATTATATCTACCCCCAAAAAGATGCAAACTCTCCAGCTAATATAGTTAGCATTTGTTCAAACTGGCCCAACTCGACATTTTGGGGCAAGAAGAAAATTCCCTACTGAATTGCTGTATAACCTTCTATATGCTGAGGGTATGGGAGATTCAAGTCCTCAATAGGCTTTATTATCATAGAGCCATGATCTCCAATCTTTGGCTTCCTTTATTAACCTACAGATGTATTTTTACCCTCCCTGTCACACTGTGGAATTCATTCACTAGCTGCAAGATGCTGCGGAAAGCATGCAGTGAGCCTGTGGCTAGTGTGAGAAGGCAGCACAAAGAGCAACAGTATTAAAAGCACAAGCAATGCAAGGTAGTGTTTGGATTTCCTCTAGTAACAACAACTCTGGAAGTAGCTATGGAGTTGACATGGGCTGGACACTGGTTTTGATACCAAAATGTCAACGTCTACTGAAGAAGGAGTATGAATTTGAAAGTTATTGAATAACTCCACCTATCTTGTCCTGCTGAGATCAAAGCATAATGCCAATGAAGGCAAACCAGATGATTCAAAGCCTGCTCACTCCGCTGCATGTAGCCTCCTGTATTTCTTATTCTAAGACAGTCCTATATTTTATAAGTCAGAGTTTTAATTATTTCAGAAGGAAGCAGCACAATCACCTTATGACTGTGATGATCCAAGAACTACTGAAAGATAACTTACTGACTGCTCCTAATGGATTCAATACTGGTGCCATGAATGGAGCTCCCATATTTGCTCTTGTCAGTCTTGGTTAAACTGAAGCATTTCAGAAGAAGAAAGCAATACTTACAACTAATACTCTCATCTATTCAGTTGCTTTGGCAAGATTAAAGCATAAAGGCTGAGCAGCTTCCAATATTTCCATCATCACAACAAATGAACCTTGCTGAGATTCCTTTGTACGGATGAAGCTTCAAACTTTGACATTAATGCTAACTCTGTATTTAGAGGTTGCGTAGCTAAACCACCCTGTGCTCACTACAACTGCTTGGCTACCGTGTTGACCAGCTACAGTTTGTCTAATGAATTTGAAGATAGGCAATAGGATTAATTTTGCACGACATGAGGTTACTGCAAGTCTCCAAGGCTAATCTAGTTGGGAATTTGTATGGTTGCAACTCTATACAGCATACAAAGTCTCAGGTTCTCCAAAGACATCCAGATTTCTGGGAACCTGACTTCTTTTCTTTTTTAAGAAAAGGAAAATCAACCCAGTTTAAAAAAAAATGCATTTTTAAGGCAAGATACAAGACCTTCAGCAGTTTGCTCTTCATGGTGAAGGGATTTTCTCCTATAAAGGATAAGGAATCCTATTATGGGATCTTATCATATCCCATTGCCGCAGGCATTTGCCGATTTTTACAGCTTGGCACATCTAATTTAGGAGAAATTGTGTATTCATTGGCCTTGTCCACACTGGAGCACATATATTCTTAGCAAGGCAATCAGAAACACTTCTCAAGATTTGGTGGGACACCACAACATTTTACAGATGAAGAATGAATACACAAGTCCTTCCAACACCACAAAACAAAAAAAAGCCCCAATTTCCATTCCAATCTATCTTCTTAAAGGTCTCTCTGGGGAAAGCCCAGTGTTCCTCAAACCTACACTGCTTTATTCCAATTGGATACAAAGTCTTAGAAGTTTAGATAGACGGAAGTCAAGAGCCTCTGAAGCTTATTTCCTATATACATATAGCAGCTTAGACTCTCACTAAAATGCTTCATTAGCCAGAACTATACAAGTTAGCTTCATCAATAACTACACCTTTCTGTTACTATCATATATACAACAGTGTTTCTTAGCTTGAGACACTGAAAACTTTATTGGAAGAAATAATATGTTAAAAAAAAATCCATACAGAAAATGATAAAAGTAAGCCTTGTAATTCTTAAGAATAAAACCCCTCCCATTTAATAAGGGAAAAAAACACCAGCATGTGCCAAACTTCCTATGTTTTTCCAAAGCTGCTATTCTCCAGTGCATTTTTACTGAATTACAGGTGCCAATTTCACATGACTAAACCTGTTTTCTTCAAAACATTTACACAGAAGCTGCAGGAAATCCAATCCTTAAAACATGTGACCAAACATGTAAAGAGATTATGCTTTCTATACACGCGGCAGATTGTATGCAAAAGGCTGTAAATAGTCCCAACTACATCTGCTGTGGGTATGTCCCTATTTATCTTTCTCATTTTTCATATATATTCCAACAATGACTCAGCAAGAACAGCTGAGCTGTTTTCCAGGATGATGGAGAAGGATGCTTGTCAAACAGGGATCTCAGTGTTGAATATCTATTGTGCTTCCTCAGTGGAAGATGGACAATAGAAGATAGCCATAGTTCACCAACTCTGGCTTGAGAGCCCTTTCCCTTCTGCAAGAACACAGACTAAAACAGAGCAGAGATCTGTGATCAGAAACGCAAGAACAGTGGTAAGGCAGGAACCACCCAACACCAGAGATATTAAAACCAAGTAGACTGACAGAGAAAATGCAATGAAACAAAGGACCCTGTGGCATCCCAAAAAGGATACGATAAGCACTGTGAAATACCCAACTGATGAAATGAGTTACTGCAAAATAACCACGGAGAGCACATACGCAGGAGGCTCCTTAAAGATCTTCTCAAGAATAGCAATGACTTGCGCATCTGTTTTGTTGTAGTGCCAAATGCAGACAGTGGGATGGACTGGGGAGTAGGGAAACTGTATCACAAATGTCCATAACCAAGAAAAATTACTTCTCTGTTACCTTCTGAGATCAGAGACATCGATTTTCATCAATTCCTCGGATTTTGCCCTTTTCCCACTCTCACTAAATTGTTTCAAGAATAAATTTGAACATTCAAAGTGTCACAAAAGACTGATTTTAACTCCCAGGTGGGCCCATGTCTACATCTCCAAATCTGTACTAGTAATATTATCAACTATGATGAAAAGCAATAAAAATACTGGAAACAGATTTATGCTAAAGTTATGATCTAAAACTAGGCAGAAGATTGTACATTCAACTTTAGCCCAGAGTAAAAGCACAAACACAGTTATCTCAGTTATATATAATCCTAAAGCTCATACCATTTGCCAGGTTTTTGGACTTTGGCTTTGGGAAAACTTCAAACATCTGTTCTTCAGTTTTATTAGCTATCAACACTGCCAACATGCAATTGGCTTTAAACATCTTTTAAGGCCACTCAACTTCATAGCAAATGTGTAGTATTTCAATATTCAAGGCTGTAATAACGAATACAAATGTACTCAGCTACATAAGGTCTCCACAAGGTAGTCAGTCCATTTCTGATGCAACTATTCTGACAGACCACCAACAAATATGGAATTTCCATGATGTAAAGGTGTAGGAAAGAAGTGGGCAAAGACTGCACCACTACACCAATGAATACATACTAGAAGCATCATAATCTGACCACACTGCATATAAAAGTTGTGATTGTTTTTCTTCATATATCAAGCTGCATACTCCAGCCCAACTCAGTGTTATGAGTAAGTGAAGGGTTATCTACAGATTACTACCCTGTGCTGACAAGATGCTGAGATCAAGTGCTAACAGCCATATGTTATGGCAAGTTCTCTTGATGTTTCTGACACCAAAACAGTATTACAAGTTTCCTGAGTGGAGCATATTATCACATGCAGCATCAATATTCATATTCAATTCTATGTTACTCCTTCAGCTGCAAGCCTTGCAAGATTGTTCTGCTTACCCAAAAAGCTTCTCAATCTTTTTATCCTCCCTATATTTCCTTGTGAGAGTCTGGAGTCATCCAAGTATCAGCTCACCTGTAAGATTCTCAAGTATGTGGGAAGAAAACACTGCATTTTCCAATATATTGGCAACATGTACAAGCTACAGTGGGAATCAGTGTGTTATTCCTATTAACATACGCATTTTTTCCACCTGTTTACTCAACAGCAGTCATCCCAATCAGCATATTTGTCAGGCTTGGACTTGTTGCAATGTTTGTTGCAAAGAAACAACTCTGGGAAAATCAGGAATTCATAGATCCTGGCTGTCAGATGAAGATACCAATGCTGTTTCTGCTGTCAAGCAGTTCTGTGATAAAAACATCACACTTCAGGTGGCAGATCTACAAGTTCTGGACAAAATTCACATCATATGAATCACAAATAAACTGAGTAATCCACAACCCCCAAATCTTCTATAGCTCTCATACAAAATGTCTACCCCATGCACAGTAGACAGGGGTTATTGAAATCACATTTGTAATATGGGCTGGAGAAATTTAGATTACAGGAAAAGACTTTGCCATTCTTACAACTCTTCTCTGTAGAAGTAAGACTGGAAGGCAATAAATGGACTTTAAGAAAGGTTTTGTGTCCATTAGCAACTAAGTGGAGAAATACACAATGATCACAGGTTTCCAGAAAGGTTTATCAACAAATTCAGTCCTGCAAATCCATGTACTCTGTGGAGAGAGACTTTGAAAATGCCTTTCTTATAGCAACTTATTCACATTAGCTGCAAAATCTGCTCCTCAGAGCTTCTGGCACAGGTGCTGTGCCTGAGTGCATATATTCATTTTCTCTCCTCTGAGAAGTGAAGAGCAATGAGAGGCTGACAGCACTCTTATGCAGTGCCCTAGGGATCAAGGAATCCCAAGCAAAAGCCTGTCAGGAATCATCAAGCACATTATCCCAGCTGAGATTTTCAGCCCAAAGGGCTGTTCACAGCTAGGTCACTGACAGCAGCAGCTTCATACCAACAACACAGCTCAGGCTTGCATTGAGTGGGATAATTTTGTCTTTTCCTCTCCAGAGCAGAAGACATGTAGGAATCCTAAGAGTATTTGAGGAACACATGAAATATTACTTTTGCAATTGCTCATAAGATTATATCTGAGAGAATACCATCAATTTATGTAAGAACCTGAAAGTAGCCTCTGGGAGGTAACAACATGGATTTGCTCAAAACATGCAGACCAAAGATTAAAAACCCTAATAACCAACGCTCCCGCCACAGTTTGACTGAGAAATGCTAATGAATGGCTCCATCTCTCAGAAGGGGAATCTGGCACAACCTGACAAAGCCCTAAGGACCTTCTCACTACTGTTTCTGCTGTTTATACTACAATTGTGCAAAGCAAGGAGACAACATTCTACAATGCTAGATGTTGTAAAGTACATGCAGTACAACGTCAATTCTGTCTTGAAAAGCTTACCCTAACCTTACAAACAAGATAGAACAAGTTCCAGTGAAAAGGGGAAAGATGCAGAGCAGATGACAGCAAGATGATGACAATGATAAAGCCTATATACACTGAGATGAAAAACAAATTGATGGCTCTAAGGTAGCTCTAAGAATCTCTCCTCTTTCCAAGCAGATAATTCAGCTTATTTCCAGTTGCCAATTAAGGCTGTCTCCAGTGAATGGCTTAATTCTCATGGGCATCCCATCTGTCCCATTCCTGGCCCTTCCCCCCTGCATTCCGTCCACCCCCAAGGGTACTGAGACTATTTTAAAGAGGACGATATTGTTCAACCTACAGATTTATTTAGGTGATGTTCTATAGCAGTACAGGACTGAACAAGCCAAAAGTTTTCCTGCTACCAAAGCCTGTGTCACTGCTATTGCCACAGAAAGCCAAGAAGGCAGTATCATATTTGTCCCTAAGGAATGAACTGAATAAATTGTTCCAGCCAATCCAGGCAGCAAAAGAAAATGAGGTACTTTCATTGCTAGAAGTTGATACTTCTCACCATGATAACATCTTCCTATCCAAGGATCAAACTCTACAGCACTAGCAGTCCTGTTACTGTGAACAAAGCAATTGTTTCTTTGTGTAGAACAAGGCCCTACACAGTGCAGAGCTGGTATTTTGAGGCTCACAACAGATCTAAAAGCATTATCTGACCCCCAGCCCCCACAAATACATCCATCACAGACACCTTCTCAGATAAGCATTATCAAACTGTCACACAAGATCCAGGCAGGGGCACTTTGAGTTTGAGCCAGCAGAAACATCCTTTACACGAAAAGGGAATCTCAGACATTAGTTTGCAGAGCCAAGTAGAGGTAGTGCTGCATCTGCAAGCTAAAAGCAAGATGTGTTTCCCAGTCATGTTCCAGCTGGCAGGTGGTCAGGGAGACATTTCATCAGAAATCAAAGAAGACAAGAAGTGTTTTGAGAGGCAAAGGACAGCCTTTTCCTGTGTCTTCCATTCATTTGTGTTTGGTTTATCAAACAAGCTATGAAAGTGATGGGAAGAAGAGTTTCCTGCCTGAGGTAAGCCATCACTGATTAATACTTCTGAGCTTTCCAAAGAGGCTTAAACAGAGTATTGCATCTACCTGCAGGCTGGAAGAGAAAGCTTCAGGCAAAGGGTTAGCCCAGAAGCAAAGCAAAAAATTACTAGTAGAAAGTCTCTTGGTCAAGAATTCTTTTTGCTGCTTTTTCATAGAGTCATAGAATAGTTAGGGTTGGAAAGGGCCTTAAGATCATCAAGTTCCAACACCCCTGCCTTGGGCAGGGACACCTCCCACTAAACCATGTCGCCCAAGGCTCTGTCCAACCTGGAACAGACAGCAAAAACAAAACAACAACCACCAACTAAACAAAGACCCCTAGAAAACCCACACACAGGCTCCCTTTAAGATCCCAGAAAGTATAAAGTGGGATGCTCTGCACATTCCCTCTGTGTGATCAAATGCATTAGCACAGGGGCCCTGTTTTTCTTCAGTACAGGAAAGATCAAGAAAACAGGATGATAAATAATGTATAGGAGGAACATGTTCCTTTAAGATATGTTGGCAAAGAAGTTAGGCTGGAAGAAGTAAAGCAGCATTAGTGTGTAATTACACAGAGGGCTTTCAAGAGTTTGCATTTCATGGAGATTCAAAAGCAGAGCAGAGATTTCTTGGGTTTGTAATGAACAAATACCGGTAGCATTTTAACATAGCTATAAAATTAGACTAGTCCTAAGAGAGGAATAATTTGACTAGTTTAGCTAAAAGATGTGGGTTAACTGGCAGAAGGGTGATTGATCCCTATTCCTGTAAGAGTCAGGAGTCAGTCAGATGAAGGGAGCCTCAAGGTACTCCCAGGATTGAAAGCAGATGTCCACATGATTGGGACAAATGAACAATAGAATTAAGTGGGAGAAAAAACAATACCCTTGAAGACTGAAAATATTCTGGAAGGAGAACTGAAGAGATGAAGGTCAGCCCTCTGCATTCAGAAATCTGAGTGCTAGGCTGTGGATAGCGCTGGAATACAAACCCAATTTCATTTCCTAGGAACAACTAAAAGCATTCATTGCCTGCAAAACACTTACTGCTCGATCCACACAGAGCTACGTGACCACACTTTTCAGCTCTGAAATTTCACTCAGGTTAAGCTAAACCCCAATAAAACATTCTGAATTGCCCATAAAAACAGTTGTTGTAACAGGCATAAAGATCTGAAGTGATGCATGATGAGCTGGGGCATTGCAAAGCATGATGGAAAGGCCATGGTTGCTCTTCAGTGGTGAATCCAGCAAGGGAATCCACTCTTGAGAAGTGTGCCCTCTGAGAAGAGTTTGGAGAGCATCCAATACCTGTCCTTGGCACACTAACTTCACTATATCTGAAAAGTTACTGGGCAACCTAATACCAAGTCCCTCCATTACAAACAATTCCAGCATACTTCAAAAATTTGCACAAGCAAATCCTCTCACTTGGAACAAGGGAAACACTGGGGGAGTGCACCCAAACCTTCTGGAATCTCTCAAGGATACTGAGACTAAAGATAAAAATCAAGATCAAGCTTATTTGCTTGGCAGAGCAGTGCAGCCTTCAAAGCATAGCCTGAACAAATGTTGACAGTTCTGTGGATGAACAGAACTGGGCAGTGAGGAGCCCTGGCAGCCAGAATAGACACTTTCATAGTAGGAAACTTTCTATTCTGAGTCTATGTACACCCTTATTGCCCTAATTGGATAATTTATTCTCCGCTTTAAGATTTGAAATGTGGAATTCTTTCACAGAACTATAGAATGGTTTTGGTTGGAAAGGACCTTAAGATTATCCAGTTCCAGCCCCCCTGCCATGGGCAGGGACACCTCACACTAAACCATGTCACCCAAGCCTGTGTCCAACCTGGCCTTGAAGACACCAGGGGTGGACCATTTACCACTTCTTCGGGCAACCTATGCCAGTGCCTCAGCACCCTCACAGTAAAGAACTTCTTCCTTGTATCTAACCTGAACTCCCCCTGTTCAAGTTTAAACCCATCACCCCTTGTCCTGTCACTACAGTCCCTGATGAAGAGTCCCTCTCCAGTATCCTTGTCGGCCGCTTTCAGATACTGGAAGGCTGCTCTGAGGTCTCCACACAGCCTTCTTTTCTCCAGGCTGAACAGCCCCAACTTTCTCAGCCTGTCTTATTTGTTTTAGTTTCACAGCTCTCAAAATGACTAAGCCTGTTTGTGCAGGTACAGGGACACAGTTTGATCTGCTGAACTCCAGATAAAAAACAAAAAAAGGGGAAGGGGAAGACAGTGACTAGTTCTATATTACAGAAAAAACAAACACGCAACTTTTTCCTGTCTTTCAAATCACCTTCACAGAACACTTGGTGCGCACAAAAAGCCATTTTAGAAATTCACATCTTACTTCAAAAATAAGTAAACGGGAAAAACATGATCTGCAGCACCTAAGTGGATCAGAGGTTTGTGCTCTGTGGTGACAGTTTTGTTCGTTATAATGATCTTAAATTACTATTTATTCTTTCAAAGGTGGAAGAGGAATAGGAAGTGAAAAGAAAATGGTTATCAATCATGTCATGGTGCAGAAATACTACAGAGAAGCAACGTGAGCAGTTTCAGAAGTGTGGAAGACTTCTTGCTCACTGTTTGATTTTTTTAAGTATATATGGTCAGAAGTTCAGAAAAGGCCCTGAGGTGTCAGCTTGAAAGCAGGTACAAACCAAACCTGATCTTGAGAGATGCCTGAATGATGATTTCAACGGGGTATTTCAGAGCTACCTTGCCTTTAACTCTGCCAAAGAAATCCTGTTGGTGGGTGGAGGTCACTATAGTCATGCTCTTTATCTTTCTTAAGCTATTGTTTACTGACTATTTGCTCAGCTGACTAATGTCAGTATTACTTTCTGTGGAAACTCACCTATCCCAGATGGAGTATCATGACTCCCAATCACATCAAACACACAGGTTATACCTTCATTTGTCCCAAATGCCTACCGTCAGTCATTAACTCTCTCAAACCTTCACTTAACAGTGACCACAGCAACTTGCTCAGAACATGGAAGTACACTGTTCATTGATCTGATATTGATACACTGAACTCCTGATACTATGCATTATTTTAACTTTGGTAATCCACAAAGAGGAAATGCATTTTGGTAGTTTAAGCTATTTTATAAACAACAAAAAATATCAATCTCCTTATAAAATCCATGGAATATGAAGTATTTCTGAGGTCTTTCAAAGTCAGCATTCATTCTAGTTACTAAACTATAGAGATAAATTAACAGTAAAACTAAACAGCATTGACTAGCTGTTTGATTCTTGTAGTAAAATTGCCTTTACACAGTTTCACATGAGCCTTCCAGATTTTGCCACATGGATGACTCACACCCAGTGCAATTTGGGAGTACCTTATTGAGAAAAAGAGATAACACACTACCAAGAAACCCTCTTTTCTTGTTACAATGCCATCTACCCAAAAGATCTCTTCTTGTAGCAACATGGCCTGTATCTTACCTCTTCTGCCAAGATGTCAAACCACACTACTCCTGAACTGCTTTTTACCCTAACAAAAAAAAAAAAAAAACAAAACAACAAAACAACCAGAAAAAAAGCTTTAAGCATTTCCCCTCAGACTTACTGCAGTATTTATCTTAGTTACCCATTCACCAGTGAGAATCTCAGCTGTTGAAGATGAGAATGTGCACAGGGCAAAAAATATAATGCAAGTTGTCCAATCAGTCAAAGCAGCAACTTAGGCCTCATTTGGAGATTAGAAGGACACTGATGTAAGAAAAAAGGCAAAACAAAATCCACAAAAACACCTTAAAACTGTGGTCAACTGAAAAAGAAAGCTACTCCTGTGCTTTGAAATCCTCTGTAGTACTGCTGTACTACTGCAGTAGTACTACTCTACTACTCTGCAGTACAAAGACTATTGTGAAACACTCTGCATGTTGATTTGCCGCAGAAAAAGATAAGAGGAAAGGAAGCAAACAAGGAAAGATTTGCAAATGGGCATCAAAGTCAGAAACATGTAACCACTGCAAGCACATGCATTACCAACAGACTTTTAATGAAGCTGTCTGGAAGAGTTTTAGACATTGTGCAAGACATCATCAAGTTGGCAAAACATACAGCAATTGGCTATGTCAACATCAACAACACGGAAGACCAGCACATAGCATTTTCCTAAGAGTCTTTCACCATCTTGTTCAACAGGACAACAACCACACAAGGAGACAAAACAGTTCAAATTCATACTCAGAAACAGGAAGAACGAGTGGTGCTGAAACCAGAAGCAGTCTCTGCTTTTGATACTAACAGCCCTGATTATGTCAAGCAGAATTTAGAGGGTTTATACGCTTTTAAAAGCTCCGTTGCCCAAAGTGACTGCTCCACATGAATGTTTGTAACAGAAGAGGTACTGAACTGTATGAAACCCATTGCACGTTTCCGAAACATGCCCAGGGAGCCCTTGGCTAACCCAATGAAATCCAGCATTCACAACATACTCAGCATGTGTCCAGCTCCATTCTCCATGTACCCTGACTGTTTCCAAAAGCCCCCCTCAGGCTGGCCCTATTGGCAGTGTCCTGATGTACTTACTATTCAGTGAAGAACCTGGCAATGCCATACTGGCTAATATCTTCTCTGTTCTCCAGCAGCTGGCTCACTGCATCCTCCATGTACGTGAGGACATGTCTTTGAGCTACAAATAAAAGACAGTAAGAGACAGAAGTTAGAATATAAGGGGCCTGCAAAACCCAGAGCCAGACCAGCCTAGTTGTGTGCCTTACACAACAAGCCAACAAGCATTTATTCCCTCAATTAGAGCAGAGGTTTCACTCTCCCAGATACTGATAGTCAAATTCCTGACCTAAACCCTGTTTTCTTTCCTGGCCACACAGAGTTAGTCATTAACAATGCTAACCCTCTTTTAAAAAACCCTGAGATTCTGGAAGAGAAGGAAAAAGAGAAGGAGTTGTGAGGCTGCCTGACTGGAAAATGCTTACTCAAGAGGAGTTCTTGATCTCTGTTCTGAGTCACTGCCACCTTTCCTATACAGATTGCCAATGCCTTATCGATGGGGCTGTTGCAGACCTGTGGGTGTTCCCTGCCCTTCCCTCCTTACTAAAGCCAAGTAGCTCTAAGGTTGTTCTGCAAAGTTTCTTTTTCCTAAAGGTGCAAATATAAGCACATCTGTTTTCATACAAGCACCAGTGAATGTTCTTGGAATGGCAGGTGGGGAACATTTCTTAATGTCAAGAGAGATTTATATTGCTCAACAGTCTCAAATAACTGCATAAACCAAACATCAGGAAATTTCAGAGCGGTGGATCTGCCAGTACCCAACCACAGAATGCCACTCACTTGTAAGACTCCTGAGTAAAGATAGTTTGGTACAACACAAACAATTTTGCTGCTTCTGCGGGAGGCAGACTCTCTACAAATGAAGCACTTGCCAGGGAGGAAGCAGCAGAGATTTGCCACTCAGCCCCTTTGATGTTTTTGGCTAGAAACCAAGTTGAAGCAACAAAGAGCTGAGTCTGGGGTGATGCGCCAGCTACCAAGCAGAAGAGCTTCCAACTCTACAAGTTCAACAATCAGAAGACAAGTCACAACGAACCCAGGAAAATCATTCCTAACCTGGAAAGCACACAAACCCTGTTCCCAAAGCACACACCTCCATCCTAAACACGTATGCTACTGCACCTTTGCAAGTAGCGTCGTGTCCTAAAAAGAGCAAGAGAAAACCCTTAGGGGGTATAGGAAAAGCAAGGGCTGATCTTGCTCCTTGCCAATCTGTTCCAGACTTGGCAGCATCACCCCCTCACCAGCAACTGGCCAACCTCAGACCCACATCAATATTCTTCAAACCAGTTTAATTTGTGCTTAATATCCTGGTAAGCATCAAGCCTGTGCCACTTCATTCACAGCATGGAAGTCCCTTTCATCTTAGTGTGGGGCAGGTGGACTTCAAGAGAGACCTGGAAATGATTATTCCCAGTGGATACAGTGATTAAAAGTATGTATGAATATTGATTGCTATCAGGGGATTTCTCTGCCTAGAACACATTTCAGGACAATGGTAAAATTGGTTAAGCACACCCTGGAAAATACCTTGCAGCTGATAGGAAAATGGTGAGCCAAAGGTTCAAAGATATTATCTGGCACTAAAAGATGCAGGGCGTAGCTTTATTTAATTATTTTAATGCAAAGGAATAAATTTAATTTATGTGAGTGATTAAAGAAAAATAGCTCTGCGCACCTGTGTCCCCTGAGGGAGGAATGAGTCGTGCAGCTCAGGCTCAGGCTCCAGATAACAGCAACTGGGGAACTTGATTTCAGCCAATCCTTTCCCCCTCTTCATCATGCATCCCCTCATGCCCTCAGAAACTGTCTCACCAGGCCCCTCTTGAGCTGTCAGTGGTACCAGATTAAGCCAAAAAATGGTACTAGAAGACAGGCTTCCACTCCTCTCAGCCTGCAAAACCATTCTCAAACCCTTGTGGGGAAGCATACACTCCTTTCATAGCATAGCCCCTTCTTTAGTGTCATTAAGCCCTCCCCTAAAAGCCTATGGGAATAGACAGGCATGGTCTCACAGTGCTACACAGCATGATGTGGCTGACCTCTGTAACAAACACCTTTGAGTATGCTCCTGGAGAATGAATTAACTTTCAACATAGAATTTCAGACGTTTCTGTCACACTTAAAAATGGATGCAAATATATATGGTCACTGTTGAATACAGTCATTGGTAAAAGGGTCTATCTGTTAAGCTTTTTGTTGCATGGCCTAAGGATGCTGGCAAAGAACCACTCTCTATTTCCAAGAAGGTAGGTAGAGGTGTGGGAGAGAGAAATTGGTGAGCAGAGAAGCTGAAGGAAATAGCACTTGCAGTCTCTTTGAGAAGTGTCTCTCTTCAGCTCTTTGGCTGCTGTTTTCCAGGCAGCACAGTTCATGCTGCCAAACCAAACTCCAGCTCTGGCTTCCTGTTCACTGGCTGCCCAGTTCCATGGGATGGTACAAGCAGTATGTTGTATAACCCAACCAACTCTACCCTACACAGAAAAGCCATAGAATCAAATCTAATTTGCAGGCAGGTTCTAGCAGGCCAGAGTGGCAAAAGAAAGTGCCAGGAGTCTGGTTATAGCAAAAATAGGAGCTCCATAATTTACACAAATGGGCTTTCCATAACAAACACTGGAACATTAACTATTTATGCAAGCAGAGTTAAAAATCTGTGGGGTCCTGTGCAAAATAGATGAGCTGATTCTGATGGTTTAATAGGTTTTGAAAATTCAGGGAGAACCTGGTGTATTGGAACACATGATGTTCATATTTTTGAGGCTTACTTTGCAATAATAATGCAGCAAGTCCAAATCAGAACGTAAAGTCCAAATACTGTGCTATTACAGCTTGCTGTCTCTATTTTCTTCCTAATACAACTCTAGTATACTGCAGCTTCCACTCAGGAGGTATTACAATATGTTATCATCCTCAGCATTTATTTGTTTATGGCTTATTGCAACAAAGGCTCTCCCTCCTACTTATACAACACTTTCCAAAGCAACCCATATTTGCTAAGCTCTTCCATGAAAACCCATGCAACTATCCCAAGCAGTAAGTGTTCCTGCCACACTCATTTGACAAGTGCTACTCTTTGCTGTCAGATTTAAGAAACTACTAGGCAGCTTTCAAGGAGGATCTGACAAAGTTGAGAGGAATCTTGGGGCAGCCCATGACCTGACGTTAAGCAGATACCTTTGCACAGAATACCTTACTTCTTATCACTAAACCACTAGCAGTGATGTTACTTAGAGCCTCTGTCCAATGAGTAGCAACATGGACAGTACAGCTCCTCCAAAGCTGCTACTGCAGCACTCAGGAGAAGGGCCTCTGATGGTATTACCACCACATTCACACACTCACATCCTACCATTACCCACATGCCCAGTGTTTGAAGTGAATTTTGGCATGAATGCACTTTTGGCTTAGAATCAAATCAAGGGATAACAAGGGCTGATCAATTTAGGCATGGCCAGACTAAGTCATATAAATCTCCAGCTTACAAGGAAAAGGCAAAATGAGGATTACACCTACAGTCAAACCATAGTCTCTATGGACTTCAATACAACAGATTAGACAATCAGAATTAACTTGATTTAGCCATAACTGCACCAAATATTTTTGCATGTGTATTTAAAATAGTAAAAATAGTCCTTTTATAAACCACAGAATGACCTGTTTCAATCTTCTTATGAGAGCAAACAATCTGTTTCATAGGACTGTCACTACAGTCATTAATAAATAGTCCCTCCCCAGCATCCCTATAGCCCCCTTCAGATACTGGAAAGCTGCTATGAGGTCTCCACACAGCCTTCTCTTCTCCAGGCTGAACAGCCCCTACTTTCTCAGTCTATCTTCATACGCGAGGTGCTCCAGCCCCTGATCATCCTCGTGGCCTCCTCTGAACTTGTTCCAACAATTCCATGTCCTTTTTATGTTGAAGACACCAGAACTGCACACAATGCTCCAAGTGAGGTCTCACAAGAGCAGAGCAGAGGGGCAGGATCACCTCCTTCAACCATGCTCCTTTTGATGCAGCCCAGGATACAGTTGGCTTTCTGGGCTGTGAGCGCTCACTGAAGTCGGCTCATGTTAAGTTTCTCATTGACTATATTTTTATCGTCAGCAGTGCTCAGGAACAGAGAGGATTAAGACTTCAGAAGTAACTGACACAAATAGTACTGTGGCATGTTGATACCTACTTCAGCATTTATTAGCAACACAATCCCATTAACCATATTGGTTTTGTGTATTAGTTTCCCAGTTTTACAACTGAGATACATCTCTCAAATGCTACATTGAGAAGAAGTTTCTCTTCCCACTAAGTCTGCATTTTCTAAAGGCAGAGAGGAAAAAATCGAAGATCAGTACACTAGCACACTTACTAAGTGATGCTGCATGAAATACTTGAAATGAATAGCAAACATGGGATGGCCAGAAGATGCAATAAAAATAGCAAATGCTGCAAAAGAAAAAGAAAGTGTGTCAAACACCTGAAGAAAGAGTATGACTGGAATAAATTGGTATCAGATACTAAAACACACATCACATACCTTGTTTAAAAAAGCAGCAGAAGAGCCCTACAGCAGAGGTAAGTCCTTACTTATCAGCCAGCTACATTATTGCTCAACTCTACCCAAGAGATGACTTCTTCTGGAACATGAGCCGTCTACCAAAACAATTTGTACTGTATGCACATAAGAGGGCTTTTGATTTTATGGCTGGTTCATCCCCAGCATAACAGAGTATGTTGAAAAATCATGAGTGGGAATTCCTGGATAAAACAACCAGCTTTTATTAATTCTTTGCCTTCTCAACTGAAGTGCCAGAAAGATACACTATTTGATGCAATCTACACCAATTCATTCCAGTTATCAGAAGTTAAAAAGCATAACAAACTGTAATATATATGGAGTATTTCTGGCATTTTTTAATCTCTGAGACCATATAAAGTAAAAACTAAACACCTTTTCAGAATTTATTCTAAAATGGAGCTTAACTAAGGGTGCTACTGTATGACCCACACTGGAAGGACACTTCTATGGTAAGACAAAATTGATTTCATGAAAATACTACCAAAAAATAAAGATGTAAGTAGGACTTAGTAAGGATACAGTCTGTAAAAACTGGAAGTTTTTCCAGCATTAATGGTCTTTCAGGATGCTCTTTTCAATCTTTTCAGATATCCTAAGGGATTTTATCTCTTCAGATAGCGCTAAGGAATGGCCTGAGCAAGAGAAATGTATTAACAAAACAAGTGACCTCAAAGCTAAAGCACTGCAGAGCTGTAGTTCCTTCCAGCTTTGCACAGCTTCAAAGTGTAAGTTCCTGCTAACCCTCAGAATTCTTTTGTTTTTGAAGGACAGCACATGTAATGAAGTAGAAGTAGACATTGTGATACCAGAGGTAATGCTATGATGTGAGACATATGTCCTCAAAATAAAAAGGACATGGAACTGTTGGAACGAGCCCAGAGGAGGCCACGAGGATGATCAGGGGATGGAGCACCTCCCGTATGAAGAGAGGCTGAGAAAGTTGGGGCTGTTCAGCCTGGAGAAGAGAAGGCTGCGTGGAGACCTCAGAGCAGCCTTCCAGCATCTGAAAGGGCCTACACAGATGCCGGAGAGGGACTCTTCATCACGGACTGTAGTGATAGGACGAGGGAGAACGGGTTTAAACTTAAACAGGTGAAGTTCAGGTTGGATATAAGGAAGAAGTTCTTTCCTGTTAGGGTGGTGAGGCACTGGAATGGGTTGCCCAGGGAAGTTGTGAATGATCCATCCCTGGTGGTGTTCAAGGCCAGGTTGGACAGGGTTTGGAGCAATCTCATCTAGTGTGAGGTGTCCCTGCCCATGGCAGGGAGTTGGAACTAGAGGATCTTAAGGTCCTTTCCAACTCAAACCATTCTATGATTCTATGAAATGTCCTGTTCCTGCCAAGTGGCTACACAGCATAACTATACTGTATTTTGTATTGTCTCAAATGAGAACTCCGTATTCTCAAGATTTCTCTTGGATTTCACCTGTTCTGCAGTTAAGGTGGAAGTCTTGTAGGGCTAGGGATAGGTTTAGGGATAAAACCTCCATCTTCTGGAGAAAAAAAAAGACTGACTCTAAGAAGATTCAAACTTAAGTGACATTTCAACAAGAAAACTCTTACACATCAGTGGGGAAGTCATTCATCTTTCACATTATAGTTCCCCTATCTAAACAAGGGAGCAAGGAATAATTAAAAATATATAAACAAAAGTCTTCATCTTCTCTTTGTAAGACCAGACTATTTCAGTCAGAGTGCCTCACGGATGCTCATAAAGCATCTGACTAACAGGAGACTGTCAGCTGAGATGTCTGGATAACAACACAACCTATACACTGATTATGCTGTTAAAGAAAATGATTGCACTTGGATTCTCCAACTCAGTATTTCTTAAGGCTGCTCTGACGAAGAGTAAAGCCTCAGTATCTGCAAAGTCTGTACATAACTTTACCATAAAATCATAGAATGGTATGGGTTGGAAAGGAGCTTAAAGTGCACCCAGCTCCAACCCCCTGCCACGGGCAGGGACATCTTCCACTAGAGCAGGTTGCTCCAAGCCCCTGTGTCCAACCTGGCCTTGAACACTGCCAGGGATGGGGCAGCCACAGCTTCTCTGGGCAACCTGTGCCAGCGCCTCAGCACCCTCACAGGGAAGAGCTTCTTACTAATATCTGATCTAAATTGGTTTAAAGCCATTCCCCTTCGTCCTATCACTACATGCCCTTGTAAAAAGATCACCTCCAGATTTCTTGTGGACCTCCTTTAGGTACTGGAAGCTGCTCAAAGGTCTTTCCAGACTCTTCTCTTCTCCAGGCTGACCAAGCCCAACTGAAGTTCTCTGCTGGGAGCTACTCAGTTTTGTAAAAGCACCAATACCACGAATGTTCCTTCTAATCATGAAGCCTGAGACCTCTTATGAGAGAGATGAGGAAACATGACCATGCTTCTGGCACTTAATAGCCCCATGCTTTCCTGATAAGGCACTTCCCTAACAGCATTTGTGTTCTTACATGTCTTATATTGGCAAAGGAAGAAAAGAAAGCACATCCTGGATTTGAAGTAGAGGAGTAGAAGGGAGGAGAATCCAGAGAAAAATAAAGTTCAGAAATTCATAAAAATCTACTGCTTTTTCTCCACAAGAAACAGGGGGAGGGCACACAACGTGAAGCTTCACAAGACAGCTGCATGAGCAGAACAATACACTAAATGCTCCATTGCCTGCTATAAATAACTGAGCAATCACCAGTTATTAAACCATAATGAGGAAAGCATGGAAAAGTGCCTCAAATAGACCTCATTTGCCTACTGTAGTTCCAGTCTCATCCATCAAATGAGAAGCACATTTTCATCACTGTCCCCAAACACTAAACGTTGTTTATTCAGTGCAAATACTGTTTAAAATGTCCTGCTTGTTACAACATCTTCATTGTAGCCTTTCTGCCAACTCCACAGACCTCATCTCCTTTCCTATTCACTGAGCATCAATCATCTCTTTTCTCCTACTTACAGCTTCACAATCATTGTGGCATGAGATGTGCTGCCCTGATTTTTATTTTCCAAGAACTCTGCTCTACCAAAGCTTTGCAATCATTTTTCATATTAAGGAAATACTTAATTTTCTCCCTGTTCACCTCTGTTTTAACTCACAACTGGGATGTTGAAGAGTTGGATGTGGATGAATCATCTCAAATAGAAAAAAAAAAGTAATGTGGCAAGTAGTATGGAATATTATTTTGGCCACTTATTTTATTTATTGGCCTGGCTTTGATATTGAAAAAGGAAAACGGAAGAAAGAGGTTAGGTGAAGCTTGCACATTGCAGGTCAGGAAAGACAGTGCCATCTGATCTGGGAGCCTCAGAGAATACCTTAAGTGGCAGCCTCGGGCAGCACAACTTCAGAATGAAGTTGCAGAGAGTGAATACTTGTTACAATTGCTTACAACCCCATATCACACAACTACATTGATGAGACTCTGAGGCACGCAACAGAAGAAATCCAAAGAACGGTGATTTCAGAATGCCAGATTAGTATAGAAAACATAACATAAAAGCATCCTATTCCCTCAGTAACATGGTTTAGTGGTGGGCTTGGCAGTCCTGGGTTGGACTTGATGACCTTAAAGGTGTTTTCCAACCTGGTTGATGCTATGATTCTATGATTACGAGAATGTGTGGAGAAGTGGATTTACTGGAGGGGAGGAGAGTTATTGTTTTGGTGGGGAGGTTGTTTGGTTGGTTGTTTTTTAACCACTTTCCTACTGCTAATACACAATCCAGTAGGACATGTGAGCGGTTTGGTAAGCTACAAAATCTCACTAAGACAAAACCATTGTTATTGGTAACATTTAAAGCTAATAAAGATACCATCATGTACCAGACACCTTTTCCCCTCTAATGGACCACAGATATTGCAACCTGAAGAGAAGAACATGCTAAGTGATCAATAGAAACGGCTCTTGTACAAGTTACAGCTCAATCTGACATACTTACACGTGTGTCTTCTTCTGACCCCAGTGTTAGAATAATTTAAAAGGTTTTACAAAATGAAAAGCGAATTGTAGATCAGACTGGCCTACTTTAAGCAGGCCAACACAGCTGCTTGCACCCAACAGTCTCACACATCTCTTAGAAGTCTCAGTTCTCAACTTCAAATGTGAAACAGAAAACTTGTTTATTTTTACACTTCAACAATTTTTAGTGTGCTTCCTAAGTTGTTTTGGGAGATTCAATCCTTACCAACAAGTTTCACACAAGTAAAAGTGCCTATTTCATTAAAAACAATAAAATGAACCTAAAACATAATTGGCTCGTTTTGCAAGTTTCAGCCTAGAGCAACTCTGGAAAAGTTACGAGTCTCTCTGTTAATGTGTAGGTTGAAAATGCTGGTGCAGTGTGATAGATTAGCACAAAACCGAAGGGTGTATCTACATGGCACACTGTGATACTGTTCTTAAATACCTGAACCAGCTCCAGAACTGAAATCAGCAATAAGAACTTCAGCAAAGCGAGCCTCCTGAGGATCACCCCAAACAGACCGCAAACTGAGCACTAAACACTTATTTCTTCCCTGAGTTTCTTTAACACAGGCTAGCATTGCAGTTATGTAGGTAGGCACAAAATACCCTAACAGAAGCCTAGCAGCAAGAGCATAAAGAGATTCTACTCTAAGACAAATTAGATCACTCCTCTGCTAATAAGTCATCTTTCTTTAGTACTATGATGTGCTTTGAACTAAGTCAGATGCCTCCTCATTAACACTATTGCTAGGCAAAACAAACAAGGCTCTTTTAGCCTCCTCCCTGCAAGACAAGTTTTCCATTTACTGGAAGCCAGCAATGTTTCTCTAGTCTTATGCCAATTTTGACTTATAAGAGATGGCAAAATCACGGTGGAACAAGTAGCACAAAACAATCCATGCCATTTCTGACCTATCCTTGGACACGAAAACCATGGTAAACTATATACCTTTGAAATGGTTATTAACCAAACAGCCTCTTGGGCCTAGAAAGTAATGGCTGAAGACTTTCACTTCAAAAATACTGTCTTGAACACATTCCAAATGCTTACTACTTGTAATTCATCTCCTCTTTAGCAATTAAATGAAGTCATATTGACTTTATTCCATCCTAATTATTTCTATTTGACATATTAACACTGAATCACTTTGTTCCTTAGTTTCCTGGAACATCAAGCAATAACACAGAGACAACTTAAAAGGATGCAGGCTGTAAAAGAGTGGCTGCTTCATAAACTAGAAGATTTCCATTTTATGTGGGAAACATTATCAATATTGCTTTATTTCAGATGAAAAGGTGACATTCAAACCATCTCCCAACATAAGAAGCGCACTCTTTCCAACGCTGGGAAATGAGCATAAACTAAGGTTTCTCACATAGATCTGTCAGCAAAGCAGGTTGATAACGGGCTAAATGAGGTCACAGTCTGCCCAGAGCCGCTGGACGTTGCTTGCCCCTACTCACACCGTGCAGATGAGCCAGGGGAGGAGACCGCGGCTCTCCACCCTCACACCGGCGCTGCCTTGGCGGTCACCACAGGGAGCTCCCTGTGCCCCCGAGGGCCCCGCAGCCCCGCCACCTCAAGGGATCACCCGAAGAAGCAGCGCTCTGTAACACCGACCTGTACCCCCCCGGTGTTTCCCCCTCCCGAGCCGAGAACGCAGACACGGAGTCAGCCCGACCCGGCCCGCCGAAGCCCAGCTGAGGGGCACCCCACGGGCCTGCAGCCAGGCCGAAGGCACCCCCTGCCCCACCACATACCCTCCCCATGCCGGGCCGCAGCACAGCCAGGGGATGGGGCCCTCGGGGTCTGCCTTGCCGCCCCGCTCCTCACCCAGGTACTCAGGCCCCGGCAGCGAGAGCCGCTCGGGGCTCAGCATCCTCCTGCCGCCGCTGCCGCTCCCTCCCAGCTTCCGTCCGTTTCCAAGGCGCCCGACGCTCCCGGCGCTGCTCGGCCGCTCGCCCCGGCTGGGAACACGCCCCCTCGCCGACAGAGTTCCGCGCCCAAAACAGCCCGGGCAGGCGCCATAGCCCTGCCTTAGCGCTTTCCCTGCCTCACCACCGTTGAGCGAGGGCCAGCGGCCTCACCTCACCCCGCTAGCGTGGGCAGTCTGCACAGGTCAGGGGCTGCGGCAAGGGTGGAAGGTCGTGAGGTACCTTGTGGTCTCCGGGGGTGCATGGTGACATGGCAGCCTGGCCGTGAGGAAGGCAATACGGCGGCCTGGCCTTGAGGAAGAGGCTAAGGGCAATATGTTGGTCTAACTGTGAGCAGGGGCAATGGACAGCATGCTCCGGGACTAAGGGACACCTTAGGGAGAGAAGCTAGCAAAGCCAAACAGGCAAAACGGCACAAGGAGGTACATGTGTAAAGTCATTCTGGTGAGATCTAGGTTGGAAATGAAAAGGGGCCTAAAGCCAGGGATGGTTGGGACTACAGCTGTGGGGGAAAGACCATCATTTGAAGGTGAGTGGTAGTTAAGTTAATGAAGGGCACTTGTGTAACATTCTTATTCCAGAGAGCAGGGACAGGACGGCAAGACCAGGAAGGTCCTTTACAGCTGTGTTCTATCCACACCACTCTTGCTTTTTTGCAACCCTTGTCCTCGGGAGAGGGAGATGAGTAGCATCAGGAATCTTCCTTCACATGAAAGTAGGAACTAGCAGAAAAGTCCCGAGGCACAGGCTCGCTCTTATCTTTTCTGGGAATGGTCCTTATCCCAGGGATGCAGGAGAAGCAGAGCTCTTCACATGGCTGGAGGCAGCCCTGTGGGCTCCTGTTCCCAGAAGCTGATGGGGCTAAAATTTCCAGATTACTTCACGGTTTCTTGTATCACTGTTAGAAAAATTCCAGCCCAGGATGTAATCCCAGGAGTTAAAGAAAAGCCTGGAAGTGTTGTCTGTGCTTTTACTGACAAATGCCAAAGAGGGGAAATTAAATAAACCACTTGTGCATACACATAACCTGCCCTTATTCCACTGTAGGAAAGACCTGAGCATGACTATTAACAACTCAATCTATTCTTAAAGGACAGCCACAGTTAAAAAGGCCAAAGAGGATGTTATAACTTACCTGTACATAACCCCGTAGTTATGTGCTGTAAATAGCTGTCTTTGGCTTGCTTTGTCTTTAAAAGGATATGGCTTAGATATAAATATTTCAAAGATGGGCAGAGAGAATTATTTAGGGAGCAGACAGTGAAATACTCCAGTCTAAAGAACGATTGGAAAAATTAAGATTGGCTTAAAGAGGATAGACATAACATGTAAAAGGATGCTACCTAAAATCATTTGTGCTTATTACAAATGAAGCTCATTAAAACATCCTATTTATTCAGTTTTGTTGGGCATAGACTATAAAGTTAAAGATGGGGATTTTTCATAACAGATACAATTAGATTGTAGAATACATGGACACGACATACTTTCGAGGCCGGGAATTTAGCCGAATTTAGAAAGGAAGTAGATACTTTCAAGCAGAATGAGAAAACACAGGATTATGTTGTTACATATGAAAGCGTATTGGAAAAAGAGCACAGCATCTGTAGAATTATGAACTGTCCCAGTTCACAGTGAAGCCACTCATCTGACTAATGCGGCTTTGGAAAACATTTTTCCTAACATGATGTCTATTCCATAACTGCTCGTTTCAGGGTTTCTGGCACTTCTCAGTGAGGTGTCTGGTTCTAGGCCACTGTTGGAGAGGAGAAAGGGAATTTGATAGACCCCCTGTGATCATTAGGTTCAGGAGCACAGTTCCTGCACTTTTAAAACTAAGCTCAAGGTCTTTGTTTTTCACAAGAAGTCCTTTATTCCTCAGCCAGGCTGTTTCACTGACGTTCAAAAGCCAAATGTAGAAGCTTTCCCCTCTCATACTGTTGGTCAGCTGGGCTGGTGGGAGCCTTCTACAGGTTGGGCACTGGTTCTTTTTTGTTGTGTAAACCACAGTTTATCCTTGATCGGTATCTGGAGCACTCATTTGCAAGAGGCCTTTAAAGTCCAATTTTAACTATTACATTCTAGTATCTCTCTGTGTGGGCATTTACTTATTTTAGTCTTGTTCCTGTTTGTTCTCTATGGGTTGGACTTTGTTATTTCCTTTAAGCCAGCTAAGGGAATCCTTTTGGACACTGAGCCCATTTGTGGTTTTAATAACGATAAGTTTCAGTAGTAGTGGCGCCTGACTGTTAACAGCTCAAAGAAAACTATATAAAACCAAGATGTTGTTTCTGGAGCCATTTATAGACTTCCCTGTTTACTATTATTTCTCTTCTGGACTTGGCAGAGCCAGGATTAGGTGATATATCAGCTGCAGCACTCACCTGTTCTCTCATGCTCATGACTTGAAAAGGGAGAAATGCTGCCAGCCTGATCATAGGCACTGAATTTTCTTTTCCATGTTGATTTTAGATCCATAGACGAGAGCATTTTAACAAATTGGGAAGCCTTTCCTGGGTCACTAGAAAACATCTGCTGCCTCAAGAGGGGCAAATATATCAGGGATTTAATGTTCTTTTGCACCTAGCTGAAATAATGATAATGAAAAAAAAGCATTTTTCTCTGTAACAAACCCTTGGTAAATTATCAGAGGTGCAGGTCTTACTTTAGGGCAAACCTATGGAGGACACTTTAGGGTCACTGTTTACGCTGGGAATCTTAATGATGCTTACATCTCTTAACTAAAATTGCTGAATTTTGTCTAGCAGGGACATTTTGTATCTAAATCAGTATTTCAGGAAGGATCAGTTGGACTGCATGGGTACATCTTGTGCCACCCTCTTTCAGATTTTAAGTGACCTTAATTTGATTTAGCTTAATTCACTTAAAAGTGTGGTTTAAGTAGTCTTTCAGAAATCATACCTTTGGGTAAATTGAGCTAATTTACTTATATGAAATTCCATGTGAGCGCAAGTTCGAAAATAGTCAGTGGTATGACTCAAACTATGCCATGAAAGAAAATGTCCTTATTGTGTTACCATGCGTGGACTGCAAAATTCCTTCCTATGACAGTTTTATAGGTGTTTCTCACTAATTTGGCTTAAATCAGATTTCTGTTATCCTCCATTCCCACATACTTTCCCTCACTATGTTAATTGTTTAGCTTACTCTTTGCTGGTTTTATATTCACCTTCCTCAACGATACTATCATTGTTGAGCTGAAATATTTTGGTTTTATTAGCCAAAGTTTTCCTGACAAACAGCTCCTCTTTCAGAGAGAGTATTATATAGAATAATAAACAGGACCAAATATCAAGCAACAAATTCCAGAGGAAATGCCTTGTTTTAAGCAGACTGAGTCATTTTGTCTGGCTTCTATTACTTTGTCTTGGAATGAAATATTTTGTTTCCTTCGAATTTTAACAATTATTGTTAAAGTACTTATAATAAAGCCTTGACATACTGGAAGAAAGTTAACTTTTCTATTTTTCGTAGTTCAGGTGACAGCTGGAAATACTATTGCTTTACGCATTACAACTACAATGTACAAAGAACTAGGCCATGGGCAGTCTTCAGTCCTGTTCCATCTGACTTCTGTGAAATTAATGTAAGCCACTTTCACACAAACACAAGGAAACTGTCTCTAGCCCTTGTTCATCCTTTAGTGTCCAAAGCCTTGTCCTATTCTAAACCAGTTAGCTAAGAACCTGTCTTGTGCAGGACTTTGCTTTTGCTGGTTTGATGTTACTTTGTATTGTTTGAGGATTCCCACACATTTGCCAACCGAGCTTTACCTAGCTTTACCTAGTACATAGTAATACAATTGCAAGTTCAATAGCAAAATGTGTTTTATTGTAACGCATGCAAAAACCGAATTGTACTGAGAGGAGAAAAGCATTGACTTAAACAACTGTCAGTCTTTACTGACTTTTTGGGCACCATAGCAGAGATAAGTTTTTGAGGAAGGATCTGAAAAAAATGGAGAATAAGAGCTTCATGTGCTATTATTTATGTAAAGTATTAGAAATCTTATAAGTGCAATTAGGATTCTATTATGCAAGATGTTATAAAAATCAATGGCACTGAACCTGGATGATTCATTTATGAGTCAGTTGCAAACCCATAAAAACCTCCCATTAAGTTCCTGATTTAATAATTATTTTTATGAATTGTGACCAAACTCTAAACACATGCACTAAAAATAAGATTATCTAAAATAAAGAGGTCAGCCAAAATCACAATAAAATTATGTGATGGAATGTGTGTTTTCATGTTGTTGATTTCTCAGAAGATATTTACAGAGAAAGATCCAGTACTTTTAGTGTTTGTCCTAATCTGAGCCTTCTCAAGCTGAATGAACTATTTATCTGGTCCACATGGAGCACAGTGGTTTTGCACTAGTAAATGAATCATTTTTCTCTAATAATGCAGTATTAATACTAGTTTAACTCTTCAGGTCAAACCTAGACAAACAGGTAGGACTAACATCGTTCTTTAAGATCAAGGGACTCCAGAGATACAAGATTCACAAAGTTTTTATCATTCCTAACATCTACCACAAGTTGAAATCTGTAAATAACTCTTCTTTTTTTCCCAGCTACTGATAGAATATGATGACAGCAGCAGCTCTCTTAAATAGCCAGCATTTGTACCAGTAAAGGGCTTAAATTTAGCATATGCAATTGTACCTGTAAGTCTTAAGAATACACTTAACTGTTAAGATGTCATAAGCATGCATGAATGTTGTGCTGTGAACATTGTGCATTTGTAGTTTCTTTTTTATTTACTAGTTTAACTGCATTTCAATCTGGATTACTGAGATTTTCTTTTTCTCCTTGAAATGTTGGACAGCAAGAAAGTAGAGATCTGATCTAATTTCCAGATCTCTCTAGACTGATGAACTTTATGTTCACCTGAGAATTTAGGTCTAATCAAGCTCCCAGATCCTTGTATTTTAAATATAAAACATTCATCTACTCTTTAGAAGAATCTACTCTTTAGAATTTAAAAGGTGCACTTCTAAATTCAGGGTGATTTGCTTATCAGATGAGGGAATATCATTATGACAGGTCCTGTGGCTTAAGGAGGCCACATCTTCATTTTAAAATCAAGGGTAGCTCTAAGTTGTATGATAGATTCCTGGCATGTATTAAATGCACTGACCAAATTCTGGTTGGTTTGGAGCTCAATGTTAGCAAGCAAAGTTGGCCTTTTAAGTAACAGCAAACTGTTGAAAGACTCTCCTTCAGGTTTTGTTCCCATTATCTTGTCAGAAAGGAAAGGACAACATCTTTAAAAGTACTTAAGTACCAAGCAAGTGACCCTTCTCTGCTGGAATGCTGCCCCACTAATGATGCAGAGAAGAAAAACAGCCGTTTCTGGCAGAGTTTGCAGGATCTCTCATGCCAAACAAAAACGCCTAAAATGTCTGGTAAAAATAAATATCACTATGAAATTCTGGCACGGGAAATATTTCTGACAGCCAAGACTTAGCTCATCCTGGGGGGTAACCTAAGAAGGCCTGCAATTTTCATTCTTTGTTACTACTCACTGAATGTCCTTGCAAACTTAAGCTGCCAGGCTGCATTATCTATTAGACCAAGTGTCTGTGTGAAAGAATTACCATAAGTAAATGGCTCTCTGTGTGAGCAAGAGAGTAGGCAAATCTGTGTGGGAGTGAGCTGTTGCTTCTTGGGCTGAAGTGAAGCAGTAACTCTGATGGCTGTTCTGGCCAGCTGTTAGGGGAAAGGTGTGTTACTTTGTGTGCAGTACAGAGATTTAGCATATCCAAAGTGCTTGTCTTATAGTGTCTAGATGGAAAAGCAAATGATGGAAGCAAGGGGGTGGGGTGGGGAGAATAACCAAAAAAAAAACAACAAAAAAGCAAAACAAAGAGATCACAGATTCATTAAAATTCCTGCAAAACAATCCTTAGTTCTGCTCACTAGTTACACAGAAGAGAGTCTGAATATTATGGCTGTTGTGAGGGAGCACTTTGGAACCAGGCAGCTATGCAAAAGCTCAAGTCAATTGCTGGTTTTTTTTGTAGTGAAGCACACACTGGTATCCCAGTCATTCACTCTGTACTGTAAGAGTCCAGTGATGAATGTTCTTTCCTTTCTTCTACATAATACTCAAGGTGTTTTCAAGAGTAACATCTTTGTGGAGTCACTAGAAGAGACCAGAAGATGATACAATGATTGGCGTACTTAGAAAGATAAGTTGAGGAGCAGTGGATGGGAGATGAAAAGGGTAGTATGCAATGCAAATGACTTAGAGAGAGAAGATAATCCATGGGAAACTGAAACAGCAAATGAAGATAATGGCAATTAATTCTAAACAGAATAGAGGGAATGTAGAACTTCTTCCAAAATATAGTAGCAAATGAAGACATTGATTGAGTTTTATCTGAGGAATGTATTTAGATTTCTCTCTTGTCAACTTCATCATGGTAGTTTCTAAACCAGAGGGAAATAGATTGACCTTTCTGCCTTTGAAACTGATAATGACATGTTAGTAAGAAAATATCCTCAAGGTTCCAGCTCTTTATGTGTTAAACTCTACACAGTGTTAATGAAAGAGGAGCTGTTCCTTGAACACTTACAGGTTAGCTGTAGATCCGAGTTTCTCTCAAACTCTGTGACTAGAGTCCATTTCTGATATTTACTAAGCATATTCAGTGTGCTCTGAGTTAAGTGAAACAGAAACCTGCACTCTCTGTGACAGGGGTTTTGCTGTGCATTAAAAGCATGGCTTTGTGCTTGCTGAAGTCATCAATAAAGTTTCCATCAACTGTGCTGACCTAGAATGAAGCATAAATGGAAATGCAATACACAAACCTACATTACCTTGAACTCAGCTTGCTAACATGATGTTAATATGTTTAAGAATCCTAAAATCCTAAAAAGGCAATGAGGTGGCTGGACACAGGTATGTGTGGCTAGGAGGGAGGTTGGACATGTGAGCATAGGTGTGGGTGGCTGATTTCAGACTCATGTGGAGGGTGTGTGCAACTCTGGATTTTGCTCCCACCTGTGCTTTTATACAGGTCTCAGTGCTGGTAAGAAGCAATTAATTTGTTCCCTCATTCACATTTATCAAGAGCTAGAGGGAGAGGTGTTAAGAGGCATCTCTGATTCAGCCACCTGATAGGAAAGCAGATGGTTGACATGCTGTATCTCTTATCAGAAAGACTCAAGGGTTATATCTTGTGCATGCTGGCAGTACTTGCCTAACCCATCATGCCAGTAAGGTATTAGAACTGAATCATCTTCAAGAAAGAAAACACTCTTTATCTGTCTGTCTACATTTTTACATCTCCATAGTGGCAGGGCTTCTGCAAACAAGAAAGGGTTGTGCGCTGAGGGAAAGACATGTGCGCTGAGGGAAAGGCTTGTTTATGACTTTCACATCTATTCCTGTGACTGCTTGTTTCCCTTACAAGTATTCTTGTTTTCTGAGAAACGAAAACTCAGTGCATCAGAAATACTCCACATACTGAGACATAAGGTCACCTTTCTTTCTGATTGTGTGATTGATTGCTACCACAAAATTTTTAACTGAATACAGAGACTGTTGATGACAAACCACATTAACAGCTTGAAGTCAAAGACAGACACTGGTCTTCAGTTCTTTGAAAATGCTTCTCTGCACAGTCAAAAATTAATCTAGGAGCCACAACTTCTTACTTATCCATTTGAATGTGCTTGCAGAATAAAAGGGGTTAGGCTTCTGTCTTCAAACTGAATCCTTCTACTGCTAGCTTTTAAAAGAATATTTTCCTTTTATGCTCATCCTCTTTCCTCGTCTTTTTTTTTGTGCCAGACTCAAGGTATTAAGCTGTGCTGTTCCTAAGGCTAGGCCACAGGCTACCTTTGCAATGCAGACATTGTGCAAGGCCTGGGTAAATGCCATTTCACTGCAGGGAGGAGTCTCAGCAGGAATAAAAGAAGGTGTATTTGCATTATTTTTGCATAGAGGATGTAAGGGAACCAGCAAAAGAAAGAGCAGAACCAACTTGCAAGACACCCAGGAAGAGCTAGCATCTCAAAGAAAACATGAAGAAAGGTTTGGTGTTGTAGGTTGTCTTTTTTTTCCCCTGGTTTGAAAGTCAATTTACATAACATTTGGGTGTTGTTAGTTGGGTGTTTTCCCCCCAGAGTGGAAGATTGAGCAGCCTGGCAGGTTGATTTCAGTCCCACTTTACACACACACACACACACACACACAAAATGAGGGTTTCAGACAATGAAGCTGCACTTCGGTCATTAAGTTGCAAAGGGCCTTTTGCAAGGTTCTCCCTATCTCAGCTTCTGAATGTAGCCATTTAATGTAATCGTCAGTTTTGCTGTTCTGCACTTAGAATTGATGGTGATTCACGAGATGATCACAGTTTCCCAAAATAAATGTGCAATTGGAATGTGTAAAAGGCAACAGACAGATGAAGGGTGGAGAAAATGAAGTAACACATAAGCTGTAATTTATTAACCTGAACCTGATTTTGATGTAAATGGTGGTATTGTGGTAGCACTGAAGCAGTTGGCACATGGATTACTTTTTTCTTAAGAATAAGTGGGCAGGAATTTGAGAAACACTGTCAAGGACAGTGGTGACAGGGTCTTTACATGTCCAACAGTGAATTCAGAGGCTCAACTGATAACTGCATCTTCCTATGTATGGGTAAAATCTTGACACTTCACTTACTTGGTATTCTAGGCTTCCACCTCTTTGGTTCAGTGGTGATACTGATGTGGAACTGATGTGGGTAATGTAGGAGTAAGGATAGAAATTAAAAGGGCCATTGGAAAAAAACTGTAGTCTGATAACATGGAAACTGTGATTATATCTTGAACTTAGAGCTCTGTTGAGAGCAACTTGCGATTTTCCTGACTCTTCTGTTCAGTTAGGGGAGCTCACTGGTAATACAGAATCTGATCAACCAGAGCACAGGGTTTGTAGTGATCTTTCCAGTTAGAATTTTCCAGATTATATCCATTGTGGAACTTGGGTTTGGGAGCAGTCCCAAAAGATCACCAAGTCCAGCCTGCACTGCAGCAAGACTAAATATATTGAGGCTAACACCAGCAAGCTTACCAAATTTGCTCCTAAAAATTTCCAGTGGAAGTTTCCAGCCAGCTCCAGTGTTGAAAACCTCTTAGTTGGAATGCTGATCAGCAAAATCTTTTAAGCCTTTCTTGTCACAAATCATGTTGACTCTTTCATGTCTTTCTAGTGGAGCCATTGAGGGTAACTGATCAACATCTCTCTAATGAGCTTGTGTGTATCAGAAAGCTGCATCTCGCTTGAAGCTTTTATTTTCTTGACTAAGGCAAATCTAATTCCTTCAGCTTTTTCTCAAAGGGGTTGTTTTTTACAGTCCTTGTTCTTGTTCTTTTCTTGTTTCTCTTCAGCTGTGTTTATATTCCTAAGGTGTTCAACCAGGGACAGACTCAGCCACTTGGGACTTCAGTACTATGCAAAGTTAAGGAATCAAACAAATTGTCTTGCACATGACACACCTGCTGGTGCATTCCAGAATTAAACACATTTTTTTGGCAGTTGTACTGCACTGTTGATTTATGTTGTTTGTTATCCGTACAAGTCTAAAAGCTGTTCTTGCTGTATTTCTGTCTAGTCAGGAATTCACAATGATTATTGATGTCCTTCCTAACAATAATAATTTATATTTCTCATTGCTGTTTTTTAACTTGTTTTTTTGGACATGTCCGATTTGTCAATAGCATTTGGGGTGTCTGACCTCATCCTTCCTGGCGCTTGCATCTCCTGCCGTTGTTTTGAGGTATCAGGTTCTTTATCACAGGCTTTATAAGCATAAATATTGCATCATCTCAGTTGTCAGTGAACATACTAAACAAACAGAGCTTAGGACAGACCCTGAAAGGTTTCTTTGTGAGGTGCATTTGCATTTTGATAACTAACCACTAATGACCACTGTGGTCTCCTTCTATCAGATGCCTGCACACCTTCCACTGGTTGTATTTAAAATGTTCATTCTATGGAAGTGCCTTGTGAGATGGTGCCAAAAGCCAGAAAAGATGTATCATGTCCATTGCCTTATGCTTACCCAGTGAGCTGAACATCACTTAAAAGGGGGAACCTGGCTTAGAGCAAATGTGTTTTGCCCATTTTCCATGTGCTTTTTTCATGCTATGAAATCAATTCAGGCTATCTCAAATATTTAAAACACAATTACTCCAAACCTTTCTGAACATAGTAATTAAGCTATCTGATCTGTCATCTAGGAAACTTGATGTGTGGAGAAGCATCTTCCCAAGGAAGGAATGCTTTAAAAATACTTCAACAAGTAAGACCAAAACTGTCCATCCTGTTTTTTTTTTCCCTTTTTAAACTTCTTCTTAAGGTCTTTGCAGTTTAAAAATAGTTAAAGTGTAATGTCCCCTAGTAATCCTACCTGGTTCTGCTTCCTTTCTTTCTTCTTCCTCCAGTAACACCATGTCCTTGGTTTTCTTTTTCCCGACATAGGATTGCTATTTAAAACAACTCTGAAAATGATGCCAACTTATAGTATTGTTTCATAGTATCTATTTTCTGTCATTGGACTGGTTTATTTTTCCAATCTGTCTATTTGGAGGGGGAAGAATTATGTCCAGAAATGGTTACTAGGATAATAATCTTCTTCCTGTTCCCTTTATAATGACTGGTGTTTTTTTTTGATTAAGCATGTTGTCATATAAATTAATTGTCCCTTATATTTAACTGACTTCTTTCTCATCTGTCTCACAATACTTGTGTTATTTATCATTTATCAGTGATCTATAAATTATTACAAGCTACTTAATAATGTTCCTTCCTCATAGCTGTAGGTAAAAGCAACTACCTTGTGCACGGGTTGAAGTGCATTCTGATACTGATATTGTCTTTCTTATAGTGAAAGAGGCAAGTCCTAAGCATATGGTTAAGTTTTACCAGCATTATTTAGCAACCCTTCTACTTTTCTTTCACCCAAAATATCCATTTTACACTGTGTAAATCTACTTTCCAATTATCTCTCAGAGATCCCACATGGACTCAGGGCTCTATTCAACCATAGTCTTGCATCAACAGGTAGGAAATTGAGAGGTTTATAATACAGATTTCCATCTGTTCAACTGCAGCCTGTTGAGGAGCTTGTTGTGAAAGCCAATCCTTCGTGCTTCTCTAACATTTCACCAGGGGATTTCAAAATGATTTATAAGACAGATATAATTTAGGGAAGTTGAGCCTGGACAGGAAAGTGATTTAGCAGAATTCAGTGCAATATGCAGAGGACTGGTAAACACACTTAAGCACAAGTGGGTAAAAACATTTGTTCCCTGGGGAGAGAAGCACTGAAGAGCTAACAAGTGAATTTATTTGTGTTTAGGACAATATCTTTCAAGAGGCTTTTGTTTCAAGCACAGGAAAATACTCCTCTCAACTGCTTGGGAGACTGTTCCATGACCTAAGTATATAATTATCAGGAAGTTCTGGGCCCTGTGTCTGTGCTTTATCACATTCAGTACTTCGGCATCTAAACTTCTGACAAGCTTCTGTGAGCCTGAAGTCAGCCAGGGCTGCTCTCATTTATACTACCTGAGGATCTAGCGTCAGTAGAGAGTATAAACTTAAATGGGATTTGGTTATGTTGCCCTGTGTTTTAGGGGAATGCAGTAGGGGTTTGGCACATGAGCACAGCAGCCCCCAGCCAGAATGATGTTCATGTTTTCTCTCTCTTAACTTCAACCCGCCGTTCCCAGCTCTTACACTTCAGTCATTCTAAACTCTGGTGTCTTGGAGTTTATTCCTTTATGACAACTGCGTGTCATTCCCATGCCTCATTCTGTTCCTGCTTCCCAGTCAATGTCAGCGTAGAGAGGTTTTTTAATCTCTGCACTTCAGTCAATCCCCTCTTGGCTACCTGTATTTGTTGTTATTCTTTTGCAGCTTTGTACCCCTTGCCTATCAAATGCACAGAACTCAATGCCATAGTCTACCTGCTATTGCACTCATGCTATGTAAAGTGGATCTGTTCCTATCTATCTTGAAGCTGTCACTCTGAACATAAAGCAAAAAGTCTGCATTTTTTATATCTTAGGGGCCATGTATTGTAAATTTACACATGGTTTGCTGCTTACTACTGTTTGCTGTGGTGTTCCTGCTCTTGGGAGTTCTCCTCCTCAGGGAAGCTCTGTGTTGGATTATTTTTCTTTACATTGAGCTCAGTTTGTCAAGACTCAGTCCCTGGTTTAATTTCATGTTGACGTTTTTAATACTATTCCTTGTCTTCACTGGTTTACACTTTATTAATAGGAGTGGCAGAATTGTCTCAATCACATGCTGTGCTGTTTGCTTGCTCTTGTGATTCTTTAGAGGGGATTAATTGCAGCTTCCTCTGGATTCATCTGTGTGAAGGCTTTAAATAAGACCATTCCTGTCACTGGCCCTTTGGTGTCAATTTGACAAAATTCCCATCTCTCCCTGTGGTCCAGGGTTTGGACTATCTGAGTCAGCTTTCCATTCAAGTTAATACTTTGAAATCAACTGAGATTAATTACTGAACAACAGTTTCTTGCATTGCCAACTCTCCGTATTAAAATGTCAAATCGTGCCACAGAGGATCATAAAACTGGCTTGATGTCCAGTGAAAGCCTGTCTGCTTTTAAAGGCACCACAGATTCCAGAAGGCACAGGAGGCAATTGTGCAAGTGCTAATTTCTACTCCTACAACCAACGACCCTGGCTCTTTTTTAGGGTATCTGAGATTCATACATCAGCAGCTGTCTCCGGACACTGTGACAGTAACACACCAAACAGCAGAACGCTTGGCCTGAATGGAGGGGGAAATGAGACTTTTCTCTTGGATAGCAACGCATACGCTGGGCAAAGGGCTTGTGAAGGTGGTTCTTAGAGGCTGTCAGTTTCTGAAGGGTGCTTGGCAAACGGGGATGGGACAGGGAGAGGAGCTCTGCCATTTGTCTTCGGTACAGACAGCTGGCACATGCCGGGAAGCGCGCAGCCACCGGACGGTCCCGGTTACCGCTGCAGCGGGCAGCAGGGAGCCCGGAGCGATGCTCCTTGGCGGCGGCTGCGCCGCGGGAGCCGGGACAGCGAGAGCCCCGATGCCGCTTTAGCGAGGGCTTCCTCGCCCGTAGGGAGGGAGCCGCGAGGGCGGGCAGGGGCCGAGGGCGCGGGCTGAGCCCGGGGTGGTGGTGATGCTGCTGGTGCGTGTCTCAGTGCGGAGCCGGGACCGCCTCTGCCGCGCCGAAAGTTTTCCAAGTGCCTCGGAGCTGGGGGGAGCGGGGCGGGGGCTGCCCCGGCGGGGCTCCTCCTCCGGGGCCGGGCCTGCGCCGGGCGGAGCGGGGAGCGAGCCCCCAGCCCCGGAGCTGCCGCGGCTGCGGAGGGAGCGAGCGGCGGTGGGGCCGGGACGCTGAGCGCAGAAGAAGCCTGGGACGTCGCTGCGGGCGGCCCGGGCGCGGGACCGGGGCGCTGCCACCATGAGGCGGCGCGGCGGGAGATGCCTCCTGCCCGCGCCTCCGCAGCTCCTGCTGCTGCTGCTGGGAGCGCTGCTCCGCGCCAGAGGTAAGCGGCTGCCGCGGCACCCTCTGGCCCGCGGGGGGCCCGGCCGCCGTCCCGGGCTCGGCGGCGGGGAGCCCTGTCCCGCCGCGCCGCTCACCTGCCCGCGCCCGTCGGGCGGGAGCCGAGCCGAGCCGTGCCCTGCCCCGTCGCCGGGCTTTGTCCGCGCCCCGTCCCGCGTCCGGTTCTCGCCTTCCCCGAGCCCCTCCGCGGCGGGTTTGGAGCTGGGTCCACCGGCAGGCTGGGGCGCGGGTCCCGGCTGCAGCGCGGAGCCCACGCGGCCACTGCCCCCCGCGGAAGTTCGGCGGCGGGCGCGGGCTTTGTTCCCGCGGTGCGAGCGCCGGGCCGGGCTGCGCTGGGGCGGGCGCGCAGGTTGCCTCGGAGGCTGCCGTGCCCGGCGTGTCGGGACAGCCGCCGCTCCGGAGCAGGAATGCAGCCGCGCACCCGCCGCGACGGGCCCCTTAAAGGTACAGCCCGGTTCCCCGGCGGCGCCCAGGGCTACCTGCCTCGGGTCGGCGGGGCCCGGGAGCTTTCTTCTGCCGCTAAGCCTTGGCGGAGTGCGGCCGGGGTAGGAGCGGCACCAAAAAGAGTGGCGAGGGCAGGAGTTGCCTGCGGTGAGGGCGAGCAGGGAAGCAGTTCCATGAAGTCTCGCCGGTGAAAAACTTATCTTTGTGGTTGCTCTATCAACTGAAAAGCAATTGCTGTTTCTTCGTTGTGTGCGGTAGTGCTTTCTTTTACAAGCGCGCCCGGTGGAGGAGAAAACATCTAAACGCTTCGTGGAACTGTTTATAAGGAGTTGGAAGGCTTTTGGGGGAGGGGTGCGGAGAGGAGATCCGTACCTCATTTCTCTCTCTGCGCTCCTTTGGCAGCTGCTGTATAATTTCACCCATCCGTTTTCTCCTGTGCTGCTCTGAAATTACAGGAAGCATTTGCAGTAGTGCTGCTGACCTCCATCGTTCTCCCAAGTATTGCCTCTGGGGCACAATCACATGGAGTTTGGGTTTCAAGTAATTTTATTTCTCTTCTAACAAGAAACCTAATTGCAGTCAGCTTCGAAGAAGGTGCTAAAGCAGCTTGGAAAGGGCTGCAGTTCTGTGGATCAGAAAATCTGCTTTATAGAAAACAGAAGTACTCTTTAGTTCCCAAGCTCCGCAGAGATAGTTTGCTGCAGTCTAGGAGGGAGAAGGATCTAAAGCATGGATCTTAGTGTAGGTGCAGATGTGGATGTGTTTTATTTTGGCTGTTACCCAGGTGCTCCTAGTTAATGTGTCTGGGCTGTTAACAGCCATGTGGGGGATGTCTGATTGTAAAGTGCAGCTTTGCTTGTAGGTGGTTGTGCCTTGATGTCTCTGGGATGCTTTTTATGGCAGTTTGTCTCTCTTTCATGTCGTTCTCCCATCAGTGCACTTTCCTGTGTCTTCTTGTCAAATGAATGCGCGTTTATGAGTGGATGTGCCAACTGTTTCCAGAAGTGCGCATCCTATTTCCTTCATGCCAAGATAAGCTTTGCGATAAGAATTCCTGAGCACTTTTTTTCCTGTTTGAAGCAAGGAAAAACATGAGGAGGTGGCAGAGAAGATGCCAAAGTCTGTGATGAGTTTGTGTTCATCCCCTTAGCTAGAAAGGTTTCATTGTTGTCCCTTGCAAGTACACATGGGGGATAGCGTGCAGCTGAACTGTCACAAAGCATCTGCAGCTACAGAACTCATGGTGCCAAACAGGTAAATGGGAAGAAGCACTTGGTCATTTACCTCTGTGCTTCAGGACAGGAGCGGGTAAAGCAATCAAGTCTGCAGGGTTGACCTTTGACCCTCTTTTGGTGGATGGTGGCAGTTAAAACTAGAGAAGACTGTCAAAAAAAAAGAGGTCTCTGATTATTCTGAGCTCTTGAAAGTGTGTTGCAGGTAGAAGTGGGTGTAGAGGGAGAATGTGAAGCTAATGGCACACGCTGCTGGTGCGTGGTAATGAAGGAGGGCCTGATGTTGTGATGGTCTGTGTTAGTGTGAATACAGAATGTCACAGAACCTGTCTGGGTGATGCGCTTGCCCTGGAGCTCTGCCAGAAGAATACATGGCTCATATCAGAGCTTCACTCCTCAGACATTGCAGGGTCACAAACCTGAATGTGATACCTCTCCAGGAGTACAGTTTGCAGTGGGAATTGCAATCTCTGCTTGGCATTGCTGTTGGTTCCGCGGCTCTCAGTCAGGTGCAAAATGCCCTTTCTCCTGTTATCAACTTGGGGCTGATAATATTCTACTTGCTGGGGGTGCCTGGGTTTACTGCTGATCAGGTTGGATGATACTCACAGATCTCATGATCACTCTGAATTACCTTGACTGTCTTTGTCACCTTGGTGGCGGCACTGAGTAACATTCCCACTCTTCTAAAATGAAGAGTAAGATGCTGCAGGATGCTGACAGATGGTGGTGATGGTGGGGTTTGGTTTTATTTATTTTACTTTTTTAAACAATTCTGGATCTACTAAAACATGGTAATATTTGTAAAAAGCATAAAGCAGAAATACTCCATTATAAAGTTAATATTATAAATTCATTTATTTAGTGTGGATAAGAAGTTCCCTTTCATACTCTTTTTCCAAAAGCTTTGTTGTGTGCTTTACTGCTGTTTTGTGCAATAGAAAATCCCTTCTTGCATCTTGGGAGTGTGGGTGTATGCAGCAACCAAATTACTAGGTACTTAGTTACATAAAGTGGTTGCATTTCCAGAGTGTCTTGTGAACCTTGAAGAGGGATGTTCTGTTCATGTGGGCCACAAAATGGGATTTCAGAAAACTTGGAGCTGTTTTTCTACATTGTGTTCATTGAAGTTCCAAAGAAAAAGTGGTTGGATGTAAATCCAGTTATCCAGTTGTTTGTAGTTCAAACCAAAAGCAGTACTTGCTGAATGTTAAGTAGAGAAAGAGATGGAAGTGATTTGTATTTTTTACTCCTCAAACCTGTAGTTCTCCAGACTGGCGAAATTAACATTAAAAAATAATTAAAGCATTAACTCTATGAGAATGATCTGTAGTCTGATAGTCCTCTCCAGTCTTCCTGCACTCTTGTGAAACAGGCAAATATTATCCTTGTTTTGTAAATGTGGGAAGTGAAGTAGAAATTGTCTTGCCCAAGGCCAACTGCATTTGCCCTAGAATGCAACTTACCATTGAACACAATGGAATATATGCTTCATAACACTTACAAAAGCTGATAAAGAGATGTTATCTTGGAAACCAGTCAAGGTTTTAAAAGTAGGTTTAAAAAGTAACTGCACGTCGTACACCTTCATTGAATTCTGCTGCTTTTGACTTGTGGCTATTTCTCTTTTTAATAAGGCTTTCTGATCAAAAGACTCATTAAAGCACAGACATTTTACTGACTCCCTCTTGGAAAGGGTGAATTGGGAAGTAAAGTGATGTTAAATGTATAAGAAAAGGGGAAATTTATTTCTCTAGTCCTCTTGTTATTTCCACCATAGCTGTTTGTGATGTTATCTTGGAAGGGTTTACATAAGAAGGTGGTACATGGAGGCACACTTAAACTGACCATCTTTTAAGATGTCTGGCTTTACCTGTTACAACATCCAGAGCTGGAGCTCTGGCATGCAGCAAACCCACTCCAGGGATTGGCACGCTGTATTCAGTTTCACAGGAATCACGGCAGAGAACACTAACAGCAGTTGTCTTCTGTGAATCTTATGTGTTTGATGTAAAGGCTCTTGCTTTTACATCTGTAGAAACCATGGGTCTTTGCCATGGCTGTTCTGTTGGGCATTACTCTTTTATGGGATATTTTATCTCTACTGCGTGAAGACTGGGCACTGTGATGCTTCTTGAATCTCTTCTTTCTGTATCTTCCCTGTAGATTTTCATTTCTGTTTGGTTGATATGCTGAAGGGAAGGAATGCCATCCAGAGGGACCTTGACACGCTTGTGAGGTGGGCTGATGCCAGCCTTATGAAGTTTAACTGTGACAAGTGCAAGGTCCTACACCTGGGTTGGAGCAATGCCAGGCACAGCTACAGGTTGGGCAGAGAAGAGATTCAGAGCAGCCCTACGGAGAAGGACTTGGGGGTGTTGGTCGATGAGAAAATGAACATGGGCCAGCTTCAGTGTGTGCTCACAGCCCAGAAAGCCAACCGTATCCCAGGCTGCATCAAAAGGAGCGTGACCAGCAGGCTGAAGGAGGTGATCCTGCCCCTCTACTCTGCTCTCATGAGACCTCACCTGGAGGGAGCATTGTGTGCAGTTCTGGTGTCCTCAACATCAAAAGGACATGGAACTGTTGGAACAAGTCCAGAGGAGGCCACGAGGACGATCGGGGACTGGAGCATCTCCTGTATGAAGACAGGCTGAGAAAGTTGGGGCTGTTCAGCCTGGAGAAGAGAAGGCTGCGTGGAGATCTCATAGCAGCCTTCCAGTATCTGAAGAGGGCCTACAAGGATGCTGGGGAGGGACTCTTCATTAGGGACTGTAGTGATAGGACAAGGGGTAATGGGTTCAAACTTAAACAGGGAAAGTTTAGATTGGATATAAGGAAGAAGTTCTTTCCTGTTAGGGTGGTGAGGCACTGGAATGGGTTGCCCAGGGAAGCTGTGAATGCTCCATCCCTGGCAGTGTTCAAGGCCAGGTTGGACAGAACCTTGGGTGACATGGTTTAGTGTGAGGTGTCCCTGCCCATGGCAGAGAGGTTGGAACTGGATGATCTTAAGGTCCTTTCCAACCTTAACTGTTTTATGATTCTATGATTTCCCTGTACTAAACATGCTAACTCTATGGATCCAGGGGCTTGTGATTCCGTAGGCTCCTGGTTTATTCATGTTGTGTATCTGGTTGCTCTGGGACTGTTACCTTGGGAGTATTTGGCTGCTGTCCTGTTGTGGGTGAGTTTGCGTTCAGGTTTTTCAGCTATCCAGGCATTTTTGGCCTTTGTTATGCAGAACTGCTTGTTAAATGCTGAAGAGTTCCAGCCTGTGTGTTTAGTCTAAGAGACTCTTGAGCTGCAGTCAGTGTTTCTGTGAGGAGCAGAACTCCTCCGTGGCTGCTGTGAACCCAGATGAAAGGAGACTCAGTATGTAAGGGCAAGAAAATAAGTTTTCATAAAGACTTTATTAACATCAAACAGAGCTGATGTTTGTGGACATTTGCCTTGCTAAATTGTGGGTGGCTGAAACTCCTTGGATCAAGGAATTGTTTGTTGTTTAAAATAGAAGAGAAAGAAAAAACGGGGATTGAACAGCCGGAAGCCTTCTGATGACATGAGATATATGCCAATAGGAGGATGCTTAATGTTAACACAACTTTAGGTTGTGAAAAGTAGTAACAGAAGCTTTTCTTTTTCCTGAGGTTCTTGGGTCATGAGGTTTTTCTGTATTTAGTTACCAGTCAGCAAGTCACAAACCATTAAGATTAACGGGCAGCATTGTATGTGCATGTTCAATGTTTGTACTGCAAATTGCAGTTTTGTCAAAGACTGTATGACCAAAGACTGTGCAGGCTCTTGTTTCTCAAGCTGTTGTATGTTAACAGTAACTTTCTGATGTTGCAATATTCAGAACTAAGAAGCACCAGATTTTTCCCCTGGATGGGTTAGAATGACAAGAAAATCCATCTCTCTGTACTATGGTGATGAGGTTGTTTAAAGAACTGTCATCCAGCAAAGCTTCCAGGAGGGAACATGTTTGCCTTAAAACAGACCCCATGTTCTGCAGTGTTAGGGTGAAGTTTTACTTCTGGACTTCAATTTGTCAGCGGTGAGATGTTATCTTGACTCCAGGCAGGGGAGACCCCTCTGCTGGCTACCAGCGTGGTGACTTCCTCCATATGCCCTAGCAGGGCATAGTCTTCTGTGTGTCTTTGTTAGTGCCTGACAGCCCCTCCCAGCTGCTGGAGCTTTCTGTTCCTATTGCATAGCAGCAGTTCTTTAATCAGAAATCTTGTTAGTATTCAAGGATAATTGATCCGACTCTCTGGCAGGGGGTGGGGACCCAGCCTTGCATCCTTCTCCTACTTGCCACCCCCAGTTTGACCCCTGTTGTCTCTTTGTTTTCTCCTGTTAAGTTTGTGCCAGTGATGTGTGTGTGCTGTTTTTCCAAGCAGCCTGAAGTTGGCTGTAACCAAGAGCAGCAGTTAAATAGAGCCCGATTTCCCCGCTTCCTGGCGTTCAGTTGTTCAGCTCCATTTTCTGGTCTTCTGTGTTTTTGATTTGCAGAGAAGGAACTTACTTGGTGCCCCCGGGCATCTCTTAAACCCATTAGAACAAACTCCATTATTTCACTGTACTTAGAAATCCTCCTCCTTTAGTCCCAGCATCCATCAAAATAATGTATCCTCTGTAAGGCCCTCTGGAAAATGTTTAATAGGATCTTTTCAAACTCAAGGAGAGTTCCAGTTGGGAAGGGGGAGGGGAGAAGGCTAATGGAAGATCTGACTGTGACTTGCAGTAAGCCTGAACTTGGCCCGTGTCAGCTCTCCCTTCACCTCCATGCCGAGGGAGTGCTGAACAGAGCGGATCCAACGCTGGGATCAAAGCTGGAAACAAAAGGCTTTGGGAGAAAAATTTCCCGTCTGGCCAAGAGGCAGCCACACAAAGGTGGTGCATAATTTATCATTCGAGGTTTATTTCTGCTGTGCTCCTTCTGGAGAGGGAAGGAAGAAAGAAGTGACTCTCCTGCTGTTTCAAAGGGGATAAGTGATGGCTTTGGAGACTGGAAGCAGGCAGCAGCTAGAGATACCATGGAAAAACTCTTTCAGTGCCGTCTGTACCCAGCTCCTCTCTTCTCAGGCATTGTTTCTGTTGGGGGTGGAACCCTATTCTTGTCTTTTGGAGTTTCAAAGAGTACTTTTAACTGCTCTGGTCATTCCCAAGTCTCAGTGTGTAGAGTGGAACCGCTCTTGGCAAAGTCAAGTTCCTTGAATTTTTGAGGTCTTTTTCTTATCTTAAGGATTGGTCTAAGTGCTGTGGCTCTGTGTAGCATGGAGGAAGAGGCTGCGTTTGCCCAAAGGGTTTATAGTCTAAACTGGACATCTGACATTTGATAAGGATCAGGGATATGATTATTCTAGTGGGATAGATAAGGTCCAATATTAAAAGAGCATAGCATAGCATACCATTCTAATTAAATTTCCTTTAGCTTTTGCTTAATGGGAAAAGCTTCTCAAAGTTTTTCATTCCAATTGTGTCTTAGAATGAGGATAGAGATTTTAGGGTAGGAGTTGACATCAAAGACTACTGAAAGCTGGTAACTGTGGAAATAAGGATGAGGAAGCAGATGCAAGAATAAACCATGAGAAGAAGGGAAGGGGGTATAGAAGTACAGGTATTAACAGAAGCAAAGATAGGCATTTTGGAAGGGAGAGCCAAGGAGTTGAGCTGGCAAAGGAACAGAAGAGCTGTGTAAGGAGATCCAAGTAGAGTAATTATATGGGATCTGATGTCAGAAAGAGTGGTTAATTAGGTAGCATAAAAGATGGAAGTTTTGAAAGTGAAGATGAGCATTGAGCAGCATTTAATTGCTCAGGCAGGGAAAGCCTTATTTTAGTAATGCTTTAGAGGAGGATGTGACAACTTGTAGGGACCCTCAACAGTAGAGTCCCTGATGAGTGGGGCGAGTTTATCAAATAGCAGGAGAGGGAGACCAATAATGGTATGGTGAACCCATGAGATAGTTCCACCACCACGTCTGTCTGCAGTGATGGAATGTGAGACCTGCCAGGCTTGGGGGCACATACAGCCAGGAGGGTTTTTGAGTGGGATGTCTGATGTCCGGGAAGGTCTTTTTGAGGACAGTCCTGTCTGGAAAAGTGTTTTAAACAGGAAGGCAGAGTTGAAAAGAGAAGCTAGGAGGTTGGAGATGATTGCCTGGAAAAACATGTGAAGTGAGAACAGGAGATTCCTCTGGGGTTGGAAAGGAGTCTGGGTACAGAAGCAACAAGAGTGGTGGCAGAAAATAACACCTTTCCTGGAAAAGGAGGCTACTTCTCTTCCTCTTCTCCATTAAGAATTGCTGTATGAAGGAGTGAGTCACTAGTGAGAACTGTTAAAACACAGATGTGATGTTCTCGGCCTCCTTGCACAGTCGCACAATGCTGCTTCCTTCAGAGAAGGTTCCAGGGAAACACACTCTGCTCCTTTAGCCTGAATCTCCAGCTCCATCAGTTCATTTGACTTGGTGACAGCTGGTAGTGTCTGGGAGAGGTTCTTGCCTAAGGTGCAGCCATTCACTGTAGCAGAACCATGTCTCATGGGATCCAGGATTAGACTAAAGTAGACACACCTTTTTCTTTTTTTCCCTTTATGCTCCCACCCAACTTTAGTTCTGAATTTCCATAACTGCTGAATAGTCAAATCCTTTCTTTGCAACTCTGAGGGCAGGGAAAAGGGTGAGAAGTCTCTGGATTGTAATTTCCTGCTCCTGTTCTGAGCTCCTGAGGATGAATCAGGGGGTGGGATAATTTTCTGAATTAAAATCCCATTTGTTAAGAGGAAACCAGATTTACTGCTGCCCTTTCTTTGTGATTCAGAGGTTGCAGCTTCTTCAGGCTTGACAAATTTGGGAGATGAGGTTTTTGAGGCCTCGGAGATTGTGTTCTTCTCATGCTTTTTGAAGCCTGTTATGCTTGAAAAGCCCAAGTTGAGTTTCTTATGGCTGGAGGACATCCCCTAATTTGTGCTGCCTTTTAAAAAGGGCCTTGATCAGTAACATACCTGTTGGCAAGAGGAGGAACATAATAGGTCTGTCTGGGAGAGAAAACTGGAGAGTTGGCAGCATGACAAAGGGAGGGAGATTGGAGGCTGCCATTCCAGAGCTTTAATAGCCAAGAAGCAGGAGAGCATATAGTCACTGGCAAACAAGAATGCTAGTGGACTATCTGCTGTTTTGTCATGGCTCTTGTGTAGAAGTATTCAGTATCTAAATCTTACAAAGTGTAATGTGGGAGCTGGTGGAAGATAGGTCAGGTCTCCTGATAAGGGTACTGGTCATTGCCTTGCAGACAGAGCCAAGTTTAATGCAAGGAAAGAGCGGGTTGAATTGAGAGCTGTATCCATGCAGAGTCAAAGAGGTGAAGGGATTTTTCTTGGGCATTGACTTGGAAATGGGGAAGGATGGAATTGGGCTGGTTGGTGAGGTTACAGCCCTTTGCTTGGCCTGCGTGAAGCCTGCCCCTGGGTCTGACATCTGTCCTGTACCAGTGTACAGCAGCTGCAGGAGGGTGTTGACTCATGAGCAGCCGATTCTGGAGCAGTTGTCTCCACCACAGGGGTGTTAACCTCATGCATTTTTCCAGTTTCAACTGTCAGCACTGCATGTAGGCCTTTGTTCACTGCATTTCTGACTGTAAGGAAGAATTCAGACCTGTGGTCATCATTACCTTAACAGAAGCCCTTTATGCCTTTTAGGTGTTTGTTGTGTTTGTTTTTTTTCCCAGGTCCAGGGTTCTAGTATCTGGTGGATCCCATCTCTGCCTCAGCTGCTGTGGAAGGGCATGTTTGTCACTGATTTCTATGCTACTAGGACTCCAGCAGAGAACAACCTTGTTGATCCCTGCCTCCCGCAACCTTCCACTACAAATTCCTTTGGCTTGCAGTAGCTCATCCGCTCTAAGACAAACCTGTTGTTTCTCTGAGGTTTCTCTTGTTTGTGACCTGCCTCCTGTGAACTGGAAGATGAGGAGCTGTAATCTGTTGCTCTACATGGAAATTCCAGACTAGAACAACATAAGCTAATTTCTTAGGTTAAGGTTTCCAGTCAGTTGTGTTTTACATACTTCCTTTTGTGCTTGGTATGGTTAGTTCTTCACCCACAAGTCTTCAGAAGTTTGGGAACAAATATGAAAGCTGGAAAGGAATGTCTAATAAAAATGGGATAATTCATGTGGTACTCTAGTAATGTTTTGTTGATTGTGCTGGAGAAGCAAACTCTTGATGGCAGTAATACATACGCTGCAGGAAGAAGAAAAGCTGAGATGATTGCTTTCTGAGAAATAGCCATGAGCAACTTTTGTGCTGCAAATGCTTTAGAACAGGCTGGCAGTGAAGAGGGGGTGGCAGGCACTTGAGTACTTCAAACGATTGGCAAAACCCCCTGTTTAGCTAAATCGGGTACATGAGTCCAAATCTAGCAGGTACAGTATAGAACTAATGGGAGCTACTGGGCAAATGAAACCTATGTACAATCCATCAGTTGTAGGATATAAATAAACAGTACTTAGCCAGAAGCCTTCGAGCAAAGAAGGGAGTGAGGCTGGGTGACATCTTTGGTATGTACATCTTGACTTACCCGCTCAGGCAGAACAGCCTCTGAGCTCAGGCTTCCGATTAAGTGACTGGGACAGCTGCCAGAACACCTGCATTTGCTGGCTAATGTACTGCAGTGCATTGGTCCTGCAGGTTAATCTGGGAAAGTCATGGAGTGGGATCTAGGTTTGTTTGGGTTTTTTTTCTTGACCAATGTCATAACAATGTGCTCTGCATCCTGTATGTCAAGATCTTAAAATCAATGCGGTGGTGATGCTACGACTGTCTGTCAAAGGAATGAGGGTCATCAGAGTTATGCCGTGGAAGACCAGAGATGTCTAGGGAGCCAGGTTTTCTGACTGTGCATACCGAAGTCTTTAAGGTATGTGCTGTGTGGCTCTGTGCCCCTCAGAGGCAAGCAGAAGGGGAGTGGCTCACAGGAGGGAAATGACAGTAACTCCATAAGGAGAGAATTAATCTGTTGCAGGATGGGGCTGGGCCGAGGTGGACATGCGGCATGGTCCCTCTGCAGCCCCGCACTGACCAGCCTCAGGAGTCCTTGCATGCCTAAGGCTCTGCGTCAATGTGTCTGTGCTGGCTATGTGGTGGCCCTAGCAAGTAAGACACATTTCAACTACTCAAGCCATGAGAACTGAATACAATGCTGAGGTTTTCCTACTCTACTGTTTGATGGCAAATAAAACATTTGACTCCCACAAGAACCACCTCCAGAGCTCTCTGTTCTTATACTTGTAACTGAGGGGAAGTTAACTTTCTTAAGTACAGATGTACGAAGACATGATAGAACTAAATCTGTCAACTCTATATGGTGATGGCTACAGAACAGAACTGAAAGGATTTTTACTGCTGATCTTTTTATAAAAGAAACTTCGTTTCTGTTTTGGCCAAAGCAGCAAAAGCTGCCTCTGCCTAAAAGGACTGGAGAACCATAGACTGTAATGAAGTGAAAAAGCTGTCCACTCTTACAAAAGCTTTATTTCTGGGATTTGGCACTCCTTTTGAGGCTAATGGAGCAAATAACTGAATCCAGAATCCATCTGTTTGAGAAACTAGTCTAAATCTAAACCAGGATGCAAGTTTCTCTAACAGAAAGTCCAGACCTACTAGCCAGCTAGGCTGCCACAAGTTATTGCGCAAAGTTGTCGTGCTGGCAGATAGTACCAAATGAAATGTGCAGCATCAAGTGAGGCTCTTACCAAATACTGAACTGGCATGTGCAACTTTGAGTTGGATGTAGGGAGAACATCATAAATCAAACTGGGAAAGAGAAGGAAAGGGAGGCTGAGAAGGAAATCTTCTAATCCTGTGGGTAAAATATAAAGATTAGAGAGAGCAAGAAAACACTTCTCTTACTAGATAAAACCATTATTCCTTGGAATATTTTAATTTCTATAGTTGGAACCTATGTCTTGAAGCCTTCTCTATTGAAACGACTGTGGAGGCAGTCCCTTCGTATATTGAATTCACTTCTGGGAAAAACTCAAGTGTGCTGTCTTTTACATGTGGGTAACACTTGCAGAGCTTGTTTTGCCAATAAAAGTGTCTTTGAATTGACTGTGGTGGGATGTGGTGCGATTTCTGATGTGACATGAGGCTCTTTGTAAGTGCAGATTTTGATGAGAACTCGTCTCTAAAATCGCTAGTAATTCTGTTTTCTTGTTGCTGTTGTGAATTGGCTCCTTCCTTTCTGTGGTCCATTGTTGTATGGTTGATGTTTGAAAATGAAATGTCTTCCATCTGGTTAAGAAATGTGATTTATCCTTGGAGGCCTGAACTGCTGCCTTTGCTAATAGGAAATAAACAATATTCCAACTGTCCCTAATTATCACCCACTTGCTTCCCTGCAGATCCATGTCTCTTGCAAAGGGTACTAGAAAAATGACTTATGGATCATGAGTTGCATTTTTTCCTGTCCTCTGTTCCTTCATCTCTATTAACTTAGTCCTCTCCTCCTGTTTAAGCTGTGTAAATTAAACATGCTGCTTAGAACAACTAAACAATGGGCTGGACAGTGGAGATGTAGCGGGTCAGGGGCTTGTTTCAGGTGATACTCAGAATGAAACCGCAAGTGACTTACGCTGGCATGTTACCGCTCTGGAGTAGGGCTCAGTATAATCCTGCTTTATGGCAAACATTGTCTTCAAAATACAGTTTTATGGTAATACAAAGCCCATGTTTTAGAATATCAGGATGAGAAGAATTTCTGTTCCTTCTGCCTTTTGCTTTCAGTAAACTTGATATCTCTCAGAGAGGAGTATTTTTGGTGGGGTGCTAGGATGCTGTCACGGCTGAGGATTGTTCTCTGCCCACAATATAGAGTTTCATGTTACGCCTCTTCTAGTGTAACTGGGGGTTGCCCCACAGAGTGGTCTCTCCCCTATTCCCTTTGCTATGTCTGAGTGTATATCTGCTGGATGAATTGGTTCAGCTTGTTGATCTGTCACAGAAGGAGCCCACCTGCAAAATGATGAAACAAGTGACACCACAGGTATTGGTGTGGTATTGGCAAGCTAAAGGGAATTTGCTCTAGTGAGATGTCAGGGTAGACCTGATGGAAGGATCGAGGGAGCAAGACCAACCATTTTCTTTTGGCACTGGCTTGCTGCTACTTTGCTTTGCCTTAATAATTAGAAAGACTTTTCCTGGAAATCAGGGGAAGGGGAGAGTTGAAGCCCAAGATTTGGTTTTTGTGGCTCATGCAAGCATAGACCTCTTTATTGTGCTGTACTTGTATGACAGTCTTAGTATTGTGTCCATGTGTGGTGAAAGATCAACCTATAGATATTGCAACTGATGCAGTACCTTAGTTGGTGGTACCTCTTTGTGGTGGAAACTTGTATTCATTAAGACTGGAAGCACAGACCTACTGTCTTGTTTCACTTGGGCTAACAGAGACTTACGTTCTGAGTTGTTGCCAGAGAGACTGTCAATCTAAATATGAAAAACGTTATCTCCTTGCTAGTGTATTGACTCTTCTTCCTTAGTTTTGCCTCTTAAATGATTGATGTCCAGCAGAGAATTAGATTTTGACCCTTATTTGCAGAATCTGCATCCTCCTCCAGAGTTGGTGCAGAAATGGCAGCATTGATGCTGAGTGTCTGCTTAGTCAAAGGCCGACAGAGCTCGCTGTTTGGAAACATAAGCTGCCTAAATGGCCATTCCTGTTCTCCCCCAACGAGTATGTGACAGGCTGAAGGGAAGCATCTACGTGGGCTGAATCTCACACATGAGTTGTCAATTGGATCATGTAAAGGTTCACTCTGATGGAAATCAGAGCTTTGCAGTGTTACATGCAGTGTGCGCATACAATAAGGACAGTCTACTCTGAAGAGTTTATGATTTCTACATGCAATAAATTGACAGATGTATTGAATAACAAGAGAAAACCCCACAATGATTAACATAGTTAAATACGGGTTCCACTTAAATGCTTTGCCTTTTAGTCTCAACATACAGACTTGTTCTGTCCTTCCCATCCCCAAAATATCTTTCTGTTGAAACTGCCTTTCTCTTCATCGTCCCCTGCTCCCCTCTGACATGCTGCATATAGCATTATCACAATTAAATAGACACATTTGTTGCATCTGGGGTCTGATGCTGAGTGGGTGAAAACTCTTCTCAGATATAGTGCCCTTCTAAGAGGATCTGGTTGCTGGTTTTGGTCTAGACAGCGTGTGTTCCTGTTATCTGCCATTGTGTTCAATAAATGGTTAGCATTAGTCTAATGAGGGGTATCATATCTGAACATGCTGCTCCCAAAGATCTCTTCTTGCCTCCGTGACTCTTCCAGCCTTTCCCCTATCCTGACTGCAGCAGCTCTTAGGATGGATCACATATGGATATTTAACCATGTAACCACAAAGGTCAGGAAATTTGAGAACCGAAGCATAACTTGGACTCGGTCAGGAATCCAAGTGTTAAACCCTGCATTCCTGAATTGGGATAGTTTAGTGTGGCTAACTTTAAATAATAATTATTGAATGTTCCTTTTTGCTGCTTTGTAGCAGCAAGCTAAATTGCTGGGTAGAAGTCTGTAAATACGTAACTGGCTTCAGTAGCTGTATTTACCCAATAGCTTAAGTGGTTTTCCCCATAACCTTTGGAGATCGTCTGTACAGAACTTAATATGGGAATGTCCTCTTTGCGAGCTACGACATAAAGGTTCTTTATGATTGTTGGGCCGGGTGTGCTAATGGCTGGGTTGTCTTCTCTTTTCCTTTTGGTCTCTCTAAGGATAGTTGTCAACTTGATTTTGGAGCCTACAGATTCTTTTCGTGCAAGGGTGAAGAACTGAGGCATGGGGACTGGTTGCTTAAGAGCTGTTTTTTCCTTGCATACTGAAGTTAGTGGCTTTTTCCCAGATGAGGATGTCACATTTTTAAACATTTACTGTACTCAGTTGTGGAATGATCTAATTCACCCTGTTTATTCCTTTTCATAAGGATGTTCAGCACAGTAGCGTGAGTATCCTACTTCTAAATGTACAAACACTCGGTAAACAGACTGTAAGAAGAAAATAACTCTTGGACTAGCTAATGTAGTAAATATGTCTGTAGAGCCTTGGATGGGAAACGACCCCAGCTTCTTCTGTCAGTTTGGCTCTGAGGCTGTGGTTCTGTAAGCAGTGAAGCAAATGGAAGAAGCAAACTGGGCTGGGTGAGGATGAGTTGGAAGACCCTTCAACTTGGCATCTTTTTGCTCATCGTCCACGGGACCCCTGTCCCTGGCTATTACTAGGCTGCGTAAAGCTGTGCTGGCTTATGGGGGTTGTGCAACTGGGAGTAGGGGAAGGAGGGCTGGGAGCTCTTAAAGCTAGCACTGCTGATGAATATGAAACCATAGTCTTGAAGTTTCGTTCCCAAGAGTGAGGATCAGTGTGTTTCTGGAGGATCTGAGAGCTGTGTTACCACTTAAAGTCAAATCAAGGCTGCTTCCTGACCTTTGCTTATTGTGCACAGAACAGGGTTTGTTTTGGGAGGATATCTGGCAAAGAAATCAAGAATTAGGTTGTATCGTGAAGGGCAGATTATATCTTCCCCATGGAAAACAATCATGTTCTTTCTGAGGGCTTGATACCTAAATCATCTTGTATGTGTTTCAGTTTGCCAAGTGTGTGTGCGGTTGTAAGGAGGGACATGGAACGATTTCCAGAATGCTGTTGCTATTTGTAATTCCACATTGTTTGATAGTGTACCATAAAAAATGGAGGGAGGGGAATGAAACCTCTAAGCACACTTCTTGGAATCTGGAATTAATGGATCACGTTCAACTTCAGAATAAAGGAACAGGGAACAGGAAAGTGAACTGAGCTCAACCTCAGAGCTCGAGGTGTAGGCTGTCATGACCAGAATGGTGTGTAGCTTAATGGTGTGCTGTGACTTCAGTAGGTCTGATCTTGACTCATCAAGGCTTGTTGGCTAAAGGTCCAAATGTACCAGATGTTCTTACTTAGAGAATGATCTGTAGGAATAATGTTATATTCTTACAGTGTCCGAAATGGCAGTGTAAGGTACCAGAAATATTTAGCAAGTTTAGTCAGGACACAAACTGCACACTAAGGCCTCTTTCCCCACCACAGACATGCTTGCTTTTTTTCCTGACTGAAAAGAGTACTTTTGTTGCACAACTATTAAAATGAATTCCTACATAACTCTTCCACTTAGGATTGGAAAGAGAGGAAAAACGTCTTGTGTCCAACTGAAAACAAACCTCCCAGGGACTTCTCAAGGTAGATGGTAATTACTGGTGATAAAATTCTGCTATGAATAGAAGTAACTAGATGAGTAGCCCTGTGTTCTGCTTCATCTTTACTGCTACCCAGTCATTTCAGGTAGCATTTATAGCACTGATGGGCTTAGATGCTCTTTGATCAGAGGAATTATTCTATACTAGGCTAAATAACATCACTTCTTGCAATGCCCACAAATTGCCTCAAAAGCTTGATGCAACTTAATTAGTCTGTTGGACTCTACTCCCCAAAGTGTTATTCCCAAGTGGAATAACAGAAGGAAAATGGCTCCTGAGTCATCACAGTAAATGCATCTGATCAGGGTTTTGGCCCTGAGGTCATGGTTCGAGCAAAAGGCAACGTGCCTGCATGTAAGGGGAACTTTTCCTCTGTAGGCAGGAGAGTTTTAAAGGCTTCTAGAAAGTGTCAAAACCCTCTTCTTCCAGGGCTGAATGACATCTGCTGAAAGGATCTGAAATGGGCTTTGTGAGGAGCCTGTGTCTATTTGGATATGCACTTCAGATCCTCCAAGTGGGTCCAGGAAGTAATATCAGAAGTAGTTCTTAATCATTGTTACTACAGGCTCTTCTCATGAGAAAAATCCGCAGGCATCTTTAGGGTGCTTTGTATGGAAGCAATGGTTATTTCAATATGCCTGCATATCTTCTCACCCCCCAAAAAACTGGTCCCAGAGAATAAAAGTTGCATGAAAATAGGCAGCACAATAAAGGGAAGGCACCACAGAAGCGACTTGGATGTGGGTGAAATTTTCTCATGAGTTTGCATTTTGTGAGACATGAAAGAATCCCCTCCCTCCCTCCCTCGATTTGGCAACAGAGGCACCAAAATTGACTACTCGAGATGAAGCCATCTGAAACTGGCTTTGTTAGTTCTGCTTCTCATGTAGCTACTGAGATTAATCAGGTGTGCAAGTTGGAGTCTTGCTGGGTAGAAGCCTATTTCCAGGTTCCCAAGTAGTGGCAGTCATCCAAGGTGTCAGTTCACCAAGCTCAGGAGATGTTCAGTCCTCTCTTGTTAGGAGGCAGAAGGCTTCAATGGGCTTGCACTTTCGGACTGCTCAAAACCTTTGGCTGGTTTAGGATGTAGCTGCTTGGCTGCAGAGGGATATTTCTGGTGAGAAACATGTTCAATTTGTGTTCTGAGCTAACTGGCTGCTGGCTGGTTCCCAGGTACGAATGGGAGATTTGGGGTGGGGTTTTGTTCTGACTCATGAAATCTTTGGACTGGATTTTATCTGTTACTGTTCTAATATTGTGCTCATCCCCAGCTAAAGGTCACGAAGGCAGTGCTGTCTTGGAACGGCAAGAAATCTAGACTAGGATATCTGAAATAATCACTGCTCCCAGTGACCTGCCCTGTGCATCTGAATGAGTGAATATGAGGTAGAATATTGCTGAATGTCACAGTTTACAGCCTGGCAACTTCCATTTATTTTAGCATGCTGGATTATGATGTGGTGCTCTAGGAGCTGCGCACAATTGTCCCGAGGTAACATCGTGCCAGATATGATCCTCTGGATTCCTGGGTCTAGCCTGATTGAACTAGAAGGAGGCTGCAGGCATGATGCTCTTTTACCTCTGGAGACTTGAATCTCTTGGTCTTCAGGCTGTGTTACAAGGTCTGTGTGGCTCAGCCTTAGCCTGGCTGGGGCAGGAGCTGGCTCAGGGCTGGCAAAGGAAGGAGAGGTGTCCTGTGTGCTCCTCAGCATCTCGGAGCACAAGAGAAGCATTTTATAACGCAAGTTGAACCTGTTTTGATGGTCTTTCCTGATTAGTTACATCAGAAAGGCCAAGGATCTTGCTGCTTTTACTGATTTCCTTTCTTCTTGTTTTTTCTTTCTTTTTCCTCCCCCTTTTGTCTTGCTTTCAGTTCACCCATCTGCATCTGGTCTTGCCCAGGCAGCTGCTGCTCTATTTGTGTGTTCCCTGGGGGAGCTCTGGTGCTCCTTTAAGATCTCCTGTTGCTTTGGGAATTCACCTTTTAGACATGGTGCTTCATTAGCCTCTCTCATTTATGCAGTACTGTGAGAAAAGATTTCCCCTCCCGAAAAGCAGAAGAACAAGTTTCCAGCAGCATGTGCTCCAGAGAAGAGTCTCTCTATGTAAATAGAGCAGGTTTAAAAGCCTCCTGCTATTGACAAAGAGCGGCTGGGGAGTCTTTTTAAGGAATATTGTTTGACTGAGTTGGCACTAGGAGGCCTTTTGGAGGCAAAGGTTGAAGAACCCCCCCCTGCTCTTTCTCCCCTCTGCCAGTGAGCGGCTTCGGTGCCTCCATGCACTGTTGCCTCTTCTCCCCTGCCTTGGTTTCAGCACAGTTGTTCCTTTTTGTTGCTGTTCATGAGAGAAAAAAGAGCTGTTGAGGAGGTTTTTGACCATCGGGTTCTGTATTTCCTCATTTGCTGCCCCTCTCCCCCACTGGGTGTTGTGGGAGAGTCATCCCCTCTGCAGGCGATGGTGGGAACGGCCCCAGCCTCACTTATCACCAGTGACAAATCAATGGCAGCCTTCAGAAAGCTGCCCCCAGGATCCCCACTCGGCCCAGCTCTGGAGCAGTGGGAGGCTTCCCTGGCAGATAAAGGACTCCTTGCAGCTCTGACTTGTTGCCTTAAATCTAACGGAGGAAACCTTTTAATTCTCTCCTTTGCAGCCCCCTCCCTTCTAGATTTGTCTTGGGGAAGGTGTTGGCTGCTGGAAGGGGGGTACTTGAAGGGGTTGTGTGTGATGAGAGCGGGGAGCATTGGGGTTTGTAACTGTTTTTCTGTTTCCCTTTCACAATAGTCTGGCTAGAGCATGCAGAGCTGGGCTCACAAAACCTCCCTGAAGCGCCCGGAGTCCCGCAGGGCTCCTCACAGTGCAAGTTTGCTGTGTGTATTCCTACCAACAATACAGCTGGGCCCAGCAACAGGCTCCAGCTTTGGGCAAATATTTCTACAGCTTTTCCCTAATCGCTTTTGAGGGAAGGAGGGTGAGATGGGCTGGGAGGGGGGGGAGAATATCTGCGGGGGAGACAAAACCAGAGATGGGTGAAGGGGTTTATCTTTGGCTCCTGCGGTCCAGGCTTCTAAAGGGTGCCTTTGTCAGCATTCAGCATCTACACCAAAGCTAGAGAGGGTATGGAGGGAGAGCATCGAGTGTTGGTTCTGAGGGAGGGGGGAGATTGATGCAGACAACACATAATGGTTTGGGCTCAGGCAGCCTCCTTTTCTTGTTTTTCTTTTAGCAGGAGACATCAGCTGACAAGCCCTTCTGGGTGGCTTCATCCAAAGTGTTGGTGTAGGCTCAAAGCACGACCTTTTCTTGTGCTCAGTGTGTCTAGCTTATTTCTGCTTAACTGTTCTGTCTGGTTTTATGCTTTACTTTGCGTTCCCTCTATTAGCTGTGAATGATCTCTCAATTTCTAGTTTATTTGATCAGGGTCCCAGCTCCAGATGTGGAAGAAATCAGAGAATTGATGTCTCTTTAAAGCGAACTATGGCAACGGGACTGTCTGATAGGTTTTGGCATTGGGAGTTCCCTGAGCCCTTTCCTGTAGCCCTGGATAGTCAGGTAAGCTCATATCCATGTGGTGGTTCTGTCCCCCATTTCCAAAGCTGCAGTGGAGATAGCTAAACAGCATGAAACTGCTTGATTGTGTTAAGAAGAGATCATATGAGCCAGATTCTCTGTAGCATTATGGGGAAAAAGGAAACAGGCCACCTCCTTTAAACATGCCTTTGCATCCCTGCAGGGCTGGCAGCAAGTTTGCATGCCCATGGTTTGGGGCTGAACTGTTACATTGGCTAAGCTGTGTGGCGTGCATTATTTCCTGTGTATTAAAGATTCAAATGCCAGCTTAGACCTGATGCTCTTGTTACAGGAGGAATGATGCCAGAAGCATAATCCTTGTTCCAGATATATCATGTCAGAAATTAAACCTGGGGAGGAGATGCTTACCTGTGTCACTATTCTCCAAGAACATGGAGTACTCTTGCTCTAAGGTCACAGTTCCACAGATGTAACTGGGGCTGCACATACCGAGACTGGTCTTCCTGAACTCTCAGGCTAAGGCCTGGCTCATCTCCCGTTTCCAGTCACAGTATCATAGACTCATAAAATGGTTTGGGTTGGAAGAGACCTTAAACCTCATCCAGTTCCAACCCCTTCCACTAGGGCAGGTTGCTCCTGTCCAGCCTGGCCTTGAACAGTGCCAGGGATGGGGCAGCCACAGCTTCTCTGGGCAACCTATGCCAGTGCCTCAGCACCCTCACAGGGAAGAATCCCTTCCTGATGTCTAATCTAAATCTTCCCTTTGTCAATTTAAAGCCATTCCCCCTTGTCCTGTCACTGCATCCCCTTGTATATCACTGCGTGCCCCCATGCCAGTTAAATCCTGGCAAAATTTCCTGATTGAATCCAGTCTCCAAGTGATCAGGAGAATTTAGTAAGTAAAGGCTTATTCTATGTCAGTGTGTAGGTGAATATACAGGACGAGGGAAGGCAAGGCTGCTATGCTATGGTAAAGCTTACAGTATTTCTTAGTGTGGATATAGCCGGTGCTTTCAAATACGGGACATCATTGCCTCTCTTATTCTGCCCTCATCTCCAGACAAGTCCTTGTTTGTAGGAAGAAATTACTAATATGCCAAATACAGACCTGAGTCAAAATAATGTACATAACTGTCTCTATGGAGATTTTTTAGCATCCTTATCCTCACTAGCATCTGGTGACTTCCCCTTCTGTATTATTTACAATGTAGAAGCATTCTGTCCTTAGAGTATCACAACTACAAGTGAGGCAAAGTTTGTAGTGAGAGAGAACAACTTTAGTTAGACCAACTAAGATGGCAGGAAAAACGGACAAGCTTTTGGGAGCAGTTTCTCCTGAGAACTGAAATAGAAGCCTCAGTCTTTACACGAGGTGCAAGTTGAGAACAGCTGCTTTGAGTTCAAGCTTGACTGTGTTAGTGAATTAGGAGTTCAAGAGAAGGTTCCTGATGCCTCTGGAGCAGAAGGGGGAAGGAGTAGTGCCATAGGGGCCAAGTCTACCTCAATCTCTACCTAAATTTGACGTTTCTAACTTTCCAGGTTGAAACTTCAAAGAGAGAAGAGTTTCTATTTAAAGCTGTCTGTGAAGCTTCAGTTAGAAATGATTCAGTGAGTTTGGAGCATAAGGATAGAGAGAAAATGACCTTTCTCCCCTGCCTCCTTTTCCCCCCATGTTTAAAATCCTGCCATAGTGCAGAAAAGCTTGAGAATGTTTGTTAAACCTCCCATGCTGGGTAGCATTGACTGTCCACTGTAGGCTTGAGTTGAATAGAAGCTCTGCTCCAGGAGCTCTTGTCTACATAATGCTTTCTGAGCAGCTGCCTTCTGGACTGAGTGTTCCTTTGCTGGCCTACAGGCTGTGAGGAGGAGGAGGAGGCAGCTACTTCTACTGGCTCTACAGGCTATTTCTGTGTGATACGATACGATATTGAAGATGGTTTTGTGTGCAAGAAATAAGACAGAGTCCCTTATGGAGCTGAGTCTCATCCAACAAGACTGTAAAGCAGGTGTGAAAGAACAGACCAGCTGATGCCAAATAACAATTCAGTGATGCCAAATGCTGAATAAATAATACAACCTGATTTCCTGTTCAGATTCTTCCAGGCAGTCTGGAAGGGTTAACTTTTTGCTAGGTCTTTTTCATCTGGATCACTTTGCTGCTCTTTTGTAAGCAGCTTACATCTGGGTATGTGTACTCAGTGGGAAGAGAAAGAGAGGTGACTGTGTTTGCACCTGATTTGGATAAGATTTGAATTTCTGGGTGTTTGTGTAGGGGTAAAAAGGAAGAGAAAAAGTAGGAGGAAAGAGTACCTGAAGAGAATGGGATTATGGAAGTAGGGAAGTTTGTAAGAGTGATGGAAAAGGGATGAGGGAATGTGAGCATGTGGAAGGAACAGTTATGAGATGGGTTATTCTGCCTTATGCTCATTTCCTTCATCTAGCCGGTCCCTCTTTCTTCCGAGTCCTGCTTCTCTATAGTGTCCACTTCTGTGTGCAGCATCCACAAAACAGCTTGTGTTTTTCAGGTTATTCTCTGTTGCTTGTCCTTTCTCTTAGGAAAAGAAGGGATTTGCAAGTTTGAGAGGCCTGAGACTGACCTATTTGATGCAGCATTTTAATTCTGTGCCCCCATGTTGCTCCCCTTCCCTTCTGTTGTGTTTCATGAGCCTCCAGCACTTCTGCAAACCATGCCCTGGCTCTTCAGGTTGGACACCCAGGGACAGAGGTTTCTGGCTTGGGACTCTGGCTGCCTGAGATCTGTAAAGTGGAGCTGATGAAACCATTCCCAGCAGTGAGATGTGAAGACAAATGAAGCTGTGTTTATGGACTGCTTGACTGTTGTAGTGATGAATGCCATGTAATGATTTTACATTCCATTCAGGACTTTGTGCTGCAACTAACGTGGAGGTTTTGTGGTGTCATAAAGCACAAAAGGAGCATGTTTAAAAGCTGTGCAGGTGAATTCAGTTCTGGGATTTCATTAAAGCTTTTTTTAACTTGCTTATAATAGATCCTAAATGTCCTGTGTAATCAATAGCAGCTGGAGTTATTTCCTTCTGAAGCATGCTGTATGAGGTACAGTCTTTCCCAGACTGTTGCTTAGTTCTGCATTCCAGGAAACAACCCTTTTAAATTCACACCTGTAAAAGTAAATTTATGAAAGTCTTCCAGGGTCTGTAACACTGGACCTGGTCCTTCACCTCCCTTCGATGGAGAGAGCTGATGTTGGGGAGTCATGGTGTATGTCTTTGCATGCTGGGTAGTGCTGCCTCTGTGGTTAACCTGTTCTTCATGGACCATTCAATTGTGTCTTAATGTTTTACACTGATACATTTCCTGCTCTTTTGGGGAATATATGTGTGTATATATAGAGATGTGAATACTATAAAACACATTTCCCTCTTGCTTCTGCTCCCTCAGGAAGAGGGGATCCAAATCTAATAACGCTGTGTTTGCAGCCTCTTTCAGCCTCTTTTGACTCGTTCCCTGGTGAATGAGAAAGTCAAGTAAAGGCCACAGGTCCGCTCATGAAAAACACAGGGAACATGAGTTGAGATCCATGTTAACTTCCCCCCGGAAACTACCTCTCTGTAATTACAGTTCCAACATCCTCCAGAAGAAAAGGGCCCTGTCCTCCCTGCAGCCCCCCTGGCAAATTCGATGCTCCTTGCAGCAGGGAAACCAGGCATGGAGCAGTGCAGGTCAGCTGGGGCCTGAGAACGCTCTTCTTCTGTGTCTTCATTGCAGGAGGGGGGTAAGGGCTGTTCTTCTCCTTCACCCCCTTCTCACCCCTTCCCTCAAATCTCCCAAGTAAATACAATTTTATTTTATTATATTGCTGCCGATCTGCTGTTGTTTTTCATACAAAAAAGGTGGAAGGGGCAAGAAGGAACGAAAGAGTCTGGCGACAGGAAGAGATGAATTGCTGAAGAATGACACTGGCAGGGACTATTGTTCATTTTAACGCTGGAGCAGGAGCAGAGAGAAACGTTCACACGCCATCCTTGGGCATCCTGCTGGGCAGGCTGGGAAAGGGGCATTCCAGCTGGTCATGAGATTTGGCTGGACAGATTGAATTGGGCTGAATAGAGTGCTCGCCGTTTCTTATTATTATTATTTTCCTTCTTATAAAGGAACCCACTGATTAATTGCAATGGAACCTGATTAAAGGGAGAGTCTGAAACCCACATAGACATTACAGGCATAAAGCTGTCAGCCTACCAGCGTGTGATAACTGGGCCTTAACCCTTTAGGAGGCTGAGGGGGGAGGAGGATGCTCACTGGAGTCAGCATTGCTCCTGTTTACATGTTGGTGTGGGAGAGGACTTGTGTCATTTGGGAAAGGAGTTACGTGCAGAGCAGGAGACCTCTAAACGCTCTGTATCTCGTGAAAGACAAGTGTTGGAAGAATGAAAATAAGTTTGGGGATATTGTTCCTGGAGAGGTTATGTGGGGATTTGCTCAGATTTAGGCTATATCTTAATAGTTTTGCAGATTTTAGCAGCCCATGGCCATATCTGCATCACCTAATGTGCAATCCTGAATGTGATAATCTGTGAAGAGACCTCTAAAGTTCCATAGACTCTCTGGGGATGGATGCAAATGATCTTGGTAGAAACATGGATATACCTGTGGTGGATATAACATAAAAACAGAGGTAAGTATTTAAAGGAATGCTGTAGTCCATATGAGAGCAAAGCTGTAGTTCAACTAAACCTGGGGACTGATTGAAAGTGGACGGACAGCTTGGACATGCATTATCCAGCAGTGATGAGATGGAATTTCAAGATGCTTAGAGACCCCTTTCTATGAGTGAAGACTCTACATTTTATTATATATTGGTTTCATTTCAAATGTGGGGGAGGAAAAAAGTCTATGTTGTGGTACTTCTGGTTTTCTTTAACCAGTTTGTTACTCAGCTGATTTAATGTCTGGACATGGTTGAATGCCCTCTGCTCATTCTCTTGCTTCTTTAATACCATGTTTGTAGCTTGTTTCTTCTGTCAAGTAGCACAGACGGTTTATTCAAATAGACTCTTCAAGCTTTGAAAGGCGTCTCTGTGTTGTGGTGGGAGATTGGGAGGGGGGGCAAATGCTCTTGCCCCCCCAGCAGAGTTCAGCTTCAAGTGTGACACAGTAAAGGATGGCATGTAAGATCTTTAATGAGTGTGCTCTCCAGTTGTTTTAGCCTTTTCTAAGGCACCCGTGCACATGTGTGAGAGGTGGAAAGAGTGGAGATTCAGTTGGTGCAAACAAAGGTCCTTTGTGGGCCCTGGGAAGATGACAGAGGGATTGCTTTTTGCTATCTATAGTTCCTCATTCCTTCCAATTCATAGAATCATAGAATTGTTTAGGTTGGAAAAGACCCTGAAGATCTTTGAGTTCAGCTGTTACCCCAGCACTGCCAAGTCCACCGCTAAACCATGTGCTCAAGTGCCACATCTACACGTCCTTTAAATGCCTCAAGGGATGGTGACTTGAACCACTTCCCTGGGCAGCCTGCTCCAATGCTTGATGACCCTTTTGGTGAAGGAATTTTCCCTAATATCCAATCTAAACCTCCCCTGGTGCAGCTTGAGGCTGTTACCTTGTTCTGTTGATTGTTACCTGGGAGAAGAGACTGGTCACCATCTCACTACAACTCCTTTGAGGCAGTTGTAGAGAGCAATAACGTTCCCTCTGAGCCTTCTCTTCTCCAGACTAAACCTCCCCAGTTCCCTCAGCCACTCCTCATAAAACTTGTTTTCCAGACCCTTCACCAGCTCCATTGCTCTTCTCTGGACCTGCTCCAGCATCTCAATGTCCTTCTTGTAGTGAGGGACCCAGAACTGAACACTGGATTTGCTGTGCGGCCTCACCAGTGCCAAGTACAGGGGTGCAATCGCTGCCCTGGCCCTGCTACAACACAATTTCTGATACAAGCCAGGGTGCTGTTGGCTTTCTCGGCCACCTGGGCACAAGCTGGCTCTGTTCAGCTGGCTGTTGACCAACACCCCCATGTCCTTTTCCATCAGGCAGCTTTCCAGCCACTCATCCCCATGCTGTAGCATTGCATGGGGTTGTTGTGACCCAAGTGCAGGACCTGGTGCTTCGCTTTGTTGAACCTCATACAGTTGGCTTCAGCCCATCAATCCAGCCTGTCAGATCCCTCTGCTGAGCCTTCCTACCCTATAGCGCATCAACACTGCCATGCAGCTTGCTGTTACCTGCAAGCTTACTGAGGGTTTGCACTCAATCCCTGCATCCAGATCATCAGTAAAGATATTAAACAGAAGAGTTGAGCCCTGGGGAGCACCACTCGTGACCTGTTTCCAGCTGGATTTAACTCCATTCACCACCACTCTTTGGGCTCAGCAATCCAAACAGTTCTTCACCCAGCAAAGAGTACACTGTCCAAGCCAAGTTTCTCCTGGAGAATGCTGTGGAAGAGTGGTGTCAAAAGCTTTACTGAGGTCTGGGCAGACAATATCCACAGCCTTTTCCTCAGTCACTAAGGGGATCACATTGTCATAGGAACTTTCTGAGATGCAAGATGCTCCCTTCCTTTGCGTGTCCTGCATTTCTGGTCTCTTCCATTGGAAGCTACCAGTGTAGGTTGCTGGCTTGGCTTCACAGGAAAACAACTGTCAAGTTGTGGAGTCTCATGTTCATGTTCAGCTGCTTCCTACTGAGAAAAGGAGAGGAAGAAAAATCAAAATGGGAGTGTCTTTAAACTCTCTCTGCATAAACATTTGTATTAGATTGAGTAGTATTCAAGGGAAGAATGGCATTGTGTTAAGTCCCTATAGATCATCAGTAGAATGGTGAACAGCGTGAACAGGCAGGGTCTTGCACTCGTTTGACTGCATCCTCTTCATGAAAAGAGAGCCTGCTGCAAGGGCTGCTCCTGGAGGCAGCTCTGTATCACTCCCTCTGAGAACATGGGAGCTGTTGAGATCCCAGCCAAGGAGGCTGGAAATAGCTGTCTGCTCTTGGCTGACCAAGGATAAGAGTCCAGTTTCATGGTAACTCAGCATTGACATAGCAAATGAGTCAGGCGTCGAGAGGAAGGTAGATGAGAACCACTGTAAAAAACCCCATGAGCAAGCAGGACCTAAAAAGCCTACTTTTCACTATGTGGGGGGTTGGATGGGGGAGTCACTTCTGCACAAAAATCATCTTGCTCGTTGCTCTCTTTCCATGTCTTGCTTCTTATTTCTCTTTCTTCTGTTTGTTTGTGGCTTCCCTTCCTTCCTCCCTGCCACCTACCAGCCCTGGTGTAGTCCTTTCCTGCAGCTCTGTTAATGTTTAACAAATTTCCCTCCAGTTCCTATGTTTCTCTTGGCTGTAGCTCAAGGCAAACTCCCCAGATCCAAAACTAATTCAGGGCTCTGAGCAACAGTAGCATTTAAATGTTGGCTTTGTGCCATCAGGCGGGCAGCCTCTTCACTGGGAAGAAATCTAATTCCAGTGTTTATTAGGTTAACGGTGGCCTTAGGACTGGACTTCCTTTAATGTTGGCCTTTTAATAATTATAAGGCTAACACAGGAACTTGGGAACCCCAAGAGGGTCTCAGGAGCCTGGTTCTGACCTTTCTGCGGGGGAAGCAGGATTTGGATCCACTTCATTTTGGTCGGGGAGCAGAGCAGCAAAGTGGAGCGGGAGGAGGTGTTACTGTGACTTCCCAAGCAGCGTGTGTAAATCCTTCCACCTCTGTGCAATAGCGACTTTGATTTCCTGCCAGTTTGCTTTAAGGAGCTCTCTGGGGTAAGGCCCGAGGTAGGGCAGAGCAGATTGTGCCCTGGTTAAGAAGTGGACTGGGACCAGGTAGGATCTGCGTTAATTTCTCAGTTTGGCCACAAGCTCTTTGGGAAGTCACTTAGGGCTCAGGTTTCCAAGCATGAAGAGTGCTTGCGGTGGGAGGTATGAGTGCTTGGTAATAGCGAGAGTCAGGGCTAAATCTCTTTGGCCAGATGTGTAATGATAGTTAAATGTCTTATTTTCTGTTGGTTTTAAGTGACTTGGGTACCCAAATACTCGCAGATCTGTACTTCTGGGCTTCCGTTTTCTGAATTTAAGATAGTAATTCCCAAGTTTTAAGAGGAGTTGAAATTGTTCACTAGTAGAAAGCAGCACTCTGATGCTGTAGTATTGGAGGCCACACACACACCCCTACAAAGATGTGGTTCCATAATGAGGCCATTCAGCTTTCTGTGCATCTTCCTCCCCCAGCCTCAGTGCTGTTGCTGTTATTTCACTGAAGGTGAAGGGGCAACCCAACGTGAACAGTTTGACATTGGCTCTAAGGGATCTTGTGGTGCTTTTAACTGTGGTTAATCTTCTCTGGGGTGTGAGTATGAATGAACTTGTGGGTTTGTGGAGACAGCACCTGAGACTTCCAGTTGGAGCAGAGGAAGAGTTTTATGACCACTATCTAAGTGGTGCAAAGGAGTCTGAAGTCCAGCTGCTGTGGGAGTTGTAGGTTGGTGCTTCGGGAGCTGCCTAGAAAGCAAACCAATGTGGGTGGGCTGAATAGGGGCTGATGTGCACCAGAGCTGCCCTCCAGTAACCCCAACGTTGACGTTCTTGTTTTTCCTGTTGGCAGTTCTGTTGGAAAGACCTTATCCCGTCTGAGCCCATAAAGCATATTTGCATTAAGCTTGTGTTTTTGTGTGCATGTGTGTGTATATCTCGTGTGTGTGTGTATATATATTAAAAATTGTTACTGGTAAAGGTTTCTTCTTTACTTTTGAGTTAATCCAGTCCTCTGCTAGGCAGCAGAGTTGCTATGATGTCTCTGTGGTTGTGTGGTACCTCTGTCTTCGCCAAACCCAGCCCTGTTCTTCCAGCTCAGTCTGGCCAGTTAATAATTGCCCCTTTGCTGCTCATCCTCTGAGGGCAACATAATATCATGTGTGGGGTTATTTTTTAGGAAAGGACGTACAGAACAGCTCTCTTTGTCCCAGGATAGCTCCATTTATCTTGTGGGTTGTGCTTTTGAAGTCCTCCTGCCTGTGGGAGTGCAGAAATGAGCTTCTGCCTCCTTATTGCCGCAAAACCACACTGTGTATCCTATCCCTTCCCTAGAGAAGTCCTCTGCTAAGCAGAGCTGTTGTGGTTGGCTTCCCAGTCTCTTGTGTGGCAGAGAGCTGGAAAGCTACAAAGCTCAGATGCTGCACCGCTAACATGATGGCCTCTTTAAAGAAGACCAAAATAAACTCCTGAAAATGACCCTGTAAGAGAACAGTCTCTGTCTTGCCCAGGAACCTGGCCTTTTCTGTGTTGTGCCATAATGATGGGAAGAATCTGACTGCAGCCCACAAAGCCAAAATGGGCTTTTTTGCAGGCAGAACTCATCCCCTTGTATGTACTGTGTGCCTGAACAACTGCAGTCCAGCTAGAACATCAGATTCCCTGGGAGGGAGGTCTTCACAATGCTTGCAGGAGTGTGTAATTATCCATGTGGATGTGTTCTGGGACTCATCAAGACAGAGGAACTTGGCTTTTGTCTTGAATACGTTGAATGAATGTAAGAATGGTCTGGGTTCTAGTTCTGGGGGAATGTGGGGCATATGTTCTGAAGGGCAGAATGTCCTGACAACTGGTCCACTGCCTAGAGCATCTCAAAGATGAAAGGGGCTGGTTGGTAATTTCCTGTGGGATAGACTTACATAGTATATTTCAGAGAGGCAGTGCAGGGGGAACCTTGAAGGCTAGGTCAGAAATGGTTTCTGAATGTGTTGCGAGCAAGGTTATGGGTGCTTGGTAAATCCAGAGAGCACTGGACAAGCACTGGTGCAGTAGTTAACAAAGATCATAAGTGGTGTGGGAGGGGAAACTAAAAAGAAGCTTCTGAATCTAAAGAGCAAGGAGCCAATTTCTTAGAGAATCTGTGGTAAGGAGGTGGCTGGGTAGGATCCTTTGTCTTCTGAATTTTCCCAGGGACATTTACCAGGCTTTAATTCCTGCAACCCAGACTGCAAAATACCACTTTTAGTTTTTCTTGGTTCCCTAAAGCCACTGAGCGCTACTTTTCAAGAAAAGATGGCAACAGTGCTTCCTCCTCTTAGCTGTCCTCCTTCGACCACTCCATTCTCCTTTCCCCTCCACCCCAAGCCAGCTGAGCTTCTTGTGAAACTGCAGTTAAACCAATGCAGTTTACAGACAGCAGATTAACATAAATGGGCATTAATTTCAGCTTTCCTTAATGCTGTGACCTGTAACTGGTTCTTCAGTAGCATCTGCCAGAGTTGGAGGGCATTACTGTTCAAGAGTGCATGCAGGCAGGAAGATGTATGGCTGTCCTCTATGAAACTGAGAACTGAATGGGCTCTTTCCTTGCTTTTTAGCTTGGGTCAGGTTGGGTCAGGTTGGGTTAGGTTGGGTCAGGTTTAGTCCATGCACAGTGAGATGACAGCTTTGTCTGTCTCAGCTGTTAAGCAAGGATTCAATAAAATCCCAAAGATGCAGCTTGGAAGAGGATATGACAGGGATGGGAGCAGAAACAGTGAATGGTGGAAAAGCACCACAAGTTTGTTTGCCTTAAAACCTAATACTTGGGTTACTTAAACTACGGGAAGTGAAGTACAAGAGGGAGGAATGCATGAATGCAAATGAAACCTTAGTTTTCTCATATTGCTGGTGTGAGTGACAGACACCAAGCTGGTTTTGTTGTAGGCTGCTTGTGTTATCTCCCTGCAGTGAAGGATTGCAAAGGTTCTGAAATAGCTCTGAAGTTCTGATTCTTCCAGGTTGTTCCTCTGAAGTGACAGAATATACCTTTGCTGTGACTGTAGTAAACCATGGCTGCTCCTATAGCTGAGGTATTTAAGGTAGGATAATTGCTTCAAGTATTTACTCTGCTGCTTTTGTTGACTCTTGCAGGTGGATTCCTGCTCTTTGGGATCTGTCACCACCAAGCCCCAAGTTAGGCAGTTTAAAGCTAACTTGAGTAGATCTACAGTACACCTGCGGGGCACAGTGAATGAAGCAGACCTTTCACACTGTCTGTAGCAGCAAGGGCATGGGTCTGTTACTGGGGTCTTGGTGAGAGCCTGCTTTGCCCAGGTTCTTCCTTCTAAAGGCTGTATATGGCAACATTTGTATAAAGTGATGCTTGCCTTTAGAGCAGTAGGTTCACATTGGTTGTCCAAAATTTGGGAAATGTGGGTATGGATCTCGCAGCTGCCCCAGATTTGTACAGTAACTGCTATTGCAGAAATATCCTCTGAGATCCATAGGAATCAAAACTGCTTAGGTTTTTCCTTTTGGACCGTTCCTTTTATTCTGCAGTAAATGCCAGTAGGGCTTTCTATGTCCCTGTGTTCTCTTTGTTTCCTTGGTTCAGTTTATTTGCAGAAGAGAAAGATGAGAGAAATCAATCTGTGAAACAATTGAAAAGTTAAAGGAAAGCCTTTGGCATTTAAAATACCAATGTTTTCTGTCCTGTAACTGGGAAAACAAACTCCAACACTTGTCTTGATCAATGTGGCTTATCTCCATGGCTTTGATATAGTAGAAGGATTTCTGAGTGCTCAGCGAGCTCCCTTCTTAAGAGCTGTCATGCTAGTCAGAACTCTTTGGTGTCTACAGTAGGTGAAATACATCAGAAGTATTTTCTTCCTATGGAAGAAAACCTCTTTCAAACAGCAGGATGCTTCTTGAGCTGGCAGTGGGCAATTGTCTGGCATTGTGAATGCCTCCTGGTGACATTTCTGCTGTTGTGCCAGTATTTTCTCAATTTTAGTGTCTGCTGTGCTGTATGATTCATGATAAACGAGAAGTAAATTGCTCCCAACCCTCATGAGACAGGAAAGGATAGAGGTAGTTAGTGTGTGGTTATGAAAAATACACAGTGAAAGCAATGGAAAGTTGTGTGTCTCATGTTGCTGAGGTGACTAATTCTTGCAAAGCATGATGTAGGCTTAAGGTAGTATTTTAAAGTGTTTGTCTAGTGTGTGAAAGGGTTTGAGTCACGTAGCTCTGGCTGCCAGGCCGTGGTGGTTCAGCTAAGCATTCCCCTGCTGGTCTACAGCAGATGATGGTATTTCTGAATGTTATGCAGCAGCAACCTTTTGTTATTGTCTGTTTCTGAGTGCTATTTCATTTCTTTTTAATGTGCTTGAGTACAATAATCCTGCATGACAAGTAATTTAGTGCTGTGGGTGAGCACTTCTTATCTGTACCTTGGATTCTTCGTTGCAGTTCTCTGTTGACGTGCAATTGCACAGGAGCTTGCAGCTACGTAAGGAAATGCCACTCCAGCTTCAGCAAAGCATCCTTGAGGTATCACTCTACACTTCATAATAAAATAGGGATGAAACACTCTCTGCTTTAAAGAGAGTATCCACAGATAATGAAATGCCAAGGCTGAAGGGATGCTTGTAACAGTAAAAGGAGGAATGTTTCACAAGGTGGGAAGCACAATGCTCTTGCTCCATGGAATCCAAGTTTAAATGTAGGACAACTGAATTAGTCCACAGAGAAAATGTAAATACATGGGTTAAAAGGATTTAGGAGGCTGAATCTTTTCAAGCAGGGCCTTGGAGGTGAGAAGCAGGATGTCAGAGATGGTATAATGCAGCTCCTGACTTTCTGTGGTCTTTGTTTTACCAGGAGTTTATGAAAGTGAAAACAGAAGCTCCTACTATATGATGTTTTTGAGCACACTTGTAGAGAGAACAGGAGAAACATCATCTTAAATTGTGATTGTTTGAAAGGCTCAAAGCCCTTTGCAGAAGATGTCTATTTCTGTTGACATTGGACATGACACCTGAAGCAGGCTGATACGGTGCTTGGTTTCTTGGCTGGCAGCAGTGATTGGCAGGCGTGTAGAGCTACAGAACAAAACCTGCATTTCTGACATCTCTGACGACTGCAAATGTTTGCAGGAACCTTGTAGTTAGGGAAAGTGGGACATGTGCCATTTAATGGCAGGTAAATATGCAAAAAGCATCACAGTGTGGTCACACTTCAGCCAAAAGGTCTGGAAGCCAGAGCTGAAATGTTTTACCATTTCTTACAAAGTAGGTCTGGCGTTACCAGGAAAGAGCTGCATAGGGATCGGAATTGAGGACCAGGGGGAAAAGTCACTCAGCTACGACTTCCTCTTACCTGGCCTTTCTATTGCCTGATAGAATTCCTTAGTTGCTTCAAAATAGTTGTCATCTACCTGATAGCTCTTGCCTTCCTTTGGACGGGGACTTCGGGCTGAGATTTTGATGTGCTTAACATACTTTGGGGTTGAAAGGTTCCTGTTTCTATACAGGGACTTCATGTGTTGTCCACCACGCGCTACTTCTATAGGCAACGGCAGGGTTGCTCAGGAAACAAGGGATAATAAAAGTCCTGTATAGAAAAAACAAGCAACCAAACCCAACAGAATTGGCAGTCATTGCCTGTTGTCTGATTTCAAGAACTAAATAGTCAGCAGGGGAAAAAAGTGCCACATTGGTTTAGGCTTGAAGTCCTGAGGGAGCAGTTTGCCATAACACACCTTTGATAAACAGTTTGTTGCTGTTGTTAGAACATGTTGTTTAATTTCTCTATATCAGGCTTACACCCCAGCTCTGCACTGGGAGACGTTTTCTTCCTCCATAATGTGACACATGCATATTTAGCCTAAAGTAGTTTTTGGGCTGCCATATTGTGTCATAATATAAAGCCATAGCTAGATTGCCTTTATTATTGCTTCTTGAATTCTCCAGGCATTGCTGCATCCCAGATTTTTCTTAGCATTTGAGTGTCTGTTTCAAATTATTTTCCACCAGATGCACTAGATTTAAATAAAGAAAGAAAATTAAAAGATAGAATCTTAATTTCCTGCCCATAATTTTAATCTTCTAAGGTCCCTTCTATATTATTCCTTTTTCCTTGTGCGTCTGTAGAAGACTATCTCTTATTTTGGCGTCATTTGCAGGCTCCTTTAACATGACACTTGTTCTCTCTTCCAGCTCATTAATTAAGTTATTTAATAGGACTGGATCTAATGCTGACCCGTGTGATACCTACTGGCCATCTCTACCCCCTGCAGTGTGTTTTGTGGCCATTTCTCATTATCTTTTGTTTATGGTCCCTCAGCTGATCTTTTTGATCTGGGTGTGCTGGTAGCCCAGCCAATTGGAATTGGGTTTTGACCAGGATTTCATGGCAATAATACTGTCCCTTCAGCTGCATCTTCTGTGCAAAGACTCTGGGTATGTAGAAGCACACATTAAACGTTAAATCTTCATTCACTGTGCTGACGTAGTAACAGTAGCCCTGCTTCTCGAGAGGAACAAGTAATTTTGTCAAATGCTATTGAAGGTATGGATAGAGTTAGGATGGGTATCTAGAGACCTCTGTTAGAGTCATATTGTTTATTGCAAGGTGTTCGTTTATGACTTGTAGGATTTGGGAGAAGGAAATGTAACGATTGCTTCTTGATCCTTGGGAGTCTTTTTATGTTCAAATCAAGTCCTTCTTTTTCCACAGTTGTTTGTACACGTGCTTTCCTTTTCCCTGGGTGCAGGGTGAGGTTTTCAGTGACGTTGATTGTCTTTACTTCTGTAGGATCAGAATTCACCTTGGAGAGTCAAACGTAGAATTATACAATGGTTTGGGTTGGAAAGGACCTTAAAGCTCATCCAGTTCCAACCCCTGCCACGGGCAGGGACATCTTCCGCTAGGGCATGTTGCTCCAAGCCCCTGTGTCCAACCTGGCCTTGAACACTGCCAGAGATGGGGCAGCCACAGCTTCTCTGGGCACCCTGTGCCAGCGCCTCAGCACCCTCACAGGGAAGAACTTCTACCTAATGTCTAAACTAAATCTTCCCTGTTTAAATTTAAGCCCATTACCCCACTACAGTCCCTGATGAAGAGTCCCTCTCCGACATCCTTGTAGGCCCCCTTCAGATACTTGAAGGCTGCTATGAGGTCTCCACACGTCTTTTTAAAGACCTTGTGTCTCTTGACCCATGTGGTGGTCCTAAAAATACAGCTTCTGTTCCAGTCTTGCTCTACCCGGTGCATACACCCACTGCACCAATGAGTTTGCACTTTGATTGCTCCCTTATTTTCTTTAGGTCCTAATGAGCAGATGTCCTGTGGAATTTCTCTTCCTTATGCTTCTTATTCCTTGTGGTGATATCCAGTGTAACATTTTTCAGGTCGAACCCTCATAGTTGTTCAGTTTCTCATGGGAGCTGACAGGCTGAGAAAGCTGGGGCTGTTCAGCCTGGAGAAGAGAAGGCTGCGTGGAGACCTCACAGCAGCCTTCCAGTATCTGAAGGGGGCCTGTAGGGATGCTGGGGAGGGACTCTTCATTAGGGACTGTAGTGATAGGACAAGGGGTAATGGGTTCAAACTTAAACAGGGGAAGTTTAGATTGGATATAAGGAAGAAGTTCTTTCCTGTTAGGGTGGTGAGGCACTGGAATGGGTTGCCCAGGAAAGTTGTGAATGGTCCATCCCTGGCAGTGTTCAAGGCCAGGTTGGACAGAGCCTTGGGTGACATGGTTTAGTGTGAGGTGTCCTTGCCCATGGCAGGGGGGTTGGAACTGGATGATCTTAAGGTCCTTTCCAACCTGAACTAGTCTATGGTTCTATGATTCTAACTGAAGGGTGGTTGTTCTTGATAGTGTGCTTCTCCCTAGAGCTTTATTCAGCCATGTATGTAGATGGTTCAGGACAGAGGTATCTGCATTTGCAGATTGAGAGGAGTACCTCTGAGCCTGGGAAACTTTCACCCCCACATGGAGACTGCCAGAGTAGACACAATACTCAGTCAGCAAAACACTGTAATATCTTTGACCTCTCTGCTCTGGTTGTTGGTATTTTGTTTGGATTTACTTATTCATTTATTTTTAACCTTACTTCTCTCACATTCTTCCTTAAACAAAACTGAAACAGTTCTGTTTAAAGCTTTGCAAACTTTTGGCTTGTTTTTCCTAGTGAGGTTAATTTTACTGTAGGCAGGCATCAAATACTTGGAGGCTGTGTGGATACCCAGTCAGGACCACTACAGACACTTCCAAAAGGCGAAAACTTGGCTTTTATCAATGTGTGGTGCCCCTTCTGACATCAGATTTATGCTGTAATGTTGCCTTTGCTGCGTCTGCCAGCGGAGCTCTGGGCTTAAACAATGGTCAGCAAATCCCTCTTCTAAAGCTGGATTAACTGTACTTTCCTTCAGTGGAAACTGCTATTTGGGTAAGGGAGAGGAATCCAAAATTTTCATTTTCCCTCAAGATAGGCAAGCAAAGGAAGCTGCTTTGCTATAGAAACAACTGGGGGAAGTGCTGGAGGAAGAAGGAAAATGCATCAGCTGAACTATCTTCAAACCATCTGCAGTGTTAAAGGTCTGCCCTCATCAAGGTGTGTATGTGATGGGAATGCAACAGTGAGCCTGACCTGGAAGTGGAGAACGTGGGAGAATGATGTCTGATGCAGACCTTCTATCAACAGGAGCGCAAGGTGTTAAAGAGGCTGTTAAAGGCTGCGCTGCAGAGTTCCCTGATTTTAACACTGACTAAATAATCAGATGCTCATGGGTTCTTAAAGTACACAAATAAGAAATGAAGCGCATCTGTTGAAGCCAGAGCACAATATTCTGATGCTCAGGTCAAATTTGTTCAAAAACCTTCTAGTGAGATCCTTCCACATTTTCTCTGGGGAGAAAAATCACAGCCTTATGCCCGTCGCTGTTAGGACTTAACTTTCTCTCATGTTCCCTTTGATTCCATTATTCCTATGCCAGTTTTTCTACACAGTCCTGGAGTTTTTCCTCCTTGTCACTCTGTCAAATATTTGTATTTTCACTTTCTGTATTCTGCCAGGGATTTTTATAAGGTAGGATTACAGTTGTAAGAGCTGGTCCTGTCATCTTTTTGGTCGTGTCTCTCATATAATGAGGTTGCAGGAAGATCTCCGACTTCCATTGAATGTCTTCTGTAGGCGATGAAATGCCAACTTAGGTGCTTGCCCATGGAGGGGAAGGAACCCAGATCCATGTGTGATTCAATCCTGGACCAAAGGAACGATTGTTTTTTCCAGAGGTTTCTGATTCTGAGCTGAACAGTCTGCAGCTGTAGATCATGCCAAATATTTCCATAGCTCTGGGATTTTGAAACCCATCAGTGCTGTTTTCCTTGAATTAAATGGATACTTAGCCATGATGAGCTATGCTACCCTTTGTCACAGGCACATGCAGGATGTGCACGAGCAAACTGATGGCTGTGAATTTAATGCCCCTGCTTTAAAAAATAACAGTAGGAATTTTTGTGTTGGGATAAAGGGGGAAAAGATGCAACTACAAGGGTGGTGTGGAGCGGGATAGTCTCTTACGTTGTCAGATCTTGGTACCTGGAAAGAAGGAAAACGTGGCAGGGCACCATGGTGTTGACCATAGATGCCAGGAGGATGTTCATGGTGTGGCGTGCAGTTGTTCGTGCAGTCTTCTTAGTCAACATCTGTTTGAGGAAACTTCAGCTATTTTATGGGACTTTTGCTGTAATGTTGCCAGGGCCTAATAGAGCTGATGGACCCTGAAGAACAGGAACATGTTCATCTCGGCAGAAGAAAGAAATGCTCTATAGTAAGATCAATCATTGAGCAGAACAACCTCCCTAAGGACATGGTAGAGTCCCCGTTGCTGGAGGTTCTCAAGATGTGACTGGGCAGGGTGCTAGATTATCTCCTCTAGGCTCCCTTTCCCACAAAAGGTTGGACCAGGTGATGTTTTGAGTGAGGTCCTTTCTATTCTGGGCTGTTACATGATTCCGTGTTGAAGCAACAGCCTGTAAATGTTGAATTGCTACAAAATAGTGCTAAAAGCTGCCATCTGTCATTACGGAAAAAAAAGGAATTAACATCTCTTCTTTTGGAATAAAGCATGTCAACGGGATTTAAAAGCAATAGTGTTTTCACTCCTCCCTAGGAATCTGCTGTCCCTAACAAAACAAAGGCTGCCAAGTTCAGTTTGGGTAATTACCCTGTCTATTTAATAAGCTTCCTTTGTCATGTCAATGTTTCTGTGAATCCGTGGCAAATACAGGGCTCTTCTGTGACAGCATAAGCCCCTCAAAAAACCTGATGTGCAGAAATGACAGGGCGATTATTGACTTTGGCTTTTCAGCCAGAAATGACATAACTGTTCTGCCAACTTTAGGCATAAAATTACAGAGATCCTAACTATCTTTTAATGGAGGGAGGGGGAACCCACCCTGGCTCAGGAGACGTTTCCTTCATCAGATAAACATGGAGATGGGGAGGGTATTTGGAAGGAATCTGAAGAAACAGAGCATAGCATGCTAAATTTAAGGTGATGGCAGATGTTAAGTAGGAGGCCTGTGTTTAGACTGACTTCCTGTTTTTAAAATCCAGAGGCTGTTTGTATAATGCTTTGCTATGAAAACTGTTTGGATATTGGATCCTGCTGCTATTGCATCTGGAGGGAACTAACTACAGACACTGAAGATGCTTTTTTGGTTGCTTGTACACATGGGCAAGTGAGAGTAGGAAACTTGTTTGGTGGTTGCATGAGGAGAGGCCAGGGAAGTCGAGTGGAGTCAGCTCAGGCTGGCAATGACTCTGTTCAGCTTTTGTGTATTGTTTTGTATGTATTACATTGTTAAAATGTTATGTTCTGCATAAGTGAATGATTTCTGAATATAGAAGGTTGGTAAATGTCCAAGCGTGCAGTGTGATGAAAACTGTTTGTCATGGCTAAGCCCAGAGGTAACTCTCATTGTTCCTGCTCCAGAAGAACGTGCAGTAGTGTAAGTAGATACATCTGCTTTGATTGTTGGTGCAGTTAAGTTAAGCTGGTTTTCATCCTGCTCTGTATCCCTGACTAACTGGGATTGAAATGTGACACTGAATATTTGCACACTTGGTCAGTCTGCTGTCTCACACTCCTTGTTTTTAACGAGGGCTCCCCATTAAAGAGTAAGTCTTCCACTGAGATTTCTCACACCAAGAGCACTACTTCTGCTTGAGGGAGTTGGAGGAAACATGATTCTCATCTTTATCCTTCCTGTTCCTCTACTGTTACAGGTACAGTTACAGGGTAATACCATTTGAGCTCCGAGCACTGGGAAATAATCATGGGACACCAAGGGGGAAATACTGTCCACATTGAAGTCTTTCATTCAGCCTGTTTGTCTTACTGAATAAAGACTAGTCATCCAGAATTGGTTCTTTTGATACTATTCATAGGTTGGAATGAGTGTGCTCTCCAAACAATGATGTGCTGTACTTGTCGAAGTGTAAGACTAGGGTAAATTGTGGTTTATAATAGAACTATAGAACTATATAACTAGAAGGTTAGTTGCCTTAAAGGTCACAAATCACAAAGCATCAGAATCACAAAGGTCATAATTTGGACTGGTTGAGCAAAGTATGCTTACTACAGATACAGGCTGGTGCATATGGAGAGGGTTGGTATCTGGGTCACAATGTAGCCCTCAGCTTCCAGCAGTTTCAATAGGGTGGTAAAACACAGACCAGAGATGGAGGTGATTGAACATAGCAACTTCAATGAAGTAGGAAGAACTGATTTGATATGTGTGTGTGTACATCTATAACCTCATATCAGTAGCAACTTTTGAAGATAACAGTATGTTTGACAAAACAGCAGATTAAGCTGCAGTTTGCAGATTAGGACATCTGCAGTGATTCTTTCTCTGCTGTTGCAGAACTGTATCTCTGTGCTGCTATTCAGGAGCTAAAATAGCTCACTCTTACTTTTTCCCTTGCAGTTATCCTTATCCAGAAAGAAATCATTAAATATATTCCCTTAGTTTAAGAATTGGTTGCCTCGATGTCTGATCCTTTCCTGTTAGTGAACCTGCCCTAAGTCATGGTGGAGGCCTGGGCAAGATAGAGCCAGTCACTAGTACTTTTGCATTTGGCTTTTTCTAAGGGTAATGAGGATGATGATAGTCTTGGTGTACTCCAACAGCAAGGGGTATTGGAGCTTAAAGTAGCAGGGATAGGTGCTTTGGAGTGACGTTGAGGACATCAGTAGAAAAATTGCTTTGGAAAAGGGGATTTAAATAGCATCTATCTTGGATACAATATGCAGTTAGTACTGCCTTTATAAATAGTGGTAGGTAACAGCAGAAGGTGGTCTGTCCTGATTTTCCTGTGCTGCCAGTTTGAAGAAACCTGTTTTATTTTTGGGGAGGTTTGTGGTTCTTCTGAATTTCCTTGTGTCTATGTGTAATAGTTATGTTGCATAGGTGGTGCATTGCTTTTCCTTAAGGATGACTCCGCTGCTTTTTTTGCCTTCTCACTCTACATCTCCCTCTTGCTGTCTTTTTGAGTCAGCCTTTGTCATGGCCATAAACCCAGTATGTCCTTTGAGGATCTGACCACTCTGCCCTCTTTCATTTGCCATTCCTTCTTTCTGTTCCTTATTCACCTTATGTTCTTCCTGCCTCTATCCCTTGTTACACCAGGTATCGGCCACTTTCTCTGACATACACAGTAATCCTCAGCCAGTTTTGTTCCAGAGGAAGCTTAGGATGGAATTCTTCCTCAAGCAAGAAGTGTATCCCTTCTAAACCTAAATTGTAGCTTAACTTGCACAAGTGGATGTCTTCTCTGGGGGGCATTCTGCTTGTTGAGAGAGCTGAGGAATACTTACATATGGTTCTGCAGATACTGCTTTTCCCAAATAGAATGGAAAATAAGAAAATGGAGGCTTTTTTCCTTTCTCTATGTGTGTGCTTTAGTTGCTACAGTTCATGGTTCATCATGGATGCACTAGACATAAGAACTGAGATGAGAAAGTCTGCAAATAGTTTAGGGTTTATAGAACTACCACGTGGGGCAGATATCCCTCTGTACTCTTCATGATCTCTTGTTTAATCCGAGGGCTTTGGGTTGGTTTGAATTGCAGAAAGAAGGCACCATGCAAAAAGAATCCAGTCCCAGACAAGCTTGAGGTGGGTTTTGATTGATAATCATTTGTTTAACAGTGATATTGATTATATAGATTGTCAGCTAAGGTCAGACAGAGGTTCAGGCATGACCTTTTCCTTTCGAGAGGTGGGCTATAGCCTGTTCTGTCTCTCCACGCAGAGATTTAGTAAGAGAATGTGTGGGATAAGAGTTTCCTTTGCACAGGGCTGAGAGTCAAGAGCTGTGCAGAGTGGTGTTCTGTAGCAGGGAGAGGGCAAAAAAGGGTTGGGAGCTCCTTAAGCTACCTTTAAGGCTGGAAAAAATGTTCTTATCGGATTATGTATTGACATTTGGAGAGCATTTTCTTTTGGTCAGTTTGTAGAGTTGAAAATCCTCTTTTGCTTTCAGAGCTGTCAGTTATACACAGGATAATGTCACAGTTAAATCACTACAGATAAGTAAGATTTTTATCTTGATTTTGATTTCATTGGTGTCTGAAATGTCTAAAGTGACATGTAAAAGGCTTACTTCTACAAAGTTCAGGGTCTGGAGAAGACCCCAGACGACTCTCTGTAGTGGAATCTTTGCTATGTCTTCTGTCGTGGCGTCGGAACTAAGTGGAGCAGCAGAAGCACTGTGCGCTAGGAGAAGGCTGAGTTTGTAAACTAACAAGGGTGTTCCGGTACCTGGCATTCCTTGAGTTTGATTGTATCTAGTGCCGAGTTATTTTTCAGCTGATTCCCAAGTCTGTTTTTGGCAGGTTGCTGTTTGCAGTTGCCTTCAAATAGCCCTATTCCAGGAAGCTGTCATAGTACTTAATGTCCTGTTTCAGCAGTGCAAGAGGGGGTGAATGTTTTCCTTTACAATAGGGTACGTGTACATACACATGGTGCGTACATGGAGGAAAACTGTGATGTCAACTTTGTTTTTAATGCATTTACCCTAAAATAGATGGATGTCTTAAAAATACCTTTTATTCTCTGTTCCTTTCCAGGTGTTACAAGCAGCGCCGAATGCTCCTGTGGACGGAATCATTTTACATGTGCTGTCAGTGCTTTTGGTGAATGCACGTGCATCCCTGCTCAGTGGCAGTGTGATGGAGACAATGACTGTGGGGACCACAGTGATGAAGATGGCTGCAGTAAGAATACCATTCTTGTGTTTGTCTTAACTTCTCTGCAGGTGCTTCTCTGTTTTATAGGCATATCGTAGTTTTTGCATGAAAAATGCTTAAGCCTGTAGCTGACATGCTTTTGACTGATTTCATGACTCAGAGTCTTAACAGAGCCAGTGTCCACTGGCATAAAGCACAGTGAAAGCCCAGCTCTGCCTTTTGCAACTGGTTTTAGACAGCTGTTGGACATGAATGTTTTAGAGGGAAGGGAGGGACAGAGAGAAGTACCTCTTTTTTCCCACCCTTTCAAGAGTACTATCAGTGAACTAAATTACATGGGTTTGCTATAAATATTAAAGGAAAATAACCAAGCAATGTGAAGAAGTATATTAAGGGTGTCTGCCCTCCTAAGTAACATTCTAGTTTCTGTCCTGCCTGCCCTGGGATGGGAGGGAAAAGTAAGCAGGGTCATCAACATTCATTGGTCTTGGGATCGGCTGAGAGAATTTGCTTTGCAGCTGCTCTATATTTGCATAGCATCAGCATCTGTGTAGCTGAGCCCAGCTAGGTGAGAACTAGCAGGCGATGGTTCAAAGGTACCCAGAGTTGCTCGTCCATACAACACACACTTAGGCTGTGGATCTCCTTGCCACAAAACATTGGTTCTGGAATTTCAAACGTTCTCAGAAAGCAGTCTGACAAGTTTATGGATGTCAAGTTTGCTGAGGGCTGTTAAAGATGAGTATGCCACCTCTTGTTTGGGAAGTGTTTGTATCACAAATAGAGGCAGATTTTGACTTCTGAGGAAGAACGTTTACTTGCATGCTATGTTCTTCCATTCCTCTCTTGCTGTCTGCTGTTGCATCATATATCTTTCTGTGGCCTGGGTGAGAGGAACCTTTTGGTCTTGCACAGTACAGCTGTGGTTATGGTGTATCCCTAATATATTAAGGAAATCTGGTCTACATGGATTTGAGTGGAAGCTGTGCAAAGTAGGAACTAGTAGTGAACTGCAATCAACCTGCTGATACTTTCAGCCACTGGAGGTTGGGCAGTATATAAAGTAGAGGCAGAGAATGTAGGAACTGGATTTGGTTTCTACCTCCCTTAATTCACAGTTTCTAACAAGGCAAAGGGAGGAATAAGATTGAAGCAAAAGGAGCTGTCTAGGAAACAGCATGTGTAAGATGGGAATGTTTAAACATCTCATTAAGAGTACAACTTGTGCTGTAGGTCTGCAGTTTAGTGAGAGAGGTAAGCTAGAGTATACAGAGAGGGACAGTAGAGTTGACAAGCTGGGAGGGGAGATAAAGAGCTGCATTTATACAGAATAGTAAAGTGACTCAAGAGGATGGACTAGAATATGAGCTGCCTTTTTAAATATTGCCTTGTACTAGAATAAATACAAAGAGGAGAACTTTTTCAGCTGCCAGCAGAAGCATTCTGAGTGGAATTTAGTGGAAAGAAAAGGGCAAAAATAGAACTTAGGCAATGGGGCTAAGGGCTCTATAGAAATATTAAGTGCATGGCTTCAGCACACAAACATGAGGTTGCAGTGGAGGGGCCCTAGGAACACTTAACTCCATTAAGCCTGCTCAGTCTGCTCATTACGAGTGATAACGTGATATTATTGTTAGCTTGTGAGAACTAGATCAACTCTACAGTGTAGGTTTGTGGTAGTTTGTGCTGCTTCCTATCTTGCCCAGTTACTACGGCATGAAACTTCCTGTTAGAGCAGATCACCTGCTAAATCCCTCTCCTTTGCTTGGCATGCAGGAGCCTTGTGAAGGTGCACTTGTTTGTGGGGTTAGCTTCCCCTTTGATCTGTTTGCTGCCTGTGCCAAGCATGAAGAAGGCAGCTGGAGTGCTAGAGCAGGGGTGAGGCGTGAGCCCCTTGGAACAGCAGCTCCAACTTTAAATCAGTTTAAACTTCTCACAATCAGCACTGATGTTTGCACACAGAACAGGAGAATTTCTTTCCTTCCCTGGCCACCTGTGACATACGTGCAGGGTATGGAGTGGAGTGGAGTTCTGAACAACTTCTGGTTGTAAGTTGGTTTCTTTTTTATCTGTTGACTTACACCAGATCTGAAATTGGTGGATTTCTTTCCAATGCAACACTGAGCTGTACGTTTGGGTCTCAGGAAGTCATCCCACAAGCCCCAGATATACTGAAGCGTGGTTGAAAAGTTAGTGAGATTCCTCAAAAACCACTGGGCAAGTCTTCATGTTGGGGTGAGCCCAACCACTTATACGGACTCTTCTGAGATGCTAAAGCCATGGAGGTTCTTTTTCAGCAATGTATGGAAGTACAGCTCTGAGTTCTAAAGGCAGGAATTAAAATATCATCAAGAAGTCCCTGATCAGAAGAGTGAACAGAAATGATTGCAAGGAATCTCACATTTCCAGTGGTCTGCTGCAAGCTGTTTTTTCAGGGTTATGGGATTTTCTTTTCCCTCCGGTGGATGTCCTGACTTTCCAGAGAAATAAAGCTTGCAACCGTGCTTGTTTTAAGGTTTACTTTGTCTTCAGTGTTATCAGCTCATATGCATAATACAAGCCAATACAATGACAAGAATGAGTTCCTGAGAGTTCTGTCTTCTTCCTTGGGAAAGGGCAAGGAAAATGGGAAGACATTGGACTCCTGGACTCCTAATAAAGCAAGAGTGAAACATGGGGTGGGCGGAAAGGTGAAAATCACTTTGGCCAGCCAAGATTCAATATTCTGTCTGTGTTTGTGTAACACCACACATGCTTGAGTAGTTGATTGGAGTTTACTAAATCCTATATTAATGCAATTTTCTAGTCTTGAACATGGAATCTGTCACTTCAGTTAAAAAAAGCCAGCTTCAAATGCACTGTGTGAGAAGAAGAGGAACAAAAGGACAAGATACTTGGCAGTGAGAGGAGTTACAGCTGTGAAAAGCAAGAGCAGACACAGGGAGCATTCCTTTTGAAGAGAGATTTTCAATTTTCAGAGAAATCCTTAAAATGTGGGGGTTTTTTTTTTTTTTTAATTAATGTTCTGTTACAAACTATAAAACAAATTCCTGCTTTTTGAGTCAGTTGCATCAGGTTTTTCCTCAACTGTTCTCAATCCTTTCTGCACACCACAGGCATTCTCTCTGTGTATTGGTGTCCTTGGAATGCCTGCCTCTCATAGGTATTTTCCTGTCGCTTTGGGGAGAGCCCTGCCTCTGCTTACCTGGCTGTGACAGGAACTGTTTCCCTTGCAGATCTGAAGCCCTGGTGTGATGGGAGCCAATTACTCAGTGACATGCTTGCTTCCTGCTCTGGATCATGTTTGCAAGCCAGAGAGCCATAGTAATAATAGTAATAAGCAGCCTCCCAGCTGTCATGCCAGCTTCATAGACTTTCTCTGGTGTCAGCTCTCTGGCTTGCTGACAGTGACTCCTTGGAAGCCCTTCCTACACAAGGACAGAGCAGCTCAGCTGCCTTCCTGCCTTGTGCCAACAGAGACTACTTTGGACTGTCCCTAACGAAAGCCGCATGCAAGCGGAGGAATGGTTTTCATTCTGCCCTCCCGCATGTGCTTTGAAGTCCAGGGTGGTGTGAATGAGCCTTACTTCCTGTGGCAAGGGTGAAAGGACAACCGAGGAAACTTGGCCTGAGGACTGATAAATAGCTCTGTTTCTCCTAAGACACACCAGATCCCCTCAGGACCATCCCCCAGCAGAGCTGCCTTACTCTGAGGTTTGGATCTGTATCATACCTAATATAAATGTGCAGCTCTATGAGACAGTATTGTACAACAGAGCATGGAGCTAAGCAAGCAAATCGATTTCATTTAAAGGGACTGAAGAAGAATTTACTCCTTTTACCTTAAAACTTACAGAAGGTGGTCTGATGTTCCTATCTCATTGGGAAACGTAGGCAGTTCCTGTTGAGCTGCAGCTCATTCAAGCCTCGGAGTGGACCTCTTCCTTGCCAGGATGAGGGCTATCAGTGTAGCCTGTGTATCGGTCCCACAACAAAACATTTTCAGTTGATGTAAGCCTAAGAATCTCACAGGTCTTTTACTAAAATTAACACAAACTTTACAAGAATCATCTTTCCTCTGCCTGCCGCTGAATCACCAGTCTTGAGCTCAGACATAAGAGCTCAGGTGAAGCTTCACTTCTAAACTTCCAAGTTTTACTAATTTACTCCTGAAGAGTTCAAGTTTCTCTTTAAAAGACACCAGTTCTATATCTGCAACCATACTGCACCATTTTATTGGCTTTGGAGTACGTGTGCTTCCTTTAAAAGGCACCAGAATTAATGCAGTGCCCCTCCGGGCAGAGAGCGCGCTAGTGATCAAAGGGCTGTGACAGATTGGGTGCTGATGCTATTTTAAATTGGTTTTTCCCCTTCTTTTCCTTTTGACCAGCAGCATTCTTTAAATACACTTCAGGAGTGAACTTGGGAACGTTTTCTGTTATTCTGGAACTAGACTTTCCAAAACGGAGTGAATAAAATGCAGTGTCTCCCATTTCTTCCCAGGAGCAGACTCCACGTGCCCAAGTGTAGCTGTAGGTGGAGGGCTGGCTGTGCTTGACTTTCATGTGGGTAGCATGGATTTTTTTGGAGGGAGTTTGTATGTATTCTTTAACTTCTCATTCTTCACATGACCGAGAGTTCGTGTCATTAAACAGCAGTGTTCAAACCGCCGCGCTCCGGAGCTCAGAACGCCGGTCGCTTGCAGTGCTTGGGTATACAGCAACCTGCTCAGCACAGGCAACAGGAATCAAGTGTTCAAAGGACAGTGGGACGTGATTCAGGCTGCGTTTCACCTTATAAACTTCCCTTTTCCCCCGCCCTCCCCCTTCCCCTTCTGCTCAGCCATAAAAGAGCGGCCTGTGTAATAGGAGTTGGGAGAGGGGGAGGAATAGCAGGCTTACCATAGACCTAGCTTTGCTGAAGCCTTGGATGATGTCCAGCGTGACCATGCAGAGGGATGAGCTCAGGGAAATGGTTGGAAGTTCAAAGGCCTTTTTGTGTCGCTCACTGTCAGTTGGCAGGTGTGCTCTCTTGGGCTGCCGCTGCCCAGCCTAGCTCTTCCCACCAGCTCCCCTTCCTTGGGCTTGCTCCTCATCCTGCCTCTCTGTTCTGCCTGGGGAGGTGCGTTTAGTCCCTTGCTGTCTGGGCATTTGTTTGTCTTCCGTTCCATTGCAGGACTTGCCTTTCCTCATCTGTTTTAGGAAAACACTGCGCAGATACGGAGTGATGAAGCTGGAATTGAGTATGGAAGCGGGGCATGAGGCTTCACTGTGTTCACTGTTGCATTAGCTAATCCTGCCATGATTAGTGGTGAAAGCATATTAGTGCAATCTGTGATCACCTTTGCATCAGTGGAAGCAGCATCTGTGAAGGACTCGCAGCTTCCTTAGGAAGTCATAAATAATCTTTATTTTACACGTTGGGGCAGTGGGGCTAAAGAGACAGAACTATCCTGTGGCCATGTAAGCATCAGTATTGAGCTAGGAAGAGAGTACAGTAGTTCTGTTTCCAGTTGTCTAGATGCTAATCCAGTTTGTCCAGAGATCTTGCCCCATCTCTGGCAATGAACGGAGTTCCTACTGCTTAGTTTGTATTGCCATGCACTCTTCTTCTGACTGTGGAAGCATGGCTTTAAAATGAGTTTTATGAGTTAAAGCAGTACACTTAGCAAGCTGTATAGTCATTCCTTGATGTCAAGACAAAATATAGTGGTGGTTGTTTGAGTGTCCTAAGTGTGACCTCTTAACTTCTGAATTTCCTCTTAACTTCAGTTTTCCAAACACTTTGGATGTATTTACAACAGTACTAAACATTAACTCTGGGCTAGTGGTATGTCCTCAGCTTTAACTCCACAGGAATAAAACTCATCAAAATATGAAGTAATAAATGACCAACAGAAGAGCTGAATAATAACAACCCTAGAGCAAAGGGCTGTACAGTGGAACTGAAGCCCAATGTATTTAGAATAAATAGAAGGAAACACAGGAATGTTTCTGTGTAGCCAGTTTGCTTTTTAATGGGGAGAAGTGACTGTGGACTGGGAGGGCAGGGCTGGGAAGAAGGGATTAGGAAGAGGCTGCCCCCGTGTGAAAGCTGCTCCCAGAATCTCTTGTGTTTTCCTTTGAAGCATCTGTTTCTGACTATTATTAGGTTCAGGTAATAAGTTTATGTGGCTCCCTTCCCTGATCTCATTGGTAGTTCTTCTGCTCTATAAGATCATCAGTCTCCATTCATTAGGTTGCTGGGTTTTGGGGGGGTGGGGGATTGAGGGGTTGGTGTTTGGATTTTTTTTTAAGCATTATTATTTTCCTTAAGTGGGTTTGTGTTTTATTCTTCCTCCTTTAAAGGAGAGCTCCTGTAGAAGGGGATTTATCTCCCTCCGGTGTTGTCTGGGCTGACACACACTTGATGTCTGCTGGGTTGGGAATTAGGTCCTCCTTTGTATGGGGCAGTTTTTCTTTCACCCTCTTCACTCCCTCCCCTCTGCTTGAAGCTTGATTTTCATATGTTGGGGGAGTATGATATTGGCTGAAGTGCTCCCTGTAGGGGTGGAATTCCATTTTGTGTCCATATCTCATGAAGGGATGCAGCAGTTCAGCTGGATAATGGTATGGGCTCTGAACCAGCGCTAATGGCCTAACCCTGTGGGAGCCTGAAGAATTCTCCCCTGGAGAGCCAGCATGCAAATTCCCTTCCAGGTGGCTCCTGTGCAGCCCTTTGGTGATTAGTCACGCTGGGACCGAAAAGCATATGCTGGGGGGGATGGTCTCAGCCCTAAACTGCAGCTGAGGCCAAGGAAGGCTTGCTCAGTGTGCAATCTATGGGAGTTGTGCCTGGGGGGAGAGGGCTGATGTGTGGGACTGACCCTCTGAATCCAAGAATCCGGCTTGGTTTTGTTTGGAAGTAGAGTTTGGGAACTGGAGTATTTTCCCCTTCCTTCTGTCCTGGGAAAGAAAGGGAAGCTCCATCTCCACTTTGATGCAGCACAGGGGTGCTCAGGGGAAGTGCAGTGTAAGGAAGTGGGTCAGCCATTGGAAGAGCAGAGTGTTGTCAGACCCACGCAGTGAAAATAGATCTGTATCCTTCCTCTCCTTCATACCTTTTCGGGACCTAGACGCACCTGGAGCCGACCTGGACATATATCTGCATGGGGCATCCTGAACAGAATGGGAAGAACCTTTTCCCAAGGGCCAGTGCCAGATTCTATGGTTACGTAGCGCAGGGTTCAGTGTTGAGAGCAGTGATGTCCTCTCAGATACAGAGATGCCTACACTGCCATGTCGCAGGGATGGCTGAGAAGATGATCTGAATTTGTGGTTAGAAAAAGAGATGTTAGAGCAAGTCTGACTTTAACTGCACCAGTGTGTTCTTAGCGGGGAAGGTTTTAGTATAGGCCCTCGACAAGAAATTTTGGAGGACTTGCTATAGCGAGCAGTGAATGATTCTGTATAATGTAATCCATTGCTGCTCTCACAGGACATTGGCAGCAGTCCTGAGCCAAGGGGAAGCGGAGGGTTGAGGAAGCTGGAAAAGCTGAAAACGTGACTATTTGTTCTCCCTGTTAAATCCTCCTCCCTGCGTGTGTGGCTGCTGTCTTCACCTTCTTCTTTTACCTGCCTCCCTCCCCTCGCGCTCCCACCTCCAGGGTAGTGTTGGCAGGGGAAGCAGCAGCAGCATAGCAGCGGAGGGCTGGTCTGCCTGGTGACAGATGGGAGATGCTGTCAGCAAGCTGGGCTGGGATGAAAGGGTTTCAGGAACCTTTCAGGCTCTCCAGCCCTTGCCCCTTCGCATTGCTGAGCCAACACTGTTCTTGGGAGAACACACCTGCCAGGAGCAGCCTTGTGCAGCCCCTTCCCTACCATATCTGGCAGCACTTAAAAGCATAAACCTCCTGGGGTTGAGTGTTCCTCTCATCTGTGGGGGGAAGGACAGGGCTGATGCTGCCCCTTGAATTCCAGCTTTGTGGCTCCAGGCCTCTTCAAACACTGTGGATTTGTGGTTCTGCCCTATTGCCAGCAGGCTCCTGCGTAGGCAAGCACCATCCCACATCTGCCCGCTTCCTCTGTCCCTTCTGGAGACCAGGTTTGGACTCTTGTCCACACCTGAGGTACAACAAATTATCCCCAGCAGTGGATTCCTGCCTCTAAGCTTTTCCTTGCAGGTTAGATAAAAATGCTGGTAGAGTTCCTGTGCTGGAACACACACTGTAGCATGTACCTTGTATAATCCTGCTCCCAGAAACATTGCTTCTAATAGTTCTCGCTCTAAAGATCTCACTTTGCAGTAGAAACAGAATGGACTTCACTGGGAAGCATGCAGGAAAGATGTTGATAATGTAATTTAGCTTGTTCTAAAATAAATGCAGTTATGGGAGGACAGCAGGCTCAGTGATGAAAGAGACAAAAGGAACTCAGTGGGGGGATTGTGGCGGCTACTTTATTGTGGGAAGGGCAGTGCTTCCCTGGGGAGGAGAGACTGCCAAGCTGCAGCCCTGCCCCGGCCCCATCTGAGGAGCAGCTCTTCCTCATGACTTTAGGTCTTCCGTTCCTAAGAGGTGTATTCTCCTCCCTCAGGAGGGAAGGAACTTTGCTGTCAGGAAGGAAGCTGGCTGCAGCTCCATGAGGTGTTTCTTTGCTGTTGCAGTGCTGCCCACTTGCTCCCCCTTGGACTTCCACTGCGACAACGGGAAGTGCATCCGCCGGTCGTGGGTCTGCGATGGAGACAATGACTGTGAGGATGATTCCGATGAACAGGACTGCCGTAAGTCACCTCTGTGAGGGGAGAGGGTGGCTGCAGTGCCTGCCTGCCATGGCTGGGCAAAGGTGACCCTTTTTAGTACAGGAATGTAAGAGTTTATCCACTGAATCAGACCTTTGGCTTGTTACATAGCCTGTAACAGAGGTGCGTGTACCTGATGTCCCTAGGTCCTGCTACCTTGACACCTGGTTTGCTGTTCAGCTACGTGTCCTGGAGGAGGGGATGCTTCTCCATCCGGCTGGAGAATCATTTATGCCCTGCAGCCCTGCTGGTTAATGTCCCATGAAGCACTTCCCTGAGCTCTTCATGTCCTCCCCTGTTCGTGGAAACACCTCACCCCTGCCAAATCTTCCTGAGGTGCCTGTCTGGCTGACTTCCTGCAGCCGCAGGTTCCACTGTCTGACTTCTCTGCTGGGCTGGGCTGTCCCCAGCATCCTCTCCCTTCAAACAGAGGTCCCTGAGGAAAGGGAGGTGCTGTAGGGATGCTCCCCACACGAGTCTAGTTACCCTGAAAGCTGACTGTGTGCTGCCGTGCAAGGCATCATCTTCACGAGAGCTGCAGTGGCAGGCTGCTTGCTGTGAACACTGCCATTGTGCCATTAAAATGGAGGGAATTTTGCCTGAGTCTTCAGAGTTCAGCCCCTTGTTTCCCCTTTTTGTTGAGGACACGGGTTACTTGTGGTTGATTTCCATTAGCATTAGGAATACGGCTTTCCACTACAACAAATCAGGTCCATACTTGGCAGCACATGCCAGAGAACCAGCGCGTTATATAGCACTGGGGTTCAGCTGTGCTGAAACTGCACTGATTACCAGGGCTAGCATCAGGCTGCAGTTAGGAGCAGACCTGTTCTGCTGTCTGGTTGAGATCGTTGCAGCTGCCTAATAATCATCACTCTGCAGCCCTTGGAGTCTACAAAGCACAGTGCTCCAGAGTGTCTCTGATGGAAGGACCACATCTCAAGAAATGCAAAAATTCAAGCTCTTGGCTGTCAAGTATTCCATGTCCAACACGTGTGGAAATGAATTCATGATTTTGGTCACTATGCCCCTGATCTTTGCTTGCCCTTTTGGGCAATGGCGTGGGTTTGACACCCATCCCTGGCATTGTTCAGTCGGCTTTGGTTGGACGGGGTTTGGAGCAACCTGGTCTAGTGGAAGGTGTCCCTGCCCGTGGCAGGGGGTTGGGACTGGATGAGCTTTAAGGTCTTTTCTATGGCTCTGTGATTCTGTGTGAGGCTCTGCATTGCAGGACTAAGCTCAGTTTTCTAGCCTGTTCAATGATTTTTGTGAAAGGAGGGGTCTGCAGTCTGGGTCTGTTTTGCCTTCTGTTTCTCAGAAGAAGTTGGGATGCCCTCATATTTGAGACAACAGTGGAGAAGGGTGAGATCATAAGATTTGGAAACTAATGAAAGGAGGAAGGCAAGGTTCTGTGCTTAAGAGACTCCTAGGGCTAGCACTTAACCATAGGAGAGCTTCTGTTGGATTGAGATCCTCAGGGGCTAATTTTGCAGTCCCTTTCCTCACTGCTCTGCAGACGTGCTTCCTTAGAAGACTGGCAAAGAGGGTAGAATGAGGCTGCAAATCTTGAGGTGTTCAGAAGAGGAAGCTTAAATTTTCTGTCTTCCTTTCCAATGAATGTTTCCTTTCCTTTGAAGATAGCTTTGGCATCACTGTGAAAAGAAGGTGGAGATATAATCCTACCAGCAATTATTTGTTAGGTAATGATAGAGCCTATTAATTCCTTTAAAAAGAGGGCTGATTGCCTTTTTTCTGTGCAGGGATCTCTTGAGCCTGGCTTGGAGCTATGCTAGAATCCCGTGGGTGGCTCCATTGTTCTGTGCCAGGTGCTTTCTCCAGCCCATGTTCTCAGGTTTTAGAGCCTGCTGTGCTGTTGACTTATGGATGGAGTGGAAGAAACTCAAGAAACCTCTCAGTGACTTTCCTGGTATTGTTAGGGAAGGGAAATCAGCTCTCCACCATGGTTGTGTCCTTGGAGAATGACCCTGCTGGATTTGTAACATCATGGATTTGGTGTTCTGAAAGGTAAATCTTCTTGCCTTGTCTTCACCTTATCTCCATCATGCCTGCAGCTCCACGGGAGTGTGAGGAAGATGAGTTCTCATGTCAGAACGGATACTGCATCCGCAGCCTGTGGCACTGTGATGGTGACAATGACTGTGGTGACAACAGTGATGAGCAGTGTGGTGAGTAAAGAGGTCCTACAAGTACTGCCCTGCCAGTGCTTTAAAAAGGGTAATGCAGATTCCAACCTGTGCAGTTCTGGGATCCCCTGAGCATAGTGAGGTCTTGCAGCTGGCTTGGCTGGGCTGGGCTTGTGGGGTAATCCATGGGCTGGCTGCTTGGGATCTCAGGCTGTGTGGCTTACCTGCCAGGCAGAAATCACTTGAGATCTGCTACTCCTTGATATATCGTTATGAGGTCCCATGGATTCCTTTTGAATCCAGCCCTCCATGTCAGTTAAATGAGCAATGATGGTTTTGCTCAGGCACTGCATGACGTGGGTATGTATGGTTTCACAAGCAGTCTTGTTTGTGGGTGCCCTGGGAGCTTCAGGAGCAGGGGAAGGTTGTTTCCGGGCTTCTCTGAGAAAACTCAAGGCTTCGTTTGCATTATTGTCTCTGCAGATATGAGAAAGTGCTCGGAGAAGGAGTTCCGTTGCAGTGACGGGAGCTGCATAGCTGAGCACTGGTTCTGTGATGGTGACACAGACTGCAAGGATGGCTCGGATGAAGAGAATTGCCGTAAGTGCTCTCCTTGCTTCATAACCACAGGAAATAGCCTTTGGACCTGCTCCTGTCTTTGGGGTTTGGCACGTTTTCTGCAGCAGAGATCAAAAACAAGTTAGTCCTGCCTGTACTGGCAGCTATGCTGCCTTCTGTTGCTTACCCCAGAGGGCACAAGAGAATGGTGTATCTCTTGTGTTACCTCACAGGCATACTTCATCTGTGCCTGGCTGCTTTGCTGTTCCTTCCCATGCCTGTGTGACCTTGAGTCAGAGCAGGAGGCTTATGCTTTACTGGATACACACCTCTGTATAAAACTGTAGGAGTTGGAGGGCAGGAGGGAAGGGGAGAAAACTGTTTCCTTTTATTCCTTTTATTCTGTATGAAGACAGGCTGAGAAAGTTGGGGCTGTTCAGCCTGGAGAAGAGAAGGCTGTGTGGAGACCTCATAGCAGCTTTCCAGTATCTGAAGGGGGCCTATAGGGATGCTGGGGAGGGACTCTTCATTAGGGACTGTAGTGATGGGACAAGGGGTAACGGGTTAAAACTTAAACAGGGCAAGTTTAGATTGGATATAAGGAGGAAATTCTTTCCTGTTAGGGTGGTGAGGCACTGGAATGGGTTGCCCAGGGAGGTTGTGAATGCTCCATCCCTGGCAGGGTTCAAGACCAGGTTGGACGAGGCCTTGGGTGATATGGTTTAGTGTGAGGTGTCCCTGCCCATAGCAGGGGGCTTGGAACTGGATGATCTTAAGGTCCTTTCCAGTGCTAACTATTCTATGATTCTGTGATTCCTCTTGCCTGACTCCTACCTGAAACTGGGGGGGAAACACACACAGCATCCTCAGGGACTGCACATCCCCAGCTGCAGGGGCTGTCTGCCTGACCAGCCTCTCCTTACTGCGATGCTTTACGCACCTGAAAAGTAGCTGATTGGGTATGAGGGACCCTGAGAGCCCACAGCAGTTGTTTTCTCCTCTGCCTTCACCGGCTTGCTGCAAGTGGGGCAGGGGGGTCTATTATGTCCCTTCCTCTCCCCCACCGCCTGTGTGCTGTGTCTGTGGAAGTCACAGTGGTCCCTTCCCCCATGCTGCTCTCGCAGGCGCTGTGCAGGATTTGTTCTAGATAGCAGGAAACTTCAAAAGGCTCTGGGAGGGGGCTCGGGGCCGCCCGCTCCCCAAGGGCAGGGGAGTGGATGCATGGGGGACTTGTCTTTTATCTCTCCAGATAATGAGAGCTGGCAGGGAGCCAGGGGCTGCAGACATTTCTAAGCCAGGAAAGGGCTCCAAGAGGAAGCCAACCTCCCTCCCTCTCTTTTCCCTTCTCTCTTGCCTGTCACTTCCCTGCAGGCCATGAATAGGCCCTTGGGAAGGGAAGGGAGATGTTTCAACCTTGCCTCCTATGGGAGTGGAGGGGCTCCCAGAACTGGTGCCCCTGCTTCTCTAATCTGGGATGCTTCTCCAGTCCTGGCTGGCAGTTGTCTCTATAAGGCATTTTATAGCTGTTGAAGCTAAGAAGCTCAATTTGGCTACTGCCCTTTCTCTTAATCTTCCTCCATGTGGCTGTCGTCTTTTCTGTGTCTCCAATCCTGCTGTCATTCATCTAGGGCAAGATGGGACTACACTGTTCTTTCCTGTGTGTTTTATGGGTTTCATGTTTCGTTTGGCTGTTTCAGTGTGCGTGCGTTTCTGATGGAGGGTGCGTGTGCTGTAATTGAATCACACTACATGAGAATTGAAGTCACTGACTTCATTTTCTCCTCAAGGAGATCCAAGTGCTCCTTTCAGGCTCCTTTGGTGAGGTACACATTAACACACAATGTAGCATCCAGCTACTCCATACTCACTGAAGTCCTTACTGTATGCCTGCAGGCTGTGCCAACTACTTCATGTGCAGTTCATGTCATTCTTTTCCCTTTTGCCTAATGGATTTATTTAAGAGCACTCAGTTGAAAGACTCATATGTCCAAAGCACGCAGTTCATTCTCTGGAGAGTATGAGAAAAGGTGTCAGATTCTGCTGTGTGGGACTCGGAATATCTTTCATCCCTTCCCACACTGTTGAACAGAGAACAGTGGGCAAATCCTTGACTCTGTTGGCCTTTGCCCAGGGTCGTCTGTGTGGCTTTGCTCCTTACTAATATGGCATGGTTTGTTTTGGTGACAGCTTGAGAAGAAAAGGAGAGGGGAAATCCTCAAAAGTCAGGTGCAGACCTGGGCATTGTGCTTCTTGCCTCCTTCCTTTGGCCTTAAAGTGCTTATCTTGGTTCAAATTGTAAAGGATTCGTTCCATACCTTGCATTCTGATGTGCCTCAGTCCTTAATATGAAGATACCCAAAGGGTATCTTTATTTTTCCATCTGGTTTTGTATCTATTTTGTCCGGGTTTAATAAACAATTTAAACACTAAGACATAGTGTCTCAAGCATAAGGTGGTATTTGGCACTCTTGTATCCTTTTTGTTGCTTTCCCATCAAATCATCCTTCTTCATAGCTGTTTCTTCTTTAGAACTTAATGGGTTTTGAAAAGTTAGTGTTTATAGGCTAACATCCTTTTTATTATTATTATTATTTTTAGTTGATAGTTTGTATAAGTGTCCTTATATATAGGTTTAACCTGCCCCTCAGTGAAGCACAAACAGCATTCAAGTTTCTCTCAGTAATATCAGTCATGCAGAGCTCTGCAGCAATGGCTAGTCATCACTGAACCCTTACTACTCTGTTACTAGACTGTGAGGTGGTTGCACCTAAACTGGATTGTGCCCTGTCACCTCAGCCATTTTTTCTTTGATTCCCTTCTTAGCATCAGATGTTCCAGCCACCACCTGCAGCTTGGAGGAATTCCAGTGTGCATATGGACGCTGCATCTTGGACATCTACCACTGTGATGGCGATGATGACTGTGGGGACTGGTCTGATGAATCTGACTGCTGTAAGTAAATGCAGGGTGGTGAACTGCTCCAAACATATGAGTTTGTTTTTACATTGGTTGGAGAAGGGTTGCAGTGTAGATAGCAATCTCATTGTATAAGATGACTCTTTCACTATTTAATTTGAATTTAAATCTGGACAGTGAGAATTGTGATGTGTAATCAGCACAGTTCCTTGTGCAGATATTATAGCAGTATCCAGGAGGAGTCTGTTCAGGACCAAGTTCCACAACAGCGGAGTGCAAGGGTAGTGCTGTGGGGTGCAGGGATGTTACACTGGTCTGAGTTTGCTCTTTATATTCTTTCCTATCTCTGCAGCATCTCATCAGCCTTGTCGCTCTGGAGAGTTCATGTGCAACAGTGGCCTGTGCATTAATGCTGGCTGGAGGTGCGATGGAGACTTTGACTGTGATGACCAGTCAGATGAGAGGAACTGCAGTGAGTGCTGGAAATTGGTGGGAGTGTTTGGGGTTTCTGCAGATGCAAAAGAGTATTTGGGACTGGTAGCCTTGGAATTGGGTCTCTTCTGATCCTTCTTGCTCACTTAATGTTCTCCTTTTGGTTCCCCAGCTACATCTATGTGCACAGCTGACCAGTTCCGCTGTAAATCAGGGCGCTGTGTCCGTCTGTCCTGGCGTTGTGATGGGGAAGATGACTGCTCTGACAACAGTGATGAGGAGAACTGTGAGAACACAGGTTTGGCTTGCTGCCTTGCTGCTTATAGCTAATGCTTAAGTCATGGGGGTAATAGGTAGTGAAGTCTTTTGATTGCTTCATTGGGTTCAGCCTAGAGTTTCCACCCTTCCTAAAGAATGCGAGCTATAGTTTATCTTAAGTGCTTGCAAACAGGTTCAGGTCTGTGTGCTTAAACTAAAGTGCTGGTGTTTTCTGGTGAAATATCAGGTCCCTGTACCTTCCTGTCCTGTCCTTACACTGTGAATTACCACAGAGATGATTCCATTCAGACTTGGAAACATTAATAATGTGCAAAGTTGCTACCTTTGTCAAATGGACTATGTATAACTCATGCCTTGGGCATAGTTCTGGATAGCTTTCATGTTGCCTTGTGAAGTTGCAAAGGAATTCTAGAAGGCAGTGGAATGCAAAAGTGCATTTTGTGGAAGTGAGGGATAAAGCCTCCGGTTTAGAAGTTAAGGGTGGTCAACTTCCCCCTTAATATTTGCTCAGGAGTCTCCCTTTCCTAGTCCTCTTTTTCACATACAGCCATTGCTTTATATGATAAAAGGTTTATATAATAAAAGGCCAGGTTGAATCAAGGCCAGGTTGGACAGGGCTTGGAGCAACCTGGTCTAGTGAGAAGGGTCCCTGCCCATGACATGAAGGGTTGGAACTGGATGAGCTTTAAGGTCCATTCTAACCCTAACTATTCAATGATTCATTCTATGATAATAGTGGCAATGGAGAAGAGGAGGGTTTCAACAGACCCTAGTGTTATGCTAGGATTCAAAGAATCTCTAGAACCTTCCGCTTTCCTCAGATCCTTCAGGATGTCTGTAGCCCTTGTTGAGGAATAGTATGTACTGGTCCATGAATTCATCCCCGTGGGTGAAGCCCAGTTGCACATACTGACCCTTCTGGATCACTGTATTTTAAACAGTGAGTTTAGGGCTGACAAAAGGGATTTGTACCCCTTGTTGGGGCCTGTTGAGGAGGGGGAGTGGGTGTTCTACAAGGAAAACTGAGCTCAGAGGACCTGGAGACGCACACGTAGGCATTTGAGAGCAGCTGCTCTAGACTGGTCAGCTGTCATGAGCAACAGTGTGCAGGAGATGGCGGTGATCCTGGAAAAAGCAATTGTACTTAAAGACAAGTTGATACCCCTGTTTCTTCAACCTGATAATAAAGGTATTTAGAGGGATTAAGAGAATAGTTGCCACCCAGAAGCCAAGTCAGACTTCCAGAGGCACTGAAATTCAACCTCTCTACCCCAAACCAAACCCAAGGTGGTTGATAACAGCTATTGTTACTGTAAAGTCAGTTGTGCAATTCATAGAATCATAGAATAGTTTAGGTTGGAAAGGACCTTAAGATCATCCAGTTCCAACCCCCCTGCCATGGGCAGGGACACCTCACGCTAAATCGTATCACCCAAGGCTCTGTCCAACCTGGCCTTGAACACTGCCAGGGATGGAGCATTCACAACCTCCCTGGGCAACCCATTCCAGTGCCTCATCACCTTTACAGGAAAGAATTTCTTCCTTATATCCAATCTGTATCCAGTCCAGTTCTGCATTAGGTTTATGGTGGTAGTCAGCAAGTAAAAAATAACTTGGGGCTTCCGAGCAGGATGTGTACTGGGTAGTCTACGTGAAGTAGTGTGCTGTCTGCATGTCTGTAGGAAGAGTTGAAATCCTTGTGTCACCTCTTGGATTTAGAGCAGAATTGTGTTTTTATTGGCATAGAAGATGTCTAGAATACAAAGAGATCAGCTGATGTAAGGATCATTATGTGACATTGATATGACAAATGTAGTCCAAGTTTCAGAATCCCTCACATAAAGCATTCCTGTGCTCTGATTAGTGAATCTGCATGTGATTTGGTTTTATTATTCCCGTTTGGTGTGTCTGTCAGTTCTTAGTTGTACTTGTTAATCTCACAACTGCCCTTTTCCATGCTGCTTACAGGCAGTTCACCAATCTCATTGTTTCTTTGCTGACAACTCTATTGTCCTGTTGTCTTCCTGGGATTATCAGAGGGTGATGATTTGGAAACCACTAACTGAGTCATCTTAAGAGGTACAAGAAGTAAGAGGCAACAGGACAGTGCAGTTACTGCTGAAAAAGCAGTTGGATGGGCAAAGTGCCTCCAAACAGTATTACTGTACTTACAAGAATTCTGTAGCATCTCCCTGCCAACAGCAGAAGAGTGTAGTTTATGTGTGAAATCCTGTTGCCTTAGCTCAGATTTCAAGGGTGCTTGTAAATCTCATTCCAGGTCCATCACAGTGCAGCTAGGGCTGGACAAGATGCTCATTCCTAGGCAGATTTAAGATCCGTAGCCATGCTGGGTGACATATTAGATGATTAAAGTGAGGAACTGACTCCTCTCTTGCACATGCTGAGTCGGGTCATGGAATCTGGAAGCAAAGGGAGCTAAGCCAGAACCTTCCAGTCATTCTGAGAGAAACTAAATAGCTAAACTTCCCAGTAAAGCAACAGTGGGGTCAGTCAGGAGGGGAGTTTGCAGGCCTCCAAATCAGCATAAAGGAACAGTAAGGAGTACGAAATGAGCTGAATTCAAGGAAAGAGAAAGCCATGGATTTGTGCTCATATACAGAGATTTTAATAAACCTTAGAAAATATTCTGTATTCTTTTCTTCATCCTGACTGTTATTCTATGGGTAAACAGTGATGTGCTTACTTTCCTCTTCTTCTATTGCAGGGACCCCTCAGTGTGCCCCAGACCAGTTCCTGTGTGGGAACGGACGTTGCATTGGCCAGAGGAAGCTGTGCAATGGAGCAAATGACTGTGGAGATGGCAGTGATGAGAGCCCACATCAGAACTGCCGTAAGTCTTCTGAGCGCAGCCTTAGACATAAATGGAGGCAGTGTGATGTGTGGGAGTCTGTCTGGTGCTACTGAAGGATATGTTTAAGGAAGAAAGCCTGGGCTGTGATAATGGGAGAGAGATGAAGACTGGGGAGAAAGGCCTTGGTGGTTTTGCCAATTACATACTGCAGACAAGGAATAATGGGGAAAAGATCTTGGGTGCCAAAGTCTGTCACTGTTCTCTGTCCCCTTTAGTTGTGGCATGAAGGGGAGAGCTCTGACTGCAAAGAGGCAGCTTCCAGCACAGCCTGTGCCCTCCCACTCTTGCTCAGCCTGTTCTGAAGGGCGACTGCTGCCTAACAGTTGAGGACACAAGCAGCTGCCTTGTGGTTTCAGCTCAGTTATCTTCACCTGTTCCCTTCACAGGTCCACGAACAGGGGAGGAGAACTGCAACGTCAACAACGGTGGCTGTGCTCAGAAGTGCCAGATGGTACGAGGGATGGTGCAGTGCACCTGCCACACAGGTTACAGGCTCCTGGAAGATGGTCGATTGTGCCAAGGTGGGGTTTTGGAGCAGCAGCTTCCTCCCTGCTGCTCTGATGTGCTCGGAGTTGATGGTTATGATAGGGTGCGAATCAGAGCATGAAAGCAGAAGCAAGCCATCGGTGACATTGCCTGCTTGTTGATGATCCAGTGGTAACCTTCTCCCTTTGTCTGTAACATGCAGATGTGAATGAATGTGCTGAGGAAGGTTACTGCAGCCAAGGCTGTACCAACAGTGAAGGAGGCTTCCAGTGCTGGTGTGAGCAAGGCTACGAGCTGCGGCCTGACAAGCGTAGCTGCAAAGCTCTAGGTAAAGATGAGTTCAACTTTTTCCTGGGGTGTGTGTGTTGGTCCAGCTCTCATTATTTTGTCTGGAATGTTTCACTGCCAGCATTGTGCTGTTCACCAAGCCAGTGTGTGAGGATAAGGAAGTAAAATCATAGAATAGTTTGGGTTGGAAAGGGCCTTAAGATCATCCAGTTCCAACACCCCTGCCATGGGCAGGTACACCTCACACTAAACCATGTCACTCAAGGCTCTGACCAACCTGGCCTTGAACACTGCCAGGGATGGAGCATTCACAGCTTCTTTGGGCAACCCATTCCAGTGCCTCACCACCCTCACAGTAAAGAATTTATTCCTTATATCTAACCTGAACTTCCCATGTTTAAGTTTTAACCCGTTACCCTTTGTCCTATCACTACAGTCCCTAATGAAGAGTCCCTCCCCAGCATCCCTATAGCCCCCCTTCAGATACTGGAAGGCTGCTATGAGGTCTCCACGCAGCCTTCTCTTCTCCAGGCTGAACAGCCCCAACTTCCTCACCCTATCTTCATACGGGAGGTGCTCCAATCCCCTGATCATCTTCGTGGCCTCCTCTGGACTTGTTCCAACAGTTCCATGTCCTTTTTATGTTGAGGACACCAGAACTGCACACAATACTCCAGGTGATGTCTCACAAGAGCAGAGCAGAGGGGCAGGATCACCTCCTTCGACCTGCTGGTCACGCTCCTTTTGATGCAGCCCAGGATACAGTTGGCTTTCTGGGCTGTGAGCACACACTGAAGCCGGATCATGTTCATTTTCTTATCGACCAACACCCTAAGTCTTTCTCTGCAGGGCTGCTGTGAATCTCTTCTCTGCCCAACCTGTAGCTGTGCCTGGGATTGCTCCAACCCAGGTGTAGGACCTGGATTTGTATTTAGATATGGCCAGGTTGTTGGTGAATGCCCATGAAAGCTGTGTGATTTTGACCAAGGAAAGATACTCCTTTCCCTGCCAGCAGGACAGCCCTTGCTGCCTTTTCCTAGTCCCTTGTCATTCTTGGTGACCCAGCTCCTGGGACAAAACCAGCTTCCTGCCTCTGTCTCTATTCAAGAAGTGTCTTAACCTTTCCAGTCAGTGAGGTTGTATCACACCTCCTTGTGGTTTAACCCTTGATCCTGGTCACCAGTCCTAAATGCTGTGAGTGGCTGCTGAATGGACATCTGGTGGTTTTAAGGGCATTTGTACACTTGTTTAATTTTATTCCTCAGCTCCTCTAAAGGTAGGAGCTGAGAAATTAGGAATTCCATTTAAAGAATTAAGATTTCATTATGAATTCCACTAATGACATCCATAAGAAACCACAGAATGGTTTGGGTTGGAAGGGACCTTAAAGCTCATCCAGTTCCACCCCTCCTGCCACTAGAGCAGGTTGCTCCAAGCCCCTGTGTCCAACCTGGCCTTGAGCACTGCCAGGGATGGGGCAGCCACAGCTTCTCTGGGCACCCTGCACCAGAGCCTCAGCACCCTCATAATAATGATTTTTTTCCTAATATCTAATCCAGATCTCCCCTCTGTCAGGTTAAAGCCATTCCCCCTTGTCCTGTCCCTACAGGCCCTTGCAAAAAGTCCCTCTCCAGGTTTCTTTTCAGCCCCTTTAGGCACTGGAAGCTGCTCTAAGGTCTTCCCTGTGCTGAACAAGCCCAACTCTCTCAGCCTGTCTTCATACAAGAGGTGCTCCAGAGCCCACTGATCATTTTTGTGGCTAACAGGTCCATGTCCTCTTTGGAGGATGCTGACACTGGGGTTTTTTTGGTTGTGTGGTTGTTTTGGGTTTTTTCCCTCTGCAATGGAATTACCTGCTGAGTTTATCTCTGTCTGAGGCAGATTTTAACTGCATCTTGTCTGTGGTAGAAGATGTGGTGAAGCTTGTGTGTTTGTATGGCCAAGTGATAGATACAGGAGAAGGAAACTATAAACCAGCTGCCAAGTGGCTGCCTAGTGGTATGGTTTCAGAGGCTGAGGTGAGGTGGGAATGACTGCTTCTTGCTGAGTGAATGTTTGCCAAAAGGCTTGGAACTGCTCATCTTTGTGTTAGGACTGTGTTGAGGATGGGAAAACAGCTCTCTCAAGTGTTTTAGACTTGGGAGCTGATTTCTTGCTGCCAGTACCACATAACTATGTTCTGGGACTTGGTGCAGAGGGAGTGCTGGGCAGAACCCTGTACAAGTACTCTAATGCTGTCTTCCCATGTGTCCTCAGGGCCAGAGCCAGTGCTGCTCTTTGCCAATCGAATCGATATCCGACAAGTGCTGCCTCATCGCTCAGAGTACACCCTGCTCCTGAACAACCTGGAAAATGCCATTGCCCTTGACTTCCACCACAGCAAGGAGCTGGTCTTCTGGTCTGATGTCACTCTGGATCGCATCATGAGGGCCAATCTGAATGGGAGCAATGTGGAGGAGGTGGTTTCCACAGGGCTGGAGAGCCCAGGTGCGTCACCACAGAAAAAGGCAAAAGCCTGAGGGCTGAGCATGATGTGAGAGCATGGGTGGGTGAGTGGAGAAAAGTGGGTACCCAGCATTCAAAGTGGAGTGCATCTCCCTGAGCAAGGGGAGAGGCTGGATGGAATGGGGGTTAGATCACTGTCCCCATGGAGTTAATCTTGGCTGATGGGGGAAGAGACAGGAGGGTTGAATTGAGCCTCTTATGAGGCTGAGAGGGAATGGGAACTATTCTTCTGAGCAAATCCTGCTCCTGGTTTCATTCTGCTCTTAATTCTGCCCTGGAGATAGGTGGACTTGCTATTGACTGGATCCATGACAAATTATACTGGACAGACTCTGGGACGTCTCGAATTGAAGTAGCAAACTTGGATGGGACTCACAGGAAAGTGCTGTTGTGGCAGAACCTGGAGAAGCCACGAGCCATTGCTCTACATCCTATGGAGGGGTGAGTGAAAGCATAGGACCCCAGTGATCACTCAATGTAGGTGCTTCCAGGTGAACATCGAAAACCCCATCTCTGGTCACAAAGGCTCTGGGCTCAAGCCTTCATCTGATATTGTCAGTTTGGGGAACCTGGCAATGCTGAGGCTTTCAGAGCCTTAATCCTGTTTTGAGCCCTTCAGGTTTCACCAGTGTGAAAGCATTGGGTGTTACCATGTTGGCTGACACTTCTCCCATGGCTGCTACCCAGTCTCATGCTCGAGGTCACAGGACTGATAACTGTTTTGCCCTGATAGGGAGTGATGGTGGGTGCAGTATGTGGCACATGAGTTTTAAAGCCTGTCTCTCCCTGCATCCTTCAGCACTATCTACTGGACTGACTGGGGCAACACTCCCCGCATTGAGTATTCCAACATGGATGGCTCTAATCGGCGCATCATTGCGGATACACACCTCTTCTGGCCCAATGGGCTGACCATTGACTATGCAGGACATCGAATGTACTGGGTGGATGCCAAGCATCATGTCATTGAGAGGGCTGACCTCGATGGGCAGAACAGGAAGGCTGTTATTAGCCAGGGTAAGTAACAGAGCTTCGTACAGGGAGTGCTTTCTCTAGTAAAGAAGACAGATGAGTTTGAGCCCCTGGCTTCTGCTTGTGTACTTGTCTCCTTTCACTGTGATATGAATTCTGTTACCACTGGGGGATGGGGTTTGCTATGTAGTGTTTAGTGGATAAGAGAGAGAAGTTGTCTGTTGTATTAGTGTAAGGTGGGTTGTGCAGGTCGACTGTGGCAAGGCCCAACAAGCGGAGGAAAGAACTTCCCCTTGTCTCCCTGCTAGCCTGAGTCCTGTTGGACCTGATTATATCCCTGTATTGGATGTCTGTTACAGGCCTCCCACACCCATTTGCTATCACCGTGTTTGAGGACAGTTTGTACTGGACAGACTGGCACACCAAGAGCATCAACAGTGCCAACAAATTCACAGGCAAGAACCAGGAGATCATCCGCAACAAACTGCACTTCCCGATGGACATCCACACACTGCATCCTCAGCGCCAGCCAGCAGGTAACTGCAGAGAAGGTAGAGACCCATATGAGCTGCTAGACGACCTGCTGTCACCCACCACCCTGTAAAACAGGGAGATGGCAGGCCTGAACCCAGCCTATCGACACAGACACCACCTCTGCCCAGAGCTAGTGGAGAGCTTGCTCCATGTGGCAGTTCAGCCCTGGTAACCTGGTGTTAGGTGTTACCACAGCTCCCTCTGCTGCCACATGGAAGGAGGGACTTTTCAGTAGCAAACACTTGTGGCCTCTATCCAAGAACAGTTTTGGGAGGGGGAATAAATGGCAAATGGGCACTAGTAATGACTGACACGTCCCTTATTCCTTTTTAGTTGCCATAATCTAGAAGGGAATTGAGTTAAATGCTTTGTTTTAAAGTTGAGCCCTACAAATGGAGTTAATGCTTTAGTTTATGTTTCCTTAACCTCAATTAACCTCTGGGTAGACAAATTACAGGGTCTTGCCACTTTGGTTGGTGTTTATACTCTTTACTCTTTGCTTTATGCGTGGTTGTTTTTGTCTTTGGCTACTTGAGCAGGGAGAAACCGTTGTGGGGCCAACAACGGGGGCTGTACTCACCTCTGCCTGCCGAGCAGCAAGGGTTACACCTGCGCCTGCCCCACAGGCTTCCGCAAGACCAGCAGCCATGCCTGCGCCCAGAGTAAGTGAGGTGGGACCACAGCCTGCATGCTCGGATGTTCAGAGGGGGGCAGAGGGTTGGCAAGGGGAGTAAAAGCAGCATCAAGTTGTTTCCAAGGAGATGCAGCTGGATAGACTGAGTTAATAGTATTAAGGGCCCCACCAGAGGATGCTTCACCTTCTTGATGCATTCCCCTGCTCTGCAAGCCCTCACTAAGCTTGAGGATCCAGAGAAGCTCCATCTTTGCATCCTCATTTCAGGGCTGCTCTTGGTGCCACTCTACTTGTCACAGCTGATTGTTTCCCTAAAATGCCCATAGGAGCTGTGTCAGTGATGAACAAAAAGTCCAGTCCTCTTAATTGCCACAGTTTCTCTCAGTTTGCAGCCATGTGGAAGAATTAGGCCAACTGTCTCCTAGATTCTCACGAGCTGTTCTCAAATGGCTATTTGATTTGAGGGAGGTCTGAGCCATTCCTTGGTTGACTTTGTTTCCCCACCATAGGAAACAGCTCCCTACTACTGTGTCCCCACCCCTGCCCACCTATCCCACCCAGTGATGTTTTGCTACCAGTAAAATCCTGGGCTGTGACCTGCCAGTGAGAGGTGATGGAAATGGTTAAGGTTGGCTATAGCAGGGAATTGTCTGTGTCTATCACTGTGTTGTTGAACTTAGAGAAATTAAAAGAAGACCTTTCGACCTTTGATCAGGTCTTGACAAGTTCCTGCTTTTTGCCCGAAGGATGGACATCCGTCGGATCAGCTTTGACACAGATGACCTGTCAGATGATGTCATTCCCCTTGCTGATGTTCGCAGCGCTGTGGCTCTAGACTGGGACTCAAAGGATGACTATGTCTACTGGACAGACGTTAGCACCGACTCAATCAGCAGAGCAAAATGGGATGGATCGAGCCAGGAGGTACGGTGTTAACTATGTGTGGTCATCTAGCCTGGAATCTCCTTGAGCATCAGATTTGAAGGCACTGGGATACACTGGTCTTCTAAGGAGCTTCATTAGTTTGCCTGGTTCTTCTCAGAAGAGCCCTGAGGTCACTGAACACTTCATAAACCAAGTTTGGTGCATGTTCCTGCTATGGCAAACCTTGAATTGGGACACAGAGCATGTTGAAGTTGTGAGCTGTTCTCAGTTCCTTTGTTGTAGCCCTAGAACCTGAAAGGAAGAAGTATTAAATCCTCTGTTATGTACTACATTTGGAACAAGAGCCATGCTCCTTGGGAATGCTTCTTGCACACGTCCTTAGGCTAATGTGCCACAGGGGAAAAGAGTTGAAAGTCTGGAGTTGCAGTTTGAACAGACTTGAAAAATAGATGTTTCTCCAAATATAAGACTAATTTGAACTTCTGAGTCCTTAATACTCTCTTGTATGGCATTGCTTTGCTTGGGCTTTTGCCTTTTGAAAGTTAGCATTGTTAGTGAATGGGTAACACATTGGCCAAGTGCTTACTCCTTAAGGTCTAATCTCACTAAGCACTTTTTCTTTCTTTTTATTTAGGTTGTAGTGGACACCAGCCTGGAAAGTCCAGCTGGACTGGCAATAGACTGGGTCACCAACAAGCTGTACTGGACTGATGCAGGTACCGGGATCTTCTGCTTTCCCTAGGCTTCTGTGTTCCTTATTAGTGATGAAAACTGGAAATCAGCTGGGTAGTTCTGTCTCATTTGAAGTTTGTCTGGTTTTGTCTAGTAAAAAATGGAGTTTTTTGTGTGCTTCTAACAAAGTGGGAGTTGAGGTGGAATCCTCAGTTTAATTCTCTTTGCAGTATCCCCAGTACTAATTCTGTAGAAGGGGTTATAGTAGAAGTCAAGCACAACTGTTGTCTTGCATTTCTGTTTCTGTGCATTTACCTATCTTCCAACAGTGTATCTCAGGGTGCAGCAGGTACTGTTTGGAGGATGGCTCCTGCTGGAAAGTCATAGTTCATATAGATCTAAGGGGGGTGATTCTTTTATAGCTGTTCTCTCATGCCCACATAGATACCTTGAGGCTTAGGAAAGAGCTGGTTTACATTCATACAGGACTCTGTGTCAGTGACAGCCACAGAGGTGACTTGAGAGGTCTGATGGCAGGTGACACTTTAAGCCACATTTCTTACCTATCTTCCACCTATGAACAGATGGATGGAGAAAAAAAATGCATTGTTGTATAGATGGGTTTTGCCTTAGATCTCTGGAATCACAAGAACTTTGATGTCTTATTCTCTTTCTGGACTTCTGTAGGAACAGATCGGATAGAAGTCTCCAACACAGATGGGACCATGAGAACTGTTCTGATATGGGAGAACCTAGACAGACCAAGAGATATCGTGGTGGATCCTGTTGAAGGGTGAGAGATTCTTTCTTCTGGAATGACATGGTGATTCTTGCATCTCTAAACAAGTTCAGGCTTTTTGGTTTTGTGCAGTTGTCTTTCTGTGGTGCCATTGTTCTCCATCCTGCCAAAGACTGAAATTAGAGACCTGATTTTGGATGCTAGTGGAACAAGATAAGCAGGGATAATTATTGCTTGTTATGCTGTAGAGCTTGCAGGAGCTGGCCTGAGTTTTCATTTGGTTGTTCTGGGGACAATAACTAAAGATGTGGTACACAACCTGTTGCAAATGAGGCCATCTAGATCCTTTCTGTTTCTTTATTTCACATCTATGTTGGATTTGTGTTCAGGCTCTCTGCTTATCAACCAGAGTTCAGTCAGAAGGATGTCCTCATAGAATCACAGAATACTTAATGTTGGAAAGGACCTTAAGATCATCTAGTTCCAACTCCCCATGCCATGGGGTGAATTGCTGTTGATGTCAAGCACAGTTGTGGCCTCTTGGCCTCAAAACACTCTTTCAGGGTATTGAGGGATCAGCTGTGGCATGGATAGCAAACCTGAGTAGAGTAACAGAAACAAATGTTTTCAGTAACAGATTTTGTTTCTGAACCATAAGACCTTGTTGAGCTGGGGTGGGATGAATAGGAGAAAGCTTTCCAGCCATTGCTTTAGAAATGCTGAAGGTATTGAATAAAGGCATGCTATTCGTTCCTTGAATGGGTTACTGGAAGACCAGTGCAGCAAGAGTGTAAAGAGCAAATAGTGGAGACTGGTAAATAATTGGTCAATTTTTAGAGCTTGAACTATTATCTTGAACTTTTTCCTCCTTGTTGTAATTAGGCCAGCCCATGGGCAGTACAAGGTATATAAATTTGAGTATGATCCTTAGGTACAGGAACCCAAGGCTGACCATAAGTACAATGTTAACCCAATGCTGCTTCCTGCTAGGGCCTGAAGGCACCAGGCTCCCTTGCGTCTCTGGCACTGCTTGGCTGTAGTGGCAGTGAAGGAATATGGACACTCAACTTCTGTCTGGGCTTGTGTTCAGGTTCATGTACTGGACTGACTGGGGAGCCAGCCCCAAGATTGAGCGTGCTGGTATGGATGCCTCAAACCGCCTGGTGATCATTTCCTCCAACCTGACATGGCCCAACGGCCTGGCCATTGACTACGAGTCACAGTGCTTGTACTGGGCAGATGCAGGCATGAAGACCATCGAGTATGCCAGTCTGGATGGAAGCAACAGGAAGGTAAGGGAGCCATTTCTGAGGAGGGTGTCTGGGAGCCTGAGGCGTAAGTCTTAGAGCACAGAGCGCTGATGGCCCCTGCCTCTTTCTCCAGTTGAAAGTGAAATCTCCAAATCAAGACATGCTGGGCTGCTTTCACTGGGAGAGAAGAGCTCCCCGTGCAAACTCCGTTTGAGGGGAACCTCCTTTCGAGGGCTGATGTTCCCCATCACTCTCCTTTTGCTGTGACTGTGCATTATGATGTTGAGAGGGGGCAAGGGAAGCCTTTTCCCCTTAGTGACTTCTTAGTAATGTTTCTTTGGGGGTTGGGGGTAATCTGACCAGGTGCTGATTGGGAGCAATCTGCCTCACCCCTTTGGGCTTACTCTTTATGGCGAGAGAATCTACTGGACAGACTGGCAGGCCAAAAGCATCCAGAGCGCAGATAGAAGGACTGGGCAGGCTCGGGAAACGCTGCAGGACAATCTGGAGAATCTTATGGATATTCATGTTTTCCACCGACACAGGCCACCAGGTACAGAGCTCACCCCAGCCCACACTGAGCCTTGCTCAGGCTCTAGTATATGGCACAGCTCTCCTGCAAGGAGCTGACCTGTCTGTCAGCCCTCAGTGCCTTAAATCTCTGGGTGGGATATGACAGCATGAGAACAACTCTTGGCTTGGTATTTAAGGGCATTCTAGAATGCATTTCTGTAGCTGTCACACCGCTTTTTTTTTGCTTGTGCTACTGGCTTATGGATTTCTCATCCTCTTTCCTATAGTACATACAGCATGTGAAGTTGGCAATGGAGGCTGCAGTCACCTGTGCCTCTTGGCACCTCTTCCAAAAGGTTACAGCTGTACCTGCCCTACTGGGATCAACCTGCAATCTGATGGCAAGACCTGCTCCCCTGGTTAGTCCTCTCTGTAGGGTTCTCACTGAAGTTTTGTATCACAGCTGCCTTTTGCTCCTGTCTTGTTAGAGAACAGGGTTCACTTTGATGTGCTTATCTGTTTTATCCCCTGGAAAACCCATTTGATTCCTGTACCTTCAATTTGAGTTAGAATTACTATGAAGAAACTTACTGATACTGGATTGATGCAGAACAAATATGTCTTGAAATTATGTTGGGCAGCTAAAGCAGATGTCACATTTTCCCCTATACTTGTGCTTCAGTCTTGAGAGGGATTCTTTTTTATCTACAAGGTGCTATATTCTATAAGGTCTGTACACATTCCTGCCATGGACCCTCTGTTTGAGGAAGACACTTGACTTCAGGCCATGGTATATTCACTCTTTTCCTTATTACTTCTAATTCCCATTTCCATATGAGCAGAAGTAACTTCTATGAGTTCACTCATTTTCAACTTGGATGTAAAGAACCTTTCAGTAACGCTCAGTAAAGTTTTTGTACCTGGAGCCCCATAAGCTGAGATGTGTCTGAGACTTCCCTTTTCCACTGAAGTGGATGTCACCTTCAGAATGGTCAGTTGATGATGCCTACAGTTGGCTGAACTTGTTCCTCACTGATACCTGTCCATTTTCACCTCTCTGCAGGAATGACCAGCTTTCTGATCTTTGCCAGAAGGACTGACATCCGCATGGTGTCTCTGGATATTCCCTACTTTGCAGATGTTGTTGTCTCAGTCAATGTCACCATGAAGAACACCATTGCAATTGGAGTGGATCCTCGTGAAGGTCTGAACTTCTTAATGTATCTGACTGTTTGAAAGGCAACAAGTGACTTCATAGCTAAACATCTGGATAGAGATCCAGGTGCAGATCTTACTGTAGGTTGTAAATTTGTGTAGGTTTTTATCTCCTATGTGCTGCATATTCCTTTCTAGTCCGGAAAGGAATGTCCAGATAGGAAAATACTAGCTATCATCTAGCTATCACTCTAACTTAATAGTCTTATGCTGCTGATATTCCCGTTTTGAATGGTGCTAGCTGGTAGTCAGACCTGGATCTGGTTTTTAAGGAGTTTACTGTTTGGTTGTTGGGATTTGGTTTGGTTTTGTTGTGGGCTTCTTAGAAGTTTCTTTCTCCTTCCACCCAGGAAAGGTTTACTGGTCAGACAGCACACTGCGGAAAATCAGCCGGGCTGCCCTTGATGGCTCACAGTTTGAGGACATCATCACTACAGGTAAGAGAGAGTTTGGCCTGGGAGCCTCTTGCCTCCATGCAGCATGAAAAGAGTGGTTCTCTGCTACCCTGCTAGAATAATCTTTAAGTCTTTAGTGGAAGGGCAAGCAAAGCTAAAGCAACTGCCTCATGAGGTGCACAAGGGGAATACCAGAACTCCTGGCTAAGCTGGGAGGATACCAATACACCTTTCTGTTTTCTCAGGTCTTTTGACTACTGATGGGCTGGCTGTGGATGCTATTGGCAGGAAGATGTATTGGACAGATACAGGAACAAACCGGATTGAAGTGGGCAACCTCGACGGCTCCATGAGGAAAGTCTTGGTCTGGCAGAACCTGGACAGCCCCCGGGCAATAGCTTTATACCATGAGATGGGGTCAGTGTTGTCAAGAGGCTATGTAGGGATTAGAACAGGACTTTTGACTTCCGTTTCCATAATAGTTGCTGGCTTTTCCCCAGGTATATGTACTGGACAGACTGGGGTGAGAACGCCAAGCTGGAACGCTCTGGAATGGATGGCTCTGGACGTGTGGTGTTGATCAGCAACAACCTGGGCTGGCCTAATGGACTGGCAGTGGATAAGGCTGGATCCCAGCTGCTCTGGGCTGATGCACACACTGAGGTCCGATTCTGTTCTTAAGCAGGGTTTGTTCTTGGGTCTTTGGTAGCCTGGAGGCTGTTTTAAAGCTCTTGAGCAAGCTATCAAAAGAGAGAGGGGAACATAAGCTTTTCTGAGTTTATGGGGAGGGTGCACTTGAGTAATATCATTTGTTTAGCCTCTGTTTCCCACTCAACCTAGTAACTGCTAGCAAGAGGATCAGTGTTTTGATTATGGAGCTGATGTTTTACTTCTTTATTTAGCGGATTGAGGCTGCAGACCTCAATGGTGCGAACCGCCACACCTTGCTGTCCCCAGTGCAACATCCCTATGGCCTCACTTTGCTGGACTCTTACATCTACTGGACTGACTGGCAAACTCGCAGCATTCACAGGGCTGACAAGGACACTGGTGCCAATGTCATCTTGGTGAGGGCAAACCTGCCTGGCCTCATGGACATTCAAGCTGTTGACAGGGCACGGCCCCTGGGTGAGTCGCTCGGCTGCTCCCAAAGCAGTGGGTGTCTGTGGTAACTAGGGCAGCCCCTTAGAGCTGTCACTGAAGACAGTTGTTTGGTGTAAAGCATGAGTGATAGAGTAACTGCTCAAAAATCAGCTTTTCTTTTCTTTTTTCCCCTTGTTTAACTGTTTTTGCACTTCTCCCTGTTTATCCAGCTCCGTAGATCTGATGTTTGCTTATTACTGCATATCTTTTCCCCACTTCATCCCATTTCCTTCACTGGCCTGCACTGACAACCTCACACACAGCAGAGCCACTTTCTTAGGACAACTGAATGAGTCATGCCCTATTAGGCTTCATCAGAGTTTACTGGCATTGGACAGTTTCCCTTTTTTAACTGCAAAAGGCACTGATTCCTCTTATGCTGGTTTAAACCTGATTTCAAGTTCTAGCCTCTTTTTCTCATCTTCCCATCTGCCACTTCCCTCTAGAAAATCTCTGCTTCTTTAGTTGTTCATAATATACATCATGCTCTCCGACTATTCTGTGCCAGAGTCGGATTCCTTATGTTACTGTCCGGGGATCCTGTACGACCCCATCTTGCCTCCTTGCTTGTCAGTGGGAGTTGCTTTGTGCTGTGGCTTCATTTTGTTGGAAATTCCCCAATGCATGCTTCTACAGAAAACTCTGTGCTGCTTCTCCTGTGGCTCCTAACAGCAGAACATCACCCTTGACAGTATAACTTTACAATATAGCTTAAAGCTAACCAAAACTCAAGCCATCATGTCCCTGCTGTCTTCTTCCCACTCCCTGCACCTCTCTTCTGGGTTTATCCCCTCCTAGTAAATAGATGTTGGGGGTTTTTCAATTAAAAAGAAGAAGATATGACCCTAATATGTCAGGCACTTTGAGCAGGCTTCTCTGATGCCTTTGTTTACTTGCCACTGTGTGAGCTAAGTTGAAACAGAAGCTTCTTTGTCAGCCTGGCCTCTGGTGCATTGTCACGCTGCTTCCCCACAGGGTTGGATCTTTCTGTCAGCATTATCATTTGCAGCAATAATAAAGCTAAACTGCAGTTGTGTGAATCTATCAGCATTTGGTTGTTCCTTTTTACATGGGAAAGCTCTGATTAGCAAGGAATGCAGGTCAAGATTTTGCTCCTAATGCTCCCCCTTCTGTGCATTCCTGTTCACCTTGGCCAGCTGTGCCCATACGCACCATGAATCTTGGAGGAGAAGGAGGCAGTCTCTGTATGAAGGGCTGTAGCAAGGCTGGGATGGTTAGGATGAATTCAGCTACCAGCAAGTTGTGCATGTATATAGCCTTTAAAATAAACCTTTGCTCTGTGGGATCATTAAACTTTCCCTATTTCTAAAGGCTTCAATAAATGTGGAGTTCGTAATGGTGGCTGCTCCCACCTTTGCTTGCCTCACCCCACTGGCTTCTCCTGTGCCTGCCCCACTGGCATCCAGCTGAAGAGAGATGAGCAGACGTGTGACTCTTCTCCAGAGACCTACCTACTTTTCTCCAGCCGTGCTTCCATCCGTCGCATCTCTCTGGATACCAGTGACCACACAGATGTGCACATCCCTGTCCCTGAGCTGAACAACGTCATTTCCCTGGACTATGATAGTGTGGATGGCAAGATTTACTACACAGATGTATTTCTTGATGTCATCAGGTGGGTGCCAGTCATCTGCTTGGCCAGTGCCCAGGTTACCCAGATGCTTGTGCTGGTTGTGCCACAGTGAGCTGTGAAGTGTGCCAGTAAGCTGGGGAGACTGAGATGATGGCAGTATGCCAGTGCTTACACCTTGTCTTTGGTACACAGCATCATGTGTATCGCTGAACCAAATGCTGAAGGTGTGTTTAACCTGCTGGAGACTACTGGGGAGAAAAGGTGTTTGGGAGATAGCAGTATGAGGTGGCCCTGTGGTTAATGGGGATCATACATGGAGGTGTGGGAGATTGCCATTCCTCACTGCCATTTGTCATTGATTTCCATCCAGGCGGTCTGATTTGAATGGCAGCAACATGGAAACTGTTATTGGCCAGGGTCTGAAGACTACAGATGGCCTGGCAGTGGACTGGGTTGCCAGGAATCTCTACTGGACAGACACAGGACGCAATACCATAGAAGTAGCTAGACTGGATGGAAGCTCCAGAAAAGTGCTGATCAATAACAGCCTGGATGAGCCCCGAGCCATTGCTGTCTTTCCCAAGAAGGGGTAAGTATGGGGTACTGGTGGGGCAGGGAGAAGGGCTGTGCAGAGGCAGATTGAAGAGGGAGTTGTGGGATGAAGGAGAGATGTGCCATTTGGATCTGCAGGTACCAGCAAGGGGCTGGCTCTAAGTGACAGACGTAATCAAGCAAACAGTGAATTTGAAGGTTGGGCAGGTAGCTGGAAAATGCAAGCTGCAGGCCACATGATCTTCTTTGAACCTCAAAAATCAGTTAATGGCAGTTTAATTCATAACTGAAACTTCCCTTAGGCTAAATGGTCTTCTTATACTTGCATTTTATCTCTTCAGGTATCTCTTCTGGACAGATTGGGGTCACATTGCTAAAATTGAACGGGCAAACTTGGATGGCTCTGAACGTAAAATCCTGATTAACACTGACCTAGGGTGGCCCAATGGATTGACTTTGGATTATGACACCAGGAGGTGAAAGATTGTCTTCTGTTTGCATAGGGTTAAGGGATGTAATGAAGTTTTTTAGCTTGGCTTATGAGTAGCATTGTGGGTTTGGGTTTGCTTTTTGTCTGATCCATCTTGACTAGAAAGTGAAAAGGGATTGTATAGATGCAAGCTACCTCTTTCCGTGTTACTCCAGGATTTACTGGGTGGATGCGCATCTTGATCGCATAGAGAGTTGTGACCTCCATGGGAAGCTACGGCAAGTGTTGGTCAGCCAAGTGTCACATCCTTTTGCTCTGACACAGGTAAGAAGATTTTCCTGCTGCCACCGTTCTCCCCGGTGTGTTGATGGGTTTGGACAGTGGAGCCTGGGGACAGGGAACTGATACAGTCTGGGGAAACCAAGATAGCTGAGGGGACAGTACTTAACTCTTCTGTGGAGCTAACAAAGGAAGTTTGTCCGAACTCCTGTGGGGTGCAGACAGTCATTTTCTTTATGGTAAAACAGGAAGGGGTTGAAAAGGCCTTTGTTTGGGGCCTTCTGCCACTGGGATGTTTTTTTAATGGATATCCTGTGTCTTCGTGGCTAACCATGCTAATGGCTGTGCTTTTACTTTGCTGTCTCCCTGAGCAGCAGGATAGGTGGATATACTGGACTGACTGGCAAACCAAATCTATCCAGAGAGTGGACAAATACTCAGGGCGGAACAAAGAGACAGTCCTGGCCAATGTTGAGGGACTGATGGATATCATTGTGGTTTCCCCTCAGAGACAGACAGGTAAATAGGAGTACCTTGATTCAGGCAAATGCTCATTGCAGACAGAAGGATGTTTAACAACTGTGCTACTGTAAGTGTCAAGACAGAATCCTTTCTTAGACTGTTAATGCATTTTCCCTGTGCACATTCCATGTCTGCCTATGACATTTCAGTCAAGTACTTCTTAATGGTGTTTTGTTACAGCTTTGATTAGCTAATGTCACTTTCTGCGTTGTTCATCTGACATTGTGTTAAAACAGAAGAATGTGAGCTTTTGGGGTTTTAGTCTCTGCAGCTGTGCTGACTGGGTTCCTGTCTAATGATTTACAGTGCCTTCCTTTCAAGACTGCCTTAATCCTACCAGTGTCTGACTATTGTCATCACTTTCTTATCAGTCAGATGAAGAGCATGTGCCAGAAAGCGTCTCTGGCTGAGCAGGAAAAAGGGTTGTTACTCTGAGCTCCAACCTGGTCCATGCAACGTATTTAGAAAGCTGCTTGTTCCTTCCAGGTTCTAATGCTTGTGGGGTGAACAATGGAGGCTGCACACACCTCTGCTTCGCCAGAGCTTCTGACTTTGTCTGCGCGTGTCCGGATGAGCCAGATGGGCGGCCCTGTTCTACCAGTGAGTTTACTGAGTGTCAAAGGGGTAATAGCTTCCAAAGCTCTCCAGTGTATAAAACTTCATATATTGGAAATAAGGTGGTTGTGAGCAATAAAGCCTTCTTCTGTCTTGTCTGCTGACAGACTGGGTCTGAGATGGGAAAGCTGCTCATCTGGGCCATTTCAGAAGCAATCTGTAGCTTACCAGACTTGTTCATCTGTCCCACAAAGTTGAGGTTCTGTTTATTTTTCTCTGTTCTAGTTCCTGGTGTGGTGCCCTTTGGTCCTGAACCCACCAGTGTGAGAGAGAGAAGTCAGACACCACCTGGCAGAGTAGGTACCTCAACAACCAAACCTCTCACGCCTGCAGTGGAAGGAAAGTAAGTGCTCTTGTTCCCTTGGAACTGGGATGTGAAAGTCACAGCTTGTACAAGGTGCAACATATAAGCCCCCTCTGGTTGTCATCATCCGGATAATACCTGTCCCTAGCCAAAAGAGGCTATTCCAGCTCCAGGCTTCACATTCCTAATGGGAAAACCATTCTGATAAAGAATGCAGAACACTTGAGCTGGCAAGAAAGAAGTGCAGAGATCTTTCTGTCTGTTCTATTGAAATGTTGTCTAGCCTGACTGTGCTGAAGTGTTAAAATCCTCCCGAGACCATGAATTCAGTTGATAGATTTTTTTTTTAACTCCTAATTTTGACAACTTATTTCTGAAAGGAGGAGGAGGGAGTCTGTTCATTTAATTTACTGGGGGAACTCAAACCTGACTCAGATGTCTGAGGAAGTGCTTCTGCTCTGATCACAAAGGAATAGCTTCTTTGGGGCAGAACAGAACCTTTGCAGCTCTAACATTCAAGTTACAATGCAGGTAGTTAAGAGGCCTTCTGTAAATTTCCTGCAGCCTGCTATTCCTACTGCCCAGTAAAACAAAGGAAGTTCTGGCTGGGTTATTTACAGGGCAAAGCTTCTGCTTTGTTGGGTATGATGTATTAGACAGAAAGATCTTTGTGCGGACATTAGGATGTTTTTGCTGCAGCACTGGTGCTGAAATCTGTGCTCTTGTGTATGTATACACCTGTGTACCTGAGAGGCAAATCTAGAATGACTTGGACATAAAGATATTGCAGACCTACAACTGATACATATATCCACACCACCCTCTCCCCATATATGTGGTCCCCCTCCTGTGGATACAGAATACTGAAGAGGAGAAAGGAAGGCTCCCATTGTTGAACTGGAAATGGAAATGGAAGAGATATCAGTGCTACCCAGTGCCATCCTGTCTTTTGGTGCCTTTGATACTGTTGATGCTGCTTCCAGTAACTAATTGTCCTTCTGTCCTTCAGCTGCTCTGACAAAGATGCTAGGCGAGGCTTGTGTACCCACACCAATGAGGCAGTGCTGGCAACCATGGGTGAGTTGCTTTTCTTTAACTCTTTTCCACCAGGTTTTTCCTCCAGATGTGCCCATGGCCTTCCAGTCCATAGTGTCTGAACCTCAAATTTCAGAATTCAGACTTGAATTATTCAGATGTCCTCTGAGCAGAGCAAAGTGTGCCTAAGGATGGACATTGGTCATACACATTCATTAGCCTCTATGGGGAGTTTTCCAAAGGGCACTTTAGTTTGAAGAATAGTTTTCTTTCATCTCGTATCTCATCCACTGGGCTCTTCCCATTAATGATGTACTCTTCCTTACCATTCCCTTTGTGTTTGGATGAGGATGGCTGACCAGAGTAATTGTTTCCCACTGCAGGAGTAACCTGTCAGCAAAGGGGTCTAACTCATCCAGCCACATTACAAACATCTTGATGCATCTTGGTCTGCTAGGGCCTGGGTGGAAGAAGGGTTATCATAAGTGTGGTTTCATCTGAAGCCAAACCCTCTGCTGAACCTTGGTGTACTGACATTTTACTTTACATACTTCTGTAGGGTATAAAATCCCTGTATTAGGTGTTACACCAAGGTCAGTGTTATCCAATGGAAGTGGAGAAGAGTGCCTAAATTACCTTTGCTGTTTACTTTTCAGGAGAAGGACTGCATGTCAGCTACATCATTGGAGGTCTTCTCAGCATCTTGTTTATTTTGCTGCTTATTGCTGCTTTAATTATATATAGGTAAGTGATCTTTTCCCCCCTTTCTTGGCCAAAAGTAAAAGCAAGGGTTGTGGGAGAAGAAAGCTCCTGAAAGCACTTCATCTTTCTTTGTCACTTACAATCCCTTTATTCCCCATTGGAAGCAGTGTTTAATGATTTGATTTGCAAGGTTTCAGCCCTGTGCAGGGCACACAGCTCTAATATTTGAACCCTTAATGGCTAAATTTTCTGTAGAGACCTCATGAGTCATGGACAGGGATGCGAGACAATTCACAGCTAGCTTCACCAGTTACTGCCAGTACAGCTTTTGTGGTTACATGGCGGTGCTATACAGGTAGCTGAAAAGCCAGGTGAAGCCAGCATTCCCTCTCTGAGGGACAGTGAAGATTGCTGGAGCTTTGCCCTCACCGAGCACTTGGGAGGTTTGGATCCTGGCAGTAGGGCCCCGTGTCTTTCCTGATATCTCTCTTCCTGTAGGCATAATAAGTCCAAGTTCACGGACCCTGGCCTGGGGAACCTCACCTACAGTAATCCCTCGTATCGGACATCTACCCAAGAGGTGAAGATTGAAGCAGTTCCCAAACCAACCATGTACAACCAGTTGTGCTATAAGAAAGAGGTAAGAGTTTTGCTGCTGAGGACACAGGAGCCACGTTCAAGCTGCTGTTGAGTATTACAGGCCTTTGTGAGTGTTGCAGCTTGTCAGCATTGATTTTTAGGATGTAGGTGGACAGCTGGAGTGAATTGCTCAGATTTCTATGGAGATGACCCAGCAGCACTTCTTCCCCACTGAACTGTAGTGAATTAGACCTGTCTTCAGCTCTCTGCTTCTTCCCAACTTCCACAGTGTCATATATTTCATTTGCATTGAGTGCTGCCCCTCAGAGTACCAGGAGTCAAAGGGAATTGTCTTCCCTGGACACAGTCTGAGTTGGTGACTGTTGCACCAAGGTTGCTTTGGAAAGTCACTGGGGAACCAGGCAGCTGGAAGGGCTTTGGTAACAAGAACATGGCTCCTGGCTGGCCACTGCCTGGAAGGGGTGGGATAGGGAGAAAACTGGAGCCCTTACTTAATGAAGCATTTTAAAGGCCCTGCAGACATCTGCCCTGGACAGGATGGAGAGGGCTTGATATGATACCTTGCAGCACTTCATTTCTCCTCTGTTTTCTCCTCAGAAGCTTTCCTATCACTCAGATAGCTTCTCATCTTCCCTCTTCTGATTTCCGTCCACATCCTCACATCAGGTATCACTACTCTGTGTTTGATCCTGCCTCCCTCACTCAAGCTCTGTTGTGTGGCTCAAGCACTGTCCCATACTAATTGTTCCTTCTTGTTTTCTCCCCTGCTTTTATGTCTCAGCTCTACTGTCTGTCAAGAAAGTGTAGGTAATTTCCTGTGGCAGATCCTTTGGTCTTGGCTTTGGCTACTCATACTCAGTGTGTGAGATTTGGAAAAGATAATCTCTGTAGGACTGTTCATAATGATCTGGTAGATAACTTACTTCCTTGAGCAGGGATCACAGCAAGACTTACAGAGAGGAGAGTTTTCCCTGCTTTTATTTTTCCAAAGGTATTGTCCAATAGATTTCCCAAACTTTCCTGCCATTTTAGGCTTTATTTACTAAGGATAACTTGGGTTTATTTATCTGGCAATCTAAATCCACTTTTCTCTTAATTCTGCTGCTGCTCCTAGATATTACCCAGATGCATATTTCCTCATCCACTTTCTCCTCAGGGATAGATCAGATGTTCTAATGCTCCCTGTTTGTCGGTGAGCCGCTTCAATCTCCATGTGGTCCCTTTAGCCTCTGATCATTTTTGTTGTTTCCCTGTAATCTCCTTGCCCTGTATCACTGTGAGACTCAGACGCAACGGTGGTATTCCAGCTGAGGCAAATCTGGAATGACTTAGATATAAAGATATTGCAAACTAGAATTGATTCCCTGCCTACTCTTAGCATGAAGTCTTCTGGCTTCTCCTGCTTCCCATTTTGTTGGGTTTTTTTTTCCCTTCCTTTTTAGGCTCAATGTTGTTCTTACTCCCTGCTGTTTGGGAATAGATATAGTTGAATTAGAAGAGCGAGCTCATCCTTATTCCCCTTCCATGATTTGAAGGCTCCTGGAGTTTGGAATGAGAGCTCTTGCAGGGAGGACTCCTCTGGTGGTGGTGAAGGACTGATAGGAAGCTTAGAATGGGTTCTGCCGCTGTGGTAGTCCAAGCCCCAGTGGCTGTTTTCATGGAGGTCCAACCTTTTGTCTGCTTCACTGTCTACATCCTAGCTCTGCTTTGCTCTTTGCCATGTTTCTTCCATATATGTATTGTTTCATTCATCTGTCTGCTCCCTAGACTGGTCCTGACCACAGCTACACCAAGGAGAAGATCAAGATTGTGGAGGGGATATGCCTTTTATCCAGTGATGATTCCGAGTGGGATGACCTTAAGCAGATCCGGAGCTCCCGAGGAGGGATTCTGCGGGACCACGTCTGCATGAAGACAGACACGGTCTCTATCCAGGCTAGTTCTGGCTCACTGGATGACACCGAAACTGAGCAGCTGCTACAGGAGGAACAGTCTGAATGCAGCAGTGTTAACACAGCAGCAGCCACTCCAGAGCGGCGGGGCTCGCTCCCAGACACAGGCTGGAAACACCAACGCAAGCCCTCCACCGAGAGCGAGGTCTAAAGTACACGTGACTTTGGGAATGCTCATACCCTCCTTAGCCTCTGCTCTGCACAAACCAGACAAGACTCTGCCTGCTAGGCAAGGAAGGGCACAGAGACAAGCTCCTCTTGCAAGGGGCCCAGAGACTGTGACTGCCTTTGAGCAAGGAGCTTGGGCAGCTGTGCTGTTGTGGTTGGAGAGGGAGGATGGGTGGGTTGGAACCCAGAGACCCTTTTGGCTCATTTTCACTGTCTGTGGTTTATTTATATGTTTCCCCTTTCCTGGAAGCTGCCACGTTAAGTTCTGCAGTGACTCCTCTGGCCTGAATCTGGTTCAGATTGTGTTCTCTGGTAACCTGCAAGTCGTGTGCCGTCCAGCTCACAGTCAATGCCCATGAAGAGAGCAGAGCTGCCTCACTGCTAGGCCCTGGTTGCAGAAGTACCCCTGGTTCCACTAGTGCTCCAGCACTAGCAGCACTCTTTGAGGCTTTGTGTTGGGGGGTTTCTGACTTGAGAGGAGTCTTGGAATAGATGAGGTATACTTCGAGGCTCAAGGGGACACGGACACAGCATCAGGTCACCTTTAAAGGGCATAAAGAGGGTGACCACAGTTGCCATGATTTGCTTCATGAGAACTTCACTGCTTACTTTCCCATCTGCTAGTAAAAACTTTAGGGAATGCTTCAGATTGGAGCTCTGTGTCTGTTGCTGGCAGTGGACACTGCTCCTGTTCTCCCCTTTCCTATTAAAACATGTTTCTACTCTGGAAATAACAAGAGACAGCAAATGGCCCTTTCAGAACTGCTCCCTGTCGGTACTGGAGTGCTGAACTTAGAGCACTCTGAACTTAAGCAAAGCAGAGATTGGTATTGTTCTTAGCTCTGCAGAGCTAATGGGAAGAAATGGATCTCAGCAAGACCTAATTTCAACTCTTGTCTTTGCATAACTGATACATTAAAAATGAAGAAGAAAACTTGCTAAGGCCCCACTAGTCCTAATTCTGCAAAGAGCCAATTCTCTTGGTCTTTAGGACCTTAGATTATTGTAATAAGGGGAAAAAAGAGAATTCCTAGGTCGAGTCTTTCCCAGGGGAACCCTCAGTGCTGACGGTTAGGAACTCCTTTATTACTATGCTGAGCCCATTTGACCTAGAATAGGAGACAATAATCAGGGAGCTGCAAGGGCCATTTTAAATAACTGTTTATCAGATAGAATTGCACTTTAAGCTCTTCTGTTACCACTAAACAGCTCTCCTTGCAAAGGCATTTCTCCCATCAGCTGCAAGAACTTCAGTTGTTCTCTGGCTTCCACAGCTTTCACCCTCTGGGAGGTGTAATCCTACCCTTGCACTTGCACCCCCCAGCAGCATCTGGAGGTGGGGCTCCCAGGGACTATTGCCACTTTTTCACACTCTCCTGACTTATCATCATCTGCTTGTCCTGAGGGGAAAAAAACAGATAGAGAAATTATCTCTTGATGGTTCTTCAAAACTGAGATTTATATTAACCCCTCCAGTCACTATCATGGTAAAATAGGAAGTGTTAAACCAGATGTTTGGAAGCAGAACTTTCCAGTGAAGATTTTCTCACAGCAGACTCTGTAACCTCTTTATTTCCTGGAAAGAGGTCAAGTACATTCCCACCTGGGGTGTAAAAGGAGCAAAGCACACACTAGGGGTATGGCTCAGAGGTGCAGGGAGGGCGCATCTCCCATGCAGGATTTGTCTGGATGGTAGAAGAAAGGCAAATCCATCCTACCCTGCTTTAACCCTGTTTGTGTACTAACAGCCCTGCTACCCTGAAAACCACCACAGCTGCCAGTGGGTTTGGCTGTACTTTTACAGCTCTGCAAGAAGGGGAAGGTTGCAGCTTTGACTTGGCTCTAAGGTGGCTTGAAACTGTAACTGCACCATTGGGCTGACTGGTGTATATTCCTGTGGAAGATGAACTGGAGCTGAGGCTTGGAAATTTCCCTGTGTTAATGTGGGGCTCTTCCCTATTCCCAGAGGATTTTTTTTTTAATTAGATTGTTATTTAATTATTTATTTGATTGACTCCAGCCTGGGAAGCATTGGTTTTGTTGGGCAGAGGCACTTTTGGATTGAGATGTGGACTCGACTGGGAACTGAGACAGGAGCGTGTGTCGCTGACCTGGACTGTGCTGTCTGAGCTGCCTCATGCAGGGACAACACCAGAGGGCTCAAGCATAGGCAGAAGAATCAATATTAACAGAACCCATGTTGTCTTGGTCAAAACTGTGACACACATGTAGGGGCAGGGGCATCAGAGCTGAGAGTGAGTGGCTGGATGGGGAAAGGAAGGCTCTGATTTCTAGGATAGCAGGGTTTCTTTGGGATTTGGGGTGCATTTGGCTTGGTTGTCCCCAGTGGCTTTTCGTGAGTGTGGGACAGGACTGAAGGGAAACATCTGCCCAAACCTGTCACTTGAGGTTCGGTCAGCCTGTGTCACAGTAATCACTGTCTGAGTCTCAAGTGCAGAATGGAAAGGAAAACCCAGTCAGCCTTTCCAACAGCTTAGGGTGCTTGTGATCTCCACCTTCATAAATCTCTGCTGTTCCTTAGGAGGGACCTTTCACGCTCCAGCCTGACAACCCTTCATAACTGCTCTCTGCTCCCTCCCTCAAACGATTGTGGTGAAAAGGAGCAACATGTCCCACAGCCTCTCCTCTATCAGTGAGGTGGGCGGAAATGAGTTTTCTTTCTCCTAGAGACAGCCCCAGTGAGACGCTGACTATGGGGTGCATCATGGTTCCCTGTTCCAGGGAAGAGAAGACCCTTGTTGCACTTAGGATGTTAAGAATGTAGAAGGGCTACTGGGGGATGATCTCTTGAGCACTGATTTACTATGTAAAAAGCAAACCTCTTTCCTGTCTGTCCCGAGCTAACGTCAGTGATTTCTGTGTGTTCCTGTGTAATGGTTTTAACGTTACTCACTGGAGACATTGGACTTTCTGGAGTTATTTAACCACTGTGTTCAGTATTTTAGGGGTTGATGATAATTTAATATAAATTTAGCTTTTCTTAACCATTTTGACTGGCTTTTGGTTGTGAATCGTGCATGTTATTTTGACTTGCCTTTGAAAGAGGAGCTCCCATACCTCACAGAACCTCAACTTTGATTCAGAGGAGCAAGAAGTTAAGAACAGACCTGGGTTCTTTGATAATCTGATTGTAACACACACATCTTCTGCCACCACAGCTTTGAATCAAGGACCAAATATCCACACTCATGCACTTCAGCAAATTCCTGTGCACACATAACACCTCTCTGGTTTGTTTTGCTTTTTAACATAGCAACAGCAGAAGAGAATGTTCCTCTTCTTGGAAAGTATTAGGACTGTAGTGGTCTCAAGCCCCTATCCAGTGGAAAATAAAGCTCTAGAGAAGAGCTGGATTTCCATCTGTAAGGGATTTTGCTCAAGATTGTGTTGGATTTTTTAATAACTGATGGTTTAAGTAGCTGAATAATGAATGAAACATTCAGTAATACAGGAGGGAAATTTAGTAAATGAGGAGGGTCACAACGATGCTCAGAGGGCTGAAGCAGCTCTGCTGCGTAACCAGGCTGAGAGAGCTGGGCTGGTTCAGCCTGGAGAAGAGAAGGCTCCTGAAGGGGAAACCTGAGAGCAGCTTCCAGTGCCTGAAGGGGCTAGAGGAAATGTGGAGAGGGGCTTTGGAGAAGGGCTTGTAGGGACAGGAGAAGGGGAATGGCTTCAACCTGACAGAGGGGAGATTGAGATGAGCTCTTAGGCATAAGTTCTTCCCTGTGAAGGTGCTGAGGCGCTGGCACAGGGTGCCCAGAGAAGCTGTGGCTGCCCCATCCCTGGCAGTGCTCAAAGCCAGGTTGGACACAGGGGCTTGGAGCAAGCTGCTCTAGTGGAAGGTGTCCCTGCCTATGGCAGGGGTTGGAACTGGATGAGCTTTAAGGTTCCTTCCATCCTAAATCCTTCCATAAATCTGTGTATGCCTGCCAGTGCAGTACTGGTGCTCACTTTCTAGCCCATTCTGTCCCTTTCTGATGGAAGAAGTATCAAAGCTGAAATGTTTTGAGTGCTTTTATTCCTGCTCATTTCACAGCTGAGGCACAGCACAGAGGTCACTTCACTGAGATCATGCAAAAATATAATAACCAAAACCACAATAACCTCACCTTTTGAAAAATATCGGTAATGCTTATACAGCAGGGTGGGGAGATGGCAGTGTGTGATCACTGCGGTTGCGCTGATGGCGTTCTCCTCTCCCTGGTCTTAGATTCTGATCACCCCAACTTCACCTTCTTCAGCCGAAATGAAGGAACAAAGGAGGTAAGACACGCCGTACCCCAGCACCAAGCAGTTCTGACTGCTCCTATTAAACACGCCGCGTACGGAAAGCCCCTTCCCCTCTGACGCGATGCCCCCACCGCCCGGGAGCTGCTTTAGCCCCTTGCGAAAGGCGATGGCTCCAGCGGCCTAGCGCGGCTGCCTCCGCGCGGAGCGGGCCTCACAGCCGCCCCTCAGCGGGCGCTTCCTTTCCGCGGCACGTCCCGGTGGTTACCGAGCGGGTATGGAACAGATCCGAGCGGGGCAGGGTGGGTCGGTGCCGTCGGAGACCGGGCCCGTCTGTGTGCTCTGCCCCGCGGTGCCGGTGCCGCCTCAGGAGGGCGCGGAGCACGCGTGGTCTCTGCCGGATTCAAACGAACCAATACGATGCGCGGGTGAGGGCGTGGGTGGTGCCGGCGCAGGCCAATGAGCGCTGAGGACACTGGGAGGTGCGGGCGGTGTTGGTGATTTCAAACCCCGCCGAGGAGCGGCCGGACACTCGCTGTGCCCGCCCCGTCGCGGCCCGGGTAAGCGCCGCCGGTGCGGTCAGGTCCCGCCGCGGGCCCGCTTCCTTCTTCCGCGGCTCCTCGGGCACGCAGGGGGGGCGGGTGAACCTCCCCGCGCTGGGCCGCGGTTTACCTGGGGCCTGGGTGGAGGCGCGGTCGGAGCGGTGCTGACATCGCTCCGCAGTAGCCGCCCGCGCTCAGGGGCATCGCTTACCCCGCGGCTATGGCTGCGGTGAGGGTAGGGGCTGCGGCTGCGGGCGGTTGCGTGTCCGCGGCCTGCACCGCGCTGCGCTGTGGAGGCTGGAGAGGCGCCGCAAGCCTAGGCCGCTCGTGCAGCTGGGGGTGTGGAGAGCAGCGGCCCGGGCTGCTCCGCCGTGGTCACCTCCTTCGTGTCATCGCTACGGGCCCAGGCGCGGTTGGGAGCCGCTGGGGCCTTGCCCGGGAGGTGCCGGGCAGGGTGGGCCCAGGGGCTGCGCAGGGAGCCGGGCTTGGTCCCCTCTGAGCGCTCCCCGAGGGAAATGGGGAGCTGGTATCTCCGGTGCTCCGAGCGCGCGTTTCGGGAGGCTGCGCGCTGGATCGGTTTCCCCTGACCTGAGGAAGATGTTCCCTGAGGTGATTGTATCTTAACACGAAAGGCAGGAGCTCATCTCCATTTCTACAGCTCTGTTGTTGGGCGCGCAGGTGTTAGTACTGGCTCTCCAGGGTCCCTCACTAGGAGATGCTTCCTGCTGGATCTTCTCTAGTGTATGTGAAGAGTGGATGGGAATGCGGGTCCCATGCGGTTCCCCTCCCAGTTTAATTTGATTTCCTTTCTGAATCGGGGTCTTGTGATTCCTCTTAAGACAGTAGCTTTCAGATTAGTGTGTAGGGAATTTTCCTCCTGGTATTTGGACCTCTGTTAGTGAGAGACCCAAAGCCTTGTATAGCAGAGGTTTAGGAGCGGAACTTCTGTGCAGCTTGAGCTGATCTGTACTCTCTTTTAAAGTTAAACTAAGAGTCACAAACTCATCTGCTACAATTATGTAACTGATTTGTTGGGTGTGTATTGTCTGTCTCATTATCCTGCAGGTTTCCTTTGTTGCTGGCTTATTATGAGTGTTGCGTCTTCCAGTACTTATGCCAAACTGTAGTGCTGTTGAAGTTGCCTCCTGCAGATAGAAGAGGATGAGCAGTTGTTGTTATGTTGGGCTACCAGCTACTTGTTTAGTACTTGTGTATCAGAGAAGGCATTGCTATAGGCTTTCAGTGAACACAGCAGTAGGTTTTGTATTGCAAAGATGCATATTTCCAAATGCTGAAAGTTTCCAATATTAAAGTCTTTTAAAAGGCTACCCATAAAAGTCCAGTATTAAAACTTCACAATAGAGTGAAGTTAGAAAGAGGAATGGTTGATGCAAGTTGTCCCTTCCAGTTTTGGTTCTTTGAAGCCTCACATCAGTTGACTGTGCAGAAATTAGAACTGGGGTTGACTTTCTTGCTTCAGGCTTGGCCATTCTTTAAACTTTGCTGGTTTGGGAGCTTCTTCCATTTCAAGTGTCCAGGTGCACCTTCTGTTTTTTCCTTCTCCCCCTTCAAGAGTTGTAATAGGGCTAAAGCAGCATCAAGAGTGCTATATTAAATCAGTATTAACAAGAAATGGCCTTTAAGTACAACAAACTGATTCTAAACAAATCATTATAGATGTGTTAAAGGCAATTCTCAAGACCCAAAGTTGGGAATATTAACTGGGGACCTGCTATGGAAAAAATGACTTGTAACACCTGTCCAAAAATAAATGAGACTTGGATTTTGGAAGCATGTGGAACTGGAGTTGGGCAGACTGCCTGACATCTGTACTGATGCCAGGCTTCTCACTTTATATTCTAATATAAATAAGTGAATGCGTAGTAATGGAACATGATTCCTGATCCTTATAGGCCTATGAATTGTGTTTGGTGGGACTGAATTCCTGCTGGCTCTTGACCTTCCCCTGATAGGGGCCAGTTTTGTGATCTGGGCTGGTGCTTCTGTGAAACCCTGGTCTGCTGCTGCTTTCATACCTACTGTTAAACAGAAAGGTTTTGCTCCTGTTTAACAGTCACCTTGGAAAACCTGAATTCCAGTGTAATGGTAAAAGCTGTCTCTTGTGTGCATTTAGGTGATAAATGTACACCTGGAATTCACTTGGCATGTTGTAAGCTTTCAGTTGATCCTTTTGTCTTACTGGTACCCTGATTAATTCCATCATCTGCAAACTGTAACACCTCTGTTTGCCCGTTCTTAGATCACTTATGAGTATCTTCAACAGTATGTACAATTAGAAGCTGCTCTGAATGCTTCTAATAACTGTCTCTCAGTCTGAAGTATCTAATTTGGAACATTCTGGTGTGTGGGACGTATGACTTGAAGGACCCTTGAGAGATGTAAGTACTTGTAAACCTCCTAATTAGGGTTTTCAGAATCATGGTCAGTGACAGTCTGGTTCACTTTCACCCCCTTCCCCTCTCTGGCACCAGCAGATGTTCTTTTCTGCCTTTTGAAACAAGTGTATGAACTTGTATTGCTAATTTGTTTGTAAACTGATTAATGTAAATGGCTTCTGGAGTCCCTGCCAGAGTAGGATGGTGTTAAAGCCATTTGCATCTGCAACAGAATAGGTGGTTTCAAGGCCACATAGTCTTAAGACTGTGTGGTATTGCTGCTGTTGCTTTGTTGTAGCCTGTTCCAGTGGTTCATCTTTTAGTGGTGGTGTTCTAAAGTGTGACATGGGAAAGCCTCGTACCCTTGTGTTTCATTTAAGCATTGCCTTGCATCGAGCACCGTTGCTGTGGCTTGTTTGAATAGAGTCTCTTGACCTGAGCCGTTGCACATTGTTTGGGGCTGTCTCTATGACAGCTTGGTTGCTGCCAGTGTCAAACGCTGGAAAGCAGAAGCTGATGTGTGTGCTTGTGCCTCCCTGTTGGGGGGGGGGGGGAAGGCTGAGATGGTAGAAGTAATTTGGACAATTATTCAGCGGGGAGCGTGCCTGGTGCTGCAGTGCCGGGAAGAGGCTTCTTTCTTCAGCTAGCTAAAAAGATGGCTGAAGAAACAGCTTTGCATCATAAAGCTTGATGCTCTTCTCTGCAGGAAGCTATTGACACCCGGTTTCCACCATACCAGCTCCTTCAATTGCTATTTTCACTGTAGAAAAGGCACCTCGGAATGCCAGGTGACGGCTACAGAGGTTGCTGATGAATCAGCTCTGCCGGAGCACTGTCATTACACATCTTGCAGCAGAACATGAAATGCAATGGTGTCGTGCCAGGCTATTCATTCCCACTCCTTCGGAAAGGACTGTTTGTCGTTCTTCACGGCAGACCTCGTTCCTCCCTGCTCCCTTCAGCTGGGGGCTGCGGGACGATGGGCAGCACCGGCTCCGTGCTCGGGTGTGACCGCAGCCACCTCTGTCACGGGAAGACTCGCTCTGAGGCCCGTGTGTGCTCGGGGATGACTCAGGAGAACGGCGGGCCCGGCGGCCCCAGCTGCTCGCCGCCCACCGCGGCCCCTGCCCAGCCGCAGGACCCGCACCGCAGAGCACCGGCCCCGCGAGGGGAGCTCGGCGCGGCCCGGTCCGGCTCGGCCCTGCCCGCCTTTGTCTGGCCCCGGCGCGGGCCGGTTCCCCGCCCAGGTGCGGCCGCGGCGCCCCGAGCCCCGCCCGCCGGTGGGGAGGGGCTTGGCCCGGCCCGGCCCGCGGCTCCACGCCCGCTGTCGCCGCGGAGCCGGCCCGGAGCTGTCAGGGTGAGTGTCCGGCCAGCAGGCCAGGCCCGGCCCGGCCCTCGGTCGGGGGCGGCGGGCACAGACAATGCGGGTCGGGCGGCCTGTTCCGCCGCTGCCCCGAGCTACGGCCGCGGCCTGCTGCCAGATAGGGGCTGCCGGTGCCGCCGCCGGACGGGAAACCTCCTCTGCGGCGTGCGGGGGGAGCAGGAGGGGGACGGGGACATCTGGGGCTGCGGGCGGGGAGCCGGTGCAGAGCGTGGAAGGCGCTGGGGGCGGCGGGTGTATGTGTGCGCGGGGGAAGAGCCGTGCGGCTGTGCTGGAGGATGCTTCCCGTGGAGAAGGAGGGAGCTCGTGGTCGGTCCTGGAGCATGATGTCTCCGTGGGAGCTTTCCTTCAGCAGCAGTTCAGGCTGTCCTTTTAAAGAACATCACATGAGCCTTTCCGTGCCTGAGCTTTGTAAACACCTTGAGGGATGGGGGAGTTTGCAGCGAATAAGCACAGTCCCACTGGCATCTTTCACTCCAGTTGGTCACCCCTAGAATTATGTCTGTGCCCGCAAACTTGCCTGTGGGTTGCCCTTTCTTTTGCCCCTCTCCACTCTGTAAGGCTGGCTTCCCTCCAGCCTACCCATGCAGTAAGAAATAGCTGTAGCAGAAGGTCAGTTTAGTTTGCATTCTCTCTCACTTTTAGGTGCATAGAAAAGCACAGCCTCAACTACTTTCAGAAGCCATGGATTAGATGATTTATCTGGAAAAATGCATTGTATCCCCCTTACTAACAACTTGCCATTTGTGCTGTTAAGATGTCGCTGAACTGAATTGGGACATATGAGTTAGAGCAGGCAAGAGAATTTATTCTTGAATTCCATTTCATTGCTGCTGAAGCAGTAGGTTCACTGAGCTGCAGTCTACTCCACAACCTGTAAAACAATTCTTTTAGCATGCATTTCTCCTGTTCCTTTATTTCAAGGTCTTCCTTTCTTTTCATCAGGAGTCTGTATCTTGCAGCTTCTAATTCACCTTTTCCGTGGAGAATGCCAGCCTTTAAAATCCTAGGAAGCTTTTATTCCCTAAGCAGCAAATAATCTTATGTGAGTTTTTTAATCTCTTGCTCTTTTGCCTGGCATCAAAAGATGTGTGGACTGGAGCTGGAAAGCATGTTTGCAGCCTGACTGAAAGTTCTTGTGACTCTTCACTGCTTTAGCAGGTATCTGTAGTTCAGGTTTGTTAGCTGGACTTCAGTTTCCTTTTTATTATGTGGAATTTATTGCATTATTTCACTGACTTGATTAGTCTGTAGTTCTCATATTTGTGTGCTATTCAAATACGTAGTGTATCCAGGTGGTGTTTAAAGTAATTTAACTGTTATTACTCTTTCAACCTTTTTTTTTCCTCAGTTACTTTATATTGTTATCTAGTGAGAAGGTTTTGCTGGCAAATACCAAAATGGTGCTGGGCTAACCTTCAAAGCAAGTAAGACTTTATCTTTTCAGAGGCAAAGAGAAAATATGACCCAAAACTGCCATTAAACAAATTCTTTCTGCTAGGAAAATTATGGGCTGTGCTGACAGTGAACTGTTGTTGGTTTCATCTGAAATGTGACATACAGCGGTATGCTCTCCAAGTATGTGCCCTACTGTATAGGAACATTTGAAACAGATTTCTCCTTTAGAAAGACCTGTCTTGTTTTCTAAGAACTTCTTCTTTTGTATAAAGCTTTTGAGAAGCTTTCAAGCATCAAAATGCTTGATGCTGTTCTTGTATAACAGTGATGTTCAGTAGGTGGGAGTGAAGTATCAGTATCAATATAAATAGGTATCAGTAAACATCTGTTTGTGTTTAGTATAAAATGGCTTCCTAGTTTGCAGTTCTTCATCTTCTGTAGAACTTGCCCTGGAAGCTGAAACCTCACAATAAAATACAGTGCTGAGACATAAATGTATGCTTCAAAATAAAGCACATTTTGGGATGTTTACAATGAAAGGATTTTCTTTAGCAGTTCCCCATACTATGAAGCTGTAAGATTGATGCAATTCATTTCTTTAGAAGCTGGGTAGGAGCTGTTCAGAGCAATATGTGGTGAATCCAAACTTTCATGTATTGACACTTTCCTATAATCTCTTACTGAATTGATAGATTTGTTTCCTAAACATATTTGGTAGGAAATTCTCACTGTTACATTGAAAACTCTTGCATTTGTGCTGCCTAAGTATCTGCTGCTCTAACTGCTTTTGCATGGTCTCCCTTGAAAAGATAGCCTGTTCTTTCCTTGATGGTCTTCATTTCTTCACTGCTCCATAGTATAAGAACTTGTCCTGCCAAGAACTGTCAGGGAGGATTTGTTATTCATCTCCACTGCAGATTGCTCAGCTGACTCGCTTTTACAAATGATGCATTGACCGTGTTAATAACAAACCTCTCTCACTAAACTTATTTTAGTGGTCCAGTGACTTTTCTTGTTTTCTGGATTCTACCAAAATTGTTACTGAAATACTTAAATCTGATTGTCCTGAGTTGGGACAACAGGAAAGCTATGTAGGTCAAACACCTCAATGCTGAGAAGTCACTAGTAATAACAGAATTTAGCTGCATTATTGTGTAATGAGACTACTTGCTGGTAGTTATAACTGCTGAAGGTTTACATGTCTTTGCAAAGAAGCTTTGACAAACCACAGCATTTTGTCCAATGTGGGATATTCTATGAACATACAAAACTCAGAGACTGAATTGAAGGGAGAAACAACAGTGTTTTATTCTGGTAAATGCAAGATGTAGGCAGAGGCAGTACAAGATTTTGGCATTAGAACAGGCATGAGCAGTGATGAAGCTACAAGGAGGGGATGTTTAAGAAGCAGCTTTCCCTCTGTGACCATGGAATACTTTCTGATAGATTGCCTGTTCTAAGGGGATTTGTCAGTTACTGAGAGGGGGGAAGTATAATTTTATCACTATTTTTAGATGTCAGGTTTGGCACAGAAGGCAACTTAACCCATTTTATAATTGAAGTAACCACTGCAGGTGTTAAGGACTAAAAATAGTAGGGGACCTAACTTGACCAGACTTAAAAATGCATGAGGAAAGCACTGCTTCATGGTCATCTGTCTGTGTTCCCTATGTCTAGCATCGTGTCCTATGCCCTGTTCCCCAAGCTGAGTACATTGTGATGTTGGGAAGAGAAATACTGAATCCTTTTCCTTTAGGTTTTGTAATGCATTACTGGAATGTACAAGCTGGAGGTTGCACTTTGTTGCAATGGGCTGTTGTATACGTGTAAGGGTAAAAATACTTGTAAATCAGGATCAGCCTTGCAATGCACAAGCTGCCTTTTTAATGGAGTTGTTCCCAACTTAAGAGTTTGCATTGCTTTTAGGATTGTAGTGAGGCAGGTGCTGACCTACAACAAGATTTTCCCTGGTGGAACAGATTTCTGGAGAGAACTGAGTTTCTTTTTGATGTTTAGTTCCACACTGCTGCCAGTTTTCTAAAAGAATAGGGTGTAGAGGGAGATGTTCTTAGTACAGGTGCCAAAACTCTTTATTCTGGTGTTTCTGCTGTTATTGTGTGAATGCTTGCTTTCTTTTTCTGTTTTCTTTGGAAATAACTATTGTCCTTGTATTGATTCCTTATGCTTTCCTTAACAAAATTACTTAGACAGGCTTGAATGGCTTGACCTACCTCCAAGTTTGTGAGCAAGATTCAAAACTACCTAATTTCCTGTTAATGAGCAGAACAATCCCTTCATTCTCAGTGCTGTGTATAGATTTAGGGGTTAACTAACACTTCAGCTTTGGCACAATGTGTGTTTATTTTTGCTTAAAAAGCAGACTTCTCAGTTGTACTGTGCTGATGTCAAGAAAAAAAGATCCAAATTGCTGTTTGTGACAAAGGAAGGACAAACAATGTCTGGATACATTTGTTTATATGTGTGGTCACCTTCTAGCCTGACATTGACTCTTGTTTTGTTGCCATTGGGCAAATTAGTAGGTTTATGCAATTGTAGTGAGAACAGTATTAACAGCCAAAGGAATTTATAAATATTTAAGGTAAAAGTAGTGTAGCTTATTGTGGGTGATGTGTTGGTGGTTTGCAGGGGTTCTGGAGTTGGGTTTTCATTGGGATTTGTGTGTGTTTTGGGACTGGGTTTTTGTCATTATTTGGGTTGGGTTGTTTAAGTATATTCTAACTAATCCAGGAAGGAATTAAAAAGGTTGTCTTTATTGTGGACTGCTGCTAGCATAATATTGGTCTTGAGGTTGCTGTATGTTAATGTTGTTGGTTGTATGTTGTGTATGAGCCTTCAGCTCACTGAAGGCTTTAGAGAATTTGCTTATATTAGCTTATACAAGTGAATTTATGCTCCTACTTCCAGGGGTTAATTCTGTGCAGGGAGACTCTGTGCATTAGGGGAAATAGTTTTTAGGTTAAGGCTTGCAGCTTTGCTGTCATAGGCTGAATTTGCATTAAGAATATTCTATTAGCATTGTGTATTTCTATACCTTTAGTGATAGATTGTTGTATATGCTGGCCAGTTTTTACAATTTATGTCATTGTCTGTGCATTTGAACAGGTGTGCTGCAATGTGTTACTCCTTCTTCAGTTTGTTTTGTTTAAATGATGTTGGGAGCCCTTACTGCTGTGGCTGCTGATTTTATTTTGCTGGTCTCCCTGCATCAGGCATATTTCCTTGATATTCTCTGGGAAGTCAGTTGTACAATGGTTTGGGTTGGAAGGGACCTTAAGGCTCATCTAGTTCCAGCCCCTGCCACGGGCAGGGACACCTTCCACTAGAGCAGGTTGCTCCAAGCCCCCGTGTCCAACCTGGCCTTGAGCACTGCCAGGGATGGGGCAGTCACAGCTTCTCTGGGCACCCTGTGCCAGCGCCTCAGCACCATCACAGGGAAGAACTTCTTCCTAATGTCCAATCTAAATCTCCTGTCTGGCAGGTTGAAGCCATTCCCCCTTCTCCTGTCATTACATGCCCATGTTCAAAGCCCCTCTCCAGATCACTGGAGCTGCTCTAAGGTCTCCCTGGAGCCTTCTCTGGGCTGAGTAAGCCCAGTTCTCTCAGCCTGTCTCTATACGAGAGGTGCTCCAGCCCTGTGAGCATCTTCATGGCCTCTGGACTTGCTCAAGCAGGTCCATGTCCCTCTTGTGTTAGGGACTGCCAAACTGAACACAGTACTGCAGGTGGGGTCTCACCAGAGCAGAGTAGAGGGGGAGAGTCACCTCCCTTGACCTCCTGGCCATGCTCACTGAGGCTGAGGTCTCTTCTCATACCTATGGACAGTACTCCCATTTTAATAAAAATGAAAGGGAAAGAGGAGGAAAACACTTGGGAACTGGAATGAGCAAGGACTTGAGCTCTGTGTGTGGTGAGAAATTGCTCTCTTGTTGACAGTTACTGCTGCTGGCTACATGAGAATTAGGGCATAAAGCAGCCACCTTGCAAAAAATGGGTTTTGTTCCTCCCTGCCGCTGCTCATCTCAGCTGCAGTGTTTGTAGCTGTTAAAATGGCTGTACCCACACTGGCACCCGGTTATTCTGTAACACTGATTCATGGCACCTGTTGCTGAAAGCATGTGTCAGTAAGAGTCAGTTTTCCAGTGTGGATGGGCACTCTGCAGTTTAGCATCTTAACCATGGTATGTTCTTCCTCAAGCTTAAATGAGGTTATATCCTGAATGCCTTCTCTGCTGACTAAAACTTTCACACATTGAGACTTCTAGTGCCTGAAATACTACACATGGTTCTGCTCTGATCTTTATTGGCTTCTGGTAGCTTTCTAGGGCTAACAAAGTGATGGTCTAGTCTTAGTAGTCTGTGTGTAAATACAACTACAAGCTGGAGTTGCACTTTAGCAATAAGATTTGCTGTGGAATTGTGGTTTTGTTTTTTGCCTTTTTTAAGTAGAAGTATGTTTTGGCTAGGACCTGACATATTTTATTGTGTTCTAACTTGTCCATATCTCCACAGGAATTACTGTAATTAGAAAGAACCTGCATTACAATGGGGGACGACAGTGAGTGGATGAAACTGCCCATTGATCAGAAATGTGAACACAAGGTAGGAGATCTTGTCATTGCATCTGGCTTGCTGCTGTATCTCTGCTGGAGTGATTCTGGTATTCCTCTAAGTACACCATAGGTGATCTCAACAGCTGCACAGCATGCATATAACAGATCTGAAACTGCATCAGCTCTGTCCAACCTAGTGTCCAAATAACATTTATTAAGCGGAATTTAGCAGCATGGTAATCTGCATGGCGTAAGCTTGTTGCTGAAAGACCAGTACACTCATTCATGTGGAGAAATTAGTCATCTGTAGCTGAAACTATTGTTGGGCTCCCACTTATTCATCAGTGATTGTAAGAGCTTATGAAGAGCACTGGGGAAGACTGGCTTTTCTATATCCAGATCATTCTTGGTGGGAGAAGAACGAGTATTCTGTCTTGTTGCATGTTATTCATATAGTCATTGAAATCTTGCAAATGCTAGCTTGCTGAGCACACTTCCAACTATGATTGAAGAACTTCGTAAGGTTGGTGAGCTAAGACTGTACTAACACAACAATAAACATGTGATTTCTGCTTCCAGCTGTGGAAAGCCAGATTAAATGGTTATGAAGAAGCCCTTAAGCTCTTCCAGAAGATAGATGATGAAAAGAGTCCTGAATGGTCCAAGTATCTTGGATTGATAAAGAAATTTGTGACTGACTCCAATGCAGTGGCTCAGTTGAAAGGACTGGAAGCAGCACTTGCTTATGTTGAAAATGCTCATGTAGCTGGGAAGTAAGTAGCCTTTTATTGCACTTAAACTATTATGGCAGCTTAATGTGCCTCTCTGAGAGAGACTGCATATAAATAATGCAGAGGCCACTAATAATTACAATCTTTACTGTTGAGAACAGAACTTGCTTTCTAATCTAGAAAACTTGTTGAATGGCTTTTCTTGTAGATTACCTCCATGTGCATATCAACTTGTCAGAAATTGCTTAAAGTAATTCAAATAAAGTATTAATGGCAGTTGTGAAGACTTCTGAAATGGTAGAGAAAGTGAATCAGTAATTTGGTTGTATAGATGCTGTGAATTGGAATCCCTGTTCTTGTCTTTATGTGCAGAGAGCCTTTCTTCTAGGGAGATACTTATGCAATTCATCCATGAACTAAAATACTGTTATGTTCATGTGGTGTTGTATCCAACTTAACCAATATGAATCTTCAGAGGATGTTTTTTAGTATTTCACTGTTGTCTAGCCCAGGAAATAGCCTGTACTTACCAACGTGAAATAAGCTGACCTAATAGGCCAGAGCAGTGCTTTGATCCACTGAGTTAGTGACCTGATGAAAAGAGTTAAAGTTTGATTAAAAAAACAAAGCAAAACACTGAAGCTCTGTTTTAAAACCAGACAACCTTCCAAACCCCTTGATTTAAAAGTGGTGTAAATGATTTAGTGGATTGGAAGCTTTGAAATAGCTGTGAGATTCTGTGTTGGGAATATACGCCATGTTATATGTTAACTAATACATGCAGCTCCAGGAATTGACATTTATCTGTGGACCTTAACTAATTTATATTAATGAATACACTTTTGAAGAAGTCTACTCTTCACTCTCTATCTATAGTCCAGTGTTGGGAACATGTTGACTGATTCTTGGTCTGCAGAAGTTCTTTTGATTAAACTAGAGGCTGAGATCATCTCTTAAGAAAGGTTATTACCTTCAAAATTAATTTAGAATCTAGTCTCTATTATATGAGGACTTGCTGAGTTTTAATCTGTTTTGGGTGTGTTGTGTGCTTTTGTCTGTGGATAATGGTGTAGAACACCTAATTCTCTTAAATGTTCTGAAACTAACACTTTCTCATCTTTCAGGACAACAGGAGAAGTAGCGTCTGGAGTTGTAAATAAAGTGTTCAATCAGCCAAAAGCCAGAGCAAAAGAGCTGGGTCTAGATATATGTCTAATGTATATAGAAATTGAGAAAGGGGAGGCTGTACAAGAAGAATTACTAAAGGGTTTGGACAACAAGAACCCGAAAATCATAGTAGCATGTATAGAGACACTGAGGAAAGCACTAAGGTAAGCTTTCAGTTTTCAGTTCCTAGGTGGCTTTTGTCTGTCTTTGTCCTTTTTCCCTCTACCCAGCAGTATGTAGAGTCTAATTTGCTGCTTAAGTCTTTAACAGGCCTTTGTTATTGTTGAATAGGATGTATCTTTACTGAATTGATACTTTCTGACCACAACAGTTGAGAGCATCATGGGATTTGTTTAGATGTGAGGGATGTCTTTGTTGTACAAGCCTCATCTGGATCACTTTAATCTGTGACAACTGTTTACAGTGGACCCCTGAAAGAAGGGCAGGATTAGTGTGTCTTATTCCAAACTGTGGAGCTTCTTTTCTGAATATCTGAAATAAACTCACTGATTGTTAACTAAAATGTAGCATTTCCTAAAAAAACCTTTTTCTAAAATAAAACCAAACCCGAACAGTGGTTTCCTCATGGATGGGAGCATCTTCAATTGATCTTCAAAAATGGGAAAAGCTCACTGCACAGTAAGCTTCATTTTTCCATATAATTATTACCTTATTCAAAACAAAAGCTTATAGTACTCCAATTTAATTAAGATGGGATAGTTGGTTTCAAGATTAGATTTGGAATATCTTTTGGTTCTGTTCCTCTTCAAGTAGGTTTCGTGTGTTTGAGTTGAGGGAAAAATCTTGGGATTTTATCAAATTCTTGTATTCGGTGTGTTTGATTCATTTTCCTTTTTTTTTAAGGAAAACATAATTTTGATAATAATGTACAGAACACTTTAAGTGAAGGAGTTCATGTGAAAACTCTATAATATAGATGAAAAGTGGCTTATTCTGGGATTTTGTAGACACCTTCCTGAGGCATATGTATAGGTGGTTCTTGTTAAGCTAATTGTTTCAAGCTTCTGTAATAGAAGTCAAAGCATTTGCCTTAGCACATTACCTGTGCTTCTACTAAGTGAAACTACTGTCCCACATTTAAGAGTATATTTTAGCTATTTTAAGTTGCCTTATCTAGTCAAATGTCCTTTTAACAGCACAGTGTAATTAGGAACCTGCATAACCTTCCTCAAGCTCTTTCAACCAACCACACCTATAAAATGTGCCACATTGGCCTATTTCTTTTAATATGTAGTATTCTATTATCTTTGAGATGACAAGATCAGATTCTTTCCTGGAGACTTAACCTTCATCTTCTGCTTCTGTTCTGTGTTGCTGCCTAAGTTTGTCTTGTACTTTGAACGAGTTTCTGCACTGATGACGTTTACCTATGTTGTACCTTGGTGGGTAGCTTGAGTGTGTGATGAGTTTAGCTTCAAGTGTTTATCTTGTGCTGAAGTTTGGGGGCTTTTAATTGCTTTATTAATTAGATAATATTATTTGTAAGAGATATATGCCATGTGAATTAGATAATATCTATAGTATTGTCTATAATATAACATTATAGTAAGAGAATTTACATAAGCAGTTTTCCCAATATGCTCTTTCTTGAGTTATGGTAGGAAAGTAAAAATCTTGGGCAACTCATTTGTTCATATTCCACGTTTAAATTGTGTGTTTCAAAGACCCATTTTGCAGGTTTTAATACTTGGTACTTCTCAGAGTGGGCTTGGGTATGAAATGTGTAATGCTAGAAACTTGGGAAGTGAGATGTTTTAGTTCTTGAGCAGTCGCTTTTACTCGCTCCATTATGTGGTACTTGATTAGAGGGAAGAAAATGATTGCAAAGGTTAATTAAGAACTCTCAAGGAAAACAAATGCTTCTGAATATGAAAATAATGGCTTTTGCATTGATTTAAAGTATGCTTTAAGAACTGTAGCAGTTTACTAAGAGCATGAAAAGAAAGTTCTTGTGTTCTCATTCAGCACTGCTTGAAAAAGGAGACTTGCTGTACTAAGCTCACCAAGCTGTAGAGTCTGCTGACAGGGAAGGGTGACTGGCTGGGAAACTTGTGTACCCTTTCAGCAGCACATATTTCAACACGTGTGCTTTCTGTGAGGATGACCCAGGCTCACTATAATTATCTGGCCCAACAAGTGGGAAAGTGACTAATGCTTTTACTGCAGCTTGTCTCCAGGGACAGACAAAGGAGATTCTATTCTGATTTAAAAATAAAGTAGGTCACACAAATGTTGGTCTAAGGACACTTTTTTCTTTTTCCCTTTCTTCTTTCCTCTCCCTGGTTTAAGCAGCAGATTGGATTAAGTGCTTTGAAGTCATTTGAGAGGCCTGATTTTGTAATTCCAAGCTGGGTGTGGAGGATAATTATGATAGAGCAAATATTCCTTAGATTTTTATAGTAGCTTAGTAGTTGACACAAAATAATAATGATTTGAGTCCATGACGCGATCCCTAAACATGCACTGGAAGCATTTCATAGGTTATTACCTGTGGATCACTCTCTGGTTCCTACTGGCCACTCATGCTATTCCATGTTTTTCACTTTCAGTGAATTTGGTTCAAAAATCATCTCACTGAAGCCAATCATTAAAGTATTGCCAAAACTGTTTGAGTCTCGGGAAAAGGCTGTTCGAGATGAAGCCAAGCTCCTTGCTGTGGAGATCTACCGCTGGATAAGGGATGCTCTGAGGCCTCCACTGCAGAACATAAACTCTGTTCAGGTAGGCAGAAAGTGGTTCTGAATCCAAACGTTTGAGAACACTTCCATGAACCCCCCGATACTGTGCTGTTGGGCACTGTTAAAATCAAAGCTGGAATTCTTCAGTGACAGCAACGTTATTGTTCAGTTTTCTGTAACTTTGCCTTAAATATCCTTCTTTCTTATTTGTAAAGAAACAGTGACTATGTTTTGTTGCTCTGAATCTGTGTAAAGCTGGGAGGGAAGCATCATATTGAACTGAGGAGGGGATTTGAGAAGTACAATGGTATTTCTTGGAAGCCTAAGCCAAGGGCAAGCAGTTACGCCTCTGAAAGACCCCTGCACTGAAAGTCCTCAAGTTCACCATTTTCCTTCTCAGTTTCCTTGTTTCCTGAAGTTTTTCTTTTACTCTACATAGCCATTCAGGCTTGTTCTGTTGGTGCTCAGGATGTGACTGCTCCGCTTCAGGAAGTATCTTTACCTTATGGTAGATAGCTGTGCTATTGAATCATAGAATTGGTTAGGTTGGAAAAGACCTTTAAGATCAACAAGTCCAACTGTTACCCCAGCCAAGACCACCACTGAACCATGTCACTGAGGGCCTCATCTACATGGGTTTTGAGGACTTCCAGGGACGATGCCTCCACCGCTGCCCTGGACAGCCTCTTCCAATGCCTAATTGCTCTCTCTGTGAAGAAATTTTTCCTAATGTCCAATCTAAATCTATTGGAGATGGAACACTTATTTGTTTTAAAACGTTATAAATTATTTATGCATCTTTCCTTCCTATCCACTTCAGTTAATCATGTTCAAGGGGAAAGCAAAAATCTGTCATGAAAGGTAGCACAGTGTGTTTGTTTTGTCTTGAAAGGTATTGTCATCTTGGCTTTGAAATAGGAAATCTCCATTGCTTTCCATGAAGTGTTGCTTGTCTTGTATATACAAAATGTTTTTGATATGGTGCTTTTCCCTTTTGTTCAGCTAAAAGAACTGGAAGAAGAGTGGGTCAAAGTGTCATCAGCTGCTCCTAAGCAGACCAGGTTCCTGCGTTCCCAACAGGAGCTGAAAGCAAAGTTTGAGCAGCAGCAGGCAGCTGGAGGAGATGCAGATGGAGGTAAATGAATTCATTGCTGAACTCTATTGAAAGGCATATCACTGGTGTATCATTTGTGAAGGAACCCATTGAACTTATTTTACCTTGTCCAATAGAATGTGTCCCTGCCCATTGCAGGGGGAGGGGGTTGGAACTAGATGATCACTTCCAACCCAAACTGTTCTATGGTTCTGTAAAGGTGCTGTGAAAGCGTATCTGTGCTTTGGAATAGAAAAAATCACAGCTGCTGATAATAGTTCTTAAACAATGAGGCTTAGGTGGTGCTGTAGTCAAAAGTTCTTTTGTCACTCTGCTTATCTTTTTTCTCTCCTTTGATTGCAGGAGGTGATGATGAGGAAGAGGCGGTACCACAAGTAGATGCTTATGAGTTGCTTGAAGCTGTAGAAATTCTTTCCAAGCTTCCCAAAGACTTCTATGAGAAAATAGTAAGCATAAAATGAAATATTCCCAGTGAATTCTATGATATTTGAAGCTGATGGGTCCTAAGACCTATTGGCATTCTGCAAAGTATGCTTTACTGCTACATGGATAATAACAGACTTGTGTAAGTAAAATATAGACTATCATTAAAAAGTCTCAAAATTTGATTTACTGGCAAGAAAGCTGTAATTTTAAGGAGCTGAGATGCCCTGGAAAGGACTATTTCATATTTCATTGCAGTTATTGATGTTGAACTGTAGGGAGACTTTGCGTTTCTTAGTATAGAACTGTGGTTTAAAACCTATGGCTTGTGGCAAGTAGGCTTCTCTGAAACTGTTTGCATTTATAAATGACTGGAAATTGTTTGCTCTGCAGGAAGCAAAGAAGTGGCAGGAAAGGAAAGAAGCTCTAGAAGCTGTTGAGCTGCTGGTAAAAAATCCCAAATTGGAATCAGGAGACTATGCAGACTTGGTGAAAGTTCTCAAAAAGGTAAGAAACCCCAGAGTGCACATAGGGTTTAATATTCTTTTGTAATTTATTTGTGTTATAGTTTAAAACTTGCATTCGAGTTAATACTCATAAGTAGAAAATGACCAGTTGTAACAGTGGTGGAATATCTATGGCCCACTGACTATTCTAAGATATCCTTCCTAGTCTCTGAAGCTTGGATTTCCAGTCTCTTAACATTGTTGCTTTGGGGTTCTTGCCTCTTCAGGTTGTTGGGAAGGATACAAATGTTATGCTGGTTGCTTTGGCTGCCAAATGCCTTGCTGGACTAGCCACTGGTCTCCGAAAGAAATTTGGACAGTATGCAGGGCATGTAAGTAAGAGTATCTATTTTTTTCCTGGTTTTATTGATGCTGGACACCTTTTCTTTTCCCTGTCAGATGCGCTGGTATTTATCAAAGGTATTCTTTGTACAATTCAGAATGCTTGCCAATCCCTTTAATGGAGCAAGCCAAGATCTCTTGCAGCTTAAGGTTAAAAGGTTCTTGTTTATCCATGTTAAGCAACATGAAGCTTATGATTGCAATAAGTCTTTTGTACTAAGACAATTCTAAATCTCAAACCTGAGCTTACTCATCAAACAAACTGTATTTACATTACCTCATCCTGGAAATACAGAAATGCATTTGTAGGCCACAGTGGGGAATAAAAATAGCTTTAGAATCAGAATTCTACTTAGCTGTTCCATGATGGATAGTTTGGGTTGGTTGGGTTCTTTTGAATGTTGGGGGAGGGTTGTTGATCAGTGGTTGGTTTGATTGTCTGGAGTTGGGGGTGTTTTTCCTGCTTTAAATAACTAAACTACTGAGATTTTTTTTTTTTGGTACCAAAATGTTCTGGTGATGTAGTTCAGTGCTCTGTTCTCCTTTGCTACTTATCTCTTACCAACAGCGGATAATCAAGGAATACATGGGGAAGCTTGACCAGTCTCTGGAAAGAACTGCAACTAATTAAAAGTTCCCTTTATCTCACTTATTTCTCAAGCCTTCTTTAAGCTGCTCAATCATATTTTTCATGTGATAAGCAAAAGTGAGGAGCTTAGAGACAAAGCAAACTGATGTGTCTGGCTGCTGGTAGTGTTATGTTTTGTGGTGAATTGGGAAACTAATGACTGTCACAGCTGTTCAGGAGACTTGAATGTTTTGAACTTGTGAACAACAGTTTGGACAAAGTCTCTTTCATTCTGCGAGCTGTCTGTAGTTGGAAGCATTCTTACCATCTTTTTATACTTGATTTGTGTTTGAAAGGTTAACCCTCATAGCTCCAGAGTTAGCACAGAAAAAGCCAAGCTTCTGAAGTAAGGGTATAGCTCCATGGTTGCCAGGCAAATAGCATTGAGAGAACGCTTTTTCAGTACTGAAACAGCAGCTGTGTTGCATAATCTCACTAGTTTTTACCACTTCACTTGGTTTGTTTGCTGGATTTATTTACTGGTGAGGAAAACATAGGCTCCTCCTGAGAGCAGGCATTTGAAGCGTTATAAAACAGAACTGCTTCTAGAATTGTGGGATTATTCTAAACTCTATTAGTTAAATATAGGAGAGTAATGTTAGTCTGCAGTCTGTGTTAATACAGGAATAATGAAATCAAGCATGGAATCGTACTAACTATAATAGAGTGCATGTGTCCCATCTTCACCTCTGCTGACTGCCTTTGGAGCCTTGGACTGATTTTTCCTTCCTTCCTGCTCTCACATAGGACATGGCTTCTAACTTCCACGTTTAAAAAAAGCCCCACTCATCCTAGCTGTCAATATTTTCCAAAACACACTGATTTTAAATATCTCCTTCCTCTGACTTGTTCTCTGTAGGCTTTAGGGCTGTCTAGTACCTGCAGTAACATGTATGAGGGTCTTTATGGTGGTGATCTGCATTAATTGAAGGAGTGTTTAATGCTAAAGTTTTTGGAAACAGGGAGTTCACAAGTTGTGGCCCAAGTCACTGTGTGTCACAAGGGACTGGGATCTCACAGTCAGCTTCTGTATATGTGTGGAGAAAGCTATTTTGTATTATGCAAGAGCTTTAACTTTTGTAGGTATCAGACTACTTCCAAACTGACCTACATTATGCTTATGAAAATGTTGACAATAGCCTGCTTTCCACAGTTAAAAGCTCTGCTCACTGGCAGAAGTTTGTACTGTTACAAAGCCCGTACTGAAATGGAGCTGCAAATATTACTGCCACATGAGAATGGCTGCTGATTATTTTACCTTTATTTTATTGGCTGAGCAGCTAGATTGGGTATAAATTGCTGTAAAATTCCAGTATGGCAGAGTTCAGTGTCAGCTGTGCTTTTTCAAGGCAATACATCTAAAACATACTGTTCCATGGAGCATAGAGGTGCTTTAGAACCATGGTCTTGTCAGCTGTGGGTCATAGAATCATAGAATAGTTAGCATTGGAAAGGACCTTAAGATCATCCAGTTCCAACCCCCCCTGCCAGGAGCAGGGATGACTCACACTAGACCATGATGCCCAAGGTTCTGTCCAACCTGGCCTTGAGCACTACCAGGGATGGAGCATTCACAACTTCTTTGGGCAACCCATTCCAGTGCCTCACCACCCTAACAGTAAAGAACTTCTTCCTTATATCCAATCTAAACTTTCCTTGTTTAAGTTTTAACCCATTACCCCTTGTCCTATCACTACAGTCCCTAATGAAGAGTCTCTCCCCAGCATCCTTATAAGGCCCCTTTTAGATCCTGGAAGGCTGCTATGAAGTCTCCACGCAGCCTTTTCTTCTCCAGCTGAACAACCCCAACTTTCTCAGCCTATCTTCATATGGGAGGTGCTCATCCTCATCAGTTCCCTGATCATCCTCGTGGCCTCCTCTGGACTTGTTCCAGCAGTTCCATGTCCTTTTTATGTTGAGGACACCAGAACTGCACACAGTGCTCCCTCCAGGTGAGGTCTCATGAGAGCAGAGTAGAGGGGCAGGATCACCTCCTTTGACCTGCTGGTCACGCTCCTTTTGATGCAGCCCAGGATACGGTTGGCTTTCTGGGCTGTGAGTGCACACTGAAGCCGGCTCATGTTCATTTTCTCATTGCCCAACACCCCCAAGTCCTTCTCCACAGGGCTGCTCTGAATCTCTTCTCTGCCCAGCCTGTAGCTGTGCCTGGGATTGCCCTGACCCATGTGTAGGACTTTGCAATCCCAGGCACAGCTCAGGGCTGCAATCAAAATGAGGGTCAAATGAGGGCTTCTTAGTGAGCCATGCTGAGTGCTGTCAGGAAGCTGGGGGAGAGGGAACAGTTTATATACCTTCTTGGATCTTTACAGTATGATTTCTCCTTTATTGCTCTGTGTTCCAGACCAGCAGAACCAGAGTATTCATTTGGAATTCTGTGAACTTGTACATCTGCCTTTTGTTTAGCTTGGCTATGAAATTGCTCAAAAATCTATGTTTTTAATAGATTGGCTGGAATGAATCTAATACTGGACATCAGCTAGAATAAGCTAGTTCATATTGCTGTTGTGTACTCCTGGATGGTGCAGCAGTGATGTCTCCATCATTTGTTTCTCTGCAAAATACCAGGGAGCAGATTATCAGGTTTCCCAGTTATATTAGTAAAGAGTGGGTTGACTTTTTTTACCTTTTCCATAGGTTGTTCCAACAATCCTGGAGAAATTTAAAGAGAAGAAGCCTCAGGTAGTGCAGGCACTGCAAGAGGCCATTGATGCAATCTTTCTTACAGTAAGTAATAGTAACAATTCCCATTTCTCCATTGTCTGAGAATTGGCCTCTGTTTTTTGTTTTTTTCTTACTTTACTGAAATTATCTTTATCCAACCCTGCAGACCACGTTGCAGAACATAAGTGAAGATGTGTTGGCAGTGATGGACAACAAAAACCCAACAATTAAGCAACAAACATCCCTCTTCATTGCGAGAAGCTTCCGCCACTGCACACCTTCTACTCTGCCAAAAAGCCTGTTAAAACCTTTCTGTGCTGCACTTCTCAAGGTAAAGCAGGAGGAGTTGGTACTTGTGTCATTGATTCAAGCACTGCTCTGAAACATTGGATTCTGGGAGAAAGACCTTTCCGGTGATCCGAGGACTAAAGAGTTCTTGTGTGCTGTGTAGCCATCAGTCACTTTTGACTGATGACGAACTCAAGATGCATAGGAACAGTTTAGTCTCTTTTTAGTTGGATTCTCTGAAACCGAAAGCTCCCCAATTATTATAATTAAGGCAGTAATTTGCAACTATTAAACTTCTGGGTACTGTGCCACTCCTTACAGACATCTCTAGCAAGCTGTTGCTGGAATGCTGCGTATCTTCTGCCATGAATAAAAGAGCCATCATCTGCCATTACTTTAAAGCATTTATCAGTGTAAACAATAAAATGAATACTTTTTTCTCATTGCAAATAGCCCTTTCCTTGTTATTGGAAGTATCCCTGGCTTCAAAAATGAAGATTTAAACAGGGTTGCAGAACTTTGAACTCCTTGTGAACTTTAATAGCATGGCAGTATGTATTAAAGCTTGAATGGACACCCTGTTCTTATGCTGTGAAAGACCCAAAGGTGGGAAACTGGCTGTATCTGAGAAGCAGTAGATTTGATCAGTACATAGGAATACAGAAATGAAAACCAGGCTTTTCTGCAGTGGATTATTCTGTAGATATTTGCCTTAAAAAAGGGAGGGTATTTATCCAGAAGTTTGATTTTAAGAATCTGTTTAGATATGAATTGAAGTAAATCTGTTTAGATATGAGTTGAAGTCACATGGTAAGAGTTGTCTTTCTCTGCAGCATATCAATGATTCTGCTCCTGAAGTAAGAGATGCTGGGTTTGAAGCATTAGGCACTGCCTTGAAAGTGGCTGGAGAGAAAGCTGTGAATCCTTTTCTAGCAGATGTAGACAAACTAAAGCTTGATCGGGTAAGTTTATCATAAATGTTGTGACGAATGCTCCCATTATCTGTTTAAGATGCGTGTTAGGCTAGAGAAGACTAAAGAGGGTGCTGTAGCTGGTGACTTTGGGCACAGGGTTTTGAAAATTTCTTTACTTTGAAATTACTGATGTTACAGGGAATCTGAAAATCTTTCTTGTGAGATTATCAAGAATCTCTTGACTTCCGCTACCTAAAATGCATTAGTCTGTTAACAAACATTGCACCTTTTCATTCTTATGTAAAGAATCTCTTTGGTTCCAAGGCTGTATTATCTATGAGGTGGGTTATGAGGTTTGTTTTGGGGGTTTCTTTTGGGGGTTTCTTTTGGGTGGTGGTGGTGGTGTTGGCTGTGTGGCTTTGCTTGGTTTTGAACTCTTTCTCTGCCCAAAAAGAGGAAAAAAAAAAGAAACTCTGCCTGGTTTTAAGGCACAGCCATGTGGTCTAATTCTATATTACTAGACAGGATTTGGTATTAAAGACTTACTTTCCAACCACAGAGTTTTCATGCTTTTGCATGTGCAGACAGGTTTGACTGAATGATGATTTTTATAATAGAACTTGCAAAGAATTAGTCTTTACATCATCTGTAAGTATTGGGGGAGTTGTCAATCCTTTCTGTGTGTATAAGTGCACTTCATTTTTAATTAGGAAAATGATTCTAGTAACACAATGATGGCTGATGCTATTGACTGTTTAACATCACTACTGTAACAAACACAAGATAACAAATACTAAGTAAATGACTACTCTGGAGAAAACATGAACAGTTTGAAGTTTGAAACACTGCTGTTGAAAGACAGTTGTACATCCAGTGGTGGTAGCTAAATAGCTTTTTGCTTCCCCCCCCCCCTTTTTTCTTTGTAATTGCTTGTCAGATTAAAGAATGTGCTGAGAAAGTAGAACTGGTTTATGGGAAAAAGACAGGAGGAGCTGCTGAGAAAAAAGAAGGCAGGCCTGTTAGTGGAAAGACCCCTGCTCTTTCAGGGTCTGGTGGAGATAAAGAAACAAAAGATGCAGCAACCAAACCAGGACCACAGAAAAAAGCACCTGCTGTGAAGGTAAGAGATTGTCTGACAATCACAGTTGTCTGTTACTTATCAATGATCAAAGGTGGCCTGTTGAACATCTCCTTTCTCTGAGGCATTGCTGTCATTCTGTAGGTGAGCCCAACAATAGAAAGAATCTGGGACTTTCCAGGAATATATACTGGATGAAATCTCAGGTTTTTAATGATACAAACTGTCTTGTTATGTCTTAATACCAGATTTTCATATGGAAATAAGTGAGAGACCAAAGGAAGCTCCAGCTCCCAGAGGAGCTGTAGATGATATGTTAGTGTGCTCTGTGGCAATAGTAGTATTTGGCTGAAGCGAATGTCTCTTATTTTAATTAGCAAGGTTACTAGTGTTGAGCATTCTCTTTGGTGTTGTTTGTAGTTTGTTACCATAAATAATTAGAAACGTTAGCCTGTGTTTCTTTCAAATGATTATTTTCTTAAATTTACCTAAATAGCACTGTAGATGATCTCTAATGCCCTGCTTCTCCAGGTGGGAATCCTGGAAGTAAATAGTGGATCTTATTTTCTGAATCTATTGATACTGGTAGCCCTGAAGAGAGATACCAGTTGCAAGCCTAATATTGAATCAGTATCCATAGGAGAATATATAAATGACTTAATTACTTTCTGAACCTTCATAAATACATTCTTTCCCTTTTCATCTTTCATTGTCTTGTGTGCTATATGTGCTTTATAAAACCTAGCAGTCTGAAAGCAGCATATGAATTCAATAAGCTCTAGCAGAAAACTATTTCTTTGCAGCTGTAATGGTACTAGAGAGAGAAGTATTTTTTGACATTAGAATGTAGAAGTGTGAGGAAAAAAATCTGTTCTTTTGGTATCTGATGAGCTAGACATCTCTTTGGTCTTTGCTAACTTGTCTATTTCCTTTCTAGTCTGGGGGCCCACCCAAGAAAAGCAAACCAGCAGGTGCTGCAGGTGTGGGAGGTGCTGGGGCTAAAGGCAAGAAGGGTCCTGAGACCAAAGAAATATTTGAGTCGGAGCTCTCGGTGAGTACTCTGCTAATTCTATGAGATACAAAGTCCTCTCTCTAAGTAGCTTTGGTTAATCAGGTCTTCAGATACTACAGGTATTCAGATACAGATTCTTTCACTGAAGTTGGGTAGCTTTTTGTTAGGACAAGGGCAAAAATTATATTGAAATAAATGGCATTCCTAACTGGTAAAATTGATGCTTACTATGTTCTGGTAAGTACAGTTGTTCTTCAGGCTGCTGTTGGTACCGGGCCATGTTAAGACAGTAAACAGTCATGCTAATATAGAAGGGTATGTCCTGTTGTTCCTGAACTAGGAACAGATGAAAAAAGTAACAATATAAATGCTTTAGGATGCATGATTTCCTGAAGGTATTTGCTTCAGTATACAGTATTCTGGAGTTTACATTGAAATCTGAATTTCAGATGAAGTAGTAATTCAGTGAGCTAATGCAAGTTTATTCCATGCTGTTTGTATTAAGTTTATACTTCAAGAAGATGATTGATTTCTGCATGATAATTGAGCATCTACCTATCTTCTTCATAGGGAGCTAGGTAAAATAAGCTCAGACACTAACGAAGTTTAGAGCTATGCCATATTTATCTGCAAGTTTGACTCTCAGTTACCTCTGGAGTGTTGCTTAGAATTAATGCTTTCCATTATGTATCCAATTCATATTGCGAGTTATACAGTGGAAAATGACTATGTGCTTCCTGAATGTGGTGTACACACCTGTGAAACAAGGGTAGTTTTAATCACTTTTCATATACTAAAAAAAGCATTAATTCTTCATTTTGCTAAAATGGATGCAAAAGATGGGTCTTCTCCCATCCACCTTCATCAACTAGTGATTCATTGCTATGAATTCAGAGTTCTTGCACATTTTAGGTTTCCTCTGCTTGGTTCTATAAACAGGTAGTGGCTAGTTGAGTATTGTTTACTCTCTGCACAACATACTATGCTTTTTGGGGATTACTTTTCTGTTGCAGTACGATTTAGCAGCTTCTTAAATTCATATTTTCCTAAATTCCTGTAGAATCTATGTATGTTAAACTGTAGTTCATATATGAACTATATACTTCCTAAAGTAATGTAAAAACTAGATATATGAACCATACAAAATATTTAAACCTGCAACAGAAAACTCTCACATTTTCTAAATACACCACAATGCAAGAGTCATTGCAGTATATTACCTGTCCTTAAGGCTGCTGCCCCCCTCTGAAGGGATACAGTGGGGTACTGACATTGTTCTGATCTGTCTGCAGATAGAAGTATGTGAAGAAAAAGCTGCTGCTGTTCTTCCAGCTTCTTGTATCCAGCAGTTAGACAGTGGTAACTGGAAAGAGAGGCTTGCCTGCATGGAGGAGTTTCAGAAGGTAAGTGTGTATCAGTGGATAAGAAGAGAGGCAGGTAGGGAAAGGGAGTAGTGATGTCAGCAATTCAGATGGATTAAATAATACTTGTAAAAGACAAATGGTTTACATGGTTTAAATTAGCTCTTATTCCATAACAATGAAGTCTTTTATTCTAATGTAGATAGTTATGCTTTATTAAAAATATTTGTATGTGGATTGAGAATGCATGATGGGGGTTGTTTAAACACCAAGTAGCTCAAAAGCTTAGTCTCAGAGACAGCTAGGTTTAAACAGAATGTTTTGCAGTGACTGGGCAAAACCAGCTGCAAGTAAGTCCCTGCCGATTGCATGTTAGGCAGCAATTGATTATGCTACTGAAAATTTGTTTGGCAAATAACTGATGTTTGAAGATACAATACCTGCAGTCTTCTCAGCTGGTAGCGAGTGCTTCATGTAGTCACAAACAAAAAGGTATCATGTGTTGCTCAGTGTGAAGCCTGGCTTTCTTCCCATGGTATCCATCATAAGACCTTTGAGAGTTCACAAGGGGCATCAACTGTCAATGTACAAATAAGTTGGTACTGCTACACCATTATAATTGTGACTGAGTTTTAATATATTAATGGAAAAGGTGATTGGCTGAAGTGCTGCTGCGGGAGCCAGCTTTGCTCAAATGTAAGGAAGTTTCAGTGGAATGGCTAAGCCTAGTAATAAGTAAAACAGTAATTTAGATTACATTCAGGCTTCGTCATGTAATCAGCATCCTAATGTGAAAGGAGCACAATATAAGGCTTTTTTGGGGGGGGGTGGATGTTCTTTTTATTGTGCTGCTGTGGTTTTTAGTTTGTGCTGTTCACAGGGCTGGAATGGTGAATAGTGGTTTTATGGACTTTCTAAAGAACCTAGAAAGTATAGTGGTATGAATGATATAGTTCAAACCTTATCTCACTACCTGTAAAATGGGCTCCTTGTGAAAGAGGGTCCTGCAGTAAGGCTTTTCAGGTCAATTCTTTTGCTGAGTATTTCTGCAACTTAGGTCAGTATTAAGAAAATACAGGACAGTTGGGGTAACTTTGTGTTTTAGGTTTTGTATCACTTGTGACCCACTGGCTAACTTCATGTTTATCCTTTAGGCTGTTGAGCTTATGGAGAGAAGTGAAATGCCTTGCCAAGTGCTGGTAAGAATGCTGGCCAAGAAACCTGGCTGGAAGGAAACAAATTTTCAGGTAATGCATTATCCTTCAGTAATTAACGGTCTGTATTTGTGCTTAATGTAAGCTGTGCTTCCAGCTAAAAGGCTTTAAGTACATTTATTATGTCAGTGATGACAGTCCCAGCACCCTGACCACAGCTCTATTTATAGTCAATGAGAATATAAATTCTGAAATTAGATTTGATTTCTGTTCATAGTTGAGGCAACGTTTGAAGATAGCTAGGTGTAGATGTATGTCTGTACAGGTGTGCAGGTATATGTATCTGTATATCTAAGTTCTAATATAGATAATGGCTGCCCAGTATTCTTGATTGTATATGTATATATCTATACATACATGTATTTGTGTGTATAGACACAATTTGTGTAATCACACAAAACTGTAAATGTACAGGTGTGTGTATAAAAATACGTATTTGTGTACATAAATGTTGTTTGTGTGAATCCAGTTCTGTTTTCAAGTGTATATATACATTTGTGTGGATAAACAAATGTCTGTGTGTATGCACAATACATATATTTATTTTTTATATATCTATAAATACATAGAAGAAAAAACTTGGTGTAAAATACACAAAGGCATTACTAACTTCCTTGCCATTATGGTCATTCCAGGTGATGCAGATGAAACTGCATATAGTTGCATTGATTGCACAGAAAGGAAACTTCTCCAAAACTTCAGCCCAGGTTGTGCTGGATGGTCTTGTAGACAAGGTCGGTGATGTGAAATGTGGGAGTAATGCAAAAGAAGCCATGACAGCAATAGCAGAGGCATGTCAGTTGCCATGGACTGCTGAGCAGGTGAGTGAGCAGCAAAGGTATTATTCCGGTAAATAAAGCCAGAAATATGTGGGGTGTTTTTTCAGTCTGCGTAGTAAATCCTAAATCTTTGATTTTTCTCTATTGCCTGGAAGCGATTGGTTTGCTCTCAAGATACCACCTAAGGCAGAAGATAAATACAAGTTCTTCCAAAAGAGGAAGTAACAAGTAGTAAATAAGTATTTGGCTGAAATACTGCCAAAACAGGCACACATCCATAATGAAGGTATATCTCTGGCTGCCTTGAAGTACTACAGGAATTTCTGTTTAGCTTCACTTGCAGTTGTATTCTGCTACAGTGACACAACATGTTTTTCCTTGTCTGCTTCTGTTCACTTTCAATGTCCTGTGTTTTTTTTGCAGGCATCTTCACTCCTTTGCTACCATGCTTTGTTACCTGGTTTGTCAGTGAGAATTTACTGAACTGTCTTCTGTTACAGGTTGTGGCTACGGCTTTCTCTCAAAAGAATCCTAAAAACCAGTCAGAAACCTTGAACTGGCTTTCAAATGCCATTAAGGAGTTTGGCTTTTCTGGGTATGTCTTTTAAGTAAACTAAGAGAAACTTGAATGAAAATGTTTCTAAGCTAGGACTAAGAATTTGTTCTCTGTGGAACTGGCCTGAAGAGGAGGGGTGGCTGCGAGTACAGCTGAACTCTTGTTCCTTACTCTAGCTCTGTTGAGTGCTCTTCTAGCTTTAAATGTGTAAAGATAAGGTGCTATTACTATGAGGTGCTTTACTCATTACTCAGCCTCCTCTGAAAAGCATTTTTGTTACTTTATATACTATAGGAGTGTGCTGGGCAAGGAGCTCTGGTACTGCATGTCTGCTGTTTCTGTTGTGTGTGAATACACCTGGAACCTAGGTGGATCACTGTATTTTACAGACATTTTCCTGTTGTCATTATAGCATTCTTGGATATAAATTATATTTATTGAATTGATTTTTGTACTAGGCTGATCTCCAAATTGACCTTTTTCAGTAGCTGTTTATATAGCAACCATCTGCATGGTACCTGTGATAGTACTTAAGTGCCTATCTTCTGCTTGTAGGTTAGTTGTATGAATCTGTTCTCAACACATTGTTCTCTTTAACTTACGATCTCGTTTTTTATGGTGCTTTCTGTGTGTTTTACTTATGGGAGATATCTTTTTCCTACAGATTGAATGTCAAAGCTTTCATCAGTAATGTGAAGACTGCTCTTGCTGCTACTAACCCAGTGAGTACATTTAGAATTTTGAACCTGAATTATTATCAATCCTGAATTTGAAGACTGAATGCTTTTATCCTCTCTTGCAGGCTGTAAGGACTTCTGCCATTACCCTGCTGGGAGTCATGTATCTTTATGTGGGACCTCCTTTGCGAATGTTCTTTGAGGATGAGAAGCCAGCTCTTCTCTCCCAGATAGATGCAGAATTTGAAAAGGTACAATGTGTAGCTCTCTTACTACTAAGTATCACTAAAACAACTTGGAAACTTCAGTAGCTGTGATCTGTAGTAATATTGTGATCTAACCTGTGTTTTTATAAGTAAACCAGATTTCTTAAGACATCTCACCAAAGCAGCTGCAAACTCACTGTGTCTGGCTATGCCAATGGTCACTTTTCTCATGGCAAACTTGAAGTTTCTGGTTTTGTTTGAACAGCAGAATGTTTAAAAGTCTGTTGCCCTGAGAGCACGTTCATATCATGCAAGTGTTTTCATTTTTAATGTCAAATACTGTAAAACAGCTGTTTCCGATTTGTGTTGCTTGCAGATGCAAGGGCAGACAGCACCAGCCCCAACTCGTGGGATTTCCAGGAATAGTGTGGCGGGAGGTGGGGATGATGCTGAGGAAGAGGAACAAGAGGATGTTGGGAATGATGTTGTGGATCTCTTGCCAAGAACAGATATTGGGTAAGTTTGGATTCTACAAACTGAAGACATACTTCCATTGCAATTCAAAAGTCCTTGTTTATAAACAGTTTCTCAGCAGAGATCTGTAGTGTTAAAGCACTACAACACTACAAGACACTAAAAGTAAGAAAATGGGCTTTTTACCTTTTTTCTCTTACAGTGAGAAGATCACAGCTGAATTGGTGTCTAAGATTGGGGACAAGAACTGGAAGATCAGAAAGGAAGGTCTAGATGAAGTGACAAGCATAATAAATGATGCTAAGTTCATACAACCAAACATAGGAGAACTTCCAGCTGCTTTGAAGGGTCGTCTCAATGACTCCAATAAAATCTTGGTATGTTATTCAAAATCCTATTTCAGCTGTTTCCAGCTTAGAACTTAAAACAAGCTATTCATGACTTCTAAATCTTGCTTATTGCTCACTCTATTACAATGTCATGAAATCAACAGCTGGAAAACAATGAACTGTGTCTTTCTTGATCATTATATATCTGCCTATTTATAAAATACTTGCCTTTGTCTTCACTTTGTGTTAAAAGGCCTAAAAAATACCAAACCAACCAAACAAGCTTAAATAATTGCTCTGCTTGTGACAAAGGTATCCCTTGTTTGAAGATATTCTTAGTTAAATTTTATTTTATTTAGAATATAGAAATAATTTAGAAATATCTGAATAGAAGATATCTCCTTGTGTGGTGAGTTTGAAGTGTGGCATAGATACCATTGAGCAGGCATTCTAAAGTAAAAGCCTACCTATAGAGCAGTGTTACTTTTCCCCATATAACTTGGAGTTCTGGAGTATTTTAGTCAAAGCCTTTTTGTTTCTGTGCAGGTGCAACAAACCCTGAGCATTCTTCAGCAGCTGGCAACAGCAATGGGCCCCAATATCAAACAGCATGTGAAAAATCTGGGCATTCCTGTCATTACAGTCCTAGGAGACAGTAAGGTAGGAACTCAACAAGTTCACTTTGCTTTTTGCCACTCACCGAGCTGTGCTTGAGAATAACTATTGCTGTTTGGACTCTCTTTTGAGAGGTGGATGTGGGTGGTAGTTAAAACTTCTTTGGAGTCTTAATGTCTTTGAAAGGTTCTTGCCTAAATGACAACTTATGACCCAAATACAAATGTCTGTCTGAACTATATTCTGCTTGAGATGTATTCTCCTGCTTGTAAATAAACCCAGTCTGTGGCATAATTCAGCTTTTAAATGAAATGTGGTGATTTTATGCGTACTTCTAAATATACTGTGTTAGATGCTAATCAGGTTTGCAAGTTGCTTGTGGAACTTCTGTTCTTTTAGCATATCAGCATGGATTCCAGTGTACATTCTTGTGTTTGTCACTGTGTGGGAGGCCTGTAGGTAGAAACAGGACACTCACAACTGCCACTGAAGCTAGTAGAATATCATTGTTGAGCTTGTCAAGATGTTGTGTCAAAATCAAAGCTTAGGACCATGGGAAAAAGCTATTTGAAGCAATTGGGCAAGGAGGCTGCTTCTTGTTTAGACATGCCTGGATGTTCCCTTTGCCTTTAGAATTAATCCATATTAAAGCAAAGTGAGTCTGTCTTGCATGATCAGCTTGCCTCAGAAATTCAGCCCACAGGAGAGGATCATATGTATGGAGTCATATCTGTACTAATAATATTTTGAAGAACTGTGGTTATTAATCATAGAATCAGCTTGCTTGGAGAAGACCTTTAAGATCATCAAGTCCAACCAGTATTAAGTATTCTGTGTGACTTCCCATAATGTCAAAAAAGGCTGCTGTTCCAAATTTTCCTTGGGGGGGGGGAACCCACTAAAGATGGAAATTAATAGGAGTTAGAGGGGGCACCCCTGCTCCTGACTTGACTTTTTGCTTGTGTGTGTCTTAAATAAGAGTGCCCTAATAACAGGCTTCATAACCCACTTGCCTTCGTTTATGAATGTGCTAAGTCTATTTTAAGCACTACATAAATCACTAACTATAGTCTTTAGCCTGGTTGAGAGTTAGGAGATTCTCAAAATTCTTATCAATGACTGGCAGCAGAAATGAAGTGCTTGTTAAGATATGCTTTGTCCCTCTTTATTAAACTTGCCTATTATAAATAATGATAGGTAAGTATAAATGCTAAATTTGGTGATTTCTGCAGCTGGTACCATCATTAAAACTAAATTCTTCTGAACTGTTAGACCTCTCAGGCAGTGAATAAAAACAGATTTCAAAGCCTGTAATGTAGAAGCTTTTGCTTTTTGTGGGAAGGATGTGAAACTATTGCCTCTTCTGTTGTAATCTTCTGACCCCTCTTTAGGATTATTCTTCTTAAACCTTGTTCTTGCTGCAGAATAACGTTCGTGCTGCTGCACTGGCAACTGTGAACGCGTGGGCTGAACAAACTGGCATGAAAGAGTGGTTGGAAGGGGAAGACCTGTCTGAGGAGCTCAAAAAGGAAAATCCTTTCCTAAGACAAGAGGTAGGCTTCTGTTACATAAACTTACGTGTGTCTAATGAAAACCTTACTTGCTATGGACCGTGTTTATCTATGCAGGCTGAAGTGACACGATGCTGCCATTGTATGAGTGAACAGGTGGCTGTGTCCTCATACTGACATAAATTTTAGACCTCAATGCTAATTACAAGCTTTCTTCCTGCATGGTGGCTGTCATGCAGTTCCCAATGCCTCTGAAATGAAACTTTCATCTGTTTTGATGAATATTTCAAGAGCTAGGGTGTTTTCCCTCAAATTAACCACATAGTAATGAAGACCAGAACTGGAGGCATTAATATGTTTGATGCTTATAAAGTACAGCTGGAATTCTGATGTACTTTTCAAAAGGAAGAAACAGTCTGTGCAGCCTTAAGAGACCAGGCTCCAAATTTGAAGATAGCTGTGTATTGACATATTGTACTTCATTTTTAATTTTCTTTCGTTGCTAACATGAAGGTTGATGTTGGTTAAGAGTATTTGTCTGAACAAAGGTTGGACTTGGGTTTTTTCCTACTTCAAGCTATCTGAAGGACTACTATTCAGGCTCTGGTGGCCTAACAGCACACTGGGAGTGCTGCTTCCAAAGCTTTTAAACTAAAACTTCCTTTCAGCTTCTTGGTTGGCTGGCTGAGAAGTTGCCTACCCTCCGCTCTGTTCCTTCTGATCTACTCTTGTGTGTGCCTCACCTCTATTCCTGCCTCGAAGATCGAAATGGGGACGTGCGTAAAAAAGCTCAGGATGCCCTGCCTTTCTTCATGATGCACCTTGGCTTTGAGAAGATGGCAAAAGCCACGAGCAAGCTGAAGGTATTTCTGTCACTAAGATTAAATAATGTGACCTTGGATGAGTAGATATTAAGTCACATTCACAGTCTAATGATACACTGTCTTGAGTCATGTAAGCTTGTCTGCATTGATTATGTTCAGTGAGGGGGGCTAAAAATAGTGGCAGGAGGCTGTGAGTTGGAGCTTTCTTTGCTTTAGAAAGACTGCTGCCACAACCCCAGGTTTGTCACTTCAGGAGTTTGACATTTATTCATTCTGCTTTTCCCAAAATGCCTATCTGCAGGTAGTTTTTGTACCAGTTACTGATCAACTCTATACCTTTGAACACGTGCTTTAAGGTGGTTTTTAGCAATTTGGTGTGTTTTATGAACCCTTGAGTACTGAATCACTGTTGGGGCATTGCATTAATGTTGTAGGACTGCTCAGCTAGAACTGGTTGCTGGTTCATCTGTTTCCCATAGGTCTTGCAGAAGAGACTTAATGGATCTTAATGGTTTCTCGGAACAGAAATATCTGAAAACATTGGTATATCAAGATTAAAGGTCCTGGAAGATGCTAAACAGAAAATAGCTTGTGTTACACTACTTCAGTGTCTCTTGTCTATGGCATGTTCTCTTCTATGTATTAGTAATCACTCTCGCTAACCTTTGCAAATTCATCACTTTGTTTTTCTCCTCCTGTTGTTCTCTAGCCAACTTCCAAAGACCAGGTACTGGCCATGCTTGAGAAAGCCAAAGCCAACATGCCAGCCAAACCAGCTGCTCCTGCTAAGGCATCTTGCAGAGGGGCAGGGGGTGCAGCTCCAGCCAAATTCCAACCTGCATCAGGTAACTGCTCTTGCGTTCTGGGACGTGACTGAGAACAGGGTGGGTTTTGAAGCTTTTTGGTGTGGCATGCCAGAAGAAGAAACATATTTAGGATAATTCAACATAGTTATGAATTCAGCATAGTTATGGTTACAAATAGCTGTGTAACCTAGTGAGTGCTGTCTGCAGTTCTGGTCTTACTTGCAGTTGAGTCAGCTTCCAGTGTAGGAGGGTTTTTACTTTCCACACAACCATCTGTCAGCTGCTCTTTGGAAATATCAGCTTGGTATTGAAACTAAAACCCATGGACTAAAGGGCTTGGGACTTGGTTTGTTTTTTTTTCTTTTTCTGTAATAATCTGATTTTAACAGAACATTTAAAACATTCACTGTGGGACTACCAGAATGCCGGTGCTGATGCAAAAGAGGGTACCAGGATAGCAGGATTGGGGGACAGATGATTTGAAGAAGCAATCCTGCCTTATCTCTGGTGGGGCTAACTTGCCTGCTCAAACTGGTATAAACACAGCTCTAGGCATTAGATACACACACATCCCCCAGGACAGTGTATGTGTGTGCATTTTAAATCATTTTGGTAATAAATCTGCTAACATCTTAATTATTAGAACTTTACATGCTAACATGGAATTTGAGGAACTTTTCATGTGTCTAAAATCCTCAGACATTTATGTTATAAACTGTTCATGGATACAATTTGCATATCTTCTGTGTTCTAAGAATGAAAAACTGTGCTGACCTAAAATGGTCTTGTTGCTTATTTGAAATGGGTCTTGTTTTTCCAGCATCGGCTGAAGATTCAGGGTCCAGTTCTGCAGAATCAAAACCTGATCCCAAAAGAGCAAAAGCAGGAGGAGCTTCTTCCAAAGCTAAGGTATGTTAATTTCTTTTGCTTATAAAATCAGTTCTGTGAAGTGAATATCTGTAATTCATTAATGTGTTGCAGGTAAGAGTACAGCCCTTGCTAGGGACTGCTTTTACTGAGAGAATCTTTATGCTTATCTGAGTTCTGAAATGACAAGTGTTGCCATAGAGTCTGTGTTGTCAAAAATACAGTCTTGTGAGCAGCTGAGTCTATTCTAAATCTGCTTGCCCCCCTTGATTTCATGCTGTTGAGGATTCATTCTTACCATTGCGGTTCCAGTGTTACACTTTGAACAGTAATTTTGAACCTCTGTATCAAGAGAAATTAATCTCTCCTTTACAGTATGAAGGATAAAACATTCCTAGTCATCAGTGCAAAAAGGGAAGGAAGATGCTTAAAAGCATCATAATCTCAACTGGTTAACTTGAATTTGTGGTTAGTGTTTTTTCTGGTTTGTGTTATTGGTATTTTTGCTATTAATTTTCAAGTTTGTCCTATGCGTATAACTAAAAAACCCCGAATACGGTCCCATTGCCTCCATTCTCTAAGGTAATGCTGCAGCAAGAGTATTTGATGTAGGTCCAGATTCATGGCAGGAATGAATGGAACAAACCTTGAAGGATGTTGTAGATTTGTCTAAGTTGATTATATGAAGTCAAAGCTCTAATGCTATAGTTAATTCCTTTGCTGTGAACACATGGAAAGGTTTGGAATGGTAAACAGCTGTCTAACAACAAAGCCTTTTCTGTGGCTTATTTACAGCAGTCAGGTGTTAGTAGCAGTATGTCCAAGGGCAATACCAGCCTGTCCAAAGCTAATACAAGTTTCAGCAAAGGCAGTACCAGTCTGACAAAGAGCAGATCTATCAAACAGGTACCACACTGGGTTTTAGGGATGTGGGTGGGTGAGTAGTGCACTGGTTGAGAGTGGTGTGTCCTATTTCACAGGGTACTACTGCACACACTGTCATGGGTATTGCTTCCACAGCAGCTGAGCACATACTTCTAAAATCCTAGTCAACTTTATTCTTCCAGCTTCTCTCTGGCTCTTGTACAATGGGCTGCACTTGTACACATAGGCAGCATGAGTTTGGCTGGTATCTAATGCTTGCAAGTGCTGGGGCTGAGGCATGTGTCTTGTGTTGCCTGTTAATGCCTTGCTTTTTTCAGGGTGTACAGGGGAAGAAAGTGCTAAGCAAGCCTACTTTGAAGGAAGATGATGATAAATCAGGTCCTATTTTCATCATAGTCCCAAATGGGAAGGAACAGAGGATGAAAGATGAGAAAGGTCTGAAGGTGAGAAAAACCTGAATGTATTCACAAGTTTTGAAGGAGTAATTTTATCACATTCTGCTTTTTAATTTACAATTAAACATGCTATGGCATGACAGTGCTAGTCTGTATAGCCATCCCTTGTATTGACTACCTAGTTCTTTAGTTGACTTTCACAGGTCAACACCTGGTTTACTGTGGTGTTTCTCTTCTGGTTCACAATTTTTGTGCATTTATGCAATCTCATAGAAAGCCAAAGGTCTCTTTACAACTTTCAAGAGATGGTCTTCAGTTGTGAAGCATCGTCAAGGTTTTACCTGAAAACTGTTCACTAATTTTGGAGTTCTAGTATATATTGTAAATGTTTTAATGTACTTATTTTGAACAATCCCACTTGCCAAGCTTGCTTTTTGTAGGGAAATTCTTACTTAAAACATGCATGTTATTTGTAACTTGCTATAGTAAATAGATATATTTATAGCTTGAAAACAACCACTTTAGTTGTTAAAAACTAAGAAAAAGGCCTAAAGATAACTGTTCTAAGTAGAGAAAATCTTCCATGTAAGCCAAGGTGAGCAAACGCCACTGACTTTTTCCTATTACTTGATAATGAGAAGAGTTTGAAAATATATTCTAAAGCAGAATTGAAAGGGATACAATTTGTAGGTTCTTTCAAGAAGAGTAAGTATTGCTTGCTTTAAGTTCCAAATGCTGCCTTTTACAGGTGTTAAAGTGGAATTTCACTACTCCCCGTGATGAATATATTGACCAGCTAAAAACTCAGATGTCCAGTTGTGTGGCTAAATGGCTACAGGATGAAATGTTTCATGCAGACTTTCAGCACCACAACAAAGCACTGGCTGTTATGATTGAGGTGAGTTTTGGGTCTGTGGTAGTAGATGATGTTGTATAGAATTAATCTCTTCTATGAAAGGTCATGCTTCAATTAAAATTGGACAGGAATACCATGAGGAGTCAGGGGCCATTGTTCTGTGAAGTTGAATCCTTAACCTAAATAGAAATAATTTTCAGAAGAATGAAGAAATTTGTATTATGATGGTTTCTTGGGAGAAGGGAAAACATCCCCACTGGAGACTTCTCTTACACTTTCAGAAAGCTGTAAGTTAAAAGTGAGCACTTATAACTCTAGGAATCAACCAGTAAACGTAGACATCAGGCATAGCACTTCCTTCTTCTGTTCTTTTGTTGAATAGTGTGTTTCCTTCTGCACAACCTCCTATTTTGTTTTGGTTGTATTTTCTTCAAGCACTTGGAAAATGAAAAAGATGGAGTCATCAGCTGCCTGGATCTGATATTAAAATGGCTTACCCTGAGGTTCTTTGATACCAACACCAGCGTTTTGATGAAAGCACTTGAATACCTTAAGCTGCTTTTCAATTTGCTGAGTCAAGAGGAGTATCACCTTACTGAGAATGAAGCATCCTCCTTCATCCCATATCTTATCCTAAAGGTACAGTTTACTGTACAGAAACTAACCTTATTTTTCATGAGGAATATAGCAGGATACCATCACATGATGTAGAATGTTAAATACATTGGGAAGGGAGTTAAAACCAGTTGGCAGCTGGTCACAAGTGGTGTTCCTGAGGGCTCAATATTAGGGCCAATTCTGTTTATTGATGATCTGGATGAGGGGATCAAATGCACCCTCAGTAAGTTTGCAGATGGCACCAAGCTGTGCAGCAGTGTTAATGTGCTGCAGGGTAGGAATGATCTGTAGAGGAATCGGGACAGGCTGGACTGATGGGCTGAAGCCAGCTGTGTGAGGTTTAACAAGGCAAAGTGCCAGGTCCCACACTTGGGTCACAACAACCCCATGCAACACTATGGGCTTGTGGAAGAGCAGCTGGAAAGCTGCCTGATGGGAAAGGACCTGGGGATGCTGGTCAGGAGCTAGCTTGTGCCCAGGAAGCCGAGGCCAACTGCATCCTGGCCTGTATCAGAAATAGTCTAACCAGCAGGGCCAGGGAAACAATCATCCCCCTTTATTTGGTACATTGTATTTGGTGAGGCCATACCTTAAATACTACATTCAGTTCTGGGCTGCTCACTACAAGAAAGACACTTTGGTCTGGAGTGGGTCTAAAGAAAGGCAACAATGCTGGTGAAGGGTCTAGAGAAACAAGTCTTATGAGGAATGGCTGAAGGAACTGGAGTTGTTTATCCTGGAAAAAAATGAGGGTCAGGGGAGACTTTACTGCTCTATTACTACCTGGAAGGAGGTTATAGTGATGTGGGTGTCAATCTGCCAAGTAACAAGTGAGTAGGATGGGAGGAAATGGCCTCAGCTTGTACCGAGGAGTTTTTGGTTGGATGTTAGGAAAAAGTTTCTCACCAAAAGGGTTGTCAAGCATTGGAACAGGCTGCACAAGAAAGTGGTTGAATCACTGTCCTTAGGAGTATTTAAACAACTTGTAGATGTGGCACTTGGGGACCTGGTTTAGTAGTGAACTTGGTAGTGTTAGGTTAAAAGTTACACTTCCTCTTAAGGGTCTTTTCCAACCTAAATGATTCTCTGATTCTACATTGCATATTTGCTTTTAAAAGCTGTTTTAGAGGACTTTTGCATTGAGAATAATTCTGCCTTTCCTTGCGTTACTTGGGCAAATGTGTAGTATCATGAGACTAATTTTTCCCCTTTTTTTGGTTCTCCCACTAGGTAGGAGAACCGAAAGATGTTATCCGCAGGGATGTCCGTGCCATCCTGAACAGGATGTGTCTCATCTATCCAGCCAGCAAGATGTTCACTTTCATCATGGAGGGGACAAAATCCAAAAACTCAAAACAGCGTGCAGGTGGGAACTGGGCAATTACAGAGTATATCATCTTGCTTTTGGGTGTCTTTGTACCTTCCAAAGATGAGCGATTCAGCATTAAGGTAGTCTCCCTTGAGTAGGCTTGTTATCCTAGTGAAACAGTATTGGGTTGAATGGTGACAGTAGTATTGTCCAGGTGGCTGAGGGAATCAGTTAATCTGATAAAGACTTCAGAAATAAATGTCTTTACACTGTGTATCTTACTTTCATTATAGAAATTACTTGGTGTCTGTAGCTCAAACAACTTCCTAGTCACCTTGAAAATATCTTATCCTGGTATAACCAGAAAAGTAAATTACATACTGAATGGAGCATTGCAAGCTTACCAGCTGTCACATCTTCACCTACATGTGAAGTTAACTGTAATGTTGCTCATATGGTAATGGGAAATATTTGAAAGGTAGAGAGATGACTGACAGCTTTGAGATGCTTACCTGTGTAAAGTAGTCTGAACCATTAGTTTACTATTCACTGCATAAGTCATCTGGAGTACATGTGTCATCAACACCATGGTTGATGCTTCTCTACAAATGTTCAAGTTGTGCAAGCGACACAAAAACTGGGAGGGTTCTTTTCCCAGCAGCTTTATACTTGAAAGTGCACATGTAATTTTCTTATTCCAGAATGCCTGGAAGAGCTTGGATGTCTGGTTGAATCCTATGGCATGAATGTATGCCAGCCAACTCCAGGGAAAGCCTTAAAAGAAATGGCAACTCATATTGGTGATAGGGACAACACTGTGCGTAATGCTGCACTGAACACCATCGTGACTGTCTACAACGTTCATGGTGACCAAGTGTTCAAGCTCATTGGAAATGTGAGTGTAACTGGACATAATCTTATATTCTTTGTTATTTTTCAAGTCCTTATACTTTTGGAGGGAATTAGCACTGTTTTGCTTGTGGTTGGTTGTGTAACATCTTGCTGTTGGTGTTGAGCACTTGCTTTATAGTCAGTTGTATGGATAACTAACTTGATCAAATAAGGCAGTTACTTGCGCTCTGTTGAGTACTTGGCTCTTTTATGCTCATCTCCACCAGTTACTTTGCGGTTGAAGTTTGGTAAGTTTAGCTTGTTTGCTTTGTCTTCCTGCGCTGTGATGCTAAAGGTCTGTGTCAGTACTGTGTTGCTTTGGATTTTACTGCTGCTTTGTTCTCTGGAAATCATACTTGGCCGTGTCATCTAAAGTAGAGTGAAAGTTTAAGGTGGCAAAACTCACTTTCTAGTCTCCAGCAGTGGCAAGCTATTTGGCTGCGTCTACAGTTTACCTTGCATAACATTACGTATACTGAGTTCTAACCTGAATTAAGGGCTGCTAGGCCATTTTTTCCTGTTCTCTTCTCTGAATTTGAGCTCTCAATGTTTCTAGCAGCACTGAAACTGATTGGAGCATGATAGATACATTAATGCCTGTATGACTTTTTGTGTTGTAGGTTTTGGGTTTTTTTCCCCTTTTTCTTTCCAACTTCCTGAAATGTTGGATTTCATTGACCCATTTTCTCTGGCAGCCATCCCCATGAGAATTAATGTTGCATTTTCATTAACATTTTAGCTTCCTGTCTTACTTTAACTATTGTTCAGAGAGCAGTCTGTCCCCTCCTTAATAATGCATAATCCATTTGCTTTTCAATTTTCAAGGTTAAAGAAAGAATTGTAGCACCTGAACTATCCAGCCCTTTCTAACTACGGCTTTCTGAGCTTCAGCATGGTCCATCTACTCTTAAAATGTATTGCTTTTCAAGACAGTTTCTAAATCATAGGGATGTTGGAGAGTGCTTCCCACAGAATTGTCGTGGCTGGCTTTGTTCAAATGCAGTTACTAGTAACCCTTGGTTCTGTAAGGCAGATAAATGATTTGTCTCGCTGCATGAGTTTGAATGTGTAATTGGCCGTCTTTGTGTTCAGTTCAAATTAGGAGTACATAGAATAGGTCAGTTATTAGAAGGACTTGGGCTTCTGCGGCTGGGTTCATAGTGTTAAAGCACTGCTTGGGCTCAAATAGGGATATAAAAAGGTTGGGGGGGTTTCTTTGTTTAGGTTTTCCAGCAATGCAAGCAACTATTATAAACACATGATAGCACTGTAGCTTGAAGAGTACTTTTTTTCTTGGAAATTATGTGGGCTAGAAATAGCTGCATTCATTGTTACAGCTTGTCAACACAGGTTAATCAGCTCCTTGAGGTAGCATCTGGCAGTCCAGAATGGCCCTATTAGTTTGCTGCTAGATGGTGGAACTCGCAGCTCCTACCTTCGGTATTAGAGATCTTCAGTCTGCAGTTATAAGTGGTATACCTCCTGTAGGTGACCCAGGCATCTAAAACCTATGCAACTCAAGTTGAGTGAAAGCATTGTGTGTTGTAGCTTTCTGAGAAAGACATGAGCATGCTGGAAGAGAGAATAAAACGTTCAGCCAAGAGACCATCGGCTGCTCCAGTGAGACAGGCAGAGGAGAAACCTCTACGTGCTCAAAACATCAGCACTAATGCCAGCATGCTGCGGAAGGGACCAGCTGAGGACATGTCCTCCAAACTCAAGTATGTATTGATACATCGTGGTCTGCAGCCTGCATAGTGTATGTGCTACTCTCATGTCTGGCGATGTTCTTTCAGTTCTTGTGTCATCATCTTTGCATGTTGTGGAAATTGGCCAAATAATATAAGAAACAAAATGTCTGAAATTTTTTTTGTCTTGTCTGTCTTGAAATCTTTCTAAATGGTCTTGTGCCTTTTTTCACTGCTTCTCCATGGACAGAATTATGTATCGCACTTATAGGATGTAAGTACTGCCCACGAACTCCTTGGTAGCAAGGCTCTTCTATCATTCCATTTCTATGCTAGTCATCCCTTCCTGACCGTGACAGGTTGACAGTGGCCAGTTCTACATTATTTATAGGTCTCTGACTTAAACCAAAACTATGTGTTTCTGTCAAAGGTGGCTATAGACCAAACTGCAGGCAGACGTGGCACTTCCATGTTAAGCAACTGTTTAGGAATACTGTGAGAATTTGCTGTGCTACATTAAACTTGGTATTGATTGAACCCTGGTTTTAAATTGTCAGGACAAACATAAAGCACAGAACTGGGTGAGCATGTGTGAACTGTGTAGAGCCTGTGGCAACAGTACCAGATATAAAAAGCTCAAACTGTATTCCTTGCCGCTGCTCACTGTCTTAGAATGAAAGTTCCTGTTGAGAACTACGTATTGGAGTATTTCATTGAGGAAAAACCTACTATGCAGCACAAGTCATGTGGGCTGCTGAGAGTCCCAAGTTCAGATGAGCTTGCAAGGTTGCATATGCGTCCTATCCATCATTTAAAAAGAAAAAACCACTTTTGAGCATTATATTCCATTGATACCTACCCTAGTAATCTAAAATAATATCTCTCAGAATGAACCAGTGCACACCTAACACAGATGCAGGAGGTCTTGTGATGGGTTATAAGAGAAACTAGGAAGGCCAAGTAACTAGCAGTTGCTCATCTGGCCTACAAAACCTTGTTTTACTAATGGCAAGAGGAAGGGCAAAGGGGGCTATGTTAGAGGGTTTGAGTGAAATCAGAAGTCCAGAATCTATGCTATTCAGAGAGATTTAGGGCTAACAGGGATGCTAGTGCCCTTGCCTCTTGTGTGTATGTAATAAACACCTCTCTCCTGGTTTCTGTAGCCAAAATCGCAACATGGGTGGGCATGCGGAGACAGCACATACGGTTCCACGGGAGTTTCAGCTGGATCTTGATGAGATTGAAAATGACAATGGTACTGTCAGATGTGAGATGCCAGCACTTGTACAGCACAAACTAGATGACATCTTTGAGCCAGTCTTGATTCCTGAGCCAAAGTAAGTCTAGTTTGAGTTCTCCTTATGCGTTTGTATAGTGAAAGGATCTTGCATTTGTAAATGCAGCATCGGTGTCTTTAACAAGTAGCGCAAAAGACATGTTAAATTATTCCTCCTTGAGTATCCTCTGTGAAGAATGAAATACTTTTATCTCTAAACCAATATTGAAATATAGAAGTTTAATGTGAATTGGAGCCATCCCTCCAGAGAGTAATGAATCCTCTTTTCTTCAACTGTTTAGGATCCGGGCTGTATCTCCACACTTCGATGACATGCACAGTAACACAGCTTCTACTATCAACTTTGTCATTTCCCAAGTAGCTAGTGGTGATATAAATACAAGCATCCAGGCTCTGGCACAGGTAAGTGAAGTAAAATAGCAACTGATCACAGTGTACCAAACCGTCTGCGAGGGTGATGAGTTGCACTGTGGTGGAGCAATCGTGTCGGGTGACATGGACTCTGCTCAGAACTCCCTGATGACAAAACTAAGTGCACAGGGGCCATCTGACTCGCTTTAGCAATAGAAATTCCATGTGGATGATGTAGAATAGGCTGTTAACACACAAGCATTACGGAAAAAAAATGAAAAAGCTAGTTAATTCAGTGAGACTTGACTATTAAATGCTAACTGTTTTGTGGATCCTGAGCAAATGATTTGTCTTGCCTCATAGCTTTTATACTTTTCTAGGATAGCTTTAACTTCTTAGAAGTATTCTATCCAGGAGATTTCATAAAGCTGTTAATTCCAGAATTCATCCTGCAACATTTTGTTTTCATTTGCATATGAGATAGGATTGGAATTCTCTAAAAGATCATTAATTGGTTGTAATGGGATTAGCAATAGAAGTCTGGCTATGGATTTTAGGTGAAAGAATAAAAGTGCCTTGTCAAACGGAGTTGTCGGAGACTTTCTATAGATAAGTCTTTCTTTAAATCACAGTTATTTTGCACTGTTTGCATTCTGTTGACTTTGATATTTTGTTTTTAAATCTTAGATTGATGAGGTTCTCAGACAGGAAGACAAAGCAGAAGCAATGTCTGGCCACATTGACCAATTCCTAATAGCTACGTTCATGCAGCTTCGGCTAATCTACAACACGCATATGGCAGATGAGAAGCTTGACAAAGATGAGATAGTCAAACTTTACAGCTGTATTATTGGGAGCATGATCTCGGTAAGGCTTTGACCTAAGCGTTAAGGTGAAGAGGGAGCGGGGAAGGGAAGAAGGTCTGTTTGCTTATACAGAATACAGCCACTCTTAACCCGTCACACTTTAATATTAAGCTCTAATATTCCTTACACCTTGAGTGCTGAGCTGTATACTTTAGGGGACAAAGGGGATGTCAAATGGTTTGACAGTGTAGTTTAAAGGAATGGCTGTATTAAAGCAGGAAAAGCTCCTAATATTTTTTTCAATTTGTAGCTATTTCAGATCGAGAGTCTCGCTCGAGAAGCCTCCACTGGTGTGCTGAAGGATCTAATGCATGGTCTTATTACATTAATGCTGGATTCTCGGCTTGAAGACCTTGAGGAGGGTGAGCAGGTCATCCGATCAGTCAACCTACTGGTAGTGAAAGTCCTGGAGAAGTCTGACCAGACCAACATCTTGAGGTATGTAATAAAAATTGGGCGATTACTGCTTCTCTTCACCCATTCTTGTGTGTTCCCTGAATGGTAAAGTTTTTGTTAGCCATTCTGTAGGCAAAGAATGATGTCTAGAATAGTTCAGCCAGTTAATGAAGAATTACCACCAGTGGTGATCAGAATATGACTGCACAATCTGCACAGCTGGAGGCAGGCTAAGCGAACCAGTTTAGGATGATTCTGTATGCTTTGTAATTCAGCAGACTGCCTCTTAACTCTTGCAGTGTTCTAGAATGATAAAGAGCTCATTCACACCATGACTAACCCCAGTTTCTGCTGTTATATTCTGGGGTCGGGTGGGGGGAAATGGCATCTTTCTGTGCATAGCACTTTTACCTTTGTAACTATTATAAATTTATTCCTTCTAGTGCTCTGCTGGTTTTGCTCCAAGACAGCCTGCTAGCAACAGCCAGCTCTCCTAAGTTTTCAGAGCTTGTCATGAAGGTGAGCCTGTAGTAGAGGTTTTGAAGTTAGGTGATTTATCTGAATTAGCTTGGCTGAAACAACAGATACGTATTAAAATAAAGAAATTGGTGACCATAACTTGAAACATTTTTGAACTCTTATAATCTTACAATTAGATGTTACATATAGTGATGTCATGTATGCCAGGAGGGGAGCTTTACACCTGCTAGTAGTTTATAAAAGCTCATGTGTACTAATACAAGCTCCATACAGAGGCGTGTGGTCACCTGGTGGGCTTATTTGCTTAAGCACAGCACTGTACCATGGATTCAAACAGTCCCAGGCTGGAGCCGGCTTGTATTATGTTATTGCTAAGGATAGGCAGAGAAAACATGCAAATGTCTGCATTCAAGGCATGGGTATGATCTTGTTTTATAGTACAACACCCTTTTGTAACTGGCATCTTTTAAAGACAACTTAGGTGTTCTTAATGAGGTTAAACCTAAAGAAGAAATATGTGCGTGTGTGACTGTACATAGCATATATGCGTTATCTGCTGAAATTTCTTCATGCAAAGCATTCAGTTTCCATATACTGGTAGAGAAGTCAGCATTACTTTTATACATCAGCTCTGAAGAAGGATCTGAGTATGTCCAGCTAGTTACAAAGAGAAAGCACATACTAATACAAATGTAGGTTGAGCAGACAAGTATGGTGTGTGCCTGAATGTAGTAGCGGAGTGAAGTGGCTCGAAGATAGTTTTGTACAATCTCTTTATATAGTTAAATACTTCTTCCTTGAGTTGTCTCACTTTAATTCACTCTCTTGTTCCAGTGTCTGTGGAGAATGGTGCGTTTGCTTCCGGAAACCATTAATAGTATCAACCTGGATCGGATTCTACTGGATATCCACATCTTCATGAAGGTCTTCCCCAAAGAGAAGCTGAAGCAATGTAAGAGTGAGTTTCCTATAAGGACACTGAAGACTCTGCTTCACACTCTGTGCAAGTTAAAAGGGCCCAAGGTCAGAGCAGTCACTAGTCTGTCTACTTTTGAACTGGATTCTTATGCAGTCTCTAAAGGTTTTCCTTCTGTTCTTTCTTAAATTATTCCCTTTTTTCTCGTTTTAGATCTTGGATCATTTAACAATGATAGACAACAAAAATGAGTCTGAGCTGGAGGCTCACTTGTGTAGAGTAGTGAAACACTCCATGGACCAGAGTGGAAACAAAGCTGATAAGGATACAGAAAAGGGAGCTTCTCGCATAGTAAGTAATGAAATATGTTGGTAGGGAGGGGAAATGTAAGGCAGGTTAAGGTTTTTGTGATTGTGAAATATGAACTAGTAATTGCCTTTCTGGCATCCAACTAATGTTGGAAACGTTCTTCTAGTTTTGCTTTCGTTTATGGCTGCTTTGGCAACTTGCAGCGTGTCTTTGTTATTACCTGAATGTTCCATGCATATCCCAGGATGAAGTATTCTCCAGGATATTCAGGTGTGCAGCATAGGTTTTACGCTGCCTGATACTGCATTTGATCTACTAAAAGCTAACCATACCCAAAACAGGCTTTAAACACTGACTTTTCAGGAGTCCTAGAGCTTAATGATATTCTTGCTCTCATTCTGTGTAAATGGTGGTTAGGTAAAACTCTTAACTGCTTCCAGGTTTTCTTCATCTTCAAAGCTCTGTATCCAGCTAGCAGGTCTGAGGACATTGTAGTTCTGTCTAATTTCCTCTCATTTTATTCACTTTGTTTTACAAGCGTCCTTTGATTTCTTTTATTTAGGAGGAAAAGGCTTCAAAGGCCAAAGTGAATGATATTTTGGCAGAAATATTTAAGAAGATTGGCTCCAAGGAGAACACTAAGGAGGTAAGTGCTCCCTTCCTGCAAGGCAGAAAGCATGATACATTAGAATGGTGGATGCAGCAGTTGTAGTAACGCACAGGAACTCTTCCCTCCCAGGGTCTAGCAGAGCTGTATGAATACAAAAAGAAATACTCTGATGCAGACATTGAGCCCTTCCTGAAAAACTCCTCGCAGTTCTTCCAGAGCTATGTGGAAAGAGGGCTCCGGCTGATAGAAACAGAACGGGAGGGGAAAGGACGAATTGCTGCTTCTACGGGTAAGTGCTATAACAGAACTGATGGATCTATAAGAAGCAGAGATAGGAGGGCAGTTATATCCCCTGGTAGAAGTTAATATTTGCAGATGTTTATGGGTTTCCAAAGTGAGTTATATATTTTCTTGGCATTCGTGTTGCTTTATGAGGCACCATTTGCAGGGGCTGTGCACTCTATGTTTACAAAAAGATGCTAAAACCACCGTCACAGTCAATGTCAGAAACACCTGAAAGCTTGGTTAAACAAGTAGCTCTAATTCATATCCTGTAATGTAGGTTGAACATTAACCTGTGCTTCATTTGTCTGGTTATCAAGAGTTGTTTCTATCAAGTATGCAGCTGGTTTATAACAGCGGCAGCTCTCAGGTTCCCCTTTTATGTTTTGGTTACTAAAATGGTACAAGAGGTTTTTTGATAGTATTGTTTGCTGTGGAAGCGAAGTTTATTTAAAATAACATGAACTGTTTCTGTAGCAGTCTCTCACCCACTTCCAATCAATCAGCTTTTTAATTGGGTAAATTACTGGAAACCACTTAGTTTGTTAATGAGTCTTTTCATTGCGGATAAGCACAAATGAGTATTCAATGCAGTATTAGGGAGTGTATGTGACAAATTATCAGCTGACAGCAAAAACAGACGCAGTCTGGCAAAGCTACATTTAACTTTCATTTCTTTTACATTTCAGTGTTTTGGGAGACTTTCTCCTACTACTGCTCCTTCTCCTGTCCCTTTATACTACAGTATTTCTTTCAGAACCTCCTAAATGCCTGACTAGATAGGACAGGAAATTCTTTCATCCCAAAAGTCTGTACAACTGTGAAACGTTAGCTCAGCATTTAGGTTTCAAAGCAGAATTTGTGCCCCAATTTTATCTATCTTCTCCCTACCTTCCTTTTTGTAAAAAAAAAAAAAACAACAAAAAAGGACACTTGCATCTTGCAACCGTGCTTTATTTAGACTAAAGTGTACATAGAATCGTAGAATAGTTCGGGTTGGAAAGGACCTTAAGATCATCCAGTTCCAACCCCCCTGCCATGGGCAGGGACACCTCACACTAAACCATGTCACCCAAGTCCTCGTCCAATCTGGTCTTGAGCACTGCCAGGGATGGAGCATTCACAACCTCCCTGGGCAACCCATTCCAGTGCCTCACCACCCTTACAGTAAAGAACTTCCTCCTTAGATCCCATCTAAACTTCCCCTGTTTAAGTTTTAACCCGTTACCCCTTGTCCTATCACTGCAGTCCCTAATGAAGTGTCCCTCCCCAGCATCCCTATAGGCCCCCTTCAGATACTGGAAGGCTGCTATTCACCTTAATTCTCCTTTTGTCTATTTTACGTACCCTTGCAGTAAACAAGTGAAAAGAAATCCCTGTCCATGCCAAGTGTTAGAACTTGCTGTCCATTTCACAATGGAAAGGTTTTCCCATAATGTAAAATCCTTTCCTAATTTTTCTGTAGGGAAACTTTAAAAAGCTTCCTATATACCTTCCAGAAATCACTATTTCAGATTGAACTGGAAGAAGCAGCAGTTTTAAGTGACCTGAATGAGAGGTAAAGAGGGGTTAGAATCAGTGATGAGGTCTGCCCAGAAGTTCTACAAAACTTAGAAAAAGACAGAAGTCTCCAAATATTTCCCATCCTGCCCGTTGCTGAGTTCTCTGTTGGACATCATGGTTACTGCTGTTCCATATCAGCATCTTCCTCTCTCTCTTGGTGTCTACTTCAGCTGTCAGTCTCAGCACTACTTCTGGAGCTGCTCTGCTGCTGCTTCTTCAATGTCTCAAATACTTTTTCTGGTTTTCAGCTGTCATTCTTGCAAGGAAATGAAAGGGCTCATATGCCTGTACTAGCAAATGTAAATAGCTTGTTAGTTTGTAGGTTGGTTGATTCTTCATCCGTTGCATGTTATTTCAAGGAAATGACCAAGGATTTTACACTTGTTTGGTTTTAATCTTCCTTTTTTTTCCTTCCTCTTCCCCTCATCCTCCAGGAATTTCTTCTCAGATGGAAGGAACGTGTGTTCCTGCTTCTACCCACACTGTATCTTCATCCATAGGAAACTCAAATGGGGAGGAAGTGGGGCCTTCAGTTTACTTGGAAAGACTAAAAATCCTCAGGCAGCGCTGTGGCCTTGACAATGCAAAGGTATTGTACCTGACAACTCTTGTAAACCCCCAGGGAGGCACTTCATCTCTTGCTGTTTTTGTTTTAAGAATTCACATGATTGCTTTTTCTGTACTAAAGGCAGATTCCAATCAGAATCAATGATCTTTAATTATAGTGCGTGTCCTAGCTATTCACTGCATGTCACGTGCCCAGTATAAATGGCTTTAAACTCATTGCATGGTTAAGTAGGTTTATGTTTCACTTCACTCTGCAGCACTAGTACATATGCAGGTTATTTCTGCAGCCCTGTAGTCTGGTATCTTCCTTTGCCATGTAGCTGAGTCTCAGAAAGGTTTAACTAAACTATTGCTTTCTATAGATTAACATATACTGATCTCTGAGTTGAGTGATGTGGCAATTCTATATATTTCTGCTCTAAAAGAACTGTAAGAGCTGAACAAAGACTTTGAATGAAGTTTTATATGTTTTGAGTGCATGGCTACTGAAGCACAGAAATGCTGAATGAGCTTGGCGTTAGAAACCTGTGGGCCAAAATTTCTGACAGCCTGGTGATTGTGTTAGGAAGCCAGTGCCAACTACTGAAGTTTGCACTCAGCCACATGAGAAGTGATGTTTAATGTAGGAACAGTCATACAGGCACATCACTGTTTTAACCTTTGCAAACTTGCATCAGCTGCCCTCTGAGGAGGGGAGATGTTTCCTAGGCAATAGTATTAAGGTCATAAACATAGATGGAGGTATCAGTTGGTGGAAGAACAATGATTTAGTGTTTTAAATTAGATACTAGGAAGAAGTTCTTCACTCTGAGGGTGGTGAGGCACTGGCACGGGATGCCCAGGGAAGTGGCAAGTGTTCCATCCTGGCCAGTGTTCAAGCCCAGGTTGGACAGCATTTGGAGCAACCTAGTCTAGTGGAAGCTGTCCCTGCCCATGGCAAGGGGTTGGAACTGGATGAGCTTTAAGGTCCCTTCCAACCCAAGCCATTCTTGAAGTGACAATTTACACTTTTGTCAGAGTGGATTTTGCCAACCATTCTGGAATGTTCGTCCAGAATGCACAGCATCATTGCCTGTTGATGCTGTATGTGGGCATGGACTTTCCTCTTGCCTCATCAGTCTGTTCAGGGCTACACTGTCCATCTTGGTAAAATACTGGTCTGCTGTAAATTCATGATCTTTAAAGACTGTATAGCTCCTCTGTCCCTACTGACATCAAGCTAAACATGAGCTACTTGAATGATAGGAATTGAGTACTGGAGTTAGCTTTGTGCGTGGTTCTGACTTTAGCAACTGAGTATTGGTCCAGATCACCTTTGTGTTGTTTCTTCCCTTTCCTCTTGTCTTCAGTGTGAAGATGAAAAGACATTGATTATAGCTTGTACTTCTTGTATGGCTTTTGCCATTATCTTACACTTCACTTTCTTCTCCCTGCAGCAAGAAGACAGACCACCTCTGACGTCTCTGCTCTCTAAACCAGCACTCCCTACAGTTGCATCCTCTACAGATATGCTTCACAGTAAGCTCTCCCAGCTCCGTGAGTCACGGGAGCAGTACCAACATCTGGACCTGGACTCCAATCAGACTCATTCCTCTGGCATTGGCACTACTCTGGCTTCACCCTCTTCTGCAGCAGCTAATATTGATGACTTGAAAAAAAGATTGGAGAGAATAAAAAGCAGTCGCAAATAAAGATGCAAGAGACACGGCATCACTGTTGCTTGGGCTGTCTTCAGCTTTAGTTTACTAAACTAGAAGTCTTCATAGTTAAATGGCCTCATTTAGGCCTAATGTATACAAACTGGTTTATGTATAATACCGTGGATTTTGGGGGTTGAGTCATTGTGGCACAAGTATTTGTACATACTCTGCTTCTCAGTGAGCATCTCTTTGACAATAGAAGGCTGTCTGTGTATTAGTTTTAGTGTACAGACCTGTAAACAACCATATTCTTGCTCAGACTAGTTTCTCATACTTTTTTTTATTTGTACAATTGTCTTTAAGATCTTTTCCTAGTTCTTAACTCTTAGAAGATCTTTAGTGATTTCGCTTTTAATTTTGTGAATTCTTCTCCATGTAATCTTTGAACTGTTGGTTCTGTATGGACACACGGCATGAAGTAACTAATTTAAGTGTCTTTTGTAAATAAAGTTTGCATTAACTATACCAGCCTCTAGGAGCAGCAGTGACTGCTGGTTAGAGAAGTCACTCTCTATTCCTGAATGTTGTGACTGGGCATCTAGAAACTGAACTAAACTACTCTTGACATGAACCTTGGGGTTTGGTTATAAGGAAGATGAGTGAATATATACTATTTGTAGGTGCAATCCTGAAACTTTGCACTCTTTCTTCTATAAGCAGTAGTGCATTTTTCATATAGTTGTTTTTTTTGTTTGGAATATGTTTCTGTAACTTGAGAGTAAGTTGAGACTATTTACTTTGCTTAAATTGCTTATTTTAAATTACCTAGTCCTTGTGATGCCTTTACCCAGGTTAAGCATTGCCCCTCTGTGTACAAAAGCTTTCCTTGAGGGAGCCTGCTGCTGTTGATATGGAATAGATTAGCAGGGATGTACAGCCAGTGGACTCATGTATCCTGAACTCATTCGGTTACGCAGTCCTCTTCATGCAGGTAGACCTCATCACCACATCCTTTTTGCTCTTAAACATCTGATGTAAGCAGACTCTACTATTTAGTGTAACTAAGACACCTGGTAGTTCTAGTCTGCAAAAGCTATAACCACTGCTTCTTTTGTAGTCTTCTGATTAGCCTTTTTCAGAAGCTACAAGTGTGAAGACTTAAGACATATCCTGTGTAGCTTTTCTAGCCCTGTCATTCATGTTTTCACCTTATTACTTCACTTCCATCAGAGAGCTGGCTGTGAAGCATAAATTGCACATCTTCCATAGCTAGAACAAAGTTATTGACAAGTTGGACAGGCAGGCTTAAAATAGCACACTTCTGCTCTAGATTTTAATCTGTTCCATGCAACTGCTGCTTTCGTTGTTTGCTCTGTGGACCAGCAGTCTCTGCATCAGGGCTGTTACTCAAGCTGTCTTGCCTGATTACAGTGGAAATGTGGCTTTAAAGTAGTACCTGTACAGCAGATCTGTGCCAGAGCTTCTGCAAATGGCTGAAGTCTTCCTCTTACAGGACCCCTTGGCTGGGGTTGCAGTTGCTGTAATACTGCTTGGTGCTTATGGTGAGTTTGTACACTGCGGTAGCAGGTGACTTGCGAGTGTTCTCCATCCTGTGTTAATTGACGTGATGCCATTCATTGCTCCACCACCTCAGTTTAGTAGTCCCAGTCTCCTTTCCTAACCTGAAGTTGGGCATGCACTTTTCTTGTGGAACAAGTGGAGGTTTGGCCCTTCGTGGTAAGCGCTGAGGTTTTGTGCACTTACCTTGGGGCTGTTTGTGAATGGTTTGTGTTGGCTGGCACTGGAGTTACTGCCACTACCTCTCAATGACTAGCTGCTTTTTGAAACTAAGATTTGATCCATGTGTTCCTTTACCATGTCCAGTAGCCATTCTGAAGAGCTGTTTGTTAATTAGCTCAGGATGTTTAAACCAGCGCTGCCTGCAAACCTGCATACAGCTATTTTAAATTTGAAGTTGAATTGGAAGGGAAATACAGGAATAATTGAGAAGCAGAAGGTACAGTTGCTTACTATGAACGAGTTTTTGCCCTGTTGTCTCTGTAGTGTTTGGTTGGACTCAATATCCTGGGAGTTCTGAACTAAAACTTGTGCACATCCATTAATAAAGCCTAATCTCTAGCCCAGACAATATTTAAATAACATTAAACTGAATTTTAAAAATGATTCCTCTGTATTGTTTGTAACAAGTCAGCATTCCAGTGCCTTACTCCAGAAACTATGGTCCCTCTTGCCCTCTTAGATGTGCAGTTTATCACAGATGATGAGGTAGCAGTGAAAGGGTGAGGCTAAACATGAGGAGGGATAAACGTTTTCAGTGCCTGATGCCTGCAGTAGTTGATGGTTTAAACAGTTGTGGAACTGGAGCTCGTGAGGTTTCTTTCTTCAGCTGTATTGGAGAGGTTGGTTTTATGCTTTCTTTGGGCGATCAAATTGGGTTGTGTTCAAGTTGGTTCTTAAGTGAGCCATCTTCAGGGAGGTGGTGTGATAGTAACTGATCACAACGAACTGAACTTCATTTATATCCAACTTCAGGTGGATATCTCGCTTTTTAAACATAGTCACTCTGCTGCTTAATACACTTTAATACGGATCACAATGGAGTTTCACTGTTGCCTGTTTCTGTGGCTTGCTAGCGCTGTGAACAAGTTTAGGAATATGGTGTCATAGAGAGCAAAGACAGTTTCCAAATCTCATCATTACTTTAAGAGAAAATTGGGCTGAACAAATTGGCTACTCAAAAATACGTATTTACTGCTGAGTCTTCAGTGGCACACATTGCTGCTAAAGGAAGTTGATAAAAGAGCTAAAGCTTTTGGGAGTGATCCCTGAGCAGGCTTTGTAAGGCAACCAAGCGGGTATAGTGCAGGATGCTTCCATTGGAGGCCCTTGGACAATATGCATTAATTGTTTCCTTCTGAATCTTGCATTGCAGGTGGAAAATGCACTTTGAGGACCCAGCACCACCTGCCATGTCGAAAGTTACTGCCATACAGTATGGAAGTAATGGAAGTGCCACTTAATGTATGCAGGCCCATGTTCTTCTGTTGGATGAACTGTATACAGTTAGCAGCTTTAAGTTCTTAAGGTGCTAACCTTATGAACAGTGGTGCTGGTATTGTCTGCTGTTGTAGCTGAGAACAAGGTCTGTCCTCAAAATGGGTTCTAGTTGCTTTGCTTTTGACACCGGTATTGGTGTTCTATGTAATGCCACAGTTATTGTAGGTGACTATCACCAGTGCATTCTTGACTGGTTCTAGAACAGAAAATGAGTTGACTTGAAGGGAAGGAATGGACAGGGCCTGGGGGCAGGATTGTGCTTACTGCAACTGGTTTAAGGCTGTCATCCAAGGTCTAAAATCTATTGATAGCAGAGGGAGAAGGACCCGTTTGAAGCACAACGGGTAATCACCAGTGCAATCACTTCCATTCTGTCTGTACTCCTGGCTACTGGAATGGCTTTGTGCCATTAAGTGCAACTAAACTCAGCAGGAACAGAAGAAAGATGATGGTTTTGGGAACTTTTATTTTCAAGAGACAATACTTTGAGTTGTAAGGATGTTACTGTTCTACTTCAGGATCTTCTATGCTTCTATTGTAGGAAGTGGAGCATTGTAGCAAAACCAGGAGCAAGTAAGGTAATGCTTTTATCCCCCATGTTTTTCAATGGCTTTTCGCATCCACTTCTTCAGGCGGAATACATGGGTGTAAAATCCGTATTTGCCATCTCGGTCACAGCCTTCTCCCCACGAAACTATTCCCACTTGGTACCAACGGTTGTCATCTGGGTTCTAAAGCAAAGAAAACTGAGATTGGCACAAGGAGCAAGATACTTTGGGGTCTATGCATTGTATATAACCCAGCCTGTTTGTTGATGGAAACTGGTTTGGAATTAAGACTGTCATCTACTAGACACCAGCTTGTTGGAGTAACTTTACTCTTGAACCTCTTAAGTGAGAATTGGCCATCACTTGAGTCTTTGCAGCTGATCTCTCAGTGCTGAGACCTTGAGTAGCTCAGAACTTCAGTACAGAAGTGGGGCTGGCCTGCAGGGTTCATCTCGGTTGCTCACCTTGAGCATGAGATGGGTTTGCTTCAGCCACTCCAGCAGTTTCCATCTTTGCTGTTGCTTTTTAGACTATTACAGAAGTTCAGAATAGCACTAACCTACCTCTGTGTGTTTTATGAGCTCAATCCAGTTGAACATACCTTCATTACAAAAGGTCCCCCACTGTCCCCTTCACAGGCATCTCCTCTCTTTGTGTCTTCAGGACTGTAACCTGCAGGCAGGAAGAAAGTTGGGCATTTGACCGCAGGCTGGTGTTGGCCATCTCTTCCTTGAAGTATTGCTGCATCTGTTTGCTGAGATCCAAGAGGTTACTCTCATGCCAACTATTGCACTGAAATTTAGGAAGCTGTTTTGTGTTTTATATTGTATGTAAATCAGGTAACTGCTGCTGTCTGCAGCCTTCCTGAATCCACCCTGTGCTTCCCTCTGACCTCAGTCCTGTTTTCTTTCATGAGAATTGCTGTTGGTGTCGATTGCCACCATGTTCAGTAGCTGTAGCTCAAGCTACTGTGCCTTTCTCTTGTCTTACAAACTCCTGTGTGTGTAGTACTCCATGTACCCTGTTCTTTGGTTGTATTTACTATGGAGACACGTTGCCATCCTCACTTCCACTTTGCAGGCTCTGCTCTTTCTCTTCCCCAGCTGTCTTCCTACAGACTTGCTATGAAGAGGCAAGGGATTTCACTTTAATTCCTGATGGACTAGATGGTATCTCTTCATTTTCCCATCACCTGTATCTCCCCTTTTCTGCTGTATGCTGTCTTTTAAGAATGCTGTCTGTTATGGAATTCTAGAGTGCTTTGGGTTGAAAAGGACCTTAAAGCTCATCCAGTTCCAGCCCCCTACTATGGGCAGGGACACCTTCCACTAGAGCAGGTTGCTCCAAGCCCCATCCAACCTGGTCTAGAAAAAGAAACCATAAGAACAGTGTATTGTCAGTAGGAAACTGGCTTCCACCCTAACTCAAGCAATCACATCTTACTAGATGCAAGAGCACAAACTGAGTCAATTACGGCAGATTTGTGCAGGCCATTTCAGTTCCTACAGGCAAATGAAGAATACAGCAGAAAGCATTAAACTGGTACTGGTAAATCCATAGTCTCTGTATCTTGAATTCTGGGATCACTTCTATTCTCTCTCCAAAAGGGTATAGTGCCAGAAGAGCCTTAAGAAGGTACAGAGATGATTGGAAGTTCAGAAAGCCTTCTGTAGTAAGAAAGATTAAATCAATGCTACTTAGCTTGGAAGAGAAGGGACAGAGCTGTAAAGGGTCCATAAAATAGCATGTGACATGGAAAAGAAATATTCTTTCCCAAGTTATGAGTATAGATGTGTACCTATTCAAATTTATTAGACAGGAATTTAACAGAACATGAGCAACTAGGTTTTCCACACTAATCTATCAGTATTATGTATATGTATGTCTATAATCTACTGTCTCCAGTGCTACTTACCTGCACAGAACATGTTGTCAGTGACTTTCACTTTGGTGGATGCCTTGCAGATTCCCTGGTCCACAATGGGCAGGTTGAGCTGCTGCAGAACTGTGGGCAGGTTGCTGGGGCTGGTGGCCCATGTTTCTTTCAAGTTCCCCCAGCCAGTTACTCGCCCTTTGTAACCTGCCAGCATCAGCCTGGGGAAGGAAGTGCAGGTATAATCAAATGCATTGAACAGCTTTCTCCTGCCTGGTTCTCTTGATGCAAATAGCCCAAATAATGCATCTTTTTAGGTCTGCTTTGAAGGCCCAAAGGAAGCTATTGCAGGCTGCATTTGTAGGGCCTGTGGGACTGTCTCCTCACCTCTGCACAACCTCTTTGGAAGGCAGGCAGACAGGATGGATGTAGTCACTGAAGATGATGGGTCTCTTCAAGTGCATAAGTGCAATGTCTCGGTCCATGTTCTCTTTCCAGTTGTACTTGGGATGGATGATGATTTTATCCAACAGAGCAATCTTCTCTATATTCTTTTCATACCTGAAATAGCCATGAAGGAAAGAACTCTCTGTACTGTAGCAAGTGAGACTCTTCTGGGGTTCATGTACTCTCAGGTGCTCTGTACCCTCTGAGACAATTGCACCAGAGCACCCCTTCAGGCTTGGCATGCTTCTGCCCTCCCTTTCATTTCAGCCTTTGGGAGCAGCAAGAGCAGCAAATGGCAGCTCCCTTAGATCCCACTATTGACAGGGCTATGTGTGTTACTGGTACTGGACTGATAGCCAACCTCACTAGCTCATTACCCCAAGGGGAAGGCTAGATTCCTCCCACTTCATCCAGGCTCTTACTTTGCTCTTACGTGCTTGCCAATCCGCACCAAGATGTCATTTGTGGTGAGGTTCTTGTCCCAGGGTGGATAGTACAGACAATGAGCAGCAGTCAAAATCCAGCTGTCACTGATGAGGCTGGCACCGCACAGCAGCTCTTGAGGACTCTTTTTGTAGAGCATCACCTGCCTGAGAGACAAGGAAGGAGGAAGACTTAGCAGGACTACACATGTGGGTGGCTGAGTGTGTCCTAGTGTCATGCAGGAAGAGCAGAACTGGCAGTGAGCAGGGAAGAGCATTGTGCTGTACTGACAGAGAACTGCCTAAGTGCTCTAGGAAAAGCTTCCCTGGACCTGCATGTTCTGTGTAGAGGGCCATTAACCCTATTCCCTTCACCCAGAGGGGTTTCTTATCCTCTCTGCAGCAGCAAAGCTGCAAGGAGGAAGAGCTGAGGATGAAACCCACCAGCACTCTTGCTCTCCCAGGTGGAGGTGCACTTGGCCCCCGAGGAGAGTTTCTGTCCAGCTGTTTTAGTAGAGCCCTGTCAACCACTTGGAGAAGCTTTGATTAGAAGCCATAATGCCTGCATGCTAAGGGAGAGCCCCTATGGAAGAGCACGGCAAGATAACGCTTACCAAGGAGAGCTGCCAACTTCTGCATCGTCCCCATGGACAACTCTGCCTCCAATGTAAGAGTCCAGCAGCTCCTTCTCACTTTTGTCCGTTACCTTTTTCTTCTCAAATAAAGGACGAGTGCCACAGTCTGGAAACAAAAACCCAGGTCATCTGCCTTTGTTACTACCCTGATTCACAGGGGAGAGCGTTGTCTGTGGTCAGCATGCTAAGCTGTAAGAGCCTGGGAAGGAAGCACTTAGTAGCTCCATGATGTTGTACCTGGAGATTGACTTCTGAGGGTCCTTCAGTTTGACAGCACTTGGCAAGCTGGTGTCACTGAGAATGAGTGACTGCCCTGTGCGAAGGACCTGCAGCCTTTCTACAAACAGTGATGCTGTATCTGGAGCTTTTATAGAATCATAGAATAGTTAGGGTTGGAAAGGACCTTAAGATCATCCAGTTCCAACCCCCCTGCCATGGGCAGGGACACCTCACACTAAACCATGTCACCCAAGGCTCTGTCCAACCTGGCCTTGAACACCGCCAGGGATGGAGCATTCACAGCTTCCCTGGGCAACCCATTCCAGTGCCTCAGCACCCTCACAGTAAAGAACTTCCTCCTTATATCCAATCTAAACTTCCTCTGTTTAAGTTTTAACCCGTTACCCCTTGTCCTGCCACTACAGTCCCTAATGAAGAGTCCCTCCCCAGCATCCCGATAGGCCCCCTTCAGATACTGGAAGGCTGCTATGAGGTCTCCACGCAGCCTTCTCTTCTCCAGGCTGAACAGCCCCAACTTTCTCAGCCTGTCTTCATACAGGAGGTGCTCCAGTCCCCTGATCATCCTCGTGGCCTCCTCTGGACTTGTTCCAACAGTTCCATGTCCTTTTTATGTTGAGGACACCAGAACTGCACACAATGCTCCAAGTGAGGTCTCACAAGAGCAGAGTAGAGGGGCAGGATCACCTCCTTCGACCTGCTGGTCACGCTCCTTTTGATGCAGCCCAGGATACGGTTGGCTTTCTGGGCTGTGAGCGCACACTGAAGCCAGCCCATGTTAAGTTTCTCATCGACCATTTGCTCACCTGCTTCTCCTGAACCGAACGTTTTGTCATCAAAGAAGGTTTTGAACTCTTGAGGAAGGGTGGTACGGCCGGAGATTCCCTCTGACTGTTCGTACCCATCCTCTAGCGAGCTGTCTGAGAGAGACAAAGACCAACATGTTAAAAGGCCTAGTTACAGCTTCCATAATGCACAATGCAGTTTCCAGTGTAAATGTTTCCTTCCATGCACAGTGGGTCTGCTCTTCTTTAATGCTCTTTGCCCACTCTTGGAAAGAGGAAGAGCTGAAACCCACCAGCTCTTCTCCCACCAGAGAGAAGTGAACACATGAGAAGTGTAACAGCTCTATACAGGTACAGCAGGTTAGTACATGTTATACTTGGACATACAGGGCTGCCTTGTCTATGCCTCCCAGGCCACACGTACTGCTGTTGGTTGCCTGTGCCTACCCAAACCAATGCAGGCTCCTCACCGCAGTAGTGCAGGTCACAATATTCAAAGTTGGGTGGTTCATCTGTGACACACCAGACACCCTCATCATCTCCATCTGGGTTCCGGCAGTAGTTCTCCAGCAGCTTCACCTCTGGGTCGATGTGTTTTCCTTGGAGCACCTCTTTGGCTTTCTCAGAGTTCCACGGCAGACACTTAGCTCCAGACACAGTGACTGAGAGGGTCCCAGTGTAATGCAGCCCTTTCTCTTCTTCGCAGGGCTCCAGTGGGGCTGCTGGTGTGACCCGTGGAGTAAATTCAACTGTCGTCCTTTCTTCACCTGGAAAGACAGAGAGCTGGGATTTAAGCCATCACTTTGTGCTCAGAAGTGCTGTTAGCAAACAGCATTGGAGCCTCTTCACTGGGGCCTGGAGTTCCATGGGGTGTCCTGTTATGCTTGGGAGTTCCCACCGTACTCCCATGCATGTGGTGGCCCTCTCCAATACTGCAGTGTCAGAGGAGATTCCTTCAATGGGGGTAAGTTGAGGCTGGCACTATTCATCACATTTCTGTGTACCATTAAGCTGTGAGGGACAATATTGTGTTCCTTTCTGGGGTATCTTTGAGAAGCAGCTCAAGGGATGGGGTGCCCAAGCAGCATAAAGTTGCTGTGTTAGAACCTCCAATGCCTTTTACTCAAATGTGTATCTAGCCCGTATTTGGGTGAGGCTTTTACTGTGATGAGCTATGAAAGAGGCAAATTTAACTTTGGCCAATATTTCTATATCTAAAGATAAGAGAGAAAATGTTCCTGCCAGGCTTTCCACGCTGCTTCTTGCAAGTGTCTTAATGGCTGTAAGCTTTAAGCAGCATTTCCTGAGTGGGTACCAGATTACCTGCTCTGCAGCATCATGCTCTACTTGGCCGCACACTGCCTTCTCCTTGTGCCCTGGGGGCATCCCCATATGAAGAGAGACCCTCTTCCTGCTCACACTGGAGCACAACAGCCGCTGAGCAAGTCACATTCACCTTAATCCATGAGGCTGCTTCTGCGTGAGGTTGACTCATGTCAACATGATTGCAAAGCAGCTGTGCACAAAAGCACAGTCCTGCCACATCCATGCACAGAAGCAAGGCTTTTCCTGCCCATATCCATGCATGTGTAAGTGTAACAGCAAGGAGTCAGTCAGGAGCTAACTAGAGAACGGGGATAACACAGATGCCTGATCACCCCAAAGCATAGCACTGTCTGTTTCCAGTTCCCACATTGCAGACCAGGGCAATGGCAATGGTTTTCAAGCTTCACAACACCCTATGGTCACAATGGTTGTGACCGCTCTGGCTTTTCACTTGGAGTTGTTAACTTCAGTGAGTTTTGTCTCATTGCTTTTTTGGAAGAGAAACTTGTGCTGTGAGAAGGTTCTCTGCTTTCTACCAGTTCTGAGGCAAAGCCCCAGGGGATACAGCTCTGTAGGGTGGAGCAATGAGAAGGTGCTAAGTGCAGGGATGGTTCTCTATCCCCCTCAGTGCAACTACGGGAGAACCTTCTCACCTCTGTTACTGTTTAAGATGCAGCTCCTCTGCTCTGAAGGACCTCTCTTCATGTAAGATCCTTCCTGGCACCGTCAGTGCCAGTCTCAGTGCAGTGTTCCCTGCCAGAGGAAGGCTTGCTGGGATGGCATGTGGAGCTGTGACTCACCACACACTGGGATGGGACACTCCTCCCTTTCCACCGTTGGGTCGCGGGTGTAGCACCATGGCCCTTCTGCGTGGTTGTCTGGGTTCCTGCAGTAGTTCTCAATGAGGTAGGGATAAATGGTGGCATTAAATCTGTGAGGAAAGGCTGGTTAGGCCAGGAAGGAAGCAAGGACACCCTGGAGCACCCTTTAGGGGTGCATGGGAGATGAACTTACTTTGGTATATGTGGGTATTTGCTTGTCCACACTTGACATTCAATCCCTGACTTGGTGTAGCTGATGGTCCCCTTGTAGTTGTGGCCCAGCCCAAGAGAGCAGTTACCTGTCAAAACCCCAACACAGGGTAAGCCAGGGCCGGTGGAAGTGGATGTTGTTTGTCAAGGTCAGAGCTAGCATCCCACAACTCCCTTTAACTGCTGCTGCATGAGCCTGCACATGCACAGGCATTCTCTGCATGGGGTAGGAAGAGCATCTCCCTGAGGCTCTGTGCTTTGCTTTGGCTGCGGGAGCAGGTCAGAGGCCTGTTGAGAGGTTGCCTTGGGAACTGTCTCACAAGGAGAAGGCTATCTATCCCCATGCTGTTTGGGAAATGGTTAGTAGGGAAATAAAGAGGAAGAAAGGAATTGCAAACTCCCCTCTTCCTACTTTTCTTTCTAATCAGTGGCTTCACCAATGTTATATTATGGCTTTTTCCTTGTGAGCTCTGCAGGAAGCAAGTTCCTGGCACTCCTGTATCTGGGAGCTGATGTTAACATGAGTTTCTTACCTTCTAGACAAGCATCCAGAACTGCCCTGGACCATCCCGGGCTCTGACATACTAGGAAAATAAGAGGAAATGAACGCATTATATGAAAGGAATCCAAAGGAACATCCTGGTTTGAGCCAGTTCATCACCTAGGGACAAAACACAAGTGCTTTGTCCTGGAAAGCGAGCTCTTGTGAGAGGGTAGGGAGCCATCTCTCCAAGATGGACAGCGCATCCTAAGGGATAGCAGAGCACCTGCAGGACTTGAAGTGACTCACCTTGGTATCTTGACCAAAATACCTCCTGCAAAAAGAAAAGGAAATCAATAAAAATCATGTATTTAAGTGTAGAGAGGTGAAACATCAGCCCTTGCTTAGCAGGTTTGCATTGCCCCATCACAACACAAGGACCAGACCTAGCTCTGTGGATACCAGTTACTACAGAGTCCAACAAAGCAAAACAATCCATTATAAAACCACATCATTGCCACTCATCACACTCAATAATCAATACTGTTGTTTCTAAACAGACCAAAGATGCTGCACCCTCCATCAGCCTGCAGAGGAAGCAGAACCTGGGCTCCAGGGCAGGAGTCCAAGGAGCTGAACCCAGAACGTGTAAGGGCACAGACAGCTCATAGGCAGGTATTGCTCAGCTCTTGGAGCTATGTCTCTGCTGTGCAGCCTGAGGATGATTGCTGTAGAAATACCCCACAGAGGTTGTATCCTGCTGGCTCAGGCTCCTGTCTATCTGTTTACTGTTGTATTCTTGGGTGCAGAATTCGGCCTTGGGGCTAGGAGCACATCCAAGAAGGATGCAGAACAAATCCAGCAGTCAGTGAGTCTGGAAGCCAGGACAAGGGAAGGATGCTGCAAAAGCTTCAGCTCAAAGGACTTTGAGGCCCCTGCACTCAGTGTTTGGTGGCTAAGCCAGCTCTCCCGTGAGCATCTGGGACTGTGGCAGCTCAAATGTGTGCAGCACCATCCGAACCGGTGGAAGATGCAATTGAGGACAAAGGCGAAGGCTCTGTCACTGCATGCTTACACGAGAGAGGCAGGGAAAGGAACCTGAGCTTTGAGCTACGTTCCCTGGCGCGGCTGCAGGAGCGAAACTCCCTTAGAACACCCAAGCATTCCACCGTGCGAGCCGCTGGCCCCCCACCACCGGGATCAGCCGGGGGGCTGTTTCCCGGGAAGCCGCAGCCGTACCGTCTGAACTGTGGACTCCAGGGCTTCAAAGGCCTCCTCGTAGCTGCAGCTCTCCTCCAGGCACTCCCGCTCCAGGTTCCCCTTGAGCATCTCCTCCAGGAAGCCCTTGTTGGCACGTCGCGGGCGCTTGAGCACCGACAGCGCCTGCCCCTTTTCCAGGAAAACTACGGGGTCAGAACAGTGCAGTCAAAGGGGGGCTCGCATCCGGGGGGCCACTTACCCTCCCTTCCGCAGGCAGCGGATGTGATGGTCCCACAGCCTCCCCCAGGGCCACACACGGAGAGACGAGAGCCCTCTCAGGTCTATGCGATCAGAGCGGGCTCGCTGTGTGCCAGGGCTCACATCGCTTGGGCAGCACAGGTGACAGGAACCCTCTGCTATCCTCAGCAAAGCTGCTCTGTTCATCTGTGGTTAGGTCGAGGCTTGTTTGCGTGGAGCCCGCTACTGCTCCCTGCCAGCCACTGCATTTGTCTTGCCAGCCTCAGACTGGTGCAATGGGCACAGCTTGGTTCCATCTTCATGGTCAGAGACCCTGATTTGAGAGCCATAGACAGCTCTTCCCACACACAGCAGAGGGTCAGAGAGGACCTAACCTCGTATTAAGATAGATAGATTTGAGGCACTGATAAGAGAAAAGCAGCAGTGAGCACAAAGGCAGCATGTTGCGTATGACCTGAAGTCTAGATAAGGTAGAACTGTGGGGGCAATGGAGAATTGCAGCCACCTGGGTTAACTGAGGAGCTGCAGCCCAGAAAGGCCCACAGCTGTGTTGCATGTGGTCCTGGACTGAGCCACATTCCCCTTCCCCACCATCTCTCAAGTGATCCACAACATCCGCTGAGCTGCTGTCAGCACATGCTGGATGCTGCTGCATCCTCCCCTGCAGGAAAGCCCTGTGCTCACTCTGCTCTTAGCATCCTCTCACTCTCAATTTCAGCCCTTTACAAGGTCCTTCTGCCCTATCAAGAAAACCTGTCACTGGCTCTGCTCCTGGGTAGAAATAACCCAGCCTCCTTTCTCCTGTCCCCCACTGGTACCGTCCTTGTCCCCGTGCCATCGTGTCTTACCTCCAGCCTGGCTCAGTGTGAGGTGCAGAAGGCTGGACAAGAGCAGGCCCCTCAGGAAGCTGGCTGTGTGGTGTGCCATGCTGCACAGCCCTGCCTGCGGGGGAATGCAAAGGGAGCAGGAACAGCGGAGTCACAGCCCCGCTGGGTTAATATTGAACCAGAATGAGGAAACAGGACTCCAGAGGTCGTGGTGTGTCAGGGACAGAGGGACCGGGGCTCCTCTTATCCCTCCTCTCTTGGCATCTCTCCCTCCTTTCAGGGCATCTTCATTTTCTTGATTGGTGGAAGACAATTGAAACGTCTCTGGATGCCCACAGGACCACAATTAGCATCCCGTTTCCTAACAGGGAAGATGGCAGGAGGAGTGAGGGGATGGGCCTGGCACAGGGAGAACTCAGGCTGGCACGGAGAGGTCTCTGCCAGAGGCCCCATCCAGAGTAGCTCGCACCTCTTCCCTTGGTGCCACTTGGGTCCATGCAGCTCTTGGCGCATCATGGGCTTGGGTCCCTGCCTCTGCCTAATCTCAGAGGCTGTCTTTCGGTATCCTCACACACAGCAAGACTTGGATTGCTCCTGAGCCGTTCCCAATCCTTCTGTTTTTAGCTGCAAGCCCCACCTCACTTTCCCCCCTAACCTGTCTTTTCTCCCTGCAGTTATCAGCGAGCTCAGTCCCAGCTATTGCAGCACCAGAACACACAGGTTAAGTCTTCCCCTTCTCCATCACCCACGCCAAGCAGCAGAACTGGGGTGCCTGAGGCAGCCCAGGTGGAATTTTCCTCCCATTAGGTCAGCAGTGCCGTTGGCAGTGCAAACTTCCCACTGCATTAACAATTCCCAGTGGAGTGGAGGATGGTGGAGCAGCATCGAGTTTGTGCTCCCACCCCAGCGGAACACACGGAAGTCCATCCAAAAGGAAACCGAAGCTCTGATGAGCACACCCAAAGCCAGCCAGGAAAACAAGGGCTTCCAGGAACAGCGAGGCAGGAATAGCTGGGATGTCATCAGCTACTGAGTCAAGAACCGGGCTTCCAGAGCTGGGAAAGCTCCAGTGATTCCTGCGCCAGGCAGACAGTTGGTGGAGTGAGGAGCCACCAGGGTGGGGGGAGCCCCGGGTGCTCCACATGCCACCAAGGTGCTTTCTGCCCGCAGGGAGCATGTCCTGCCTCTGTGCAGCAGATCCGGCTGTAATGTTTGCCTCCATGGAAGGAGTGCAAATATTAGCATTAGGATGGCTGAGGAATGACTCTGTGGCCACTGGTACAAAGAGCAGCTCCAGGGGCTTCCTCCCTCCCTCCGTTAAGTGTCTCCTCATGCACACACACCCCTGGGCTTTGGAGAGGCACCCTTAGGAATGGCCCTGGATGGACATGACTTGGGTGGAGGAGGATGGCATTGAGCACAAGCCGTGCTGTTTCACAGGCAGAGGGCACAGGCAGGTTTTGGAGGGCAGGTGAAATCAGAGCTGCTGGCATCACACACAGCAGGCACCACCACGGCTGTGGGAGGAGGCACAAAGGGCCCCACGTCTGTGTGAGCCCATGTGGCAATGGAGGGTCCTGCTGAGCTGATGGGGAGGGCAGCAGCAAGGACAGGTTCTTTACTGTCTATGCCATAATCTGTGTTTGGTCTCACATTGCAGGTGGGACAAGTGACCTCAGGGCTGCTTTGAGCAGGTATCAGCACCTCTGCTCTGGAGCCAGGCTGAGAGAGCTGGGCTGGTTCAGCTTGGAGAAGTGAAGGCTCCTTAAGGGGAGACCTGAGAGCAGCTCCAGTGCCTAAAGGGGCTACAAGAATAACAGGACAAGGGGAAATGGCTTTAACCTGACAAAGGGGAGACTGAGATTAGATATAAGGAAGAAGCTCTCCCCTGTGAGAGTGCTGAGGCGCTGGCACAGGGTGCCCAGAGAAGCTGTGGCTGCCCCATCCCTGGCAGTGTTCAAGGCCAGGTTGGACACAGGGGCTTGGAGCACCCTGCTCTAGTGGAAGGTGTCCCTGCCCATGGCAGGGGGTTGGAACTGGGTGAGCTTTAAGGTCCCTTCCAACCCAAACCATTCCACGATTCAATAATTGAGCAGGCCCCTATGGATGTGAATGCAGGGAAGAAATCCCACTGCAGGGAGACTGCTGCCGACTCCCAGCTGTAGTGATGAGAGAGACAGATGCTGCTGTGCTCTGCAGGTATGTTCATTGTGGATCCCAATAAGAAAGGCACCCACACTCTGTAAAGCATTGATTAAAATATAGTTTGTTGGGGGTAATTCCTGAAGGTTAAATTGGGGTATGGGATAGCATGAGATAATGTTAAACCCTTCAGATGCTGGGAACACCAAGTAATACAGCATCACCACATGCCACACTGAACTGGTGTTTGTGCTGCAGTTCACCAGTGTCATGGTCCTAAAGGTTTTCATAGGCTTTTCTTGGAGCTAAACAACTGTATTTGTCATTTCTGCTGTCAATCAAAAGGATGTGCACATACAAATATGCAGCTTCACTCTGAGATAAAGGATATAGGTTCCCCAGTTAGGCGTAGCTGCTAAGCTCATCCTGTGGCCAAGTGGCATGTGCAGCACTGGCCTGCACCTCCTCATCTCATTACACAGATCACCAGAGTATTTCCCTTCATAGGAACTGCCAATATTCTCAGTCACTTCTTTTTTCCTTCATTCCTTCTCTTCTTTCCTTCAAAGGAAAGGTGTCAGCACCTTCTATGGTATCATGCACTATGTAAGGTTAACTTTGAACAACAGTAGAACACAGCAGTTAAGCCTGGTTATCAGGCAGGTCTGAATATCCTCCAATACTTAGCTATGCCATATTCCTTTAATGTTACTTCTGTTCTGGCTCTACAATCCTTGTGTTCCTTATGCACTTGAAGAAAAGCCTCACTGAGAGCAACCATCCCGTCACTATCTCTGGATGCTTCTTTTCCAGCTGCTGTTCTTCTTTCCCCCTGTGAAACGGGACAAACCCGCCTGCCAGGGCCATTAGGTTGATAACTGTAACTGCTGCAACCTTTTAGCTCAAGATTACTCAAGGTTACATCCATCACTTATATTTCATCTATTTCTTTACACTGGCTTTGCTTTATAATTGGAGATTTTCACTACATCCTGGGATGTTTTCCAGCCCTTTCTGGCTATGATTCTATGTTGGCAATTACAGATGCTGGCTCTTCACATCGCAGCCTTTTCTTGTTCTGTGATGTGCTTCTAGAGCTTCTCTCTGTTTCTCCCATTCTCGTAGTTAGCCCCTGCAGCAGGACAGTGTGCATCAGCTGTCACCTCTACAGGGGCTTTGACTTACTGGAAGCTTTGGATGTTCCTTGTACATCCAGTGCTTACATCTGGTAGCTGTTCCCATAAGCAACTCTTTATATCTATTTTCTCCCTTCCTTCACCCACCCACGAGTGATGGATGCTATTCTTACGGTAAGAGAGTGAAGATTCTTACCTTTACCCTCCCAGAGTGATGGCTTTCAACAGAGCTGGGAGCTCTGATCTCTTTGCCTCTATGAGTTTACTCTTATTTTTAAGTGAAGAAAGTTTCTGGCAATTGTTTATTTCCTATGTAACTATTTTTCCAGCTTCCAAGGAGCAAAGTATTGAGGGTTTGGCCTTGGCCTGTTTTCTTGGGCCTTCATCAGCTCTATGATAGATGGATAGTTTCCTGGTTCAATTGGGGTATTTCTGAATATGTTCCTAAAGTGAGTTAGACAGTCTGATTCACAATTGTAACACTCTGGATACAGTCACAAAGGATGAAGCCCCATCCCCTCACACAGGGATTCCCCTGTTGCTGAGGATACAGGAGCTGCTGAGCAGGGACTTCAGGTGAAGCCCTGCCAGCCAGGAGAGTTCGGTGCTTGCTGCCTGAAGCTGTAAGGGTTAAGCTTGTCTCCAGCCAGCCAAGTGACCTGCTGCCCCAAAGCATAACGATTATCTGCATTACAATGCAGCACAGCATCTAACTGTTTGCCATGCTGGTGTATGGGACCAGGCAGGCACCCATCCTTTCCTCACTATACTTATTTCAGTAAGGGGTTTCTCACCAGGATCCTGCCAACTACACCAAATGTAATGCACTGGTGCAAGAGTTTGTTGTGGATCCCAGTAAGAAAGGCACTCAAAGCCCATAATGTATTAATTAAAGTACCATTTAGTGGATATAACACAAGAAAGTGTATAGCATGAGATAATCCTACGCTCCATTAGATGCTGCCAACACCAAGCTGTACAGCATCAGATAGGTGTCTAGTCCAGCCATGGCACGCTGCACAGATCCCATCCATGTTGAGGTTCACCAGTATCATGGTTTTCAGGGCTTTAATAGGATTTTCTTAGGAGTAAACAACTCCATCATTTTGCTATCAAGCAAATGGTTGTCACATAAGAACTGCTGCTTCTAAGATAGAGACAAAAACACAGTGGTGGCATCAGCACCATGTGCCCAGTGGGAGTCACCTATGGGATCCTCAGTCAAGATTAGCTGGCCAAGTTTATCCTGCAGCCAAGTGATACGTGCGGCACAGCACAGCCCTGGCCCTACCTACTCAGATCAACTGTTAGAGAACAGCATTCTGTGAAGACCTCCTCATTCATAATTGCTCCTACTCTTTCTCTCCTGTTCTCTCAACTAAAGCAGGTCACAGGTCAGCAGATGAGGCTTTAGGGGCCTGGATTCTCCCTTTCTGCTCCCCCAGTTGCTCCCACTTCTCTCCTGGTTCCTGTGTGACAGAGGGCACACGCTTCAAACGTGCCCATGAGGCCAGCTCCAGCGAGAACGCTTTGCAGCTGTGTCAATATTTGAAAACTCAGCTTCAAATACAAGCCCCCCCATGGGCCTGTGCTCCCACTGGTGAGTCCCAGCAGCCAGGGCACAGACCGAGCTCCTCTGCCCCTCACTTTAAAGAAAAGAGCTGAAAATAAGGACACCCAGAGGTTTATTGACTGAATTCACCTCCCATCCTCACATCAAAGTGTCCTGGATCTGACTCCAGCTCCTTGTCTGCAGGCTGGTTGTAAAAGTTGAGTGTAGAAACTGCAAAGAGCAGCTTTTCAGGTTGTTTCTGTGTTCATAGCACCCCAACAGGGAACTGTCTGAGTCCCCAGTGACACTACACCCTCCTCTTGGGCATTAGAAGCCCAGAGAATTTAAGCCCCTAAACAAACCTTTTTTGGGGAACTGCAGATGTTAGAGAGGTGCAAGAGAGAGCAAGAACAGCTTAAACTGAGGATGCAGCAAATGAAAACAGTGTTTGTGTAACAGGGAGTGCAGAGTGGGCAAGGGTTAAAGACCTCCACCAGGTCTGGTATTGACCATCTCTTCCTATGAAGTCAAGTTCATGTGGCACTGGGAACTGTGCACTTTCTTCCTGAAATGTGACCCAGTTGGCAAATGAGCACTGAAGAGGATGGAGCAGTGGGAATATTGAGGTGTAGTTGTGCTGGTGCTGCCTTTTAGCTTTATGGTGCAGGAGCAGGAAAGATGTGGAAGAGAGGAAGCAAGAACGGGAGAAAAAGAACAAGGGAAATAATAGATTCATGAACCCAATTTAAATGTGGAGGGAAAGGGCAAAATCTCTTGAGCATACCAAGATGAAGGGCTGGAGAAGTGAGCAGCCTCTCAGCTGGGGACAGCGAAAACTGCACTGTACAGTGAGACACGAAACTATTCTTTCATGTCCTCAGAGACCTTCCAGTCACTGCAAGGCCTAAAGCAAGCAAAACGTGACAGTGGAGAAGGAACACTCAGCACCAGCTCCAAGGTAGGACTTTGCTTCTGCTACTTGTGAGAAATGCTCTTCAAAAATGCACAACAGAGACACCTTGGTAACACCTGGGAGCTGCTTCCCAGCGATGGCTGCAATCAGCATCCCCTTCAAATGAGCACAAGCGCTGCTGAGCTCCAAGAAGAGCAACAATTAATTAGGAAAGACTTGAACAGAAGGTGTTGTTCAAGCTGCTGCTTTGAGACTCCTCCTGCCTTCCCCATGGTGCATTGTCAGAGGCAGAGCACAAGCACTGATCATTAACACTGTGGGTGTCTTCTCTAGGAAGTTATTCCCATTGACAGCCAGTGCTCTCTCTGCACCAGGTCCTGCATGTGTAGGCTCGCAGCTCCAAGGAGCAGCTATCAAAGTACCCAGGTCTACATAGACAGTTACCTCCAGGACTGCTTAATTCTGCCTGGGGCTGAGCTATAGAGCCTTGCTGCCACAGAGAGACAAGAGAGATGGGGTTTTTGTTGGGTTTAGTTTTACCCCATTTTAATAAGTACAGAAGAAGATCAGGATGGGGGGAACAGTCAGATGCCAGGCTTGACCTCCACCACTTCTGCAAGGGCTCTGAAGCCCACCCCTTCCTGGATGACGCCAACAGGTCTCGTTTGGTGCAGTAAGCCTTGTCACACTGGGTGCACTGGAAGGGCTGCACGCCCTGGTGGGCCAACACATGGGCTTTGAAGCTCTCCTCTGAACTATGGTGCTTGCCACACTCCATGCACAGGAAGGGCTTGTGGCCAGCATGGGCAAAGTGGTGCTTCCTGAGGTGGCAGAGCTGCAAGAGGGCTTTCCCACACTGCCCACAGCGGTGCCTGCCCTTGATCATCTCCTTTTGGGATGGGGCTTTTGGTGGGGGATCTGGGATGTCAGAATGACCCCAACTTGAAGGTGACAACAGACCCAGGTCTCCTGGACATGGCTCTTTATGCCCCATCTCTGCTGCAGATCTGGGATCCACATCCTTGTCAATTCTTCCTTGTGCCCGCCGTTGGTCTTAATGCTTGAGGTGGTCTTGAGGTGCTGATTCTCAGCCCTCAGCTCATGTTTGGAAGCTGTGCCTTCCTCTTCTCGCAGCCTGTGGAAATGCTTGGTGGGCAGCCTGCTAACCTCAGTGGGGAGACATCAAGGACCGCGGTTTTGTCACCTTGGAAACATCAGGATCCCCTGCACGAAACCAGACACATGGCGGGTGACTTAATGCTGGCTATTGCTATGTGACATTATTGCTCCTGGATCAGAGGAATAATGTTTGAGATGGATGAAGATAGGCTGAGAAAGTTGGAGCTGTTCAGCCCGGAGAAGAGAAGCTGCATGGAGACCTCATAGCAGCCTTCCAGTATCTGAAGGGGGGCTATAGGGATGCTGGGGAGGGACTCTTCATTAGGGACTGTAGTGACAGGACAAGGGGTAACGGGTTCAAACTGAAACAGGGGAAGTTTAGGTTGGATATAAGGAAGAAGTTCTTTATTGTGAGGGTGGTGAGGCACTGGAATGGGTTGCCCAGGGAAGTTGTGAATGCTCCATCCCTGGCAGTGTTCAAGGCCAGGTTGGACAGAGCCTTGGGTGCCATGGTTTAGTGTGAGGTGACCCTGCCCATGGCAGGGGGGGTGGAACTGGATGATCTTAAGGTCCTTTCCAACCCTAACTATTCCGTGATTCTATGGATACTACGGATAACCCTGGGCTCTGGCATAACCGCTATTACTTCTATGACCCTTTCTTCTTTGAAGCTGCATTTCTAGTGTTTCACAGGCAGTGTCTGGGAGGCATCACCGCAGAACCAACCAGGTTGGAAACGACCTTTAAGGTCATCAAGTCCAACCATCACCCAGCACTGCCGAGCCCACCGCTCAACCGTGTCATTGAGGGACCGGCAGCCACCGACAGAACAGGGCACCCGCTCCCTCCTCGGCCGGCGGCTCTGGAGGCAGCACAAGGTCCGGTCCGCAGCCTCGGGGGATCCCTCCGGGCCATACCTGAAGGCCGTGGGCCGCTCGCTGCACCGGGCCGCGCGTCCCCCGCCGGCGCGGCTCGTCCCGGCAAGGGGCTCCTACCGCGGCCCCCGCGCTGAGCCGCCCGCCGGAACGGAGCGAGCAGGCGGCGGGCGCGCCCGGACGCGGACCGGCGGCGGGCGGGGCGGTGCAGCGCGGCGCGGCGCTCCCCGCTTCCGGCGGGGCTGGCAGGCGGGCGGGCCGGGCGGCGGCAGGTAATGGCAGCGGGTGGTGCCCGCGGGGCGCAGCCGGGTCCATCGGGCAGCAGCGGGGGCCGGGGCGGCCTCTCCTTGGTGCTGCCGGGGCGGGGAAGGGGCCGGGGCCGGGGCCGGGGCCAGGCCCGGAGCCCCAGCGCCTGAGCCCCTGCCCGCGTTATTGCTGCGGGTCGGGGTCCTCGGGAAGAGCCCGTCCGGTGCCGCGCTGCGGGTGCCCGGGCGGGGGGAGCGGAGGTTTAATCCCTCCTTTGGTGCTGGCCGTGGGGCCGGGTTGTGCGGGTACAGCGCGGTGTAAGAGTGCGGGGGTCGGAGGGAGCTTTGCCGTCCCTTCGGGGGCCCAACGGTTCAGTGTCCCCCGTTATGCATGCGCTGTGGGGATCGGCGGGTTAACAGTGCGGATAGCGAGCCTTACAGTCTCTTTGTTTGGAAGCTGAAGTTGTCTCTGGGTCGCCACAGGAGCTCGGTCTAAGGGAATGGGAGAGAAGCAGCTGTGTGGCGGAGCGGAGGAGGGGTGCAGCCCCTCTAGGGCCGTGTTTGCCCCCGTTTCCTCACATGCTCCGCATGTGATCCTGCACGGCGCTGGCGGCAGCCCTCAGTACTTGGTGCTGCTGCTCCGCGGAGGAAGCAGAGCTCAGCGCTTTTGCTGTCAGAGCCTGCGGAGGGCCAGCAGAGGAGGGTGGGTGACTGCTGGCTCGGGTGGGTTTCCAGCAGGCACGGAGCTGTTTTCAGCAACGGGTTTGGGCTGACTGGGGAGGGAAGGCTGCTCGTTGAAAAGTCTGTTACAGTGACTATAGAATCCCAGACTGGTTTGGGTTGAAGGGACCTTAAAGCTCATCCAGTTTCAACCCCCTGCCACGGGTAGCGACTCCTTCCGCTAGGGCAGGTTGCTCCAAGCCCCGTCCAACCTGGCCTTGAACACTGCCAGGGATGGGGCAGCCACAGCTTCTCTGGGCGCCCTGTGCCAGCGCCTCAGCACCCTCATAGTGAAGAATTTCTTCCTAATGTCTGATCTCAGTCTTCCCTCTGTCAGGTTAAAGCCATTCCCCCTTGTCCTGTCCCTGCATGTCTTTGTCAAAAGTCTTCCTCCAGATTTCTTGTCGGCCCTTTCAGACAATGGGAGCTGCTCTAAGGTCTCCCCAGAGCCTCCTCTTCTCCAGGCTGAGCAAGTCCAGCTCTCTCAGCCTGTCTCCTCACAGGAGAGGTGCTCCAGCCCTCTTGCCATCATTGTGGCCAACTTTGGACCTGCTCTAACAGCACCATGTTGGAGAATGATAATGAGATACCAAAGAGTCTCCCCAAGCAATAGTGGGGGAGGCTGTTGTGGGTTAGTTGGTCACAGTGACCCACACAAAGCTCTTCTGGCTCTTGACCCTTTGATTCTTTCAGGGTGGTATGAGGATAGTGATGCCCTCAGCAGTATCATCAATCTTGATGTGAGGAAGGACTTGGGCTGGACTTCCTCAGTCTCAGTCCTGGAGCTCATTCACATGAGCGAGTACGTTGAACGTCTGCTGAATAACTACTTCCTTTTGTTGCAATGTGCTTGATATTAAGACTACAGCAAAGTGCAGGGGTTTGATGGATGTGTACAGGAAAAGACATTTATCCAAGTGAAACAAAACTGGGAGGAGGTGCACATAGCAACAGTCAGAAAAATAATAGAGCCACCCAGAACTGGGATTCCCTTGGGTCTGAGTGTTGCTTGTTAATCAGGCAGGGAATGGAGCATGTAATTCTTCCTTGTGTGTAAGCACAGGTCCAGGGTGTGGTAATACATGCATGGACTGATTTTGATGTGTAGTTTTATTATTGAATTAATAGCACATCTGAAAGGAAAACAGGAAAAGGAAACTGCCAAACAGGTGCACCTTGGAAATTAATGATGGGAAAGAAGTGAAACTGGAATTGCAGAAAAACACAGTCTGCATGAGCAGCAGCTACCAGAACTTCATAGATACAAGGGAACTGTCTTCCCTGGTTAAATATTGGTGGTGTTTTGTGTAAGGAATCTCCAGCTCAGCAGAACAGTCTGTTCTCCAGCACATCTTTTTGTTATCAGAGAATCAGTTTTTATTAGACAACAAGTATTCAGGTCTACCAGTGTAGGTGCAGAAAACATATATGCTTGGAAAAATGGAAACAGTTATCTCTTTAGAGCCTGGAAATCAGTAAATGCTTCTGATGTCAGAAGTGTGATTCTTTAGTTTTTAAACGTTTGACTCTTTTTTTTTACTTTTTGAACCTGGGTGTGTCATTTTTCTTTCCTTATGACTGGCTATACAGGGTGCATCACTTGCATCTTGCCACGAGGATGATCAGGGGACTGGAGCACCTCCTGTATGAAGAGAGGCTGAGAAAGTTGGGGCTGTTCAGCCTGGAGAAGAGAAGGCTGCGTGGAGACCTCATAGCAGCTTCCAGTATCTGAAGGGGGCCTATAGGGATGCTGGGGAGAGACTCTTCATTAGGGACTGTAGTGATAGGACAAGGGGTAATGGGTTAAGACTTAAACAGGGGAAGTTTAGATTGGATATAAGGAGGAAGTTCTTTACTGTTAGGGTGGTGAGGCACTGGAATGGGTTGCCCAGGGAGGTTGTGAATGCTCCATCCCTGGCAGTGTTGAAGGCCAGGTTGGACAGAGCCTTGGGTGCCATGGTTTAGTGTGAGGTGTCCCTGCCCATGGCAGGGGGGTTGGAACTGGATGATCTTAAGGTCCTTTCCAACCCAAACTATTTTATGATTCTAAGATGTTTATCTAAAACGAGTGGGCTTCTTGAGTTGTGTTATATCTAGTGGAATGCTGCTTTTTGATAACTCTTTTATACTGGTGCAGATGGACTTTCTTCTCAATGACAGGTCCTGCTTAAGGGTACGTTTTGAGTACATGGGGAGAAATCACATGACACTGCACTGTCAGGAAGTATCTATCCGCTTATACCAAGATCCCCAAGTAGTTTCTTACATCCAAACTCCAGGTGTCTCCTCCTCAGTACCTGCTAGTTCCCAGGAATTCAGAGGATTATATTTAAACTGTTCCAGAGTTACCTGATGTGAGACCTGTGCTTTTGTCTTTTCCACTGTTGGGAAATGGCTGGGGAAAATTCTGCTGTCTGGAAGCTACAGTCTGGTTCACAAGGACCTGGCATCCAAGAAGTCTTCTGCTCTGGATCCTCCTTCCATTAACATTTCTGCTATGGAGCCCTAACCTAGAGCCGAGGAATGGAGCTGTCTGCCTGGCTGTGAAGAGCATGTTGGAGATATCTGGGGAGTCTGGTCTGCCTTTCCAAGGGGTAGAGAAGGTTTTGGCAAAAGCACTGTCCACCGTTTTTTTTTCCAGTGTGGAATTGTAAGGTTCCTACTAACGGCTTCCTTCTTCCACAAGATGCCACACTGGGATTAATTTTATGCCTAAGGGGCAATCGCCCAGTGCTGTTTAAGAACCAGCTCTTCCACTTCTGACCAAGTGCTTCAGGTTGGCTCTGAAGCCAAGTTGTGATCAGTGTAGGGACAAGTGAGGACGCTTAGTGTCTTGCTGACCCTATGGCAGTACTATCACTGCTCTGTAGGAAGATTTGGCTCTGGTCCCCATGTGCTTCAGGACCTTGCTTTGGGGACACTTGCTACTGGGCATCTCCAAGAATCTCATATGAAAGGCATCTCTGGATGGCAGCAGTTGGATACAGGCCCTTACCAGGGCCGGGAAGTCCCTGGAAGCTGGGAATGCTGAGGGGCTGCCCTGGGGGGCTGTGGAGGCTTCCTTAGCATGGGGTGCTGTCCTGTGGGCTGCTGAGCTGAACAGGGAATGCTTTTGAGCTCACTGAGTCATAAGAATTGGTGCCTGGTGTTACCATAGAAATCAGATCAGCTGCTAGGGGTGGGGAGTCCTTGTCCCTTGGCTCCGCTGCTGCTTGCATCTTTCCAGCATGAGCTCACTGTGTAAGGGGACCTGATTTCTTGCTCCTTCTCTCTTCAGGATCAGAGGGGGTCAGATAGCTCTCACAGCCCTCACCGGAGCTCAGGGAGTAGTTTTCCTTGGGTGTCTGCTTGTGTGCAGTGGTCAGACCCTGTGTGTTTGCTGTGCTGCCTTGCTGATGCGCTGCCCATCTATGTTTTGCTTGTTTGTATTTCAGGGAACTTCATTTGCTTAGCAACAGCTCCCAGCCCTTTGGGAGCCCCAGAGAGGTGAAAACTGGTTGTAAAGGGATGAGTAGCAGATAAGAGAGGACAGGAAGTAGTGAGCGTGGAGTGATCTAGAGAGAGGGCACAAACACCAAATACCCGATTTCCTGTGCTCTCAAAATGCATTCCCAAGATAGGTCATGAGTGTTGCCCTGAGCACAGATGTGACGCCTTCCAGGGCTCTGTTTCTCACAGGTTTTGTCCTCTGGGCTTACATCTGAGTAACTGTTTCATCATCTTCTCTGGATAAATGTACACATTCAAGCTCTAGGGATGGAAGATGCAGAACATCATTGCCCCCCCATTCGGCTAAAGGAAATAGCTTCACCGTGAACATGATCTTTCCACACAAAGGCGTTGCGCCTCCTCAGATCATCTTTGAACCCTTTGCTCTCCTCATAGTGCAAAACAAGCACAAGCCTGTCTGAGAAGCAGCGTTACAGAGAGTCTTGCTTATGCAAGGTGTCATTTTGTTTTGTTACAGTTCCTCTTGGCTTGCTGCCTGTTGGCTGCTGGATTGCTGTCCGTGTGGTCCGTGTGAGCAGTCCAGATCTATGTGCTTGTTCTTTCCAGTGTTTCCTTGCTTACTTCCAAGGCACTGAGGATAACAGCTGTTTCCTAGGGGTTGTCCCTAAGAATTGGTACCCCTAGGAGGTGCTGCGTGCTGTGCTAGCTCAGTTCTGCGTTTGACACATCATCTGCTCCACCTGGGAGTGAAAAATACCTGCAAGCAGCAGCAAATGTACTGAGCTGCCTGTTTCTTGGACCTCTTAATTTCTTGGTATCCTCAGTATTATGTAATGTTTGGTGAAAAATACTCATTCTGGCTACATGGCTTTAGATTAGATGATTCCTTGTCTTATAGGAGAAAGGTTTTGCTGGGTGATGCTGAAAGATGACTGTTGTGTGTGTATTGTTCTCTCTGTCTTATTAGCTCAGCCTACGAAATCCTGTTTTAAGAAGCTGTTCACTTTTGTGTTTGGATCCCAGCACGCTGAAGCAGGCACTTCAGTGCTGTTGAGAGCTCCAGCCCTCCCTTATGGGGAGAAAGGAGGGTGATTCCTGGGAATGCTTCCAGCACTGGGCCAACTGTGGAAACAACTGGGCTTGGTGCCAGCCCTTCGGAAGGAGGGGGAGCTCAGAGCTGGTACAGTGAACGTATCAGGCAGGGGCTGGTGTAGCCTGTCGCCTTCCTCAGCATCTTGTGGCTGCTCCATTTCAGGAGAGAAACTGCTCCTCACAGAGCTTTGGCCAAGCAGGGACTCCGAGAGGGTTGGTACGTGCTCCTGGTGGTCTTTTGATAGCAATTGGCACCAAAGAATCTGACATATGTCAGTGCTTCTGGCTTGGAGGAGTAGGAGGAGTTCCTGCCTGTGTTAAGGGGGAAGGGAAGTATGATCTCTGGATACGTAAAGGGAGGATTTGGGGGAAATCAGAGAGAAGAAGAAGAGCCTCTATGGGGAGGTAAACTGTGATCTCTGTGTCTCACCCAGCAATCTCTGCAGTCCTTGTTGTAGACACTGCAAAATAACCCACGGTGTTTGGGGACCATGGCTACAGACCCGCTCTCAGAGCTTCAGGATGACCTGAACTTGGACGATACCAACCAGTCCCTCAGCCAGCTCCAGCTGGCCTCCATAGATGATAACAGCTGGCCAGCAGATAATGTCCCTGCTTTTCCTAAGTCAGGTGAGTATCCTGCTTGTTTGGGGTCTGGGTTCCGACCAAAAGGGATTGTTTGTCCTGCAGCACTGTGGTCATATCTGCATATACAGAGAGGCCCAGATCCATCTGAAAGCTTTATAGACACATTAATCCTGTACCACACCCAAGTGAATTAGCCCTGCCACTGAAACAGCACTAAAAAGCTGAGAGCAAGCTGATGTAAATATGCTTTCCTCCATCCTGTGGCTGACTGCACTTTGGTGCTGACAGTACAGACATGCTCTAAGTCCTTGAGTATCCTCTGTTATGGTCTCTTGCAGGATAGGTTGGCCTTCCTGAGTGGAAGGGTCTTGAACTTCCACATGGGGGTGGGGTTGGAGATTGAGTTGCTGCTCTGGAATCCTGTCCTGTGGACTGCTGCCCAGAGAGGTCAGGGATATTAGCTCAAGGGCTTATAGGATGACTGTGCATCCAGGGATGATGTTAAGATCCTTCTGCTCTGGAAAGCCATGATGTTGCCCTTGGCACTTGGATTTTGGTCTCTGAATGTTTGTGACCTATCAGAACAGCTGTTTTTGAGAGAATATACAGTCTGAGGGACATGTTTGGACCTCATAGGATTGACAGGTCTCTTCTGAAGCCATTGCTGCTCCTGTCCTCTCAGAATTTCAAAGGAGGGTTTTCAAGGTGGACAGGTACATGCATTAGTCCCTCCTGTGTTGAAGAACCATTTTTTCTCATCCCTGTACCCCTGGCCAAGGTGATCCAGATCCCTCCTTCTAATTGCTTGTTCCTTGTGTTTTGTGCAGAGGACTCCAAAGGCTCCCCTGAGCCCGTCACTCACCTGCAGTGGGATGATCCCTACTATGATATTGCCAGGCACCACATTGTGGAAGTAGCAGGTAGGAGTCTTTCTGTTTTCTTTTGTGATGTCTTTGCAGCTGGGCTGAGGAAAGGTCTTTCTAATGGGGTTGTTGGGGCACCTGCTTTATGCCAAGCCCATGTGGCAATGACAGCTGGCATCCTAAAGAGAAGAAGTACCAAACTTCATGTATGCTTGCTGTGTATGTAATTTTCCACTGACCGTGGTTAATCTTGCATTGCTTCTTGGCTCTTGGTTTCTTTTGCTGAATTGGTTTAGATGTGGCCCTTGACTATGTCCTGAGCATAGGATGTGGGTTTTGTGTGATAAGGCCACAGAAATTATGTAGTTATACAGTACAGTTGCAAGGTCCTCAGCTGATGGAGTAATTCACAATAAGTCTGTCAGCTCTTGTATCTGAGTGGCCAGAGCTTGCCATCCTGTCCAGAAACAGCATTTACAGAAATAGGGGGAATAGACCCATGTCCGACTGCAAGGAATGACCTGATCATTCAGGGTCAGGAGCATTTGGATTTTCTCTATGTGGTTGTCTTATTATTTTAATGACCCTGACCCATGGCAGTTTACTGCTGGGGCATCCATAAGAAAGAGTTTTGGGCATATTCTTTATGTTGCTGTGGTAAGCATGAGGGAAGGGTAATCCCAGTTTGTCTTGTGTTCCAAATGCCTCTTCGGCCTGTTGCGACTCGATTCACGCTTCCTTCTCCTCAGTTATCTATGGCCACTTCCTACCCCTCCTATTGCCATTCCTCTGCCTTGGTCCCTGCCCCACATGTGAAATTGCAGTGAAGCAGAGCACAGGCTGGAGTCCTTTGGACTCAGGGTTGCTCTGCAGCAGGGTTTTAAGACAAAGAGAAGATTCTCAGGCACTTACCTTGGTAAGAGTTGTCCTGGCATCGTTCTTTTCTGGTCTGTTTTCTAGAATGAGCTTTCTTTCTCCTACCCTCTCATGTTACATCATTTGGGAAGCAAAACAATAATGGTAAACTCAAAACTTTGTTGTCCTTTGTGCCTCTGGCTGCTCAGGTTCACAGGCCCGGGTATTTAATGTTTGGGCCATAGTGTCTTGTAGATTTGCCACTAGTGCTTTCATTTGCAAACGTGTTACTAACCTTCTCCATGAGGCTGGAGTTTTAGCACTGGGGTTCCTAGAGGTCTGCACCCCAGTGTCCCTACTGCTGGAAGTGGGAAGGGACTCCACCATTTTCAGTGATAACAGCTAGACTATTTGTAATGCAGATGGCAGAGGTAACTGGCCTTTCAGGACTCTGGAAGCTGATGAGTTAACTGGCTCTGTTGTTCACTTCAGACAAAAAGTGCTTAGCAAAGGGTTTAGATCAGAGACATTGATAAGCCTGGAATGCCAGCCCAAACCAAGGATATGCTTTGTGTGCTGCCTCCTGATGTAAGCACCAGTCTCTCTGCGGGGTTTCTGTTCCAAGGTAACACCATTTAGGTTTTTTTCCCAAGCTCTCTGAATGGAATATCACTCCAGTAGAGGTGTGTATCAGTGGCCTTTGGAATGTTTGACACATTGTCTAGGATAGCAAATGAATTATCTAACTTCCTGAAAGGATCTGGAAGTGGTTTGATGGCTGACTGGGAGCTGTGCCTGCATTCTGAAAGAGATCTCTTCCCTGACAGTGGTTTAAATTGATATTTCTAGTGAGCTGTCTGTCCCCGTTGTGTCTCTGCATAATGCAGAAGCAGCTCAGAGAAGCTTCTGTTGTTGGTTGCTCCTGGCCAGTGTTCACCAGTAGCTGGTTTATCTAAAAGCATGTGATGGTCCCACACACAGAACGTGGTTGATGCTTTTCTTGGCATTGGAACAGTAGCACAGCTCCAAACAGTGGATTTACTGCCACATAGTTTTGAGACTCCCTTGTGTCTCATCTCCTGAAAGCAGGATTTATGAAGTGGATCTATGGGGCCTGAGTTGTAACTTGGCCTCTGAGGTGATGCTGTTTGTTCAGATTTTTTGGTCAAAAACAGATATCATGAACTGTTTGGAGAACGGGTGATGGTCTCTGGGCTGTTGTCAGAGTCAATCTGGGAAAATGCTGTTAGAAATAGCCTGGCGAATCGAAACTGCACTGCAGGGTTAACATGAAACTGTTTGCCTCTGGCTCTCCTGACAAGTTGTGCTTGTCAGCACCTTCATGTGCAATGAGCGCTCCTCATGCTGAGCCTGAAACAAGTAGCTCCAACCCGGTTCTCTCCTAAATGCTAGCAAATGGCAGCAGATCAAGGGTTGTTTTACCCATTCTACTGCTTTCTGAGCTTTCTCTTCTGTGTCCTTCCCTGTTGTGCACTTGAGAGCAGAAAGCATATGGCTAACTCTGTTCCTGCCTTCCCTGAAATCCATTCTGGGATGCTGGTGCTATTTTGAGACAAAACCAGAAGGCTGGTTCCCATCCTTGGGCTGAACTCCATGATCCCAGGGTTATCCTGTGTGGTCAGAAGAGTAATTGCTTCTTGCAGGAAGGAGGGGTGTTAATTTAAACTTACTAAAAGCCCAGTTTTGATGGCAGAAAGTTAACACACGCATTTTCTAGCTGACCTGAATTCCTGATGGAGTTCAAGGCGTGCTGGATTTGAACATCCTGGATATCTGGCCTAAAGAGGGGGGAAAATAACATTGAAGATATTTTGCTAGAAATTTGCTAGAAAAAGAAGGGATTTGCTCTTGTTTTTCATTTAAAAATAGTTCAGCAGCTTCACAGAGAGTCTCCTTTTATGCCCTGGGCTCCAGTCCCTTCTGGAGACTGGGATCTTCCTGGAAGAGGCTGTCCGTGGGAAGGAGCAGGAATGTCATTGCTGTCCTTTGTGGGCGTGTGTCATAGGAAGATGGCAACAAAAGGCACCCAGGCCCCAGTTCCAAGGGAGTACAACAAGATGTTCCAGTTTTGGGAAGCGTTCCTTTAGTTCTGGGGTGCAACACTGTTCTATGGTACTCTGCCTTTCCCTGCAGACCTGCCTCACGGTGTGAATTTCCTGGAGTGTTTTACGCAGGCTCTGGAGAGGTTTCCGTGTGGTTGTGCTCTTCTTGACTCTTGAGTTCCTCTTTCTGTGGGCATTGTAGCAGAGAAATTCGTCTTCACACATGGCTAGAGGCTGGAGCAGAGGCGGCTCGGTTTCACTGCACAAACCACTTCTGCAAAGTGTGGTTTCTCTTCTTGCTCCAGCCAAATGGCATTCAGAAGAAACACAGGCTTCTGGTTAAAGACTGTTGAGGAGCTATCCCGAATTGCTGTTGTGTGTGAGAGTTTCTGTATCCTTCTGTTAATTCCATGCCAAAGGTGCTGCTTCCATCCCCTTGAGGGTTGAGGCAGACTGATGTGCCATAATCTTATCCCTGAATGTCAGCAGAGGCTGAATTGCAATGGTATGCTTAATAACAGGCTGAAGGAGGTCTCTGGAAAGGCAGTTCCTATTGGGAACCTGGAGCTGTGTGGGAAGAGCAGGACTCTGGACAGCTTTAGCAGCATGTTCGCCCCTTGTTCTTCTGCAGAGTCCAAAATACTGGTCTCACCTTTGTGGTCAATATGCAAACCTTATAGCTACAAAGTGCATCAGCATTCCCATGTTACACAATAACTGGTTTTCTTCTTTTTGGGATAAGAAAACTGGGGCTTAGGATATGACCGGTGAATGAATTCTCCACTGCTGTGGAGGCTAGAAGTTGGTGATGCATTAGTCAGCACAGTGGCTGTTACTATTTGCTTTAGCTATGTAGTCCCTGCCCTCTGACTTCAAAGCTTTGCTGAAGCTCAGAGCATGTTTCTGATAGCTTTTGTGGGAAAACTGCTGCTTTACACCATTAACTGTCAGTCTGCAGGGCTGCCCTTGCAGAGGAGGCATGATGCTAGTGTGTGTAAGACCTGTGATTGAAGAGGGAAGGCAGGGTGGAGAGCTGGGGGTGTAACTTACTATGAGTTACTAGATTAAAGCTGCAGTTTCAACAGTGAATCTTTATTTCAATGGTGAATCTGGTACCAAACCTACCTGAAAACCATTGTGGCTGGCTGTTGGCTGCAGGTGGAGAACTGTAACTAGTGCTGATGCTTTGTTGTTGCTGCCTGTGATTGACATGAGGAGGTAAAATCAATCTTGGAGCACCAGTTTCATTAAGAAGGCAAAGTAAACACAGGCAAACCTTGTGCTGAAAGTATGTTGCAGTGTGTCTTTGGTGGCAGAGGCCTCTGATAACAAGGGTTCTTCTCCCTTCCAATACGGTACGTTATTATTGGCCCCATTTAATACAGGGTGCATCCATTTCTGCTGCTTTTGGGTGTAGTTTCTGGCTTTGACTTATGTAATTTTTGTTAGAGTATTTGTATGATACAGAATGATGAGCTGCATCTGCAGAATTGGGCCCATCAGAGCAAGCCCAGCTTCTGAACCATGTTTTGACATTCAAGATCAAGGGAATGGAGAGTGTCTAAGGGGTTCTGAGCTCCTAAGGGAGACCAAGGGAACAGAGAGTTTCTTTCTACAGCCCTGCTCTGGAACTCTCCATCCTGTCTTGACAGGCCTATATGGGTCTGTTGAGTGCGTAGCTAGAAGAGTGATGGAGAGGGGCTGGGCATGGCAATAACCACTTTGTAACCAGTCTTTGGTCATTCTAATTGGCAGTTTATATTCAATTCAGAACCTACCAAACATTTTCTTTTAAGCTGTGTGTTGAAGATCTAAATTGTCCCTATCTGCAGCTTATTAGTGCAGCTTATTTAGTTCCGCTTATTTAGCTTCTTGCAAACCAATCCGTTGGATGTGTTATTCAAACACTATGATGCCATTCTCTGTACACTTCTGAAGCTGCTCAAAGGACCTTCACATTCGGATTTGATTCTGCTTGACCCTTTTAAAAGAGCCAGGACAGTGGTTGCCATTTTGGTGGTAAGGAAGGTGTAACAGTAGGGGTGAGAAGTTTGACTGATAATACAGGATTAGTTGCAGATTCAAGACAGAAATTTGGGAATCATGGGTTGCTGTTACTGCTTCTAATTGTTAGGTAAGATTGCTTTGGAGAAGAGCATGTGAGAACGATGAAATAGAAGGAGCATGATTGCTGCAAGACAGCAACTAAACACATCCCAGTGGCAATCCAACTAGCCTCTGAGACTATACTCAAGATTACTTTCTGGGAAAGGGTACAAAGCTTGGCTTGCTATAACCTTGTTTCTGTTCCTCCAGACCAGGGTGCACTTGATGGGGCCCAACCAGGTAGGTAGACTTTTTGTGGCGCTAACATTTGGTACTGTAGATCATGGTATTCCTTTAGCATGACCATGGCCTGTGGCTGGACTGTCTCAGGGGAGCCCAAACTTTGCTCAGCTTTAGGCTGCATTGGCAACTCTTCAGGAGTCCAGAGCCTGCACCAAATTGTTGTCTGAGGGCTGCACCTCTGCTTCCAGCACAGCAGAACCATTTGAGCCAAACTGGGCATGTGGGCTTCACTTTGGGGCTCTTGGGTCTCAGTGTAAATCCTTTTCTGTCATGGTGGTGGCCTGCTTGGACCAGTTCAGTTTGAACTGGGATTTGCCTCGTTGTCATGTGTGCTTTGGAAGCTCATCCTAGGATTGCTTTCTATTCCTTCGTACGATCTGCTGCTGCGCTCACATGCCAAGCAGCTGGCGCTTAAACTGGATTCTCCAGCTGAAAGCAACTGTTATCTGTTTCTTCTCCATTTGGCTGCAGAGATGTTGTGTTTTGGTAGCTTATTCTAGCCTGAAGCTGTGCTAGACTGCTCTGTGCTTGCTGAGCATTTGTTAATACTCTCTGGACTGCAGCCCCAGTCTGCCTGCCGGCGCTTTCACACTTCTCAGTGTAGGTGAAAACTTCTTTTGGTGTGAAATTCTTGCTTCTGTTTCTGAACAGCAGGTCAAGACCTTCACACAGTCCATGGAAATGCTGATCTTCACTTCCTCATTACATGGGCATCTGCCATGCTCTCAGGCATCCTCCCATTTCGCATTCTTTAATCTGATAATCTGACCCTTTAGTATATTTTGTATCAGTTAGAGCTGCAGCCTCTTGTTAAGGCTTTATGATTTGGATATTGGGAATATTTAGGTAGATGTTATGCGTTAAAATACTTCTACTTTGAGCTCCTTACCTTCTTTAACTGAGGGGCTAAAGCCATGCTGCCAACAGGCAACTCTACTATATTTACACGCTGCCCAGCTGTGTCATAAGCTTGGCAAGAGCCTGAAATTACATGAGAGAAGTTTTTTACTGGCCGTGGCTCTGATGAACATCCAAATCTTTGTGAAAATTGTGTAGTAATGTTCCAGAATTATGCAGTGGTGTCCTCTCCTTGACTATCCACTCTTTAACTTTGCTGGTTTACCAATAGCACTTAGCTTCTAGAGGCAAGTTTTATCCATCTTCATTCTCTCAGTATCAAAGTACTAGGATACTCCCATTTGAATCTTTCATCGGGGTGGGCCCTCAGTTGAGGGCACCTGATGAAGGTAGGAAGGAGCTGAGTCCCTGGGCTGCAGTGAGTAGTATGACAGCTTCCAATCATGGCATAAAGGATATATTTCAGGAGAAATACCTAGAAATACAAAGCAGGATTTGCAGGTCAACCATGTCTTGTCTGTGTTGACTGTACAGATTCATTTAACAGGGAGTCCTGTCTCAGGACAGTACTTGGTGGGAATTTGTGCACTGTTATGTTTGTATTGCTGCAGGTTTCAATCTGAAACATTAGCCTCAATATTTAAACTTGAGTCCTTTCAAAAGTGTGATCTTGCATCAATGGCTTAGAACCACAGCAATGATGTTCCATACCCCTTGTCTCAGAAGTGCTGCTCTTCAGGTGAGAGTTAAAATCGAGTTTGGGCTTTAAAAGCACCATAACAATGTTAAGGAGAGTTGGCATGTCCATCAGTGCTGCAAGTTAATGCCTCTTTAGATGGGCAGCTGTCTTGACTGGAGAGGCTTTGCATATTGGCTCTTTGTTGTTAAAAAAGATATATCTGGATTACATCCTATGGAGAGGTAGGTTTATTTCAAGTGTAATGTATGAACTTATTCTCAAAGGTTTGCACATTGTTAGGGTGCTCTGTGAGTGCTGATGGCCACTGCTTCTCTGTTGGTTTGTTGTTAACTGTTGAGCATTCCTCATCTGGGAGAGGTAGGAGACAGCCTGAGAAGCTGAGTGACTACTTCATGGTCTGTAGTTGTGTTTAATGGAAACTTTAGCTATTTGCAATTGCAAACAAGGGGTGAAACCCTAGATACATAAGATTAATATTGCAAACAGGAAAGCAAACAGTGCAGGGGATGGAGCATCTGGGAAAGATCAAACACGATAAGAATCTGGTTGGTTGGAGGCAGAGAGGCCACCTGCAGACAGTTTTCTCTGACAGCCACGAACACATGGAATGGGCTTTAGGTTCTTGCTTATGAACTGCAACAACTGATGTTTGCTTTGATGCTGAATGTTGCATTTTGCCATGTCTGGAGGATGCAGGCTGACCTGATCTGTGTCAGGAGGAAACAAGATTGGCAGTTGGTTGTTTTGACAGTGTCCGTGCTGACAGGCTGAGCTCAGTGTGATGAAACCAGAGTGAAACCCAGAACTCAGTGATGGGCATGCTGGTTCCTGTGTAGGTCTCATGCATAAATTCACTCTGCTTTGGAAGGCAAAATGGGCCACTCCTTTTCCACTCATCCAAGGGGCTATAGATTATCCAACCCTAACTGTTCTATGATTCTGTGATCTTCTGGTGTACTTGGTCCTGGAAATTATCCAAGGGAAACATGCCATCTCCCCTTTGGCAGAATCATGGATTGTTCATTTTCTCTTTACCAGCACTCCCAGACCTTTTCTTCAAGGCTATATAAGGAACAAGATTCCAGATTTTGCATAGGCCCTGCCATAGGCTTTCATGTCATTCCAGAGGAAGGTCTTTAAGGTATGTGGCTCCTGAACTGTGATTTGTGAGGTGAGGAAATCACTGCCCAGGAGCCCGAGCTGAGCATGTGGCCCCCCACAACGCTGCTTGAACACAGTTCTTCACAGCCAAGGCCTGCCTTGACCAAGTTTGCAGTCTGCTTCTGGCTCTCAGACCATCCACTTTGGTGTAATGCAGCCTCTCAGTTAACTGAAGATAGCACCTATTCTGACTTCAGCACAGAGCTATGATCTGCAAAGATCTGTAGTCTTTCTGACCATCTTCTTTAATCACTGTAAAACTCAACAGATTCTCAGATGCTGCCATCTTCTTGCTGCTCTGTGCAGACAGGACCCTTTATATTCCATATAGAAACATACAAGTAGCTCAGGATCATTGGGAGGAGTTACAAGATGCCATATTCCTTGCCCAGGACTTTGTAGCATGCATCTTTGTTTTACAGACAGCTTATGTGCATTAGACCCAGCCCTAAAGCTCATAGCAAGCTACTGAGAAACTCTGGGCTAGGCAGAGAGTGGGCTGCTGTGGGATATGCAATGTGATGTTGGTCTTGTGGCCTGGCTGTGACTGTATCTGGGTGTTCCCAGATGAGCCTTGCATCACTCTCTCCTAGTCCTGCATTCTGGGTCATGCATCCTCCCTAATTGCCCCTTACCTCCGCATGTGTATGTCAATGTAATGGCCTATGCCAACCCTTTCCTGGTCTGTAGCTAGTGCTGCTTCAGTGTTCCAAGCTTTTGTAGAGGTTCTGGCTTGTGTGCATCAGTAACTTCTGTCTCTTGTGTTGTCTGGTGACTTGAAAATAGGACTTGCGAGGGAAAAATAGAAACAAACTACTTCCAAGAGAATCTGTTCTTGTAGGCAGCATGGGGCTAAAAGTGGCTTAGTGGCATCTTAATGTCATGGCTGGTATATGTAAGTCCTCTGGTTGCCATTTGCAGTGCAAGGTGGTCGTCTGTTACTAACAGGCAGCATTCCCGGGAACCTCAGGTTTGCTGTCCAGGGTTCAGTTTGAGATCTCAGTTGCTGCACAGTAGGTGTAACCAAGCAGTAGTTGAGGCCAGAGCCCATACAAAGGTGAGAAAATGGCTGCATGCTCTAAATAGTGTAAATCAGCCTGGGGAAAAGGATATATTGCAAGATTGCTGTGCATAAGTAGTGATCCTTGCTGCTTTTCTGTGCTGTGGTCTGTATGAGATGGTTACGCTCTAGGGGAGCAAGGTGAGTAGCAAGAAAGATGGGAAGACTTTAACCCTTCACCCTAAAGGAACCATTTCATCTCCATTGGTGCTAAAAAGCAGGTCATCCTTACGGAGATGGATTGTGTGTTGTGTCTGGGAGAGAACCAGACTTTCCTTCTAATTCCCTGTGTCCAAAAGATTTGTGGCCTGGTTCTTCCTTAGCTAAATCTCTCAGTTCCCCTGGCACTGTCTGCTGATCTTGTCTGTGCTCATCTGCCTGGATTTTGATCATGGAGCTGAGATCTCTGCTGGTGTAAGTCCATTGATGTATGAAGATTTACTTTGAGGAAAACTTGGCTTGTTGTTTCTGAAGCCTCAAGTGGTGCTTGGGAGTGTCCTCCCCGAGATGAGGATGCTCTATGGTTTGTTTGGCTCCAGTGAGATGAAGACTGTTTTGTGCTGGGTTTATACATAATATACTTTGTTGTGCTGCTCTTTGCAGCTCCTTCCAGCTCAGGCTGGAAAAATACCTCTGTGGATGGAAAATGTAGGAAAGAGTGAGCAGCTTGTTCTGCAATCCCCTGGAGAATCCAGCAGCTCTACTTGGTCCATGTGTAGAAGAGGCTTGTGATGATGCTTGCTTCTCATCTCTGGGATGTGGCTGGCTGGGACTGCCCTATTCCTAAGAATGTCTTGGTTTCCAGGGTATGAAATGGCTTTGATTTCTGTGCAGGATAAAGCTTCAGGTGAAGCAAGGAGGAAATGCATGAGGCCATGGGCAGTTGGTGTAGGACTGTGTGCAGGATGGAAGCAGTTGTTATGCCTGTGAGGGCAGTTTTCTCTGTGCCTCCCTGCCACACATCAGGAGCAATGTCCAGGGGCAGTGTTGCAGGATTAATGCTCTGACTACTCTGTACTTGAGGCCTGCATCCCTACATGCCCCAAGGCATCCTGGCTTCCAGTCCTTCCTTTTCTTTCAGGGCTAGAGCATGGCCTCTGTTCTCTATTCACATTGTTTACTTGCCAGGCCTTTGGTTCAGGTTTCTGCTTCCACACTAGGCCCATGGTAACTGCTGGAAATGAGGCGTAGCTTTGCTGGCATCTCTGACAATCCAGACTTCTGCCTTGTTATGGTGGTTTCCCATTCTCTGTTTGTCCCTTGCTGCCAGGACCACAACGTAGTCCTTAAACTCCCTGTAATCCCTGCCATTTCATCTGCAGGTGATGACAAATACGGAAGGAAAGTCATTTTGTTCAGTGCCTGCCGGATGCCCCCAAGTCATCAACTTGATCATGTGAAACTGCTGGGGTGAGTAGTTTCTTAGGAGGCTGCTGTTCTTAAGCCTGATGTAATTCCCAGGTGCTGGATTCTTGAGGCCAGATCTATCTGCAGTAGTTTCTTTAGCTGGATGTGTCCTCCCAGAGCACTTGCCTCCATTGCTGGGGGTGCAGACCCTCTGTTTAGACACACAAAAGTGAGTACCCAAGGAGAGTGTGAAGTGAGCTCAGCGGTTGTCTCTTCTCAGGTACCTGAAGTTCACACTGGACCAGTATGTGGAGAGTGATTACACACTGGTGTACCTGCACCATGGCCTGACCAGTGAGAACAAGCCATCCCTGAGCTGGCTGCGGGATGCCTACAGGGAATTTGATCGGAAGTGAGTAAGGCTGCAGCAAGCAAGGCTGTAACATGCTGTTCCCAAGCCTAGTGTAGGTTCCTCCATGTAGCTTTTGGATCATCATTTACTATCACTTATTTCTGCTGTTTATGGAGGTGGGTTGCTGTTTAATGCAGGCTGAATCACGGCTCCTTCTGTAGTTACCTCCTTTAGGCTAATAGGCAAGCAGCAAAACCGGGTGTCACCCCATGGTATAATTATTGCTTCCTGGTGCTTGGTGAATCTTGGAATACAGTAGCGTGTGCCCTTGGGCTGCTGAGTGGCCTGACACAGCTACAAAGCATGGGAGAGCAGAGGCTGTGGGTATGGGAGGTGGTGAGGCTCAGTGAAGAAGGAATGGAGCACCAGGGTGCCTTCATGTGGAAAGGCTGGATCCTCTCCTTAAAGCACAGCTCATCCTTACATAGCTTCTCCTGGCAGGTACAAGAAGAACATCAAAGCCTTGTATATTGTGCACCCAACGATGTTCATCAAGACCCTGCTGATTCTGTTCAAGCCTCTGATCAGGTAGGAAGCACTACAGGAGGCTCACCTGCATCCTCACATTGCAGGCGAACAATGAGGCATTCTCAGTGGGCACAAGATGAGCCCAGCTGCAAAGCCTACCCTGGAGACTCATCCTATGGTGTCACCTCTTTTCTGAGGTCAGACATAGTCAAACACAAGTACTGTTTTAAGAACCTGCAGAGTCTGCAGCTCTCTGCTGCTGCTCCCTTTTTGTCCAACCAAGTAAAATATTGCAGGCTCTGCTAATAGTGAATGAGGAAGTGAAAGCATCACTCCAAATTATATGTAATTCATTGTGAAATCCTAACTCTGTAAAGTAATTGAAAGCAAAACTTTCTTCAGCCTATTGCTGGAAGGAGAAATCCAGTGTTTTAGGGAGCCTGCTGCTGCTGGAGCTTCCAATGTGACTTGGAAAGTCTTGGCATCTCCTGGTAAAATACATGGAGGTGGAGACCACTATGTGTGACATTTCTGCTGCTCTATATCTGCCCCTTTGCCCTACTGATGTATCTTGCAGAACCCTGCTCTCCTTGTCTGTAGGAAGTCTGTTCTGATACTGGATTTCCCCATTCCTCACATAATCCTCTTTTCTCTTGTTTTCAGCTTTAAGTTTGGACGAAAGATCTTTTACGTGAACTTCCTTAGCGAGCTGGAGGAGTATGTGAAGTTGGAACAATTGGGGATCCCAAGCCAAGTGCTGAAGTAAGAATGCTGCCATTCTTACATTTAAGAATGCTTAGGACTCTGTGAGAGGGGACTTCTCTGGAGGAATGGCAAAGGGAGGAAGAGATTGTTCCACTCGGGCAGTGGTTTTGCAGGGAGTGGTGACAAATTGCCTTAGGGACTGTTGTTTCTATCCATGCTCCTCCCTCTGTGGCCACGGTGCCCAGTTCTGTCCCTGTGGAGCACCAATCCTGCCTCTCCTTTGGGGCTTTCTGTAGGCTGTTGACCCGGAGTTCATAGTTCATCTGCTGTGTTTGGGGACCTGCTCTGCTCCCTCTGCACAGTTCAGCTTGGTTTTGGGGCTTCCCAACATTGCCACAATCCCAGTCCTATCAGGTTGATTCCCTGTCCCTCACGCACACATGCAACTGTCTCATCGCAAGCAGTGCTGCCCTGGCCTCCTGCCCACGCTGTCATCCTCAGCTACTCCAGCTCTTGATTCCAGATAGGTATTCCTTTCTCCCTGCTTTTTCCTGGTAACCAGATGTTTGATCTTGTTGCTCCTGTGCTCCAGAGCTGCATAGGTGGAATCAACCACACTAGGCTGGAGCTGTTACCAGTGGGTGTGCAGTGGCTCACGTGCAGCGCTGGGTTCATGCTCTTTCTGGGAGGTGGGGTGGCTCCTTACTAGTCTGTGTTTTGCCACAGATACGATGAATATCTGAGATCCCTGCAGAAACCTTCACAAGTGCCCCTGAAGCCAACCCCTCCGCGCCCACCGCTGCCAAACCAGCAGTTTGGAGTCTCGCTCCAGCTGTGAGTATCCCTGGATTGTGTTGCTTTTGCCCTGACTTGCTTGGTATGAGCTCACTGTGTTTGAAGCTGAAGAGCAGCACAAGTGGCTGTAACCTTTTGGGCAGTTCAGACTTCCTGCAAAGCTTTCATCATTCTTCTGAGGAACCAGACGACCAGATCCTGACCCGGTTCAGTTCCACCTTCTTGATTCCACAGCTAGATTGGGTCTAAATTAGGATGGGATTGCTTCTGCAGCTAAGGGTCACTAAGGGGGGAGCAAAACAAGGGCCATGTGGGACAGCTTTGTGTCACTACAGACTTCCTTTAAACAAAGGAAGTCTGTTGGAGGCTGGTGGAGGTGTCTTTAGGGCTGTGCTGGTTGAGCAGTGCTGCAGGGCTGTTTCTTAGGTTTTTCCATATCATAAACTCTTATCTTAAAAGCACTTCTGTTCACACTTGTGCTGATCCCATCCCCCATTCCTGCAGGCTGACGCAGGCAAACACAGACACTGGCAAGGGCTAGTGATACTGGCTAAGTGGTGAAGGTATTTTTAACTTGGAGTGTGATTTTCCTTCCCCGGGGAATGAGGAGGAGCCAGTACCCTGTGGCCAGGCAGATCCTCTGGAGCAATCTGGCAACACATTCCCCAGCTTCAGCACGTTTCCAAATGGTGTTTCCTGTGGTGCCGTGTGCCTGAGCTTGTGAGTAGCCTGAGAGGGGTGAACAGCTCCATGCCATCAAGTGGTACAGAGAGCAAACACCTTAGCATCACTAGGTCTTCCCTGACAGCTGTTGGGTTGATGCATCTTTGCTACAGGAGTGAGATGGATAAACTTACCCCATACATATTTCTCTCGTGTCAGCTTCTTTCTACCCTTGCTCCTATGGGGAAGTAAACAGGAAGTTTAACCCTTTTCATCTTACTCATAACCAGCAGCTTTGCCTTCTGGGAACTCCTTTGCCTTGGAATCTACAGGCTGTGGGGTTTACAGAAGAGAGAGGATTACTCCTCTGGTGTAGTAATGAGCTCATACTTGCTCCAGTGAATGATGTAGCGTGATGGGTGAATGGGAGAGAAGGCTGGAATAGTGGCTGAGCCACGGACTGGGATAGCAATATCCTATAGGGTAGGGCTTGTGACTTAAAGACTCAGGGCTGCATGCAGGGTAGGGAAGACCAGTCATTTGTAACCTTTTGTCTCTTCCCCCAGTCTCAGGGAGAAGAGCCCTGATCAATCTCCTGTGCCTCTGGTGGTCAGAGACACCATTGCTCACTTGCGGGACCATGGTAAGTGTAGAGGGGGAACTGCAGCCCCTCTTTATTCCATGTCAGTGGCCTCTCCTCCATCCAAGTTCCCACCCAGAGTGTGGTGAGGTAAAGAGCAACAGTCTACAATGAGGTGTAAAGGCCGGAACTAGGTGAGTTAGCGTTCAAGAGAGTGTGCAGGGCTCAGGAGACCTCTTTCTTCCACTCATCGCTACTTGTATAAGAGCAGCAAAATGCTCCTTGTATCCTTTGCCTGGTAGTGGAAGCAGAAAGAATTGCCTTCTCTAAAAAAGAGACTTGTTGTCATCTGTTTGAATGCCCAAGGCATGCATTTATGACTGTTAAGACCAGCATTTTTAGACTCTCACGTGTCTGATCTTCCTTCTCCATCTGGTCTCCCTTCACAGCTCTTACCACAGAGGGGATTTTCCGGAGATCAGCAAATACACAGGTTGTCAGGGAGGTCCAGCAAAAATACAACATGGGTAAGTGCCCAAACTCAGCAGAACCCCTCTCATTTGCAACTGGAGCTGTGTTGGATCATGGCTCCTCTCCTTCTTTGATAGGCCTCTAGGTGAGGCCCCATCATGGTGTGACCCGAGCTGCAAAGGAGAAGCACCTGATACTTCTGCTGTGTAGTAACCACGTTCCTTCCCACTTACATTCCTGTTGCTGCCTTTTTCGTTCCTGAGTAAGTTTCCCTCTTTCTTGGGGTGGGATATACCTCCCACCTTAGTCAGGTTATACTGTATGGACTGAAGATGACCAGGAAGAAACTTTTTCATCTGTTACATCTCATGACTTCCAAAGACTTAGTGCTGGATTCGGCAGTGCTTTGCACATGCTTTTGGGACACATTTTTCCACTCTCCTAAAAGCTGTGGTGCTTCAGTACCCTCTCTGTGTTCTTTAAAGTCCTGCTTCCCTAGTTCTGAGCTCTGGCCACCATGTCCCGTTCTTTGTTTGGAGGAAGTCCTGCTTTGGCTACTGCGCACTGAGGTTCTGCTCTACTTTCTCAGGTGTGCCTGTGGATTTCCAGCAGTATGAAGATGTCCACCTCCCTGCTGTGATTCTCAAGACCTTCTTGAGGGAGCTTCCTGAACCCCTGCTCACTTTTGGCCTCTACAGCCACGTTGTCAGCTTCCAGAGTGAGTTGTAACAAGAGTGTCCTACTCCTGAATGTTACACTGGCCAAAGGCAAAGATAGCCTGGGAGGAGGGCATGCATGGGGTACCCCGTGACTGCAAACCGGGCCGTCATCACGGTGAGTGCTGAGGATTCCTCACGGACCTGCTTGTCTTTCCCCTCTTTTTAGATGTGGAGGAGGAGAATCGTGTAGGTGTTGTTCGCAAAACCCTCCAGACTCTGCCAGAAGAGAACTACCAAGTGCTCCATTTACTGACAGCCTTCCTGGTGCAGGTGAGCGGCTCCAAAGGTGGGCAGGCTTATGCTAGTTCAGTTGCCAGTGCCTTGAATCAGCTTTTTAACTGCTTGCTCTCTCTGTTCCTTTGAGAGGAAATGAGTCCCAAGACAGGAAATTGCCTTTCTTTACCTTACTGTTAAACAGATCAAGAATGATCATGATGATCTAGCCTAAGCAGTTACTTCTCATAACACTGAGATGTGCAGGTGGGCATTAAGCCTGTGTGGTTTGTACAAGAGAGGCTGAGAGTTCCCCAGGGTTATACATCTGATGTGTGTGTATATATGTATGTGTATATACATATATATCTATATATATATGCAAGACTAGAAGAGGGGTCTCTGATCTGCCCCACAGCGTTTTGTGCTGCCAGGGAAGCCACTGCAAGGCTGCTGTAGCAAGAGGGAAGGTAATTTTGTTTTGAGTGGTGACCTGGACCTGTTGAGATTTTTGCTAGCAGTGCTTTTGGTCCTATTGTTATGATGTGGCCTGGTGGTTAAGCTGTGGTGGCAAATAGCAAGTTATTGCTCCTCACCTTCTGAATGCTGGGTGTCATGTGTGTTTTTGTCTTCTGGCACTAGGCCTTCACTTTCTCTCCTCCCATTTTACCCTGGCAATCTGTCAGCTCTGGCTTTGGGGAGTGTAGAGGGCACCTGCTGTGTTGTTCTGTAGGATTCGTAACGGGCTCTTTCCTTCCCATACAGGTCTCTGCTCACAGTGACAGAAACAAGATGACAAACACCAACCTAGCAGTTGTGTTTGGCCCAAATCTGCTGTGGGCCAAAGATGTAGCCATCACCCTAAAAGCCATCAACCCCATCAATACCTTCACCAAGTTCCTGCTGGACCACCAGAAGGAGCTCTTTGAGGATGTGGAGGCCTGAATCCAGGCCAGCCCACACCAGCACACTGTGCTCACCTTCCCACCTTCCTTCCCACCTTGTCTTGGAGCTGTGACCAAGCTGACTCCAGTGCAAAGGGGCTATTGATCCTCTGGGTGATGAGCAGAGTGAGGGCTGTGGAGATGGTGGAGGAAGTGTGTAAGTAAGTGAGCAGAGACCCACTGCTCAGGATGGGCAGGGGAGCTGGTCTCCCTGCTGCTCTGAGTGGAGTCCTGGCCCCCCTGCCAGTCTGTGCAGCTCCTCCAGGCCTCATCACCAGCCTGCTGCCCTATCAGATGCCCTGCCTCTTTCCTCCTTCCCTTTCTGCCCTCCTGGTCCCTTCCTCAGCAAAGATCTTTATTGTTTCAGCTCCCAATAGTGCCAGCTCACCCCCTTGCCTCTGCTGGGCTGTCTGCGTGAGGGCAGCTCGCTGGGTTTGTGGCAGAGATGTTCTTGCACTGAATGTGCATCTGCCTTTCCCCAGTGGCACCTGAGGCAAGGAGGGAGCTGGGCAGCTCTTATGCTTGTCCTGCACTTGCAAACAACACTCCAGACCCCATAGTTTTGGCAGGCAAGTGAAGGACAGGCTCGCAGCACATGGACTGTGTTACTGGTCTGATTCCAATACAAGGAAGCTGAATTTAGCCCAAACCCCTCTGGGGTCCCCACTCTTGATACTGTTCAGTGTTTGCTGGGGTGTTGTGGGTGAGGTGCCTCCCACAGTTACCCAGCTCAGGTGGTGTTGATGCCTGGGTCCGGCAGACCCACCCCATGCCAGGCCTGGCTGTGGGGTGGATCTCCGATGGCTGGGTGAGTCTGAAGGGCAGACAGCAGGTGCCCTGGTGGCACTGAACCTGCTGCACACTACGAGCATCACTGCCTCTCCCCGGGGCAGCCGCACAAAGCCCCTTTCCTCTGTCAGATGTGTACATCTGTGCTGATGGCACAGGCACTTCTTGAGCAGGGCTCTCCCCAGAACAGCATAACAGAGAGCATGGCCTTGAGGGAAGGTGTAGGGGCTGGGGCTGATCCTCACCCTGGAGTGCACCAGGCTGGGCTTACGTTTCTGTCCAGGTGCTGAGCACTCGTGTGCCAAAGCTGTGAGGGAACAGCTATTCCATGCCAAGGGCCTTTGCCTTGTCTCCCTCAGTTCTGAGCTACCTTCCTTCTGTCCTACCATGGAAGCCTGGTCAGATGCATCCTGCATGCCCTGGGCATGGCTGGAGAGGTCGGGTTGTCCGCAGGGCAGGCTCAGAGTGGGGTGGACCTGCTAGCTGTGAGGGCATCATGGTTGGGTTTGCAGCTTTCCCGTTACCTGAGCTGAAGGAGATCCCTGTCCTCAGCCTGGCCCAGCAGGGTGTTAGCAGGGAGCTTCTAGCCTTACTTCACTGGTGTGTTGTATCTCTGTTATCTCGTGCCCTGCGTGCCTGGGCCAGGCCCCTGTTGCTGCCTCTGGCCACAGGGACAGATCTTTTTGGACCAAGCAGAACTATTTTAAATAGCTACTGGATGTGAAATACCGTTTGCTTTGTCATAGTATTTTAGCCTGCCTTTAAAACACTGACAAGGGTCGGTGCCCAGCTGTAAGCAAAGTAAGTGTCATCTGCTGCAGGCATTATGGAAATGGTGCTTATTGCTGAGCTCTGGAATGGGGATGAGTAAGGACACAGGCAGCTCTGTGCGGCAGCACTGGTCCATGAAGGAGGAACAGCAACATATGCATGGGAATAAGAAAGAAACTGAGCATCACTAAGGAGGTGTTTGATTAGAGGGCTGGGGTCTCATCCCATCTAGATAGTGGGGACTTTGTCCTATGGAGGCTACAAGGCTGCTTGGTCTCCCTGTTCCAATGCCCCTGTTATTAACTTAGCCCCCTGTTTGTCCAGAATAGGAAATGTTTCAGTCTGAACAGTTTACAGCAGTAACCAGATGTTTTGGAGGCAGAGACACTCAGCTCCTGATTCACCTGTGCTCTGTGCTAGAGGAAATTAGCAGGGCTGGTGTGCCGTGCAGGAGGGATGGACAGTGTGGAGAGGTGTACCTGCCCCAGCTTTTGCTTTAAGAGGCCCCAGTGTTTGCTGTAAGAGGCAGGGATTTCTGGCCAGCTGGGGAGGAGTGTGGAGGCAGAGGGAGCCCGATGTAGCCCTTCTTCCCCTGCAGGCAGCCTGTGCTGTGCAGGCTTCAGTTCGGGGGTAGACTTGATGCTCCAACTAGATCTGAGCTGCCACTGGCCTCACTTACATCCCCCTGGAGGAAAGGCAATCCCAGCTCTCTTCCCCTGGGACAAACAAGACCAGTATTGGCAGCATGGATCGGGAAGTGCCTGCGTGCCAGGGCAGGAGGCCTTGGCCCTGTGTGTAGCCCCAGCTCCCAGGGGAGGCTGTCACGTTCCAGCCACACAGAGCAGCGAGGACCATTCCCTTCAGTAGCGAAGGGAGCAGTGCTGGGGTAGCTTAGCTCCTCTCCAGCAGCAGAGCAGGGATTGCTGGAAGTGTCCGTGTTCTGGCTGGAATTTGTTTGGTGGGTGCTTCTTTTTAATTTTTAAATTTTTTTTTAAAGTGAATTCTTGAAATAATCTTTCCTTTTTTAGCACAATGGAGACGGGTGCATCCCCTGCGGGCAGGGATAAAAGCCTGCTCCAGTTCAGTGCCTGCAGGGAGCAGATTTGGAGGGCATTCAGGAAGCTGCTGCTGCGGTGGGAAAGTGCTCGCAAATCCTGGAAGGGACCCAGTGTAAATATCCCTTTGTCTGCTGCTCCTCATGCCGGAGCTGCTGGGGGCCCTGGGGCAGGCACAGGAACCAGGGTTGCTTTTGCTTCTGCAGTCCGCTCTCCTGGAGGCCTTGCATTGAAACACCCCTCGTGTGACTTGAGCAGGGAGCTGCCTCGGGCTGCCTCAGCCTGTGCTGGGTGTGTGCCCTCCAGAGCCTGCATCTGCCCAGACCAGGGGCTGAAATTCCCTCTGTTCCTGGGCAAAGAGCTTCTGCCCACAGCCAGGCTCTGGCAGGTTTGGGTGTCTCTGCCACATACAGGTGCAGGCAGTATCTGATTAGGGTGCTGGTCTTTGTTCTCCTTGCTGTAGAGCTGCCCAAGGGTCTCTTCCCTGTCTTTCAGGTTAGCTGTTAGCCATTTCTCCCGGGGGGGGGGGGGGTACTTGTTACACTTCAACCCTCTGCTCTTTAGCATCTCAACCATTCCCCTCTGTTTAAGCCTCCTGCTGTCTTACCGGCCTCTGCTCCCTGCCCCACGCTGTGTCCTGACACCAGGGCTGTCGGGGGGGCACAGGGGTGCAGGGGCCAGCTGGATGCCTTGTGGCAACGTTTGCTATTTGAGAGCTGAGGACCACTTTGGTCCTTGTTACCTTTCATGCACGGGGGCTCCTGTGCGTCACTGTTGGCTTTTGCTTTTGTTGCTGGTGTTCCTTGCTGCCTTTTCTGTTGATGTTCGTGAGGTGCCGGCTGGGGTTTTCACGGTTCACAGTTTGTTTTCTTCTGATCTGCACCAATCTTGTATTTCACAGTTTGCACTTTTTGTATTTAAATAAAATTCAAATGGTAATCCCAGATCCAGGTGTGTCTCTCAAGTGACAGGAGCTGTGGCACGTCTGTAAGACACAGAAGTAAAGCTGGCTACGCTGCCAGCCATAATAACCGTGCACAGAGGGAGGAGTGTGAAATTCCTCCTGTGTGAGTAACTGGGAAGAAAGACTGGTTTGCAGGAGCCTCAGGTTGGGAGCAGAATTCAAGCAAAGTGAAGCAGGGCTGGGCTCCCATGTTACCATCTCCCTGCCATGATGAGCAGTCTGAATGGGATTGCCCTTTCCTAGAGCTGGACTCGGGCAGCTCCACAGGTTGTGGGATCACTAGGTGCCAAGTGGGAGCCACCTCAAGGCTCTCCAGTTAGGATTAGTGAGCTGAATTTATCCTGTGGCCAAGTGGTCCATGCAGCAGAGACCTGCACCTTCTCGTGTCAACTCAGGTGGACTGCTAACTCCTGGATGTTTGCTGCACTCCAGCCCTTGATCCACATACATCTAACCTTTGCCTGCAGACATGGTAATTTCCTGGTTACACATAGAACGGTTTGGGTTGGAAAGGACCTTAAGAGCATCCAGTTCAACCCCCCTGCCATGGGCAGGGACACCTCACACTAAACCATGTCACCCAAGGCTCTGTCCAGCCTGGCCCTGAACACTGCCAGGGATGGAACATTTACGACTTCATCAGTAAGCTTTTTGGTTGACAGAAAGGCTCAAATGCAAAGTGATTACTGTGATTAGTAATACGAGTGTAGCAACAAGTGAACCCAACAGTGGCTGTGAGAATAGGAGGAGAGCAGAGAGCACTGGAGCTAAAAGCATCACAGTGAGGCAGACAGTAGCCTGAGCCCTGACCACTGGCCTTGCCACCTGGATGTGTTGATGCTCATGTTAACACTTCTGGAAACTGCTGTGCTGCTTTTCAGTTTCTGTTACTGATCAGATCAGCCACCCAACTGAGGGCTTCCCAGTGCTGCCAGTTCTCCTTCCACACACTGCCACTGTTCGGCGTGACCCATGCCAAGCTGTCAGCTGTACACCAGAGGTACGTTTGGCATCTGTTCACAGGTAACTCTTTGCATATGGTCCTTGTAATCTATTAATTTCTTTAGCTGCTGTAACTGACAGGACAGTTCTTCAGTTCTTGAGGGGTTTAATACTTAACTTTTGGGGCTTTTTCATTCAGATAGTGCTTCTGGCTACAGTCTTATTAAGAATTTCCACCTCTTTGTACTGTGGTGGCCCCTGTAATGGGGCTGGTGCAGTCCCAGGGGTTGGTCACAGTGACCTCAGGCTGCTGCAGCAACATCTCCTCTGGCTTCAGAGCTCAAGAGCTGCTGGGTCTAGTCCTGACAGGGTGCTGTAGTTGGTAGGGCCCATGCTACGTGCAGTCACATGGGTAGTACTTTACCCAGTGTAAACGCCAGTGCTGGATGTGTTTTCACGTCTGGCTGCCCTGTGGCCTTAAGAACATTATGCTGGGAACACTTTTCTCTTTCTAAATGCATGCACTAGGCTCACATGGATGGTATTTGATTGTTCCCAACCTTGGGAACCCTTCTGCAGCTGTTTACTTTTCACTTATTTGTTGATGGTTTTTCCACTGCCTTGTCTTACTGGTGATGTGGTGATGAGGGTGGAGACTGGAGGCCCTGTAGTAAGCCCAGATCCCACAGGATGGTTTATGTGAGTTTGCCAGCAATGCATCTTGACCCACAGTGCGCAATGTCTTTTGCAAGTGGCTGAAATGGCACTCATAAATATACACACATGCACACTCAAACATAATGCAGGCAGATCAGTAGCTACAATGATGCAATGGGATACTCAGTTTGTGTTACCTCCCAAAAATAAGAGCACTTTTAAGAGTTAGCCCTGTGCCTCAAACTGGAGTATTTCCTTTCATGGAAGCTTCCCATATACACTGTCATTTTTCTTTTCCCCCATTCCTGCTATTCTTCTTTGTAAGAACCAGACACCCTTTACATTGCAGCTTAAATCAGCAGTTCTTGTATATACACACAGATTTTTACCATCTCATCCTTCCTTTAAAGGGAAGGTGTTATCATCTTACACTGCATCGTGTGCTATAGAGGGTTAACGTCAAGCAACACTAGACTACAGCTGTTAAGTCTGGTGATCAGACAGGCAAGCAGCATGCTCTGTCACCAGCATCTTGCTACTGAGATACCCACACTCGTTCTTCTCACATCTTGTCTCTTTGAGCTCTTCTATCAGATCAAAACGTTCCCACACTCCCTTTAAGCATGTAGTAGCAACCATGTACAATGCAAATGCTGCTGGTGGGCTGGGATTTTCCCTTTTCCCACCCCTTTATTTTGGAGACAAGTTAATGTGTTTCAGCTGGGGGAAGACATCCAGATAATTCCCTTCTCCAGCTCACTGGGGAGGTCACCAGAGCCAACACTGTGTGTCTGTTCCCCATTCCTGCTTTTGGGACAAGACAGGAACCTGCTGTGCCCCTTCTTCACTCTCAATAGGATGGTCTCACCTGAATCCTGCTGACTAACTGTAGCATATCAGTGCCTTTTCCCTTCTGTGTTGGAGGCAGCAACCTGATCCATCCTGCACTCTCTGATCATCCCATTTCCTGGAGGAGAATGATGAGAGGCTGGGACATTCCCAGACCTGTCAGTATACATGAAGACAAGCACAGAGCATTGCTTACATAAAAGTTTTATTGGAAAGTCTTTGAATACTTGAAGTACATTGGAGACTGTTTCCAAAACAATGCAATTTAGGAGCCTTCCCCTTCACCCAAAGTTATCTCTGAATAAGCAGCTACATACATCCTGTCCTTAATATAGAATTGAACAGACAGCTGCTAAAATAAACAGCCTTCATAACACAATCTGTGGCAGGCCACAGCAGCACCTAGATCTTTCCTGAAGCAGAGCATTTGTGCAGTGGTCAGGGAGCATAGATACAGCAACCATGTGTTGAAACTGAGGAATGTCCAGAAAAGAGGCACATAACTCAGCCCTAGAGAATCTCTTTACTGCTGTGGCCATCCAGCTCAACACTAGCAGCTCATATAGGCAAGTTTCCAGCCTTCTGAAGTAGAAAAACCCCAAATGCCACACTGACATTCTGCCTTCTGGGATGTGGGAGCTGTAGCCATCAGCATCAATGAGCAGAAGTATTTGGCTCTGGGGACCTTCTGGACAGTATCAGCAAGAATGGCTTGCCTTCTGCCAACTCCACAGTGTGCCTCTGTGAGAAGGAGACAGCAGCAGCACTGGCTCGATGAGGTTCAACCTAGTCTATTCTTCATTAATAGAGTGAACCAGCACTTCACCCCAGTGCTGCTGCTTTGCAGCCCAGATTGCATCACTCTCCCAAGCACAGCCTGTACATTGAGAGGAAGGTGACAGCAACCACATCTCTGAGCTAGAAGGTGGCAGAGACCAGCTTCCTAAGCACAGGTGAGAGCCAGCTGATAATATTCGTCCCTTATGCTCCTGCATCCTTCTGCAACCCTTTCCCCCTGTAAAACAAGGTGGCTCTGGCTGTGGGGATCAAGTGTTTGTTAGAGCCCATGTAACTTAAACACTCTTGTGCACAGTTTACCTTGGCAGCTTTCTTAAATGTTTGGGCATCTTATTTTGCAAGGACTGAGCAGTTTCTGTGCAAGGCTGCTGAAAAGTTGATTTGGTTGAGTAAGCTGAAGAAGTTCTGGTGGGCATCTGTCCTTCAGTAAAGCTCTCCCCTAGAGTTTTGGAGCTCATATGGCCTCCCCCTGAACACAGCACTCAACATAAAAGCATTCTGTTGCTCTGACCTTACAGCAAGCTCCATTCTGAACCTGGTTCCTTGCTCCAGCAGTGGCACAGGAATAGTGTTCTACAGCGGGTTCCCCCATCAGCTGCTTCTGATCTCTTTCAGTTAAGCTGAAGAAGCTGCCACATTACACTACCTAAAAGGCTGGTTACTCAGCCACTCTAAGGAAATTAAGATGTCTCCTCAGGCCCGAGGCAACACAACTCCACTTCCAGAGAAAGAAAAAGTGTTTTAGGACAGTAAGGGGTCCTGTAGTTGCTCACTGTAGTTACACATAGGAGGAAGAGAGAGAACCACAAGGCGACCTACCTTATCTAAGCTTCTGTTTAGTGTCACTGTTTCTCCTCCCCTCCTTACATCAGGCAAAAGACACGCACCAGCCGAATCAACCCTTGAGCACTGCCACTCACACTGCTGATAACCACATCATTACAAAAATAACATTTCAGCTAATCAAAAGCCAGCTGATTAAAAAGTACCGTAAGCTCCCCCCCAAAATGTGCTTCTTTCAAGAAGCTGCCTTCTGAATGGCTGAAAACACTGCAAATTCATCCATGCCTATCAGAACACAGCTTTTTACCAAACCCCTGCCACTCCACCCCGCTCCTGTGTGCGTTTAATTCTGTCAGTGGGCCCTGACTGGATGTAATGGACACAAAGTCCTCAAAACAGAGTATTATATTAGAATAATCAAGTCTGTCTTAGAAAATAAATATCTTGGATACTTTCCTGCAAGGAGAGACCAGTCTCACTGGCCAGGGTTCCATGGCACACTTGCTGTCTGCAGTGATCCAGAGCAGAATGACCCGCACTACTACATGAAAACAGAACATCTTTGAAATATAGGTTTCTTTAAAAGCAATAAATATTTCTTGACTCTTAAGATCATCTATTAACCATAAAGCAGGAAAGGTCTGCAAGGGTTAGAGGAAAGAATCTTGGACTAAAGACTCCTAGTAACATAACCCTAAAGAAATAGGATTCCTAGTATTTACAGTTGTATTTCAGAAGCAGAGACTGTGAATTCAGCACTATCACAGCTGCTACATGCAGGCTTGCCAACAGTCAACACTGCTCAACTCAGCACGGCCGAGCGTCAGTATGCTCAGGAAGGAAATGTGGAAAGCTCTTCTGTAGTTCCATTCCTGCTTATCAGCCAGCATAACAGAAGGCCTCACACAAAACAAGTGGAGGCCCAGTTCCTTAGCAGTAAAACAAAGGTAACTACTTATATTACACAGGTCCCAACGCTGACGTCTCGCCCTGGCTCCAGGCACTCACACTGAAGTCAGGATGAAATGCCCCATTCTACGGAATGGATGTCCTGGAGTGGAAACTGTTAAATCTGCTGAACTCACAGCCCCTGGAAATGAGCCAAAGCTTTCTATGCTCTAACAGGGTTGGAGACTGGAGGAAAGAGTCTGTTAGCAAGAAGCTACACCGAGGGAACTTACACCGTAGGACCTCTGGAGGAAGCATATGGCAACTTTTCACAAAGCCCCTCCACAGAGAACAGAGACTGAAGAGAGAACAGATTTCATACATTGAAGTTTTGACTTCTTGTGTCTCTGCTGAAGTCTTAAATTCGAAACTGTGAGCAGTCCAGAACTATGCAGTGGTGTAGTTGAGGAAAATCCGATCTGCTGCTGAAGACAGCAATCCAAGGAAGCTCACTTGATGGAAGGAACTAATCAAAGTGAGACAAAAGGCAGAGCAGGGGCAACAGAGATATTTCTTGACGTCATTTTCCAGAATGCCTTGAGAAGGAAGAACTGGAAACAGCTTCACTGCAAGGTCTCTACAAAGGCATCAAACTCTTTGACATTTTTCTCATGGACTGCAAGCTTCTCTGGTAACGAGTCCTGAGGGGTAAGAAAGGGGCAGGTCAGAGCTCATTCACAGGAGATAAAAAGCAGCTTTAAACACACAGGCAACCCCTCTCTGGTGCTCTGTGCTCCCCTTCCTATGTGCACAAAACCAGGAGTCCTTGGGCAGCATTCAGTGACCCTGAGAAGGGCACCCTGCCCACAGTGTGTTTGTTCTGTAAGAACAGTAAGTGCACTGGAGCCTCGCCTTGTGCAATTCCTGCCACCAGCTGCAGCACAATAACCTGCTCGTGTCACTGCCTCCATCAAGCCACTTGCAGCTTTCAGCCTCTGGTATGTTACAATGCCTGTGAGCCCATTACAGCACTCACCCATACATGACTTTCACCAGCCACACCAGGGTTTACCTCTGCTCAGGCTGCAAGATCAGGCCTAGTTTGCCACTAAGTTTGACACACCAGAGGCAGGATTAGTTTTAGGGGTTTCAGTGACAGCCACAGCAATGCGGTGGCAGCTTTCAGCTCGAAGGTAAACACACCAGTTTCAGGGTGTGCCACAAACAAATTTACACTTGGCTGGGAAGTATTACTGAGGGATCCCCTTTGGGAAGGGTCTCTCTTCTGAGTACAGGAAAGACATGGATCTGCTGGAGTGGGTCTAGAGGAAGGCCATAAAAGCAATCAGAGGGATGGAGCATCTCTGTGATGAGGAAAGGCTGAGACAGCTTGGCTTATTCAGCCTGGAGAAGCCAAGACTTGGAGGAGACCTTGTTGTGGCCTTTCAGTAATTAAAGGGGGCCTACAGAAATACTTTGTTGCTATAGGAGAAAGGTTGATGGTTTTAAGCTGAAAGAGGGTAGACTCACACCAGATATAAGGAAGAAATCTCTTTAAGATGAGGTACTGAAACACTGAACCAGGTTGCCCAGAGAGGTAGTAGATGCCTCATCCCTGGAAACATTCAAGGCCAGGCTGGGTGGGGCTCTGAGCAGCCTGATCTAGTTGAAGATGACCCAGCTTATTGCAGGGCTTGGACCTTTAAAGGTCCCTCTCAACACAAACTATTCTATAATTCTATGAAGATACGATTTTTTTCAAACTAGGAATAGGGAGAGCATTACAAACTACATATGATTCCCATAAAAAGAAACATCAGGGCTCCATACCAAGTCCTCTGCCATGGACTGTGCTCCAATGTCAATGGAGAGGCTGCTGAGTTGAGGGGGGTTCTGGAACTCACGGTAAAACGTTCCCAGGTCCATTGGAAGAATGTCATCCTTTGAAAATGCTGGTTTCTAGAACCAAAGATACTGCTGTTAATTCACATTCAGAGGCAGTGGCTTCCCCTCCACTATAATCTCAGGTAATGTCATTACCTGCTATCTGTGAACCTCTTGGCATTACAACTGTTGCTGCAGTAATGCAGATTAAATAACTAAAGAACAGCCAAGATCTGTGCCTGCCTGAGCAATAGGAAGAGAACATTTCCTTGGAATCCTTTAGGCATTAGACAAGAGGATGCCATGCCCAGGTGTTGGCAGGGAACAGAGTATTTAATTTGTAGCTGTTGGTTCCAAGTTATCAGTCTCTCTGTAGTTTGGGGACCATCAAGCTCTACTTTGGAACTGAGATACATGGGTCCTTTACACCCCCACTGAAAACTATTCTTACATCATTTGCCATTGCATCAGCACCTGAAGCCCATCTAAGGTGCAGGTGTTATGTGAGAGCACTGATGAGGGCACTTACAAAGTCAATCATAACAAAGTCATCATGGGTGTTCCCTGTGCTGCTGCCACTGGAGCCCTCCGAGTGTAAGCTGCCTTGTAGAGGAGATTCAGTTTCTGGGGAGTCAGGAGGATTGACCTGCCCAAGAAATCAAAGATGGTGAGTACTGATCTTATAACCACATCTGTCTGTGTATTCTGACAGTGTGGGGACAGTTAGGAGGTTGGACAATAAACACATGCTACAGCAGGGGCAGCAAACACATACTGTTATTTGTACGTCTAGAGAGCCCAAGATTAACATGGGAGACGAAACCAAACAAATCTAAATAACTAGTTCTTTCCTCAAAATATGAAGTGTATTCAAAGTACAGAATAGCATGGATGTTGCATAAGGGATGCTGAGGAAGCACACATTATACCTCTGGAAGAGGCTTACCAGGGGGTCGTTATCTTCCAGCTCAACATTCTTGGGAGCAAACATGGCAAAAGGAATGTCTAAGTTGGCCATGGTCACCTGGGGAGATTCAGCAAACAGAATTTCACTAAGATGGTCTTACCCAGCACAGAAAAGGATACTAAAAGTCTTTGCCCAAGATTATGTCAGCAGTTAGGCAGGAAGCTGACAACCTCATTTCAAAAAGGCATAAAACAGGGAAATTGTACTCTGCTGACTTAATGCAGACACATACCCTGAGGTGGGATTGCTGCTATACATCTTGTATATAGGCAAGGATTAACAAACTGCTACAAATCCAACCAATTCTCCATCATCCATCCAAAGGGCCTAGAAGAGCATCCTTAGGAACTGGGCAGATCTCTAAGCCACCTCAGCTGAGCTTAAATGCTTGCTTACTAGTGGTCAACTGGTCTACTGCATGGCAGGCTTCCTACCAGCTTCCCCAGTTTATGAACTTGTGGTAGTGGCATTATTGTGAGACCCAAGTTATCAACTGTTCCATATGCAAACAGGGTGCTGGCAAAGTGTGTCTGTCACATCCCAAAAGGATTTTATGAAAAACAAGCCTTGCAGCTGGCAGAACACACTCTCCAGTCTCCAGGGTTGTCCTAGCATTGAGTGCTTTTTGCTCCTGTATGTAGGAACTGATGGGAGCAGCAGGGTATTGTGGTGGCCTCTGAGAAGATCTATTGTTAGTTACCTGGTTAATGGGTTTGTTGACAAAAGCTCCCACCTTCCGGATAAAGATGGTCTCCAGAAGGTCATGTGGGGAGCCACATTTCCCTTCGCTGCTGTTTGATACTGTTTCTGTGTCCTCGCTGGGGGAGGAAAATAGAGCAATTACTGACTCATGGCACAAACAACATTGACAAATCCCATGCTTGACAGGATTCCTTTATTCTTCTGGGTTTACTCCTAGTATTGGAAGGACAACAGAAATCCGTCCTTGTACTGCAGGTTCTTCCTCAGTTACAAGCACAAAAGGGGAGTGGGACACCAATGGCATCAGATTTTTGTTTAAAGCTGGATTAAAACTATTTAGCTGAAAAGTTGCTGCCACCTGAAATAGGTTTTTCTTTTTGGAGATGGACTCTTAGCTTCAGAATGTGCATGTTCACAGCAGTTCCTGTTCATCACTATTATTTTTCAGTAATACAGTAGACACAGATCCATAGGGAGGTGCTAATGCAACTGTGATTTTCGGTTTCTTTACAACAAAATGACTGCTTAAGATCCTTGACTCAGAACTCTGTGACCCAGAGAGACTGTACAAGAAATAAACACAATGACTAAAAAAGAATAGAGGATTTCATTAGCTGAGAGGGAGGTGATTTAGGACAGTCTGAGCTAGCATTGTTTCCTTTTAAGTAACTTTGTTCATAAATAGTGAACAGATTTGCAGTCACTACAGCTGGTTTGGTAACAATTCACTTTAACTCTGGAGAATATAAGACTCACTTGAGAAGTTATTTCACTTTGTTGTTTAACAATGGGCAAATACAGTAAAGGGATTAGGAAAGACAGAATTGATAATAAAGCTGACATAACAGAAGTTGCAAGGATGTTACAGTGACCAGCAGGTGTAAGGAGGTGGGTGAGATCATTGCTTGGAGAAAGGCTTAAAAAAGGATGATGGGGGAAAAAGCCCCATCAGAGAAAACTGCTCGCTGTTTTGGGGGATGGAAGACAGTAGTTATGTTACAGACAAAGAGGGGAAGCCAACAAGTTTTATCTTAACAGGATTATATTTGGGCTAACACAAGTGGTAGATCATCTAAAACCAACCTACCTACTAGAAGGAGTAGCTGCTGAGTAGTGGCCTCCATCCAGTGGGGTGCACATCCTCTCTTGGTCAGCTTGAGTGCCATGTGCTGGCTGGCTGGGAATTGGGGGAACTCCCCCCTCTTTGCCTGGGCCAAGCAACTGGGATGGAGAGAACAGGCAAGTTGGAGATCTCAAAATCGGGCAAACACCACAGTGTAATACAGAGCAGATTCTGTCATATTGGGAGTAAGGTGTGGGATTTTTGCCATATGGCTGGGCTCTAGCCCCCATAAGGCTGAGGGAGGTGTCAAGCAGATGGTGATCATCACAATACAATTGGTTTTATTCCCTTCCCACTCCACTTCAGGCCTGTTTTACACTGCAGAGCTCTCTGGCCTTAGGTCCTTTGCTTCAAGGAGAAGCAGGGGAAAAATAATCACATCCTCTTGCTATGACCTCACTGCCCTCTACAGCTTCCTGAGGAGGGGAAGTGGCGAGGGAGGTGCTGATCTCTTCTCCCCGGTAACATGTAGGAATGATTCAAAGCTGTGCCAGGGGAGGTTAGACTGGACATTAGGAAGCATTTCTTTACTGAGAGGGTGGTTAAACACTGGAACAGGCTTCCTAGAGAGGTGGTCAATGCCTCAAGCCTGTCATACTTTTTCCACATGACCCTACCTCAGTAAAGTCAGAATGCTGAGGATCCAACTCCCAGACTCTGTGCAAGTTGTGCTTTCTTTATATTTACCTTACATTCTTTTCACTCCTGCCAGACAGGATACTAATGCATGCACTAGCGTCAAGGCCTCTCTGAGATGTACAAGTACAAGTGGCACAACTGGTTGCAATACCAGCCACGCTTGTTCTACCCTCTACAAGTACCTGGTGAGGGTGTGCAGCATTCAAGCCACCAGCAAAGAGTACAGGATACCCCATGTCAGCTGATCCAACTCCCAGGGCAGCAGGCTGATAGGAAAGACGAGAGCTGGAAAGCTAAGAAAGAAGAGAAAAAACAAAAGGGCAAAGGGAGAGGAAGGAGGAAGTGGAAGGGGAATGCCCCCAGTCTGAATAATCATCAGTCACTGAAGAAGGAACAGGAAAAGTCAGAGGTATAGCACAGCATTTCAGGCTGGCAGAAGGATGCTAGGTTTTCATTGGAATCAATAATGAAGGCTCTTACTATAAAACTTCTTACTGCAGGGGGCTAAGTCTGGGCCTTGACAAGAAAACAAGACTGGTTTCCTACACACATAGGAGAAAGCTGTGCAGGGTACAACTGACATTCAGTCACAGGGAAGCTCTGCTCTACAGCTCTGTTTTTGAGACCGAAAGAAGCATAAATGCCATCATCAACTCACTAAAGAGCTTTTTCCTCAAAACAACTGCATTATCAACTGTTTGAACCCATTCCCACTGCACACTGAACAGGCCTTGAACATACGTACATATCCTCAGCCAAAGAACAGAGTTCATATACATGCTAGGTAAAGAGAACCGGGTCTCTCACAAAGCTAACCCTTGTGAGACTACTTTAGGAATGAAGTGCTGGAAGCAGTGAAACCCAGAAGGTGCTTACACACCCCAGCAGAAATCTTGCTGGTTGGATTAAATAAAACTTCCCCATTTTAGCTTACCTGACCTCAAGAGAAACACTCTTTTCAGAGTTCTGTGTGTGATACTACACTAACACCAATGCTGACATCATTTAGAGGGGCCTGAATGATGAACAGCAGGATATTCACATGGGGCTAGTTAAGCTGAATGGAGGACTACTGACTGTGTAGGTTCTAGGGACACTGGCTGTTAAGAGAAAACACTTGGCAATGTGCCATACTACTTGGGTACTTCACTAACAGTCTGTGCAACTGCTGCTGTTTAGTTAGGGGTGCTTGGCCTGTCTTTAGGAGACCTTCATCTATAAAGGCATTTAAGCAGCCAGTGTCAACAATATGCCTGGCCCATTTTTCATTCACCAGCCTTTCTCATGCACAACATTCCATATTGTTAAATTTCTACTTTCCTGTATTTGTTCTGGCATGCTGGAATTGTATCTGGCCACGCATAACATATTCTATTGACAACTCACTTGGTGTGAAAAGGCCAGTCCCATCACTGGGACCTTCAGGGTGTCCGTCACCACAGGAGGAGGGGTCTGAAAATGTGCCTTTGTGACAGTAAAAACACACTGTGCACAGAGACAGACACACAGAGGAAACAAGGAAAAGAGAGAGAGTAAGAGAGGGGAAGAGAGAAAGAGAGAGAAGGACTTCAGAGAAGAACTATGAAGAGTTGGATGAACTGAATGCTAGTGAAGAGGTTTGGGCTGCAGCAGCCACACCTACACATGGAGCAGAAGTCTCAGTATTGCCAGAAGCACATTCATTTTGTAAGGAACTGTCTGTTTGCCAATCTCAGTGAACCACTCAACACAGGTAATATTGGAGACTCCAGTGAACAGGCTCTGTTCCACAGCTCATTAGAACTGAACTAGATAATCAGCAAGGGGAAGGCTGAGCAGATGCCACAAAAAGCCAAGGGTATTTTTTTCCAAATGTACAAATTACATGTATTTCAATAATCTCCATCCATACATACTCCTTATCTCCCAGCATTATGAGGCATCATATCTTGGCAGGTCTGTGCTGCACCCTTAGAATAAAGGGGACCCAGACTGAGGTGCAATTCAAACACCCTGATGTGAAGAGAGAACTCCATCAACCAGAGTGATGTTCCAGAGGTAAAGGCTGCCTCACAGAGGGTACTAATGCAAAAATGGCAATCCAAACCTCGTTCAGTCCCATACCTTCTCTCGGTCACTTTCTTACCAACAGTTTTCAGTTTAGGACAGCTTTGTTTCTGTGTATTGCTCATGGACAGACTTTCTCCTGAATTTTTGGCTACTCAACAACATAAAGACATGCTATGCAAGCTCACAGAGAGAAGGTAGTAACTATTCCCTTCTATCATGCAGGTTAGGCCTCATTTCTACTGGGAAGGCAGGCAGAGATTTGGACAATTTGCCTATAGGAAACTGCCATACAGTTCCCAGTATTTTCCTACACGTTAAGTTGTATACAGTAAGCTAGAGAAAGAAATTAATTTCTTTTTTACCCCTTCTAATCTACTTTAGAGATCACTCTGCCAAGACAACCTTACAATTCTAATTGTAGCAAAGACTGGCTTTATAAATAAGCGCACAGCATATGGCAACTATGAGCCACAGAAAAGCAAGAACGTAGGCTCATACTCAATGTGAATCCTCAAGGTTTGTCTGGTTTCATAAAGCTTTTCCCGTCAGTGACAGCAAAGCTTCATGTACCCTGGGGAGATGTCAACCTCAATGTATTTACATTGTATTACTGTTAAGTAACACTGGCATGGGTCAGTGGAAATTTCCTTATAAAACCTTTTGCATTTAACCCATTTTGTGAAAAGGCAGGACAAAACTTGGCCACAAACTCATCTTCTGAGCTATGTATCACAGAATAAGAAAAGCTTTATTCCATCAGACTTACTGCCCATGCTGGTTAGTTCAACATTACCTGATGCCCTGTCACCCAAAAGCCACTTAGCACAAAAATGCTTCCTAAGGAAAGCTCATTTCTTAGGAAACAGCTCATTCATACAGTACAATACATTTTGCTAAACCAGTCATGCTAATTCCTCTGAAGTAGTGGAAAGACCCATAGTGAATTCCTTCAGTTTGGAGCAGCATTCCAATTATAATTCATTCTATGTTTCACATGGACATCAAAAGAGATTGAGAGTCTTTAGATTGTCTTGAAAGATCAGTAAAGACATTTGTTTGGCTGGATAACAAGGCAGGAAACATTCCTGAATGTTTAAAGCTATAGAATGACTACAAATCTGACTAAGTCTTCAAAATACGGAATTGTGGAGTCGGGTATATAAGGACAGTAGAAGTAGGAGTTAGAGTTTCTGTTTTTTTTCTTATTCAGAAGGAAACCATCATCCATTCATTTTAAAATGAAAACTTAAATGAAATTTGCATGGGTAGGTGGAAGTACAGAGTATTAAGTCCTTAGTTCAATACTATGATACCTTTTTTTTTTTTGCTGATACTTATTCCTGCTGCCCCAACTACTTTTAGATGGTCCAACAAGTACGGCTGTTGTCTTTTTCCTGCTTTTCCATTCTGCACTTTGCTATAACCATTTTCCTGGTATTTCAGCGTTTCTTTCTCAATGTCAGCCTGTTACCTCTACTTACGTTGCCTGGCATCAATCTCTTGAGTTCCTCTTCTTGCAGCACTAGTATGTGACTGTATAAGTACATTGCTATCCTCTTCAAGCACACCTCAGCCCAACTATAGGTTCTTTGAATGTCAGTAATTTAGTCTTTCCAGTCTCCTAGCATTTGGTTGAAATTAGTATCTAACTAGGTTTCTACTCAGAGTGTAACAATATAAATAACCCACACACTAAATTCTCATTAGCATCAGGAGGCTGCCTGTTTGCACAGTGGTTGATGTAGGAGTATGCACACTATCCTAACAGTGATTATTCTTGAAAAAGTCTGGTTTCCCTTACCTGAGATGGAGGAGAGGTGGAAAAAGATGTGGTACACACTTCTTGGGAATCTTCTACTGAGGGGTATACTGCACCATTGTCCTCACCAGCTCTAAAGCAGCAAGTAAAAGAGAAGCTTTCTGACTGAAAATACCCCTTAAAACACAGAAATAGTAAAACACACTGGGACAAACACTGCAGGGAGGTTGAGTGGAGTTGAAAGGAAAATTATGAATTGTGAGTTGAAAGGAAAATTATGAAGGGATCTCCTCTACTTGGCAGAACTCAGGAAAACAAGGTACGAAAACTAATTTTCCCCAGGTGTTCCTCTTCTTCCTCCACACAGAAACACTTCCCAGTAGCTAATGCTACTGGCTTTGGTGTTTACAGAACCATTGTCAAACAATACCACTGGTCCCAGTCTCAGTGCCCTCACATGCAATTTAGAGAAGACAAACATCTCATTGACAAATAGAAATTAACCTCTGATGTTTCCCCAACAGAAATATCTGGAGATGCATGCCTCAGGACACATAGTTCTACAGCAGAATTAACTGTTACATTTCAAAGGCAGGCAAGGTTAAACATCCTTTGTGTCCAAGTACTTCTGTAAGGAATGTGGGTGCCTACTGGGGCTTGCTGCACTCAGTTTTCTAGATATGAGGGAGATATGTCACCCCTCCTCATATGCTCAACCATGTCGATACGGTTTGACACTTAGCCTCCAGCCTCCCTTCCCATGCAGTCAGCAAACAGTGGAAAAGGCTCTGTATCTGGGCATAACCGATGCCTTCACCATAACCCATGGCTTCAACTCATTATTTCCTCACCTGTAATTGCAGGGATGCATGGGTGAAGAGCTGGGATAGGGACGGTCCACAAAGTGATCAATGATAATCCCCATGATAGGAGGGGTCCTCTCAAACTGCCTGAAAGGCAACAAGCAATGGTGTTATTGGCTTCTTCCCCTCTACTCTCATCCCAATTCATGGCGTCTTCACAGAAAGCCCTTGTGTCTGTTACTGGGACCAGAGCATCTTTACAGTTCAGCCCTGCAACTCCGAGCCTGCATCAACAATCTGGAGTTCTAGAGTGTGGCTCAGGGCTACCCAAATACTCCCTTGCTTCAAGACTTAACCATGAGAAAGAGTATTCTACATGAAGGAGAATCTTGGGAGGGAAGGATAAGCAGAATGAAAAGATTTAGGGGCTCATAACACGTGGGGTTTAGTAGTACATTATTGTAAAACAGGTTCTGGCATGATCATGTTTTCTCACCTGTTTGACATGAAAGCAAGGTTGATTCTGTAAGCACAAGACAAAGTGATGGTGCCCACTGGGGTACCCACTGTCCCAACACGGACCGTCTGGAAACCTGTAAGGTTAAGAAATGATTATCAGTTTCACTGTTATTTATGTTCCATACTTCTTCTATTCTGAGGTTACATTATCTTATTTCTATACTGTTTCCATTATCCCTTGCAATCTGAACTCCAAAGGCTTGTATAGAACCCATAGAAAAAAAAAAAGCAGGACCATGTTCATTCATGAGATTTCTGATGTTGCTTCCCATCTTAGTCTAAAATACTTCTCTGAAATGCTTCTTGTTCCTGAGCAGATCATGGTCTTCTTTACTAGCCCTGCTCCTTATCAACATACTTCCATTCTTATTTCAGTTCTGGATCACTGGAGTCAAAATGGCAATCACCTTAGATTTTGTTAAAGTACCACCATTATACTTGTCACCTTATGTCACAACCCTTCACTGGTGGGTCCAGATAAAAAGTGTATGTAAACCTCAGACTTAATTTTCCTTATGGCACTTAGGAATAGTAATAAATGCCTAGCCAGTATGGGGAACAGTTCTGCTCTAGTTTGCGTGTGTTGCCTGATCATACCTTCTCCCAAGCCACTCAGTTGCACTTCACCAAAATATATCCTGCAGGAAAAGGAAAAAGAAAAGGTATTAAGTCCACTGGGGGCATAACGTTATACATATCCTTATTCCTTATTTGATTTCATGAGTTGAAAGGCTGGAACTACTTTTTCTCTTTAGGAAAAAAAACAAAAGAAGTGGATAGAATGGCCACCTTGAGAAACCCTCCAGCTACATATCTTAGAGCAAGAGATGTCATGTAAAAAGAGAAAGGAAGATAAAACAGTAGTCTAATAAAAAATTTCTGTTTCAGTTTTTTAAGCCTCTGGCAAATCTACAGTTCAGAGCAAAAATGAGAAGTGACATAAACTTCACAGACAGGTCTGAGTCTAAAAGTGAATACTCATCATGTAACATAAAAGATTAACTGTGCTATGAAGAGACCTGCTCTTAAGTATATGCCAAAGCAGCAAGGGAGGCAAAAATGAAGCAATGGCTGGGATTTCTTTTTAAGCTCTCAGCTGTGCAAATGACAGCAAACCTGAGATTTAGAACCATCTAAATTAGCTATGCAAACATGTCAAAGACTTTTCCCAAAGCCAAAAACAAAGACTGGAGGGTGATAAGCATGAACCATAAGCCAGTCAGATCTCAGAGGCTTAAAGAGAGTTGAACTCAGTATTCGAATGAGTAAACTGCAAGAACAACAGGAAGTGGAGCTGAGGATGCATCTTTAAAATGAAATAGCAGAACAGAGTCTGAATCCATACTGCAGAAATATGCACTGCAGTTATGTGCAGCATAGACAGGCATTTGTCAAATATAGGGCAGACACTGAACAACTTGATGCCAATAAGCCATTTAACCTGTGCTTGCATAGAGAATTCTTATATTCTTCTCAGCATGGCAGGCAACCAACAAGACTTCACAGTCCATGCTTAGTTTGATGATACACAGCCCAAAATTCTCTTCTCTCAATTATCAGTAGTAGTTCAATCCCAGTAATTTGAATTTATTATCACTCATCCCTTTTTTATCACAATTACAGCTGCACTGTTCAAGTCTAGAACCTCTGCTGTTTGTATTTAAATGGGGAATCTCATATTCTGCTTATTCTATATATATACCTGTACAATATTACATATTCATGGCCTTGTTTCCTTGAGAGTCTGTAGGCAGGAGTTACCCTAGTTATAGCAAGCAAAGACTTCAGCAGCAGAGACAGCCTGTTGTATACGGTGTATGAAACTTTGATTTCTTTGTCACACCTAAAGAACACAAAGGGAAAAAAATGAGTCTTTTGTTCACACCTAAGCTGTTTGGGGCTTTTTATTTTATAAAATCAAAATTAGTCTGGGCCAACTGTTTAATGTCAATTACTGAGTATATGAATTCTTGTATCTGAGGAAGCAGATGTTGTTGTAATGAATGAAGAAGGAATGAAAATGAAATTACTATTTTTTCTTGACACCAATGTTGAACAGTTTGACTGCTAGACTAGACAAACGGGGGACTTCCCATTTCATCAGCTAAAATACAAACACACACAAAGCAAGTGTGAAGAATGAAGAATGTACTTACTTCTCATTCATTTCTAGACACCAAATTTCCAGCTCCATGGAGTCCCCCTGGATAAGAGAAAGGATGTCAGAGAAAGGCTAATTTCAGAACACACTCTTATATCTCCTTAAAGATCAACAGCAGCCACAGCTCTCAATGAAGATGTTTCTCCCTGCTCTCATCCTCTTGTAATGCAACAGAAAAAGGTGCATTGGAAGTCTCACTGCACAATTAGATCACCTGAGGGAATACCTTCCTCAGAAGTTCTTTAGGGTCTAAGAAACTAGATTTTGCTGCTTTATCATTTGTGTGTTTGGCCTCAGTTATTTGCAGTGGGTTGCTTCTGTTGATGTATTTCTTATCATTAGCATACTACCTAACTGCGTAAGTGAAGATATTTTCACACTGTCATGGACTAAAGGGCAGGAACTCTTGTAGGTGACTTAAGATTCAACTGAAAAAAATGGCATCTATTTTGACTCAGTTCTCACCTCTGAGGTTTTGAGAGAAATCTCCACACACATAGACCTTCCAACCGCAGGGAGTTGTCCTGCCAGGGCTTTCTTTGCTTCATGAGTAACCTCTGGTATATCTTTGATTGCCAAATTGAACTGCAGAACACAAGAAATTATTTCATTTCTTTGAGAAACGGCCTAATGGTACACTACAAACTCATAGACCCATATAGAACATACTAGGTCAGCGTTCACTGAAATATTGATGAAACAGAAAATTCCCAGATGGACTCAGGCTTTTCATATTTGCAAACACTTCCTTGGTTGTTAATTCAAACATTTTTCTTGATCCTGCCATAAAAATCATGTTTTCCCTCACTTGAGTCCTATCTTTACCCACAGAGTAGCCTGAATCTCTTCAAAGCCCATTACTATAAAGTCCTGAACTGACGAGTTGCAAACTTCTGAGAGAACAGAACTCCTCACCACACCCCCAGCAGATCCTGAAAAGGAGCCTTAACTGGCAGGAGCTGCTGAGAGGTATCATTTCTCTCTCCTCTCATCAGCCCTTTAGAGCCCAGAGTGACATGTTGTATGTAAACAACAAAAAATCCCACACCACTAATGAACATATTTGAATACAGTAGTTATGCTACGAACAGTTGTTATAATCTGCACGAGACTGTAACAACTACACTGTGTTCTCAACACATATGTGCACACACACATGAAAGAAACTGAAGAGTTAATGGAATTGCTTTAACACCCCATGACTTTACCCAGTCAGAGCCTGTTGGGGAGGATGATGATCGGGTACAGATTTTCTCTCCAAGTCGGGCCTGGACAATCACTTGTACTGTCTGGAACAGAAAGGAAAAGATACACACTCATGTTCTGAGCTCAGCAGAGCCCTCAGCTCAGAGCCTAAGCTGGACAAATTCCAAGTAAACAAAACATGAGAGGGCTGAGCAGGATGCAGAGAAGTAGAGTTTGCTGCACTAATGTTCAGGTCTAACTGGTTTGAAATATTACAGATAACAGGTAAATACATTTCAGACAGAAAATCACGTTAAGCTGATTATTTCTCTGTAATAATATGAAGTGACTAAGCCAATTTTGCAATCAGGAGTTGCACAGTTCTTAGTAATACTGAAACAAAATTTACAACTATATCCTAAACCTGGACACCTAAACTGAAGTAAAGTATGTACATTTATAACATAGCCATTGTCAGGGAATTTATTTGCATCTGTGTACCAAGTGAGGCCAAATTTCCTAATTCAATGGAACATTCTGGTATTGTTTTTGGATGCAATCTAAAAATTGAGATAGGCTGAAAAGAAAGAGTGGAGTTCAACAGGGGATACTACCTAACCGCTGGGTGGTTCCATGTGTTGATAGAAGTTGAAAGCTAACAGAGGGGTGAAGTGCCCCTCATAGAATCAGTTATAAACTGATTCTATAGCAGGACTCTTCTAGGAGAAAGAAAAGGATTAGGAGGTAGAAAAAAAAAAAAGAGAAAAATATGGTTTTTTAGTTATTCACAGGAATCTCCTAAATTTGACATCGGCTTTTCTTGCTTTCGTTTTTAGCAAAAGCAAAAAAACCCAAACAAACTCTGACCTTGCTACTCTAACCACAGCTAGCATGGGTTTTCTTAAACAATAAAGAAGAGGCATTTGCCACAGGAGAAAAAGTTACCTTTAAAGCAAAAAATTTGATGAACTTGTCCAGGTCCTTCCTGTCCTGGGAACTGAGATCAGTGTCCATTGCATCTGACAATCTGAAATCTAGCACAGGCGTAGGGATGAAGTCCTCCTTCAGCTTCCTGTTTGAATTTCAAGAATTAAAAACATTTTGCCATTAGAGCAAAAGAAATGACGAGCAAAAGAAATGACAAGCAAAAGAAATGAAAGGCCTCTGCCTGTCAAAATCTTAACTAAGATCTGTGAGGGGTGGGTGTGAGGTATAAACGCACATGAACAGTTTATCTGCTCACTGCAAAAGATACTAGAAAAGAAACAACAACGGAGACTCACAATTCAAATTGGGTACAAGTTCTCCAATTTTGCTAGCTTAATTTAGTAATAAACAAACAAACCCCCAAATACTCCAACAACCACACTGACTAGATTCTGTGCCAAGCTATGCAGCAGACATCACCGTCTGCTTCAGAAATCTTCAGTTACCAGCACTGGTCAAAACCAAGTCCTGAGTCTGAAATTCTAAAACCAGTATTCCAGTGGTATTTCAGCAGATAATGAAATAAACCATTGCTTGAACAGGCTCCACAGCTTCCACAAATAGTACTTGCATTAAACCTGTATAGCTACAGATTTACCTACAACCAACTGAAAAGATAAATATTTGCCAAGGAATAGACCAAAATCCTGGGTTCAGTTCTCCTGAAAGCTCTGACAACAAATACTGAGCTCTCACATTCACACTGCCTTGTTTGTCAAAATTCAGTTGTTTCTACCACAATGAACTTCCACAGTGCCAGAGGCGAGGCAGGGCAAGGCACTAATGAGATTCCTGCCACCATCACGTCACATAGCCTGGGATAAATCACAGTTTTTCTTTCAGTTTCTTTGTGTTTAACTTAACAACCATATAAAGACCACGGGGAGGAATGCCTTCATTAGCAGCATTAATTATACTTTTTGCACATAAGCCTTCAAAGTATTAATTCACTCTTAATTCCTGGTGCTGTTTTTGTTTGGAGGCAGCTCATCAGCCTGAAGCAGCCTGTCAAGCATCACGTATTCATGGAACGCACTGCTCACCCCAGGTCTAAGGTCATTGAGCATCAGCAGCTGCTGTGCACAATGTCACTCTGCTCAGTGTCTAATCTTCAAGCAAAGATTGAACCTGCAGCAATGTACACTATTAATACACATTAAAGCTTAGTAGGCTTAGCAGGGCTGATAGCCCTGTTCACACAAAATACATACAATCTTTAGTGACTATGCACATCAGAACTTCTATTTAAGATATCTCACTTAATAGCAATAAATGCCTATTTGAAGTAGTGCTTTAGGAGCATCATCCAAGAAGGGCTGCTAAGTAAGAGTACTGCAATTTATAGAGCATTTTATAGAAAACAGCAATACTTTCTGAATTACTTCATAAAAAGAAAGCTGGACATCTAATATCGTTGAAAGTACCCAGGTTACAGTCATACTGCATCTTATAATAACCTTATAATAATCTATAACGCAAATTGTAATTTAATTTGAGAACTAACAAGACACGTGATTCAACTTCAGATGCATGACCAGATTATTCTTTGTAACCTCCTCATCAAAAGTATTATATTTTCTTTCCCTGCCTTTACCACTACTAGAGATCACAGATCTTTTCTACTGGGGGGGACAGACAGAAATCAGCACTTAAAAGCATTAGATGTTTCACTGATGCAGCACTCTAACTTAAAAGAAATAAGGTTTTAGTATAAACATTTCCCACTACAAAAAAAAAAAAAAAGGTGAGAATGAAGGGGTAACGGTTAAAACTTAAACAGGGGAAGTTTAGATTGGATATAAGGAGGAAATTCTTTACTGTTAGGGTGGTGAGGCACTGGAATGGGTTGCCCAGGGAGGTTGTGAATGCTCCATCCCTGGCAGTGTTCAAGACCAGGCTGGACGAGGCCTTGGGTGATATGATTTAGCGTGAGGTGTCCCTGCCCATGGCAGGGGGGTTGGAACTGGATGATCTTAAGGTCCTTTCCAACCCTAACTATTCTATGATTCTGTGATTCTATGACCTGTTACTATTCTTTTGCCTTAACTAAGTAAAGCACTGTAAGCATTGAGAGGACCTGAGATCTACAACAAAACCTGGCTGACAGAGGCAATAAAATATCCCATTAAAAAAAAAAGAAACACATCTTTTTCTCAGCAAGAAGAATGCTGACATTTAAATACCAAGAGAAATTAAATTAGCTTTTAATGTGAAAAGAAGTGAGAAGCCATTTCTATAAGACCCCTGGAGAATGGTGCAAGGAAGTATATATCCTGATGTAAGGAGAGCTGTCAACTAAAGCACCCACATTTATTTGCCTTGTGGGGCTGGAAAGGAATGCTAGTATCAACTGTTACAAGATACTCAGGAACTAATAGAAGATGTTAGACTCATGGTTAGGAAAGGAAACAAAGCAGACCATCAACACAGTTCTCTGTGCAGTGTAGGAATTAGTTCTAGTGACAGCATATGCAAATATCTCTGGAGAGGAGAGAAAGAGCCACCAGAGCCACGTCTTAAATTCAGTGTTCAAAGAATGAGAGCTTCATACTTCTGTCCTGCTGCAGCAGAATTGAAATTCTTCCTGCAAGACCTCAATTCATAAAGCTTTCATAAAGCATTCATATGCCGAATGCCAGCAATAGTTGACTCACCAGAGCCTAAAGCAGAGCAGAAAGTATCAGGCAAGGATTCCTGTGAGGAATCTGTAATTTCAGGGGCAAACTGGGACCTTGGAACTCGGCTCCCGACAAGTCTAAGGGTCATTATCTGACCAGCACCATCTCTCATTTTTCAGGAGGGCTCTAGTGATTCCCTGAGATCTGCTAAGGCTTAGGACAGAGCTCACCTTTAGACTCATTCATTGCAAAGAGCCAGGACAGGCCTAGAATTACAGCAAACATCTGATTTACAAAAATGCCTCAGTACCCTCAGGTTAGCTGCCACCAGCTGACCTAAACAAGAAGGAAATCCTTTAAACTTAGTTCCACTAAACTCATACAACTTCTCAGGTCCTGTAGCTTGCAACACCAGCACAGCTCCTTGTTAAGTGCCAGTACCTGTGCACATGCTTAGCTCAAGCAAGATGCTGTCTAATTTTACACTGCATAACCACTAGAAGGAAGTAACCTTTGGTCTAGGTTAGAAACCCACAGATGATTGATTCCCCCTCAACCGAGTACTCCCTCAAGTAAACTGATACCTCACTGCTTTAGCCGTACACAGTGGCTGTTCACAGGTAAATAAAAGCATCTCGGCCACGTGGCTTTTTGCTTTGTTTCCCTCCTCCTGCAACACCCATTTTCATGTTTTAATATGCCTTTGCTTCCACCTTCCTCTGAACAGAAACATCAGAGAGATGTTTAAAGGAGAACTGCCATGTGTGGCTCTTTGACTAAAGCCTTACTCTTTCTTACAAGGGTAAGAGGCAGAGAAGAATACTTAACCAACAGTTTAACACCTAAGCACTGTGCCTAATACACTCTACAGGGATTTATACTCTCCTACCCTAAGGAGAATGACACGTCAGCATAAGGTGACGATACACTGTTTGCATGATGCAATGAACTGCAAGAGCCCTCCCCTTGGTGCAGCCCAGAGAAACTACAGCAACCAGCATGCCACGCAGCAGCAGCCTGTAACCCAGCACACCAGAGGAGCACAGAACACTTACAGTTCGTGTTTCATACGTGGGAGTTTAGTGTGTGTCTGACACTCACATACTTAAACAGGAAAGGAGCAGAAGCACCTGACACATACCAGGCATCATTGTCACTGCTGGGGAAAGTATATACAGGCTGTTTCCATCATTTCCCTCCTCTGAGATTTCACTCTTGAGCAATGGCTGCTAAAACTTAAAGTCATTGTGCTTTCCTTTTAAACAGATACTTACCAATGCCAAATAATTACTCATGGTTCCTATCCCAGAATGAAATTAAAATGACCAGAAGGAAGAAACAAGAAAGGTTGTCACTGTAAGGACAGGGCTATGGACAGCCCTCATCCCAGCTCTACATTTCTGGTTACCTGACTGTGCTCCCAAAAAAGGCTCCTGGTCCCTACGACTCCTCTAGAACCTCTTTATTAACACAGGACTCAGATCCAATCTCCAAGGATCTCCTATGTGAAGCTCCAGAAAAGCCTCGTCAAATCATGCAGGTAAATGAGAAGTACATGGAAGTTCTTGAAGCTTCTAACAGAGCGCCTTTGGTAAACAGGCTTGACTGCCAAGCAAGTTTTCCTAGAACATCCCCTTTGATGACAAGCAGGTATTTTGAGCACATTAATAAGCAACTATAAAAAGATCTCCGTAAAGGCGGCACTCTGATTCAAAGTTGAGCCTACAAGTCAGCCTCCAGTATCCTACAATTAATCTCCATTTTGCCTTCTTAGTCGGCTAGTCAGAAACCTGGGGAGAGGGAGGAGGAGGGAACAGTTCTAAATTTGAAGGTGTGCTACTCTTAAAGTTTCTGGATTTTTTAAGAGACGAGTAGATTCCAGCAGAAAAACTGTTTCACATAATATAAATACTCTGATTGAAAGGCTCTGTTGTTTACTATGTAAGTATTGATAGAGGCAACTTTTCCTGCTGATCAGGGAACAGATTTACTTTCTAACTGATTTCTAACTGATAAATTACTTCCCAGCTTAGGAAATACCAGCACTGCCAGCTTCACTGGCCTAAAAACAAAATGAAGCAATTCCTGTTTACCGGCAGTTACATTCTGTACTTCCCTCAGGTCTAAAAAAGGTGCCAGTCCAAAGGTCCATCCTCTCATTTTGTTTGTTGGGCCAAAGTATGCAGACTAACCTAGAATGTGCTTCCACATACATACACTGTACTACAACCACCAATATAATCACCAGGTCTCAACTTTAGTGTGAATACATGTTCATAAAAGTTGAGGTTATACATTATCATTTAAGCAAAGTAAGGTGATCCTGTGTGATCCTTCCAGATGTCTAAACACAGCCTGGCTCATTTGAATGACTTATTTCTTGCCAGAAGAAGGAGGGTTCTACCAGGTCAGGCCACTCCAGCAGTCATCTGGAAATGCTCTAAACATCACTTACATAGGTAACTAATTTTCAGCCCAGGCAGTAACTGACCATGTTTTTCACTCTACATTGTGCCTAGCCACACCACTTCTGAGATTTGTAAGAAGGCAGTTTGTAGGTTGAACCCACAATGTCCTTTTTCTGCCTGTTCACTGACATGAAGATGTTTCTGCTCCTACTGAATCAGTGGGGATGACTCTGGCAGTGCCCTAAGAACCACAGCTGTGACAGGACAGAAAGATGTGCTGATCTGCAACCCCCTAATCTTTTCTAACAAGCAGCAATACACACACTACAGGAAAACTATACAATGGCTCTGAGGTTTTACTGTTTCTAATTGACTCTGAAAGCATTCTGGTTTTAAAAGACACCACTTGCAGAGGTTTCAGCAAGCCACATCCTTCCCACCAGCCGTCCAGAAAACGAAGCCTGGCCACCGCTGGGTCGGGCTTTGTCGGGCACCGACACGGCTGCAGCAAACCCGGACCCCTGCGAGTAGCGAGTGGAGACACGAAGCCTCAGCCAAAGGTACCACGACCCGGTACCCCCCTCCCTCCCTACCCCTCGGAGCTCGCCCTCCCCAGCCCGGGACCCCAGTCCCGTCCCAAGCCGGTACCTGCGGGGGCGCGGCAGTGCTGGCTGCGCGGGGGCTCATCCCGCGCGGAGGCCCGGCTGCCCGCGCCGCTCCCCCGCCGTGCCCCGGCGTCTCCTCAGCGCCCCGCCTGGGCACGGGGGGGGATACCTGCGGCCCTGGGCCCGATACCGGCGCCTCCAGGCACCAGGGGCCCCGCGGCCACTGGGCTCTGGACAGCGCCTCTCCTCCTCCTCGGTGCCGGCACGGCGGGGGGCTCGCCGCGGGTGTCAGCGCCTGCGGGAACGCGGGGCCGGGGCTCGGGCTGCCGCTGCCCTCAGAGCCGCGGCCTGCTCCGCGCCGCCATCGCCGCCGCTGTTTGTTTTCATCTGCTGCGGGAGGCGAGGGGAGGGGAGGAGGAATATGTCTGCGTGTCCGCGGCCGCACTTTCCACACCGAGCCGCAGCCGCTGCCGCTGCCGCTCCCGCACAGCCGAGCCGCACAGCACCGGGCCGGCGGAGCGGGCAGCCAGGGCCGGGATCACAGGGGATCCCACAGCCGGGAGCCCCGCGCTGTGGCGAATCTGCCGTAGCGGGCTGCGGGCCTCCTCGGGGCTGGGAGCGCTGCAAGCGGCCGGTAAGGGCCGGGTTGGCGGCCGGCGGGGTTCGGGGTTCGCTCCGCTGCCCCTCATCGCGCAGGGGCGCCCGGCGGGCTTGGGGGACGCACACGGGTACCGGGCGTTCGCGTCCCGGCCGTTCGGGGCTGAACGCGGCCGGGTCGGCGGTGGCTGGGGACGGTTCCTCCCCTTCATGGGAGCCAGGCAAGGCTGAAGAGCCGTCAGTGAGCCCCCCCCCCCGCTTCCACCCCTTGGTTTTAAAAGCAGATGGAAGTAAAAGATTTGATGGATATCCCTAGTAAAAGGAATATGGTAACAGCCTGAAAGGCTAACCGGTTTTTACCCTGGGTCTTCTTCCCCCTTGCCTTAGGCAGGTGAAGGCTCTGGGGAGGTGCTGTAACAGGGGAGCCCTCAGAGGACCCCCTCGGCCATGGCCGTACCTATTGCAGTTCTTGACTGCGACCTCTTGCTGTACGGCCGCGGACACAGGACTTTGGATCGCTTCAAGCTGGAGGATGTCACAGATGAGTATCTAGTATCCACATACGGCTTTCCCCGACAGTTCATTTACTACCTGGTGGATCTCCTGGGAGCCAGTCTCTCTCGCCCTACACAGCGGTCCAGGGCCATCAGTCCAGAGACACAGATCCTTGCTGCACTGGGTTTCTATACCTCTGGCTCCTTCCAGACTCGCATGGGAGATGCTATAGGCATTAGTCAAGCCTCCATGAGCCGCTGCGTTGCCAACGTAACTGAGGCATTGGTGGAAAGAGCCTCACAGTTCATTCACTTTCCCGAGGATGAAGCTACCGTACAGCGCCTGAAGGATGACTTCTATGGGCTGGCAGGCATGCCGGGAGTGCTGGGGGTGGTTGACTGCACCCACGTGGCAATCAAAGCACCAAATGCTGAGGACCTGTCCTATGTGAACAGAAAGGGTCTCCATTCTCTGAACTGCCTGATGGTGTGTGATGCCAGAGGAGTTCTCCTGAGTGCCGAAACACACTGGCCTGGCAGCCTGCCTGACTGCACTGTGTTACAGCAGGCAGCCCTGACAAGGCAGTTTGAAACTGAGCTACATAAAGATGGCTGGCTTCTTGGTAAGTCTATTTTCTACTGGTTTCTGTGGAAAGTCTATTATATACCACCTCCTTATTGAGCCTAGAGCCTCTGGGCACAAGTGGTATGTTTACTTTTGATTGCTACTCTGCAAATACCTTGAGATTCATGACAGTCCTTCTCTTAGAAGTCTAGAGCAGTAACTTCCCATCTGTGTTTTATACAGGCTGATTCTTGCATGTGTTAGTTTACAGTCATTCTGTTAAGAGCGTGTTTTCAGTATCCTACACCTTTCTAAGCTGAATTATGCCATTTTTAAGTCTATGCAGGGTCCTAGTCCAGCTGTCTCTCACTGCCTTAGGTAGTAAATTAACTCTCTTAAAACTCCTCTGTGTTCTTCCAGGATTTCCCTGTGTAAAACTGAATCTCTATGTTGTTACATTTGTAAACCTGTGTTATTGTTGCTCTTCCATGCCTTCTCATGCCTCCTGTTCTAGCCAAGGAACGAAGTTATTCTGTACCAGCAGTACCAGAAAAACAAGAGGTAAGAGGTGAAACCTGTGGTTAACTACAGGTGTGTAACCTGTCCTCCTTTTCACTGCCAACAGGTGACAGCTCCTTCTTTCTCCGAACATGGTTGATGACTCCCCTGCATATCCCTGAGACGCCTGCCGAGTACCGTTACAACATGGCCCATTCTGCCACTCATAATGTCATTGAGCGGACGTTCAGAACCATTCGGTCACGTTTCCGCTGCCTGGATGGTTCCAAAGGCACCCTGCAGTATTCTCCAGAGAAATCCAGCCACATCATTCTGGCTTGCTGTGTGCTTCATAACATCTCCCTGGAACATGGTCTGGACGTGTGGTCTTCACCGGCCACAGGACACATGGAACAGCCGGAAGAAGAGTACGAGCAAATGGAATCCATGGACTCGGAAGCCTGTCGTATTCGTCAGGAGCTTCTACTTACTCACTTTAGCTAACGTTGTGATGGGGAGAAGGCTTCTAACAGTTCATCTGGGAAGATACACAGAGCAAACATGCCCCTTCCTCTTCTTGAAGTCTGTAAACACTAAGCAGATCTGAGACAAGGAGAAATATTACTCTCTTCATTTCAGGCGGTTTTCTGAACTTCTCTCAACCTCTCCAGAGATGCAGCTCAATCGCTGAGTTTTTACTGTTGTGATGTTTAAATTCCCCCCTTTCACCTGACTTAGAGAACAATAACTAATGTGGGATGAGTGAAGAAACTTGGGAAATTGTCTTTGGTAATGATGAAAACTCTAGTTACCCTTGCACTGTTTTACAAAGCAACAATTCTATGCCACTTTCTAACTTAAACCAGTTCTGATTGTTTTTTAAATGGTATTTCACACAAATTAAACTTCCATGTGGGCTCATGCCTACCATGAATTCATGAGCAGCAGAACAAACTTTTTGTTTGCAGGTAGAAATTCTTGCTAAATACCATTTTGCAGTTCTGCACATCTCCCAAAACCCAGCAACTCCTCTGAAAGCAGTGTCTGTGTTCTGTGAGGGGTTTGCCTTTTTGCCTGGTACACACTAGTGCTTGCTCGTACCTAGAAGGTTAAGAAGGACTGAAGGTTTCTTTTAACCAAACAGACTGGAGAAGATGTGAAGCTGTGGTTGACTCTGTTGGTTACTGAGCACATATCAGGACGTGGGCTACTGAATGTAACTCTAGTTATTGCTAGATATGTCTGCCACAACAGAAAACCACTCACCTTGTTGGCTGCTGTAAAAGAAATGCCAAGGACTGGCTGGGTCACATGAATTGAACTGATTGCAGAAGTTCTTTGTTTAGATCAGAGCTGAGGTACATAAAGGCAGCTCTTCCACTGCTGGCAATCAACCCATTCTGTGGAAAAAGATGGCTAGCACACACAGCTGCTGTTGGCACAGGACTGGGAAATTTCCTGGCAACGTTCTCTTTCCAAAAGATGGAAGCGTTTTCAGGGATCTCTTGACAGCAGTCAGAGAAAATTTGGTTTCATAGATTTTATTGTTTACTGGGCAGTAAACGAAACGAAGTGGTAGGGGATGCAGATGCTGCAGGAAGGTAGCAACTTAAAGTAGCAGTGCAACCATCTGGCACGGCAGGGCTGTCTTTTCTTGTAGAGGAAATGTGCCTGGATCATGCCCCATGTTTGAGGAATAAGGAAGTATGGAACACATTCCCAACCAAGTGTAGGATGGAGATGCAGGATTATCCTACCAGGTGATGGCAGTGAGCGTTTTGCTATCTTACTGAAAACCAAGCATGCTTTATGGTGTCTAAACAAGATGCTTTCATAAGCCTTGATGAGAACTTTAAAATATACAGCAAACTGAGATGTAACTATTTTTTTTACACACCCATCCATTAGATATGACCTAAGAGCTGCTCTTGCTTACTGTGGCAAAAATGCTGCTCCTTTTACCTAGAAAGAAACACACAAGCATTGTTTTCTAACAGGAAAAAAAAGCATTTTTAGGGTAAGAGTTGTTGCCTGATGGCTCATAATTATATTTGATGGTCTGTGCTAAAAATACCAATGTTCAGACCTAAACACCAGCAGACACTGAATGAGCTGCGTGGGTGACGCAGAGGTCAAGTGAGACTTGGATGCATGTAGGTACAAACACCATCATGTAGGAACAAGCTGGAGTTTCTCAACTTAAGCTATGAATAGCTCGTCTCAGTGTGTGCTGGGACCAGAGTGAACTGAAAGTGGAGCCACTTCCTGGAACACGTGCTGCTGGGTCTTGTCTTCCTTCTGCCACTGTCAGCTTCGGTGGAGTTTAATTTCAAAACTCATCCCACTGCTTATCAACTTGGGCAAAAACTGCATCAGGCCACACCAGACAAAATGAATCTACTGTTCTTCTTCTAGCCAGATGTCAGTACCCTTCAGTTCACTTGGGAAAAGGAACCTCCTCATCTGGAGGACAGTTTGTCCTGTATATTCCTAAGCAGCTTCCTTCAGAACAATTCACCTAGACTTCCTCTTTTCCACTGGGCTTAGACAATATTTAAATTGCACAGCTGAGAGTCACGTTTCTTTCCTGCTTTCTCACTCCCCTGTACCTTTGCCTCATCTTGCCAGATGCATTCTTGAATACTTCCAAGTCTGTGCATTATCAGAGCTTTGTAAAGTTTACCCTGACTATATAATGTCTGCTGATTCTCAGTCATCTGTTGGAGGATGATGGTGACTGACTGTCCAAGGTATTGCCATTTTCACTACATGACTAAACTCCTTGTGGAATCCCATCATCGGCCCTTTTCAATTTTCCCTTTAAGATACCTCCTTTAAGACTGTCTTGCCATGCTGCAGGCTGCCTTTGCTCCTTCCAAGTACAGCAAACCTCAAGCCCTAAATTCCAACTTGTCTGGGCCTTTTGACTCTTCCTTTCCTGGTTAAGTGGTACCAAGCACCCTGGGTTGCTTAGATTTTCCTCTCAGCCTTCAAGTCTGTCTCTTCCCCCCTATCGAGCTCTCACTTCTCCAATAGAATGGTAGAATAGTTTGGGTTGGAAGGGAACTTCAAAGCTTCTCTAGCTCAACCCCCCTGCAAGGAGCACAGACATCTTCAACCAGATCAGGTTGCTTAGAACCACATCCAGCCTGTCCTTGAATGTCTCCAGGGATGGTGCAACCACCACCTCTGTGGGCAACCTGTGCCAGTGTTTTACCACCCTCATTGTAAAGTTTTTCCCTCACATCCAGCCCGAATCTCCTCTCATTTAAAACTATCACCCCTCATCCTGTCACAAGAGGCCTTGATAAAATGTTTTATCAATCTTTCTTATAGGTCCCTTTTAAGAACTGAAACGCCAGAGCAAGGTCTCCCCAGTCCTCTCCCAGACTGAACAACCCCAACTCTTTCAGCCTTAATACAGTACTGAGGAGAAAGCAAGATGCTGCTGCCTTTGCAGGGCCCCTCATTGCAGGGTGCTGCTCTCCCAAAGGGGCTGTGTACACATTTTGTGTCTTCACCATGCAGAGTGTTGGATATATATCACAATATATATAAAAATAAACACTGTCCTATTTCAGAAAAGGTTTCCAGTTATGTTTCATCTGACACCCGTATCTGGCAGTGTTTCACTCTAACACCATTTCTTTTCTTGCCTGTTTTTAATCACAGTTTTCCCACCCTGTATCAGTCTGGAGGGGGCGAACCCCCAAGACACGAGGCACGGAGCTCGTTCCGCAGGGTGTTACGTACCACCGGGGTGCTACCTGCCCCTGCGGCCTTCCCACCCCGGGGCACCAGGCCGGCACCCGCCGTCCCAGGTACAGGCACAGTCCCCGGCCCAGCACCCTCGAAAGGTTTCGCCCGCCACACAGCAGTTGGTGCCCGGCACAGCGCGACTCCCATCCCAGCTCCCGTTCCTCCCGGTGGGAGCCCCTGGGTACTGCGGCGCGGCCGGCCAGGCCCAGCCATAACACCCACCCCGCGCCGCGCTCCGGGATCGACTCGTCTCGCCTGCCCTCCGTCTCCCTCCGGCGGCCGCAAGCAGCGTAGCCCCTGCGCCTCGCCGCACCGCGGTGGAAGAGCTCGTCGCTCGGCTGGCGCGGCCTGGCGGCGTTCTAGCTTCAGCTGCTCGGGCCTTGGTACCGCTCTCGGCGCCGCTTTTCGGGTCCGGCTCGGCGCTCGGCTGGCTCGCCTGGCCGGAGCTCGGAGCGGCGGCGACGACCGAGCACTGGGGCCGTTCCTTCCGGGCCCGGCCCCGGCCCTGGCCCCGCTCCGCCCGGCCCCGGCCCTTCCCCGGCAGGTAGGCTCCGGGCCTACGCGCTCGGCCCCACTCCAGGTCAGGGCCCCACCGCCGCCGCTGCTCCCTGGGCGGGCGGGCGCGGCCGTCCCCGCGTCGGCGCCCTGGAAGGCGGCGGGCACCTGCCCGCGCGGGGCAGCTGGGCCACGGCGGGAGGAGCGGGGCCGGGTCTCGCCTCCGGGGCCTTTGTTCGGGAGCTCCGAGACTGCGGCCTTGCGGCGGGGTGGAGCGCGGAGGCCGCTGTGGCCGTGGTGGGCTCCGCGGGCCGGCCGCGGCTGGTGAGGGCCAAGCCCGCGGCGCTGGGGTTGGGGCCGGGGTGGGGGAGAGAAGGGAGAGCGGCTCCGTGTCCCGGGGAGCTGCCCTGCCACCCTTGGGCGCTACTGGACACCGGGCTCTCGTTGGGTGCTTTGGGCTTCCCTCTCCATCGGCCCCTTCCCTCCTGCTGCTCCCACAGGACAACAGCACAGGCCGGGGTTTCCAGGCATGGCGGGAGGGTAAGGTCATGGTGCTTTAGGGGGCTGAAGTAATGAATGTTTTTGTTGTTGTTTTCCGGCCTTAGCCAAATGAAAGGTGAAGTAAGTGTTGTCTTCTCTATTTCTCCTTCTGGTTTTCATCGTGTGTTGTCGAACACTTGCTTGTGTAAGCAGTATTGTGTATAAAATGCGTTCATGTGTGCCTCTGGTACGATGACACTTGGTAACCTCTTTTCTTTTGAGGGAGCAAGCCCAGCTAATTCATTAGCTATAGAAACGCTTTTGTTTTCACCTACAACACGCAGATTTATGTAGTGTTGAGGTTTTTGAGATTGCTTCTTGTTGTGTCGGTACTGTGCTTTCTGCTGTCTTTATTGAGCAACTTTTGCAGCACAGTTCCTGCCCTAAAACATTTCATGCTCAGCAGATGCTTTACATGGTTACATGTAGTTTTCCCTGACCTGTGCTTTTGTGGTATCATTCTGAAGTAAAAGACCAGTTTGAGATCAGTTGTTATCAAGGTGTGAGTCAGTGCTCAGGAAGACCAGCTATGTCAACAAATACATCCAGGAGGAATGCTCAGTGCTGCTCCATTTTCTCCTCTGTATGAAATGTTCTTGGGTCTTTATATAAAATCCCAGTGTGTTTTTCTATATTTGTCCTTGTTTACTGCACCACCCAGTTTGGTGTCCTCTGCAAATGTCATTTGGCTTCTTTGCCTTTGCCACTCCCATCCTCTTTCAAATTGCTAATGGGAATGTTAAAATGGGACCTAAGAATGACCTGCCGGTAATGTGCTGCCAACCCATTACTGGGCTGTTTAATTTTGTTGTTGGGTCAGTTTTCAGAACGTGGCATGGGGTTAAATCCAGGCAGATTTGAATGAGGCAGGCAACAGTAGCTGAAATTCCCTGTTAAATTCAAACTCCTTGTTTGCATTCTGAAAGGCTGCAGTGATGTTATTCCTAATGTTCATAACTCTTCAGGGCAGCTTTCTGGTCCTGTGCTCCACAATTGGTGTTGCTGTAGATAAATACTGTTTTAAGTTGGTCCATTTGTGTTTCAGTGGTAACAAATCAATATCTTGTACTCATCTGTTGATTTGTGGCAGCGTGGATGTTTACAAGCGCAGCAGTCCATTAGCATTTATATCTGTTCTAATACTTGGAATGAAGAATGCACTTGGATCCAAGTATCTAGACTTGCCTTTTCAGATTCAGTTGCTGGGGAGTTTAGGCAGAATGTTTACTTTGCTGACAGCTTCTCCTTAGTTTTCTTTCTTTTGCCCTTTTCTGAGTCATAACTGACCCTCTGGATTCCTGTTTGGTTGTCTCCTACTTTCCCGTTTTTTTCTGCAGTACTTTAATGCAGTTGTAACAAGTTATAAAGCAAGCAAGCAATGATACTCTCTGCTGCTATCCCTTTGCTGTAAGTTATGCATTTGGAGACCTTTTTTTTTGTGTCATAATCTTATATGAAACTTCTGGAAAGTAACTTCAGTGTCTTTCATGCCATGGTTAGTGAGTGAACTGAATTCGAGGCTATTACAAAGTTATTGTCTATGTTAATGCTTATTAGTTCCATTAATACAAATAGCATTAAGGTACCTTTTTTCCCCTATTGAGTTTGTGTTATTGGAGACCTGATAAAGGGCATAGGGCATATTTAATGGTTGCCTTGTGTGTTCTGTGTTAGTAGCTCTGCACTAACCTTGTAATGAGTGTGATAGAAACAAAATATTAATAAGGTGAGGACAAGAGACTTGTGGGTTTTGAAAGTGATGTGCAGTGGAAGAGGATTAATGTTAGAACTATTTTAATGGGAAGCTGTTATATGATGTAGCAGTTGCTTAATGAAAGGCCCATTGATTGGGTTGCTTAAAACAAGAGAAGACCTACAACAATTAGAATTGTTGTCTAGTAGCTGTTTGTTGTCTCCAGTTTGTGTAAACTCTTTGTTGAAGGCGCACAGGATGATGAGGTGCCAGGTCTGGGTGTGGAGAGAGTCCTCTTAATCTATGTGCTCACACAGATCCACTTCCAGTGTTCGCAGTGAGGGCTGTGCCAGCAGAGCGATTCCTGCCATCCTCTTCCTGGTATGTAGCACTAGTTCTCCACCTTGAGCAGTGCAGGATTCTGAGAGGAGTCTCTCACCCATGTTTTGGACACTTTCCTCTCCCTCTCTTTATATTTCTCCCGCAGTCTCAGTCCAAGGCCACAAAGGAAAGGAATGTCAAGAATTGTCTTTGTTCAGAGTCTAAATCTTCATTGTCTCCGACCTCTTCTTTAGTAGCAATACATCTTTGTGTGAAGACTTCAGCTTCTGTGTAGATCATCTTTGCTTTTCTGGCTTGTTACCTTATTTGATTATTTCCATGTGAGCAGGAAATTGTATCAGCTGTGCTTTATAAAATATGCTCTTGCTTCCACTTGCTGTTTCTTTATTACTTGGATAAGGCACACATGCGTGAAGTGCAGTCTTCAATGCCTAAAATCTTCATCTTGTGGATACCCAATGTTGCTTCTGCTACTCTACTGTTGGTGCTCCCAAATTTCTCTTGTGCGTGCGGTGTCACTAGGGGGCACTTGGCTGTGGCGCTTGAGCTTGAGGAACCTTGATGTGATTTTTAATGTAAATACTGGTTTTTGAATTGAAAATTCCTTTGCTTTCCTGTCTAAATGAGAATAGTTCTCTGAAGGGGTTAATCTGAGCTCGATGTCGTTCTGTTGCTCTCTCTTCCTTTATCTTTTGCCCTAGTTCTCTGTTTTTCTCTGTCCCTCATTTCCTGCTGTGTACTATACTTAGCAAAAGATGCCATAGTCTTGAGTATGGAATTGTGGAAACCAGCTCTTAACCTTCTGGATCTTAGCTCTTCTATTTGACTTATCTTACAGCTTTAGGAAGAGAATAAATATAATTTCACATCTTGTGGATTGGAACTAATATCTCTCTTCTCAAGAATTCATTAAGTATATGTGGAAATTGTAATAATAGTCATGAAAGTGCTTTATATTCTCATTGGTAAATGAAACTGTCAGACTCCAGACACTGCTTGATCACTTAGTTTTATTTTTATTACTTCCCTTTTTATATTTACAATTCCTGTTCTGACCTTTAGGAGTTGATAGCTGCAAGTTTCTCTTCCACGTCTTGATCATTTTGCTTTAAATAACTAGCAATTTTAAAGTTCTTCTAAGAGTATTATAGCTCATTTAATTCAGCCTGGGAAGGCAAATTAAGATTCTAATGGCAATCAGCTCCTTGTTGCAGTCATATAGGATCTTAAAATGACAATGACATCTTTGTAATGTAGTTGAATTTCTTAAGCTGTTTGTAGTTTCAATTTAAAACATGGCATTGAATTTTTTAATCATGAAGCACTCTTACAAGTTATTTTTCTTTAGGAATCCTCTTCTGATTTATGTGGAAGTGCTTAGAGCTGTGGATACAACCTAGAGCTGTGTACCTAGTGCAAAACATGTGCTTTGGAATTACTTTCCACATCTGTCAGACCTTAATCAAGAAAACTTCAGATTGCAGAGTAATACTTTAGGGAATATCTTAAAACCTTTGAAGACTGAAACCAGAGTCATGTAATTAAAGTGCCTTCATCATATTAGTTTTGGACTCTGTTGCATAGTTGCATCATAAACTTACTTTCTCTGTCCTCCCAAGGCTTATTTTTTAGCGGGGTTTTCCATATTTAAGGGACTCTAAGACTGGCTCTGTGCTCTGGTGTCTGGAATCTGCATGATTCTGGTGTCTTAAGTTAATTTTGGGTTGGTTTTTTTTTTTAAGCTTAATCAAGGACACAGAAACAGAACAGAAGAATGGGTTCTGGTTTTTCCTTGTTCATTGTTTTGGTTAATCATGCTCAAGATACTTGTTTGTTATACCTCTGCAGACTGTTTTTGTTTGTGGGTTTGTTTAAAGGCTCTAGTCCAATGTAGCTTTATTTCTGGTTTAATTTTATTTCCAGTTTTCTGTTCCTTTAGATACTGCTGCAAGATAACCAAGTTGTCTCTATGCAGAACGTTTTCTGTGGGGGGTTGTGTGTTTTAACCCAAGAATTGCTGAGAATCATAGAATGGTTTCGGTTGGAAAGGACCTTAAGATCATACATTTCCAACCCCCTGCCATGGGCAGGGGTGCCTCACACTAAACCGTGTCAGCCCAAGGCTCTGTCCAACCTGGCCTTGAACACTGCCAGGGATGAAGTGTTTATCACTTCTTTGGGCAGTCTGTTCCAGTGCCTCAGCGCCCTCACAGTAACGAACTTCCTTATATCTAACCTGAACTTCCCCTGTTTATGTTTAAACCCATTACCCCTTGTCCTGCCACTACAGTCCCTGATGGAGAGTCCCCCTCCAGCATCCTTGTACCCCCCTTCATGTACTGGAAGGCTGCTGTGAGAACAGTCATAAAGCCCGTGGGGAAGTACCACAAATGGAGTTAATGGACAACAATCATGTCTGAGGAAAACTTGGCTGATCAGGTACATTGTCAGAAATTCATGTGACCCTGTTGCTTTCTACTGAGCATAGTCCTGTTCCTCCAGCACTTGTCTTTAAGTTTTGGTCCTTGGAACTATTCTGGATATGAGTCATGTCACCCTTTTTTGAACCGATTTTTGTTGTTGTTACAGCATTGTTCGAATTCCAGTATACATAGTTCAATTACTTACCAAACTAGGACTCTTTTAGTTGTCTTGTTTGTTTAGCTGAAGAGATGCAGTGCAAAGAGGGGGAATCAGCTGGGTTTCTTTGTTGTGTTAGTTCTGCATAAACTTGTCTTGTTTTGCTCAGTCTTGGGAGTTTAGACGCAATGAAAAGTGTTAGTGGGTATGAATTGAATCAATATCTTTAACAAAACTGCTGGTAGAATTCAGATCTTATGTTCAGGATAGCATTTCTGGGTCTTCTTATATAGTATTGTTTCATGGAATTTAGGAAGGTGTTGGCATCATAATCTCCATTTGCAGAGGGGGTGGAAAACATGGAGGGGAACTGAAAACTCCCTGCAGCTGTGTGATTGCTCACATGTATTCCAAATTGGTTTAGGCATCTGGTTTGTTCTTGCAGGTCTCCTGTCTGTGGGTTTCAGAGCTAGGTTTTATTGCTTAATCAGTGAAGCTCCTGTAAGAGAAGGAGGGGTTGTGCAATCTGGAGTCACTGACAAGACTGTCTTCAATAGGCACAATGTTTTCTTTGCTCTTTTGAGCTTCTGAAAGACATGGGGGTCTTGATAAAGCAGTTTGTCAAAATTAAACTGGGTAAAATACAAGGGAAACTGATTTGTTACAGAAAATACGTTGAGGAAATAGCATGTCTTGTGACTACAGCCTACAAGAGAATCACTGGCAGCAAAGATAAAGCACTTTAGGCTGTACTGCTGCATACAGTGTTTTCACTGTATCATCACAAGTCTGATGATCTTCTGCTGGTTCTTGGAGAACCCACCCACATTACAATAGTGGGAATGCTAAATTACGACTAACATTTATTAAATTAAAATTTATTTAATACAGTAAAAAATGCTCTTGAATATCAGCAAGATATTAGAGATTTCAAAGCCTGAGATGCTGCAGTTTCATTTGGAGTAAATGAAAGGGCATGCTTTCTTGTTAGTGCTGGATACTTTACTGAAGAACAGACATTCTGAAAACAGAAGATACTGGTGACAATGTAGGTAGGCCCATGGCCAGAGCTGATATAGTTCAGAGGACTCATAATCAGTTTTTTGTGTTTTTCTAGAGATAAGTCTGCTTGTGTTTGTGTAGGTCAGTGACATTCTTCATTGCTCACAACGGTTTCGGTTTTGTTTTGGTTTTCTTTTTAATACAAACTGTACAGCTTGCACTGGCCTGTAACCTGTGCAAAACATACCCATTTTAGAGTCGATGCATTTTGGAAGCCTTAAAACTTGACAAAGGGACTTTGAAACAGAAACTACCAGCACACGCTTTTCTCCAGGGAAGCTTGTACGTTCATTCTCCCTATGGTTCCCAGATTGCAGAGCCAGAGACAGCTTTTGTATTTCACTTCATGTTGCCTCTTTCTTCATCAGTCACTAGAGACCTCTTTGGGCAGCAGAATTGCCTTCAGTTATTTGGACATTTGTATCTTTTGGATAGAACTCCCATTATAAATTGCTCTTACTGTTTGCAGCTTTTTTATCTTTTGTTTTTAAACACTGGTAGAGCTGTTTACGCTGTTTCTGTACGTGTGCGTCAGGAAAGGCTTTTAGTGTTGGGCTCAGCACGCAAGCAAGCAGTTCTTTGGAGTGATAATAGATTTGTAGGCTGTGAGCTGAAGGCCACATGAAGTAACTTTTCCCCCAGTGGAGAATGGAATAACATGAGGTAGTACTCTGATATCTCCTTTGCATCAAAGCCAGCTGCACTCCCAGAATGGTGGTACTGAATCTCCACAACATTAATAGCACCAAAGATATTGTAAAGGAGGGAAACGCATGTTCAGAGATGGGACCATCATCTCTGTAAAGTGCTCACATTTCTGACTGGAATTGTAAGCCACTGCGTGATACGTAAAATATCTTCACATCCTTTCTGTATGGCAATTTGAATGTCCTTCTTTTTATTCCCCTTCTTTCTCTACCTTTTTGTCAGTGTTTTCATGGAGTTCTGTACTCCTACGAAGTATTACTCTGTCCCTGGCAGTATTCAAGCCCAGATTGGACAGAGCCTTGGGCAGTATGGTCTACTGTGACCATGCTCATGGCAGGCGGGTTGGAACTAGATGATCTTAAGGTCCTTTCCAAACCTAACTGTTCTGTGATTCTATGATTGCCAATTTGCTGCTTCACTTAGGTTTTCTAGGGGTTCAGTATCTGTAAAAGTAACAATTACAAGTGAGCTTCTGTGGCTCTGAGGTTGGGGATTCTTAAGGCATCTTTGAGGACAGCTGGCGCAGAACAAGTAAAGGACTTGGGGTTGGGCTGTGTAATGCTTTCCAACACTGTAAACAGCCCAGCATGCTGTCCTAAAATGCCCTGAAGGGAGAAAACTTAGGGAAAGAAAGCTGCCAATTATAGAAAAATTTATGACTCTTCACTTTCAGAATTTCTCTGGTGCCCTGGACCGCATCCCAGGGCATCATATAATAATCTTCCAGTTGCTGGACTCCACTTTTGGTCATCCTGATTATAAAAATACCCCTCCAACAACAAGAAAATAGAAAAATACCAACCCCAGAGACGTTCCTTGTTTTGGTGGTCAGCTGTCTTATCAGTTATGATAGCATGGGTATTTGTAACAGAAGCTGTTACTGAATCAGTCTGCCGCTTGCCTGGACAGGTTTGATCCAGTGAGCTGCAAGTTTTCTTTGCGCTGAGGGCTTGAGAAGTATTTTCAAACCCACTGTGTTTCATTTAAACCTTGTTAGTCAGATGGCTACTGAGTAGCTATAAATATGATTGGTACTTGCATGGTTTGTATGCTAACATGCCAAACATGCTGTCATAGTTTGGCTTCTTATATTTGAGCAGAATGTTTGGAGTTGGTGGGTATTTTGACTAAATTAGAGAAGGAACTCTGTCCTTTAAAAACAATAACAACAAAGCCCCCAAAACTGAACATATGATTCAGTAATACAGTTAAAAGCTTCCTGCTAAAGTCAGTGAAGGCAGTGCCTATGTCTACACTATATCTGTTTCTCCATTTGACAGCTGTAATTTTCTTTGCCAGACTGAAACGTTGCTGAATGTGTCACCAGGTTGTGGAGAGCAGTTATTGTTTTCGTGCTAATTCAGGTAAAGGAGTAAATTTTCCATTATGATGCATGGATAAAGCTTGGCTTCTACAGGGATCTGGGGTAACACTGAAGTGCCAGCCCCAATAGAGAAGGGTACAGTTAGTGTTTTCTGAAGATATCCCAGCTTTTAAGAACATTGAGCAAGTCGGCAGGGTCCTCTGTAGGCATCCGAATCTGAGTTTCCTTTGTTTTCTTTTCAAATGGGATAAAGAGGTGAGTCAGAATAAGCTCAAAAAGCCAGGGACAGTCCCTGAGGGAAAACCATCAAGTTCAAACATGCTCAGAAGGCTCACATATGGAGTGTGTGTTATAGCCAAATTAGCACACATCTGCAAAGACCTAGATAAGCTGTCTTAAGGTAGGTACTTGATTTTTTTATTGTGAAGAGGACTTGGCCTTTCAGTGAGGTGAATACAGGAGGTTCACTAACTGCAGTTGTAGGTGTTACCTGTTTCTCTATTTTGCAATATGTAAACGTGGCATAAAGATGTTTGTTAAACCTCTTGGTTTCCTTGTTGCTGTTTTACTTCAGGGAACATTAGTCCTCCTGACAGGACTGAAATATTGCTAAGTTGTCAGAGCTTGTTCTTTCTCATGAGTAACTGGGTTATCCTGCTTGTAAGTTATTGGGATCTTTTAAGTTTCTTAGGTTGCTTGTCCTTTACAGCTATTGAAAAGCTATTCCAAAGCTTAATGTTTGAGATCTGCAAGCTTTGAGCCTATTCTGTCTGCAAGTCTTCTCTTCCTTTTGTGTCTGGTTTATATCTTGGGATGTTGCAGTTCTTCCTCCTTGAATGCACCCATATAGAATATTCACCTCTGTTTTCTTAATTTTACTAGATGAAACTAGACCTAAGGTTTCTTCCTGTAAAATAGGCTTTTTGTTGCCTGTCCTCTGAGCTGTCCTCCCCTCTGCACTGCTTACCATCTGAATCCAGTCGTTGCTGAAAATGGGTGGCTGGGACTGTTTGCAGAATCCTGATGAGGATTTATTAGCATTTAGTGAAAAAAGGGGTTTGGGTTAGTGATTCCTGTATTATACTGTGCTTTTGGCTCTATCTACTCCAGTTATCCTTGGTTTGGCTTTTTTTTGGATTTGGGCTTTTTTAATCTGCACTGTCATGCTGCAAGTGGATTCTTGAAAGCATCATCTTTAGGTTTTGTGTTGCTTTCCACTCAGGCTTTTATTTTGTAGAATAATTCCTACCTAATGTTTGGCTGACTTTCATGGATTCATGAAAGAAGGCTTATTTTGCACTGCAGAGTTCAGCTTCTCTGAAATAGATGAACCCCATGCTGTTCACATTAAGGGTCAGGGGATTTCCAGCTAGCTTGAATTTCTTTGTGGTGAATTTCTGTTCTAGGAAGATGGATGCCTTTACTTGTTCATCACTTCAGTACCCCTTATTGTACTTTTGCAATGAAAACTGGTCTGCTTTATTAGAACTCATTTTCCTGGCTTATCTCTTCACACAGCTCCTCCCTGTAAGCAGCAGCTGCCTTAAATCATCTGCTCAGGAGGTTTTTTTTAGGGCGAGTGGGAGGAAGGAAAGGTTTGCCAATGACCATTCTGAGTTCTGCCATTTAACAATTCAGCTCTTTGTAGGTACATGAAGCTTCTTTCCGCCTGTATGTGTGTTTTTGCTTTTCTGAGTTGCCACTTCCTTCTCTGTTGAATATTGATGGTTTTGTTCGGTGTAACATGAACTGAGGAGGATTTATCTTTACATCTTTATGTTCTGAGGGGATGACAGAATATGTGCATGCTGCTGGGATCAGAAGGCAATAGCATTGCATCAGCGTTTGGTTTATGTATTCTAAGAAACTCTTGTTTCTGCAGAGCTTTGAGTGGCACACTCCAGTATATGAGACCATTCAAAAGTTGTATAACTTGGTTGCTGATGTATTTAGTTCCTTCAGAGAATTAACTTTTTTCCCCCTAGAAAGCTGGCACTAAAAGCATTAATCTGTGCCATTGTGCATCACTTGAGTGAACTGTTGTTCTAAGAGCAATCTAGATGGAAAGATGATGTGCAGACAGGCAAAATGAATCATCTTGATGGAGTTGGCCAAGATACCACTGCAGTGTAAGGTTTTGCTCTGATACAGGGCTGTTTTCATACGTTGTAAGCCATTGTGATGGAGTTGGAAGTAATTTGGACTTGAGGTCTCTCAATTGTCTGACCTTTGCAATGATAATAATTCCTATTACTGAAATCGGAATAATTCCCTAGAGACTCCTCTGTCACATAGTCAATTTTTTAACACTATTTCAATAGCTGTCAGTCACCCTTCCTGGAAAGGACTTAATTCTTCAAGGTGTAAAGACTGTCTATTCATAAATCTCTTTTTCCTTATTATATAGAGCAGGAGATGGAGGGAAGAGAAAGAGTTTCAAGGCCAGTTTTTTATTCTCTGTAGTTGTGTATGCCTAGGGTGTGTATACAAAGGGCTGGATGCTTTCAAAAACCTTTCAAAGTAATCTTTGGCTGCAGAAATGCCAAAATTGGGCCTCATTAATGGAAGAAGGTAGCAAAGGCTGCAGGAGAGAATATATTTTTCTCTTAAATCTAGTCGTTTGGGATTTAAAGGTCTTACTTCATCTAGGTGATGAAGGCAAAAGCTGCCTACCTTATCATTCTCTTCTCTTTCTAGGTTTCCATGAAGATAAACAAGTGAAATGTGGATAGCCTATTGGTAGCTTGGTGGTGGTTGTCATCTGGAACCTGGTGGCTTCTCCCAGTAGCTGGTGTCACGTTGGCTGCTAAAAGCCATGAAGGTTGTACCGGAGAAGAACGCTGTCCGCATCCTGTGGGGTAGGGAACGGGGCACCCAAGCCTTGGGTGCTCAGCGGCTCCTGCAGGAGTTGGTGGAGGATAAAACTCGATGGATGAAATGGGAGGGCAAGGTAAGGTTGTGGGATAGAGATGCATCGTTTGACCTTGGAGTGGGGGAAGGGAGGCAGGGATTTGAAATAAATTGTCTTGTGATTGTACATTTGATGTGTTACCCTTGATATGCTCTCTGGCTTTGTTCAGTTCCTGCAGTGATGTGATACTAGATATGTTCCTGCAGCGGGTTCCCCTTGTTGTGTGTGTGGCTTACAGTCAAAGTATGATAATGACACTTGCAACACTTCCTGCTTTGTTGGCTTTTTCAGAAAGTTGAGTTACCAGACAGTCCACGCTCCACCTTCTTGCTGGCGTTTAGTCCAGACAGGTAATTAACTCCTAGTTCATTCCCTGTTTCAGCAGTCTCCTTACACTTACAAAAGTGATGGAGGCTTGTGCCCATTCACTTGTCCAGCCCTGAATAGTTGTGTGAAACTTCTGGTTCCTGACATGCATGGATGGAACATGTGCACCTTCCTAATCTCACAGCTTCCAGCATAGTTGGTGTGTTTAATTCCTGAGGTACCCAAGTGATGCATAGTTCTAAGGAAAAAGGATCTGTGTGGCCACCGTGGGATTTCATAAGAAACTTGAGGGTGTTTTAGCACAACGTGCCAAGTGATCTGGCACACCCAGTGGGATATCTAGGACTAAAGAAGAGAGCAGAATGATAGGTGTATTGGAAGCAGAAATGGAGGTGGGGGTTTCTTAGTCACTTGATTTGACAGTGGTTGAGATGGCATAGAGAATTGGGAATATTTATTTGCCCCAAACTGTTATTCAGGGGTTCCTTCTGAGCTGCATGTTCACTCTGACTTTCAAGGTCAGGTTTGTGCTTGCAGGATGGATGAGCTCATGTTTGCATGGACCCTGAAATCTGTCTACAGGAAGCTTTGTGGCCATTGGTGAAACAGGAGTCTCTACCCTTTGAGCTCTGTGTGGGACAGCTGTTGGGTTAGGTGTGAACAGACCCTGTTGAGATGAAGCTAGCCATGGTCTGGTTTTGCTGGTTTCTTCTCATGCTAATGTTTATCCCACCTTCTGCGTTCCCAGGACCCTAATGGCTTCCACACATGTGAACCACAACATCTACATCACAGAGGTGAAAACAGGCAAATGTGTTCATTCCTTGGTTGGACATCGCCGCACTCCCTGGTGTGTCACCTTCCATCCCACCATCCCGGGCCTCATTGCTTCAGGATGCCTAGATGGGGAGGTTAGAATTTGGGATTTACACGTAAGTCTTTCTTGAAACTTCTGTGCCTTTTGGTATTTGGTGGGTGGTGGCTCTTTTTGTCTGAGTTTGCTTCCCAAATACTGCCTGGTAAGAGCTGTTTGGAAGCTTTGCTGGCATCTGTCTCTTAACAGCATAGAACAGATCGTAGCCATCCTCTTCTGTCTAGAGAGGAGGTGGCAGATTCTTTATTCAATCCCACCATGTAGTGCTCCTTAGCTATGCCTGTTTATTTGATTAGAGTGATAATACTGGAGAACTTTGTACAGGGTACCTGTTTAGTTTATGTGAAAGACGTGCTGTTTTTGTTCCACTGGGTATATCTGAACTCTTCATTAGAGAAGTTGCTGCTCTGTCAGTTCTGGTGACTGGCACAGGGACAAAACATGTATACATACCTGGTTGCTTTGAAATGCAGCATTTTTACAGGCTGCTTGAGACACACCTACGAAAATACATCTGTGGTCACTGTTGGAAGTAGCGTTATGTCCTAGGCATGACATATGACCTTGCATGAGAGCAGCCATTGTTGTTGCCAAGAAAGCATGTCACTTCCATGCTCTAGGCAGAGTCTTGGAGAGATGGAAACCTAATGATCTTAAACTCTGTGATAAACTGCTTGTGATTCTTGACTCCTCATTCAGGGTGGAAGTGAGAGCTGGTTCACAGATAGCAACAATGCCATTGCATCACTTGCTTTTCATCCTACGGCTCAGCTCTTGCTGATTGCAACTGCCAACGAGATACATTTCTGGGACTGGAGTCGTCGGGAGCCCTTTGCTGTGGTGAAAACAGCTAGTGAAATGGAGCGGGTCAGGTGAGTTCCTGCTTCCACGAAAGAGAACAGTTGTATGGGAAAAATGGTCACATTTGGGGAATGGGGAGGAATCCTCTGGGATGCTGCACTCAGGCAGTGGAGAGGGGTATTGCTTACAGCTCTTTGACTCAGCTGGTAGAAAGAGTTCTGTGGGCAGGAAAAAAAAGGCAATTGAAAAGACCAGATCATCTCGGATGTTCAAATTTGTGCCAAATAAATGCCCAGAATCTACTTGATGTTCATTTGTCAGCTTAGTAATTAAACTTGTCAGCAGTAAGTTGAGAGAACGCAGAAGTTGTTGGAAGAGAGTTGCTGAGCCATTGCTTTGATGCAGTTACAGAGGAAACTGCATTGCTGGAAACTTGATGCCTTCTTTTGAGCAGTTTGAAATAAGACAATGATTCAAAGTTAATTTCTCCCTTTGTACCAATTTCCAGTTTATAATATACATACTCCTTAAAATTTCTTGGCTACTTCAACTAATACAGCAGTACTTGGTTCCAGCTTTTAACTTCTGTGTAGTGTTGCTGTAGACTATAAAATAGCTGCAGTCTTCAGCTTGATAAGTACGTTTCTTTCTTCTTAATACATAAACTTTCTGGCATCCTTCAGAAGGAGATGATGGTAACGTGGTAATGTTCTCACTGCAAATATTTCGCATGGGATTTTCTTCCCTGCTGTGTCCAGCTTCCTGTGTCAATGTGGAATGTGACCTGATGATTAATACTCTGGCTCTGCTTTTGTTTTAGGCTGGTACGGTTTGATCCCTTGGGACACTACTTGCTCACAGCAATTGTTAACCCTTCTAACCAGCAGGTAAGGGGAATGTCTGTACCTGTGTTGATTGGCTAATGACAAGATGCTCTCCATACATTAACCCTAGTCTGTTCCTAAGCAGGCTTGTGCCTTTCTGCAAACCTGAAGTCCTAAGCCAAGTTCTGTCTCGCCTTAATTGGTCACATGAATGATCTTGTGTTACGTGCAGGGCTGTTAAAGACCTCTCCAAAGTGTTTGTTTTGCCCTCACTGTCTCATTAATAGTGGAACAGATGTCCCCAGTGGCCCTGCTGTTTCAGTTCTCTTGTGTCATTCTGCTGGATTTGAAGCTATGCAGGGTATTAACAATGCTCACTGCTGCTGACACTCAGGTGCTTGTGCTTCTGTTCATATGAATAGTGTATTGTCAAAGCTCGCTGGGCTGTAGAAGAGATCATTTGGATCCATAGAATGAACTCTGAAATAGTCTCACCTCTTTTCCTGCAAGTCAAGGCCTCTAGGAAGGAATTTGCTGCATCCTTTCATCTGGGATGGTAGCTGCCTTTCTGCTGTTTATTTGGAAGTATAGGATTTTGCTGTGGGGTGACTGAACTCTGACTCCTTCCCTCTGCAGAGTGATGAGGAAGTGGAAATCTCCGTGGACAGCACAGAGATGCCGCATTACCGCCAGCGCGCTATCCTTCCGTCTCAGCCCGTGAGGCGCACACCCCTCCTTCACAACTTCCTGCATATGTTGTCCTCCCGCTCCTCTGGCATACAGGTGGGAGAGCAAAACAGTGTTCAAGACTCTGCTACCCCATCCCCTCCACCGCCTCCACCACCACCACCTCCGCCTCCAGCCAGTGAGAATTCAAGGGCATCTGTGTATAACAGGCTCCGAGAGCGTGTCAGCTATCCCACAGCAGAGTGCTGCCAGCACCTGGGGATGTTGTGCCTTTGCAGCCGATGCTCTAGTGCAAGACTTCCTTCTTCTCTCTTCCCACACCAGGAAAACGCACCCTCCACGTCTTCTGGGGCCACTGGCACTTCCTTCTCCTCTGTGCAGACAGAGCCTTATCAACCCCCAGAGCAGGCATCCGTAGCGCAGGAGGAGCAGGGTATACTTAACAGGCCCTCTGCTTTCAGCACAGTTCAGAGCAGCACTGCTGGCAACAGCCTGCGCAACCTTAGCCTGGGCCCCACGCGGAGGTCCCTCAGCGGACCCTTGGCAGGCCATCAGTCCCGGTACCAACAGTCTGCAAGAGAGATGGCTTCAGGCTTAGGTGGGTCTGACTGGTCCAGGACAGTGCTGAACATGAGCTCTCGGTCAGAGCTGGAAGCCATGCCTCCCCCTAGGACCAGTGCCTCCTCCGTGAGCTTGCTGTCGGTGCTGAGACAGCAGGAGGGGGGTTCCCAGGCATCAGTCTATACCTCTGCAACAGAAGGGAGAGGCTTTCTGGCCCCAGGGGCTGAGGTGGACAGTGGTAGTAGTGCTGGCCCGAGCAATCCGGCCAGCATCCGTAATGAGCTCCAGTGTGATTTGAGGCGATTCTTCCTGGAATATGACCGGCTTCATGAGTTAGATCAGGGGATTGGTGGGGAGCCCAGCCAGTCGCAACAGGCTCAAGAAATGCTCAACAACAACATTGAGCCTGATCGGCCGGGTCCCTCCCATCAGCAGACTCCACACAGCAGTGAAAACAGTTCCAATTTGTCCCGGGGTCACCTGAACCGCTGTCGCGCTTGTCATAACCTGCTGACCTTTAACAATGACACGCTGCGCTGGGAGAGAAGCACGCCTAGCTACACACCAGGGCAGGTCCAGAGCACGTTTGAGGGTGTACCTCCAAATACCAGCCAGGTGCAGCCTGCAGAGAGAACCGAGGGCAGAGCTCCTGCCTCTGGCAGGCTGCAGCTGGGCAGCTCTTCCACCCCGCAGGAGGAGAGGACCGTGGGAGTGGTCTTTAACCAGGAGACGGGGCACTGGGAAAGAGTTTACAGCCAGTCGGCTTCAAGCAGACCTGGGAATGTATCACAGGAGGCCTTAAACCAGGAAATGCCTGAGGAAAGCTCAGAGGAGGATTCACTCAGGAGGTAAGATATATGCTTGGCCTTCCTCCTATTTTTGTTCTCTTACATCTTTCCCATCTAGTCTGAGTTTTTCAGTATTTTCAGAGTTAAAAACCTTTTCTCATGTGCTGTTTGTGTAGATACCTGGCATTGATGTCTTTTATAGCTGCCATTGTCATGGTGCAGATACATTCTGAAGATTGTTAAGGATAGAGAACAGACCTCTCAATAAGAAAGGAGGGTGGTAGTACAGGAGGCAAAAGGAAGGGGTCTGGCAGCTGATCCCTGAGGTGAGCCGTGCTCATGGTGTTTGTCATGCAGAAGAGTGGGAACCCAAGATGTGCTATGCTGTCCTTTGTACCCCATCCTGCACTTGTTCCACATGGAGAATCTGCATGGAAAATTGGGCATGAGTAGTGACAATTGCTTTCTTTAGTGTTCTGTCTTGTTGTTGTGGTTGTTGTGAAGTTGAAAGAGTTAACAGTCGTTTTCTTGGCATTATATCTAGGGCAAGAAAGGTCAAAGCTCTGTGCCTTTGGGCATATACCTTAGCTGTGGGTTAAACCTATGCAGTTGGCTTGCCCTTGATAAAGAGCTAAGTTTTGAAAGTGGGTCTTGTTGACCCATATTTAGGATGAGACAGTTGGGAGTGTGCTGATCACTGCACATTTTAGGCTCTGCTTTAAGAAAGTGATTCTCTTTTGGAAGGACTTTATACATTTTTCACATGTGTTGCAAGAAACAATGAGCCAAATTGAACTTGCACCAGGAAGGATCTGTGCTTTGGGTGAAAGTGTCTCCCACTGGCTGGTATGGACGATTCAGCTACGTTGGCACTTTGGATAGGGTTTCCCTGCTGGGTTTCAGTTTGACATCCTCTCCATCAAGTGACGTGTTCTTGTCAGAGGAAAGGTCCAGTCTTGCTGTTTCTTGGAAATGGATGCTTTGTGCTGTAGGAAATCAAAGTTTCCAGGTTGGATGCAGATGTAACTGACTGAGGATGCTTTGTGCACAGGAGTGCCTGAGGAAAGGGAATTCTTTCCTCCTTCCTGCAGATAAGCTGATTATACTCAGGCTGGAACAGTGGCTGCCTTTCTTGTTCCTGTAGTTGCATAGCAAATTAGTGGTGGTGGTCATAAAATTATTCATCTGCTTCTAAATCCTTGTCCCAGTTTTTTTTAATAGCCTTCCACAATGAGAGTCTGAAGCTGATTACATGGTAACTGCTGCTTTCTTGGGCCTGAACTTACCTGCCGTTGGTTTAAATCATATCCTCCAGTCTCCTATTAAAGAGCAGAGGGTTGAGAAGGAGCTGACAGATTTAACTTTAAAATGGCACTTGAGTAAGTCTTGCATTACCTTTCTTTTGAAATAGCTTTGCCTGCTCATACAATGTCCACTGTGTGGCTTGTTTTCTGTGCTGAGGCATTGTAGCATCAGAAATAACGGGGACAAGTAGTTTTTTTATTGATCAGGCAGTTGGCACATATATACATACAAGAATTGGATGAGATGCTGCCTAACAGCTGGAGTCCTGTGGCAAGACCTCTGGGTCGCTTTGCCTGTTGCTGTTACTGTAGCATCTGTGAAGGGTTAGTTGCCTACCTGGTCACCTGTGCAAATAGGTGCTTTTACTGAGGCATTAATTAGGAGTGTGTAGTTTGATGTGTGAACTGAATTCCAGGGGAACTCCTAAAAGATGAAACCTTTAGTGAAACTCTTTTGGCAGAGGTTGCTAAGAAGCTCATGGAGACTCCTTTGTTTTCCCAGTCTTCTGCTTCTGTTACTGGGCCTTTCTTAAGAACAGGCATGGCAGGGGTTTCTGCTTCCCCTCTAACTGGAGTTAACTGTACCTGAGGTAAGGAAGCTGGAAGCAGTGAGCAGTCTGGTATGAAACGCTCCTGGCAGTTTCCTTGAAGTAAAACTTAATTTCCTTTCCTGTTAAACACATTGGGTGGACTTGGGAGACTTGAGGAACTTTTCCCCTTTAAAGAAACCCTGCATGTGGGATAGCCGTATCCTGCAGGTGTAATTTTCTGCCCTTCTCAAATTAGCTGTTCTTTTTTTCCTTATAGAGCAATAACAAGTCAACAAGCACACATTTACCTAATTTTTGCAGAGAATGAACATCCTCACACCAAATCTTCTTGTCTCCCAGACCTAGGGTGTGCCTCCACAATGGGAAGGGCTGGAACCGCTCCCGCACAGCAAAGTCCAAAATGTCTGTTAACCTTTGCAGCCACAGAAGCATGCAAAGGGGTGGGTAAGGGTCATGAGATGCAAGCTGTGTAGTGCTGAAAGTGCTGGGGAAATAAGAGGGAGAGTAAGCTTTCAGTACAAGCGATAAGTGCATACACTTTCAGTCAATTTTGTGCCTATGGACCTCAGCTTAGTTCTAAGCATTGGGCATCCACGTATTTGCTTTGTAACCTGTCTTCTGTTCTTTGTCTCTCCATTAGATGTCCTCATTGGGCAATTGAGCTCTATTCAAAGGCCATCTGAAAAACTCAAAGATAACATTTTTACTTGGGAACTGTGTGTATATTCTCGTTTCCTCTCCATGGGCAGGATCCATTCCTTGACCTGTCTTGCCTGGCTGAGAAGTAGCTTGCTGGGAGGACATTGCCACAGAGGGTCAATTAAGTTAATAGGTAGTTTAATGAAGGCTGTTCTTTGAATTCTGTTGATGCAGCTACGTCAGCTGGGTAGGGAGAGAATTTTGCCCTTTCTGATGATGCTGGGCTAATTATCTTGGGCTAATCACAAAGGCATTAAGAAGCATGTAATGAAGCTATTCCTGACTAACAGCTCTGGCACCTCTATTAGGAGGAACATGTCACTGGGAGCCTTAGCAGTACAGCAGTGCTGTCACATTCAGCTTGGCCTGAAAGCAGCATGGGCGTTGAGCTGTGTGCTTCTTGAAGCTGTTTCAGTGAGGTATGAAATTAGGGAAGGTTTATGGTCTACCTAAAGCAGAAGTTATTGAGACTGAGCTTCAGCTTTTCCGATATTTTTCAGTCTGATCTCATTAATTCAAATGTAGGGTTTTTTCTTTGGATCTGTCTTTGCACATTTCTAACATCAAAGTGAAAAGAGCCTCAGAAATCCCTGGAGTTGCCGTGTGAAATGTGCTGCATAAAATTGGTGTTACAAGCTATTGGCAAGATCTGCATGAAGGAAAGAACTGAGCAACAGATGATAGCTAGTTTAATTTTTCTATAACTTCATGTTAATTAAAAAATGGGTCGAGGAAGTATGTGTTAATACTGTAATCTTAGTGAGGGAAAAGATCCGCTCAGTACATTAAGCGGTTTGTGCTGTATGAGTGAATTCAGGTTTATAACGAAAAGTTGAACTGGGATCGAAACAGGATTCTTTGAGTCAGCTGCTTGTTTGAGAGGAGCTAGTGCCACCTTCTAAGAAGGTGATATATAGAATCCTAGCAGTGGTCTCCACTGAAATACATTTCAGGTCATCAGTTAGTGACAGGTACAGTGCAATGCTGACTAATAAAGCTGATCCATCTCTTCAAATGCCACCTCTTTGGTTGTTTTGACGCAAGTGATATATACAGAACTAGTGTGTTATTACAAAAACCCCACGTCCTCTGGCTTTAAATCTTGCGGTGTTTCTGAGTTCTGGCATGGCACCTCAGGCCACAGTCTTTCTAGAAGGGATGCAAGGAGCAAGTAGTGGCATGTGGATCCCTGTTGGCGTGTTAAAATTTATCATGTGAAACAATCCCTAGAAAGGGGGAAAAGAAAAATGCAGAAAGGGAAACTTGTCTTCTACACTTTCAAGATATAGTTGATTGTAATGTACTAAGGGGGCAGTTCTGTTACTGTTTACCTGTCTCTTTTAACTAGAGATTTGGATGAATTACTGCAAATGAAAGATGAGTCCTGTCAGGCAGGTTTACATGAAGCCTGTGTTCCAGGAGGAAATGCTTACTATCCTTATTCTTCCATTAAGAAGCTTTGTCTGGCAATTATGTTAAACCTCTGTAACCACTCCATTGCACTCATTTTAGAGGTCAAATTCTGCAGGCTGTATTATGAGTAACTTCTCTGCCTGTGACTTAAGAATGCATAATATTTTCACCTTGCCTCACCTATTTGGTTTGGCAGACAAGATATGGACTGCTGAAGTTATCTTAAAATCTGAAAAGTCTTTTGAACTGTCCTGGGTGATGTTTTTGCCATGCACACAGGTAGGAAGGAGTGTGAGATGGGGGAGTTTGTATTGTCTGGGTACACTTGTATAAACTCCTTTATTTTATTTGTGGGTGTATAAAAGGACAGAGTCCACAATGCTGTGCAAATAATTGACCTGCTGAAGTTGCACAGCTTACTGAAGGCATTGCTTGTTGATGTGTTTCAGTCTGCTGGACTCACTGTGCACAAATGACATGTGCAGACCAGCTTCCCTGGAACCATGTAACAGGGTCCAGGGTCAAGCTTCTGTCTTTCATTTTGTCAGCTCTTGCCTGAGGACTGTGGTTCCTCCTGCCTGCATTCTTGCTACACAACAAGAACCCACTCATTTTGTCCTGAGTTTAAGATTGTGTTGCACTCAGCCTGGATGAGAAATAGGATTGTGAATGTGATCCAGGAGTCAGTGCTGTACACTGCAACTCAGTTTGACTGTGTTGTTTTTCCCTTAGAAGGGTTTAAATGCTCTCCCTGTAGTTTCATATGCTAGTGGACCTTCATGCCTCGCTCTTGTAGAGGCCTGACATAACACTAGATGCAGCAGGGTAGAAGTGGTGGTACAGTACCTACCTGCCTGGGCATTGCAGTGACCCTACCTCATATCACATCTCACTTCAGTCTTGATGCCCTTTCTGGCAACACGTAGCTCTCTGTAGTTACAGCAGGTATGCAAAGAAATGGCTCTTCTTTTCCCATCTTATTTCCATATTGCTTTGCTGCCACAAGGGGGTAATGTTGCTTTTCCTCCTTGCTTTTTGACTCCTTGTGGAACCTGAAAGTTTCTGAGTCCTTGCATAAGGAAAACAAGGTAACTTGAGGACCCTCTTGCCCCCCTACACTCCCCCAGTCCTAAATTGCAGTTTATCCCCTTAGTTACCATATGTTTACAAGTTCTTCAGTGTCTGGGGAAAGGCATGAATGGGGATCCAGAGGGGAAATGGCTCTCATGCAGAATGCAGTGAGGGGAGGAGCTTTTCTAAGGGTTTGAAAGGGATAGATGTACATCTCGGGTGAGCAGGTACTTTGTGATACGCAAATACCCAAGAGCTAGTGCTGTAAAAGATCTGCCAAGTTTGCAGAATTTGCCAACTTGGCAGAAATGGTCTGGACTTCTTGCTCATTGCCTACTAAGCCTGGAGCAAACTTCTCTTTGCTGTCTGCCTTCTCAAAGGTTTCGTTTGCATTTAAACGGTTGCTCATCCATCCTCAGAAGACTTCCGTGACATGGGGTGTATTTTGTGGATGATTGCTTGGCAGTTGTTGACTGGAGTCTGGACAGTCACTTTTTCCACAGGGCTGTGTTTGTTTTCTCATTCAAGTATGCCTTGAGCTGTTACCTAAGGTTTTGGGCTTTTCCCAAAGAAGGCTCTGAATATGTTTAGGCAAATAAGCATGGCTTACTCATGATCTCTTTTGGCTCTGATTTGTAGATAGGGTGTTCAGTTGTGATGGAACTGGGACCAGTCTGTGCTTAAAGTAGATAGACAGGGTAGGAACACCTCTATTCCTGCCCAGCAGTGGTGAGTGCTGTATGCGAAATGGAAAAGAGTACAGTCACTTTTACAGCTTGTTCTTGAGCTCGTGCTGGAGCCTGAGCTTCTGGGTTGTGATTTAAATGGTGAGGCTGTTCAGCTCTCTGCATATATTAGTGTCTGGTAGCCTTCTCGCTGTGCAGTGCACTGAATGAAAAGGTGCATGTCACTCATACCCTAGCCTTAAAAACAAAACAAGCAGAACACTTCCTTGCCCCCTGCCGTGGGTACAGAGTTGCCTACTAGGAGACAGCTCTGTAAGCAAAATCTACCACCTAAATATGAGAGTAGTGCTACTCCCTGTACTTTATTTTTCAGGGGGGAGGAGGGAGCTAAAGCAGGAGGGAATTGCCTTGCCTAAAGCTACAAACTGCATCTTGTGATGGAGACAGAACACGTACCTAGCGTATTCCATCTTGTTTTGTTCCTTGTTTCACAAAACACATGCTGTTACTGTTTTTTTCCTAATTGCTTACAGCAGTTGTGGCTTATTCAAGTATTTAATATCTATTGCGGCAGTGATGTGTTGAGTTCACTGGAAAAGGGGGAGTTAAGCAGGAGGAGGGCACATCTCTCAGCTGTGCAGAAGAGCATAATGGTGCTGGCTGCTCAGACTGCACATCGGTGGGGATGTGGCCTGTGCCCAGTCTAAATGGATCTACCCAGTATCATTTCTCCCCATCGCTTGCATTCAGGCCTGTTATTTGTAGCAACCTTGCTAGCTTGGTGTCCTGGCATTTGTTCAGCATTTTGTTTAAGCTTATGGTCTGTAGACCTTACCTGTGCTGTAGGATTTTCTGGCAAGCCTTGTCACCTCTATGTGTAATGTAGTAGGTTTGGAAAAGGTTATGCTGTGCTGCTTTCAGATTTGGTAAGAAATAATTCCAGAGGTGCTCATTACAGTTCTTGAAAATGATGGTGGTAAAGGAATATCTCAAGTAGTTAGTGAGGAACAGTGGGGTAAGTAGAAGTTATGAATGGATTTGCAAGCAGAGCCAAGAGGTTCAAAACTGAAGTGATAAGGTGACATAAACAGTCAGACATGATCACCAGGTGTATTTATGGGGGATATGTGCTGGCTGTGGACAAACATGGTGAGTATTTGTTTGGACTTCTCTAAAAATGGAAAATACAAGTCAGTTTTATCCTGAGAATGCCACCACAGCCTGAACTGTTGGAGAGGCTGCCGTGGTATCTGAATGGTTGGTTGATGTGTACGTGAGCTCTGAGGTTATTATTGCTGCTGCCCTTCCAGCTTTGTGGTTGTTTTCAACAGCCTGTTGTCTCCATGTGGGCAGGAAGGACTTGGTTTGACTGGCGTGGTAGAAATTTCAGCTCTTCACTGTGCTCTTAGTTGTGTAGAAGAACAAGGGAAAGAGGTGCCTGTTTTCTTGCACAAATGTTCCTCCCCACGCCTTTGCTGGTTTCTTGATTTAAGAATAATATAAGGTTGCTAGAGCCCTTTTACTTCATTAATGAGAGCTGGTGGGGGAAAAAATGATGCCTTGTGCTTTCCCTCTTGCAGTGACTAATAGAGGTCACCCCCTGCTGCTGAGATTCCCGAGTACTTTGGAAAGCTGAGCATGAGTCTTTGCCAAACTTGCAGAAAGCCTTGGGCCTTCTTTTCTTTTTCTTTGCTGGAATTTAAATATATGGCAATGACTGTAGCACACAAAAAGATATTCTTTTCCCCATGTTATTCTTGCAGCACTTGGCTTGCAAACTAAGCCAGTACATAAATAACTGTTTTCTCAGGTACTTTCATGGTGTTTCCCTAGTTGAAACACTGCCTTTCTCCCACCTCTTCTTTGTAGACCAGCCCTAGCAATGAGGCATTCACCTCTAAATCTCCTTCAATCTCCACGGAACAGACCTGTTTCTCTATAGGTGTCTGTCTGTGGGACTGTTCTGGGACTTCTCTTTGTGTTCACCTACCGGGGCATGGCAGCAAAGGGAACTTGTTGAAACTGAATTCCAGTGATGTTTCTCATGAGAGTGGAGGAGCTGCATGCTTCCAAGCTGGCTTACTCTTCTGCTTCTACTGAGGAGGAGTGACATCTAGAGTTGGGTGGGTTGTTTCGGGTGTAGTTTTTGTGATGCTTGTTTTGTTTTGTTAGGTTTTTTTGAGGAAGGCCTGTATATGAGATGACCATACAACAGCTATCTTAGATAAACACAGATTGCTTAGAAGTTGAAAGACAGCTGACTTCAAACAGATAGCTATTTGAGGATACCATAAAACATACCAGCTCTCAGCCTTCCTACAGACACAGAAGTGTGAATAGCTTCCTTCTCTTGGAAGCTGTCCCTTGTTAGGCTGGCTTTCTCCTGTGCTTCTCTGATTGTGGCTCCCCTCATCCAGCTGCTGCAGCTTGAGCATGTCCAGACAAGTTCCCTTGACCTGCAGCAGTTGCTCCTGTTCCCATTTTTTACTTCTGTGCATTGAGTTCATGTACTTGTAGTGTTCTGTCTAGGGAATGATGCTTAACTCGTGATGTCTTTGACATGCTTAAGCTGTCTAGCTGTGATTTCTAGAGCTTGTTGTCTGGCTTAAGATAAGTGATGTTAATGGTTTGGTTTTCCTTTTGATAAGAAACAAGTTATAGGCAGGCCCTCAGACCCTCTATTTCAGGCTTGCTTAGCTAAAAGCTCTCTGTAGCTTTCTTGAGTGTGGGGAGGAGCTGGCAGTATAGTGTGCCTCTTTTCTCATGCTAATACAAGCCCTTAATCGTTAGATGTGCAGTCACATATATTGCGTACGTGCATTCATTCTTCACGCTCTTTATACATGCACACAGCACGGTGTGCCTACGGACAAAGTGCCCTCATCCAATTATTCACTCCTTATTACAGAACGTGGGCTGGAGAACTTGCAGTAGAGCAGCATGCAGCTACTCTCTGGGCCTGGAGCAAGAGAAGAAGGACTTGTGATCTGACTCAGTAATACAAGTGTAACCAAAATAGTGATGACTCTCCATCTCTCCAGTTGAGCCATTCTGCTCTGTTGAATAGCTAACGTGCATTTGAAACATTTTCCACATACATATTTAACTGCTTGTGCCAAATGGCTGTTTGTGTGATGATGTAACTGACCCCCCTCCCTTGCTCTTCTTGAGAAAGCACCTGCTGGAACTGAAGGTTGTGAATAAACAGGGTTCCTTATCTGCCAGGAAACTGACTCATTTTTCTGCTTGAAATGTATTAAGGAGAAGCAAATGCTTCTCCTGCCTTCCTGAAGTGGGAGGGGTGGGGTAAGTGGCTGAACTGCCCTGCCAGTCATCTCTTGACCCGACTCTCTTCATTACTCCATTTGAACAAGAGCACTTTAAAGGAAGTGGTTGATGTGTGGTAGGACCTCTGTTTTCATAGCCTTAGAAGCCTATGGAGATAACGATATGGCTTCTGCCCCCTCAGGAAAGACACCTCCTCTTCAGTTCCCTATGGAGAAACAGGAGCCCTATGTAATTATCCCAGAAGCTGACGCAGATCTGTGTGCGTGGGTAAGCAGAGATTTCTGCTGTCCACACAGTCTCTGGTTTTGGGAACTCCCAGAACAAGAGAATTTGAAGCTGACATTATATATATGAAGGGAGGTAGAAGAGCCCTCAGGAGAGTTAAGCTGTCTGCACGCTGAGGAAGTTCAGTGCATTGGCTATGTTCTGGCTATCATTTCAAGCCTGTTATCATATGATGACTAGGAACTGATTCTCTCTAGCTGAATTTCTGGTATAATCATGTTGCTAAGGGCCTAGGTGGATGAATGTGATGTCTTGTCTGCAGATTGACTGAGGTACCTGCCCCATTCTGAGCACTGGTATACAGCTGCCACTCGAGAGCAAAATAGCACATGGAGTAACTTAAGCTGATTAAAATTGCTTATCTTTTCCCTGCTCCTCAAGTTTTGCCCCTGCAACAAAGATGTTGCTGAAGTGCAATGTCTTTCATCATTCTTCTCGTATTGGAGTTATTGCCAAATTAATCACTGAGGCCATAGCTGCTCTTGACCCTTTTAATGTCTATCATGGATATGTTTCCACTCTCCTGTTGAAATAACACATTAATCATTCCCTGGGTGCTGTATGATGAGGACCTCTGCATAATGCTCACTCATCTTTGGTTCTGATGCATGGCCTTTGTCAGCAAGTGAAGTAATAGGTTAACAGTGTGACCTTGGGTTCGCTTAAAATCTGTTATCTTCTTCAGAACCACTGACCCTTCCCTTTGATGAGCTCCAAAGGTGCTGTTTGACTCCTGTGGTGTCAGGTGATAAATGGAAGTTGAAGTTCCTTGTCCAAGAGCAGGGATGCAGTAATAGCACAATTCATCATGTGGCATTACTTTCTAGTTAAACTGAAGCAGGTGAACCTTAAAAGGGTTAAACATGTTCTTCTTGAAACTCTGCTTCCTGCCTTGTGACTAGGAGAGCTCAAATCCAAATGCTTGTCTCTGCTGTTCAGACTTTTATCCGCAGTTCTTGTGTTGTGCAATTGTGCTCCTTTTCCCTGTGCTCTTTCCCAAATGTACTCCTTCACATCCTGGCTGAAGACCTGATGTGCTGTCTGTTTTCTGACTGAGAAAACCTTACAGCTTGTTTTCTACAGGATTCTTGCCCAGAATCAGTGAAGGAGGGGTTTTTTTTTGGTAACTTTTCTCTCCTGTAGGAAGCCTGCTTCTCTGACAGCTCCACACCTCCAGCTGGGAAGGATGTCTTCTCTGTCCCTGGTTGCCCTTCAGAGTTAACACAAGTGTTTTTCCTTACAAGCAGACTAGAGCGTTCTACAAAGGCCATGCATGGAGTGTACCTGTGATCACGTACTGCACCTTTGTTGTTGCTGATTTCCCTAAAGAAAGGAAATTTTCTTGCAAACGGCATTCATTATGTGGAATAAGTTCAAAGAGGAAAAAAAGGTGATCAGAAGAATGCCTGACAGGGCTTGGATACTCGTAAGAAAGGCAGCCACCAGCTCTTTCCTCACTGAGGGGGGAGTTGTGAGCAAGGGGATGGAGGAGCTAACTTGGATAACTGCCGAAGTGAGTGTTGAGGTTTTCATCAGGAGTGAAATGCTCAAGATATTTATCTCTTGCAGATGGTTACAATTATCTTAAGAAAAGTTTGACCATTTTGTCTGACTGTTTCTTCTCTTCTAATCATCTGTTTCTGACCTGTCTTAATTAAATCTTGATGCCAGGCTGACTGTGTCTAACCATAACCATGCAAAAGCTGAAACAGTCTAGAAATGTTAACTTAGAGGTATCAGAGCAGATTATGTTAAGGACTTAATTTTAGAAATCATTTTTTCAGGCAATCTTTAGAACTGCATACTGATTGCTTTTTTATTTTAAGCTTGAATATGAAGCTGGTGATGGCAATAATGTTTTTCTCTTTGACAAGAACTACAAAACTTTCATGGAAAATGAAGCTGTGGAACAAAACACTTGATGGTTTCTGCTTACGTGTTTCAATTTGTGCTTTGAAAGTAGGAGACAATACAGAGAGGTCTGAAATAATTTTCCCCTATTGTTCTGAGAAAAGGGAAGGGAAAAATGTCAGGCAAGTGGATTGAGTTGGCTGAGTTTTGGTTAGAACAGTTTTGTAGTATTCTGTCAAATCAGAAGTGATCTCCAAGAACTGACGTGGTTTGTTAACAGTTAATAATTGAGCATTCATCTGTCTTCATGCTTCAGCCTTCTTGTTATCTTTAGTTAAACATTGCTTTGCCCTAAGAGAGGAGATGACTGAAGGAAATCTAGTTTTAAATTGTTGCTATTCTCTACATTCATATGAGGAGCCAGGGGAGCACATACACAGGGACAAGCACTCAGAAGAACTGAGCAGTGGCTGTAAATTGGAGTGCTGAAAAAGAGATGTAATATGAAGCATTGCAGTAATTTTGCTTCCAAATGGATAATATAAAAGCCTTTCCAGGGAAGATACAAAACTCATAGAAGCTGCCAGTGTTAATAGAGTTCTGCTTCAAAGGATAACTATGAATTCCTCTCTTAAGCTCTTTTCATATCTGAAGGCTGGGACTGTGGAAAGTGCGCTTCATTTTACTGGTTTGTTCTGGTTGTTGGAGTGCTGCAGCAGCTCAGGAGGATGGCAGCTGACTGAAAACCTTTTGATTTTTTAGGAAGCTAAGGCTCGGTGCTGTTTGTTAGTGCCCCACTTTTGGATGGGGAGGAAAGCCCTTCTCTCAGTATTGCTTGGAGTAGTGCTACTCAGTGACGCGTGTGCTGTGACAGCAAATCTAAGTAAGATGTGTAGGAATTGCATATACTTAGAAACTGAGAAGCTGAACTTGCTGCATTTAAGGATCTTCTCAAAGCTTGCTGGAATGAATCACTCTGTCCCAGGAGGCTTTGGTGGTGATCCTCACCCCTGTGGAGAGAGCGCGGGTATAGTGCCATGGCTGACGTGCTGTGAGGAGGCTGCTTCGTGACTTTTTTCCCCTTGAGCTGTAGCTTCTGGCATCCAGCTGCTTCATTCCCGAGAAATTCCCCTTTCCTGCTTGCAGTGTCTTGTGTGCATGCACTCTTTGTCTCTTCCCTTCTCTAAAGCTGCCCTGTAACTTGGACCTTTCTTCCCTTTCTCCCTTGCCAGTAGTTGCTCCTGTTTGCAGACCTGAGGTAACAGAGTGGTCGTAGAGCATTTGTTCTGTAACTGCTGGTGTCTGATAGAAAGAAGTGTCTGTTGAGATCCCAATGCTGCTGAACAGAGGCAATTTGTATCTTCTTGTAGTAGTTTTAATAACTAAAAAATAAACCAACAAAACCCCCTACAATTTCCCTCCTGTTTTATCAAGCCAGACCAGAAGCATCTTTCAGGGTGAGCAGAGTTAATCTTCATCCTTGCAGCATTGACTGACAACCTGGAGGATGATAATGTGTGATTTTTATTTTTTTTTTTCTGGTGAGCGGGGGAGGAGAGTGGAAATTGCAGTTTCTCTACTAATTGTACTTTAGGTGTCATTTGTGACAATTTCATATTGTCTAGACAGAGGGAGCGGAGCAATTGCTTCCACAGAGCCTAGTGTTAGCCTGTTATATATCTGGGTAGCAAAAATGGGGGGTGTAGGAGAGGAAGAGGGTGCTGTAAGCTCCAGAGAAGATTCAGGAGTCAAGCATGATCGACTGAAGTGTTTCAAAGGGGGATGCAAGCAATATGCATTTCTGTTCTTTTTGCGTGCTTCTCTGTTGGAAAGTCAGACCTTTAGTGGCTCGCAGTTCCTTGTTACAGAGCTGTTTCTGTTCATCCATGGATTATGTTTATCCTCCTTAATGGAATTGCTCCAAACCTCAGCATTTACCGTGGTAGGATATTGGGCTACCTTACACTTTGGCTTACTGAAAACAAATAGTCTGTGTTTCTTCTGGGAATTTGGGTGACAAAAGCTACAAACGTGACACCAAAGACTTGATAAGAGTGCAACATGACTTACTTCAGATAAATGTATCTGTGCCTTCCTGGGGGACCATAGGTTACGCTACCAGTGTCACAGATGGGACACTTTATTGATGCTTTTAGCAGTGGATCTGTTATTGAACCCATTTGTCAGTACCAAGTGCATTTGGATCCGTAGCCTGGGCCTCCAGGGCTCAGTCTGGAATGAGTTACTTAAGTAATATATTTTATTTGTGTTTAGCACTCTGGTTTCAGTATGGATATTGTTATTCTCTGTAGCATTAAGTGCAGAGATGGTCTGTCTGGGTCTCATGTGACTGGGCATCGCCTTGGTTTGGTTTTTTTCCTACTACTTTTATTTATAACCACCTGTTCATTGCTCTGTGATCTGACAGAGCACACTTGTAGGACAACTAAGAACCACCAACCGTGCTTAAAGTCAGCTATAGCTTTTAGCAGTTACCATTAACTGAGTTACCCTTGTCCACCTGATCTGAATGTGGCCCTTGTATGTGGCTTGTGTGCCTTGGTGTGAGATTGCTCTTGGAAGGCTCTGCTGGAAAGGCTGCCTTAGCTGAGACTGTTCAACTCAGAGCAGCCTCAGAGAGGGTCCTGGGGGTTGTGTTTAATGGAGAACACTTGTCAACCTGCTCCCTACAACCCCATTACTACTGGTCATCTTAGGGTGTCTTTCTGGTGAAGGAGGTTCTCCTAAAGCAGCAGCCTCCTGCTGCTTCCTAAGTTGCAGGCTGTTAGGTAAAATCACAGGGATTTACCTGGATATCCACCCGTTCTGTAGCTCAGGAAACTCTTGGTTTGTGTTTTACCTAAGTAACACATATCAGCTCTCATCTGGGGTGCCAGGTGCCTGGTGGAGCAAGGCCTTCAAGTATTTATTTCAAGGATCAGATGGGTTGTAGAGGTGAGAACTGTAGATTCCCTGAAGTGCTGTTCCCAAGCCAAGTGGTGGCAGACCCACACCAAGTTACTACAATCTGCACCCTGCTCCTGCTTCCACACCCTTCTGGGGTCCTCTGGTTGGTACTGTTTCCTTCAGTGCAGCTGCTGGCTGCTTTCTGAAGGTGACCCTTCTAAGTCAATGGTATTCTCAGACAATTGCCAGCCTTTCCAAAGCTGAGAGGAGGAATATGGCTGAAGAGTACCTGGAGACTGCTGCACTGGTCATTTTGTGTTGTAGCTCTTGATTTTGCTGTGTCATTTAATGGATAGACCCTGAAAGGTCAGTAAAGAAGGTGGCATGTAGAGATGCCACTCTCTTTCCCAACCCTCTTTTCTGCTAGGAAAGAGTGTGTAGTGTCTAGATGCTAAGACTTATAACAGGGATGATGAGTTTGGTTATTTGTATGCGCACATTACCAGCACACCATAGACATTACAGGAAAATGACATTAAACGTTTGCAGTTCTGTGTAGGTTGCTCACATCTATGAGGAGGCAGCTGCTTTTTGTAGGGCTGTGCCCCTGCCAGGATCTGTGTGCTGTGGGAGCTCTTTCTCCCCAGTTAAGTCCAGTGATTAGGCAGGATGGTCCAGGAGGGTGGCAGCCTCGGCACATCCAAGCTGCTTGCAAACTGCTGGTTTTGGAGTGTTCTGCATAAGCAGCTCTGAAGAGCAGACTTCTAAAAAGCATGTTGGCATTGCAGTGACAGTAACCCAGTCTCTGAACCCTCAGACAGTCATTCAGAAGGGGACCAGCTGATTGAATAGATAGAATTTCCCTTCTGCTAATTTTAATCTGTTTACCTTTCCCCCCAGAGGGAATAAAAGCAGTTTATATATGATGCAGGTGATGGGTATACCTCATAAGCATAGGACTTCAGGTATACCTCGTAAAGCTGTTGCACCATTTGTTCTGGATTAGCTGCTTTTGCATATATTGACATATATTTGTAGTAGGAGAGAGGGTTTGATAAGGCAGGATTGAAGTATGATAACTTTCTGGGGAGTCAAGGGATTCAGAGTATCTAGCAGTGTTGAAGGTTAGAGTTTTTGACTCGATAACCTGGGGAATTAATTCAGCTCAAAGTTTTAAGAGATTTAATAACTGTTCTTGAATAAGACAAATGGTTGCCAAGCAACTTCATGCCAGAGAGGACAGGATTTCTTGCCTTCTGTAGAATCCCAGTGCTTTGCAGCAAGTACCGAGTCTCTCGAGCTGACACTTGCCTTTCTAAGTAACTGGAGCGATCTCTTGCCATTTTCTGTATTCTACATTTATAATGTAAAATTGAAATAATATTTATTTTCCTTTATTGCTGGAAGGCAGTGAAAATTTGTGTTGAGGTCCTGATGGGTGTGCTGCTGCTGAAAAACACACTCATTTGCATTGCTACTGTCTTTATCTGGCTAGAAATGGGAAGTTGGGTGTGATTATATCTGGTCCTTCTTCCTGCTTCCTGGATGGATGCTTGCTGTCCTGCATTGCAAATGCTTAACTGCAAATTAGAATTGTGGGGTTAAGACTGATATGTTCAAACCTTTCTTGACAATTGCATGTGTAGGTGAATAGAACTGATGCTTTGTTGGACCTTTTTGACTTTTAAGCTACAGCAGTTCTCATGAAGTTACACAGACTGGAAGACAAAATTTAGCAGGAGTTTGGATGCAGAAAGACTTGAAAGAGATCTTAGCAGCCTTATAAACTTTGATAGTTGATTTTTCTACTCTCCACGCCCACCCCAAATCACCGCTCTTGTGTTAATCTAATGGCTGCAAGAGGCTTGAATGAGTCAGTCTTGAAACAATGTCATCCTCTGCTTTATGACAAGAAGCTAGATAGAGGTACATGTAGAAGCTAGGGTGGAGGACATGTTCCTGCTATATACTTTTGATTCTGCTGCCTTCATGACTCAGACTTACTTTTTGCATATTCAAGCTGTCTGGCTGCATTTGCATACATTTACTTCGTGAGTGACGATTTCTCATCTCTGCCTGTGGCTGATTAAGATACAGAGGAAACGAACATTATTATTTCTTTTTGTGGCTGAAAACCTCTCTTTCAGAGCCTTGAAGCTAAGAATGAACATCTTACTGTGAATAAACACCAGCGGTGCCCTAAAAACCCACATGCCAAGGTGTCTTCTTTGACCCTGCTCCTTGGCCCATTCCTTGTGTAGCCACCTTTAGGTAGGTAAGAGTTTGACAGATGGCCAATGCAGCAGTGTTTATAGACGTAGCAAATGATGGCTTATCTCCAAAGGAGAAGTGTCATCTGTATCTTTCTCTTGAAACCTGGAAGTGGGTTTGGGACCACTCTTTCTTACTTGAGTTGTTCCTTCTCCTGTGCAGTGAGAATATTACACTTGAATAGCTGTGTGGTGAAAACACATATGCCATCAGTGAGTGATTCAGTATGTTGCAGAATTCTCTGCCCTGATGACAGAAATAGTCTTAGGAGTTTCAGAAAGTAGGGCATAAACAAGGAAGATATTCCTGAATGGTCTTTGACTTCATCATTTGTTTTTCCTTTGTAGGAGGTTGCTGGAGTCTTCCCTCATTTCGCTATCTCGCTATGATGGAGCAGGGTCCCGGGAACATCCAATCTACCCAGACCCAGCCAGGTAAGAGCTAAAGCAATCTAAAGGCATTTGAGTTTCATAAATAAAAGCATAACTTTAGTATAACTCACTAAATCCTTTGGGGATGGTTCATATATTGAGCCCATCTCCTTGTCAGTGACTTGCCACAAGCACAGGGTGCAAACCAAATGAGAAGATGCTATTAAGTCTGGGAGAGAATGAGGAAAAAGGAAGAGACTGCTGTTGAAGTAAGCAGATGTAGCTTCCTGAAATCATTTGGGATGGAGAACACTAGGTGGCAAGCAGGTCCAACAGTAAATGAGATGATATCAATAAATTTGAAATCTCTTTTGAAGAAAAATGAAGAAAAACCAAATAGCTAATTCAGGAGTAAGGGAGAATGAAGTCAAGGCAGGTGGGAGCTGGTGTGAGTGGACAATGTGCTTGGAAGGATGGAATGTTTCCATAAATGTATCAGTATGAGAAAGATCATAACCAGGATGTTACGTATACTTAACTAAGAACAAAATACTGACAGTTATTTCTGAAGAGTCATGAGTCACTGACATTAGACATGGAAACACCTGTAGTGCTGCTTAATCTTCAGAAGAGGTGGGAGTGTTTCAGAGGACTTGGAAAAGCAAACATGGCAGAGTTATCAAAAATGGAAAGGGGTGATCTTTGCAGTTTCTACTTGGTGCATTAAGAAAGCAACAGATGGGAAAATGTGACCTACAGACTCTGTCAAAAGAAATGATAGAATCGTGAACAGCAAGCAGCTTGGGAAGCTTTCGAAGAATAAATCGTGACAAATAAGCTTCCCTTAGATGGGTTTAACAATGCTATGAATGAGGAAAATTCGCCAAGTGTTAAATATATCTGCTTTAGCCTCTTAGGGACCTCTGGCATAGCTGCATGAATTGAAGGCTATTGGGATTTATCATAAAGGAGAGTACAGGAATACCAGTGTGTGAAATGAAATATCTAAGTTGCTGAAGGAGGTTTGGCTTTTTGTCTATTTATTTGTCTCACTTTTTTATCTCATTAACAACAAAATCTGCATTTTAATACAGATGATGCTCTAAGTAAAGTGCTGAAATAAAAGGCTATGTCACAAACTGGCCAGATGGTATAATGATGCTGGTAAATAACTCCTTGCTGTCTGTCTAGATAAAGCCTTGTACAGGTGAAATCTTACATTAGGCTTTTTTCCCTGAAAGTTGTAAAGATAATTCAAAGGCTCAGGAATGATGTAAATAAACTTTAGTGAAGGGAAAGTAAGGTGGAGTATGCTATGTTTTTATCTAAGGTGGGAAACCAACCTAGGTAACTGCAGAAGGTCTTGGCGACAGCATGTCAGAATGATGCTGATAAATGTAAAAGCTTTTTAAATGGCAATTGATTTACTGACAGGTAAAGGAACTGATTAACCTAGGAAGATGAAAATGATATTTTATAAATGTTAATTAAAAGGTATTACTAGAGTCAGCTCAATTTATGAATGCCAAGAGCTGCTAAATGGCTGAAGTGCACGATTCCTTATTTCTGGAATGCGTTGTTCAAAGCAGGCAGACTTGCTCAGTAGAGATTGTAAGAACTCATTCTAGTGTTCTGGGAGCTGCCTTTTAAAAAGAAAAGGAGGAGGGCCTGCCTAGGTTACTGAATTCTTACTTTTTCCTTCTGTCAGGTCTCTGCTGTGATGAAGTTCAATAATATGTGTGTAAAGGGGTCAATGCCCCAGACCTTTCCTAGTATAAGGAGCATTGTCAGAAGTATTTTTCACCCTGAGGCCATTTTTGAAGCAATATGATGCTCTACGGCTGACAGTTCAAGTGGTTTTAGATTGTGATAGACGCTATAGTAGCCTGAGTTCATGAGGAGGTTTGAAAGAGAAGTCCAGTGTTGAAATCTCTTCCAAGAGGGTTAATTCATTCCATTAAGTGTCACTGTCCTTTTCAGAGGATGAGATTCATAGGTGCATAATCAGCATGAGCTGGAAGTTTAAGTGGAGTGAAATCAGTCTTCTTTTATAAACCTCACTGGTGTGTGAGGCTAGTAGAATTATCTTATCTGCCCCTTTAACTTGTTAGGAATAGGGGATGTGATTAAAAGAAGTGTTACTGTGTGAGCTTTTTTTGTAGCATCCTAAATTTGTAAGGGAAAGATAAGACTTTCAGATGTTCTTAAAAAACAAAGTGGAAAAGTGAAACAAAGGAGCATTAAATATAATAAACATAAATCTACAGGTGTATGTGTGTTTATATATTAAAAATATACCTCCTTAAGACCAAGTTGTCTCAAAACAGAGAGTGTTTTTTTCCATTTTATTTCTTCATTTTAAACTATATGATATGAAGAAGTTATTTCTGAGAGAGTACGTGTGCGTTAGTTTTGTTTCTGCATCTACTGTCTGTAATGGTGTCACACTTGAATAACCTAGGTCAGGACTGAGGCAGGGAGAACATTTTATGAAGTTCCATCAGGTTTAGAATGAATATTCTGATGTGGATTGCAGCAGTCTTTCTCTGTGCCCTTGCTGAACTTCTCTAAGGTCAGCTTGGCTGTCCTGTCATTCTCTGCAGTTTCCATATGTACTGAGCTCAGAAAACAATCTGCAGGGGAATCAGATAAAGCTGTCATCAAAGAAACCTACATTATTTTCTTTCTTAATAGAAATACTTAAAAAGATGCTCCCAGACTGCCTCTGTAAAGCATCACAAGGGTGTTTGGTAAATGCATTCTCTAGAAAAACATCTAAGCTGCTAGAAAGTTACTGGGAAAGAGACCTTCAGGCTAAATATTGTGAGTTGCAGGATTAAGTGGAATGGAAACAACCAGAAGCTGGTGTCTGCTACCGCCAAGGGCTGGTGGTATGTATGCGACCATAGATAATACCAAAAATAATTGACACCAGTCAGGTAACCCCTTTAAAAGGTGTCTGCTGAGTGAGAGACATTTGGAGGTGTGAGTGAGCATCCTGGGCATCAGCAGGGTTGATGAGTGGTGTTAGGGAACTTTGGGGTCTGCACAGCAGTGTAGTGCTCTTTGATGCAGATATACCAGTTCTTGTGGCTTTTTTGGGGACTGGGTCTAGACGTTTTCCAGTTGATGTTCTTGTGATTTTTGTTCTTTTAATTCTAAAGAAGATACTAAAATGATGGAGGATGAAGAGAAGCAGCCTTTGTGTAAAAATTTTCCTGTTGTCCATAAATATGGCCAGTTGGTTTGGATATGTGGCTGTGGCTGAAGGCACTGCTGTGTTGTAGCTTGCTCTTTGGTACTCATGATGCCCTTTAGAGCAAGATAACTTCACCTTTACTAATGTTAGCAGAACACTTCCTTCTCTCAGTTGCATTTCTCACTGGCCAGCCAGCAGCACTGGATGCCTAGAGGAAGCACTGCCTCTCAATAATGTGGTTGTTGGATGAGATAGCTGTTTGCTTCTGTTTTTTGCACTGCAGTGTTTCTCCCAGTCAGTGCCTAGTTCTGTGGTGGTCACATATGACGGCATAGCCTCTCCTCTTCTGACCCATCTGCTCCAGCAAATGGGCGTCAGTCACCTCAGAGATGAGGTTAGTTTAGCTCTTTGGTGTTGTCAAATACCAATGTCCTGTGAATGCAAACTTGTTTTAAGAACTACTGGATAACCTCTGTCTGTGCCACCTCTTTATGGGAAGCACAGGTGAGACATAAACGGGCTAGGCAGCCTGCTTTGACTGGTGTGTCTTTAGCCAGCTGGTAGACTAACTTTGGTCAGGGGCTGATTTACAGTTGTGTTCAGTAGCTGAGTGAACATTATCTAGGTGTTCCTGCTCCAGCAGGGGAATTGGACTAGATGATCTTTTGAGGTCCCTTCCAATCTCTAACATACTGTGATACTGTGATACTGTGAACTGAAGAGATATGTTTAATGTTAACCGGTGTTTCTTATGTTGCTTTGCAGCCTTCTGCTCCCTCAGGACAGCTATACCTCTTATGCTGGCTCTCAGCTCCGATTCTGATTTGTTATAACTGTATTTCAAAGACAGATAAAGCCCAACAGTTTCTTTTTCCCCTGCATGCACTCATCTGCAAAGATTAATTCTTTATTGCTTGGAATATGTTCCTGCCCTTTTGTGCTTTATGCCTTGCACCTTCTGTCTGGATATCAGACTTAAGCTTCTTGTCTTGGCTTTAGAAATCTTTTTCACAGTCTGTCCAGTCTGTATTCCATGTGCTGTCAGGAAGATGATTCTGGCATCTCGGCATCCATTATGGACAACCTTTGTTGCCTACTGTTTCTTGTTGTTCTAACAAGCATCATTGTGTTTTCTTATGATGTGCTGTGCTGCATAATTTGAGAAGACTAAATGTCTGCAGCACTCATTCTTCATCTCTTTCTGTAAAACTGTTCCTTGGTGTGATTTTTAGCAAAGAAAAAAGTTTCAGTGATTACACTGCTGGTCTGCTGAGACCACTTTGTTCATGTTTTCCAGTGTTGCCTTGTTTCCATGTTCCTTTCTTCCTCTATATGCACATATTATGCTGTAGACTTATTTTTATGCATACAGAGAGGCTTTGGCTTGTGAAGAAGGCCAAAGAAGAGAATAACTCCTCATTTATGAGTGCACTGCTGTAATGCCTTGCTTTTTTATATTTGGCCTATTAAGTGTTCGGGGGAGTAGAGAGAAGTGCTGTGTTTGTACAGCAAAGCCTTCTGTGTTACATAAGCATGAACAGCTTTAACTCATCAGACAGTGCATAGAAGATCCAGGAGGAATCCAAAACAAACAGTGTGTGGTTCCCTTTACCCTCTTGCTACCTAGTGACTGGGTTTTTTAGATCCCTGAGCCTGTAGTCTGTCTGCTAAACTTGCCTCTTTACCAAGATGGCAGCCTACTATGGTATGGGCAACTTACCTTGGGGAAGGGATTCTCTCCTTGTGTCTAATTCCTTTCTTTCTTGCCATCTTCTCTTTTGCTTATATGCACTTAATGTATAGCAGAATAGGAGACTGAGTCTCTTTGGGTGTCTGCAGCCAAAACAACATTAATACAATTTATCCCTTGAAAAATTAGTACATTGTTTTTCATGCTGCTCTAGGGAGCAGTCTCTGGAAATACTATTAAATGTAATTTTCCATTGAAATATCCTTTAGGGATACCAGAGTGCTTTATCAGACCTGGTCTGACTTATTGTTGCTCATGCTGTATTGGATGTTAAAATTATCTATATATAAGCAAAAATTATTCCCAGTATATTCCCATAGAATCGGCACAGCTCTGGAAGGGAGAGAAGATAAGACTTCTAACAATCACAGTCAGTGATAATGATGGCGTTTTTATGTCTGGCTGCAGTGTAACACAGTGAAACTGTGTGGTGTTGGTCACTATAAAGTTAAATGTATCCTCAAGAGTCTTCGTGGTGGATGAAGATGTCCACTGCAAGACAAATTTAGCTTGAAACTCTGAGCTAAAGATGTGTAGCATTCCTGTAAGGCAGACAGGCCACTTCTCTTTGTGATTGCAAATAAGTGTACTTTAATCTCTAGACTATCCTCTGGAATTCAGTTTGTTTGAAGGGATTTGCTTTATTTTTCTTTATTTAAAGCTGTTCATACTTTGATTTGTAGATTAAAATTAGTGCTGCTCTCTCCATTATCAGTCTCTTGCTCATGGTGCCTTTATAGGAAGTGAGTTTGTATTTTCGTGATCCTGGGAAGTACCAGTCTGGTAACTTCAACTGGATACAAAAGAACAGAATCAAAACACATGTATGGAATGGGGTAGGGAGCTAGATGTTACAGGAATAGACATCTTAATGTCTGATTACTTGGGGAGGGTTATTGTCATCTCCCATTCTCCCCCCAAATTAGAGTTCAAGTACAATCTAAGTAAGACTGAAGAAGTGATCATTCAAGCATCTGAGGTCTCTGGACTTTAACAGTGAACAACTGTGCCACCGAAAGCATGTGTCCTTAGAAGCAAACTTCTCTGTGCTATGGCTGAGCTTTTTGTGTATAGGTACTGTGTAGTGGTTCTGTCTACACAAGAAGGGAATCATCTGGGAGTATATAAAGGGAAAATTACTTTTACTGGCTTGCTTTATTCACTTTGTCTTACTCATGAATAAAATGCAAACAGCCAATTGTGTGATATGCTGTTACTGTCCTGGCACTTGGAACTCAGAAGTAAAAAATAGGACTGGTTGTTGTTGTATACCTGTGTAACAAGTCCATGTATCTCTTGTTCAGGTTGTCTCCTGCTGCATATTATGCTCAGAGGATGATCCAGTATCTTTCCCGGAGGGACAGTATTCGACAGCGCTCTATGCGGTACCAACAAAACCGTCTCCGCTCTTCCTCCTCCTCTTCTTCCACTTCAGAGAACTCAAGCCCATCTGTAGAGGGAAACGATCTGGAATTTGAAGACTTTGAGTAAGTGTGCATGCTGCTGTGTCCTCTTGCTTGAGCCTGTTGTCAGCACAAGACTGCTTTGTGGCTTCCCACTGTTTACCAATCAAAGACATCTCAGGCTTCCTGTAGGAACAGTTTAAGTTAAGTCATTCAATAAATAATCAGAGCAGTGATTGCTACAAGTGGGTCTTGTCATTTCTGTTAGGAAAATTAAGGATGCTTTAGGCTACCTTCATCAGGCTATCTCAACCACACTTAAAAGACTGGTTAAATAAAGAAAAGAAGAATCTCTCATGGAACAGATGGGGAGCCAAGAGTTTATTAAAGCTTTCAAACATTGAGAGAGAAGAGGAACCACTAAGAGTAACTGAGTAACTGTGTCACAGAAAGCGTGTGTCCTTAGAAGTAAACTTCTCTGTGCTGTGGATGAGCTTTTTATCTATAGGTACTCTATAGTGGTTCTTTGGTCTAAGGCTGTAGGAAACAGCCACACGTGCTCTGTTACTTTTGCTTGTTCTATCTGTACAGCTTTGTCAAATTAGCCGAAGTTCCTGGTATAGTTTTTTTTGGAGGACTTGGTGATCATGAGTTTGCATTAAGGCTGTTTCCTGGAAGGAGAACAAATGGCCTTTTGTGTCAAAGTGAGGAATGACTCTGCATCCAAACCTTAGAAGAGCACCGCTGTGAGCCACTGTATTTCTTTCTGAGTGGTTCTGACAAACTTATAAAGTCTGCTTTCCAGCATCTGTTTTTGGACTTCTAGTGATACCCAGTGTAATCCCAGCAAACAAATTTATTGCAGACTGTTTCCAGTAAATGGTAGTAGTGGCTTGCTTAGATGGCATGGAGACTGAAAGCTCAGGAGTTTAAATTAAAATCCATTTTAGAAGGAAAAAGAATTTGATCTTTCTCTTCCTTTTAAATATGGAATTTTCCGTGAGTACTTTTAAGTATTTTACTGATTTATTTCCACACACCTCCCCCTTCCTCCCCTTTTGTGTATGTTGTGATTAAAACCTAGAGTGATTCTGAGCATGGTCATAGAAGTAGTCTTCAGTGGTAGTGTATTAGGGAGATGTGTTTGATGGGATTGGTGAACTCCTCTAAAATTTGGGCTTTTATATTGCTGCTGCCAGCAGAGGATGCTGTCAACTTTGCTACTATCATGATGTTCGTGTTCCCTTGCTGCAGTGCCCCATACTTGAGATGGCATGTTGTTACAACTCCACGTCCTTTGTGTCAGGGTGAAGTCCCTTTATGAAGGACACTGGTAACACCAGCTATTCCCAGAAATGCAAGATATTAATCCCTTTCTCACTTTTTAAGTGGTGGTAGACTTTTTTCTCTCTTAGAATGTTGTTCTGTATAGCTGTCATTTCATGTTTCAGCAATTGAGTATTCAGAAGTACAAGGTGAGTGAATGTCTTCCCCTCTCCTTGTGGCCTTGTTTAAGATGTAAATGAGGGGAGATAATGCAGAAGAATCACAGCCTGGTAGCTTTTCCTAAGCAGCTTTGTGGTCTAGAAGAGGAGAAATATGGTGGCTTTGTGAGGCGGGTGCTTCTCAAGCACCTTTATTTCCATTATTCCATTTTATTTGTCTGAGGTGGCTTGTTGTGCTGGGCAAATAAAAATAGTAAGTTCTTAATTCAGAGCATCGGGCAAAAGTCTGCAGAGAAGTGTGTTCCCCTGCAGATAATGCTCACACAGTGAGAGCACCCAGTCAGGGAAGCAATTCAATCAGCTATGCTAAGGTTGTCTTTCATTTCATACTGGGCAAAAAGAAGTGTTGATTCCTTAATGTGCAGTGGCTGAATTCTTTGGTTGAATATTTAATATTGAATTCTGGTCTGTGCATTCAAGACATTCTGCCTTTTCCCTTCTCTACTTCGTTCTTTCTCCTGGCTGATGAGAGAGAGCTGCTGTGCGGGGGTCCTTAGAGCTGGAACTTCTCGTGACTCATTTGATTTCTTCTGCTGACACTTTACAATGAAATATCTCATACAGAATTCTTGCTTCTCTTTTTGGCTCCTGTATCCCCCCCTTTGCTTGCTCATATGAGCAGAGTCGTGTATTTCTTCATGTATTTCTTTTTCTGCCCTGATTTAGATGCTCTGGCTTTTCTGCTTCTCCAGATCTGATGTAGGACAGGGAGTTGCTCCTGTTTCTAGCTATCTGCAGCTCATGCTTTTCTCCTGGAATTCAGTGGGGCTTTTTTTTATATAAAAGCCATAGCAAATTGCCTTGGTGCTTTATCTCTCTAAACTGGTTAATGCAATTAATAAATATTCTCTCTTCTTTCATTCTCCTAGTGATCAAGAGAAAGATATAAAGGGCATTAGACACCAGCTGGTTTTACTCTCCGTGGAGCTCCGGGCAAGGAGGGAGCCCTGTGTGTGTGCCAGGGAGACTCCTGGCTCTCAGTCTTTTGTGGGGTTCTGAGGGTTCTTTCTCCTTTAAGATTCATTTTGTATCTTTTCAGCTTTGCTTACCTAATGCCCTAGTAAGGGGCATGAAAACTCACACTGTTGGTGTGCTTATGGCCTCTGAATTTAAGCTAAAGCCTCTTCTCCGGTGTGCCAGCCTAATGATGTGATTTTTCTCCATGCAGTTTCTCCAGAATCTCATTTGAATTAATTCACAAATACATTTAGCTTGTGATAGCAGTAGCAGTAGTGTTGGTCTAAGAATGTGAAGTAAGAGTGGTTTTTATAGGCATTAGTAATATCCTTCTATTATACCAGCTTTCATGGACAGGGGAGGAGGAGGGAGACACAGCTATACCTGTGTTATCTGGTTTAATAAGATGTTATCTCTCTCCATGCGCTGCCTGTGTTTAACCTGTCACTGTTGTCATCTCACTGCTTGTTGAATACAACTGACAACTGTAAACTTAGTCATGTCTGCATGAAAGCATTTAATATGGTTTGTAGTATATATACAGATTGTAATATTAGGTTATTAACAGATAGATTGATATGTGTGGGTTTTAAGGTTAGTTTTAGCAGAATCCTAAGCTAAAATGAAAAAGCTTCTGGTATTCTGAGATAAGAATCTTTGAATGGAGAACGGTGTCATTTTAGTCTTCCAACATAACTGGTAAAAATAAAGTCTTTATAGACAAATCATAGAGGTTGAAATTCCTCATTTTAAGGGGTGTTTTGAATGCTTTGTATTTGTATCTCATTGGAAAATTAGATTTTTAGAGCAAAACTATCTTTTCTTTTGACTTCTTCAACACGTTTGGCTGGGCCTCTTCTAGAGACTTCCTTTAGTCTAGAAGAGCTCTGATGCTGGAGACTGTGGGTGATGCTGCTAGGACTCCTCAGATGGCACAAGCTGATTTTGTTTCGTGATTCTAACTCTGTAACCATAATCAGAATGTGAAGGTGTTTCTGCAGATGAATTCTGGCCATTTGTGTCCCTTTTTGTCTGCACTAAGTGTAGGAGCAAATACAGGTTCATTTTATCTGTCAGACTGAAACGCGTATGTATAGGACAGTGCACCAGCTTGCTGTCTGAAAGCCTTGCTCAAATCCTTCACTGCAGTTCTATAAAGGCTTTTCAGCCAAGGCTAAAGGTGTGACTGTTCCTGACTCCTCTGTCTGCTTTTGAGGGTGGGCTGCCTGCTAAAATATAGATGCAAAGGAGCTTGGACATTACACTCTTCTAATGTCTACAGCTTTTCTCTCCTTTCCTTTCTCCTTCTTCCCAGGAGGGTCTGTTGCAGTTTCTACTTTTTCAGTCTGATTCTATGCCACTGTTTGCTAGAGACACAGAGCAATGGGAGCAGTAATCTGCAGAAATGCAATCAATTTACAAGGCTCCTGCTGTTTTCCCTTAGCTCAACAACTACTAAGAACCCATGGGTAGAACTCTTTGCACAGCCAGTCTTGGTCATTATTGCCCTCCTTCCCAGCTGTTCACTGTGCACTCATGTATTTCAGAGTGTGTTTTATCCTTCCTGTTACAACCTTCAGTTTTTGCAAAAGAAACTTCTTCAAATAGGAGCCAGGTTTGCTTGGCAGGAGAAGGGAGAGATTGGAACGGCTCAAGGTTTTTCTGAGACTTTAAATAAGTATGGAGCTTTTGATCTGCAGCTCCTGAGCAGCAAGACAAGTGCTGTCACTGTGGGGAGGGAAGCTGTATTGGGTTTGTATGGCAAGGTTTTGACAGCAGGGAGGCTACAGGGGTGGTTTCTGTAAGATGCTGCTAGAAGCTTCCTCTGTGTCCAATAGAATGAATGCCAGCTGACTCCAAGACAGACCTGCTGCTGGCCAACGTCGTGCCCATCAGTGATGGTGGTAGTGCTTCTGGAATAATGTAATTTAGGAAGGCGAAAAAGTTAACACACAGAAGCAATTGCAGCTGGTGAGAGGAGTGAGAATATGTGAGAGAAACAGCTCTGCAAACACCAAGGTCAGTGCAGAAGGAGGGCAGGAGGTGCTCCTGGCAACGGAGCAGAGATTCCCGTGCAGCCCATGGAGGTCCGTGGTGTAGCATAGGAAATCCCAGAAGTCGAGAAAGAGATTTACTCTGTATGGTGACTAGAACTTAAGCTGACATCTCGGGATGGATGGGATACCACATGCTAAGTTCTGATAGGGCTTCATGAAGGTGGGTAAGAGATGACTTGATCAATGGTAGCCTTTTGGTGTAGTGGTAGAAAGGTACATATCCAGACCACAAGGTTCCTAAAAGCAATTCGGGTGGGTTTAATTTTTCTCATCATCCTGATATTTACATGTGAGGTTAACAGAAGATGTAGTAGGAGATGCGAGAATCTATATGGGCTCTCTCATGTCACTTAAATGCTGATGGAAATGGGTTTTTAGGATTCATGACACACCAGTATACTGCAGAAAACCCAGCAGTTTCTTTCTGGAAGTCTTAGATGGGATATATTGTGCTGTCTCTCTTATTTGAGCAATTTGTTATTTGAGTTTAGATAAAGATATTAAAAGCAGGATTGTTATTTATTTTATGTAGCTGCCTTTGTTGTTTGCTTCACAGAGCCCCTTTGTCTGTGGTTTTGATGCTGTTTCCTCTGCATAAGTGGTTTTGATTAACATGGGCCTTATGAAAGGTGACTTTCAAGGCAGACTTGAATTATGTGGAACTTAGTGGTCACTGTTTTTTCTCTGTTACAGCTTTCTGGAGCACTTAGTGCTGGGATGTTGCTTCCAGAAACACAGCGATTTATGTTAATTGTATTCATCATCTTAAACACAGTTGCAGGCTAAGAATGCTAACAATTCCTGGATGAACGGGAATGATATTGAATCTACTCTTTGAACTTCATTTTTCAAGGATTAGGTAGAGTCTTAGCTTGGCTTGCGATCTACTCATAGTAGCCTGCAGCTTCTTTTTCCCTGTTCTTTTTATCTTTATCTTTTGTGACAGTCTTTTATATTCCCCTTATCTTGGACTTAATGTCTAATAATACTGCCTGGATGCAGTGACAGGCAGTGACTGTTTCCTTGCAGCAGTACTGCTAACCTCTCCAGCATAACATTGTTTTACCATTAAGTCACATTCCAGCAAGGCAAATGTCTTCACAGCAGAGCAATGAAAGAATGGGCGTCTTTTGAAAGATGGCAGTTGCCAGAAAAGTTCACATCATATTCCATGCTGTTGGTTGCTTGAGCTTGTAGAAACAGCTTTGATGTCATGATGGTAGATCTGAGCTTTTCTGCTGCTTAGGAGCTCTGGTCATAGTTTTCCTTTTGCTTTTATTTTGTGCCTGTGAAACTCTTAAATCAGATTAGGTCACCTCATAGGTGATGTCTGGAGTTAATGGGAGTGATTAGGAAGCAAGCTGTTATTAGTTAATTGCTGGCTATTCAGAGCAGGCAGTGGTTAGCATTCATCAAGCCTGTAGGTTTAACAGATAAGCATTGTTTGTGCAGTTACGGTTTCATTTCTGTTTCCTTTGCAAGAGCAATAGCATAACAGTGCAGTATATTTAAGAAAAAAAACTTGTTGCTTATTTTTGACACTTTATTCCAGTATTGAGGCCTGATGGGGCAGCTGATGTTATATTTGTGCTGCAAACTGTGTTTAATGAGCACAGTTTGTGAAGTTTCCAAGTGATTAGAATTAGCCATAGCACTGTTTTCCCTAGTCATGCTCATGTTTTGGGTAGACGGTTGAAAACGGCTAATTAAGGGGTCTCAAAGGAAGGTTACTTGTAGTCTTGGATGTCCTGTTTTGTTTTGTTAATAAAACACTGAATACAGTGGTTTCCTTAATACTCTTGCACCAAGTCTATGCTGGGGAGTAGGGATTCCTTACCTTCGTGTGGCTTCTGTTTTGTAATGTTTCACTATAGCTATAGAGTGTATCAGGCTTATTCTGAAACACATCATCAATTTGTGATCCCAGCACACAGTGAGATGATTAAAATCGAGACGACTGGATGCTGTGCCTAGATCAGAGTGAGTGCTTCGTTCTGGTTACAGATCAGTCTTTCTCTGAAGCAATTAATCCTTGGCATTTAATGGGAAGGTGCTGCGGTTTCTCTTGACCAGGTGATAAATCCTCTCTTATGTGATGCGTCTCTGAAACACTTGATCTTCTGAAGTACCATTTTTAATCTGGAAAATACATTTCCCCTGAACAGTCCTGTGAGAGATAATCAAGGCTGGGGGTTTGTTTCCCTCTGGTCAGGAGAGCCATTAGTAACTCAGCAGTCTGCTGCTTTATAGGGATTTTTAGCTGATAAACAGATATAAGTTTTCCCTGGTTTTCCTTTGAAAAAAGTGCTGGAGAAAGACTGGCATTTTAGCCTTCAAAAGAGCATAGGAAGACTGAGAGGCACCATGCCTTGGGTGACTAACTTACCCATTACTGTATTAAGTAGCTATGCTCAAAATCTATTCTTCTAGTTCCTGTCTCTCCAGCTGGACAGCATTGCTTTTTGCAGTTTCTCTTAATATTTTCATTCATCAATTTTGTTTGGCTTCCAGTGTTATACTTGGGAAGCTCCTAATACATGCAGTGCCAAGGATGGCTTTTTGTGTAGCAGATACTTCTCTTTGCTTGAATTTTCTTCTTGTCTCCTTCTGTTCTACCATAAGTACTTCTCTTTCGGTGACAGTCATAACCTTCAAAAATGGGTGGATAAATTTATACCTTTCATTTTTACCAGCTTACGTATATTCCTGATCAGTGTTTTCATCGCTTTAATGTCTGTGGATGTCAGTGCTTGTACCATTTTGAGAGACCAGTACTCTCCTGACTTGTGTGTTTTTATCTGCTCAGAAATAAGTCGGTGGTCTTGAATCTTTGCTCTTAAACATAGTCCTGGTTTTAGGTGAGATACCCTTGTCCTTAGAGCCATAATTAGGGTGGCTCCCTTTTTTTGGGTTGAGTTTACAACTCCAAGTAAAGTGGATATACTGGATGCAACCTATATTTTCTTATTAAGAGACTAGTCCTACTGATCCAGGAGATGTTATTCCAGCTACTATATCTCTCTGCAGAGGTGCAGTCAGCTTGCCAGCGAGGTTTTTCCTGTTGCCTTCTAGGATACTTGCATTTTGCTGAAATATTCAGAATGTTAAGGTTTTACTAGTTTTTTGTTTACCTCTATTTTGAGAGGCTTATTTCCTAGAAATACTCCCAGTTTTCCCTGACTTCATTTGTAGATGCTCAGGACCTTGCAGGACCAGACAGAGGAAAAACTGAAGTTTTAACATACTCTGGTGTTTGCTTCTCCTCTCAGTTGTAAGCTAGTACTGAACTTTCTGTCATGGTGTTCCCAGCACTGTTATATCCCTTACCCATCAGGATGGCGCTGGGAAGGTTGATTGACATGTTCTTGGAATCACCAGCAAATGTAATGTTCCACTCTCCACCTTTTTCTACTTCTGTACACTTTGTAAAACAGCACATGCTTTGCCTTGTAGTCCTATGCAGCTCTTGTGAGTACTCACTTCTCAGGATGTATGTCATCTGTTTCCATTGGCTTCCTCTTGAGCATGGCCAGCGTAATATGACAACCTCCAGGTATCCTCTTTAGAGAACCTGGGATCAGACTTGACTAACCTCTAAAGCCAAATACATTTGTATTTTCTGGTAACCTCTTCTGAGCTCTTGATACAGTCTTTGTGCTACTCCTGCCCTCTGTGCTACCTCTTTTGAAGTAACCTCCTGCAGTGTTAAAAATTGACAGCAAGTAAGTGGAGATGCTCAAAGTTTGAAGTAATGAGAAATTGTTATTGTTTTGGGTTTTTTTCTGTTATGTCAAGATGGTGCAACTGAATCCAGTGCCAGCCCTTAAGGGTGTTAGTAGATGCCACTTAACCAATTATTTAGCATTTCTACTGTGTGTAAGTGTCCAACCTCTGCAGTAGAAATTGATTTAGTGTTCTAAATGGGATCGCATGAAACACGATAAAATGCTGAAAATATGGAAAAATTGGCTTGTTCTGATATAATTTGATTCTTACGAACTTGCCTGGCTCACTGATGCTGGCTCTATTAATTAAATGGCTTTTCAAAATGGTCATTGTTGACCTAATTCTGTTGGCAGTATAGTCAGTGAGAGTTTTAATATTGACTACAATGGGAACGGTTAAACCAACAGATTGCATTAGAAATCCCATGCCGTGTGTTTAATTTCACTTCCTGATACAACAGTCTCTAAATATTAAGGAGAATTCTTGCCAAGATAGAAAAGCATAACACAGTGCTTTTCCTTTTCTGATAGTCTTGACTGTCTTCTGTACTCACTCAATTATTAAGCATAGAATTGTTTGAGTTGGAAAGGACGTTAAAGCTCATCCAGTTCCAACCCCCTGCCATGGGCCAGGACACCTTCCACTAGAGCAGGTTGCTCCAAGCCTTGTCCAGCCTGGCCTTGAACACTGCCAGGGATGGGGCAGCCACAGCTTCTCTGGGCAACCTGTGCCAGTGCCTCAGCACTCGCACAGTAAAGAACTCCTTCCTTTTATCTAACCTAAATCTTCCCTGTTCGAGTTTGAACCCATCACCAGATGAAAAGGACTGCCTTTTTCTCCAAGCTTTGGGATGCAAAGTTTTGCATCTCCATCTCTGCTTTCAGACCTGGTGTTGCTACTCCATTATACTTACATTGGTCGACTTTTCTCAACAAGCAAACGAAACAATAGCAGAAAAATCCAAGAAGATTTGACTGTCTTACCCAGTTTATCCTAAACTTTCATCCTCCTTATGTCCTATTAAATGTCCATAAATCTCTTGGATGTTTGGGAATTGCTTTCTTTTCCTCTCCATTCTGTGTTAGTATTAATGCTGGTTTTCCCCTACCAACTCCTACTATCCGTATCACTGTTTTGATTTGTCCCACATAGTATCTGAACAAATTATGAATAACCTGAATTTTCAGGCAGACCCTTAGATTGTTTTGACCATTTCTTGGTTCTTGCAGTTTTCCTTCTGAGACAAATTAGTCTAGTAATAATTACAGTATTAAATCTCCCTTCTCACCTTACATGCTGATTACTTCTGTTTCTTTCCCCTGCATCTTGCTCAATGGATTGCTTTGTTCCTTCATTATTACTTTTTTCACTGAAGAAGTTTCCCTGTGCTGTTCGTATTTGCTAGTGTACGTAAATCAAAGAGCATTGCAGGACACATTTATAACCCTTCTACAGCACTTGCTGGGGCACCTTTTTGTTTCAGTTACTTTTGCAAAGTTATCAAGTTGCTTTACAGAAGAGGCTTTTTTTTTTATGTAGACACACACTCTCTGAGGGATCTACTTTTGGAGGTTATGTTAATTAAACTCTCCACTGCAAATCATTAGCTAATGAGTTTGTAGGCAGTTGATGCTAAATAGAAAGTGGAGCATTAGGTTTTCACCAGTACTTCAGAGAACTTTGGGAACTTCTCATTGCCAGAGTGCTTCACAGTGGCACTGCAGTTGTGCTAACATCTGCTCTCCTCCCTCTCTCAGCAGGCTGCGTGTGGGACAGAAATAACGCAAAGTGCCACCCATCTTCACTGCTCTTTCCTTTTTAGAAGGTGCAGAAATAATCTTCAGCTGGTACCAGTGTCTTATCAGCTGTTCTGGCTGCTCCCCACTAGACCCTTAAAAACACTCTTGCATGTAGCTGAGAATGGGAGTTTAGATCAAAATGATTGTAAATCAGTGATTCAGAGTAATGTTTAGTAATACAGTCCCCTGTGCTAAAGAGGAGTATCTTATGCTTTCATGGCTGTAAATAGGAATTCTCAAAGGGTAGTTACTGTTTCTCATTCCTAATTCTGCTGTTTGAGTTATAGGGCAGCGGCAGTTGGAGTGTGGGGTTTATTTAAGCTTTGTTTTTAAAGGGGATATTAAAAATAGATTTCTACTTCCTTGAATTAGTAAAGGCTGTGTCTGACATGGTGAAAACTGAAGAAAAGTCTCTATTTTTTTCCCTTTTAGGCTTTTTGTACAGGGGGAGGGTTGTATGCACAGTGAATGGGGCAGTACAGACTGGGGTTCCTGCATCAGAAAGTCTGGTTGCTTACAAAATTGGTCCTAAAATGTTTTTTGCGGATGCTGAAAGCATTTAGTGGTGTTTTTAAGAACTTGAACTATTAATTTCTTTGTCTCTTGATTTGGACTGTAGGATACTCTGTTCCTTTCTTTTCTTTTATTTGCTGGAACTAATTCCTCGTTCCTTTTGAACCCTGCTGCAGAGATCCTCTTCAACTGGAGATTCTGCAGGGTGCAGTCCTACTGTGGTTCCTCTTGCTGAGATTTTTCCCTTTCAAAAGCATCTTGTAATTGTAGTAACTGTCCAAAGCAAATGCAAACCCTGAAAAACACTTTGCTGTTTTTCTCCCAGGGCTGCATATCAGCTTCATCTAAACTGCTACATGGACTCTTAAAAAAGTGTATTTCTTGTCTGATTTTCACTAGCTCTTACTTTGTGTGGCAAGATGTGGAACATGACTCTCCTTTTCCCTTTGGCCTTCTCTCTTTAGCAGGAAAAGTTGATATGTCAGCACTGGAGCTTGCAAGATTCCTTCTGTTATTGATCCACATCTTAATAGGCTGGAGGCCTCTGATAAAAAAACAGCAGCAGCTTTTACTTGGCTGATTTCAGGAACCCTGCAGTGGTTACAGAGAAACTTCAGGGTGGTGTACAGCTTTGACTGCCAACTGCAAATGCTGTGTCCACAGCGGGAGGAGAAATGGAAGCTTTGAGCTTAGATTTGGATTTGGTTTAAGTGAAATAGCTTGGAATGCTACCGAGCTTTCCAGAACAACCTCTGCTTTTGTGTTCTTGATTCCTCAAGTGTGTGGGAAACAGCCACGTAATGGACTTTCTTCTGAGCCCACATTTCTTGCTCACTGACTTTAAAAAAGCAAAACAAAAAAAGGAGAGTTGTAAAATGTACAGCTTGCTGGAGCTGGTTGGGAATGGGCTGCTAGTGTGTTGCATAAGGAGTATTCCATTTCCTAGAGGTTCCAAGGCTCTGCGAGTAATAGTCTCCTCACAGCTGCTGGGAAGGAGATGAGTAGGGCTGCAGTTACAGATAGGGACCTGAGATCCAGGGAGAATAGACTTGCTGCTTGTGCAAGGTCATGAAGAGAGTATATTTCTGAATGGAGAATAAAGTGCTGCAGAGGTCTGTTTAGAGCTCCAGAATCACTAATGGAGTCTCATTATTTTTCTTGCAGTTTTAGTGCTGTATAATTACAGCTCCTCTTGTAACCTATGAATGCAATATCAGGGATTCTGTTTGCTGGGGACTCTGGAGGTGCTCCTGCTTGTTGTGGGGGTGTTATTGTCAAAACCATACTGGGCCAGCCACGGCTCTGTCTAGCTCCTGTCTTGAGACTTCAAGGATGGCAGCTCTGCAGCCTCTCTGGATAACATGTTCAGTGTTGCACTGCTGTCCTGGGAAGAAGACTTTCCTGTGTCTGCTGTAAGACAATAGATACTAGACCCTTTCCCCTCATTCCCAGGGCCCACACATTTATGGTGAAACAGAATGAGAGTGTTTTGAGGCAGTACAGTTTTGTCTGATACCACCTGACATTTCTGATTTCACTGGAAAAGCGTGCAAAAGATGAGACTATCTTAAACTCTGATGGCACTTTAAGCTGGACCTTGAGGGAAGGAGCACAAAAGGATAGTCTACAGGTTATGCTCTTTTGCCTGCACTTCGGAAATGAAAAAGTGAAACTTAACAGAGCTCTTTGACTAGCAGAAAGTTCTCATCAGGACTGGCGTGTGCTTGCTTCTGCTCTCCCAGTCCACATTCTAAGGTTTCTCATTCATTTACTCAGGTGCTGACACTGATTCGTTGACTGTGGTTTTGTTGATACTTTTGAGACATTGTGATACAATGAAGAAACTGGGCATTAGGCAATCCCTGTGTAAAACTATCAGGAGTCTCTGGTACAGTGAGTTGTATGAATTTGGAACGTTACAAACATGACTTACACAAGAGAGCCATCAAATCTCAGTAGCATACTCAGGATGACAAGGTGACATAGATGGTTTTCTCTTTCCTTGGAGAATACTTTATGACATAGTATTTTTAATGTATTTTTAATTTCTCTTTGCTTTTGCTGAAGGGACAATGGAGACCGATCCAGGCACCGAGCTCCTCGGAATGCCCGCATGTCTGCACCGTCACTGGGGCGCTTTGTCCCAAGGTAAGGCTTGTACTTATCAAAGGGTGTCGAAGTCTTGGAGATGCCTGCTGCAGTACAGCTTTCAGACGGATTCCTTTTCTTACACAGGGCTGCTGTATTCTTGGTTTGTGATTGTGATTGAATGTTAGTATGATCAGTTAGTATAAACATGTGACATTTGAAGGACAGCTTGGTCTTAGTGCTTCTTACCTGCAGGTTGGGGCTATGGTGTGAAGGCAGTAGGAGGAGAAAAGAATCTGATTGGAGACTTTCAGCACAGTGTGTTGATTTGAGATTAGGAAGCTATTGTGGCAGGTAAAGGACTTGGTTAATGCTGATCTTCACAGCCACGTTGATTAAAGGAGGATCTGATCTGTAGCTTTCTTTTTGTTTGAAGCAGTGAAGTGGTTAGCTAAGCACAGGAGTCCAGTCTTCCCTCTGCTGTAGTCTGCTGGAATGTTTCCTCAATGTAATTGCAGTTTTTGTCCAGAGCTGTAGTACACTGGGATGTCTTTCTCTATGTAAGCTTACTCTCTTTGTTTTGCAGACGCTTCTTGCTGCCAGAGTACTTGCCTTACGCTGGGATTTTCCATGAACGGGGACAACCTGGCTTGGCCACCCATACCTCTGTCAACAGGGTTTTGGCAGGTAATGACATTTCTTTGGTTGCAGTACTCATGTATATTAGTGGTATTTTGTTGTGAATCTGAGCAGAGGAAAATTGATGAGGCAAAGTCTGATTCCAACTTTTGAGGTACTGTTTGTGTTGCCTGAAACAAGAGAAAGGATTGTTGGAGCAATTCGGTGAGCTGTCATTCAAGTGCTTGGGCATTAGAGATACCACATTTCAAGTACATGTTAGGTGTATGGGAGTTTCTGCATAAACTGGGGAGGGGTGCTGTTAACAATTCTGCCTTTGTTTAACTTCCTCCCCTATCCCTACATGTCTTTTTCTTAACAAGCTGACAGACTAATGATCAGCTTGCTGCAGGTCCCTCTAATTGAATTATAGGGTGCCTTGCTCGTGTTCCGGCTGGCAAGACGCACACAAGGCAACGCAGGATTCGATTAGGATCTTAATAGGTGCATATTAAAAACCTCAGCTGCCACCACGTACAGCACACAGGCACTTCAGGGAGCCTGAAAGTGCAGGCGGAGGTGGGAAGGGAGGTGGGGAAGCGGAGGAATACGGCACTGTGGCAGTTCATGAGTGAGATGATTGGAGATGACACAGGTCTTAAGGGTAGGTCTTTTTTTGCTGGGTCTGAGTTGCTCTGTAATTAACCCCAATGCAGGGGTTAATCATCCTGGAATTTATGGGAGAATGAGGGATGATGGATGGACAGGTAGGTTGGGGTGTGATTCTCTTCCTTCCTGCAGGTTAATCCCAAGACCACCAGGGAAAAGGAATGCTGTGTTTCTTAAGAGGCTGCATGATCCTTTTCCTTACCCTAAGGCATGACAAACTATGCCTAAACCATTTTGAACAGGAATCATCTAACCTGTTCTTTTCAGTCTTCACTGGAGTTTTCCCAACCATTTTGGGGTGGAACTGTTGTTGGCTTTGCATGGCTCATTTAGTATGTCAGTGGTCTTTGTTGGATGGGACTTTGAGTAACCTGGTCTAGTGGATGGTGTATCTGCCCATGGCAGAGGGGGTGGAACCAGATGATCTTTAAGGTCTCTTCCAACCCAAACCATTCTGTGATGCTATGATTTCAGGCATCTCTCGGACTTTAGTCTCCCTGGATATCTTGGTTTGAGTACATGGTTCATAGACCTTGCTGTTGCAAGGCTAACCTCCAAACCACCTCTGCTTTTTTCCCTTTGGAAAGAGTGGAGCTAGGCTGTAGCTTTAGCTGACGCACATACTTTCCCATGCTTGCTGCCTGTGTGGGCTTTGGCTGTTGGCACGTGGAAACAGCACACTGGCAGATAATTACTTGCTGCCAGGCAACACTGCAGAGCTCTAGTGTGGCCCTGCTTTGCTGGAGACACCTGCTTTCAGCCCTCCTCCAGCCCTCCTCGCAGTTTGCCTGTTCTTTAGCGGCTGGGAAACAGCCTGGCTTCTTCTCCTTGCACGTTTTAGGGAATTCGAGCCCCAAAATGCATGTGCTTGTTTGTTGTGTATACGCCAAGATGAGCAAAAAGAAGGCAGAAATTATAAACATGCGAGTTTCAAAAAGCAAGATCAATCTTTTTGTATGGCGCTGTGCTGAGCCTACTTAAGGCAAGTTTTGTTGGCTCCTACAGTGTTGTGGAACCTGAAATGGTTGATAATCCACAGTAAAGGGTTTTATTGACTTAGATAGAAAATTCTAATGCAGCAGCTGCTTGAGATACGTTGCTTTAATATTCTGTTTTAGTCTGTACAAAACTTTCAGCTTTTAAAATGTTTCTTTGTGCTCAAACACATTTGAACTTGATGATCTCAAAGGCCTTTTCCAACCTAGCTGTTTCTGTGAATTCTATGTTAATGTGTTGCAGACACCAGGAGAGTTGAAGTTGGATTAGGTGAGGTATGAAAGATGAAAACTAGGAAATGAGGTTGCAGTCGTGGAACAGTCAGAGAATTTCTTTTGTGCATTATGTTGGTTAGCAGCATTGTCATAGTATGCTTTCCTTTTTAGTTAGCCCGTGGCAGAGCTTGTGGTAGTTCTTTCTTCACTGTCATGGTGAAAAACCTCTGCTCAAGCTCAGAAGTACTTTAACCCTGGTCTGGTAGTTATGGGTGAGGTTGCCAGCCTCGGTTGAAGGAAAAAAATCAATCATTTATCTTCCTGTTAACACAGGCTAATCTAAGCTTGAGTGCCTTAAATTGCTTCATCCTACTGTGTATCCAGACTGTCATTTCTGAATTACGTTTAAATGCATAAGTGCCAAATGTATTTCTTACGCAACCTCTACAGCATTTGAGAAAAGATGCCAAACCCCCCCTTGTATTCCTAACCTGAGAGCTTTCTAAAAATGGACAATAGACTTCTGTGGACAAGGATGAGTGAGAGCTGTTGTTTGGGAAAATACACCCCATTCCCCTTATGCTCCTGCCACACTTATTCCCGTATGCGGAGGGGAAATCAACGCAACAGACGGAGATCTTATGGGTGCGTGAATAACTTTGGTATGCTGACTACATTTCTTAATGTCAAAGCTCATGCTGTCAGGTTCTGTCCATGTTTACTTCCAGCTCTCTGTTTTATAGGAACAGCTTTCTGTTGTTCAAGTATCGTTCTCATGGAAGTGTTACAGAAAGTAGCTCCATGCTAGGAAAGACTGACTTGTGAATAAATTCTTTGAGCAGCATGGTTTAATGAACCACTAAAAATTACAGGTTATCTAAGCAGAGGGGTTAATCCAGCAACACAGTGGGTTTGGCAGAATGACTCTGACAAGCCAGAGAGGGCTTAGGTCAGGATTAGAGCCCTTTGTGCTGGTCAGGGGTTGGTGGCCATCCCTGCACCAAGGCGCTTCCATGAGAAGTGTAGGAAAGGTGGCAACAGATGGGTAGAGTAGGTGGGAGTTCAGGGAGAGAACGAAGCAATACTAGTCAACATGACAGACAGAGATATCTCCATGCCAGCAGCCTGATTTGCATGTAGGACTGGAACAACAACGAGTCCCAGTATCGCCTTCCCGCCTGACTCCTTATCTACCAGTGCAGTTTAGTGCAATCAGCTGGTATGATAACGCTGCATCACTGTGCTTCCTGGCACCCAGTAAAACACCATGTGAAAATATATTACATCAACATTGTTACCTTTAGCATTCAAACTTGTAATCACACCAAAAAGTGTTGGTAGTTTGACAAGTTATATTTTCCTGTAAAGTCGATGTTGATTGGCAGTAATTACACTGTCCTCCTTTAATCCTGTATTAACAGAGTCTTATATCAGCTTTTTCATTATTTTGTCTGGAATCAATGTCAGGCTGACAAGACTGACATGTCTCATCCTAGCTCAACCTTTTAAAATACTGGTATAACACTAGCATATTTTTAAGTCTTCCACATTCGCCTTTTATTTCAAGACTCATCAAAGAACCTGAGAGTTCATTTGGCAGCTCTTCCAAGGCTCTTGGTAGTGTGGGCTGTAAGCTGCCCTCTGGACTTTCTTCTCCCTGGTAAACAGCCATGAGTGATGGGGTGGTTGTCTCCAAGGAAACATCCATACAGGGAAAGATGCTTGAAGTGATTGTTTGCTAAAGCGATGGCGAAAGTGGTAAGTACAGTTTGGCTTCTCGCGCAGTAGGACTGGCCAACTGCATGTGGCAATGCAAGTGGAATACCACATCTTGGGGCTGTTTCAGCTTGCTAGTCTTATGGGTTGTTTTTTGTCCTGTTGTGCTTCCCCAAAGAGCTGTTTGTGGGATGAGGTTACACCTTTTGTAACAGGAGTTAGTATTCCTGGATCCAAGGAACCCACAGCGCAGTGTTGTGTTCACCAACTCCTACTGCCTTTGTTTAAGCTGAATATTTCTGCCTGCTGTTTTGGTTTGAGGTTTTTGGGTTGGTTGGGTTTGGGTTGGTTTTTGGTGGGTTTTTTTATTGTGGTTGGGGTTTGCTTGGCTTGATTTTGTCATAACTTTCTCTTTGTCCTAAGTCACATTGTGAGGAGGACACTGCTCAGCGGTTTGAGGGCCAAGTCATAGATATCTTTTGGCATCTAGTAATTGACAGATGTACATTTTTAATAATCTGTTTGAAAATCAGTAAATACTTAAAAACTCCATTGCTATTGAAGTGCTTGTGACCTCTCTTTTGCCAACGTGAACTTTTCCTTTAGGCTTTATAGTAATTGACTCTTTCAGGATGGACAGAGACATGCTAATGAAATAGTGGAACAAAGAGGGCTTTGGTTTCAGTTCAGTGGAAGCTCGGAGGAGGAAGAAAAACCAGTGTTTGCCAAGGAACTCTGCAGGAGGCTTTAAAAATTGACATAGATGCCAGTTTGATGATATTCCTGTTGCTCAGCAGGAGGTCTGCAGATGAAAGGTTACTGGTTTGTGATAGTTACCTAGCTTTGTGAAATGCTTCTCTCCCACCTTGTTTAAATAGTCATCTATTCAGTTATGTGCATCTCAACAAACACAGTAGTTTTTCTTCCATGAACAGATAGTGTTTGTCTGTTCTGGCTTTGCCAACAGACTTTGTTGGGTTGCATTTAAAAAGATAGAGTTGCTCCGAGTCCTCCACCTCATGTGGAGATCAAGACTCAGCATGGCTTGAGGGCTGAGTGATTCAACACTCTACATTAACAGGTTTTGAGTGATTTCATTGCTGTTTCAGGGTAATAGATTCAGACCAGAGACTGAACACTTACTTGTATTCAAAGAAAGAGCTTGCTATTGCAGATTTTTTTCCATAGCCCACATGTATTCAGAGTATGACCTGCTATAAAAGTAATAATGATGCAGCATTGGATATCTCAGCTGGAGCTGCCAAACAAAGCTCTCTGTAGCCTTGTTACACTGGGGTAAGACTCCAGGTGAAGTGCTGAGGTTATAGGTGAAGCTTAAAGTCAGTTGATAGCCTGCCTTTATTCAGAATCTAGGATTTCAAAGTGTAATGTTCAGCTGCTGCTGCTTGCCCCAAATCACATACTACCCCATTCTTTAAAGCTTGGCTCCCTGGGAGAATTCTGGGTCATGTGTCTTTGAGTGAATTTCTAGACTTCATCCTGACACTGCTAACACGCAATTGTTAAAGCATTTGAGGCTTCATCACAATGAAAATTAGCTAAGATTCTTAGACCTCATAGCAGCCTTCCAGTATCTGAAGGGGGGCTGTAAGGATGCTGGGGAGGGACTCTTCATTGGGGACTGTAGTGATAGGACAAGGGGTAACGTGTTCGAGCTTAAACAGGGGAAGTTTAGATTGGATGTAAGGAGGAAGTTCTTTACTGTAAGGGTGGTGAGGCACTGGAATGGGTTGCCCAGGGAAGTTGTGAATGCTCCATCCCTGGCAGTGTTCAAGGCCAGGTTGGACAGAGCCTTGGGTGATGTGGTTTAGTGTGAAGTGTCCCTGCCCGTGGCAGGGGGGTTGGAACTGGATGATGTTAAGGATCTTTCCAACCCTAACTATTCTGTGATTCTGTGATTCTGTGATTCTAAGATGGTGGATAAATGTCCTCCTACTGTGACAAGAAGGATTTATATGAGCATGTGATGATAGTTCTCCAAATAAGAACTAGGGTGATGATCTCTCAGCAGTCACATTTTCCAACCAGACCCATTAGCCAAGGTGCCTCCTGGTGCAGGTTCCCAATCTGCTGACCACTCTAGCTGTGTTTAGGGCTAATGTTCAAGTACAAACGACTGGCTATAACCTACAGCCAGTTAAAATGGATGTTGAGGAGCCTGTGATACACAGAATTGGATAGAGTTTTGGCTGCTGCTGCAGCTAGAATTAGCCCAGTAACCTTTCACTTCTGCTCTAGTGATGAAAGTGATCATGATAAGAGGCTGCTGTGGTTGCCTTGGAAACCGTATTGCAGGCAGATTCTCCAGTTCCTCTGGCATTGCAGGTGTGATTGCCTCCCATGGCTCAAGTCTTCTTGACCTAATCCTGTTCTGCTGCGAACATGTCAGTAAGCTGTGAATTCTGTTCTGACATACCTCCCTCCTCCAAATGTGCAGTGATGAACAGCTGTACAGAGTAGGACTAAGATGATTTGAGAGCTTCAGAAGGCTAGCAGAGGTTGATGGGGAAAACACATCCCTGCTATCTCTAATCTCTAGCATCCTGATCTAATCTTGCTTTTCACAATAGACAGATCTGTAGAGGAGCATAGTCAAAGAAAATAGCCATGTGGCTTTCTGTGCAGTGTGTTTCTGTTACAAGTTTGAGTAATGCTTAGTAGGGAAAGATGCAAACCTTTGAGTAACCTCATTCTCTGATCTACCTCAGTGGGCACTAAATAACATAAGAGGCTTAAAATACACCCCAGGTTCTTCTGCAAAATTGGGAGCTATATAGATATCTGTCACCTTCATCACAGACTTGAGAACTGTTTATAATTTCTGTGAGAGTGCAGCCTTTCATGCAGAAATGTAAGGAAGAGGCTGAAGTGCTGAATTGCAAATGCAGGAGCTCATTACAGTGGGAGTGGAAAGTGTGCCTTTATGGAACTGGTGAGTGGTATCCTCAGAGCTGTTGATTTATTCAATGTGGTACTTAAGTCTCTGAAGACACTAGGATTTTGGAAAACTTTAACTGTGCGACATCCTCGTATTAAGTGTTCCCTTATAAACACTTCCTGTGTTGTAGTAATACACTTGCAGCCCATGAGCTTTCATGAAGGTTAACTCAGCTCTCAGCTGGCCCTCAGCTCTCATCTGACTTTGCATCTCCAACTGCTGCTTTCCTAGAGCAGCTTTTGACTGTGAGTTTTTAATGGTGCTGCTTGATCATAGTGGAGTATCTCATAAGTAAAATCTCCTGATAGCTTGATGTTGTGTATGGAGTGGGTGAAGGCAGAATAAAGTCTTATGCTGTGATCTAATCTTAATATTAGATCCATTGTTGACTTGACTTCATGGATTCTGTAGCTGTGGCTACAGGGTTATACCATATCACAACTGTGGTCAGAAAGTGAACTTCTTGGCAAACATTCTTCAGATGAAATCCTTCTCCCAGAAGGTAGAAATCAGTTTGTTAAAGCTTAAAGAAAACCATCCTAGAGACCAGCTTGTAATACATAACTTCCTGTGGCTACTAGAGATTGGAGAGCTGATCCACAGATGCTGCATTCTCCCTAGCAGGTCCATCTTTATAGTATATCAGTCGTTTTCACTGCATTGCAAGACACCAGTGAGGGACTTTTCCCCAGTTTTGTGCTTTAATTGGCAATCCAGCTCCCCTTTTCTCATGCTGTAATCTGTGTCGTCCTGTAGCATTATAACTTGGCACTATGAAGGCTGATAGGTAGTTGATGTCATTAGCATTTGAATAACCCCCAGGCCATCTCTTCTGAAATACTAGTGCTGTGCAGAGACCCCACAGGAGTTCCCAAGCTGGTGGCACTGGTTTTGATGCAGATAAATGCTCCTCTGAACTAAATGGGTTTAGTTCTCCTGTCTAGCTAGCTGTCTCCTAAAAGTGAATGGTAGGTAGTTGAGAACGCCATTAATATACACATTTGTGATGGAAAAGGTTGTGTGTTGTTTCCAGTTAGCCTTTCCCTTCCATCCAGAGTAGTGAATTCCACAATGAGAATCCGTGTGGTTACTCATCCTCATTTGATGTCAGCTCCTGCTGTACACTGTTGCATACAAAAAGCATAAGACAGCTAGAGAGCATTGGAGTACTTTGTGTGCTGGAATGGAAGAACATTAATCTGGCTGTCTGCTTACAGTCCCCTGCTTGCTTTATGCCTCTGTTCACTTGCTGCTTCTATTTAGCAGCAGAGGTGCTCTGTAGGCACAGACACTTCTCTGTTGTCAGCTGTGAAGAGGTCCAGTTTGAATTCTTTGGCTGCGACATTAAGAGTGCAAAGCACTAAAGACTGAAGGGCAGACAGAATGAACTTGCATCAGAACCCTTGTAAGATGCTGTCCCCTATTTGATTCCTGAGAGTGGAGTACCCTAAAGCCTTGAGTGACTCCAAAACCAGTTCAGTTTCTAAAAGAAACTTGTAACAATATGTCCTGGGTTCAGCAGTATCAGTCATTTTTCTCCTCCTTGGTAGCTGGTGTAGTGCAGTGACTCCAAAACCAGTGTTTTGGTTTGGCAGGACTTTCTCATGCTCTGCCAGGGAGGAAAGCCAGAAACTTGTAACAATATTTAGTGAATCAATGTCTGTATATGAAAAGAGCTCCATCTTCACCCAGAGAACTGGAGGTGGTCCAAAAGTATCTTAACTATTGCATGATAAAGGTGAACTAGAGTCAAAATTGTTTTAGTGCTTTAAAGCCAGCTCTTGCTCATTTGTTTTTGTTCTTGTCTTTATGCTTTAGCAGCTCAGGCCATAGCTCATCTCAATCTGCTATGCCTGGGAATGTGCTAATTTGCAAAGGGATGTGAGTTAACTGGAAATAAGAATCCACAGCTATGTGCTCTATGGGGGTATTTGCACTGTAACTGTTGGGGCATCTGACTAAGCTGCCTGTATAGTTAGCAGAGAAAAAGAAGCTTCTGGTGTGGTTCATCACATGAAATGAGCTGAACTTAGGCGTTCTGAATCTGCTCTGCTGCTGCCAGTCTGTCTATCACTAATTATATAGGGAGCTTTGGAAGAGTACCTTCTCTGTGGATACCTTGGATGCCTAAAATTAGGCAGGTTGCATCCTGCCCTGACAGCTGAAAGGATGAAATGAAGAAGAGGAGCCTGAGCAGAAGGGATGAAATGAAAGTAGCAAAGGTGGTATAAGAAACCAAGCACGGTAAGTCTCCAGCAGCCTGCTGTAATTCACCCTTCTCAGAGCAGGGGGTGGACTAGAGCATCTTCAGAGATCGTTTCCATCCTTGATCTCCAGTGAGTCTCTGAATTGTGTGAGTGCACAGGAACAGTGATGATTGGGTTCAGCATAGGTGAGAATGGAGTTTGTTTTAGCTGGATTAAACATTGTATTTCAGCAGTAGTTAAAAGTGTTTTTCATTGCAGGTATTGGCAGTGGTTGCTAAGCCTGTTGTAAAACCTTGTGATGGCTGTTACTGCAGAGAAAGTCTGGCTCTCAGGGTTTATGTAAGAGAGCAAATGTTACTGGATAATGCTTTGTTACTAGCTTTCTATGAGGATGCTTATTTTGTGCCAAGAGTCTTTCAGTTCCTTTTGGTAAACTGAACCAATAGCTAAGAACCCTTCAGTCACCTACTTACGTAGCATAAGCGCTCATAGGAGGAGTTGGTTTGGATTAGTGGCTGTATGTTATGAGCATAATTTACAACTTTATTTGCAAGTGAGATTAGAATGAGGTCAACTGCTCTGGTCAGAGTGAGTGCAGACCACTTTGTTTTACAGGATATGCTTGATGAGGTCTGAGGTGTCAGGGGATGTTTTGGCTAGTATCTGGCAATGTTACTGCACTGAGATTAGCAGTAGTTGGAAAGATCTGTATGTACTTAAGCGAGCCAGACACTTGTCTGTGACTGGCTGCGTTTTCAAGAGCTGTGAAGATGTCTGCGGTAGGTTGTCCTTGGTTATGCTGCCCCAGAGAGAAGTTTGTTAGAGAAATGTGTATGGCTTTGTCTTCTGTATTAGAAAGCCCTATTAAGGGTTAAGAGGTCCCAAATGCAGAGCTTTGAAACGCTAATTACACTTTTACCAACTTGTCTCCCAGAAGAGGGGATGGTGCAATCACAGGGTTATTGTAACCAGCCTTGCTACATAAGCTTCCATATGTATTTGTGGAAGAGAGTTCAAATGGGAACAGAGTGGTATTCAAAGCCTTGAATTAGGTTGAAACTGTAGGGAAGATTTGTGGATAGTTAAAGGAAGTAGGAATGGAATGATTCTGGGCCAGAGGCAAGATATGTTTCAGAGAAGCCAGGTGTTAAGCACTCTTCAGACCCTAGAGTTCAGTGTTACCAGTCTATTGCTGTTGGCCTTTCAAAGAATCAGGTGTTTGGGATCAATTTGTAGACGTGGAGTGTGACAGTGGCAGTCTCAATGTGTGTACTTGGAGGGCAGATCTTTCCTGCAGTTGCTTTATTCCTGGTGATGATCCAAGCAATGATACATTGTGGGTAAGTGAATATTATTACAGCCTAGAGATTGGATACCTTGGGATAAGTAACGTGCATCCCATTTGCAGTTTATGAAGGCTTGTTTTAGGCACGGTAGTGATTCTGAAAGTGTCTTTGGGGAATTGCACATGAAGCAAGGGAACGTGAATTCCTGTCATGATGACACAGCTCTGAGATGTTATACAGGCAGTACCAGGGAGTATGAAACTGTGGTTATCTTTCTGTATGATCTTATTAAAACCATTGCAGATGGTGTGCAAATCTTGTGTCTGCATTTCAGAAGGGCTGAAAGTGCTGAAGGAAGAATCAGCTGAGGAAAACTTCAGCTATAGAATGACATAAGCTTAATGTACTTAGCTAATCAAAGAGGTAGTAGGTAGTCATTGTTACTTGACTGGTCTGGATATATCTGTGGGGGAAAGATTTCTGATAGAGAATCCTTTAATTCAGTAGACTAAAGGCATAGAAAGATACAGAAACTGATGTCAGACCAGTTTAGACTGGAAAGGAATAGCAGATATTTGAGCAGTGATTTTAGGGGTTGTTTTATTATTCTATTTCTTGAAATACTGTTTCATGAAGTTCACCATTTACTTTATGCTAGCTGACTGCTGAAACAGGTGGTTTTTTTCTAGTTCATGGAGTGTTTAAACTAGCAAAACTGTTGCCTGGGCTCAATTTAAGTTTATGAGCATAGTATTGGTCTCACAGTTCCTGGTATATTTACCAGAGTCTTAATGGGACATCTTTAGTGGTCCCACTTCAGGAGAGGGTCCGGCTTGGTGTTTGTATCACAAGCTGTATTCTGTTCCAGTGCTGCACGTTAGAAGGAAGCACTGAATCTGAGAAAGCTTCTACATTGGATTTGCTAATGCAGGCTGTCCCAGTAAGCCCTTCTTCGTATTGGTGGCTGGGATGCTAAAGCTGGCTTGGAGATTCAGAAAGGCATTGGAGAGAGATGATGTTCTTAAAAGTGAAGAGTGCAGGCTGATTCCTTTTGTGTGCATTGTTCAAGTGATGAATTTCTAGATATCATTCTATCAGAAGGGATAAGGCTTTGCAGAAGTGCTCATCGTCTTGTGGGCGGTGAGGGCCCCTTGGGGACCTGTCTCTTTGTGGGTGGTAAAGCTCACTTAGCCATAAAAGTATTTTCCCACAGCTTCCTGCCTCCTTTTTAAAGGGGGAAAAGATAATACAAGAGTTACCCACGCTGCAGAGCACAGAGGGGAGGCAGGACCTGTGCGATCTGCTGCGCGGAGGGGTAGGAATTCTCTCTGGTCTGCCACGTTTGGCTGTCATCTTTGAAGAGAATAGTCATGACTTTTGCTTAGTGCTTGACATGGGTGTGAAAAGAAACCCAACACCTCAAAGCAAACCCTGAGCCGGATTTGCTACACCCAATATAGAATATCTTCATCAATGGTTTTATAGCCACCCTGGCAAAAAGATGGAGGAAGCTCTTGCTATGGCAACGTAGTTGTATAAGGGATGTGATAGGGATGCTGTGTGCTGATCTCCAGCTCCCTTTCCCAGGTAGATAGGATTGTACTATTGGATCCTTCTGCTGGCTACTCTAGAGGTGTTTTTTATAATTGAGCATTAATGTAGTGCTGTAATCACTTAATGTACACAAATTGAAGGTTGTTGCTAGCTATTGGATTCTGCAGTGATAATTTTCCCTTCACTCAGTATTGTGACCTGAGCTTATGCTTCTGTCCTGCTGCCTTTCCTTGATGATGGGGGGAAAGGTATGGCATGTATTGTAAGGTCAGTCACAGCCTGCCTGCATCTTCAAATGCCACTTTTGGCTCGTGGGTTTGCTCATCCCAGATGAGTTTACCTTCCGTGTGGTTTACCTTAACGTGAGCCACACTGAGAAATTGCCCCCTCTGTATGGAGTTTTAGAACATTCCCTTGACAAGGGCAGAGCCTAGGAAAATAAATTTAGGATGTGGACTTTTCCCAAAACATAAAAGCTGCATTTGTCAGTGGTTTTGAGGTATGGAACATGTGGAAAGTGCACAAGACAGAGAGATTCTTACACAAAACCAGGAAGAGGATCCAAACAGTATTTGTGCAGTAACACACACAGGCCCTAGTCAGGATGAGAGCACGATATAAACTCATACCAGCTTTTAATCTTCTTTCAGAATGCCAGCAAAAGTAGATGCAGTCAGCAGATTTTGTATGCTGACAAATATAAGCAGGAACCAAGGGTGGACATGTACTTCATATACCTCTCTTCCTTCCCACCCTGTTTGTTATTTTAGATTAGTATACCAGCACCTTTGGAGTGGGGCAAAAAGGGAATGGTCTCCAGTGTCTGCAGGAGCTCAGAGTTGGTTTTGAACTAAGCAGAAGTTGCAAGTGAGTGCTACTGAAGGAAGCTGTATTTTGCTTTCTTGAATAGGAGGTTGACACACTCTCCTGCTGAGCTCAGTGTGGGCTGTAATCCAGCAACCCTGGCGCGAAGGAGTTATGTTTCTGAGAGTTCAAAATCAGCAGGAGCCAGGAGCCAGCTTCTATGAATGTAATTGCTCTGGGCTCTTAAGTCCTGCTGAGTTCCCTGCTAGCCTGGCTTCTGAGTCCAGCTCTTGCTGAGCTGGGAGCCAGGTTCACACCTCTTGCTTCAAGCACTGCCTGAAGCCAACCTACCATTTCAGCTGTATCAAGCTGCTTCAACCCACCTGATTTTGCAGCAATGGGTGGGAAGGAGTATGTAGGTGCGGCTTATGACCCATGAGATAACTTCAGAGCTGGCAGCAAGCTGGAAGAAACTGTGGTGGTGTTCATGGTTGCTCATTTGTCTCCTTCAGCATCTTTGAGGGTGATGAGAGTGATAGCAGTGGAAGTCGTTCACACAAGGGAAGGGTAATCCAAGAATCAAAAATGTTATCACCTTTGCTAAGTAAGAGGTGATGGTGATGGTTAGAGTGCTGGTTCTGAGCTTTGACTGGGAAGGGGATCACTAGGAGCAAAGCAGCTTTAGTAGTATCTGGGAGATGGGAGATAGCCTGGAGAGGATCCAAACTGGACTTGTCAGAAAAGGAGAAGTGACTTCTGGGTATTCCTGTGGTGCAGTTTGAGTGCTAGAGATGAGAAGAAAACAGAATGCATTTCCCCTTCTCCCACTAGGTATCCAGAGTCTCTGAGGAATTTAGAGATGCAATAAGTTAATGCATGTTTGTGTTGTGAGAGGAAAGAGATCATACAAATGTGTTCTGTCAAACTGCATGAAATAGGAAGATGGGGAGAAAATCACAGAGGCAGGTGGAGTGCTTAGGAGGGTTAGGAAGATGCTTCTGTATGTGGTGGGAGGAATTGCAGGAAGGGAAGGTTGAAAGGATGGAGGAAATAATGTCACTTTGTAATTTTCTTATAAGCAACTGAGATTGTGCACAGAGAAATGGAGGCTGGAGGAGGGGAGGGTTTGAGGAGTGAGTCAAAGGTGGTGATGAGGCAGCTGGGATTGCAGGCGTGGGTTTCAGTTAAGCTGGTGAAACACTTTGTCTTCTCTCAAACAATTGTTCATATTAGCATTCATGGTGTGGGCATGCATGCACCCATCCATGTGATGTCTCCTGGTGTGCTGCACACACAAGTTGTTTGAGGATCTGTCTTTTGGTTCATGACAGACCAACCCCGTCAGCTTTGTCTGTCTTACCTGAGGTGCCATAGCGGAAGTAGAAGAGAAAGGTGGTACAGGGGAGGGAATTGGTCTGGTGACGGTTTTCATCACATCTGTCTCGCAATAGATGGTGGAATAAGAACGTGTCGGGTAGGTCAGCGAGTGAGCTATTACCTAACTTCTGCTGTCCTCTAACTTGCGAGGCCTAATTTTATAGTCCCCAAATACAGTTTTAGGACTGAGAGGCCATCTGGAGTGCTCATCGTCTTCTAGGCTCTGCCACTGCCGAGTCTTTGAGCTGGTAGGAGCTGGACCACTGTCTCTGCTGCTGTGAGGATGAAATCTTGGAGTCTCTCACCGCAGTTTCTTTTTAGTTTGTGACCCCAGCCTCAAGTAAAGCCTGGCCTGCTCCATGTCCTGATGGTGTCTAATCTATAATCTCACCACAAACAAGTAAATAGATTGGCCTGTTTTCGTCGCCTGAATTTCCCTCCGCTCTTGCTTATACATGCTGTGTGGAGTAGCTGTGGTGGTTATATTGTACAGTAGCTTCTTGGACAGGTCTGCTTAGTATCGTCCAAAGTATTCAGAGCTAATTCAAGATAGATTTAAGGTCAAGTCTGTCCGAAAAAGAGATAAAACCCATCTGAAGCATCCATCACTTGTGCAGCTCAGGGCCTGTATGCCGAGCAGCTGGGATGCACTTCGGCTGCCCTGAGCTTAAGCCTTTTGTTTTTCTGTGGGTAGCTTTGACTTTTAACATTCCTTAAAATAATGGGATAAAGTGTTCGTCTCTTTTGTAATTGGAGTGGATTGGACCCGTCTGGGTTGAGCTCGTCTGGGGCACTGATATGCAGAAGTCATGGCAAGGTTGTGAGTTTGGCTGAACTCCTTGGTGCAGTCCTCCTGCCCTCTGCCTCTGGGAGCTCTGACACTGTGCCACTATCCTGAATGTTACACCATTACAGTGACTCTGTGTAGAGATCCCTGTGGATTTGCCGAGGTGATGGACCCTGCTTTGTGCATTAAAACTAGTGGCTGATAAGGAATGAGTCTTGTTTCCATTGCCAAACTGCCCTCACAGCATCCTCCATCAGCAAGTATTCAAAACATTGGGAGTGCCAAGTACTTTCTTTGCTGTAGGTTTCTTTGTTCTTTTCTGGTTGGAACAATGTGATGTCCCCAGTGTGTTCTTCCAGCCTGGTGCTTCCTCCTTTCTATCTCACCATGCTTTAAATTTAAACTCCCTTCCCATTAGTTAAACTATTGTTAGATTTTATGTTTTCCCAGTTTGCTCATTTTCTGTTCTTGGTTGTCTCCCTGTTCACTGCTGTACCCAGAAAGCAGCAAGCCTGGCTGCTTACTTCCCAGTTCCTGTCCTGCCCTCTCTTCTTTTGCTCATTAAGTTAGTGATACCCCATAAATTGCTTCCTTTAGCAATGTCTTTCTAGCTTCGTATTCTCTACGCAAGGTTAGTGCCTGTTTTCTTTACAGACAGTGGCCCACTGGTCTGAGAGTACAGCACACCCTTAAAATACATTGCATAAATGCCACCTGTCAGATCTTCATTTGCCCTAAGACTCTGTTTATCATAGGGAGTTTATTTAAGTTGTCAGGACCTGCATTCTTATTAATGGAAGTGCATTTTTCTCTGAAAGCTTGTGGCTTTGTCCTCCCAGACAAGTACAGATTCAGAACAGACAACTATTTCCTCAACAAACTTGTCCTGTTCACAGGATATTATGATTGTGAAATGTAATCAACCATTCAGTGTGTTTAGCTTAGAGCTCTGTATTGTGGTGGTAACTCAGCCTGTGTCACTAAGCTGACACAGCATTTTCATTGGATGCACAGGGCCTGTGCTGTAATACAGCAGTCCTGAAATGTGTTATTAAGGATATAAGAGTTTCTCAAGTCTTCATTCATTGGCAAGTACAAGGCTTTGAATGTGTTTGTGTGCTTGGAGCTTTTATTAATACTGCGTACTGCTCTTCCACAATGCAGTGTGGCTGCTGCGTGGAAGCTTGGTGGTGGTGTGTTGATAACACAGCTAAATCTCAGGAATTCAAACCCTTCTAGGGAGCATACTGCTTCTTGGATTAGTGAAAGTTTGTATTATTGCAATGTGGTTGTTAATAAGGCATGCGTGTGCTCTACAAAGATACTGCTGAGGCGTTTTTTTCCACTGCAGATGAGTGTTTTGGCATAAGACACACACATTTAAAGTTGTGCTAAGCACACATTCTTGCAGTTAGAGCTGCAGAGGCGGTAGCAGGCATTTGGCTTGCTGGTTTGTTTGGTTTAATAGGGTTTCATGTTGTTTAGAATGCACACTCACAATAAAAAAGGCTCTTCTGTGTAAAAGCAGTTTCACTTGTTATTTTTGCACCTCTTTTGCATCTATCTGTTGGTGTAGCTATATTGGTTTGATGAGAGTGCTGTTACACTATTTGAGCCTCTCCTCAGAAGAGGAATTATTCAATGTGAATGGAAACTGAGGCCACACTGATTTTTAAGCTATGGAGTTGATGGGAAAGTGTAACCTATGTGGAATATGGGCTAAAGTTGGCATGTCTTGGCAAATGGTCCCTACAAGAAAATCTCAGGAAATTGCAGGAACTCTGAATCATCTAAAATCACATACTGTGGTTTTGGCAAGGCTGGATTAGCTCAATACTGCATTAGCATCTAGGTGAGTGAAGTGCAGTACACCTAGTAGACAGCATGGGTGGTGTGACGACTGTGGAGGACACAGGCATTAGCCTTGGGTGGGAAGTATGTTCTGGTTAGGCAAGGACAGCAACCCTGTGAAGGAGTGGTTTGCTGCTGCAGTGGAAATATTCCTCTCAATCCAGACAAACTCTGCTAGACCAGCAAGTTAACTTCTTTAATGACTGTTGGAGGCAAAAGTGTCTTAAGAACATAATGATTCAGTTTCTCTGTGCCTGTGTTACCAACCAAGGCATTGCTAATGGAAAGGCTGAATGTGGATATGCCAGTGGGACCTTGCAACTTTTAATATGGTAAGAGACCTGGCTCTGGGGATGCAGACAGGGAAATAACCCTTAAAAGTCAGATGTTTGTAGCTCTTTCTGCTTTGACATACATTAGCAATATCTGAAGACTCTGCCCACCCTGGGTCACATTGTGCAATGAGCTCAGATGGGCTCTTGTGCTGGGAGGGCTGTTTAAGCAGGAGGGGAAGTTTGGGAATGCAAATCTGTGTTCCCAGTATTATAGCTCCTTGGGGAAGTTTATGTCCTTTGGAAATGTGGCAAAATGAGATAGGAGTTTTGGAGACCAGAGACCTTAGAGTCTGGTGCCTGCTCGCAGCTGCTTGATGGAAGGTTCTCTCCCCTTTGTCTAGTCTCTGCAAGACTCTCCATCCGCGGCAGTTAGGATTAGCAGGCACATTTCATGCTCTGAAAAGTCAGAAAGGGAAAGAAGAAGGAGTTCTACAAAAGGCCATGCCTGCCAGGCACGGATTTCACTCTGGTTTTGTGCAAAGAATAAACACAGACGTGAAGGTTAAAAAGCAGACTTCCAGCAGCAGTTAATGAAGGGCTTGGTAATGATGCAAGGGATTTAGTATGGGAGAGAGCGGAGGCATTGCAAGGGGAAGAGTTGGCAGAGGGAGGAGCCCAGGCGATACACAGCACAGATCAGCTATTGAGACCTTCTTAGCTCACCTTCCCTGGGATTTTGTGAAACCTAAAATCTGTCAGGAGAGAAATGTAGCATTTTCATTTGGAGAGTCACCTGCTGCTTCTGGAAGCTTAAAAGGAAAGAGGGCAGTGAACATGCCCTTGTGTATGAGTTCAAACAGAGGTGAAGGAAGAGAACGCGTTTCTTTAGAGACTGCAAAGTTCAGCTCTCTCCTGCTCTTTTCACCTAGTGCTGTGCTCTGGCCTCGGTTGCTTTCCCACCCAGTTTAATTATGAAAAACACTTTTCTATTGCAGGTTCAGTTGCTTGGGAGCTGATTTCAAATGTATTACATGTTTTTTGGGGTAGATTGATACAGATGGAGAAACGACTGTAACCCAGATTATTATTTCTCCTCACTCTGACAAAGTAAAATTGTCTTTATTTACCCAATATTTTCCAATAAATAGGTTTGTGACTCCCATACTAGGGCAGTAACCGATGGCTCTTGTAGCTGATTCTGTAAGTATCAGGATTTTATGGTTTATGAAATAACAGAATTTAGGAAGAAAGCATAAACCCCTATCTCCCACCCTTTACTCACTGTTTTTTGTTAGGGCTTCTTCATGCATGCCGACAAAATCCTCTAAAAGACTGCAAACATGCAGAAAAGGTCGAAAGAAAACATTAGTTAAATAAAATGCAGATTGGAATGTATTTTTAGTGCTGGAATGTTTTCCCTAAAAGGCTATACTGTAAGAAACATGTTTTACTGCTTGAATCATATGGTGGTATGAGGCATGCTTTTAACACATGCTGCTGTCACATGGAAATAAAGAAATGGTCTCAAAACAAGCAACAATGTCTGCAGAAGCCTCCTTTAACAGCTCCAGCAATTAGCTGGCTGGAAGACTGCAGCCTTGACTCCCCTTCCCTGCAAGGTGCCCTGATGAGAAAAGAGAAAGCTTGTTTACCCATTCACTTCTCAAACAACTTGTGAATTGTTTCAGCTCGTGGTAACAGATGTTCCTTTCTGTTTCCATAACCTTTTCCTCTCAAGCTCATTTAATGATGCAGCATCTCTGTTTGCAGGAAGATATCTAGCCTAATAACATTTATTTCCACCTGTGTGCTTCATGGAACAGCTCCACTGCTTTATACACCATTCCACTGCTGTACAGTGTCAGAATTCCAGGAGTCTCACGGTGGTCCCTAAACAAATAGGGTTTTGCTGTTTAAGATATGCCATTACATAGTGTAAAGCAGTCAATAGAGTGGAGCCTTCCCATGCACTGCAGCTAAAAGCATCATAAATGACAAATGAGAAAACAAACAGCTGAGCCTGACTAGTCCTTGTTCATAAAGGTTTTCTTATAAATTAAAAATCACACTTACTGGCTTCTTTGGAGGTGTAGCAATGTAAAAGCACTACTGAGACTTGCAGCTCTGCTTCTTCTGGCAGGGATTTGGAACTAGATGATCTTTGAGGTCCCTTCCAAGCCAAACCATTCTCATTCTGCAACCAGAATTTGAGGCTTCAGTCGTCTGGTGAATTGTATTTACTATCCTGCAAGAACAGAATTTTCAGCTATGCAAGTGAAGTGTCCTCTGAAGAATAAGCTAAATGACTGTGAATCAGTTACAACGATTATGTTGTGTTCAGTTGCCAAATTCAGGCTCTCACTTGTCTCATTCACCCCTGCTCCTCTCCAGCAGTTGTAGAGCAGTGATGTTGCTCTCATCACTAGGGTGAGGCACGGGTAAGACACTCTGGTATGCCCACAGGTCAGATGGTATTTCTCTTAACCTGTTTTGGAGTTTTTTTAATGGCATGAGAGATTGTGAATTGTACAGATAAAAAATAGTGTGCAAAACTTGTTTTAAATCCTGTCAAGACTTCCATTGTGGCAAGGCTGTACTCAATGTGATGATTGGTAGTGATTTAGTAGGTAGAAAAAGGAATTCCTTACAATTCATTTAGTTGGCTTTTTTTGTGTTCAGCAGTGCATGTTTGATATTGGGTGGTTGCAGGAAGTTCTTGGCAAGCTGGAGGCTTAGCCCATGATCTGTCCTTAACAGTAGCTGAGAGGGTTGAGGTAGCTGCAGCAAGGAAATGAAACTGCTTGTTCATCATTGGTCCCCTTGAATAGGATGAAGACTTTCTAACAGTGACATTTGCTTGCTCCAATGTGTATATGCAAAGGCTGTGATAAGATACCTTATTTGTCACCAAGGACAGCACGGGGTTTTCCTTGTCTGAGAGGTGTTCTATGTGAGCGTTGCTGGGGCTCAACTCTTGCTGGTTCTGGAAACTCACCATGTGGTTTCATATCTCATGTTCCGAGCGTAGCAGGGTGACACAAGCAGGGGCATCTCTGTAGGGTGAACAGTAGAGGAGCAGGAATTCTCTTTCTTAAGGAGAAAAATGATCAGCTTGCTTGGTGAAGTGCAAACAATTCAGTTAAGAGGGAAATGCATTTGAAAAGGACTTTAACTTCTATTTTCCCTGAGGAAAAACTGGATCCTACCATCAAAGACAAACACTTCCCAGATGCATTTCTGTGTTAATTGTCATGATCAGACAAAGGAAGTTCTCTAATGTTGGGAAGATGTCAAGGAGCCATCATGACTGTACTGTAGATGGAGGCTTTGGGCAGGGCATTAATTGTTTGTGTTTCCTGCAAATAAACCGATTTTCCTTTTGAAGCCTGAAACTTGTGGCTGGAAAATTCGCTTTCCTGTATGATGCTCGTATTGTTCACATTGTGAGTGAAGCCCTTGGGCACTTGACTGAGCCCCTTTTATGATGGTCATCTTCGCTACCTGCAGCTGAGGCCTGCTGAAATTCCCATCGCTGATAGGACTGTGGAACTCGGCATGCTAAGCATCACCCCTTTTAAAAGGAAATTTTGCAATAGGAATGAGCATGAATAGGAAATACTTTGTACATCTGGGATAAAGGAAAAATAATAGTCCTTTGAAGGGTTCAGCCTTCAGAGAGCATAGACCTCTCTGAGGCTTTCTCAGTTGACATTGAATCTGTGCTGAGCTACTCATAGTAACGTTTTGTGCATCCATTCATGAAAATCCTTTTGCACACTTCCTATTTACAGCTTGCTGGTACATTGAAAACCAAGCAAAATAAATCCTTGAAAATCCCAGGTTGCTATGCGTACTGTTTCTACAGCATTAGCCCAGTTTTAGATACTTAGCTCAGCCACTTCAAAGGCAGTGTCTTCGCGGTAGCATGAAACAGAGATTTGCTTGGACTTGTCAAATGCTTATTCAGGATTTAATGTTTCCTGTGATCAAAGGTAGTCCCCAAAACCAGCCTGCCCCATCAAACACTTCAGGGGCAGAGATGTGCAAGAACCTGTACATCTCCACTAGGGCTGCAGAGATTAGTAACCACATTTCAGCTGAATTCAAACTGGCTGAGAGAGTCTGGTGTATTTTTGCAGCAAAGAGCTTTAGCCTTGGTTTGCCAAGTTGATCTGTCTTGTGTTTTGGGCTTCCTGGGGCGTGTATTGTAGTAAATCTAGAACTAGTAAATGTAAAACTCATCAGCTGTGATAGATCCTTTCTGCAAGGGTAGGATATCCTCAGTATCATTAGCTATGGTTACAAACCAGCTCATAAAGAGGTAATTACTTTTCAAAGGTACTCATGCTTAAGCATGCAAGTACTAATCTAGGGGGAATTTTATACTAGGGCCTAATCACTGTCTCCAGTTGAGTCACAAATTAGCTCAGGGACTTATCCAGCTTCCTCAAGCTTATCTGTAAGCATCTTAATAAATTTTTCTCTTACTGTGAGGGGACCTGCCAGGCACTAAAAACCTAGAGGAAAGGATATAGTCTAGAAAAAAAATGAGCTCTGGTTTCTAGTAAATACACGGGAAAGAAATTCCCACAATATGTAGATGATCCATATTCTTGAAACTTGTACCCCAAAGCCTGTGTAGCTCTAGAGTATTAGCTCTTCCTCTGAGAGCCTGATAGTAGTAATCTGGAAGTACCCTGCTGTTCACCGAGAGAGTGCTGGAGTGCCATGGAAAGTGGTTTTGCACCGCTTTGTTCTCTTTCAGTCTAAACTCACTCAGGCTTGCCTGGCTTGATTCATAAATGAGCAATAGCTGACTGGGAAAGGTTCATTTCTCCACATGCCAAGATGAGTTGGACCCTCAGAGGGGATTGAGACTGACGGGTAAATATCTGTCACGTGTAGGTGGCCTATAAGAAAAGATTTGAGGAATTTTTTTGTGAAGTCTTTGTTAAGACTTTTTTCCCCCCACTCTTTAAACTCTCTTGTCATGTGCTGAGTGGGGGTGGATGGAGATCGGGGCGGTGAGGGGAGAAGGGGGGGGGCTGCTGAAAGCATTTATCTTCATTTCTGCCATCACCCAGTGTTTATTACGCAGTGATAGACAGACGCAGGAAAGCTGCCAATCAAACCTACGTTCACTGCATTTCAATTGGCCTTTGCTTTAGATTTCAACATGTTGAAATCCACATCATCTCTGCGGTAAAAGGTCCTTCTGTTCTTGGGGTGACAAGCCCAAGACCCTCAGGTACCCACTGCAGTCACTTATGATCCCATCAAACAGTGGAAGACCCAGGAATCAGGACAGACTGTCAAGCTCTTGGTGAGAACTCCTACTGTAAGAGCTGATGTGCTGCTGCCCACAGTTAAGAAGCTGAAGTGTGTCGTTTGCCCCCAGGTTACACTAGAACTTAAAAGGCAGCAGCACCTTCTTCGGATCTCAGCCAGGCTGAAACCCTGACTGGGCAAAGCTGGCTGAGAATGAGTTATCACACTGAATGGTGAACAAAGCTCAGTAGTGAGGATTTTAACTTTCTTAAGCTCCCCTCCATGGCCTCCAGTCTTACCTATTAACCAATGGATAAAGCAAACACCAAAGGTTTGGATAGCATAGTTGTGTACTGGGGTGTATTTTCCTCCCTAAATTAAAAGCATGCAAACATTTCAGACATTCAATCATCTTTGCTGTAGGACAGTACATGTGGGAGGCTTCTGGCAGGACTTGTGATACAAATATTATTCCACTTTGTTATATGAAGCTACATATACTTTAATAATTACGCTTCTTAATCATGTCATTAGTATAAGTAGAGGTAATTACTTAAAACTTTGTAGATCATGGATTTGTCATTAGCGTGAAGCACACAGATCTGGAGCCTTTGAAAAATGGACCAGATCCTTCTGAACATGCACCTTTCTCTCTCTGCACTTTCTTCCCTGTCTCCTATCTTTTTGTTAAAGGTATAGGTTACCTGAAGCACATGCATTTGATGACTTTTGCTGGGCTCTCCCATAGATGGGAATGCTGCTTTCCATTGTTAGCTTTTCCATGTAAGATGTGACCCCCTTTGGAGGTGATGTGAGGTTTAAATGAACACCATAAGTAACCTGAAGGTTCCGGGAAAAGGGGTGAGAAGACCAGAATCTTTACAGGAAAATAATCAAATCCATTTGCCAACAGCTTTTTTTATAGCACTTGTAGCAGTAGGTGCACGAGTAGTGTGAGCCAGATGAACTTGCTGTTTGTGGAGCACTTAGGGATGTTGCTAGGCTTCTACGATATAGAGGGAGCACATGCTTACTTTCCTATGGTATGTTATTCTTCAGTTTATGTATTACTTGCTATGCCTACAAAGGTTGTTCTTGTTGCAAGACTAGGTGATGATTTTGTAATGTCTGTCTGTAATGAGATCAATATCCTGGAATTATATGCCCTGAATCTCACTTCTGTTGCCTGTCTTTGCAGAGTGTGTTCTTTGTCTGATTGAGTCCCATAAAAGTGATGTTAGTTACTGTTCCCCTGCAGCAAGTCCCACTGCTTGATATCTGTACAGAAGCTACTTTGCTGTTTTCCACCTGGTGGCTTGAGGCAAGGCTGCCCTTGTGTACCAAGCAGGGGCTTGCAATGAGACTTTGAAAGATGAAGCAACATAAAACTTAATTGTCCTTCTTCCACTTCTAGTTATAAAATGTAATTTCGTTAATGCATTGAATCTGCTTTCTCCAGCGTATATCTTTTGTTGAGAGAAACCCTTTGTTTTGGGGGATATGGAGAACAAGGCCTTGGGCATATGTAGAGCAATGGAAATGTCCTTAATTCTGCTCTCCAAGTGATATGTGCATGTCTGACAGAGGCAGATACAGAGACGGAGCAGACCCGTGGTAGAGGTTTGTTGATTGCCGCAGGCCTGGCACAGCTGGGTACACAGTGTAGAGCTCTCCCTGCTCACAAGTCTTGCTCTTGGCAAATTTCTGAGCTTTCTCCAGACCTAAAAATCAGGACTTGAGACAGCTTATTGATGAAGAGAGGACTGGCAGCAGCTTCTTGGTGTCTTTATCAGCGCCAGTCTAGAATTTGCTTCCTTACTTTATCTCTGCCCATCTTGTTCTTTACTTTGCAGGGAAAACATAAGTCCTGTTTGTGTGTGTGTGTGTGTGTGTGTTCAGGCCATTGTTTTACAAGCCTGAGTGCTCTGCTGGGATTTGATAAGTAAAAATCAGCTACCCTATCCTCCTCATCTTCCTCCACACCGCTTCATTCGCTGGCAGTCAGTAGGCTTTTAGCTGTCAGCACAGGCAGCTGGCCTGCTGTGTGCTGGAGAAGTGATGTCTCTTCCACTGCTGCTGCTGTGGCATCAGAGTCCTGAGCCAGCTCTTCTGGGAGAGTGAAGCCGCTGACTTTTCTGTGTGTTTCCCACCGGAGACAGTGTGGAAGTGCTGAAATCCAGACTGGGTAGACACTGGAGGCTTTGCTTTTCCTTATTTGTACTTGGGGGTGATCTTTGTTTGAGCTCTGTTATCAAATTCTATCACCTTGAGTTTCTCTGGCTGCCAGCATGCGTGTGTAGCACAATGGTTGCACGTAATGAAGGCCTTAGAGACTGCAAATAACATGAAATTTTTGACTCTAGTGCTGCATAGAACTGTATCTTCCCTCCACTTGTCTCCCTAGGGATTGCATTTAATGCCTCTGAGCTGTCTCTAATGTATGCTGACTTAAGTTACCAGTGGCAGTTCGCTTCTGCCTGGGAAAACGCATTGTTTGTGCTAGTTTCTGAAGTATTCTGCTTAGCCTTCTGCTTTGGGCTGTTGCCCAAATCCTTGGGTGGTTAGCAAGGGTCATGTTGTTTGCCTGGAGTCAGGGCAGCCCCTGCCTGCTGTAGGTTGGGCCACCCAGAGCAGCAAAGGGCCAGCTCATAGGTCCTCCAAATATTTTCTGTTCCAGTCTTTACTGCGTGGCAAATGTTGTAGGCAACCTGTATCTTCTAAGTGGAGTTTATGGTAGTAGCAGGGATTATGTTCACAAATGGGTGTGATTTGCCACGGCAGTGCTTTTCCTTAGTGTTTATTCTGGTCTGCCTTCATAGGTGTACTAGAAGCTTCACTAGTACCAATAAGTAGAATACATTTGCATCAAATGAATTGATTTGGGTTTCTGCCTTGAGTCTGGACAAGTCTTACCTCGTCAGCTTTCTTTTCTTTCAGAAATGTGTTTCAGGAAGGTGCTTCCCTACTTATTTCCTATGGTTTATTTTGCAGGTGTTGCTATTTCTGTAAATAAGGTTTCTTTAAGACTCTAGAGTTTTGTGTAATTTTGCCAAAATGCAATTTTGAAAGGGTTTTCTGGTTTTGTCTCCCCAGCTCATCTCTGGATAAACTTCTGAAGGTTAAATTGCTAATCATTTCCCCTTTTGTGTAGGTGCTGTGATTGGGGATGGACAGTCAGCTGTGGCCAGTAACATTGCCAACACAACCTACCGGCTCCAGTGGTGGGACTTCACTAAATTTGATCTGCCTGAAATCAGCAATGGTAAGCTGGAAAGGACACCAGTACTTCTTTTAAATCTATACCAACCACAGCTCTAGGATCTTTCAAAGGTAGTTGTATGTTGCAAGCCTCGTATTGTTTGATGGTCTTGTTGCATTTGGAACATTAAAATACTCAGCCCTTTGAGAGAGTTGACTAAAAGCATGCGGAGCTCTTTCTGCTCTGTCTGGCTTGTGTGTTCTTGCTATCAGCAAATCCGTGCATAAACAGGTTTTTTTTGTCAGCATTTTTATGGGAATATACAATCCTCTTAGAAGAATTGTGTCCAATCTCCTTATTCTTTTATCAGTTTTCTAGAAGGATATTGTCTTTATACCTTTGTTAAGACCTGCTAATGAATTGGGTCTGAATTCTCCAAGTTACTGACATTAGTGTGGGTTAAAGTACTGCTGTACTTTCTTGGAATCAGGACCCTGGTCTGTTACTTACCACAGTGTTGCAAGCCAGGAGAAGTAGATGAAGCTTTTATCCTTTTACAAAAGCACATATTTGTCCCGTATCTCAGGTGAAAGCTGCTTCTGAGTCAAGAATGTGGGCAATATTACTGATTTTATATATATATATATATATATATATATATATATATTATGTATTTTTCTCCTTCCCTTTGTGAAAATCAGACCATAATTCTATGTATGTTCTATGGCATAAGCTAGCTCTCACACTGAAAGAGATTTCCTTATGCATGCACAAACATATTTGATGCATGTGGTCAGCTGATCAAGGAATGACTTTTTTTGGGCTAAAACTAACTTGACTAGAAAGACTATTTTTAACCTAGAATGGTATCCTGATATAGCTTCCTGCACAGCTGCAGAAATGTTTGTGGCAGCCTGGGATGAAGATAGGAGGTAGATATTCATGATCTGGGCTTTTTTTGTACAGTGATTTTTATCTTACACCATTTCTGTGCACATGACAAATTCATTGCTTGACTTCTCAGCAAAACCAGATTGGGTTCTGCTTTAAGGGACTGACTTTTTTAGGGAGAGCAAAGATTCTGTTTTCAGAAAGACTTCTGCTTTCACTGGTGGCCATTGAAATGAATTAAGAAAAAGTTTCTCCTAGTCTCAGTTCTGTCTGCTCTGCAATTCTAGAAGTTACATATGTGACAATAGAAGCCTCTGAGGGGTACTGTCCTGTTGCTTAACAAACCCACGACAAGAGCACATGCAGTGACACCATAGCAGCAGACATGTGGGGAATTGAAATCACAGAACCACAGGACGGGTTGGGTTGGAAGGGAGCTTTAGGGATCACCTAGTCCATCCCCATCCATCCCTAGGCAGGGACATCTTTAGATATATCAAGTTGCTCAAAGCTCCTTCCGCTCTGATCTTGACCGCTTCCAATGATAGGGCATCACCAACTTCTCTGGGCAAGCTGTATGGGGCCATTTACCCCCGGTCCTTGGGAAATCAGAGGAGCTAGGGGAAAAGCCACCACCCCATTATGAAAAGCTTTCTTAGCGTGGTGTTCCTATGGATAAAGCATCTGGTGTTTCTGTCTCATCTCTTCACACTGTATAAAACAATGTGGTGTGATGCTTATAGCCTGCTGGGAAATAAAAGCCCTGCTTCTAGATGGTAACCCTCAACACTGTAAAGGGGGAAAATGCTTTAAATTTTATCCTTGAAAACCCATTCTGTCTCTTGGGAAAAAGCTCAGTGTATTCTTGAAAGTCAAATACTATGTTGAACTCATGTGTAAGTGCTTTGATGTGTCAAACTCTGAACTGCCAAACCTTGTAGTACCAGTGTAAAGGCATAGGCTGAGGATCACTGCTGAAGGCAAAGTTTTGCCACGTGGTGGCAATACTTTCTGTGGTCCAGCCACACTCTGGAACAGAATAAAGATGAAGTCAGAAGAGGAAACATCTTGCTGCTGACTTAAATTCTCTGGGACTTCTCTGCAAACTTCTGAAGTATTTGAAGAGTGCTACAGCTGCTAATAGCTTTTTATAGCTTTGGGGGCTTTTGGCCTCATCTGGCTGTTGAGAAGATTTAAGATTTAAGAAAAAAAAGCATAAGATGTTTGTTTATAATTTATGGAATCCCATGGAAAATAAGAACCATCTGCTCCTCAAGACATCAATATTTCAATCTTCTTCCTCTGCCCTACCAGGATCCTTCTATTCTGAAATAGCTTTTAATTAGCTGGAAATTGGCCTATGGTTCCTGTTGTCACTGTGCCCTTCTTGCAGGCAGGATTCCTGCTATAAGCCCATCCTCAGTCCATCTGACTCCCCACTTTGTGCTTCATAGTACTCAATTTGTCCATCTTGATTTATTACCATTTGGAAATGTTCAGTTTTACTCTGTCTCTTCCTTTTTACATGCTGAGCCCAACTCTGGCATTTCTAGGTTGTTAGCCTTATCTCCCCCTGCCAAGGTTTAGTTGGGATGTACAAAGATGTAGCAGATGTGCTCCTCCTAAACCAGGTATTTAGGATGCCAAGCCTGTGTGCCATGCCAAGCTTGCCTAGGCATAGAACAGAGGCTAGCTGCAAGTTTGGCAAGGCGCATGTATCTGTGGAGATACAGTGAAGCTAAATGTGTAACAGTGGAGTGGTAGTTGGATGAGTGTTTTCTGACTCTTCATAACCTTGGAATAAACTGTTTTCCCAGTAAAGCATGTGACCTCAAAAGATCCCTTCTTTTTCCATCATTTCCTATAAATCAGAGGTGGTCATGTGAGAGAGGCTGCTTACACAGGGGGCAACAGCACTTCCTGGGACTGACCTGAGCCACAAGTGGTTTGGGAGTTCAGGCAGATGAAATGATGCAGCTGAAGTTTGGGACTGCCTGCCAGCTCCTCTTTCCATCAAAGAAACGACTCTGTGGCCAGACTCATCTCCGAGCAGCTCTTCTTCCTGTTACCATTAAACAAGGAAAAGATAGTTTGGAAGTAGGATGTTTTCCACTGACACGGATGTGTCCGAGCAAGTGACAGCAGCTTGATGAGTGCAGTCCTGGGATCACAGCGGCTGGGCCCCAGCAGCCTTCAGAGCCCTGGGCTCTGGACTTCGCTCTGCAGCAGCAACATCACTGATGCTCAGTCCAGCACACACACACACAGAGGATTCTGGAAGTCTTGGGGAAATGGCTTTGCAGGGACTTGTGGGATTTTAATCTCTGCCCTGTCTTTCTCTATTAATTGCAAAATGGGAAATGATGGATTTAGATTTCTTCTCCTTTTGCCAGCTTTGCTTTTAATAACTCTTGACATGAACATGGCCCAGTCTTAAGCTGTAATTGTCAGTCATATCAACATTGGGGTGAGGAATTTATTTGGCAGCAGACACAATGCTATCTCTGGCATTTATTTAATATTCTTTTAGTAAGAATTCCGATTTCCTGCAGCTAACAGGTAATTATTGAATCTGTGAACAGTGTAGAATATAGCCTTTCCACAGGTAAAATGCTTGAAGGTTTTATCTCTTGTTTATTTCTTTTGAATATAGCTCCTTTTGTGCTACTCACTGCTTGTTATTTCATTTTCAAGCCACTGTGGCTGAACTGGTCTAGTTCTTCCACATTCAGTCACATATCAGGAGTGTGTCCTGTTCTAACACTGTCTGGGACTTGAGGAAGGTGTTTTGATCACTACTTACTGGTCCAGTAAGTATTATAAGTAAGTGGGATGCAGAAGAACTTATAAGAAGAAAAGAGAAAGAAGAAAAGGCATGCAAAACAATGTATAAATAGGAGCAGCCATTAATAAAGTGTCATCCTTAATTGTGGCTAGAAGTGGATGGTGCACCCAGCACTGTTTTCCTTTGGCAAACAGTGCTGTTACTGCCGGCATTCCAGGCCTTCCTCAGCTTCAGGCATAATTATGCTGTAGGTGTAAGCACTCCAAGTTGGCACAACAGCTTGATTAATTTGTTCTCTTATGTTTCTTTTGATCTGTTCTGTCAGCTTGGTGGCTGCATTAACAACAAAAGAAAACACGAGATGAAAGGGCAGCCTTGTTGTAAATGGTTTTCCAAAAATAGCTATTCTTTTCCCCCCTAAAATCTTCAGCATTGGCTTCATTTTCATAGATCAGGCCTCAGGCTCAAAGAAATCAAATAGCCTGTGGCTTTGGCAAATGCATGGATATTGTCATCTTCCCTGTGTCTTGGGAATCTCTTAGATGCTGTTCCTTAAAAAGAAACCTTGCTGAGATCTTCACCTCTCACGTTTAGACATTTCCTGCTGGCACAGTAGGCTCCCTTGGTTCTAGGTGTAAGTGCTAACTGAGTCCCTCATCCATTCTAAACGAAGGAAGAGCGAAGAACCATAATGCCAACATGAATCAGATATTGAAAGACTGAAATAAAGGGCGCTCTTCCTTGTTTAGCACATCTTGCATCTGTGATGTTTTATGTTCCAGACACACATCAAGGGGGAAAATAGTTCACTTCTGGCAGCGGAGCTCACAGTCTGTTTTGCTATGAGGCATTCTCCGTATGCAGCAAACTTTAAAAAGAACAAACCATGCAGTTGTGTTGGCCATCCCTGTGGACTGCTCACCAAAACCTCTCTGCTGCATTGAAAGGGGGGGGTGAGGGAAAGAAAAACCATGTAATAGGAAATGAGTGAATATGTGCTATATATGATAAATAGACTCTTGGTGAGCGGAGATCCAAACCCTACATTCTTTTTAAAAGACATGTAGTAAATGCTTGATAAGGAAAAGACTATTAAGATATCTGAAAAGGGAAAAAATAGCCATGGAGTTGAGAGTATGTACAAGACATGGCAATGTCCCTGAATCTGTAAATGGTGCAGAAGAAATTTCTTACCTTACAGAAATAAAGATGTGGAATTCTTATGAATGTCCAAGGTTGCATTAGATTAAAAAAAAACCCAGGCTTTAAAAGCTGAGAAGAAACATAGATTCTATAAACTCTGATTTTTCAGTAGTTACAGGAACAAGGAAGAAACATCACCTGTGCCCAGAGAAGTGGGCATCTGTCCCCTCTAAAACTTCTGGCACCTCTTTGAAAAGCACTAGGACATCAGTACAGAAAGGGCCCTGGGCTAGATGGCACCCATGCCTTTGGACAGATGAGGCAAGTATACAGTCTGGCTACTTGCAGTATTGAGCGTCAAGTAACAGTGGTAAACATTGTAGAGAAGACATGGCTACCACATGGAAATGACATCCTGAGCCCAGGGATGCAGAACAAAACTTGCTAGATATCTAGCATGATAGGGATGAGAGACAACAGTTCTTCGATCCCAAAGAAAAGGACAGGACTGTATTTTTCTCTTCTAATAATCCAAGGTTTTTGCATAGGTGGTGGTGGTGAGTTTCATAGCTTTATCTCTGGCAGATGCTCTCCCTTTGCGATGTGTAGTTTTGCTCTGTTGCAGGCCTTCTTGCTTGGCTGTCTCCTAAGTAGTCAACTCAGAATTGGTTGCGAGAGTTCTAATGTTCCCCTGTCCTGTAAGTTCCCCCCACACCATTTTTCCCTCCAGTTATTTAGATCACTGCTGACCTGAGTGCAGCTACAAAGGAATTGGTGAGAAAGGACCCCCTTAGCCACAGAGTGTAGCTCCCTGCTGTCTTAGGCAAGCACATCCTCTTATTCTGTCTTAAAATTGGTTAAATTCTTTGTCCCTTTCACTTCTGTTGAAAGTTTATTCTAGAATCTTGCTCGTCTGGTAGAAATCTTCTAATTTCCAGGCTTAATGGCTGCTTTTACCCACTTACCTGTCAGTGTTACTTCTGAAGAGAATTGGTGTTTTTCTTGCACTTACTTGCTGGTATTTTTTGTAAATGCAATCCTATTTCCTCACAGTCTTTTTCTTTAACACCACACCACCACCACCCCCCACACTCGTCTTCCTATCTCTTTGCTGAACTTGTTGCCTTTTAAGGTTTACTCTTTCTTGAATACGGCTGACCAAAACTGTGCCCAGTATCCTCCATGTGGTCCCAGCACAAGGTTGTATGTTAGCACCTGTACGTGTGCTCCCTAGTGCAGTGTAGGATCTCTTTCATGCCCTTTGGGTGGCTCAGTCCTTGCAACGATTACCAAAGCTGATTCTCTGTTGTTGCCAACTGAGAAGCTCCTAGGTAAAGCAGAAATTTATAATATATAATAAGATAATATATAATAAGGTAAATTAATATACTCTAAAACTCTTCCATTTCCCTTTTGTTATGTCTCTGTGTCTTTCAGTTCACTGTCTGGTCTGATCATGCTCTGTTAGTGAAATTACCCAGCTTTATCAAGAGAATTCATCAACCAGCTCCACTCTGTGTCTAGCCCATTGATAAAGCTAATAAATAGGACTGGTTTTGCAATGAGTCACTGAAGAACTCTGCAGGAATCCCTTCAGTTTAACAGGGATTACAGTAGTGCAACCTGTTGTCCTGCATCCTTTAGCTAGTCCACAGCATATACTGCAGTGCCTGTGTTGAGGCCCATCTTCTCTTGTGATGACGTGATGAGTACTTGAGTGGAGCCTGGACTTAAGGAAAAGAAAAGGGGGGGGGGGTAATTCTGCTATAAAAATTAGGTAGTGTAGTCTTTAATCTTTATTCTGCTACCTTTCTGTTCAACTAGCTTCAGTCTAAGCAGTTGGGAATTTTGTTATCCTTTGGACCGTCTGTTCTTTGAAGGGCCATGTGTGGTTTAGATTCTGTTATTACAGCACTGACAGTGACTACTGTTATTTACCTTTTTCTGTTCAGCACCTTTCTGTTTATGCTAGGCTGAAAATTACTGTTTTTAGCAGCTTTGAGACTGGAGGGAAAAAAAAAAGTTTGAATAAATATAGAGTACAGGTGTAGGTGGCTTGGTACAGAATGTAATTATATAGTCCACTTCTCATCCTCATCATCTTTTTCATCAGGGTTTCTTAAATGCAACAGTAGAAGTTGATACTCGGCCATGTAGGCAAGCAGTTCCCAGGGAAAATGTCTTTGAGACCAGAACTAAAGATGAGGTTCAGTGAATGCTTTAAATCAGCAATGCTGGAAGAATGAGCAGGCCTGTCTCCTTTCCTGTCATGACATCTTCTGCTCCTGCAAGTGGCTGTGTGGCATACCAGGTTGGGAAACCATTCTGGCTAAGGAGCGACCACAGACCACAGTCAGTAATTTCTCATCCATATCAGTTCCCTGATGTAGCTTTCTTTCCATAGAAGCGTTGGGAACAAAGGGCAGGGATTGTTTTTCCTGGCAGCAGCACCAGTTTCTTAAAGCATTGAGTTACAGCCTTAATTTGATTTGGAAGTTGAGACTTTCAGAAGTATGCACAAAGCATTCTTGGCACTGTTCTTTTGTTAAACTAATAAGGAATCTAGCCTGAGAAGTGCCTTCATAATAAACTCATCAGCAATTTTAGCAGAACTACTTCTAGGCTGGGCATATTCCTATGGTTTAAAAGGGAATTTCTGGAGGGTAGAAGTTCACATAGTGATCCACATGGTGCTATATCTTCAAGAATGTGTGATGGGTTGTTCTGTCTTCTAGCATACAAGGCTTATATATTGCAAATGTGGGCTTCATTTCTATTTCTTTATATTTCTGCTCCTGTGAGTTTGAAAATAATTAGAAAATGAAATTTCCTCATTCCCAAAATAGTGTGTGCAGTTCCAGCTATGAACCTGGAATAATTGTAGTGGTTTTGGTGAAAAACTGGAGCATATTTAGGTTAGGTTGAAAAAGCAAACATGACTCCAGCTGTGTTTTACCAAGCCACTGTTGAACCATTGGTGATGACAATGCTACAAGTCCTTGGAACCTCATTGTACTATGAATGGTACAAGTCCATAGTAAGATTCAGTAACCCAAAGAGCTTGTAAGCTGCATATGAAGGGCACAGACCTGTCGGAAATGAATGTATCTGCAGGGAGGAATTTTTCTCTCATCTCCTGTTTGTTGGAGATAAAGGGGAGCTGGAACTTAGGGGCTCCACAAGAGCAGGGGAAATGAATTAAGATGTACTGTTTCTAATGCTGCTGCTGCTGGAGTTTGTCAGAGAGTCACTATTTGAGGCTTGTTTAAATTGTGCTGTCCTTTGCAAAGGATGGTGTTACACTCAACAAAGGAAGGGTCTGAAAAAGTGCAATTGCCACTGTTTCTTGGCTGAAGGCTCCAGGAGGTGAATAGATTTCATTTCCTGGGTTCATTGGAGTGTCTTATCTCCGCTTTGGAGCAGATTTTACATTAATCAGGGTATTAAAATTTCATAAACTTTTGGAGAAAGCTAAATGTCATGAGTGCCTTTTACATGTATTGTTCTGTCTCTAGCATTATGTTTAAATCCTACTTTATTCTTTGTTGAACCTAAGTATTTTAATCACTGTTCCTTTCTTCCTTGCAGCCTCTGTGAATGTGCTTGTTCAAAACTGCAAGATTTACAATGATGCTAGCTGTGATATCTCTGCTGATGGGCAGCTGCTGGCAGCCTTCATTCCCAGCAGCCAGAGAGGCTTCCCTGATGAAGGAATACTGGCTGTGTATTCCCTGGCACCGCACAACTTAGGCGAGATGCTTTACACAAAGCGGTTTGGTAAGCATACATCAAGAAGTCAGGATGGGTGGGAGTGTGAGAAGTTACCTCAGGACTCAGCCTGCAGTGAGAAGTGCAGTAGTCTGAACACCAGTGATTGTAGTAACAGGAAATGTTTTATTGGCCTTCCAATCAGCTACAAATGCATTACTACTCGGAGAAGCTTGTGGTTTGGTCTGGACATATAAGGTGCAGGTACAGGGGAGATGCTAAGGCATAATATTTTATTCCTTAAGGAACTTTATTGTTTTAGGGGGAAGATGCTTGCAACAAGGAAATGTCCCACAATATCTGTATGTGTGCAGGTCTCCTTATTCTTCTCTGCCCCTTATAAGAACGAGCTTAGTGTGCTGTATGTTACGGGAATGCTGGAAGGGAATGAAGAAGCTGTGAGGATGAAGGATTTCAGCCTGTGAGAGAAATTACCCCTGTTCTCTTCATAGGTCCTAATGCCATTTCTGTGAGCCTGTCGCCAATGGGCAGATACGTAATGGTGGGACTGGCTTCCCGACGTATCCTGCTGCACCCGTCCACTGAACACATGGTTGCTCAAGTCTTCAGGCTGCAACAACCCCATGGTGGAGAAACCTCTATGAGGGTAAGTGTGTGTGTATTCTGCTTCTCTGTGTTTCCATCAGTCATTTCGTGTTGCTTTGGCTCTAGGCTAGTAGTTAATTGCTGGGTTATGATAGCAAAGAGGTAGCGTGCTCCTAGCCCACTGAATAGTAAACATGTCAAGGACTTTATTACAGAGGTATGCAAACATGGCAGGAGAACATGAAAGTAACAGAACTGTGACACTTTACTCTGGTTTTAAATATGATGGCAAACACATTCCATGTCATGGAATGCATTCATAAATCCAGTTAATACTCAGAATACCTAGTAGGTCTTTTGGACTTCTTTGGGTAATACACATCTTGCCTGTGGTACTGTGGTTGGCTTAACTGAGAGAGTTTTTCAGCTGAGGCTTCAGGATCATTTCCTAACATTCCTAAAGGCAGCTAACCTCTAGGAGAGCAGCAGTTTTGGGAAGGATAGGAGCCAAGTACACTAAGGTGAGGTTTACTATACTTTTGCCAAACAGACGTTTGTTGGCTATTTATTTGTGAGCTTTCTATGTATGTGTAGGCATATTTTGGCAATGGAATTATCCTTCCGTACTTCTGTTTTTGTATACACTCTGACTCATTTAGTACCTGAGGAAAAACCTTCATCTTCTTTTACGAACTGGCAAATAGAGTCAAGAGAACACATATGTCTTGATTTGTTCATCAGCAGAGCACAGCAGCTATTCAGTGATAGTTTAGGATTGGAAATGCCACATCCAGCTGATAATGCACACAGCATGTGGAGGAGGCAGAACTAGGTAATTTCTAAAGCTGAAATTGGGGCTGGATTCAAGTTTTAGGCCATGTATTCAGGTGGCTTGTTGCAGGAGATGAAAAATAGCTATTCAATAGCTTCTCATTTTGGGGGATAGTTTGATCATAGTGGAATTAATTCAATGAGCAGCTTCCCCCCCACACCTTTTTCCCTTTTAAGCCTTTTTTTTCTTTTTTAAAAGGTGCCTATGGTTATTATTACTTTTAGCACAGCTTTCCCATGTACAGGGATTGCATTGAGCCATTTGTGCAGTGGCCCAGTACTGGGGATAGTCTTGTCTCTGGGAGAAATTGCTTGCTTCACCTTCAGATGCTGTATCTGCTCCCCAGAGAGCTCATGATTCAGAAAGGGTCATCTCAGCTGCGTCATTACATGAGCTGCTTTATCAGCTGATAAAACTCTTGTTTACCATTATCTGCACCATGTTATAAGGCAAGAGAAGATCAATGATAAGGATATTCTTTGGTGCACCAATCCACACTTTTTCAGCCCTGGTTCTGAGCTGCCATTCTGATATGAGCCACTTAAGGTAAGAGACAGAAATTAAAACGTATTTATGAAGAAAGCACAATTTGGTTAGCAGGTACTGTTGTTTAAAGCTGTGTGGATATGGTGAGATCACTAAATACATGAATTCAGTGTCCTGTTAGATCCTTTTAAAAGTGTAGTTTGCCCTGGCACTGTTTCTTTTTGCAGTTAAGATCCTAGTGAAATACACAGCTTATACTGCCAGATAGGGGAGTATCCGTTCCCTGTCTTTTTACGATATCATAATAAGATAGAGAACTCCTGTTAGCTAAAATCATGTCTCTTCCTCTCATCCATCCTTTACATTTGCTCTAAGCTCCAGTTGCTATAGCTTCTAGCCCTTCCTTTTGGAAACGGGTTTTTTTTTTGTAGCCAGCTTAATCAGTAAGCTGCTGTCAAAATTTTCCATTTATATTTCTTCATCTCCATTTCAAACGTATCTTCTTTTCCTATGGTGTGTTACACTGTTCAAATGCTTGTACCCTTGCTCTTAGTCACCATTTAGTGAAGTAATGCTTTGTATTCCCTTAATCTTCTCTTGTAATTCAATCTTCCAGCTTTCGTGGTTTTTTTCTCTATTGAATTCTCTCCAAAATACCCTTCCTTTTTTTCCCCCTCATTCTGGGATGTGTTTAAATGTGTGTAATCAGATAAGCAGAGTTTTACCAGAAGTCCACAGAGGGTATTTTTCTGTCTGCTTTCTCTGGACTACAGGTCTTTACTTACACACTCAAAAACTTGGTTTTTTCCTTTCTTGTTATTATGGTGCGTTGAAAATCTTGTACACTTTTTCCCACTCCTCCTTTTCAGACTTGCTTCACATCACTGCACTCCTGTCTTTCTCATCTGCTGTAGTTCTGGATTATTTTTCTCCAGATGGATTGCATGTATTCAAAAGGTTGCTTTTATCATCTTCCTTCTACATGTATTTTTAGCTTCCAGAAAGCTTTCCCCCACGTTTTTAAATCTATCCAGTCTAGCAGGATTTGCTAACTAATTTGCTGGTTTCCCCTTTCCCACATCATGTTTAAAGATGTTAAAAACATTTCTTTTCTGACTGCTTTGGACTTTCAGTTTTCTGCATATGTGACAGGGTCACAACTAGACCAGTTTGAATTCATTTGGGTAAAGAGCCTTCTTGTGCAATGATGTTAGGTATTGTTTCAACATTCTGGTGTGTTGTTGGTATCTTTGTGCAGTCTATAGGACCAAGCCTGGAAATCGTATAGCTTAATCTTGTAAATATTATTCTTTCATCTAGTTGTAAAAACTTAGGTATTTCTTCTGTCAAGTTTTGCAGTAAGACTGTTCCATGAGTTTGTAATACTTTGCAGGACATGCAAAAGGAAGATAGAATTTGAAGTAGAAGACATGATAATATTCTTAGCACAGGGGCTGATGTACTCATATTCAGCAGAGTAAAATCCTGTTTCCAGCTTGGCCAGCATGCAGTAGAAAAAAGGATTGGGAAACCTGTTGAAAGTGTATTCTTCAGTCTCTAATTTAATATGCACATTAGAGAGAATCAGAAAGTGTCTTTGTTGCCTCTGTCCCAAAAGCTTGTAACATAAAGCAATTGTTATTCAACTTCTTAATTAAAAATAAGTCATAGCCGTTTTCTGAAGCAATGCTTTGTGGATGTTTTAATATTACATTACCCACGAAACTCCCAAGAGAGAAATTCGAGAGAAATGCCACATCAGATTCTATGAAAATTCTTTTAAGTTGTCTCATAATCTTTTCTTCCTTCCCTGATGCCTTTTGATTTGCAATCAATGAACTGGAGATTAGAGCTTGGTAATGTGGCCTGTAAGTCACTGCACAAGTGTGGGAACCTGCTGAGGGGTGAAATACAGTGATTATTTCTCCTTCAAATTAACCCCTCCTCCACATCCTTGACTAGCAGTCAGTGCAGTGCAGCTTTCTGTTCCTCAGAGAGTTTCCTCCATCTGGCTGTTGAAATAGAGGTTTTGAAGATGCAATTAATTAGTTTTGTTACGTGAAACTCTAATAAATTTAATTGCACCTAGAAATCCACTGGCTGCTGGAGTCATTTTTAGTCTTGGAGAGAAACTCTTTGAGAACTACAGGGCTTTCTAATTATACTAAGGAGTATCTTGGTTGTGAGTGTGCAACGTCTATATGCATTTTGCTCCTAATATTTCAGAGAGGTTTGGGTAGAGTTCTACAGGTCACGGCTGATGTGATTTGACAGTTCTGGATTGTGTTCAGAAATGAAGGAAAAGTAGTGAATTGCCATCAAACAGGGTAGTCACGAGTGGGAGGTTCATGCTCTTTCTATTCAGTCCCTTCAGGCCGATATGCTTAGCATTTCAGATGGAAACCCAGCTTTGATGAAGAGCAAGCTTGTTCTTCAGGCTGAGTTTTCAAAGCTCTCTAGTAGTGTTGACTTTTAACAGGAGTGATATGCATGAGCTTCATTTCTTGTTGTTTTGCGTTAGTGGTTTTCTTCTTGCAGACCTAGCTAGCACCTCTGAAGTTTATCTGTAGTACAGGGAAGGAATTGCTTTTAGCAGATTTCTAGCTTGGGATGGTACAGGTTACAGTGGTACTGGGAATTATCTGGGAATACTTGAGTTTCAGAGATGGGAAGTTTGGAGAAAGGACTAATATGGAGTAAGGATAGATTTTGCAGCCTATTTTGAAAGCGTAGGTGGAGCTGGTCCCCAGATAAAAGAGGATCTGTTTTCAAGTGGCTTGGGTCTAGGGTGATTTCTGAATTCAATATGATTCCAGGAGTATATGGGGGTTAAAGAACTTAGAAGAATGTGAAATTAGAAACTTGATCAGAGCTGAAGGTCCTTAGAAACATAAAAGAGTAAGGCTCAAATTGCTCTGGATCTGTTAGCAGTGGATATTAGCGGGAAAGGCAGCCAGAAGGTAGTTTTATTTCTGGCATTCACAAATTCTGATGCCCTTACAATGTTTAATGTTTTTCATATTACCCAGAGGAAGCTAACTCTAAAATACCAGGAAAACATGATTGCTGTAATCAAATTAAAATAAAACATAGAAAGGAACTTTCAAGCTGAAGATAAAAAAGTGAGGAAGGTGATAGAAAAATTTGATGCACATGAAGCTCAAGTGCAATGCAGTTTGTGGGGAGAAGGTGACTTAACCAAGCTGTATCTCAAATAGTGCATTGTGCTTTGAATCTGGAAGGAAATTCAGGCTGTGAAGATCCAGAATTAGCTCTTGACAAGACTACTGGTATTTGGGAAACATCCCACTGAAGTGTTCGGTTGGTTGCTTGGATGGGACAGATTACATGTGTGCTTCCATTGTAAACGGAGAATTCCAAATACTGCAGGAAGAAGGGCCTGAAGCAGCAAGGCACATGAGTTTTAGCACAGAGCCAAGATTTTTCTCAGCATATTAACTCTTAATGAAGGCAGAGTTTTATTGAGTGCTGTTGTCTCCTGAGCTTCATGCAGGTGTCAGTAGCATCTATTCAGTGTGTCCTGCAAAGGTCACTGCAGTCTGCAAAAATCAGACCTCCTAGACTCACTGTATGAGTTGTGAGTAGCCTTGCAGCCATAACCAAAGGGGCCTTATTCCTGAAAGCAAATTGCCATTCACATTTGCTTCACTGGGGTGGGAGTTACAGTTTGTCAGAACCCTTGATAATGTGAAAAGAAAACTGATTACGAGAATACATGGAGATGGCTTACTGCAACACGTTAGCTCCAGTGGAAAAGTTCATGTGAACTAGCATACTTCTGAAAGCAAGAGTAGTTTGCAAGACAGTACTGACCTCTTGCTGTGTTACTGAAAAAGCATACTTATTGCTGTGGTCCCTTGTGTCTCCTTTTAAAAGAGACTTTGACATTTTCAGGTTGATAGGGAGGGCTTCTGACAATTCTTGAGTAGAACTCAAATAATACATCCAATTACTGCCCAGAGAAACTTTTCACTGTTGGCAGAACTGAGCCAGATGGATGTTTCTTAGACTACTGGAAGTCCAAGCAGAGTCACAGACTGCATGTACATGTTGATACTTGAGAGCAGCTCTGACCAGAAAGGACTTGGGGGTGTTGGTCAACATCACCCAGCAGTATGCGCTTGCAGCCCAGAACCCCCTGTATCCTGGGCTGCATCAAAAGAAGCATGACCAGGAGACTGAGGGAGGTGATTCTCCGTCTCTGCTCTGCTCTTGTGAGACTTCATCTGCAGTACTGCATTCAGCTCTGGGCCCCCAAAGCAAGAGGGACAAAGAGCTGCTGGAGTGAGTCCAGAGAGGCCACAAAGGTGATCAGAGCACTGGACCACCTCCCTTATAGAGACAGGCTGAGAGAGCTGGGCTGGTTCAGCCTGGAGAAGAGAAGGCTCAAGGGAGACTTTAGAGCAGCTTCTAGTACCTAAAAGGGCTACAAGAAATCTGGAGAGAGCATGTAGTAACAGGACAAGGGGGAATGGCTTTAAGCTGACAGAGGGGAGATTTAAATTAGGTATTAAAAAGAAGTTCTAATAAGTTTAACCGTATCCTGGGCTGCATCAAAAGGAGCGTGACCAGCAGGTCAAAGGAGGTGATCCTGCCCCTCTGCTCTCTTGAAGTATTGTGTGCAGTTCTGGTGTCCTCAACATAAAAAGGACATGGAACTGTTGGAACAAGTCCAGAGGAGGCCACGAGGATGATCAGGGGCTGGAGCACCTCCCATATGAAGACAGGCTGAGGAAGTTGGGGCTGTTCAGCCTGGAGAAGAGAAGGCTGCGTGGAGACCTCATAGCAGCCTTCCAGTATCTGAAGGGGGCCTATAGGGATGCTGGGGAGGGACTCTTCATTAGGGACTGTAGTGACAGGACAAGGGGTAACGGGTTAAAACTGAAACGGGAAGTTTAGATTGGATATAAGGAAGAATTTCTTTACTGTAAGGGTGGTGAGGCACTGGAATGGGCTGCCCAAGGAAGTTGTGAATGCTCCCTGATGGTGTTTAAGGCCAGGTTGGACAGAGCCTTGGGTGACATGGTTTAGTGTGAGGTGTCCCTGCCCATGGCCAGGGGGGTTGGAACTGGATGATCTTAAGGTCCTTTCCAACCAAAACCATTCTATGATTCTAGAAGTTCTTCCCTGTGAGGGTTTTGAGATGCTAGCAGGGGTTGCCCATGGAAGCTGTGGCTGCCCCATCTCTGGCGGCGTCCAAGGCCAGGCTGGACACAGGGGCTTGGAGCAACCTGCTCTAGTGGAAGGTGTCCCTGCCTGTGGCAGGGGGCTGGAACTGGATGAGCTTTAAGGTCCCTTTCTATGATACTAGGAATGGGCATGGGGACAGAATCCTTTCCTGACTGATACAGGAAATCCCTCTGGTGTATTGGCAGACTCTGGTAGGTTATCTTCAGGAAAACAAAGGATATCCAAAACCCACGGTGCTAAGCACTGCTCATGTTGATTGTTGTAAGAAAGAGCTTTATTCGTCATCATTGGAAAATGCAGCTTCACCTTGGTGTTACAGATGGCATGAAGATTTGCACAGATGTGCACGTTTAAGTGTAGATGTAGGAATGGTATGTTGTATGAGTACTGAGGTTGCTGCCTTGACTGATTCATCCGTGTCTGTGTGAAGGTTGATAAGATAGAACTAAGAAGAAACTGTGAAAAATAAAAACTTATTAGGATCCCTTCATAAAATATTGTATTGTTAGTTCATGTGATGGTTAAGCATGGGAGCAGTGCCAGTTCTACCAAACTGGCATGAAGGAAAGGCTAATGGCAGCTATTCAGGATGTTTTCACTTCATGGGATGTGAAGCTGAGAACTAAGACCTTTTTCTTTAATATGGTGTCCAGTATTAGGAGACCTGAACTGCTCTTGCAGTTCAGGTAAGGCCTTCAGCCCATTTGCCTCACAGGAGATAGTTAGCTTTGGGGCAGTTGGGTACATAGTTTTAAGTAGGTAGAAGAAATCATGGCAAATATGATTTCTCATCTGAGATTATGTGCAGTCATCTTGCCCAGGTCAGGTAGGGGGAAGGGAGCTGAAGTGAATTATTACCAGATTTGCACTAAGCTGGCTATGGGCTGAGAAGAGGTTTGCAATTTCATGAAGACTTTTTGTTTCCCCGTAATTCTTTCTGCCATCTTTCTTGATTTGAATTTAAGCCAGCTCTTTCCTCCAGTATTTATGCCTTCCAGACGTGTAGGCAGCTGGATGACAGCCTCTTCACCTAGGTGAGGATGCATGTAGCTCTGTCATCAACATATTGTTGACATTTGATCTTGTACGCTGTTCTGTAGAGGCTCAGTAGATGGAGAGTGGGGTGGAATGGCAGCTGTGCACGAATCCTTTGCTCTTGTCATTAGATCTTTAACACAGTGTAGATTTTGCTGTTACAGTCTCAGCATGACATTTAATGGGGAACTCACAGGTGCTGCTTTTGGTTTGCAGTCTGAGTTAAGGGCAAAACTGAAGCTTGTCATTCCTTTTGTCATAGAAGTGACCATGTTTTTTCTGGTTCCACGTTTGAGAGCTGTCAGTGATTTTTGCAAGAGATAGCAATAGCTGGGGGCTGTTTGCACAGTTCAGTTCACTTGTGCATCTGTATTCAATATATACATACCTATCTTCTGTCACACTAACACCCCCTTTGGCATTCCTGTTTCTCTCCTTTCATCTGTTCCAATACACAGTTGAAGGGACAATTGTTTTGTTTAGCAAGTTCTTGCTTACTCAGCCCTAGGTTTCAGATCTGAGCTTGGACCAGTCCCCTAAAGGGCTTTTTAGAGGTATTACCCTGGTTTTGCAGGAGGACAGGTAGTAAATTAGTGAGCCACTTCACTGCCCTTGTGTTGTTTTCCTGCGTGAGAGCTTTGTTACCTGAGATGATCTGCTTCTTTGTAAGACCTAGTTTTTGTTCATGCTTGGAAGTTTCCCAGTAGGTATTTTAAAGCTCTTTCTCATGTAGTAGTTGCATGGCAGGCTTGTGAGATAAAGAATTCATAATGCCAAGAGCTAGCCTAAAGAAAGAAAAGAGTTAGGTGTGCTGTAATGAGGCTTTTCCTGATCTGAGGGTGATCTTTATGTGATTGTGTATGGTCAACAAGAACAAGGTTTTGCCTTTGTAGAAAGTTTCTCAGTCCATCCTACAGAAACTTCAGGTGCTGACCTGTTTTCAGAATTGGATCAAGTATCCATAGTTGAGGTTTTGATTGATGATGAAAATAAAGGGTTAGTTCTCGTTTAATTCACTGTGGATCAAAAAGCCAAGCTACACTGACAGTAGGTGCAGAAAAAGGCAGAAAGAGGTCTGTTGTGTTGGTAAAGAATGAGAATGAATTTCATATGTGATCCTGTTGCAGCTGGGGAAGATAAATGGAGTTGAAAGAAATTTTGTTTGTGCTGAGCATTAAGTGATAAGATCCATTTGAGAATAAGACTGACAAATCCAAAAAGATAAGTGCATTATTTTTGCTTCTTCCAATTTAAAAGAGAAGATCTAATGGAAAGATGTGTATGTTGTTAGCAGGAACCAGCCATGGGGGGAGGGTTGAGACCAACCTGCTGCTTAGGAGGAGACTGATGGCAAAAAAGCAACGTTTTCCCTTGTCTGACCATGGGAAATGCAGGTCTTTTTATTTATCTGTGCATTCATACAGAAAGGAGACCCCTTCCAAACAAAGGGGAGACCTGCCTTGTTTCAGAACACTGATGCACATTCTCTTACGAATAACGGTATTGAGCTGCTGATCAGTTATCCTAAAAAATGTTTGCTTTGCATTAAAGGCTTTCTGCTTTAGACAAACTAGACTTAAACTCTGCTGCAGAGGGCTCTGGGCTTTGTGGCAGTGCAAGGCATCAGCCTGAATTTCAGCGACTTTTGTGAAATTCATTAATAGAAGGCAGAGTAAGGAATGTAATCTTAGCAAAAAAGGATTGGTGTCATTTATTAAGGAGATCAGGTTAGGATGTCTGTTTTTTATTATGCTTCTGGACCTTAAAAAGCCACAGACTTGTTTAAACTAATTGGCAGCACTGTAGAAGTCAGTGATGCAGCTGGCTTCCTGGCAGCTAAGTAAAGGACATTCAGTGCTTTCAGTAGAGAGGTAGATGCTTGATAGCATCTGATACCCTGGTGTCAGAGGTGAATAATTAACACGTGGACATTAAAAAAGTCAGGTAAGATCTTTCAGTGGCAATGCACTATTGGGATGAGTAAGGCCAAAAAACAGATAATGGTTTGATTTGGGTGCTTTTCAGTCCCAAGTGAGATGCTTGCAATCAAAAAAGATGAAGTAAAACTTCTGAAACTCCGTGTTCAAGGTCAGATTGTGGAGCAGAAGATGGACATGTGGGATAATGCAAAATGTGTGCAGTCCTCATTGTGCTGCTGTTGGTTTTGCTTTGCTTATGCCTGTGTCCTGTTGCTGGACCTCATCTGGCAAATACAAATGCAGTTTGTGTTTTTCTGCATTTGTTTTAATGTTCTTTGAGTAGTTCCAAACTATACGTAGGCATTTCTTGGAGGTGTGCTTTTAGTGAACTTAATTATACAGTGTTGTGGATTGGCTGTGCTTTTAGGGCTTCTTCTGCATTACATATTCCATGTAGCTTAGTTTGCTGAAGTGTGTTACAAAAGGAGATACCTGTGCTGTCTGAAGGATCTGGTTTAGCTGCAGGTACATTGGCAAAGCTGTGCAGCCTCTACAGTAACTTTGGTGATATAGCCTGTATCCATATGAAGAGCACTGTTTACCAACATAAACATTACATCTGTGCAGGCATGAGGTATGAATGTAAGCTGCCAGGACAGCTAACCCTATCTAGCAGAGATCAATGCTCCTTTCTGAAGTTCTTTTCTTTACAACCCAGGTCAGAGTAGCTGTGAAACTATAGATTTTAACAGTCCTCCCAGTGAGAGGTTTCTGTTGGTTTTAGCACATTGGATGTTTCTCTTCTTGTGTGTTTTCATGGTCAGTCAGCCTCTGGTGACAGCACTGATTCTGTTGCAAAATGAATTTTAGGCTGGTGCCTGATAAACCCACCTGATGTGCTTCAGGCTTTCCTCTTCCTTTACCTGTCAGGATGGAGCTTCATGGTTCGCAAGATTTCCCCATGTAAACAAGAGAACATCTGCACCCTTTCCCCATGCAGTCTTTATCAAGGCTGATCTAATAGTCCAACTTACTGCTTGGCCTAAGCAAAGGTAATTGCTTGAAATGTATTGGCATCTTGAAAGGCGATGCATCTAGTCAAGAGCAGAAATGTCTCTATTGAATTTAAAAAGATAACAAGCAAGTATTCCTGCTGAGTTTCCCTACCCACTTGTGCCAACATTCTCTTCTCTTCCAGCTTCAAAACATGTTTTCTCTTTCCTGTGTGCCAGAGAAAAGAAAGGTCCCACTCTGCCAAACAAGTAGTGTTCAGCACTCCCCTGCTTTTCATTGCTCTCCTTAGTGATGGGAAGGCCTTGAGCAAAGAGACAGTTGGGCAGAGGACGTGGTGCCTCTGCTTTGGCCAAGCATGGTGCTGTTCAGACCAGTGCAGCACCGTTGCCAACTGGCAGCAGTAGCAGAGGCTTGGGGCAGCCTGCTGCTCCTTTGATGACTGACAGGATCCTGGCGATTGCTCTCTCCAGCTTTTTAGTGTTGGCACACCCCAGAAATGGAGGGGAAGGGTGGAAATTGAAGAGCTTTATTAAATAGCAACAGCTTCCCTGGGATGGAGCGGGAGGGGAAGAGGGAAGCACTAGGTCAATAACTAGGGCTTGCAGAGCAGAGGCTTTTAGCAGAAAGTTTTCTTACCCTTCCAGGGCAAGTACAAACTGAGCTCTGTGCTTGAGTGTTGTGGCCTGGGTCCCCTTCTTCCCACATAAGTACAGCAGCTTGACGGCGAGAAAAAGATCATTGGGAAAGATTCCTTGAGGCTGTTGATTGTGATGCAGCCTCTCCTTGGCTCTCTGTGTAAGTAAATATAAATACCTAAGTTTAATACCTAACTGGTGGCTGTGACAAGTGCTAGAGTACTGATGTGCCAGTACTGTGAAGTTTGAGAGGGTGCAGCAGCAGTGGACTTGAGGTGGCCTTTGCACACCACGTGCCTTACAGCTCTGCTTTCTCTGAGCCATCTTCTCCCCTTTTGAATTCAACATTGAAGAAGTGCCTGTGAAGTGATGAAATGAGCCTTAGGGAGGTCAGGAGATGATGCAACTGCCGACTCCTGATCAGGGAGGATGGAAAAGGCACACTAAAGAGTTAAGTAGTTGCTACTATTGCACTCCTTGAAAACAGAAGTGCAGAGATGAATTACTTAACAAAACCTCCCTGTACACGTCATGATTTTAGGGATGTAGAATGGAACCAACCAGCTGTTTCTTTAGTGAGTAGTGTGCCTTTTGTGTGGAACCTTGCCTCCCTAGACAGTTTCAATATTTGTAGAAGAAGACCTTTTAATCTCACTGACATCCCCTGAATTCACAGGAGAGATGGAGTCCCTGAAATGACAGAAGTGTGTGTCTCGTGTGGGGAGATCACCAGAGACAGGGTTTTCTACAAACATATTGCACAAGTCAAGCAACTGTTCTGTGTAATCCAGGCTGGATCCCCTAAAGTGAAGGGGTAGGACCTTTCTTGCCTGCAGAAATGACATTTAAATGTTTGTTGTTGTCAAGAAAAGAACAGCTTGCTATACTTACATTGCCTGTTTGAGCTTCAGCTTCCACAGGGAAGTTCAGAAGCTCCCACTCCTCAGTCTTCACAGTGTTTATAGTTAGAGAAAGATGCCATTCAAACCTCTATTTCAGCACAGCATCTGTAAACACAACTACTAACTTCACCAAATGCTGACTTGCCACATCTAATGGTGTGGCTGTGTATTACTGACTCACTATTATAGTGGTGCTAAGAGCAAGTTTGACATTGGTTATGTTATGGTGAAGAGCCTCAAAGCTTGCTGTGACTACTGGCAGTGGTTATGGGCTGATAAGGTATGGTGCAATACAGTATCTCTCCTCAATGAAAATACCACTCTATTAAAATAACCTCTTTGGAGGCTGTACTGCAGTGTGGTGAACGCTTTAAAGATTAGTATACTTATACAACAGTGGTTCTTGAAACCCTGGCCATCAGTATGGCTGTAACACATAGCCTGCAAATAGGGACCAGGCCCAATGAAAGGGAACTGGTAAATTACCTAGTGCTGGTTTTAAGAGTGTCTGAGGGTTGGCAGCAATCTCTTGACCTAGAAGCTGGAGAATCATGTTAGTGTAGGATTCCTGTAATAAGTTGAATATTATAGCTAGAAGCTTAGAACTCGAAAGCGCAGACCATCCCACTGGCAAAGAGTTGTGGTCACTCCATGGTGTGTTTCAGGCTGGCTTCTTTGGTTGAAATAGCTCAGTAACTTTTAATAAGATTTAGCAATGGAAACAAAAAGACAAGAAAAAATAATCCAAGAGGAATTAGCTGTGATCTATGGAGAATAATGCTTTCTGGCAGACTTCTGACCCTCTTTGAAGAGAGAGACCTGCCGTTGTTGAAGAAACTTTAATCTGTGGATAGAGTAGGGGGTCTTGCTAATGGATACAATTGCCAGAACCAGTCTGTATGACTGCATCAGATTGATTAGCTGGGTCCTGGTTACTGCTGCGAGTGGTGATTATGCCAGTACAGCTGCTTTCTCTTTTTATGTACTAATTACCACATGCACGGATGTCATCACCCTTAACACTGCATGGAGTTGTCCCATTAGCGTGGGAGTGGGAAGCAGCAGGGGAGGGGAGCTCTTCAGCATGACAAGCTGTTTGGAAGTGAATGGAGTGGAGTGATGAAGCAACTATTCTTACATGGAAATGTTAAGCCATCTTGCCTTTGGGATTCTGCCCTCAGCCAACATGTTTGCAGGTTGTCAGAACCAGACCCGTGTCCTTGGCAGCACTTTCCATGGGGTGCTATTTACTCAGCTGTAGCTGGCAGGTCTCCCCCCTTGGCATGGCTGGTTGGGGAGCATGTGGGACAGTGGCTCTGCAAACTCTCCTGTGGAGGAGAGCTTGTGGCTAGCCCAGGAAGGCAGCTTGTTGAGCTGTAATACCTTGTAATGCCATTCTCAGGAGGAGAGGAGCCATTTCTGACTTGCCGAAGATGGATGTGATGGAAAACCCTTGCAGTTCTTGAGAGTTTTGGAATGCTTGTTTTATGAATTTATGCTTCCAGCTCTGGCAGACCCCTCCTTTTCTCCTCCTTCCTCCTCCTCCTCAAAATCCAATCTTCCCATCAGAGTGCACCATAATCTCCATGGTAACAGGTGTTAGCATCATACATCTCATCGTTTTTCCCCAGTTCTTTTTCTTCCATGGTAGAGATGGGTAAGACCTAGATAAACCTGTAAGGACATGTTCCTTCCATCCAAACACCAAGCTTGTCTGAATAGGCTGACTGCTGAGTGATAGCCAGGGTGAAGAGTGGTCAGCTTCTGTCATACAGAGAAATCCTGAAGGACATTTTCTCTTTTAATGTGGTGGCTTCCTCAGAAGAGAGGTTAAATTTTATTACTGATGACAGGACATAATGTAGCTATTGTTTTGCTCTGATTTACTTTGCATTATGATGGTCAAGATGAAGATTCTGAGTACTAGATTTTGGAGGGCATACAGCTAAGTAGTTTCTGCCTCAGACTTCAGGTTAAGTTGTCAAATACAAGATGTGGGGTGGGCAGTAGAACTACAGAGGAACAGTCCCAGTTTGTTGTGGTAGCTGATGAGTTTCACACAGAAGAACTGTAATTATTACTTCAGGCCACCTCAGTAGTGCAGAAGTGGTTGACCTGCATTCCTGTCTACCTTTATCCTGTTGTTCCAGCACATCCTCATTCTATTTCCTGCTTCCTGGTCCAGCACCATCCTCTTTTCTGGGGAGTCTGGAAAACATGTTTTGTGATTGATGGATGGTTGCTCACCATTAAAAACTAATGTAAAACACATCTTTAACCTGGGACTTATCCCATTGAAACTCTAGATTTGAAGTCTGTGTTACCTGCAGTGGTTACAGGTTTAAACCCTGCATCCATTTCTGCAGAAATTCTGTTAATGATTTGGACTTGTAAATACAGTCTTCAGTCCTGCCCTTCTGAAGCCATGATAGAACATGTTCTGATGGCCCAGTCCACTGACATAGCTTGTACCTGTTCCTGGTAGCCAAACTTACTCACTACCCCACTTTCCACTTCCTATACCTTTGTTTTCATGATCTACATGTGTTATATTTTCTAGCTAAATAGTGTTTTCAGTATACCGAGTTCTGGTTGCTGGATGTCAGGGTGCATGAAAGCATTGTGCTGTACAAAAGCCATTAGCTTCTTGGAGAAGGACAGTATCTATGTAGATCTAATGCGCCACTTCAACGTTCTTGCTTTTCGAGCTCATACGCTTTGGAAATCAGTCTAGTGCTGACCTGAGAGCAGAGTTTGCTCTTGGTCCTTCATGTGCACAGAGTTTTCAGACAGCTGCATTATTGCAGCGTGCAGCTGTGCTAACTACCAGCAGTCTTAGCAGCTCTTCAGCATCTTACCTTACTGCAGGTAAAATGATGGTGTTGGAAGGGGACCTGAACTGAGGGGTTTTGATTTTCTTCCATGCGCTGTTGGCGTGGGGTTGGCCAAACTCGGAAACATTGTCAGGAGGCTGTTTAAATGCTTAAAAAAGGAGAGAATTGTGTATTATTTTTGCATAAAGCTTGGCTTAGAAGCAATAAACCTTTGATGCTGGAAGCCCCTGTGTACTTGCTAGATTCCTGTTCCACGCTAATTAGTTAAGATGAAAGGTGAAGGCCAGAAGAGCCCCAGCTGTCCTGCCTGCTTTCTAATGACTATACCACTTGTCCCCATCACTTTGTTTAATTAGTTTGAATAGGACTCTGCAGCCTACTGAGTGATGTGCAGATTCTCCTGGGGGAAGAATTTCTTCTACTCCACAGCTGTGTGCCAGTCAGTCTGTTAAACACTTAGGGACACATGTATGTGCATTTCTAGCTTACTCTCACTGCTGGATTCATGGTTTCTTGCAACATCCTGTGAAGTGTTATGGTCTTCTTGGCTAGCTGTGCTACTGCAGGAAGATTGAACATTTGCTTGAGCCTCCTTGGCTTTCCTATCTTGTATTGTCCTGTCAAGTAATTTGCTGTTATTGTTTCAGAGAGTTTTCAACGTTCTGTACCCGATGCCTGCCGACCAGAGAAGACATGTTAGCATCAACTCTGCTCGCTGGCTGCCTGAGCCAGGCCTGGGATTGGCATATGGCACCAACAAAGGGGACCTGGTGATTTGCCGACCAGAGTAAGTGCTTTATGTGGAGATGAAACTGCTTTGGCTGTTCTGTTCTTAGGGCAGCGGGAGTAAGATGGCTTTTTACTGCCTGAGACATTTCACTTGAGGGACTCAAAAAACCCAACTCCTAATGGTCTTTTTGGACTGCCATAGTGTTTACCAGAATCTCTTACAATCAGTGTTTGGTTTGTTGATTATGAACTTCTGAGGCTCTTTGAAATGCATCTCTTCAGCTCATTTTATTTCCCATGTGTTCCTAGCTCTGGATCCTTTGTTTCAAATGTGTGTCTCAGTTTCTGAATTTATGGACTTCTAAAAGTTTCCAATGGGAACAGCAAATTTGAGCTCTTAGTGATACGCTTGCTTTGCTCAGCTTTCATGGACCACTTGGAGTCCACCAACCAGGTTGAAAGCTGCTGACCTAGAGTTATCGAATCCTTGTTAACAGTATTCAAGCATGAGATTGTATGAACCGCAAAGATTTTTGTCATGATTATGAGCAAGCCAGTGAATTGTTTTGGTTCTCACTTAACAGTGCAATGGCATGACGTGTAGACTTGAGCTTTCTTTTATTTGTACAGCACCATGAAAGGTGTAACTGACCCTTTGTAAACTTGCAATTAAGCACAAGCTAATTTAGATGTAGTGTGGCACAGATGATGGCTGAGCAGTGTTCTTGAGGAATCTGCACCACACTTCGTTGAGACCCTTTTCTCTGTTGTGTTGTGCAGATGCTTGTTTTGGAGTAGTGTTTCTTTCATGCTGCAGGAACACTTGAGGGTTTTCTCTGCTTCAGTTATTTACCTTGGTATTCTTTCGGGTTATGTTTCACTTGTTGAAGTTCTTTGTAACTTAAAAGCTGGCAGCTAAAACCTTGCAGCACTGCTGGGGGTCTTACCACATGCATGGGGACTCCATCTGTTGTGCGTGAGATCAGGCATGTGGTGGTTGAGGAGGCTTATATGGGCAGTGTAGAGCCACTCTCTTAAATCAGAATGAATATATACAATTGTAATAGTGACTAACTCAGTACAGCCTTCTAGTGAAATCTGTGGTTGGAATTCAGATTGGACCAATTTCAGTCACACAGAATGCCAGCGCTCTTCAAACAGCCTTCTTGTTCTCTTGAACATAATCTTTCATCAAGGCCTTATTTATACATGAAGTTCTACAAGATATTATTATGGAATAAGCTATAATCACTCTTCCAGGATAAGTAGCTTTCTTCAGGAACAGTTGCTGTACTTTCTAAGCAGAATTATTCAGGAATAATGGCTCTCTTCACCAACTCCAAAGTTATTCTAAGTTTTTGTCAGTATAGAGAAGTGGTAATATCTAGTCTACTGATTATAGCTCATGTGATGAACTTGGATGAGACCCAAGGGAAATGAAGTCTCCCTGAGGATGGGTGCTTTGAACGCTGTAGAGTTGAGCTAGGTCTGACTGTTGTGGCTTGCCACACCTACATTAGGTATCCATTCTGGTGCTTGCAGTAGCCTTAAGCTAAGTGACGTGTCTCTATGTGGCACCTCACAAATTAAAGACACAACAGGTACACTTTCATGGTATGTTATAGAAGCAGTGTCAGTCCTGCTTCAGCATCTCTGTGGAACCTCTTTAGCACACCATCTTGCTATGGCAGTCTTCTATCTCCATACTTCTATTCCAGCAACAATCATGCAGTCATTCCAACAAAACCAAACTTTTTGTATGACTGTGAAACAAGGTGGCTGTAGAGGTGTGAGATTTCTTGGTGGTTTGACAGAAATGCTTCAACAGGTTTCCTGCTGGTGGCTTAAAGTGACTGATGCTTCTGGTGCAGACCTCACATGTGCTAATGGGCTCTTTTAGGAGCAGGACACCTCATATGTTCTGTTCTTGACCGCACCATTTTATAGATCAACAACAGCCAGGCTGACTTACAAACCTCTGTGTGAAGGTGTAGATACTCACCAAGCTGAATAATTTGCATTGAGGGTCTAACATCGGAACACAAGTGAGTGAGGCTGCATCAGAGCAGAAGTAGCTTCTGGCTGTGATGTCAGCCACATATCTACTTGGAAGATCCTCAGAGAAGGGAAGAATCCTGACATGTTAATGCCACCCCAGTAGCTCTTGGCTTAATAGACTTGGTTTGAAGTTGGCATATTTGTTGACTTTAACTTGAGAAATGAGGGAGAAAGATGAAAAACATTGGTGTAGCTTCCATGCACAGTAATACAGAGGAAGAGAAATACTAAATAAAGGGTTCAGCAATTGATAGAGTATTGTATGGGGGCTAGGCTGGCAAACAGCAGGGATCAAGAAAACACTGTACAGCTGAAAGCACCCCCACTGTTCTAATTTGCCAAAGAAAATGGAGCTCAGTAGCAAACAGTGGAGAGGGTTATAATTCCCTGGGTCTTTTTCCCCATGTACACTGGAGGCATTTAAAACAGAGTACTACAGGGGTCACATAAACAGGTTGAAATAGCAGCTGTGTCTCAAATACAGGATTTGAAAAAGCATGTGCTTAGGAAAAATGAGTAGTCTGCAAGCACAAGCTGACCAAAAAAAGGCATAACTTGCTCCATGGGCTCATAATGAAAAGCTGTGCAAGTAGTCCTTCTAGAGTTGTAAAGAAACAGTAATTAAAATCAACTGGTTTGGGCTGTATTGATAAGTTGGGGTAGCCCTGGTGGCAGCTGCCGTTGCAGATGGAAATGGGGAAGGTCAGGTTATGTTGGTGATCCATGGTGTGAACTTGGTACACAGATTTATTTGGTATGTTTTGAAGGAAAGGAAGATTAAACCCATGAAAAGTGAAATCAAATGCATTGTGATTTGGCTAAGGTGGACTATAGCAGGTTGGTCTTTGAGAATTAAATGTGTTTTTTATAATTAAAGGGTGAACTAAGGACTTGCTCCAGGTCTAATACCTCTGTGTTTTAGTAAGTAAGTAGTTCCCATGTTGGAACTACAGTAAATCTAGTTAATTTGTAAAGAATTAGGATTAGAATAAGATCTGGTAGAGAGCAGGTAAAGGCCTGGCTAAAAGGAAAGAATGCAACACAACTGAGAGCTGGACTCTGTCACAAAAGACGTCATTAATGGACTTCCTTAAGAACCTGTTCTGAGGTTAGTTATTAATACTATTTACACTAATACCTTGTAAGGGTGTACTGAATAAATTTGCAGAGGATGTGACATTAAGCCTTGTCATTGTGGAGAAGGATCGGAGTATTGCACAAGAATCGCGTTGCCTTGAAAGTGACTGGAGCTATAGAAATAAGAACTTATTAGTACAAAGTGCACTTAGTGACTAATAACGCTGAGCTGAGTAGTAAAATGACAGAGGAGGAGAAAGACCCAAGGTTTTAGTTGATTGTAGGTGATTAAGCCATCAATATATGAGGCTATAAAAACAGAAAGATTAGTACTAGGATGAGACACAGGATGCTTACAGCAGAGATAGCAAAATGTTAGTATCACTGTAGGAAACACTATGTACCTAAGCTGGAACAGTTTAGCATTTGCATATCTGTATTCAGAACTGGTTTTGAACTGGTACAGTGAGAAAAAGTAGCTGCTAGTGGGGTCAGTGGAACATTTTTAGCTAAGAAAACCTGCAGCTTGGGGTCTTTAGCAGGGCTGAAAAGGAGGGGGTTATATAGCCATCATAAATCTCCAGGAAAAGAGAACTGTCTAAATATATATACTTTTTATTAGAGAACAGAGAGGCATAAACTGACTGTCTGCAAACCAGAGGAAAGTACTAACCAGCTGATTTCTGCAGTAGCCTGTACAGTGGTTGGGTGGGCGCAAAAGGCTTAGCTGTTTGGAGATGCAGCTTGGCTGGCTTGCAAGGAGACAAGTGTATGACTTGAATACTTGTGACTGGGGGTGGAACTGGACGGCTGAGCTGTGAGGCAGTTCTCAGTATTTTAAACCCAAGATCCATGTCTAAACAGGTGTTGACAAGTTGGCTCTCAGAGCTGTTGTGCTGTAGGGAGGTGAGGTGGTGACAGCAGTGCTCATCCACACTTGGAAATGCACCTAATGGGCCTGAAAGAAGCTTATAAGAGACTGGCATTCATAAGCCAGTACAGTAGCTATGAGGATAGAATAAATATTAGCAAAAAGATAGAACCCCAGCAGGGTTGTATTGTGGTGAGTGAAGGAGTCCTTAGGCTTCCTTAGATTTTGGGGTGACTCCTGACTTACTAACCTGTGCTATTTGTGTGATTAAATTGGAAGAAACTTGTAATATCAGGAAAGTTTCTCCTTTCCCAGACACTCCAAGGCTAACCAACTTGTTTATTAATATGTTTGAATATGCGGTATTAGATACAGACTTGTATTGAAAACTCAGAGATCCTAATGTCTGCGAATAAATACTATTCCCAGTGAGCATAATGAACAGTGGTGGAGCAGATGTTCAGCAGTGTCTGACTGTCCTGTGCATGTTCTTGTCTTTTGCTTATTTAGCTGCTGGTTTTGCTTGCTTGCAAATAAATAAACAGTTCATCTGAGAGCAGGTCTCTGTGGCCTGTTAACATTTTGCCTACTTTTCCTGATGAATTACTGCCCTTCTGAGGAACAGTCTGTGTGAAAGAACCCAAGGGGCTGGGTTCCTGTGGGACAGGAACCCAGCTTTTGGAAGCAACTTGCTCTGCAAGTGACCAACAGGACAAGCAATTTATTTTCCATAAGTTTGATCATTGATTTTTGTTTGAAAAAGTCATCAGCCACCATGTAAAAGAGGGAGCCATTGGGAGGAGCTTCATAGAAGTAGCCACTGGGAACAGAGCAGAAAGTGAGGAAGCTGATTCGAAGGAAGACATCTGCAAATCCTGGATATTCACGGAGTAATGAATGGAATTCAGTAGATCACAGGCAGTGTAAGTGTCTTCAGGGGATGCTTCATGCTTGTCTTGTTGCTTTTTGACCAGTTGTAATGATGCTAGGCTGGAGCAAGGGTACTCAGGTCTGAGATTCCTGCTGATGAGAGGTTTGGTCCTCCTATGTGGATTGGAAACAGATTGCAGACTGTATGAGGTTGTGACAGCCTGTTCCTTTTTTGAGGGTCCTGTAGTTCACTCTTGTAATGATTCAGTGTACAGATGGTTGCCAACTGATAGACTTGCATACGTATTAGATCATGAGCCTGCTCTCTTAAAGCTTGCACATGGATTCACATTAACACATGATAGTCTGGGCTTTTTGGATGAGTTTCAGTGAGTTTGTGTTCAGTCCAGAAGTGTGGTATTGAAAGGCTCAGAGGCTGCTGTGTTTTAAAGGGTGGGCACCATTGAGCTAAATCAAGACACTAAATTCCTGACAGTGATGTTTGTTGGGAGATCCTAAAGGAATCCCTTAAGGCACACCACTTGAGGTAGCGTGCTCCACTTGTCAAACAAAGTGAACTACCATCTGCTACTCACTGTGGCTTGGAGGGCTGTCACGGGAGATGGTACAGAGCGCTGTGAATTCCCTCCACTCCTGTGCTATCCTGCAGCACACTGACTTTTCTGTGTCCTGCTAGTGCTTTTTTAGCCTCCCAATGGCTACTTCTCCCCACACATGCTGCTGACATCCTCTGTAACTGTGACCAGTTCCAGTGCTCGCTGAGGTTTTGTGCATCTTTCTTGGCTCTAAATAGTTCAAGGTTTAATGCAGTTCCTGAATCTTTGGATTTAGCAGCATGGATTGAAATCCACGGTGTCTTGTATGGTAGAATCACCTCATACCCACCCCATGAGGAGCACATTCTGGAAGGGCGCAGTGCTCATGTGCTTCTGAAAATACTAATCCAAAAACTTATGTGTTCTGAGAAAGCATTTGAAACCAATGCTTGGTTTCAAAACCAAGCACTGAAAACACCTTGTCTAGGGCTAGCTGTGTAATGCAGGCATCCACAGGAGAGGAGGGATTTCTTCAGCAGACTGAGCCTCTGGTAATGGAATTAAAATACTCCCTGAGCATCTGGTTCAGAGGCAGCATCCCTTGGAATTCTCTCATTGGGAAGTAGGTGTGGGGAGTCTCAAACTGATTCAGTGCTATGCAGTGTGCATATTTTAATTCTTTGTGGTGAGATCTGCCTCTAATGTGAAATTATTTTGGGAAAAGTCTCTTCACAATAAATTTCTATGCCTATTCCTATTACTTCACAATAAAATCCTGTTCTTATCCTATATAATTCTCTTTGCAAGAAATTCCTGTTGCAGCGGATCATTGCAATTGTTTGTCCATACCAGTCCTCTTTTTTTTTCACCTCCCCTTGAGAACTGCATATCCTCTCATCTAGTAATGGGGACAATATGTCTGTATCTAGTTACCCATGTCGGTAAAGAGATGGTAATCTATCCAGCTGTGTCTCTGCTGGCTGGCTCCATTAGGCTCTTCAGCCTCTAGCAATGATGCCCCCCAGCAGCACAAGTTCTGGTGCATTGTTTCCCTTTTAAGAATAGCTTCTGGAGGATGAAGTAAACAACGAGACAGAAGGAGGAGCTGTCTTCCTTCATGTGTAACCGATGGATATTAGCAACCCTGCAGAAGGAATGTTCTCCCAGCTGTTAACTGGGGCGGCTGGAGAGCCTGGTAATGTCTGAGTCCTTCCTGCAAATGGCCTTTTGAAAGGCAGCATTTGCACAGTGGCCTTTGACCGTGGGCTGAGTAACTGAATGTATGCATGCCCTGGACTTTTAGCCACAAGATACATTGAATTTTCTAAATGAGAGGAAAAGATGATTTTCATTGATAAAAGGACTGCAAAAGGGGAATATGGCCAATTCTGCGCTGAAGATGCATCCTGAAAGCTTATATTTGGATTTTGTTATTTGTGCATTTAAGAAAAAACTGAAATGAATTACTTCCAACTTGTGCAGGGTCGCCCAAGTATCCGAAGTGCCAAGAGGCTCAGTCATTGCAGATGCAGAAGTAGTATGGTAATATAGAGGGTTGGAATAGTATTTCCATTCTGATACTGTTTTTTTATTCCATTTCTGTTTCTCTGTGTGAATCTGATATCCAGGGTGAATGATGGCATTAGGTGAAAGATGCCTTCATAAAATTCCACTTAATATGTCTGTGAATCCTCAAGATGAATTTTGAGAGCTGCTTTAAGTCTTCAGTTGTTAGCAAGTTCATTTCCCTCACCCAAATCTTCAGGATGTGCCGAAGCTCTGACTAGTTAGTGACATTTATTTTCCACCATGCGAAGGGAAACTTGTCACAGAGCTCTGTGTTAAAGAAACTTTGCCCACTACATACCACTTTGCGTACTGTGTCACCAGGCTTCTGCCGCTCCTTACTGGTTCTTGGACTGGGTAAGACCATGGCCATGTACTCTAAGAACAGTTACCAAATGCTTCACTTAAATCTATTCACATCACACCTGCCGCCTTTTCTTCCTTCCCTTTTTTCTAATTCTATCTACAAAAGCAATTAGATTTCATGCTATCATTTAACTTACTGCCTACTGCATGTAGCTCACTCTTTCATTGTTTCATATCTCTTCTTTTTTCTCTTTGTTATATTACTGCCTTTAAGGATAAAAGCTAGGCTTAGGAGAAAGTAATTGTCGATTTAAGGATGGCTTTCTTTTCAAAGAATGCTGCTAAGGTGGCTTTTTTGGCCTTTTGTTGCTTCCTGGGTTTGTTGTAATTAAAAATCAGGTGTGTATGGCTCAAAAATTAACTTATTTTCCTCTTCTTCTTCTTTTATGTCTATAATATTCTTAATGAGTACAACTAGCTGCTCTGTCCAGCTTCCTTTCTTACTCCTTAATTGCATAAGTACCCTTGGATGTTTTCTAAGTGGAGACTTCAGAGGGAAAATTCAGCCTCTCATCCGCTTTGAGTCTCCATTGATTTTTGCCCTCAGCCTCACTGATGAGCAGACCTTTTATAATCCTAGGACCATTTTCCTCATGTTTATTTTTAAATTGTCTTTCCCCTCCTTGGCAGCACCGCTCCTTCCTGCTCTCTTAAAACCCCTCTTTTCTCGGCAGGTCTATCCTAGACCTTCCTTCTTCAGTTGTTTACTCCCTTGGCTTTCCAATAAGATCATCTTTAATTTTCTGGTCTTTGATCTACTTTTATTTGTGGAGTTTCATTTCTTGTCCCTTATGCCTGTGTTTTCCTTGTATTGAAGCCAGCTAGCAAATAGCCATTATTTTCTTCATTTTCTTTCCCTTTTTTAAACCCTCAATCTGCCTGCTTCTGTGAATGGTCTCAGCTCAATGTCTACAAACTGTAATTGGAATAATAATTGTGGATTTGGGGGTTTTGTCAACTTTTGTCCTTTTTTCTTGTTTTGCTTCTTATTTTGTTTTCTTTTGGAGCAGGTTTCCCCTGTGTGCCAAACAGAACACTTTTTAGTTGGCTAATATCAAAGCTGCTAAAGATTGAAAATATAAAACTTGGCTTGCACTGTGGATCTCATTGAGATTAGACCAAGCCAAGATCTTGGTTCTGGAGCTTGGCAGCTTTGCGTGTGCCCATCACAATGTTCTGTTAAAAAAAAGAAAGCATTTGTTATGCTTGCTAATTTTAAACATTTATTTTGAAGTTGATTCCTCCCATTCTAAATGCATTTCCCTTGTTTAGTTTGTTGGCATAAGATGTACAAAACAAGCCTACTTGGAAGCTGCTTTTGAATCAACGTAAACGCTAGCTCCTACTAAAATGCTAATGGAAGTTCAAAGATGACTAAAGAGTGACTTTGGCTTTTGAGACTTGTAGCAGTTTAAGATGTTTAAGGCCTTAGGATGCTTAAGCAATTTGCTCTCCCCCGTAGGCTCCTAACATCTTAGATTGTCTAAGCCACTGGAAGAGCTGATAGATCATAAACAGCTTAAGATATTCTGCGGGTTCAGAGTTTATTTGGAATACAGTCTGTCTGTAATCACTTAAAGCAATTAACAGGCCTTTAGGGTTTTAGAAGATTTAAAGCAAGTTATGCATTTAGAGCTTGGTTTAAGGTGATACCAAGCTATATTGTTCTTATTTATGAATTCTGCATTCTGTAATCTTGTCATGTACCTTCCAGAGGATCCTTACATGCTGCTTGATGTGGTTGGAACCAGACAAGTGAAGGATGCCATGGAATACTGGCAAGATTTTAGTCGAGAAGAAAATCAGTGAAATATCAGGAAATTCTTCTTTGGTCTGTTTCTGCCATTTGTATTCCAGGCTATTTGGCCTGAGTGGTATGTTCGTACATAAACATGCTTCTTTTCATAGTGCTAAAGCTAGTGTGTAGTGTGCTCTTACCAGTGATGTAGGAGCAGATCTTAACTCCGGGTCCTCCTTGTACAAGTATTGGGGCACTCACTGAAGCAAACAGTGGTGGGCACTCATCAGAAAGTAAAGGCTGCAGCTGTATCAGATGTGTCTGCATCATCTGTACTGGTGACAGACGATGCTTGCACTCAGAGCTGCTGAAGGGAGAGGCTGCAGTAGGCATCTACAGCTTTCTCCTGGGACAGGGAGACCTGCCTGCAGATGATGTGCCCAGATGGCGAATCTCCTGCAGCAGCTGGCTGAGCTGAAGAGCATCAGCAAGGCTGAGAAGGAGCTGGACTCCTGCTTCCAAGCACAGTCAGCAGTGGACCCGCAGCTGCTGTGGTGTGGCTGCCCCATCCCTGGCAGTGTTCAAGGCCAGGTTGGACACAGGGGCTTGGAGCAACCTGCTCTAGTGGAAGGTGTCCCTGCCCAAGGCAGGGGGTTGGAACTGGATGAGCTTTAAGGTCCCTTCCAACCCAAACCATTCTATGATTCCATGAGAGTTTTGTCCATCTGCTTATTTAAAGTACTGCATTAATTCAAATACTTTACATTTAACGATAGCCTCAGTACATCCCCTCTAAACTGCTATGTATCTCTTATAAATGTCAAAGTAGCCGATGTCTGCGTACAACCTCAGTAGGGCAGGAGTTACGTTTGGGACTAAGAAGGGTTCCCTTGTTCTCTTAGGTGCAAATTACAGTTTCCTGTGTCATGCTGAGTGTGGTGTAAAAAGCTCTGGGAAAAGCTGCTTTAAAAAACTGTTGTGGCATTTCAGTAGGAGAATTGATATTGGCATGAGGGACTGTGAGGAGCTTTTCTTGGCCTTATTCTCAGCCTAGGTTTTGCTGTGTAGCTTTGTGTCCTTAAGGGCAGTGCTCTCAACTTCAGTATCTTTGCTTGTGTCCCAAGGTAATTGAACATCCAGACTTTCATACAATCCTTTCTCCTGCACTGTTACTGTCTTGTTGATGAATTTCCTTTCATTGCTTGTTGGGTGTGTTGGAAGACTGAGTCTTAATTTAAGACTTTTTCTCTTGAAATGGAAAGCAAATTCCTCTTATGCTTTCTGTTGGAGTGTCCTCCATTTCAACTCATGTTATGAGTTTGCTCATGGGTTATAAGTGGTGAGTCCTGGAAGTTGCTTAGGTTTTAGTTGCAGTGACCCTGTAGATCAGAAGAAACCGTTCTCTTTGGGTTCTTCCTACTGTGTTAATCTCTCTCTCCCTCTGAGGTATCTAACAGCTTAGGTGACTGATGACTCCCTTCCTTAGCTATCACATTTTTGCCCAGGGAGGATGATGGTTAGAGGCGTGCCTTCTATCTAGTCTGTATTTTCTATCTCCAAACTTACAAGGCTGTCCTAATTTAAATGGTGTGAGTTTGAATAGAGGCTTTTCAAAAATCACAGCATTTAACCTAGCGGGCAGGACTCCACAATCAAACAAAGGGGGCCAGTCACCTTGCATAGTGTTGTGGTTGAGTTGGCATCCTGCCTGCAGCAGGAACATGCTGCACCAGCTGCACCAAGCTGCTCTCTGTACTGCTTCCGCAGCACCTTTGGCAGCTCAGGTAGGTGTCAGGATGTGTTTCTGCATGGTTGCTGCTCTCCAGGAGGGCAAAGCTTGCAGGATTCTGGAAAATTAATGGGCTGTATCAGTATAAAGAGTAAAAATACTCCCGCTGCTAGTTGTGAAGGGGTGACCTTTCCATTGTTCCTCTCAATGTGATGACTAGGATAATATCATACGTCACCTAAATGTCTGGGTGGTTGTTAATCGTAAACTGCAGATCTTGTGTTCTCTATGACTTACCTTGTTAGGAATTCCTGTACTTGATCTCATGCTCTTCCCCTGCTACTTATATACGGGCTGCACTCCAAGGGTGCGCGCTGAACTAGACCGGTGCCAGTGAAGCTGCACGTCTTCCTTGGTCAAAGGGAATTGCTGCCCAGCAGAGGTACTCCAGGAATCCTGTTAGCTCTTTCCATACAGTCTGCACTGCAGCCAATTTTCACTTAGATTTGTCTCTGCAGTGGTTCATCGCCTGCACAGAAAGCTAAATATTTATGAAGTAGTGTGTTAGAAATTATTGTTTTCCTACCCAGGCAGCTGCTAGGAGTGCCAAACTTTGCCTTGTGCTGACAATACCGTTGCCTAGCTAATCATGGGAGCCAGGGATGGGCTTGCTGTGCTGATCATCACACACCGGCATAAGAGATAATGAGCTGCTGACAAGGGTGCATCTGGGATCCGGCCGAGCGTTGCGTTAGATACTGCATGCTGCCGCTTCCTTCCCAAACCAGGACACTGGATTTCCTGTTCCTTAGCATAGTGTCACCTTGCTCTCTGTAGCTCACTGTATGTTTCCTTGTGTATCAGCTTTAAAGAGTAATTTCTTTCGGGGAGAAAACAAACCTTGGCAGTGTGAACATCAGCTATTCACCTAGGTGCACGTGTGGTGTCTTCTCCATGTCGAGCTTGCCACAGTCTTCATTCTAGTAATGGGGTTGTGATTATATTGCAGGCAGCAATGTCTTAATCAAGATTTAAATCAGTGCCTCATCAGACAAGTGGTGGTACTTGGTCGTACTGGTACTGATGCGCCTTTCCATGTGGCAGGATTTGAGGGAGGAGAACAGTGCATTTGCCCATTGCTGCTGCCTTCTTCAGTATTGGGGGTGGTTTCACTAAAAAGACAGTAAGTGCCATTTATGCCTCCCTGGATGTGCATACCCTACTTGCAAATTATGGGGGGTTTGCCTTGCCATCTTGCCCCTGAGCTGTATTGTTATGATGGAGTTGAGGGACTTTTGTCCTAATCCCTTCTGCTCTTCAACTCCAGTTTTGGATGTGCCAGTTGGGGGATTACGCAGATGTCTGAGTCGGTTTGTGCTGACCTGTGCTTTCTCAATTTACTTTCAAATACCAGTTAAGCCAATGCAGTAAATCGTATTCCAGCTTTCTTGTCATGTATGAATAATTTAGTCCTTAAATCCTAGAGCTTGGTCCTAGTTTTTTTAGGAGGACATACCTGAGCTGTGTAGGAAATAGTGTCCCTGCAGATGGAGAGACTCTGCTGCCTAAGTTGGTGGCTCTTGGTACTTAACATGCTCCACTCTGAATTCTTCACCCTTCAGCAAAGCGTGCAAGTCTGTGCCCTTCATCCTCTCCAAACTCATTAATAATATGAGCTGGACACAGGCATTGAAGGAAAAGTCCATCTCTGAACAGACCCCTGCTGGGAAAGCCAAGCTGTGAGCAGCTCTGCACTTAAGAAAGCTAATGGAAGTTTCCAGGGAGGGCTTAGAGAGCTTAGTGACAGCCATAAAAAGGAAGTAAATAAGAACTTGCCTAAGTGGACCTCACTGTCCATGACTGACACAGTGTGGAGAATTGCAATTTTTCACCCCAAAGCCCTGGGCAACAAATGTCCTCCTTACTGCATCCACATCCAAGAGGCAACATGCGCCATGCTGCACAGAGCTTCTACCTGTGCCTTGGAAAATGTAAAATGCTTCCAGCATTTCCATGTCTAGAGTTTGATGGAGCAAAAGTTAAATGCTTACATCACCTGAAAATATTCATTTCTCCAGTGTAAGCTCTGCTTCTGTGAAATGAATAGTCAGGCCTTGATTTGCAAATCTCCCGGGAAACATACTGTGTGAGGCTTGCTGATTTACAGAATTCAAGCAATATTTTGCATTGGGAGTTAAAAAACCTTCAGGCTTTCTGAAACAGGGAGATTGCACTGTTTTAAATAGGTGTGGTTAAACCAGAGCAAATCTTGGAGCTTAATTGAAAATCTGTTTTAAACCAAGGTGATCGTCGTTGTCACACACATCTTGCTGTGTACTTGAGTTGGTTTAAGGTGTGATTATGTGATCAAGTTTCTACTGCAGGTATGGTCTTAAAACTGACAATCCATACAATAGGAGCGTTTCTTTGATGAAATCTTTGTTATTAAGAAGGGAAGTGATGATCTATGTATAAAAAAGAGCACCCAACCAGTTCCCTCTGTTCAGATATTTGCTTTCCTCACTGTACCTTGGTGCAGCCTGAAATATCTCTTTCTGCAGCTTCAATCCAAAGGCTGGAAGACCCAATGGGGAGCAAGCTGGATGTTGGTCTTAGGGCTGTGGAGAGGCAGATGTGGGTTCTAGGTCAAAGAAATGCAGATGCATGCAAAAGAGAGCAAAGATGGTGCTGAGGTAGGGAGTGCCAGCTGTTTGTTCTCAGCCGCTTGTCTGGCCCTGCAGGGAGACACACTCAGTCCAGTCTAAAAAGCCCAGTTCATGTGGTGCTGAGGATGTTGAGCTCCCATGATGGCCAAGTCTAACGACCTCGGCTTAAGTCTGTTCATAGGTGTTCCCAGAGTCAGCAATGGGAGCAATGGTGCCAGCTGCTACAGGTCCTCCTATGGGAAAGGCAAGCAAAGTCCTCCGTTCTCTGGCAGTAAATGAGTAAATAGGACTCTGGCAGTGAAATTCGGTTGATAAATGGCAGCATTTAAAACCAATGTGCAAAGTCATGTATTAAATGGAATGACTATTGATTTGGTCGTCCAGGGAAAGGTACAAACTGGCAGCGTGGAGTTAGAACAGACTTTCCTGTCCAACAGCCTGACTGTACAGTAGTGTGCCTCTGCAGAACATGGAGGGGCACAGGGACAGGAGTTTTTAACCTGGTGTACTGCCTGTCAGCTTGGTACCATGGTGCTTTTGCAGAAGTGAGATGAATCAAACTCAAAGTATGTGTGTTCATGCAGGAGCTGAGCTTTCCGTGCAGTACAGGAATCACACATTTTGGCCTTTGAAGTCTTCTGGTTTCATGCCTTGGGAGCTGACAAACTGGCAAAGACAAGTAGGGCACACAGAGCACCTTGGTGAGGAATAAGTCATGTAGGTGGCTGTGTGGACCATGCCTGTACTTCGGAAGGCATGAACAAGTGTGGAAGGAGGGGGAGAAGAGCATGGGTCAGTTTAGCTCTTGTGTAATAGCTGCAGATCCAAAGCAAACTAGACTTTTTATGGAAATGTTGACTACCAGGTCAGAAAGTCTCCATTGCCATGGGAGTATGCTGCTTTGCAAACAACAAAGTGCGACAGCCAAGTCTCAGTGTATTAGAGGGGATGGAGCAGCCAGACAGACTGGCATGGTTTAGTGATAGGTGCTAGGTGGAGAGCAATTAATACTGAGGCCTTTCTAAATCAGCATCTCCCTGGCAGCTGCTTCCATGGGGTAGGAAGCAGCACAGGCCCAGCTCAGCACAAATTAAAGTGATGACTGATTCCTTCCTGCAGGCTCCATGCGTGGTTTTGCTGACCTGATTTTCCCTAGCTCTCGTCCTGTATCCAAACCTGGGGTGCTGTCACCCCAGCAGTCTCCAGCACACTCAGCTCTGCCATTGCAGCATGTCTGATGTGGAGCATCCTCTGAACTGGGGTTCCTGCCAGTTCTGCTGAGGCATCTCATTGCAGGGACAACAGTTTTATATGTATGTAAAACACTGTGTTTGTGCCCAAGCCAGAACCAGCTACCAACTACTTGCTCTGAATCCTTCCTTCACATTATGAGATATTAGGAAGCAGCTCTTCCCTGTGAGGGTGCTGAGGTGCTGGCACCGGTTGCCTAGAGAAGCTGTGGCTGCCCCATCCCTGGCAGTGTTCAAGGCCAGGCTGGACGGGGCTTGGAGCAACCTGCTCTAGTGGAAGGTGTCCCTGCTTTAAGGCCCCTTCCAACCCAAATCATTCTGTGATTATGAGACTACCCTTAGTTCATGCTCTGAGACTGCCTGCAATGTGATGCAAGTCCAGCTCTTCAGAGCCAATTTCCTTCTGCGTATACAGGATCTATTCTGCTGTTAACTCTCCACCTACCACCATCAGATGTCTGCAGTCCAGCAGCCATGTGGTGGTATACAGCCTGGTTTTGAAACCCACAGCCCACACATGGCAGCTGGTGTGTCAGCATGGCAAAACACTGAACAGGAGGTCTCTTCCATAGTGCCTCTGGAGGTGGGAGATCTCCATCCTGCCTTGGACTGCACAGTGTGTGCCTGTCCTTTGAGATTTCTGTAGAGCACAGGGGAAGCTAGATTTGCTCTTACCCTCTTCCAGTCTAACTGCTGGCCTTAGAAATAGTGGGAGACACACTTAGAGCGTTATGGTTGTGGTGGTTTAGGTTTTGTGGTTGCCTGTACTCTTCAGCAATGATTTGATAAATAGCTATGCAGTGTTAACCTTGCCTGTTCCTGTGATTAGCCAGCCCTGGCTTCATATATCTTTTAGGGAAATGCACTGTGAAAGGTTGCCAGGGCATTTGCTTCTCTGTTAAACTTAGTAGCATTAGCTGTAAAATTCATGTTTGGGGTTTTTTAAACACACAAGAAGTTGATCCAGTACAAAAAGCAGTACAAACCCTTTTGTGGAAACTTGTCAACATATTCTCTACATCTGCCCTTGTTTCACAGTGACTGTCAGTGAGAGGGCTGTATGGAGATTTATTTATAGGTAGAATGAGAACCATTTGCAAAGAAACTAAATGTCAGATAAGAGCAGTGTTTTACTTAACATTACCTAGTGCAAGGAATGCTGGCAGGTACCACAGAGAGAGCCTTCCTATTCCAATTCTTTGTTTAACAGTCACTTGGAGTTAAGGTAACCTGATTTTATATACACAATTGTGTGTCTTCATTTCCTGAAAATCTCTCTGCTCCTGTTGCTGTGCCTCAGTGCTAATATTGAATTGAAATGAATGGAATATTCCAGAGCAGTCTGGGTAATACAGGGCTTCATGTTTGCAAGGCTCTTTATGGTGATGAGCCCTTTAAATGAAAATGTGAACTGAGCTAGGTCTCTAGTTTGTGCAGGGCAGGAATTAATGCTGTCCCTCGTGTTTTGGGGATGTAATGTGTGCTGGCTGGAATAGTGTCCTCTCATGCTAATATGCTTTCCTTCTTTGGTGTTGCAAGGGCCTTAAACTCTGGAGTTGAGTACCACTGGGACCAGATGAATGAGAATGTCTTCACTGTGCATTCCAGCAGCAGGAGCACTGAGCGGCCTGGGTGAGTCTCCTGGGTGTGGGTTAGGGAGACCTGACCCTTTCTGCTGCTTTTGTTACATCTGACAGCATCACCTCTTCTTTGTTCCTTTAGCACTGACTGCTTTAAATATGCAGTTACCCTCCTCATTTTGATACTGCCTAGTTGGGTCACCTGCCTTCTTCCAGCAGTTGACACCCAGTGCCCAAAAGCGATAGTGAAGTAAGATGTCATTCATGGTCTCTGTAACATCCGTGAGCAAGCTACAGCAGGAACATGTGGATGCATCAAAAACACAATGCAAAGTAAATGGCCTTTGGAAGATAACTGAAGAATCGGAGGTTTCACAGAGATGAGTGCAATTCCATTGGGCAGTCCTGGTGACTGATTTCGTCCCTTTAGTTTCTGGTCATGGAACAGTTATTTCTAAGCAATAAACTCTAAAAATACAGCTAAACCCCTGTTGGCTGCTTCATCTAGTCTGGTGATGCACAGATTAGTTATTCTAAACATGAGGGTGGTGCTACAGACCCTTGCTTCTTGCCCCAGTGATGAATATTATCTGTAAGCCAGCTCTTCTCAGCAAGAGGGTGACAGTCGTGTTTCTCAGTTGTGAGCTCCAGCATCCCAAGGGAGTTCTAAGCTGATGTACAGGGCAGTATCTGTGCTGTCCTGCAGCCTTGGTCTGATTGAGGGTAAAAAATAAGCCACAGAGATTCTTTACTCTGCCATGTGAGTGGATATTGCCACTACTCATGGGTTTTGACAGCACATGTCAGTCTTGTCTGATAGGCTTAGGAGCAGGTTGAAGGCAGAATATTGCTCAAGAATGATCTGGCTCACAGAGCGAGCAAGCAAAGTGTGGAAGGTTTCAAAACCTCATGAAAAAAGGTTGTGAATGAAGCAGTATTTCCTAGAATCTCTTTACCATTCCCAGCACTTACAGTCAGAGGTCAGTTTTGGAAAGAGCATCCAAGTGCTGTCAAGGTGCAGCTCTTGAAGTGTCGTACACTTCAACTGTTTGATGCTGAGAAGCTAATGAGCCTTGAGGTGGTTCCTGTTGTTTGCTTTTGAGAACAGAGAATTTCTCCTGTCCAACTGGAACGGGCAGAAATGCCTGCTGGAGTGCATTCATGTCTGATGCTGACAAACCAGGAGGTCCAGAAGAGGGAAGGGATACAGGCTGTGTCCTTGGGAGTTAAAACCACCCTGCTGACACGCAGAGAAAGGTTGTGTGTGTGTTTGTGGTCCTGTGCTGCATGTCCTGTTGCCTGCTCATCTCAGTGACTCCGAGACAGAGTTGTACTGAAGGCTTAGTGATGCTGCAGGGGTCTCTGTCTGTGCCTGTCAGATATGCTGCTTCTATGGAAGGGTGAGTGGACTACAAGACTCTGTTGGCTTAAAACTCAAGGGACCAGCCAGCTGAGGCTGGAGAAGGGGTGTCTATGTGTGTGTGTGTAAATAAGTTCAGGGCACAGTTCCTCCAGCCCCATCTTCATACTGGCTAGCTTGAAGTGGAGGCAAGAAGAGGCTCAGATGGATGCTTCAGTCGTGCTGGGGCTCTTTGCCTCCAGTGCTCCTGATCTTACTTATTCTTCTCTCTTTTCAGAACCAGCAGAGCCACATGGAGGACAGACAGAGACATGGGCCTGATGAACGCCATAGGCCTGCAACCTCGAAACCCCCCTACCTCTGTGACTTCCCAGGGTACCCAGACTTTGGCGCCTCAGCTGCAGAATGCCGAGACTCAGACAGAGAGGGAGGTACAGGAGCAGGAATCTGCCTCTGCAGGGACTGGGGAAGGTAGGAGCTCAAGCAGTGGTTTATCTGACAGAGCTTACCTTGGTCAACAAAGAGTTTCCATATAGCTTCCACATCTTATCAATGCATTTGTGCATCTGGGGGGGTGAAACTAGATGATCTTAAGGTCCTTTCCAACCCAATTCTGTGATTTGAACACTCCTGTTCTATCTTCAGCAAAGATTTCTCCAGCCTAATTTGCCTGCAGCCAGGCCAAGATGATCAAGAGAGTGAATGTCTGTCCATCTTAATAGTGAAGTTGTCCTTTTTACATACTTTTAGAAGGCAAAATGAACTCTTCCCCAGAACTTTGTGTCTTTGTAGAATCAGCTGTACTGGCACCACTCCTCCTGAACTCTAACCATCCATAAAGCTGCAAACTGTTAAGAATTATCCTTTCTGCCTCTCTGTTAGTTTAGCTTGGTCCTTCAACCTCTGCATCTAAAACCTGTGCAGGATTCACAAGCTCAGCACCTGGACACAAAATAAAATCCTGTAAATCGCTTCTCACAAAGCAGGTATGAGTATTCTGTTTAGTCTGGTCAGTGAAGACTTTGATGAGTGTCCAGCTCAGCTATACAGAAATGCCTCTAGTGTTTTCCAGTCCAGGAGAACTTAGCAACGCATAAAGAGCTGGAAGTGGATGATGTGCAATTCCTATATGAAAATAAAATCACTGATCTTTCGAAAGCATGATGGTCTTGTCCAGGCTTCCTGTCTCTATACTGTAGCGTTCTGCTTGAATCCTGTTTTGAAGGTCTGCTAGGGTGGAGTTGAGCAGTATATATATATAGGAAGGACAGAGAAAATTGAGGAGACAGTTTTGAAGTTGTTGGTTCATGGTGAACCCACTTATCTTTGGGAAGCAGCCCATGACATGCTTGTTTGTGACTGTATGCTTGCTTGTGCTCTGTCACTCTGAAAGATCCTTTTTGGCATGTGACTCTTCCAGAGTTTCTGCTGTGCAGCATCCAGCGTATGTGATAAGGCTTTTTTTTTTACTCTGATCTCTGCTCTTCTTTTCAAAGGTAAGTGTCTAATTCTTGGGCTGAGATGAACCTCTCCTGAAGGTTAGTACACTTGAGGTGTGTAAATAAGGCTGGAACATAGGATATCTGGACTAATACTGAACTCATGAGACCTTGTGTGCATACTCTGAATGTGGTATGCAGGCTGAGAACAGGGGATGCTGTGGGACCTTCCTGCATCAAGGCCATGATGGCTGGTGCTGCAGGCTTGGAGGTTTTTCTCTGCTATGTTAAACCAGTGGAATTCTCCAGTGCTGCTTCTCTCTGCTGCTGTTCTGAATCATCTGAAGGTTTTATTATCTCATTCTTTCTAGTTAACCTTTCAATTTTTAGAACTAGGTCATGGGTTTTAACTAGACCATTAATGAGATGGGGAAGGGTTGTCCTTTACCAGTGCCTTGGGCAGGGTATCTCTATAAAGAAGCAAAACGTAACATTTGAAAGAAAGGAAATGTAGATAACAAACCTAGGACAGAGACCTTTCTTTGTCTCCATTTTCTGCTTGGAAGAAGATTGGCAAGTTCCACATCTGATGCAGTTTGTGGCTCAGGTGCTGACTTACCACATGTCCCTTTGCGAGTGGGTCTCCCCTGCAAAATGGGCTGTCACACTCCTGTCTCTTTTGTAAGGAACAGAGGAGTTATTCCAGGACAGATACATGCACTGGAGATGAGCCAAGCAGTCTTGCCCTGTAGTTGATCAGTTTTTATGTTAGTTACATCCTCAGTGGAAATTCCTCAGCAAAGGCTCAAGAGCAGCTCAAAACAGGGAGCTGTCAAGGCATTAACTATTGGAAATATCATGTAGGATCCAAAAACCCAACTGTAATCTATGGCAGAGGAATAGTACAAGGACCCAAAATGAAGCAGAAAGACATATTTTCATCTGCTGTTAAACAGCATCTCAGCCAGTTAGCCAGGGACTTGTGACATCAGTGCTGTGGTTCATCCAAGAGTCTTCACGCTTCACATTACACTTGAGCAACATTGCACTCCTTGTGATGTTAAGATTACTGTTTTCCCAGCATCATAAACTCCTGTGTTGCTCATCCAGTGTGTTTATGGAGGCTAGATTAGACCCCGTGGTTTTTTTGTGATGGTTAATTTGCCCGCTGCGTCTACCACAGCTCATCTGTTGAAAGGGAAACTGTTTCCTAATAGCAGGATCTAGGTGTCAGGGACACAAAGGAAAAAAGAGCAAAAATGTGCTACAGCTAACTTGGTGTATGACCTAAGGCAAATTATCAATCATCTACCAAATGGGAATAAATCTTCCCATAGCACAGTACACCAGGGGCTGTGAAGATTAATTAGTGTTTTGTATAGGGTTTTAAAGATGTAAATCACTACGTAAAGGCTTAGCAGAATTAGCAGCAGCAGAATGGATACATCAGATGTGATTCAGAGTAATGTAAAGGAAAGTGTTTTAGTTATCACCTTGTCATGAAGGGATAAAAAAAGAGCAAAAACCTTTAATGTTTAAAAAAAGAAAGGGTAGCGCTACCCCCCAAGAGTGGGTTTCTGTCCTGTGTCCCATCAGCCCCGCTGCTGTGGGGAATTCTGGCTCAGGGCATTTCTTGCAGATATGTGCTTACTGTACAAAAAAGAAGTATGCAGAATTGCATCAGAAATCTAATTAAGCTCTGTGCGGGTATAAATAGTTTCCTTTTCTCATGCAAAGCTCTGCGGGGACTTTGCTGTTCTGATTATCTTTCTACCTCCTTTGGAGGAATGAGTATATAATGACTTTATCAGAAGTGAATCCCTCTAATGTCTGTATCTTTTTGGTTTGCAGCAGTTGATAGCTGCCTTGTGAACTCTGCTCCCAAGCCACACATAAACCAAAGAAGTTAAAAGAGAAAACTAGGGGAGATATCATGAATGTCTAAAACAGTGTTTCAGCTGTTTCCTAATTATTTAAGCTGACAGACATAGTGGAAATAGTGATGGAGCTGTAACTTTGAGGCACTCTTAATTAGAAACAATCTGTTGGGAGTTATTCTATGCTTTCCCTTGCAAATGGACAGGGATGACAGGGGAGGATCTGTGTTCAACTGGCAAGTTAAATCTCACTTAAAAAACGGCAAAAATTCCTAATGAGATTTAGTAGTCCAAAGCTTTAACCTTTAGAAATTGCAGTTCCTGGTTCAGGCTGGGTCAGGCTGTGGCTGCCACTTGCTCAGGCTGTGGCATCTATGGAATAGGGTAGAAGTGGCAGTAACTGTCAGGGATGCAACTGCAAAATGTGCTGCAGGCTGAGGGAGAGGGACCTTTGCAGAGCTGCAGGATGCTTGTTTGGTTGTGCACCCATGCTGTCCCCTGGCTATTTATAGTATATCCATACATCATTCAGGTAATCCAGCTGCTTAAAAAGAAAAAATATCCCACACTTGAAAAAGAAACTTGATGGAAATAGCTGGAAGGCGGTTGTCATCTCCTTCCCTATCATCTGCATTGTCTTTGGGGCTGAACAATCTAGCTAGCTCAATGCTCATTGTGCAAGTAGGCACACGTTATGAACTACTGAAGTTGTAGCCATCTGAAGGCTTGCTGTCAGTGGATTGCTACTTTGCCTGTCTCTGGGGGAGCAGCATATTCACTACTGTCATGCCATGTACAGATTTTAACCTGTTTGCTTTAAGTGTTGCTCACCAACCAGCACAAGTTTCCATCATGTCCAGCTGCTTTCAGAGGTTGCAGCAGGTACCTTCGAGAGGAAAAAGGGCTGTAGAATGAAGGTTTGGGTTTGTGGGCTTCAGTCTGTTCAAACTGTTAGTAGCAAAAAGACAGCACATGCAAGTGAAACTTGCCTGGTATGAGCAAAGCATTCTCAGGATACTGAAGGATGCAGATGCAGTGTGCCTGCATGTGATGTAACTTATTTAATCTGAGACATTAGGAACGTGTCAGGGGGCTGCAGGGCCAGGAATACCCTGTCCTCAGCCAAGCCTCATGAATGATAAAGAGAAACATGTTGTTTTACATTAGCTGAACATGTTCTTGCAATGCTGTTGTCAAATGTGATGTGATTTTTGTGTGGTTAGTGTGGAAATGGGAATTGAGACACCAGGGATCAGTTTCCAGATCTGCCTTTTATTCTCCAAGTAGAAATGTGGGTAGATCCCTTAGCCTTTCATCTGCCTATCCATCTGTAAAATACGTGTCATATGTACTATAGAACTGCAAATTTCAGATTCTCTTTAAAAGCCCTCTGAAAAGCACTAACTAAAAAATAGAATCAGGTTCTAGAAGCATGTACTACACAAGCCTTTACAGTGTGAGCTGCTCCGAGTACCTGGCTCCCTTGGGATTAAATTATGGGGGCTACTTTTAAACTCTCATTACCAAAATAAGTTTCACTTATAGAAATCACCAAGGTGAGATATTGCTAAGAGACTTTTTACAAGTCAAAGCTGGTGTGTGTCTTTCCTGAGTTCTGGAGAGTTGTTTGATTTAGCTACCTTAGAAAGGAAGTGTGAGCCCTCTTCTGAGCTTGGCTGGGGAGAAGAGTAACCGGTAGTATTTCTGCTGGCACTAAGGGAGATGTGAGTATTTGTAGCTGGTTGTGCTGTGCTCTGACACTCCCTTTCCTATTCTTATGCAAGGAGTGAATTCATTTAAAAATGGTGATATTTTTATCATTGAGCATCTGAATTAGTGGGTCAGCTCACACCTCCAAGCTATTATTCCATGTTCTCTGAAGACTTAACATCTCTCTGCAGTGCTTACTCTTAGTTCTAATTTTGAAGCTTTGTTTGCAAGCATGGCTACTGACTACTCCTGGGTTTAGAAAGAGGAAAGCTGAAAACAGGCAAAAGTTCAAGAGCAGTGTTAGTATATCCCACAGCCTGATCTCATCTCTGCTTCTGTGGGCTTTGCTCTTTATCAGGTGTGTGCTGACTATGCCGAGAGATAAACAAGTTGTAATTCCCGTAAGTACTTCAGAGACCACTTCATTTGAGAGTGGAAATGCTCCTGCCTTCTACCCAGCTCCATTGAAAGTATGCCAGATGTTTTTGCTTTGTAGGCTTCTGTGCCAAGCTCTGATCTTGCTGGAATAGCATGGCAGAGGACTTCTGAAGACAGATGCATTAACTAGGGAGTATTTTGTTAAATGTTGGAGCCAGTCAGCTAGATTGACAGAAATTACTCTCCAGAGTGATGTTTTGTGTCTGTGTTTGAGATAGACGGGGCTTTGGACCTCTGGAAAGGTCACTTCAGTTAGAATAGAAAAGGTTTGCAGGAACACAGCACTGGGGACACAACACTAATACTTACTTGTCTTGCAGAGAGAACCATGGGTGATGCTTTTATGTCCTGTCAGGCACAGAACTTGTGTCCCAGTCCAGAGAAAGATAAGACTGTGTCTCAAGATTGCTTCCTTCTATGTGATGGATTCTGGTAGAGGGACAGCTTAGGTGGAGAACGAATTGGCAAGTGTTGTGCTTACAGTGGTACTTCACACATTGGTACTTCACACGCTGGAGCTGGTTAGCTCAGTCTTCTAAATTTTGTCTGTAGTATACTATGAGGTTTTTCTATATTTCTATTTTCTGACTCTTTGGAGTCAGAAAAGGCTTAGAAGAATGAGAGCTTGAGATAGAGGATTTTACAGAGCCTGGGACTTCAGAATGTAGTTTTGAGCGTAAAATGAGAGGAATTGATTTCTCCATACAGAGAATTAGATGTGCTGTCCTTGGCCTGCTCCTGCACAAGCTCAGGTTCATGCTCTGAATATGCCTAAACCCTCTGGAGTCTGACAGAAGTGTCATGAACATGGGGTTTCTCTCTGTTCTGGTTTTGTTCAGCTGGTGGTGCAGGGAATGGGGTTTGGTCACTGCAGCAGGTTGGAACTTCCAGCAGCCTGGGGTGTGGGGTTTAACAGCGTTGCTGCTGTTCTGGGTAGGTGCCTGCATGCACACTGTGAACCTCCACCAAATGGAAGTCAGCTTATTTCACTTGCACTGAGCACTGATGCAGTCTGCACTGGCAGCCTGGCGAAGGAACGCGTGTGGGAGTCACCAGGCAGTAGAAACGGGCTCTATGTGAAGCTGTGCTATAGCTCAGCTCAGGGAACATCGCACAGGAAGCTCAGCTCTGAACCAGGCAGCCAAAGGCATTGTCAAAACCTGCAGGGAGGGGGAAGGGAAGGACAAAAAGGGGCTTGTTGGCTGCTTGGATGGTGTCTTTCTGGAATTTCCAACGCTGCTCTGTCTCCATGCTCCTCATCTGAAGGTTCGTGACTGCTGTGGCATCAGCCCTTGCCTGTTTCTCAGCAAGTAGCTGCCTCAACTGGCTGTTCGGCCATGGCATGTGGTAATTAAGGGGCAGAGAAGAGCAGGGGCTGCTTTGCTGTGCTCTGCCTGCATGGACTCCTCTCATGAAACACATGCTTGTAACGCTAAGGAGCACTGGCTGGGGATCCTTGCTGACTCGCTGTTCCAAAGCTCCTGTATTGGGCTGCTTTATAGTAAATGATCTATCAAGAGCACAGTACCTGCTGTTTCAGGACTTGTGTGGATAAGGCTGGCTGGCATGTCTCTAAGCCAGGTTGCACATCTTGGCTTTAAGCTTTCCCTCTGGCCTGGCCAGATGGTTGGTAACAAAGTGCTTACACCTGTTCCCTCAGAAGGAAGCAATGACTGAATCGAAAACCATGCATCTCAAACCTTCCACTTACTTCTGCTCTGATTAATGCTTCAGTATCCCCTGGCATGCATGTTTTTCACACTGAAGTTTCCAGGCTAATAGCTGCCTCTGTTCCCAGTCTTTGTGCAGGTCAGCCAGGCTCCTAGTTCGTGCATCAGACACATCCTGAACAGGATTTCTCTGCAAGAGTTCTGGGTCAGGCTGTGCCTAGGGGTATTTGTGCTCCCTCCTCTAGGCTCTGCTCCAGATTCTCATGAGGTTACTGGTGCCTCTGTGGTCTCACTGAAGCTCGGACCAAGGAGCTCTGTAATTGCTGTATGCATAGTGGATAGAGCAGGCTTACTAACTTCCTAGCAGAAAGGGGCTTAACTCTGCTTGTGAGAATTAAATTTGCCCTTGATGTCCACAGTATTTCTACAGCAGGGCAGTATGTCAGCAGGCCTGCTTGAAGATGGAATTAGCCATACCCTGTGGTGGAGGAAGCTGGTTGTGTTCAATGCAAGTACCACTGAGGAAAGGGAATAAGCTGTCACTGACAGACTGCACACCATCTTAACCTCTCTGACTGTCCTCTGTAGTGACATGGTGTAAACCATGCTGAATACCCCAGCTTTCATGTTGGATACATGACCTCCACCCCACAGCCCCAGTCATTTTGCCTTCCTACTCAGTGTGGCATTTTGGTTTCTATTGTGTTTTAACTCCTGCCTACATCCACTCTTGTTGACATTTGTGTTCATCTTCTTGGAGCCAGGAGAGCTTATGGCTTTCCTCTCTCATCTAATCGGCTCTGCAATAGCATCATGGAGCTGGGAGTGAGATTTATCTCTTTAATAAGAATCATCAGGATCCCACTGTGGAATGGTTCTAGCAGTTTGTGATTACAGATTGTTTTTCCCTGATGGTCTGGGTAGGGTTTGTAGCAAAAGGAGGATGCTGGGAAACAGAACTGGGTTGGACTTTCCTGCCGTGGGGATTTCATTTCTGACATGGACTGTTTTTCTGTGAGATTTTGTTCTTTTTCAAAAGTAATCTTCAGCAGCCAAGGCATCTGACAGTGGCTCCTCAGAGCTCAGTACAGCCTGACTGTGAAGGGAGAGTTCAGAGACAGACAAAGAACTATAGATCTTGAAAGATGTTTTTTGCATTCCCAAAAGATACCAGTCAAGGGCAGCAGGAGCCTACATACTTGATCTTCCCTTGATCAGTGGTGATGTGGAAGCACAGACCATGTTCTGTAGCTGCTGTCTGGACCTGGCCTGTGTCCTCTCTGATAGCAGGGAGATGGCCATCATCTGATGCCTGGGGTACTCTCAAAACAGGTGAAGTAGGAAAGGCCACAGGACGCTAACACTGTGGTGACATATTTGGCTTATTGTGGGGCAAACTGAGGTTTTTCCTCTTGCTTTGGAGGACTGGCTGGGCTGTCTCTGCAGCTGTGAGAAAACACACTGCTGCTGACTCCTCTTTTTCCCCCACCTCTATGGCTAGGTAAGAGCTGCTTCTGCAGGGCTTGGACATGCAGGTCTGTGAGGGATACCTGTGGGATTGGCCAAGGTCTTCTTGACAGGGTTCAGTGCCTTTGGCACTCACCAAATGTTATAGAAATAAAATGTTGGTCTTGCTCTTGAACAAACCCTATCTTCTATCCCAGCACACGTGCACTGAGTGATGCATCTACCCAGCATTGCTTTCTCTTCGTGTTGTAGCTTGCCTTGTACATCCAAGTTGCTTCTGCTTTCTCTTGCAGGTGAAGGTCCAGACTATGGGGCCAGTGGGGAGGATGCCCTGAGCAGGATCCAAAGGCTGATGACAGAAGGTGGCATGACTGCCGTGGTCCAGCGGGAGCAGAGCACCACCATGGCGTCCATGGGCGGCTTTGGCAACAACATCATCGTGAGCCACCGGATCCACCGCAGCTCTCAGACTGGTGCAGAGTCCACTGGAGCTGAGGGTACATCAGCACTGCAGTCCACCTCACAGCAGGTGGCAGCTGAGCTGGAGGGACGGATCCTGTCAGAGTCCATGCAGCTCTCGGAGCATGGCCTGAGCCCGCGGACAGCCCCTGGTGGGAGCGAAGGACAAAGCACTGGTGACCTGGACCTGCCAGAGCAGGCCCAGTCCTCCATGGACACTGAGGGACCAATTGAATACAGTGACCTAACTAATAATAACCATCTTCCTGACAGCACCAACTTCTATAGTAATGACAGCACCAGTGGGGAGTCGCGGAACAGGTAGAGATTGAGTTGTGTGTTGGTGCTACCCTTGTACTGCTCAGCAGAGACCTGTACCTCACAGCTGGCCAGGAGCTGGAAGAGTAGGAACACGTGGCTCTGAAAGGATGCTGGTGGTTCAGAGGGCTTCTCTGTCCTGGGTGAGTGGGGAAGGAATAAGGACTGCAAGGGAAGCCATGGGGAAGAAAGCATACTTAACTTCCAACATTCCCACTGCTGAAGAGTTAACAGGAATATCAAGTGTACTGGCTGCACATCGTGCAGATTTTAAAGCCCCTTGGGATCCTCTGAGCTCAGCCCTAATCCTGCAGTTTGGTCAGTGTCATCCTCTGTAAAGCTTCTTTCCTTTCCTTTTCCTGCCCTTTTATGCCCAGGGGCTGATCAGTAGAGTGAAGAAAGGAAAGGGGGCCTGCAGCATCCTTCTGGAGACCGGCAGTCCTACTGGGCAAACCTGGGTGTGATGCTCCAGCTCCATTGCTGGAGTGGAGGAGTCTTCCAGGCCACAGCCCCACTCCGTGGCACAGTGCTGCTTCCCCCTCAGTGTGGAGTTCTGAAACCTCTCCTGTCTGCACTGTGGTCTTTTCTGGGAAGAACTGGGCTTTGCCATAACCTGCCTGGCTCAGGATGTGCTCACGGGTGGGGATCTTTCCTTTTTAGAGAGTTAGTGTAGTACTTGGCAGGAACCTCAGCAGAGCTGATGTATAGATGGGTAGAGAGGGACAAGGGCTACTGCTCTCTAGTCAGGATGCAGTTCACGCAAGGATGTTCTAAGCTGTGCCAATATTGTCATGAATGAGCCATCCCAGTGGTTTCATGTTGCCAGGACTGAGCTGCAGCTCCTTGGCAAGGGGGCCGGAAATGTCTCTCAGCTCCAGGCCAGGGTGTGAGGTACGGGTCTGTGATGTAAGGTGTTGCATGTGAAATCTTGACCTTGTACATGTAGTTTCTAGTGGAGAATTCCAGGCTCTGATACTTTGTTTTTAGTCTCAAATGTGATTTTCCTTTTCATTTGTAACTCTCCATCCCTAGCAGGCTTGTGGAGGAAGGGCGGGGAGAGCGTGAGTGCTGATGAGGGAAACACCAAAGATCAATGTCATTAAAATATGACAAACCCTTGCTTGACCTACTGTCTTCATCTGTGTGCTGTTGTCTCAGTGTTTGGCCCTGGGGATAGGTACAGCAGAAGCTCAAGGAGGAAAGCAGGCTCAGCCTTTGAGTTGAAAGCCCAAAACTGGGAACCAGGGAGGAGCATGGTGGAGCACTGATTGCAGATTGCCTTTTAATCAGCCTGGAGATGAGCAGGCACTTCTGTGTTTCCCATCCCTCAAGTACTGCAGCAGGGAGAAAGAGAAGCATTTCTCTTGTCCTGCTTAAAAGGGTATGTGGAGATGCAGCACTCTATCTCAGGCAAGCAGAGTCTTGCTGACCTCTCAGTGCAGAGACTGGGTGCAGTGTCTGGCTGTTCTGGATAAAGGAATGCATGTCCCTGTGTTACCACTCTGCTGTGAGGGATGCTTCCCCTGCTGCCTGAGCACCTGCCTGGCTCCTCTGGATCCTGCCCTGCAAAGACATTACAATAAATAAGGCTGTCATTAAGGAGCACTCAAGCTCCCAGTCAGAAGAGTCTGTTAAAGAACATTAAGCAAATCTTCTCTTAAATCACAGCCTGGAAATGAACCTTAAATCAAATCAGCTGCTGCCAGGCCTCATTGCAGAGTGTTAATGAGGCTCTAAAATCTGCCCTGAGCCAACCACATCCCTGGTCTGACAGGAGAGCAGCCTGAAAAACGGGATTCCCTTGTGTGGTGAGGAGGGTTTTGTGCATCCCTGTATTGCCTCAGTGTGGGGTGGCCTGAGGATGTGCTGGCATTTGGGAGCTGGAAGAGCTGTGTCTCTGCTCAAGACTTGGGCAGACAGGGCAGGGCTGGGCAGGGCTGTTTACTGCTCTGCTTGAAAACAAACTGAAACAGAGCCTGGAGAAAAAGGCTTCTGCTTCAGCTCAGCCTGGCAGCTCCTTCCCTCTCCCCGCATGATTCCTGGAAGAGGCTTGAGGCCCATTCTTGGTAGATGTGTTGCAGAGCACTTAACGGAGGCCAGAGCCAAGCTACCTACAGAAACCTTTCCATCATGACTGGAGAGAGGTCTCCTGGGATGTCTTGCCCTAGTGCTGTGCAGAGGCCATAACCCTGCTCTGCTGAGGACTTCCCTTGGTCCAGACCTGTCCCCATTGGAGATGGTGGCAGAACAAGTAAGTGAGCTCCAGTGGGAGCTGGAGCAGACCACAGCTGCTGCTTTTGACATCGACTCAGGACATGTCTGAAGCTCCAAAGCAGCTTTGCATTCCACACTTGTAAGGGAAACTCTTCCAGATGAGGTAAGGATGGAGGCCTGATCAGAGCAGCAGCTCTGATGTTTCTAAGCTGCTCTGTAGCTCTGGCCAAAGGCTGGTAGTGGCTGCAGCCTGACTCCTGTGTTCGTACGGGCTTTAGGCAGGAGCAGTGGGGCAGGATGGGTGCGGGTGGGCTTAATCCTCAGGTGCTACCTTGGACGTGCTTTGTAGATGACCTCCTGTGGCCACACAATTAGGCAGTGCTGTGGGCTTGTATGTAGGGAGAGCAGTGCTTTTAGTTTGAGTTTCAGACCTAGAATCTGCCAAGCTCAGGTTCTGTCCCTGCCTGAGACCTGAGGGAGGGAGGTGGGTTGGTGGGAAGAGAGGGACAGGAGGGAAAGCTCGCCACACTTGTACCATGGGCTCACTTTCCTCCCCTCAATGCAGTTTATTTGTGATGCATTCTGTGCTTTCTGTGGAACAAGAACGGCTTTAAACTGCAGAGGGGAGATTGAGATGAGACATTAGGGAGAAATTCTTCCCTGTGAGGGTGCTGAGGCGCTGGCACAGGGTGCCCAGAGAAGCTGTGGCTGCCCCATCCCTGGCAGTGTTCAAGGCCAGGTTGGACAGGACTTGGAGCACCCTGCCCTAGTGGAAGGTGTCCCTGCCCGTGGCAGGGGTTGGAACTGGATGAGCTCTAAGGTCCCTTCCAACCCAAACCAGTCTGGGCTTCTGTGAGCAAAACTCTCTCCCTGCCTTGGATGACCCTGTTCTGTCCCAGCAGTGTTCCCTGGTTGGTTTGGGCAGGACTGAGCTGACCTGTACCTTCTGCATCCATGGGATGACTGGGGCCTGGAGCCCTGCACAGGACAGGAGGCAGTGGCATTGCCCACATCCAGGACAAGCACAGCAGCAAAGCTCACAGCTTGCCTGCTCTCTGCAGTGTGATAACGCAGCGCTGAGGCAAGTGTCCTGCCAGGAGCGAAGTGGAGATTCAACAGGATCTGCCCGAGGAAACCCAGGCAGAGCTCTGTGTGTGCTTGGTGGCCCAATTTAGGAGGCACAGTGAGAGCTTTGCTGCGTAGGAGCAGGAAATAATCTGAAGAACCAAAGCTTTCCTCATCCTCAGCCTGTCAGGAGCCTTTAAATGTGCTAACAAAATCCTGGGGGAAGCAGAAATACAAGGATTTTATTTAGCTTTCAAAAGGCCTTTGATAAAATCCCTCATCAGAGGCTATTAAAGCAACTGAGTCACCTCAAGGGTGAGGGGTAGAGTCCTCCTAGAGCCGTTTGAGGTGGGAATTGGAGGCAAAAGCAACAGCCAGTTCTTGGTGTGGAAAGGTTAATGGTGGGTTGATCGGGTTTGGTGAGAGCCAGTGTTCTCTAAAAGCCATAATGAGCCGGAAGAGGAGGGGGATAGCTGAAGATACGGGGTTATTTAGGTTAGCTCGGCAGAGAGAAGGTGCCAGAAGCCTGGGGCAACGGTTGGAACTGCTGTGCTGGAAGGGGGCTTTGGAGGAATCCTTCACAGTGCTCACCTGCAGATGGTGAACGCTCTGGGACCAAACCAGCACTGCCTGGAGGGGAGATCTGGGGTTCATGGGGGACTGCGAAGCCCTAGTAGGTGGTGCAGCACTTGTCCCTATGACCCCTGTGTTCTATGCCATGTCTCCCTCGCTAACCTGTTGCTCCATCTCCAGCAACTCCATTTGACTCCTGGAAGTCCCACGCCATACCCACACGTGGCCAGTGTGGGGTGACCCCTATAGCTGGGTGGTACGTGGTGGCCAGGAGCTGTGCTGGGCAGGAAGGGGAGGGTAGGGACCAGGTCACAGCTGGGTGCATGGGGAATCTCTCCTCCCTGGCATTACTGAATGGAAGCTGAACTCCATAGCCAGGTCCTCTGCCCACCGCTCAGGCTGCTGGCCAGGGGGTAGCTCCCCTTTCTGCTTGGCTCCCGTCTATCAGAGAAGCTATTCTCCAACAGGAAGGGGCAGATTAATTAGAGAATGCAGTGTGAGCCATCCACTGCTAACTGGGATCTCTGTGCAGCGTGCACATCAGAACACCAGGTTGGAAGGGACCTCAAGGATCATCTGGTCCACCCTTGCTGGGCAAAGCATGGCCTAGATTAGGTGTCCATTGATAACAATGACTGATTGCTATCACTGTGAAGTATTTTCCTCTTGTGTCCAAGCGGAATATCCCCAGGAGTAACACCATCAAGCCACCGCCACCTCTGCCTGGAGGAGGCACACGAGGGGTCTGGGGGGTCACGGCAGCCTTTCATTTCCAGCTAACACCAGTTAAGGCTTTTCTCTTCACCCCCCGGGAGCAGGGGCCTCTCCTCCCTGCTCTGCTGCCCCTGCATAGCTCCTGGGCAGGATGCTCCTTATAGCCCGCCCAGTGCAGGGATTTGTTCCCCACCACAGAAGCACTTCTCGGCTCTCCCCCTCCACTCCCGTTTGTTTTGCCTTTCCAGCGGTTGTTGCTGGTGCGTGGCACTGGTGGGAGCTGGCAGGGACCAAGCAGTCCTTCCTGGGATGCTGGCCCCAGGCATCAGCTCCATCCCAGCCAGGAGCTGGCAGCGTCCCAGAGAGGGGAGTGTGGGGCTTCCCCTCTGCTCCCATCCAAATCAACTCCCAGCATCCATCCTCTGTGCCTGGGGCTTGCCTGATGATCCGGACCAGGCTTTTCCAGCTCGGTGGTGCCATGCGGGATGCACTGGGGGCCCTGAGCTCAAACAGCTCTGGGACAGGCCAGGTGTGAGTGATGGAGAGGTGAGCAGGAGGCAAGTGTCACTGCTGCAAGAGGCAGAAACCGAGGTTTCCAGGAGCACCCATTGCTGAAACTGGACCATCGGAGCAGCAGAGGGGCTCTGCACTCACTGAGCCTCCCTGCAGCCGTAGCTGGCAGGATGGTGAGCTGCAGGCTGGCTTGTGGGCTGTGGTAGCCACTGAGGTTTCCCTTCCTGCCCTTGTGCCCAGGCCAGCTCCAGCTTGGCTGGAGGAGTTAGACTCTGAGGGCTACGTTCTTCCCAAGACTCCCTGGCCCTCCACCTTTACCCTCTGAGCTCCTCGCTCCAGCTCTGCAGGGGCTGGATAAACAGCAGACACTGTGCAGGCTGTGTGAAAACAGGAGCTGTCACGGTAGTTTAGGCTTGGTCCCTTCTATTCCTAAGGCTGAGCTATGTGTCCAGGCCATTATTCCCACCCAGGTGTGTGCTATGGGTACACCGCTCCTACAGCTTTCCCCAGCCCCATTCCGCTCCGGGCCAGCAGCTCCTGGGGTGATGTCCAGGAGGAGAGGAGGTCCCTGTGCAAGGGCTCTCCCCATGCCCTGTGCTGCTGGGGCTCTCCCATGAACCAAGGTTTGGGTGCCCAAGGGCAAGGATGCTCTCCTGGGCTGTTTCAAAGGCTGGTGCTTGGCAAACATGGGCTTATGCCCCCATTGACAGCATTTGTGTATGAACCCGTGTCAGTTTGCTGCAGGGATGAAAGTACTTTCATCCTCGAGGATTTTTTGGCATGCAATTGCTGCCTCAGAGCACACCAAGCCATGTCCCTTCCTGGAGTTTAATGCTGCACCCCTGATACCATCGTAGCTATTAAAGCCTGTTATTAAACCCTCAATTTCCAGCTCAATAATACAGTAATACCGTGATAGGATCAGGGGCTGGCTCTGATGGAAAATGGGCATTGCCACCCCATTGCAGGGGAGCTTTAATTCACACATCATTTGTTTCCATGGCAGGCTTTGGAAGGGAAGATGAGTACATCCCTGTTATTAGGGTGCTGGTTGCTGGCTACTGACCAGGCTCTGCTGAAACCCTTTGCTGGGCTCTGTCACGCTTTGGTGCCTTGTATCTAAACCCAGCTCCATTCCTTCCCCTGGCTCCTCGTCAAATCTGCCTATGGTGATGCAGCTCTGCCTTCCCCTGGGGGTCCTTCCCCTCGGATCTGCCTGCTCCTGAGAGCAGGGCTGCTCCCCATGGGGCTGACACCCACCATGGGGTCCCAGGCCTGGGCTCTGTGCCTGGTTAGGTGCTGCAAGCTCCATCCTGCTTTGGCCACAGAACTAGAGAAGGCTCAAAGGGGCTAATGAAGGCTGACTGGCGGCCACGGGAGGGTCTGGTAATAGAGTGCTGAAGTGTGTTTAAGTGAGGGCTGCACTCACCTGCCTGCCCACTGCAGAAGTGCCCTGCGGATCACCTCCATCAAAGCAAATGCTAATTCAAACAATTATTATTGAGGGATTGGGGCTGATCCTGCTGCATGGCTGAGGAGGGGCTGAGCACAGCCATGAAACAGCAGCTTTTGGGCTCCAGGGCCCGGTGTGACCGGCAACGAGTGGCACTGGGAAGGACAAGGTGGGTTTGTAACACAGAGGGGGTGCTCGGGCCACGGGGTGCAGTGTTTGAGGAGGAGGAGAGCTGAGCATGCAAAGGCAGCAGTAACAGCGCAAGGTCCTGCCCAGCCTTTCCCACCCTGCTCCATCCTCCGTGGCCACGCACAGGGTGGGAGTAAGGATCCTGCTCCGAGGACTCTTCGTTTCCAAGTCATACGAGCACCTCAGCTCTTGGCTGGGGGGGTTCAGGTTGTTCCCTGCAGAGCTGCAGCCCTGGGTGCAGTGATCCAGGAGAGGCCCCGGAGATGGGTTTGCTCTGGAGGCGCTGAGGATGGCTGAACCCGGCATTGTTTTTGATGAGACCTCAGGTTTGATGGCAGAGGTAGCTGTGTCGGCACAATACGCTTAGGCTCCTGTAAGGTATTTGACATAATACTTCCTGACAGCCTGATGGGAAATTAGCCCTATCCAGCACGCTGTGGGTTTAACGCAGCTAAGGACAGTGCCGGATGTCTGGGGAGGTGGAATGTAGGTCGCAGCAGTGAGATGGGGCTGCGTGCAGCCAGGCAGAGCTCAGGGTGGCCGAGGTCCCAGGGGATGAGCAGCACCAGTGGGTCCTGCCCTGAGGGGCTGAGCTCATTGCCTAGAAGTTACTTTGGAAATCAGATTTGGAGAATAAGAGCTAAAACCTCACCGGGGCTCCGAGGTGCCACCGAAGGGTGTTATTTATCCTGTGTGCATCGGTGGACATGGGCTTTCCTTCCTAGGAGCGCTGCTTCCCTCGCAGCTCATGGCACTGGTGCGAGCGGGGCAGTCTGGAGATGATGTTCTGGGTGCATCCATCCATGGGCACACCCCAGGGTGGTGCAGATTCATGGGCTCTGCTGGCCAAGAGCAAAGCCAGGCTGTGAGTGCCAAATCATCAAATCAAAGAACAGTTTGGGTTGAAGGGGCCTTAAAGCTCATCCAGTTCCAACACCTTCCACTAGAGCAGGTTGCTCCAAGCCCCTGTGTCCAGCCTGGCCTTGAGCACTGCCAGGGATGGGGCAGCCGCAGCTTCTCTGGGCACCCTGTGCCAGTGCCTCAGCACCCTCACAGGGAAGAGCTTCCTAATGTCTAATGTAAATCTGGTGAACAGCCCTGCCACCTTGAGATTCCTCCTGCCTCAAGCATCCCCTGCTCCATCTCCATCACGGCTGTTTAAGGCCGTCCAGATGGCCTAATGGACCTCATCAAAGTCCAGTTTGTAGCGCAGTGCACAGCTATTTGACGCATCCCAGCTCCAGGCTGGGGGTAAGGCTCTGGCTGGGCCAGGGCGAGTTGGCCTCAATTCATTGAGGAGGTGATGGATGGGGGACTGTGCTCTGCAGCACAGCACTGGGGTGAGGTGTTGCATGGAGGCTCTGGTCTGGTTGGATCCCCTCGAGGGGTTGGCAGCTATTGCTATAGGGATGGATGCACATGCAGCGGGTCCTGTCCTTTAGGAAATAGCTGGAAAAGCCCTTTGAGCCCTGCAGGAGCATGGGATCTGTCCTGTTGGCTGCCCTGTCCCCTGCTTGCAGCCTGGCTGGTTTGGCACCAGCCCTTTGCAGTCCAAAGGGGTTATTCCTCCCTGCCAGCGTCTTTAGCTCACTGGGGATATTTCATTAAGCACTGCTTTGCTTTGCTCTGTGCTCTCTGGACAGGGTCTCTGTGCTGCAGGGTTCCTCCTGCACTGTTGCTCATATGGGTGATGTGCTCCTGCCCCATGGGACAGGACAAGAGACGTCTTGTCCCTTGTGCTGGGGATGCTGCCAAGCCCTGAACAGATGGAATCAATGGGTTTTCACAGAATAGTTTTACCTTCCAAACAAGACCACGGCTGCTTCCTTTCCTCTTTTGCAGTACTATTGCTGAGATGATGTATTTTGTCATTTCAGTGATAAAACCTACCTAGGGTCAGGTATTCAGCTGGGAATTAATTAATTCAGCTCATCAGAATGCAGTGTCCCTCCATTGCTTTCACTCAGGTAGGTCTGAAAATCTATGAAAATAGGCTTTTCCCTCTTTATGGTAGCAAGAGGGGAACCTGATTTAGGTTTTTTGCTGTATTATGGGGTGCAAGGCATCCCACTGCATGGCAGCCTCAGGGGGAGAGCCATGCTGGTGGGAGCAATGGCCCAGGGGGATACACAAAGGGAGACTGGAGGAGCTGGATAAGGGTGGCTCAGCCAAGTACCTGCGTGGAGCAGCAGCTGCCAAAGGTACCAGCAGTGGGAAAAGGATGCTGTGAGCTGGGGTCTGAAGACACCCCCCCATCCTTGGCCCGCTCCCACCTAAGCCATGATGGCTGTTAACACCCTGTCTCCAGCGAGGCAGCTGGAAGCATTTGCTCTCTGGAGGTGCTGGCAGCTCCAGGTTACAAGGTCAAATTCCTGCCCTCCCCTTGCAAGGGGCTCGTGGTCCCTCGCTGCCCCTGCCTGCTCCCTGGCTCTGCCTGGCCATGTTCATTGCTTTGGCTTCATCTCCCAGCCCAGTCACCCAGGGGCTGGGAATTAGGTCCCATCACAGGCTCGTTTTCATTAATAGAAACACCAGGCTGGGCTGGGCTTTGTATTTATGCCCTTAACTGATTACCCACCTGCAGTTTCCCCGGCCTCTGCCAAGCAGGGAGAGGGATGCTCCATGTGGATCAGTGGGCTCCCCAAGGCACCTTTGCTCCATGCCATGTCCAAAACATCCCAAACCTCCATCACCCCTGTGCTGGGGACTCCTCCGCCAGCTCCTGCTGCTGGGAAGGGAAGATGCAGCGCTGCGCTGGGGCATCTCCCTGCCACAAGCAAGGCTCTGGCATTGGGTACCCAGAGAGAAGCTAGGATGGAATCCCCCACTGGGGCTGATGTGGGGCCAGTGCCAGGGCAGAGTAGGAACTGGTTTGGCTGTGGGGTGGAGGAAGATGAAGGGGAGGGCTGTGTGTGCCTCTGTGTGTGCACATGTTTGTGTAAAGGAGCACCTGTTGGAGGGGAGAGGGTCTGCGGGATGGATGGATGGATGGATGGATGGATGGATGGATGGATGGATGGATGGATGGATGGATGGATGGATGGATGGACGGATGATCGGAGGGATGGACGGATGATTGGATGGATGGATGGATGGATGGATGGATGGATGGATGGATGGATGGATGGACGGATGATCGGATGGACGGATGATCGGATGGATGGATGGATGGATGGATGGATGGATGGATGGATGGATGGATGGACGGACGTTTGGAGCTGAGCTGGCAGCCTCCTGCCCTCCTCCTCCTGCTGTGCTCTCTGCCCTGAGACGCCTTATTTAAATAAATGATGCAATTACTGGGCATTAAGGGGAGGTGAGGGATCGATGCCAAAACAGGAGCTGCTCATTTCCAGCTTCCCCAGATCCTTCAGGTTATTTTGTGCATCCTCTCCCCCTCTCTCAAGGCTTCCCAGTGAGATCATTTGAGGGATGCAGACCCACCTTGGCTGGGGGCTGCTTCCCTCCTCCCTTGGTGTCTTCTTTCCCACGGCTACACTGGTTCTTTCAGTGACATTTTGACTATTGAGTCCCCTTGCAGGGGCTCGTGCCCTCGTGCCTCCCCCTTTCCCAGCTATGGGGTGAGTGGTCCTGGGTGTGCAGGGCTGCACCTTGCAGGCAGCCCCAGCCACGCCGCCCTCCTGCTCGGCAGCAGCCCCCTGCTCGCCCGCCAGACGCAGCAGTGCGATTATCGTAATGATGTCCGACAAGGCACTATCAGGAATTACACTGATAAATCTGAGCAGACAGCTCAGAAAAAAACCCAACCAACCAACCAACCGCAGCTGAACCCTGGCCTCTAATTTAATACAGGGTTATTAGCCTGGCCGGCGGAGAACAGGCTCCTGCAGCCTTGAGTCTCTATCCCTGGCTCTGCCTCTGGAAATGGCCTCGTGCCATAGCAAAAAGAGACATCAGCCAGATTCGTGTCTTGCCTTGGAGCTAGTGCAGTCTTCTTGGAGACTGCTGGGGCTGGGTGGGGGCTACAGGCCTCGGAGTGAATGGGAGACCCCAATGGCAGCACATTGCCTTCATCCCCATTGCCAGATCAGGGGTCTTCTTCCCGGGGTAAACTCCATTGGGAAGAGGTCTGGGAGCAGGTTGAGGAGTGGGGCAGCCACACACAAGGGAGGTGTGAGTGCTGTGGACACTGCGTCCATCACGCTCACTGGCCATGGGATGAAGGCAGCAGGGTCCCTGTGAGCTGCAGGGAGATACAGGACATGGGCAGCATCTTTCCTGGGGAAGAGAGGATCTGCTTCGTTCTGGCTGTGTTAAATGCTTTCTGGACACAGCAACTCCTGTTTTCTTCACCTACTGTGGTTTTTGCACACTTGCTGCATTCTTCTCAGTTTCCTTCCCCATGAAGGCATCTGTAGGTAGCACTAACATTAATGGGAACTCTACACTAGACAAGTGTATGTGTGTGGAACACAAACCTCGTCCAAACAGGAGGCTGAGCACACACAGAGCTCTTTGTCCCCCAGCAGCACTGGCAATTACCTCAAAACGAGGGAAATGCATCTTTTTAAGGCACACATTTAAAACACGGGGTGCACTAAAGCAAGCAGACATTAAACGTGATGGCAGAGTGGCTGAGCTGCAGGCAGGGCTGCTGGATACCTGCCTCTATGGGGAGAAACCTGGGGGTGCTGCAGGGAAGACCCCAGACGGGCTTGGTTTTGGCTTGGTACCCCCAGAGCAGGGAGAGCCGCAAGCCATGGGGCAGCTGGGGTGGGTGGTTCAGGGCCTGTGTTGGGGCTGAGCCTTGTCTCCTCACTTGGGATGAGTTTCTTCGAAGCAGGATGGAGAGAGAAGGTGTCTGGTCTCTTTTCCCAAGTAACAAGTGATGGGACAAGAGGAAACAGCCTCAAGCTGCACCAGGGGAGGTTTAGATTGGATGTTAGGAGCAATCTCTTCCCCAAAGGGTGCTCGGGCATTGGAACAGGCTGCCCAGGGCAGTGGTGGAGCCACCGTCCCTGGAAGTGTTCACACACCGTGTAGATGAGCCCTCAGTGTCATGGGTTAGTGGTGCCCTTGGCAGTGCTGGGGAACGGTTGGAGCTGATGATCTTGAAAGTGTTTTCCAAACCAGCTGATTCTATGATTCTCCTCCAGCGAGTGGCTGGAGCTCCGTGGTCTTGGCTCCATGGATGGTTATTAGCTCCCATGCCCGTAACCCAGCGCTAGTGCACCAGTGTGTCCTGCAGCCATCCTCTCCTGCAGCTCTGCATCAGTCACCGGCACCTCCTGCAGAGCACGGCAGCCCATAGAAATGGTACAGACCAACCTCCCGGGCTGCAAGGTGTCAGCACGGCCGCTGACCCCAAAGCCTTTGGAGGGGAGGTGGCAGGCACCGTGCTCCGTGCAGCGCTGGGAGGAAGGCAGAGACCCTCACTGCGGCACGGGCACCGCTGCGTGTGAGCAGGCGGGTGAGTGAGTTTGTGGGTTAATGAATTAATGAGGTATCGAACTGGAAAGTTAACGAATTCATCTGTGCAAGGGGCTTGAGCCTCTGCTGGCTTTTTCCCTGGTGGTCAGGCAGGAGGCCAGGGGGAATTGGTTCCTGGCCTGTGTGCTGCCTGGCTCCAAGGGCACAATGGGCATGGGGGAGATGTCCCATCTTTTGCAGTGGTGTGGAACTAGCACAGGAGCAGCACAACCCTCCATTTCCACTCTTTTTCCTCCCCCTTTTCTTGTTTTCCAGATAATAGGTGTAAAAGAAGTGATTCAGAAGCACTTTCCCCCTTCCATTACCCAGAAAGCAAATAAGAGTCGCAAGAATAGGGACTGCAACAAAACAATTATATTGAAATATTTGGAGTCACGCTTATATGGCAAATGTGACAAAATTGAGTGCAACCTTAAAATAGCAGCAGCAGCAATCCTTTAAAACACAAAAAGCAAACAATTGTTGACTGTGGATATTGCAGCACAACAGGCTGTTAATTCTCTCCAGAGATGTGTGCTCCCTGCGCATCCCTGAAAGCCACAGCAGGCGCTGGCTGTGGTTGCCCTTCTGCTTTGGATGAGCTTGAGCAATCAGCAGTGCCCAACAGCCAACTTCCCCAGGGTTAACATCAGGTGAGATGAAGTCTAAAGTTTTGCCTGCCATGCCCCCTCACATGGGTTAAGGCACTGATAGCTGTGGTCAAGCCAAGAGCATGGGTGTCGGGTGGTACCCTGGCATTTCAAGGATGCTCACGGGCTGGTGTGGCTTGCACCACTCTGCACTGGCCAGGTGTGGATAGATATAAAGTAGAATTTCTTCCCTGTGAGGGTGCTGAGGCGCTGGCACAGGGTGCCCAGAGAAGCTGTGGCTGCCCCATCCCTGGCAGTGTTCAAGGCCAGGCTGGACACAGGGGCTTGGAGCAACCTGCTCTAGTGGAAGGTGTCCCTGCCCGTGGCAGGGGTCAGAACTGGATGAGCTTTAAGGTCCCTTCCAACTCAAACCAGTCTGGGATTCTATGATTAGTCACAAAAATCTTATTCACCCTCACCTGGCTTCCTGGCCGGGGTGGCTGTTCTCTGCTTTCCTGGCTGTGCCCTGCCAGGGACCCCAGGGAAATGGGTGCTGCTGGTGTCACTGTCACCGCAGCCACTGCGGCTGCATCTGCTGCGTGGCTACACACAGTCACCCGCTCCCTGGGGCTGTGGCTCTGGTATCCCTCAGTGGTGCTAAAAATGACATTTCCCAAATAATGAAAGAATCTTTCATTACCCTGTGTCTCTGAGCAGCCTGCGAGGCTGGGCAGCAGCTGAGCACTAAGTGATGTGTCTAATGCGGCTTCAGCTGCGGTATTTTTGTTCCTCTGTCTCTGGTCCACGCATGCCATGAAGCACGAGAAGACCTGGCTGTGGATGGCTCCTGGGGGCCTGGTTGAGGTAGTGGAGCATGGCTGGGTGCCTTTGGTCTCCTCCTCTCTCAGCAGCATGCCCTCCTCCACCTCGGGCCCTGCAAGTCCTCATGCCCCTTCCCCTGCAGCATCACTTGCTCCCTGCAGCCTGGTTTTGTCCCAGGATGTTTTGGGTCCTGGCCCACCCCACATCCATGAGTGACTGGCCTGGGGACAGCTGGAATGAGGGGGAAAGGCTGTTTCCCTATGGGTTGTTCTTGATGGGGAAAAGAAGGACTTGTGCTCACACCATCCTGTGTGTCCTTAACTGGGAGAGCAGCAGTGGGAGGTTCCAGGCTAACATGACCTGAGAGTGATATCTGTTTCAGACACTTTACACTGCTCTAAGCCCTTTTGGGAATGCACAACTCATGCCCTTTAAGGGCAAGTCACTGCCAGGTTCTCCTCCCATCTCTCACATGCATGATGCTGGCTCAGGAGAGCAGCCCATGTCCCTGTGGGCTGTGTCTCACCCACTAACACACACAGGACAAGAGCCCACCCATGGGTGGCATCACCCTGTTGCCTGCAGCCCTGGGCACAGGCAGGGGGGCTGAGTTACCACCCTGGCATTTAGGCAGCTGTCTCCTGCCAGGCAATGCCAGCTCCATGCCAGTGAGGGTCTGTGAGCCTGGGGGCTCACCTTCCACCCCGGCAACCCCTCCAGGGTACATGGGGTGTCTCCTCGCTTTACCAAAAGCAGGCAGAGCATCCGCTCCTGCTCCCTGTGTCAATGCTTTAATGCTCTCACCCACTGCTGAGCAAAGCCTTCATGCCCATCTCCCTCGATGGGGTGGTGCTCAGGGGGGGCTGAGCCTTTCTCACTGTCACTGGCTGTTTGTTCTCTCCCTGCTTCTCCTCTCCGGAGCTGGGTTTGTATTGTTGTTGGGCTGATAGACGGATTAGCTAGCATGTATCACCAGGCTGACTACCGGAGGGTTATTAAAAGTGATTTGCAATGTAAATACTTTCATCATCAACCACATTTTCTTTAGACTAAGGTTGACTTTTATGAATATTAAAGCCATGTGGATGGGTTCAGCGGGTCTGTGGGCGTTCGTCTGTCGGAGGGAGGGGGGGCTGGCTGCCTGCAGTGCTCTGTTGGGAAAGGCAATCTGGATCTGCCTGAGGGCAAAGGGATCTGGTGCTGGAAGGAGGGAAGCCGAGCATGAAAAGGTGTGTGTGAGGCAGAAACGAAACCTGAGTGCTTTGAAGAGGGACGGAAAAAAGGAGAGGGAGAACTGAGCGTGTCACGAGAGCATCTCTCTATAAGCTGGGGCTGGGAAGGGAAAGCCTGGCCAGGGATGGTGGTGAGCAGGTTTGTCCTTGAGGCATGTGTCTGAACATGTGTTGCTTCTTCCCCCTGCCATCAGTGTGGGGCTGCAGGACCAAGGGTGAACCCCCAAATCCCTCAGCAGCTGCAGGCTGGCATTAAGCTGTTGGAGCTGGTGCTGGCTACACTGCACATGTGAGTACAGCTACTGGGAATCTCTCCGGGATAATGGGTGGATGTTGCCAGGCCTGTCAGGGAAACCAGAGTGAATGATCTCTGCCTTCACTGCTCTTCAGACATCCCCATCTCCTGTGCTACCCAGTGGTGTAAGCACTCCTCTGCCTCAGGATGGGTATGGGTTGGAGCTGTAGCAAGCCAAGATGAAGCATGAAGGTGGCCACTTGCCACTGGCCCCTGTATCTCCCACCCCAGGTCCAGAAGGGAGAGGAGAGGCTTTGCCTGCTTCTATAGGTGTTTGAGGTGTTTTGGTGTGAGGGCAGCTTTTGAGATGTAGGAGCCTGATGGAGCCTTGCCAAGTGTTAATGGAAGAGCAGCAATTGCTGATTAGACAGCAGGCACAGCAAAGCTCCTGGGCATAGCTGAAAAGAAAACAACAAAGAAAGACAAAGAAGCCATCCAAAAATAGAGGATGGGAGCACAGCGATGGACGTACAGTGACGAAACAAAGGGAGATGTGCAGTTATATGAAAAATGGCCAGCTCCAGGCGTATCACAGATCCCTACAAGGTGACATGTGCTGTCTTCTACTCTCCAGATAAGACTGACCAAGCTGTGTCAGTCAAGGAGATGCCAGGAGACTTAGGCTGTCACAGGTCCTAGTCTCAAAAGAGAACAAGGAAGGCCCTTCCTTAGCTTGGGCCACTGAACGTGAAGGCAGGTTGGCCTCTGCCTTCTGCTGTGGGGCAACCACAAGTCCATCCTGTGCCACCCCACAGCTTGGCACAACATAGGTTGCCAGGGGAAGGGTTGGAAGCTGGGATCAGACGCTGGGGTGGAGTTACTGTTTCTCATGACCAGTGCCTGCGTGACCTAAGAAGGAAGGAGATGGGCACTTTGGTGACAGCAAGAGGGGTTGGTGAAAGTCGCTGGCAGGGAATGTGTGAATATGTCAAGGCAAGAGAAGCAAGTGCTGTCTCTAAAGGGAGCACGTATGGGGCATCCTGGCTTTTAGAAACTGCTTTTTCTGACTAATGAGAGAGCATAGCTGTAGGCTAAGTTAGAAGTTAAAAAGTTTTGTATTCAGTTTGGTTACATATTTTTATCTCCATGACTGATCAGCTTTGGAAGAAGACTTCTTGCTGTTCATTACAGTCTTTTGTCTATCCATGGGGAGTAGTAGTTTGAAACAAGAGACCAATCAAATAACTCAACTCAAGTGCAATCAAATTGACTTTGAAGAAGATACTTCCTCAGTCGGATGAGTTCACCCAGAGCGTGGCAAAGGTTTCTTCACACAGGCTGAGAGAGCTGGGCTTGTTCAGCCTGGAGAAGAGGAGGCTCTGGGGACACCTTAGAGCAGCTCCCGATGCCTAAAAGGGGCCTACATGAAATCTGGAGAGGAGCTTTTTACATGGCCCTGTAGTGACAGGACAAGAGGAATGGTTTTAACCTGAAAGAGGAGAGATTCAGATTAGACATTAGGAAGAATTTCTTCCCTGTGAGGGTGCTGAGGCGCTGGCACAGGGTGCCCAGAGAAGCTGTGGCTGCCCCATCCCTGGCAGTGTTCAAGGCCAGGTTGGATGGGGCTTGGAGCAACCTGCTCTAGTGGAAGGGGTCCCTGCCCGTGGCAGGGGTTGGAACTGGATGAGCTTTAAGGTCCCTTCCAACCCAAACCATTGTGAAACTATTATTATTTTCATTAGGGGGGAAAGGAAGGTGAAAGGATGATATATATTTGGGGTCAGGGCTTTGGGGTGAAGAGACTCCAACTGAGTGGCTGGAGTCCTTGCCACGTTTTGGCCGGTGACTGCAAAAAATGGTGTGGGCAGATGTTAAGCTGGCAAAAGTCAGTGCAGCCTCACTGCACTCAGTGCAGCCATGTGGCTCTGCACCAGCTGACGTGAGGAGAGCTTTGTCTTCTCGCTCCTCAAAGGCAAGAAAATTAATAGCAGTTGACTGAACACTCACTAAAGAAATGCCAGGTTCTGGCCTAGGGTAACCAGATAAAGACGGTATCTCCCTGGCTGCTGTGGCAGGGGCCTCTCGGTGTGCAAAGGCAGCAGCTGAGTGGTGGATGCAAGTGGCAAAAGGCTTTAACCTTTTCATTGTGCAGAGAAGCACCTGGAGCTGGAGATGTGTCATCAGAGGAAAGTGTCTGTATTATCTTACAGTGGTCTCTCTGCTGGGGGTTCAGAAATGTGGTTTCATCTCCAGGGATAAGACACCAGACTGCAGGAGGTGGGGAAGAGAGAGGTCAAGTCTGTGAACTGGGCACATCTGGCTAACATTTCAGATGAGACATCGACATGAAACACCAGCCTTTTGTTAAGTGCTACCTCCCAGAGCAAGAGACATAAGAGAGGAGGGTGAGGAGGTGAAGGAGTGGATGTGGGAACTTGTTTGAGACTGTGATCACTCAGAGGAGGGAGAAAGTGGGGCTTTTATTTGTTTATGTGTATTTATGTGTGTATGTGTGAGAGTCGAGCAGATGGGGAAATGATACCCATGTGTATCTGCGAGACAGAGCAAGTGAGAGGCAGAGGGGGGATGAGAGAGCTGGTCTAAGAAGCAGAGAGAAGGGAAAGGTGGGGAGGGAAGGGAAGATGGATTTCCTCCCTCCTTGCCCTCCCTCCCCGTTTGTTTCTTCTTGCTTGTCACTTTCTCATAACTACAATGAAAGGAGAAAGCAGAACTGGTGGGGCAGTGACATGATTGGGAAACCACCTGCTGATGGTTTTGGTCCTGGGGGAGAACCCCAACACTGAGTGTTAGTGACAGCCCAGCAGAGTTCGTCATGCCTTTCAAGTCTGCGGATGCATGCGTCAGGACTGGTTTTTAACTGTATTTTGGAGACCGGGGAGTGCATGGAGGACTCCCTTTGCCCGGGCTCTGGTGGGCTGCGCTCTGCCTCTCCTGCCCTTTCCTTCTCTCCCGCCTTGAGGCCTCGGTGCTCCCGGTGTCCGGGGGGGGGCTGGTGGGTGCGGGAGGCACCAGAAGCTGCGGGCGGCGGGCAGCGGGGGACAGCGAGCAGCGGGCAGAGGACGGGCAGCGGGCAGCGAGCGGTCCTTGGGCGGCCAGAGGGCTCCCTGCAGCACCGCGGACAGCGCCGCCCGCAGCCTCGACGGGGGGGTCACCTCTGCCCGGCGCCGTCTCCGCCTCCGCTTTCCCCCTCAACATCTGTCCGGAGGGTCCGGCTCCGCACATCTGGGACGGGGGGACAGCGGCGTGTGGAACGGCCGCGGCTCCCTGGCGTCTTTGCGGCGGGGAGGGGGGCTCACATCTGGGGGAGGCACATCTGGGAGCATGGGAGGGAGGGGCCGGGCTCGGGGGGAGGACCGGGCTGAGCAGGCAGCGCCGGGGCCCTCCCCTCCCACCGCCCCTTCCCCGCCCCTCCGCCGCGCACGGCGCCGCCGGGAGCCGGGAGCCGGGGGCCGGGGCCATGCGTGCCGGAGCCCCCGACGGCGCGGCGGCGTGCGCGGCGCTGCACCATGGCCGCTGAGAACGGCTCGGCGGCGGGCGGCGGCGCGGCCTGGGGGCTGCCCGGTGAGTCGCTGCTCGGGGGCTCCGTGTGCGGCGGGAGGGAAAGGAAAGGGGGGGGCAGGGCATCCCCGCGGCCCCCCCCCCCCCCCCGAGAGTCCCTGAGAGATGGGGGGGCCGCATGGCTTCAGAGTGCATGGGGAGGGGGTGCGCACCCCGGAGAGGTAACACCCGGGCGCCCCAGGAATGGCGGGTGTCTCTCTGCCAACTTTCCCGCACTCCTGCGTCGCTCCGGGAACCCCGGCGTGCTCCGCGGATCAGAACCCCCGCATTTGGTTCGCCGCCCCGGCATGCGGGAGTCGTGCGGGGTTGCAGCTCTGCCAGGGAGCCGGGAAGAGATCTGGCACCCCCCTTCCCTGCTCCCATCCAAACCAGCACCGCTCCCGCGATCTGTGGTCCAAGGCGCCTCGGATCCTTCAGACCGCCTGGGAACCGGCCCTGTCAGCACCCTGCCACGGGCACAGGAGCACCCTGCATCCCTGGGGGATGTGGAGTGGGAGGGTATCTACTCCCCTGGTGCTTGCTTTCAGAAGGAGGTTTGCTTTCTGAGCAGGAAACTACCCTCACGCTTGCTGTGCTTCCCTCTATATTCCAGCAGGAGCAGCAGGGACGAGATCCCACATGTTTTGGACACTGTCCCCATGCTGGACAAAACCCCGCTGGCCCCTTGGCCACCTCCCAGAACATGACTAGGCAGAAGTCCCCCACCTCTCCACAGAGCCCTTTGCTGGGTTGGGCACTGCAAGGGGGACAGCTCTTGCCCCCTCTCCCTCTAGGTGTGGGTCCCATTTGCCCTTTAGCCCTTGCTGGCCCTGCTGCACCTTCCCCACTGGTAACAGCAGAGATGCCCCGTGCTCTCTGTTGGTCCATCATGGACAAGAGCCAGGCAGCCCCACCCTTCACCTCTCCCAAAATAACGGCATGGGCTTCAAATCAGGGAGCAGTTCTTGTCATTTTTTTGCATGAAAGTAATGCTGTAATGCTCTATGTGAAAGTCATGCTCTTCTGTCCCGCTCCCAGCCCCTCTGTCTGTGTTACAGCCACATTTTCTAGCTGCTCTTTGCAAAGCCCAAGGCTAGGGAGATGCTTCCCAAGCTGAGGAACAGCTAGCATTCCTCTGCGCCCAGCTGGCAAAGCTGTTGGGCTCCGCTTTGGCGTTTGTCATGGGTGCCTTGAGGTGACTTGGGCGGCTCAGCTTCTCCTGCCACTACTTGTGGGATGAGCAAAGGGGCTGGGAGGGCCGGTTCCCACCCAGTGGGGTGGCTGTTGATGTTTCTCAAGATGCTCAGATGCCAGGGTCCTAGAGCCCAGGATTTCTGTGAGGCACACCAGTGACAGCGCTCATGTTGAGATCCCAGGCGACTGCAAGATGCTTTTCACTGTCACTACTGCTGGGCATCACCACCTGCTTCCTAATGCCTTGACTTCCGCGATCTGAGCACCTGCTGCTGCTCTCCAGCCTGGAGCAGGGCTCCATGAGGCATCCAGCAAAGAGCAGGGTGATTTCACCCAGATGGAGACCCTAAGAAATAGCGACCCATCCCCGTCACCCCTCAGCCGGGCTGGTGCCCAGCAGGCAGAGTCCCTGCGTAGGGATGGGAGCGGGGATCTGTCCCTGTGCACAGCAGCTCCCGGTTCCTGAGGGTTTGAAGCCAATGTGTCCTTGCTCAGAGCCAGCAGCAGGTTCCCAGGTCGGCTGCATGGAATGGCAGCGGCCTGGGGAATGACCTGGTGAGTAGGAAGCTGGCGGGAAGAGGAGGAGGAGGAGAAAGGCTACCGGTAAACACTGTTTGTTCAGTCACACAAGGGGCATACTTGCCTCAGTGGGTCAGTCTGTGTCTCTCATAGAAGAGGAATTAACTGAAATCATTAATTAATGCTGTGATCCAATTACTCTGAGTTTGCAGAAGGCGCATGGTTTGTCTCTCAAACTGTAAGCAGGAAGATGCTATTGATGTCAGGTTTTGTCATGGATGGGTTTGTTTGTTTGTTTGGGGTTTTTTAATCAAAATGACAAATATCTCCCCAGGAAATAAACCAACAACAGAAAAAAGGACAAAAACAGGGAATAAAAACAGTGAGATCAGGAGGAACGGCTGATGCAGAGCATCCCTAGCACACTGTGTCTGCTTGTCCTGCTGAGCCCCGGCCAGCAGCACCCACAGAGGTGAAGAGGGTTGGTGAGTGCCCCCCGAGGTGGCAGATGCAGCTCTGCAATAGCAAGAGGAGAGGGAAATGGAGCCTGTTTGCGAGGGGCTGCTGCTCTCTGCCCAAACACAGCTCCTCTTCCCGCATGCACGTACGTGCAGCAGGAGTTTCATGTGCACAAGATGACCCCTTCTCATTGGCATGGTAAATCATGAGCATCTTCTGGAGAAGTAGGGCTGTCCCTGAGCCGGTCTCTGCTCGGTCTGACATGGAGCTCTCCAGTAAGCCAAGGGAGGAGGTTTGCTTTGCATTTCAGCATCTGTTCTGGGCTCGCTCTAAAACTGTGTGTCTAAAGGACGTGTTTCAGGGAGGTGAAGGATGCAGGGTGTGGAAGTTTGGACCAGCTCATTCCCATCTACTTCCTCTCTCCTTTTCATCCCTTTCCCGGCATGCCCACTGACTGCTCTTTAGCTTGCCCTAGCACAGCACCCATCAGTGTGCCAGGCGCCAGTGGTGGTGCCAGGGACCTGAGCAGGGTTGAATCCTCCGCAAGCCGGAGCTTGGAGCCATGCCGAAGCCATCCCTTTCCTGAGGGATTCAGGCCACCAGTCAGCAAACAGACACCAGTTCCTAGGAATGCTCACGTGCTCTTCTACCCAGGGTCCTAGCAGGCAGGGCAGTCAGGGTCTTGTCACCTAACTCATAATGGAGAAATGTGCCAGCCTTAACCCTCCCTGGGAGAGCACTGATTCCCACAACATCCCTTTAACCCTCTAGGCATGGGAAGGTCTCAGTTCATCCAGACGTTGGATGTACCAAGGCTGGCCGCTGTGCTGTGTTCAGACCAATTCATCTGCTGCAGCTTCAAGGAGTTTGGCATTTCCTGGACAAATGAATCTGGAGCCGGTGCTTCCCGGCAGCCTTTCCCACTGCACCAGTGCTTTGCTGCTGCAGAAGCATAGGATGTGTCTTGCCAACAGGTCCCCCCCTTGATATTTAGGGTTTTAGCAGCAGACACACAACCAGTCCCTGTCCCCCCCTGCAGACACTGGGGTATCCACACTCTGTGTGTGTGTTGGCATCCATCACCTTCCTTGTGGGTGGATGCACTGGTCCTCCTGGAAGTTGACTCTGGGCCAGGACAACATCATTTGGCCTGGCTTCAGGCCTTGATTTCCCTGGAACAGTGAGCATGAGCAAATGAGGGTCTGCTGGAGATGCTCTGCAGCCCAACCCCTCGTGTGCTGGGTGAAGCTGCTCACACCTTCACATTAGGGATGCTCCTGGGACCCTCCAGAGATGCCTTCAGCCCAGAGGCTGTGCTGCACGGAGGAGGAACTCCAACAAAGGCTTGGTTTATACCTTGTGAGATGTAAGTTAGCTGAGGAAATTACCTTCACAGCCTGTCCAAGCCTCCAAACGCAGTGGCTGCAGGCACTGAGCATGGTCACTGACAATGCCCAAAACCATTGCTGGAGGTCCTGCGAATCAGAGCTGTGGGAGTGACACCATCCCTCTTGTCTTGCTGTGAGCCTGTCCCCATCAGCCCTGCATGGCCTGTGCAGTGTGGGCTTCAGTCCTGCTCAGTGCCCAAGGGTCTGCTCCCTTCCCACCCCAGCATTAGACAGCCTGAGCTGTGCTGGTGCAGAGGACCCGCACGCACCCCGGGTGCTGTTTCCATGACTCAGAGAGTGAAGGACAGGGCCGTGGGGAACCACAGGGCTGTTTGCTTGTCTCCAAGAGCCTCGCAGAGGAGTTTCATCCCAGGGCAGCTGGCACAGGAGGAGCAGCAGCTGGAAGTTTGTCCTTTAAAGGCAGGACTCAGTGTAAACCATGGAGCTCCTGGGCCAGCGCTATCAAGGCTGCCTGCGCTCCTCTAGCCAAGAAAGCCAGGCAGAGAAGCAGCCCCCTGCTACCACAATTCCTATTAAATATAATGTATTTTACAGCACCTTGCAGCTTGGCAGAGGAGGCAGCGGGGACGGGCACCAGGTCCCTCAGCTGAAGGCATCTGGAGAAGAGGGGTGCAGGGTGATGTGCTGTCTGCAGGGCTCAGGCTCTTGGCAGAGGCGTTTTGTGTCCACCGGTTAAGGGGTTAACCTCTTTGGGCTCTTTAAGCAGAACCAGATTGATTCATTTGTGGGAAACTCCAGTTGTGCAACACTGAGTCTGAAAACACCGCTCTGCAAACACCATGTCCCGGGCCCTCGTGGCCGCTCCTGGTCACGGGGCAGTTCTCCAGAGGCTTGCATGGCGCCTTGCTTCAGTGACCCCTCGATCCCAGACCTTCCCAATGCTGATGTGAGCTGGCCCCCCCACCCCGGCAGCACAGCGGGCTGGCTCTGTGCAGAAGGACAAGCATCCTTACGGGATCTTTGCATGACTGAGATGGGATGGAGCGTACCCCGCATCTCTCCATCTCTAGTGCCTTGGGGGTAGCTTGGATCCCTGCTCTGCTGGCAGTCACGTCATCTGCAGTCCAAATTAAAGCCAAAATAGTGTGTGCGTGTGTGCAGAGAGGGATGGAGAGCAACAAAACCCTACTCACATCAGCCTCCGCCTGACAACAGGCGTGAGGTGCCTGGGCTTGGGGCTGCCTTTCTGCAGCAGTGTCTAGCACAGTCATCCCTAGGCTGCTTGCGGAGCTCAGATCGCCCACCATGGCCCATAAGTGATGTCCAACTCATGAAACCCTCTGCTACCATGCGCAGCCACAGGCAGTGAGGTGCTAAACCCCTACCCAGTGCTGCAGGGAATTGGGATTAGCGTAGGGCCATGTCAGGCTGGGGACCACTATCCTGCGTCAGAGCTGCAGCCCATGATGTTTTCCATCCCCAGCATGGTTCCTGCTCTGCCCATCAAGGAGCTGGTGGGAGCATCCAGGGAAGGCAGCAGGGAGAGGTTTGCAGGAGGTCTGTCCCTTTTGGAAGAGTTTCCTAGGGCTCTTCTGCGGGGGCAATGTGTAATCCCTCCCTGACAGCCAAAGTGATTCCCACTGCCTTCCTCTCCATCCCTCTCCTCCTCTGTTGTCCCTATGGATCAGGATTTCATACCTGCTCTCCTCCCCTGGCTCCCACACTTCCCATACTGCCTGCCCATGCCCTGGGCTCCCCTGCCCACCTGCTGCTGCAGCTCCTGTCCTTCACTCTGTCCCCTTGCTCAGACACAACCTCCAACACTAACTCCCCCGGCAGGTCTTGTGGCCAAGAGGGGTCTAATATTTTCAGCTTCCTATTTCATTAGCATCCCAAAGCTTTCCTTCTGCTCTCTGTCCCCAGCACTAGGGCTCTGTCACATCCACATCCATCCAGCAGGGCCCTTGCCTGATTTATGCCCTTGGCTCAAGGCATCAGCTCTCTTTTCACTCACCCATTGCTCAGTTGGCTTATTCATGCTCTCAAATCCCCGCAGAGCCTCACCCTGCTGTATGGGACAAGAGGCTGGCACCCAGTAGGATGGTGGCATGGGAGACCAGGGACAGTGGCACGGTGAGGGGCTTCCCCGCAATGGGCTTCCCCAAAGGGGGTCTGAGTCCATCACCAGGCAAGGCCTGTCCTTGTCCCTAGGGCAGGGAGAGATGCACTGAGAAGCAACCAGATCTGGTGTCTTGCAACTCCCTGCCCTCTTGCTCCCCACCTTCTCCCGCAGGCATCTGATCCTGGCCACTAACCTCTCCTTGGGGAGAGCCCAGCTAATCCAGGCAGGCATTTGTGACTGTAATCCTCTTGCTTCTTCGAGGGGAAGCTCTGCTAGCTGAGCCCAAAGCCCTTCCCTGTAGGACCTGTAGCTGCAGTGGGGTTATTTCTGCTGTGCTGCCTTGAAACAGCTGGGTCCTATCAAAGCTTCAGCCCAGGGATATAAAAGAACGTGAGCATCTCTCAGAGGCAGAGAGTATTAATGCAGTAGATGAAGTGTGGCTCAGCTGAGAGCCAAGCACATTCCTGGCTCAATAGCATGGGCTGAGCTTTGCCACCAGCCCAAAGCTGCCCCCTTTTTGCTACCCACTGAAACTGGTGTGAGCTTGGAGGCTGCGGGATGGGTACAGCAGGGTAAGGCTGGACATCCGCTTCAATCACATTTGCCTGGCATGCTCACTATTAGTGTTCCCTAATAACTGATAGGTTATTTATTGGGCCTAATTATTGGGTGAGAGATGGTTAATCAGTGTCAGTGTGATCAGCATGCTGGTTGGTTATGTATAGGAGTCGCTTTCAACCACTTAAACCCACTTTCTCACTGGTTTTCTTCTTGTTTGGTGATGCTGTGGGTCGATGGTGTGTAGCCCCTTATGATTCAGGGCATGTTAGGGGTACAGACAACTGGTGGGGAGGCAGCTGTGGGATCCTGGGCTGAGCACTCCTTATGTGAGTGGCTTGTAAGCACTCGCTCTGACCCTTCGTGCAGCTGGGTGCATGCCACCATGGACGGGGTGCATCAGTTTGGCTCTGAAACCCAGCAGCAACCACCTAGTTTGAAGCAGCACGGGGGGCTCCTGCCTTGCTCACAGTGATGGTCGGGTTGGCTGACTGCAACGCTCCCTTCTTGCCCCAGACACAGCAAATGTTCAACGCCTGATGCACAAACACGTGCTGAGCTTTGGAAAGTATCTCCAACCCCTTTGCCTGCCCCCGACAACTGTCAGCTGTGTCACTGAGCCCACTGCTGCTCTGGTAGCTCCAGGAAAAGCCATCAGAGACTCAGCTTGCTAGGACAGAGGAATTTGCTTTGTGTCATGAGAACCGGTTGAACAGCAGAGAAAGAAAGGAAGGAATTGTTTAATGGAAAAACAATGCCCAGATCCACCCTGTATGTTACTGCAAGACACAATTCCTCTGGTGTAATGGTTCAGATCTCCTCTGGAGCAGCATAAGGACTTCAGGAGTCCATTGACTCTCTGTGCCAGCTCCAGAGGAAGCCCTGCCATCCCAGTGTAGTAAATCCCCCTGGACCCTCATCTCCTTCCTGCATTCCTGGTTGGCTTGTTCCTTCGTTGTTCCTGATGTGGAGGCATGGAGCAGTCTGGCACCAGGCAAAGCACACCCCGATGGGGCAAAGCCAGGCTAATCCCCCACCAGGCACAGGCCCTCTCCTCGATCCTCTCCCCATATATTGTATTTCTAAGGTGCCTGTTCCTGGTACCTTGCAGCATTATTTTCACACTCTGAGGGGTGTGAATCTGCCAACCTGAGCAATCCTTCGCTAGCTGAAAACTGGTGCTATGACTCAGGGACTAATTAATGGCTATTAGATAACGCAATTAGCGCTGAAATCTGTCACCCCTCTCCGAGTGTCCCTTCCCTTTGTGCGCAGGAGCCATAAACACAACTATCTGTTCCGCATCTCCTATCCCCCCTCCCCTCGGGTTCAGGTTGCGGCTGCCCAAAGCGCCCTGCCCCACATCTCATCAGCAGTTCGACACGATGGAACTAATCCCATTAAGATGTTCACTCTCTTGGCGCTTAAAGGAAAGCCATGACAAGCAGGGGGCCGGCAGCAGGGCTGAGAGGGCTGGCCCTGCTCTTTCCAACAGCAACGGCAGAGCTGATGTGCCCTGACCCCAGCCCTGTGCACACAGTCAGAGCAGGGAGTGATGTGTGCCTTCCCCTGGAGATGTCCCTGGCAGCAGCTCGCACTCAGAAGCCTCTGTGAAAACGATGCTTTCTGTAACCCCATTCCTTCCCCTATGAACATCTTCTTCCCCTGAGTGGTGCGAGCTTGGCTTCTGGTGGCAGTGCTTGCTGAGTGTGCCGGGTGCCGTGCACAGCCCTGCTCATTCCCATAGACCTCACTTCAAGCTGCATGTGGACCAGCCATGACTCTGCCCCTGCTCCCCCTGGCCCCAAGGATGAGGATGGGGATGGGATGGTGGCAGTGACAGAGCAGGGTGGTGGTGTGAGGGACAGGGGCCATGGAGGGGCTCAGGGAGGCTGTGCGGTACGGGAAGCAGAGGAAGGGGACACTGCAGCAGTGGGGCTGCTTGCTCCAGGAGCTCATCCCATAGCTCGAGGTGCCACCATCGCATGGGTGTGTGTGAACACCAGCCTCTCCTGCTGCCTTCTCCATGCCGGTGGGGAGGGTGGCCATCTCCAGACATGCAGGGATGGGCAGGAGAGAGCAAGACTCTGTCCCATACAGGGTGAATGCTCAGCAGGTCACCCAATGGAGTGGTCCATGAAAGGGCTTTCTCCTTTCTAAGCTTGCGACATGCTACAAGGCTCTTTGAAGGTGCTGACAGGCTGAAGGCTTGCTGGAGTGACACATGAGGTGTGCAGCAAGGAAAGAACAGAAGCACTTCACTGTGCCCCCACACATCACCCTGTGACCGAGGAGGGGTGGGCAGAACTGGCTTTGATCACTGGCTCTTGAGCTGTCTCCTTGACCAACGGTGATGGCATCTCGGGCAGTGATGTGGTGGCATCTCAGGCTGCTGTGCCAAGCGCTGCTCAAAATAGGTGAACCTCAACCAAACTGCAGCCTTTTTGTCTTGGATCTGTGGCTGCCTGTCCCTGTCTTCATCCGTAACGTGCAAGATGTTGGGTGAGAAGGGAGAAGTGTTTCCCTGTCTCGAGGACGTGCTTTCTGAGTGCTGCGGCAGCCACAGGAACCCTTAAACCAAAAGGTGCTATCAGTGGAGATTTATAAGCTCCTAATGGCTTCAATGGAGAGGAGAAAACCAGACATAAATCACAGCTGGAAGTCCTAAGGAAGGAGAAGGCTGGTGATGGAGTTTGTAGCTGGCTGGTGAGAGCAGGTCTGAGAGAGCACCCACTGCATGCCGCAGGCAAGGAATGGTGTGTGCAGGCTGAAAAGCCAATTGGTATCACAGGTAGGGGCCTGAGTACCAGGAACCTTTCTGAAGTGGCCTCTGGGCTTTGATGAGGTTGCATCTCCTCCCTGGCTATGGTGCCAGCATGGATATGAGTGGACAAAGGGGAACGGAGACAGGGAGGATGATGTGGGACAAGGTCATGAGAGGATGGAGAAGAGGAATGTGCAGGGGAGAGAGATGAGCACTGCAGGGCACAGGAGAGGCATTTATCTGGGATACCCCAGGTCTGGAGAGGTCTCTGGGTGTCTGGGGGCTTCACAGCACTGGGAACAGTGCTGCAGCTGGTGTGAGAGTGGAGATGGAATTGCACTAACAAGTGTGATTCCACTGCAGCACTGCAGCAATCTTGTGTGCTCTCTCTGTCCTCAGGCACATCCTGGGGCACAGGCAGAGCTGGGGCTGCCCAAGGGCTGTACCCCAACCTAGGTCCTCCATGCGTAACCGCCTGCACAACCTTGGTGTTCTCCATCACAAAGGCAAACAGCAGGATCTATCCCCAGTGCCTATGCAGGCATGACCCATGGCTTGGTCAGCAGGTCCTAGACCTGATCCCAGCTCTGGACTGAGCTGCCTGCCCTGTTCAGTGCTGGGTGAGCTCAGAGGGTGTCAGGGACAGAAGAGAGATAGCAGGATGAAGAGAGCAGAAGACAGGGAAAGAGGAATGCCCAATAGGCTGTGGTATGGCAGAAAATAGCCAGTGTCTGAGGTGAGGGTGAGCTGTGTGCACATCTTCCAGCTTGTTGTATGTGGGTTGTCCGTATCTTCACATCCTTAACCGCTGCCAATCCCCCTCCTACCTTCAGTCGGGACACTGCTTTATACTTGCCCTTCAGTGAAGGCTCATTTCCAAGTACCCGTTGAAGTCCTTCACCCTGCGGCTGCAGCTGCGTCTCAGCCCATCACTTTCCAGCGTGACCTCTGGGTGGCATCCGAAGGCGAGCGAGCGCGGCCACGCCAGCGTTTTCCTCTTTCATTTCTGTGACCGGTTCTATGGAGTGGAATGAGATGGACTTTTCTTACTTGGGGCAACTGAGAGCACAAACCTCTGTCAAGGCTGATAATGAATTAAGGGCACTTAGATGAGGATGCTGGCTCACGAAGTGAAGTGGAAAAACTGAAACCCTCATTTTAGCGGAGATGAAGGAGAGGTTTCTTTTCAAGATTTTCAAGCTCTTCCTGGAAGAGCTGGGGTAGATGTCTGCTTGATTGCTAGCTTGTCTGATTGGTTTGATTAGCTGTTACAGGAATGACAGCTAAATCTCCCCATCTCACCAAAGCGAAGAATTTAAAACTCATTTCAATTGTACTGAAACCAACCCCCAAACTGCCACAATTACAGATTTCTAAGCCATCTTATACACTTGTCACCTCTTCTTGCCTCCTTGGCAGGGTGCCTAGGAGGGGCGGCAGCACAAAACGCTTTCCTTCTCCCTTTATGCATCCTTTCCCCTTGTGTTGGAGCTGGGTGTGAAGCTGGGCAGTGCCCCTGGGCTTCTTTGCCCCATCGGTATTTAGCATTTCTGAAGGGTTTCTTGCTTTCCAAAGCACTTCACAGGCCACGTGTACCAGGCTCAGAGGATAATGGTACAGATGCGTTTCCCCATCCCTCAAGCACTTCTTTCTGCTGTGTGTGTAAGCAAAGCCCAGCCGCTGCTGCAGCTGTAGCCTTGCTAATGCAGAAGCCGCCGTAAGAACTACGTTGGTTCCCCAGCTTTAGCATCACAGCAGCCCTGCTCCCATTTTCTCACACCTGCACCTCTTTAAAAAGCTGTTGTATTAAACCCTTGGCTGTTTGCTGATGGCAGAAATCTCCTACCCTCAGCACAAACAAGAAGCAAGGGCATTCCTTTTAAAGGACTTCACAAACACAAAGCCATCCCAAAGCCTGCCAAGCCTTGCTCTGGAGAGGCGTGCCTTAATGTTTACGCATTTAGCACGTCTGTATACATTTAGCACGTTTATACATTTAGCAAAATCAGCCTCAGGAGTCCCAGGTGTTTGGAGCCAGCACCGTTACCCAAGCCAGCTCGCAGAGACCTGCTGTGCCAAGTGCTCTGCTAGGCACTCTGGTGTGAACACCCAGCTCCTGCTGGGCTACCAGCAGCAGTGCCCATGGGGCAATGACCCAGGCACTGAGTGAAGCTGCTGAAGACACTGTCCTGGCTGTGGGGTGGTGGGGTCGGGATGCTCGGAGCAACCAGGGTGAAGTGAAGCCCAGCAAACTTTGGGGTCTGGGTAGAGTGGGTGAGGCAGGTCTGATGGGAAGCTCCTCTGTCCTGCACAGCTCCTCAAGCACCTTTGCTTCCCCCTCCTCTTCCAGGAAATTCCTCTTCATAGAATCACAACGGTTTTGGTTGGAAAGGACCTTGAGATCATGCAGTTCCAACCCCCTGCCGTGGGCAGGGACACCTCACACTAAACCATGTCACCCAAGGCTCTGTCCAACCTGGCCTTGAACACTGCCAGGGATGGAGCATTTACCACTTCTCTGGGCACCCTGTGCCAGCACCTCAGCATCATCACAGTAAAGAACTTCTTCCTTATATCCAATCTAAACTTCCCCTGTTTAAGTTTTAACCCATTCTCCTTTGTCCTATCACTATAGTCCCTGATGAAGAGTCCCTCTCCAGCATCCTTGTAGGCCCCCTTCAAATACTGGAAGGCAACAGATCAGTTTTGATGCATTGGGTTTTTATTTTTGAATGCCTATTCTCCTCTCACCTTGGGGGTTAACCGCAGGCATCTCAGTTTGGATGAAGCCATTCCTTCTGCCTGTAATTCCTGCCGCCTTTCATTAATAATTGCATGTGTCAGGCTGAGATGCTGGCTCCACCACACACATCTCCATGGCTGGTGTGGCTGCAGCTGAAGTGTGATATGGGACTGAGGGAAGAAACCAGTATATTCTGGCTTTGCTGGCTGACAGCACTGGTGCAGCCCTTTGCTCTCCTACATCTGCTGGGGCTGGGCTGTGGATCAGGCCAACCCAAATTAGAACCATAGAACCATCAAGTCCAACCATTCCCCAGCACTACCAAGGCCACCACTAAGCCATTTCACTGAAGGCCTCATCCATGTGATTTATATTGACTTCCAGGGATGGTGACTCCACCACTGCCCTGGGCAGCCTGTCCCAATGCCTGAGCACCCTCTTGGTTCCTAATATCCAATCTAAACCTCCCTGGTGCAGCTTGAGGCTGTTTCCTCTTCTTCTTTTACCCAGTTTCACCCTTGTTTGGGTTTTCAGCATCTGCCTCTGTGCAGCATTGCCTCTTTGTCAAGGCTACCTCTGTTGGGAAGGTTGGTGCCCACCATTAAGATACCTTGGGACTCACATGAACTGCTTGTGCTGAAGCTGTAATATAACTTGTTTTTTTCCCTGTCCCAGATTTCGTCTTCCAGAAGGAGCTGTTTGCTGCCAGAGACACAGGTGAGCTGAGAGGACCATGGCATGGGCTTTGTGGGTGCTCTGGGAGTGCTGGGGGCACACCATAAGCCTGCTCTTGTCCCTGGGGCAGGGCACTGGCTCCGTGCTGTGCTATCCTAGCAGCAAGTGCTGTACAACACCACTCTGCTCCACATCCCCCCTCCTCCAGCACGGGCTAGCAGATGTCACATTCTCCCTTTCTGTCCCCACTCCCCTTGCAGACCCCATGCACAACTTCTCTGCTCAGCCCTGGCAGGCGAAGATGGCCAACCTGACCTACGACAACTTCACCCTGGGCAACCACTCCGAGGTGGCCATCCAGCCTCCCACCAACTACAAGACAGTGGAGCTGATTTTCATCGCCACGGTCACTGGCTCGCTCAGCCTCGTCACGGTGGTGGGGAACATCCTGGTGATGCTGTCCATCAAGGTGAACCGCCAGCTCCAGACTGTCAACAACTACTTCCTCTTCAGCCTGGCCTGTGCAGACCTCATCATCGGGGTCTTCTCCATGAACCTCTACACGGTCTACATCATCAAAGGCTACTGGCCACTGGGGGCTGTGGTGTGTGACCTGTGGCTGGCCCTGGACTACGTGGTGAGCAATGCCTCTGTCATGAACTTGCTCATCATCAGCTTTGACCGGTACTTCTGTGTCACCAAGCCCCTGACGTACCCAGCCAGGAGGACCACCAAGATGGCAGGGCTAATGATCGCGTTCGCGTGGGTATTGTCCTTCGTTCTCTGGGCCCCTGCCATCTTGTTCTGGCAGTTCATTGTGGGCAAGAGGACAGTCCCTGAGAGGGAATGCTATATCCAGTTCCTCTCCAACCCGGCGGTGACCTTCGGCACGGCCATCGCTGCTTTCTACCTGCCTGTAGTCATCATGACAGTGCTGTACATCCACATCTCCCTGGCCAGCAGGAGCAGGGTGGGGAGGCACAAGCCTGAAAGCAGGAAAGATAGGAAGGGCAGGTCCCTCAGCTTCTTCAAGGCCCCTCTGATCAAACAGAACAACAATAACTCCCCCAAGAGGGCCACGGAGGTGAAGGAGGAGGTGAGGAACGGCAAAGTGGACGACCAGACTTCGGCACAGACAGAGGGCACCGGCCATCAGGAGGAAAAGGAGACATCCAACGAGTCCAGCACCGTCAGCATGACCCAGACCACGAAAGACAAGCCCACAGCAGAGATCCTGCCAGCGGCACAAAGTCAGAGCCCGTCCCACCGCCGGACGAACCCGACCTCCAAGTGGTCCAAGATTAAGATCGTCACCAAGCAGAGCGGGTCTGAATGTGTCACTGCCATCGAGATTGTCCCTGGGAAGGGAGGAGCCTCTGACCGCAATTCCCTGGCCAACAGCCGCCCTGCCAACGTCGCCAGGAAGTTTGCCAGCATCGCCAGGAGCCAGGTACGGAAGAAGAGGCAGATGGCAGCCCGGGAGAAGAAGGTCACCCGCACCATATTTGCCATCCTGCTGGCCTTCATGGTCACATGGACTCCATATAATGTGATGGTCCTCATCAACACCTTCTGCGAGACCTGCGTACCCGAGACAGTGTGGTCCATCGGCTACTGGCTCTGCTACGTCAACAGCACCATCAACCCAGCCTGCTACGCCCTCTGCAATGCCACGTTCAAGAAAACCTTCAAGCACCTTCTCCTGTGCCAGTACAGGAACATTGGCACAGCCAGATAAACTGGCACTCAGGGACCACTCTTCAGTAAGGCGATGGAAGCCCTTCCCTTTGCCTCCTTTGCCAGGGGGTGTGCTCTGCTCCCCACTCACAACAGTGCAGACTGTGCAGTGATTGCAGATGATGCTCTTCATCCAGTGCTGACAAAGGTCCAAGCTGCAGCTCCTTCCAGTCACACTGGGCCTGGGGACTAGCTTGGGGAGCCAGCAGGAAAGCAGAAGGCAAGAGGAGGAGATGTGGTCACCAGGAGCTCTCCCCAGCACCCTGCTCTTGAGAGGTTGGCCAAATGGCATCGGTGTTTGTCCTAAGACTGGATGCCTTTTCTCCCCCCTGGATGACCCTCTCCAGGACATCAGAGCTTGTCTGCATGCAGACGGCCTAATGCTGGATGCTTTCAATAGGCTTTTAAACCCTTTACTACCCAAGAAATGACAAGCAACCAGGGCCAAACATTTGCCAGCATCTTGGATCAGGCTGGCTCGGGCATGGACACAGAGTCCTGCTGGCCCAGCCAGGCCCTCTCCCAAGGCAGTCAAGATTGCACCCTACCAGATGCGGCAAGCTCCTTCCTTTCCCTTGAGAGATACCATCGTACATCCTCACCCAGGGACTGTGGGGAAAATTGTTCCCTGGGCTTCATCTCTGCTCTTCCCTTCATGCCCTTTCTGCCCTCAGCCAGCAATTGGCTGAACAACAGACAGATAAACCAAGCATCTCACTCCTGGTGAGGAATGTGAAACCCACTCTCTTCCTTCAACAATGGAAACAACTGCAAAGCAAAGCAGTGGTGTGGTGCAGGACTTCTCTTCACAGCCCTGGGGGAAGGAGGCCCTTGAGAAGTGGGCAGCAGCGACTGAAAGTAACTGTCCTTGGGAGGGATGTGGGGTCGGGGAGAGGAGCTGCAATGTGGTCGAGGTGCCCTGTGTCTCATCAGGGCCAGGAGCAAGCCCCAGCTCTCCCCATGGTGGCTGTTGGAGGCCTGATGCACAGCTTTGGGGTGGTCCCCAGCCCCACAGGCTGAACCCGAGAGAGGCAAAAGGAGCTTGCTGCCGAGCTTTGTAAATGGACATAACCCCGTTGTCGGTGTTGTGGTGGAGCCCTCAGCATGCGGGCTTCATCCAGCACCCCCAGCCCCATCCCACCGCTGTGCGCAGCCCAGGGCTGCTCCTCAGCCTTTCCCAAAGCCGGGTCTCCACGAGCCTTGGTGAACACGGCCGGGTGCAGGTGAGGGATGGGACAGGGCCACGCTGACACTGGCAAACCCTGTGTCCCTATGTCCTTGCCGTCCCCATGCCAGGGCGATGCTGTGCAGCGCAGAGGGGCACCCCGCCACTGCCTTTAGCACCAGTCACATAGCCGTGCCCAGAGCGCCTGCTGGGCTTTGGGGTCTGGGTGTTTTAAACTGTTAAAAACCACAGCCCAGCCCACCCTGATAAATAAAGACCTTGGACCAGAACCCAGCGGCCACGGCGTGAGGAGTGAATGAGTCGTTACCTGGTTGAGCCTTCCCAATGTCACCCACTGGTGACATCTCCTGCGGTGCATGGTTGGCAGCCCCATCCTTAATGCTGAGATGGAGTGGGGATATCTTGAAGTGGCTGAGACAAGGCCATAACGTCTGACCATGTGCCTTCTCCAGGACCATGTGTGTGTGGCTCCCAAGCCACGGGCACAGGGACTTCACTGCTGGTCCCGGTGGCATTGACAGAGCTGAGGTTTGCTGTGCTGGGTTTCCAGCCCAGCAGCACCTTGTGGGGATGACTGCTGGGTTCTGATACTTCTTGTAAAAGGTTTTTATTGGAAAAGAAAACAAGCCCCGTTTTCCAAAAGAATGAGAGTTCCCACCCAGCACTGGTGGTAGTGCATTGAGGCAAGAGGGGCCACAGCCCTGGTATGGATACACAAGGTTTTAGGTGATGGAGAACAGGGATGCGGGAGTTCTTGGGACAGTGGCTTTGCTTTCCCCAGCTGCTGCAGGGAAGTTGTGCCCTGGCTGAAGGAATGTGGGAAGAAGCCACCCTGAGCCAAGAGCAGTCTTCATGTGAGTGAGGGCCATGAGTGATGGGATAACTTGGGCATCCCCAGCCTTTCCCTCCTGCACTGGTATCCAGTGGAGAAGTGAGGAGGCTCCTGGGTGCCAAAGGATGCGCTATAGGCCTCTTTTGTGCCAGAGGGTGAAAAGATGTATGTTCCCATCCCAGCTCTCCGGGCACATCCCAGTGAACATCAACATCAGCTGAGAAAAGCCGAATGGGATGGCACCAGCAGAGGGGCAGCCACTCCTGTGGGGTGGGTGGGTTTGCTCTCTACAACACTAGTGATCAAAACAAGGCATCTCAGTGAAAGAGGAGGTCATGGGAAGGAGGAGAAGAGGAGGAGGAGGAAGACTGGAGCATGGGCTGGCTGCAGCTGGGTGTCCAGCCCTGTAGGCACCTTGTCGAGGGGCCGATGAGGATGCTGGCTTCCCGCTCTAGTCCTTCCCCTTGCCCTTCTTTGCTGCATCCAAGAAGCACAGGAAACAAGAGTTAGTGCCTGCTGGCAGCTCACTGCTCTTCTGAGTGCTGCTGTGACAGCGCAGCCCTGCAGGCAGCCTCCCCCTGCCATGCAAAGCCCCACTGAGGAGAGGGTGAGATCCCTGTCCCACCGAAGCCAACAGTGGCTTGTGGTGGGACCAGGGGTTTTCCTAGCAGCACCTGCATCCCACCCAGCCAGCAGCTGGACTTTGAGGATGTCACATGTGCTGATGCACGGGGCAGAGCATCCTGCATGATCCCACACACCACCAGCCCAATGGGCTATGCTACCCCTGGAGAGCCCTGGCCTGTGGTCCCAGCAGGACCATTCTGGGGACAGGAGCGGTGGGGGCTCACCTTTGGTCTTCGACTTAATCTTGGACGAGCAGGGCTTGGTCACGTAGACGATCTCCTCACACTGGGCGTTGTACAGGGCTTTCTTCAGGATGCCAGAGCGAGTCTTCACACCCGTCTGAGCACTACACCCGCCCCAGCTCTCAAACTTGTACTTGCAGTCGGCTGGAAGAGAGGAGAGAGGTGTCAGAGCCAAGCAGGACCCGGTGTGAGCGTGCCCAGGGTGGTCCCACGCACCCACCTCCAAACTTCTTCTTCCAGTTGCAGGGGATCTTGCACTTGAGCTTCTTGCTCTCGTCCTTGCACGTCCCCTCGCGGTAGCCCAGCCCGCAGTCCTTGCTGTTGGGGACGCAGGGTCCCCAGCGCCAGTCCTCGCACTTGGACACGTCCTTCTTCACCTTCTCTGTGGGGGGAGACAGGGCGGGTGCTCGCTGCAGGGACACGGCAGCGTGTCCCAGGGTGGCCCCCATGACACCAGCCCCCCACTGCCCCTCACCTTTCTTGTTCTTGCCGGCCTCGGTGGTGGCAGCCAGCAGCATCAGTGCCAGGAGGAGGAGGAGGCTCCGGACCTGCATCCTGCCTGGGGAGAGGGATTGGAGGGGTTGGGGTGCAATGTGGCAGTGAAGGGGTACAGCAGGCTGCAGGCAGCCTGCCTGGCAGCTGCCTCCATGTATACACATGTACAACCCCATGCTCTGCTTGCTTCCACCCATTAGACCATGTGTGCTAATTACCATGGAATGGTTTGGATTGGAAGGAACCTTAAGGATCATCCAGTTCCAACCCCCTGCCCCGGGCAGGGACACCTTCCACTAGAGCAGGGTGCTCCAAGCCCCATCCAACCTGGCCTTGATCACTGCCAGGGATGGGGCAGCCACAGCTTCTCTGGGCACCCTGTGCCAGTGCCTCAGCACCCTCACAGGGAAGAGCTTCTTGCTGTCTGATCTCTGGCAGGTTAAAGCCATTCCCTTGTTCTGTCCCTACAGGCCCCTGTAAAAAGCCCTTCTCTGCATTTCCTGTAGCCCCTTCAGGCACTGGAGCTGCTCTCAGGTCTCCCCTTAAGGAGCCTTCTCCAGGCTGAACCAGCCCAGCTCTCTCAGCCTGGCTCCACGGAAGAGGTGCTCCAGCCCTCGGAGCATCTTCACAGTTGTGTATCTATCTCTGCAACTGCCTCCAGCCAGGGAGCTGCTGCGCTGGGAGCTTGTTCCCATTCCTGGAGCCCCACATTGCCCTGTATGGCTGAAATGCTCTCCATGGGGATCCCCACACAACCGCCTTCCTCCCTGGGTCCTTTACCCAGCACCCAGCAGGCTGCCACCCCACACCAACGAGCCCCGGTGCCAGGAGAGCACCACTGCCATAGTACCTTTCTCCTAAGGAATCCAAGGAGGGAAGAAGAAAGCCCAGGAAACCCCAACCTGCTGCCGTGAGGGTCTGAGAGCTGAACCAGCAGGTTAAACACCAAAGGACTAAGTCTTCACTGTGTTAGAGCTGGGTGGAGAGATGGAGTGGGAGCGCTGCGCCCACTGCTGGCACCGCAGCTGGCAGCACAGCACCCGTGCATGCAGGGGGCTGTGTGTGTTGCATGTGTGCAGCCGTGTGCAGGACGAGGATGAGGGTGCACACATGCAAGGATGCAGCTCCTAGAGCTCTGTCCTTGGGCCAGGGGACGGCTCCCCTCTGGCTCCCACCAGGAGCACCTGCAGGCCACTGCTGCCAGCCCTGGGGTCCAAGCTCCTGCTCCCAACAGGAGTGCAGACGTGTAGGGCCAGTGAATCAAGTCTGGTGACCTCTTCCCTGCTCCCCTAGAGCCTTTGCAATGACATCCATTATCTTACAGCAGCAAATTCATCATACCTGCCCTGGCTCCGTGAGGCGTTTGGTGGGACCAGGCTGCAGAAGTCAGGATGCACCATGTGCCCCAGGGGACATGAGCGCAGGGAAGAAGCTGGGGTCAGCTCCCTGCCCCCAGGCTCCCCAGGCAGTGAGCTGGAGCTCCCCACATTATTCAGGCTCCAGCGCACTCACCTTTCATGCATGGGCCGCCGTGAAGCTGCCGCTTGGCTCTGCATTGAACTGTCACAGGGAATTACACAGCCCGGCTGGCTGAAGGCACAGCAGAGGGGGTGAGAGCTGCCTTCCCCCTCGCCCAGCCGGTCCCGGAGCCGTCCTGCTGAGCACGACATGGCTCAGCCTCTTCCCACCCTGCTGCCTTCCAAGGGGGCAAGAGCTCACCTGCAGACTGCAAGGCTGGGGCTGAGCTGAGTTAGGGGCACTCCTGTCCCACATCCTGCAGCAGCTTGTATGAGGCAGCACGTCTGACACCCGCACTAATCACAGCATCCCTAATTTCAGGTGCTCTGTAAACTTCTTCCATCCTTTGCTGCAGAGCAAGGATGCACCCACCTCCATGCCCAGTGCCTTCCAGCTCAGGTCCTGTGGATGCAGCTCATCCCTGCATACCAGCATAGATACAGTGGGGCGTGGGGCCCCGCTGGGATTTGGGAATGGGGGCTCTGAGGGACAGCCCAGCTCCAACCCCAGGCACTCCTGGTTTTGCTCCCTGTCTCTGCCCAGCGCATGTTCCACAGGCAAAGGTTTGCAGGGACCCTGAGCTCACCCTAAAGCATTTATAAGGAGTGCAGTTTTCCAACTGGTTTTCCAAACAAACAGCCTTATCCCCTCTTTGCTGGTGGAAAAAGAGCTGTTCCTGGCCAGGCTGCCAGCGCCTTCAGGCATGTTCACACAGCCCAGCTCCTCCCGCATCCCTGCGGGGCCCTGGCTCCTCTCCTGCAGATCCTGGCAAGTTCTCACACTGCCTTGGCCTCTCCCAGGAATAGGCTGCACAAGCGGAGCAGCCTGGAGCCTGGCCACACCATGGCAGTCCCCATTGCCCTTTCCCACTCCCCTCCTCTACCTGCCCTGGGTTTGAATAACCTAGGATCACCTCTATATAGAAAAAGAGATCAACTGGCAATGCTGAAGCAGGTCCCAAATGCCCATCACTGTAATGGGAGAGCCTAGACCCCTCTCCGGACACTGCTCAGGGCCAGGCTATGCCGTTGCAAGTCTTTCTCTTAGCAGGGGCCACACCATCCTGTCCCCTCGCTGCTGCCCCTATGCTCTCTATGGAGAGGGGCCACTACTGTGCTGGCAGTCCTCTGGCAGCCCCTCTTCCAGCTGGCTCTGGCAGAGACCCAGCTCTCGGGGACACCATGAGTCGGGGTACCCAGTGCCCCAACAGCAGGAACTTCCCTCCTGCCAGGGGAGGGGAGTCTGAGCTTCTCCCCCTGGGCCAAGTCGTTAGCATGAACGGGAGGTGCTGGGGAGATGCTCCAGGGGAAAGGGGCTTGCTCTGCGTTCTGCCTGTGCGCGCTGGGGCAGGCGCTGTGCCCTGAGCCCCGTACAGACCCTTACCCCCGACGGGCTCCCCGGGCTCCGGCAGGGGCATCTCCCACCACCTGAGTCCTCTCCGAATGGATGTGGGGTACCCCCAAGGGTGAGGGCTGCTATCCCAGGCCACTGCCTGCTCTCCAGGAGTCCTGCTTCAATCCGAAACTCCTTCCTGCGCCTCCAGCCACTTTCCTGGACCCCGGAACTCCTGCCCCAAATCCTCCCCAGCCAGAACCATATCCCACACCCCGGCAAATCCCTTTTTCCCCACCCGGGAACCCTTTCGCATGGATTTCTACCCCGGGGAACGGAGCGGGAGGTCGCCGCTCGCCTTACCGGAGGCGCCCATCCCCGTGGCGTCGGGCGGGCGCGGGGGCTTGGGGTGAGGGTCGGACCCCGCGCAGCCGGGGTGCCCACACTCACCTGCGGTGCGATGTGCGGAGCTTTGCGCGGTGCGGAGCTGCTGCCTTTGTGTGGCGGCCGCGTGCGGAGCCCCCGCGCAGCGCACAGCGGCCCCTGACGTCGGGCTCGGCTGGCAGCAAAAAGGTGATTTTTTAGCCCAAAACTTCCCGCAAGCTCCTCCTCTTGCACATGAGGCACAAAAGGCCGGCGGAGGGGCGGCCCCGGGGGGCTGGGCCGGCCCTGCTCAGCCGATGAGTGTGGGGCGCACGTCCCGTGTCCCCCGGCCCCGGTTCACCTTCCCCTTGTGTCTCCAGCCCGCACCCGCGGCGGGGTCCCCAGCATCACCGGGTGGCTGGAGGGGTGCAAGAGGAGCAGCAGAGCAGGGACACCCACCGGGGCGCTCCTGGGGCTGGGTGGAGTGAAGGGAACCACCCCGTGTCTCCACCAGCTCCATGGATGCCTCCCCTCCCTCCCCATCAAAGCCACAGGCATTGATGGTCCTTCTGCCCTTTTCACCCTTGTTTGCTCCAATGCCCCCTGTGAGAGCAGGTACCAGCTCAGCACCCAAAGCAGTGCATCACTTTCATGCTGGTCCAGTGCATCCACAGCCCCATCCCTGGTGCCCTGCTTGTCCCCAGCTGAGCCGTGCTGCTGCCCTTGGTCCATCCAGCAACACGGGATCAGGCTGGTTGGGGATGAAAGGACCTTGCAGATGTGATTGCTCCCTTCTCCTCTTTCCCCCCGTTTTCTTAGGTGAGGAGAAGCAGGGAGCAAGCCAACTCTCTCCTGGAGTTACCAGCCAGAAAGATGAGTGTTGTGGCAGAAGAATGGGGCTGTGGTGGGGAACAGAGCCATTTTTCCACCCCTCACACTGGAAGGAGGCTGCTGAGAGCAGGGCAGCCACAGGTGGGGTGGGGGCTGGTTTTTATGAGCTGCTTCACAACCAGGAATTGCTTTCCAAGAGATTCCCGCATTTAACTCACACCGTGCCGGAGGTTTCCTAGACATCTGCAGAGGTTTTGAGGAGGGGTCATGTCATGTCCCCTGCATGATGTAGACACAGCAGTGGGTGTTGCTCTGGGTGGTGAGGGCTTTGGACATGCTGGGCTGCACAGGGTGCAGAAATGGATCCTGGATGGGTAGCAAAGCTAATAGCCCCATCGCTGGGCCTTTAAACCAAAGCTGAAGCAAGCTGCTGAGACAAACTTCAGGGTCAAAAAGAAGCCCAGGTGTGCTGCTTTTGGCTGGGGTTCAGTAGCATCAGGTTTGCAAGTCTGAGTTACGGGGTTGTGATGAGCAAAGCAGGGCCTCGTGGAGCTGTGGGATAGGTATGGGGCGAATGCTGCTGCTTTTTTTCTGCCACCCTGGGCAGGAGCCAGAGACCCCACTGCTGTCCCCAGTGCAGAGCAGCACAAGGTATGGGGAAGCCCTGTGCAGACTTTCCCTCTTTCCTTCATCTCCATCCATTCCCATTCTGCTCTTGTTGCCTCCCCAGGCTGGGGAGCAGGACATAGGTGCTGGCTGCATTGGAGTGCAGAGATGCATTGGTGCACATTGCTCTCTGCAGGGGTTGTGCTTGGTTCCTTTGGGCTCTTTCTGAGGGATGGAGGGGGGAACGGCTCCTTCCCCAGCTCAAACAAGCAGCAGAAAGCTGTGTTTGCAGAAAGGGGCCTCATACCGACAGAAAGAGGAAGGAGGGAGCGTGACCAACCCAGGTGCCTTTCCCTGCCATGGCTTAATTTAAGCTTTTTACCTCTCAAACCATCACAAGATAATTCATGGCATGTCAGCTCCACATTTTCCATCTCCAGGCAAAGCCTGGTCCTTGGGGCACTGCTAGTGCACGGGGACAAGCTGCGCATGAGGCGGACAGCACACTTTTGCCTTGTTCAGACTTGCAGAGGCAGGCGAGGGGCAGGTAATCATTAACAGGGCCAACTGCTGTCATCCCAGCTCCGTTTACTGGGGCTGGGCTTGCACCTTTCCCATCCTCCATGTGTACACCCCATACACTCCCAGATGCGTTTCCATCCCACGGGAAGCCAGACAGTCCCGGGACACCTGGCTGAAAGAGGGGATGCTGAGGCATTCAGGGAGAAGGGCAGCGCTCTCCCCGGCAGGTACCGCCCCTTTCCCAACACCCCTCATCACAGCGATCCCATCCTGGGGCTGCTTCTCTCCCCCATCACACATCTGACACGGGCAGCCGGAAAGCACTCACTGCCATGGTTACTGATGGTCCTCTCCGCCGAGACACGGGCCAAGAGCCAACACAACGGGGTCTGGGCACTGAAGCGGAGAGGGCCCCCCCCTCTCAGTCGCACGTACACCAGTTCCTGGGCAGCAGCCCAGCGGGGCCAGGACAATTTGGTGTGCCTGACACCCGCCACAGGCCCCCGCTGTGAGCGCTGGGCAGGAGCTGAAAGGCTGAAGCTGATGAAAGGGAGGCGCAGGGGGTGGAAGGGACAGCAGGGGAAGGAGGCTGCTGCTCCGGGTGGAGAGGGGGCAGCCGGAGCAGCAGGCAGGCTGCCAAGCTGCCCTCAGGAATCCGAGCTTAAGGTACGAGTGTAGCTCCCCATCAGCCACCGTGTGCGCCTCTGCTCCCGCACCAGCCAGAGTGATTGCCTCCCTTTTATAAAGGAAACGCTGTAGGAGAGGTGGTGTTGGCTGCAGTCATCCATAGGAGTCTGGGGCTGGAAGTGTCCCTAATCCCCTGCTTTTGTAATCTGAGAGTGGAGCAATGGGATACTGCCAGCCCTCAGTGCTCAGCACTGCGGGCAGGACCACAGGGCTCCCCTCTGGAGCTGGGAATGAACAAGAGCCCCCCAGCAGGTTTATCCCCAGCATGGCTGGGCACAGCTCACCACAAATAAAGGCTGACAAAAGGGTTCTGAAATCCAGAGGTTGGATGCAGCTGTAGTACCCACTGAGAGCTTTGCTGCAAAGGGCAGGCCTGCCGCTGGGAATGCTGCCTCCCAGCCCCGGGGAGGAACCCGAGCTGGGTAGCAACAGCAGGCTCCCAGCTCCTCACACACTTCCAGGCTTTTCTGGATCACTTGGGATGGTGGTGAGCTTTTTCCCTGTTCCATAGTACACTGAATATCAATGTATGCCACAGGATGGGGGAGAAGGCCCGTCAGGACAAAGGCCCTGTATCCAGGGACCATCCCATGGGGATGCTGTGCAAGGAAGCAGGCGAGGACCTGGCCCAGCAGGGATCTCCTAAGAGTACCCCCAGTTTGGAAGGGAGTAGAGGCTTTGGGGTACAGCATTGTTTGCACTGCGTGGGGTGTCACTGATGAAGCACCCACTGCATTCTTGCGGATGCAGCAGGAGATGGGAACTAAAACATCCATCTCTTTATTTCAACAGCAAGAAACAACAACATCCAAACAATCCAAGTCAAAAAGCGACGGGAACGCAGGCTTGTGCCAGGCCCTGAGCCTGCTGGAGCCGGCACCCTCGCAGAGATACAAAAATACAGTCCTACAACAGCATCTAGGAAACACAGACCCAGGTATTGCACAGAACCCCTGCCCTCAGCAGGCAGGGCAACCAACACCCCCTCCGCCTTTAGCCACAACACAAGCCAGGCTTGGAATTGCACAGCAACTCGGCACGGAGGGGCCAGGGGAGGGGAACAGTGTGTCTCTTAACTACCTGTACAAAAACTCTAAGGGAAGATACAAAACTGGAGAGGAAAGGGGAAGCTGGGGCTGTAAACGCCTCTGGGTGTCCCGGCTGGGGGGCAGTGGTCTGGACCTCTGAGAAGATGACAGTGCTTTGTCTGTGTCCTGTGAGCAGTGCTGATGGGAACTCCAGGTGCTGCTGGAGCACCCCGGCTCTGATCACATTGGGATGCTATGGTTAACAGTTGCCGGCCCCTGGCACTCTGCACTGCTCTGTGCCTCTCTCCCCATCACAGCAACTGCCATCCTTCAAGGGAACTCTGCCCCTCAGCCAAAAAGCCTGAAGGGTGTCCTGGTTCTCTGTGGTATCCTCATGCCTTTTGTTGGTATTGGTATTAAGAGGGGTTCAAATGGTGCCACCAGTGGGCATAGTGCAGGTGGGGCCACACAGACCCCAACAGCAGCATCCTCCTCTCCTGAGACCCGAGTTGTGAGCACCACAACCATTGCTCACCCCTTGGTGCCAAGCAGGTCTGCAAGGCCCAGAGCCACTAGCTTTCCTCCTCTGCTGACACCTCCTGGTCCCAGAGACTGTCAGTTCTGTGAAATCCTTGCTGAAGGGCTGGCTTGATGCCTCTGTGGATGCTCAGCACCCACAGCATCTGCAGGGGAGATGGGTCATGGTGCCTCTTGCCCCTGGTAGGTGAAATGCCATCCCACTGCAGGTGTGACTCAGTGCTGGGAGCCCTGATGCTTTCTATGCATCCAAATCCCTCTTTCTGTTAAATCTGGAGAGGGTGAGCTGGTGTTTGCCCAGGGAGCTTGTGTCTGGGCTGGGAGAGCTCCCAAGTGTTCCCTGCAAAGCCCTGCACCCTGTTTACAGGATGGCAGGAGTCAAAACTCAGAGGGTGCGAGTTGCCAGACTGGGGGGCACGGAAGGAATCCCTGAGTGGCACTGACCCCATCACTGCCCCTCCACCCCAGTGCAACATCTCAAGCAGGGAGGGCAGCCAAATCCAAATTGGGATTTGGGAAATAAAACACGCTCCACCACAGCCACTGCCCAGGCCAAGCACAGCACTAAAGGCAACCATGAGGACAGTGGCTGCCCTGCTTCCTGATGATACTCTGTGGAAAGGCTGGGTGCACAAGGGACATGCCTCCTGCTGCAGAAGGCCCTGGTAGGGCAACACAAGAGACCCAGGGCAGCCCCAAACCAACATGAGGGAGCTGGAGGCAGGGGCAGCAAGGGTGCTTCCCTTGTGGTAAAGTCTGAGGCTCATGGTCTCTGCTGTCTGCCCATAAAGCCTATGCCTCCTGCAGCTGTGCCAGACAGGAGAGGAGGAACAGGACATGGACCTAGCCAAGCATCTAAAGGAGGGCACTGCCAGCAGGGAGAAGGGGCAAGCAATAATATCCCACAAGGATCATAGGTAGGAGCCTGCAGAGGGGGTATCAGGATCACTCCTGCGCACAAAGGGTGACCAGGACCATCATCCTGACCTAGCCCAACAGGGCTATGGGATGAAACCCATCCAGAGCAGGAACGAAGGATGAAGGGTGACACACACAAAGAACCAGGCTTCAAGTCCCAAATACCCACTGTCCTCATAAACAAGAGTCCCAGCCCAGGCTGGGGCAGAGCTCTGCTGTCTCCATCTCCTCTGGGGACCAGGTTGACACATAGGGAGGGCTGGGCCAGACTCACAGCTCTGCCAGTTAGCATTGTCCTCTTCTCATCCTGCCCGAGCTGGCCTGGGCTAAGGCACACCGAGCACTACACAGCAGTCTCCTGGTCCTCCCGCTGGATCATCTGGTAGTGCTGTCGGTTCTCGAGGTAGGCAGCTAAGTCGGGGTCATTGGCTTTCTCAGCCCGGTGCTTGGGGGTGTCTCCCTGCACAGAGGAGGCAGAAGATGTCAGAGTACCAAGCACCGCCTAAATGATGCCTCAGCACCCAAAGGTGCTCCTACACCCCAACCAAAGAGGTGGCTGCAGAGCCCACAGCCAAGGTGAACGCATGCTCTTCCCCAGCACTAAGGAGGCAGGCGGGAGAGGGCGAGGAATGAGGGGTATGTCTGGGGAATGCCCGGGAATACCAACCCCCCTCTCCTCTCGCTGCCTGGCTAGCGCTGCGGCTCCCGGCGGAGGATCACGTTTCACCAGCTTATTGCAGCCATCTGGACTGTGTCCACTAATGAACTCCCGCACTCCATAAAAAGCCAATCTGTTAACAGCTCCCAGCTCCGGCTCCTCTCCCCCTTCCCTCCCCCTTGCTCCTCCTCGCCAACTGCCGGGGCTCTGCTGTGCCGCAGAGACCTGGCGCTCCGCCGCTGCCATTGAAAACCGGCCCTGCAAGGGACACCCAGCCTGCCCGGCTCGTCCCCTGGTGCACAGCACTGGGGTGCTGGGGCATCCGGGATGGGAACAATGGTCAGACACGCAGAGCCAGCATCCATGGATGTAGCCGTGGATAAAAGCACACCCGTGCGCAACTGGAGAGGTGCGATGCACTAAGGAACCCGTTCTTTTGCCTCCTCCCCACTGCTCCTGAACGCCAGCGTTCATTTAATGAAGCAGGGGGGGAAAACAGAGGAGGAACTGATCTCTTCTGTTCTACAACACTGCCTGCTCGCAGCCTGAAACCGGAGCTGCCCGGGCCCCTCTGCCCAGCCAGGCTGAGGCACGATAACCGATAAGACCTGGCTCCCCTTCCCACTGCAGGGAGGGGGATCAGCCTGCTCCAAACCCCTGCTACAGGTCTGATGCCACAGACCAGGCTGTGACCCTGATGTGCGGTGGGCTCCTGCCTGTGCAGGCTGTGACCCTCAGCCCATTCAGGTCAGTGCAGCAGCACAGAGGGGTCCCCAGGCAGCCACAAACCCCAACATGCATAAGCACAGGCACGTGCAAGCACACTCCCTGCGGCAGCATCATGCCTGGACAGGACTCCCTGTTGTGCTGGCAGGTTGGGGGCTGCTCCTCTCCTTCAGCAGATGAAGGGGCTGGGGGCAGAGAGGGGCTATGCTGGTTCAGCTGCCAGCCAGACCAGCCCCACTCTGCGTGCTGTGCGAGGCCCAGGCCTTAGCCAGGACCGAGGAGGAGTGATGGGGAGCCAGAGATTGTCTGCTCAGCACCTCCCTGGCAGCTGGCAACGGCTGTGCATTGTCTGAAGCAGCCCCAAGCTCCACTGGTCTCTCAGCTGGGCTCCTACCCTGTGCACAGACCCAGAGATTGCACCTTCTTGGCTTGTTCTACATCTCCTCCACTACACCCCATCACTGTGAGCCTCTGCCAGACAAATACAACTCTGTCCCCTCTGCTGCATGCCAGTGCTGGGAACCTCCTGTACCAAAACGCAGCCTCAAGCCCCCTTTTTGAGTCTCCTCTGCTGGGGCTGGCACAACTCCCTGACACCAAGGCACGTCCTGGTTAACTCGGAGCCAGCTTCACCCGCTGAGAGGAGCTCCCAGTGCCCCCATCCCAGCGGGGGAGAGCGGGGGGAGCCCTGCAGCTGGGAGGGAGCGCGCAGCGAGAGTGTCCTCGCTGTGACCCCGGAGGGTGGGAAGGGGGAGACAGGGATGAGACATTCCAGTCCCTCGCTTCTAATTTAATAAAACAACAGGGAGAGGAGCGCAGGGAGGAGAGGGATTTAACCCCTCTGCAGCTGGGCAAGCACGGGTGCTTCATGTGCATCCTTGTGTGTTCATGAGGATGAGCAGGGGTGGGTACACCTCCCGCATGGAGACAGGCTGAGAAAGCTGGGCCTGGAGAAGAGAACCTGTGCAGTGACCTCAGAGCAGCTTCCAGTATCTGAAGGGGGCCTACAAGGATGCTGGAGAGGGACTCTTCATTAGGGACTGTAGTGATAAAACAAGGGGCAATGGATTCAAACTAACACAGGGGAAGCTCAGGCTAGATATAAGGAAGAAATTCTTTGAGTGTGGTGAGGCACTGGAATGGGTTGCCCAAAGAAATCGTGAATGCTCCATCCCTGGTAGTGCTCCAGGCCAGGTTGGACAGAGCCTTGGGCGGCATGGTCTAGCGTGAGTCATCCCTGTTCCTGGCAGGGGGTTGGAACTGGATGATCTTAAGGTCCTTCCCAACTCAAACCACTGTATGATTCTATGTCAGCTCCTCTCTGGTTGGCAGACACCACCCAAAGCACCTTGCTCTGCTCTCCTGCCAGCCCCCAGTGCGCCCCACTGCCATCCCTCCCACCATCACCTGCAGGTCCGTCTTCATGAGCGAGGCCCCAGCCTCCACGATGTAGTGGCAGATAGTGCGCTGGCGTAAGGCTGCAGCCTGGTGCAAGCAGGTTTCACCGCTGGGGAGGAGAAAGCAGGAGATGTGAGATGTCCCCCCCAAACGGGGACAAGCAGCGTGTGCGTGTGGCAGCAAGGGACAGCAATTCAGAGCAGCAGGAGCTGATGGTGGTTGTGTGCTTGTCCAAGTAGGGGATGGGGTGCTACTCAGGGATGCTCAGTCCAAAGTGGACTGGGAGCCATGGCTGGGAATGAGAGTGATGGCAGCTGGTAAATGCACAGATGACCTTGCATAGGGTCCAGCCAACAGGTAACACAAGTCAGCCAGCAACTTACTTCTCCTCCTCTGTGGCATCAAGGATTTCTGAAGGGGCTGTGGAGAGAAAAAACACAGGGTGAGTGAGACCCAACCGTGGGGCACCACCTACTCCCCAGTACATTCTGCATCTTTCCATATGGGCTGTTATATCCATGCTGCCTGCACAGGTCCTGGTTCCAAAGCAGCATCTGAGCCCAGGGAAGAAGAGTTGTGCTGGACTCAGTACAGAGAAATATCTACACAAAAATAAAGCAGCTCCTATTTCAGTGGGAGCTCCCAAAAGCAACAAGGCAGCTGCCCTGAAGGCAGGAGCAGGACACTGAGAAATGCTTCCCAGAGACATGCTGGTCCCTGCCAGGGTGCAGCGACAGCCATAGGAGCACCCCGCTGCTGGCAGAGAGACGCCAGGGAAAGCCCACATGTCAGAAGGATGATGTGGCAAACCCAGAGGGAAGGGATCTAAGCCCAGGAGAATCCATCTGAGCAGAGGGTTGGGAATTCTTTTCTCCTGTGCTAGGGATGGTACTCTGGCCCCAGCTCACCATTCTCGATGATGTACTTGACAATGTCCTTGCTCCCTGATTTGACAGCATGGTGGAGGACAGTCTGGCCCGAGGAGTCTCTCACCATCAGGTCCCTTCCAGCCCGGTGCAGCTCTTGGAACTACAGGATTGACAAATTGCTTGGGATGAGTTGCTTTGCCCCAAGCGCTGGTATCGTGTCCCCAAGATGCCCAGCAGGTTCTGTGGCTATTCAGGGCCTGGCAGGGAGCTTTGTTCAGCTCAGCCATGACACCAAATTCCTTCCCTCCATGTCCCCCAGGAGAGGAACAGGGCTTCTTGCTAGGAGTCTGCCTGGTTTCCAGCCACCACTCCTGGAGGAAGGCCCTCAACAGGAGCTGCTCCACAGCAATCACTGCATGGCTGACAGGGCTGCCCATAGCCAAGCAGGCCACAGGGAGACTGGCCAGAGCCAGCCCTGGCTGCTCCTTGCAGAGGCAGCAGGAGCACCTACCTTGCTGAAGTTGCCACTCTTGGCAGCTTCTATCAGGTCATCTGCAAAGAAGGAAGATGGGCTGGGGTCAGAAAAGTGAAGCTGTAACACCATTAATCTTGGAGCCAAGGGTTAGGCACCAGAGGAGAAGACAGATGAGGGTGCACATGAGGTGTACCCTCAGGTGCTAACGTCTTGATCAGACTGGTTTTACACGGCTCCTACAACCTCAGGCACGTAAGGGACAAACAGGGGAAGGAAGGAGACACCACGTAGCTGGGGGCACAGCTGGACCCCAGCCCCAGGAGGGAAGCAGTCTCTGCCTATGGGCAGGATGACTTGTGATGGAAGCGGGGAGCAGACCTCCTGGATGTCAGCCAGCAGCCGAGACGCCTCTCACCCATGACTCACTCACACTTCCAGGCACTGGGCTCCGCTCAAGCTCCAGGAAACTCTTTCCATTTGCTCAGCTTGGTGAGGCCCCTGACCTTGTGTTCCCACCTCCCCAGCCCCAGCCAGCCCCTGGCAGAGACAGCCCCCAACCAAGCCCTCAGCACTCAGCTCTGCAGGTGGGGGATTAACCCCTTGCCATGCCGCTTCCCACATGGAGGAGCCAGGAAGGCGCCTGGCCGGGCTGCTCCACAAATCACTGTCAGGTCACTCCTGCCACCTCCGCGGTCACCTACCTGCAGGCCTCCATGCTCCCACCTAACATGCAGGTAGCAGGGCTCCTGCTGCACACCAGGGAAAGGACAGCCAAACCCCATATGCTGGGGACCCAAAACAGTGTGACCTGGAAGGGGTGGGACAGCACTCACCTTGGTGCGGGAGGCAGCACTCAGCCTCGGCCCTGGAAGGGAAGAGGAAATGGTGTAACTAATCCTGCCAGTCCTGGCAGCAGGCATGGATAGGTAGGACGGCTGTGGAGGAGCCTGCCCATGACAGTACTCTAGCAGGAAGGAGAAGAGGCAGGGCAAGAGATTTTGCTGCTCTTTGGCCATGTCATCTGCTCCTTTCCTGATTTTTCCCCATCCCCACTCCCATTTCTGCTGCTGCTGCTCCCAGTCCTGTTGCTCACCCATACCCAAGGGTGGCCCCAGTTGGGCTCAGAATCACCCATGCCCTTTGCTCCACCAGGCACTGGAGCCACCTTCCAGCAGCACTGGCAGAGGAGCAGGGAAGACAGGATGGCATCTCACTCCTTGGTTTAACTCAGCACTGAATTCCTGCTTGCTTCCAGGGAGCCCCCCCTGTAATATGGCCCAGGGATCAATGCTGTAAAGCCAACTCTGGCTCTCCCATCATTGCTCATCCTTCCTGAGGTCCAGGACCCCCCTTCCAGACTCACCTGGGGGCAGGAGAGGAGGGTGGAGAAGAGGAAGAGGGAGGGAATGTAAAATGGTCCCCAGTGGGTGCAGCAGACAAGTCAACGAGGTCAGGCATGGCAGGAGAGGTCCCCACAGTCTGCGTGATCACTAGCTCTGGGTCCAGCACATAGAGCTCATCCTGAGAGATCTCTGTCACGTAGTTGAGGTGCTCCTGAAAGACAGAAGCCAGCCCTCCTCAGAATCAGGACCTACTTCATAGCTCCATCCCCTCACATCCCATGCCCTGTAGCCCAGACACTTGTAGCAGAGTGATGGTGGCTTGAGGAGTCCTGGGACCTGTGCCTGGGAAGCCTCCTTGTCCTTTTCAGGCTTCCCATATCCTGCCAACTTAGCAGATGACCCATACACCTCATCTCCATGTTCTCCTCTCCAGATCATTATTTAATGCTGGTTAAGACGACCCTAGTCAGTGGGTGCCTTGGCCAGCCTTGCTGGCCTAACCCTTACCTGCTCTGCTGTAGAGCCCTGCAGACAGCTTCCAACCCAAGTCTCTGCTCCTACCCACACTTCCTCCCTTTTCCACGGGAACCTGGAGGTGCTGGGGCTGGTCCTGGTCCAGGCTCATCACACCACCCCTTGGGGGATGCCACAGGGCAAGGGTGTGAAACCTGTGTGTCTCCAAGGCTAAGCCTTTCAGTCTGCATGAATATGGGGCACCCAAGCACCTTCCCAGTAGATGCTGAGGGGACGATGGTGGATGAGGCTGCACTCACTTGTGCACGGTCTATCCTGTAGAACCGATCTGCTGTGGTTGCTGTAAAATAGGGACAGAGAGAGACAGGGTGATTCTTGGTGTGAGATGAGGAGACAGCCATTTCCACCACTGAGTGCTAGTGAACTGCTCAGCTGTTTTGTAGCATGCACTGAGGGCACAGCAGGGCTGGGAGAAGAGGGAGCTCAGCCTCCCACTGACTTGACTGAATGAGGTCCCATGGATCACCATGAGGCCATGTCAGTGCTTGTGACTGCCAGGCACAAAGCTTGCCACCACCTGTAGATCCAAGGCCTTCCTCCCAAAGACAGCAGGAGAGCTTCAGATCAGCCTGTTGCTGGCAGCAGCCTGAGTGCATCCCTTTGTCCTAAATGAGGCTCTGGCCTCTTTCCTGACATACCTTCCTGAGCCAGAACCTGCTGCTGTGGGAATGGCAGGAGGATGGAAAACAGTCCTGGTATAGCAGTCCTGCTAGGGACACCTGGAGCAACAGCACCATCAACCCCATGTGCAGGGCTGGAATTCCAGAGGGAGAAGGTGTAACCTCTCTGCATAGCATGGGACTTCCCAGGCTCACTTTGCAGCCCATGGCTGTGCTCTGCTGTTCTCTAAGCCCTGCTACTGGGAAGTCAGGGAGATGAAATGCCACCAGCAGTGATTCCTCAGTCACCTTCCAGGTATAGAGGGAGAGCTCTGCAGCCTCTTGGTGAGTGAAGGCAAAAGGAGAGGAGATATTTTGATGCAGGGGAGAAGAAGCAGCTGGAGCCCAGCGAGGAGCCTGATGCCCGTATCACTGGGATGCTCCTGGTGAGCCTTCCTGCAGTCTGCTGGAGCAGGGGGCCCCCTGCCTGCATGACACAGGAGAGCAACCCCAGCAGCCCTGCAGGCACATGCAGCCAAGCTGCCTTTGGCTGTGTGGGCAGGACACCAACAGATGCCGCTTGCTCCACTTGCAGTCAGCAGCCAAAGACATGGCATGGGGGCCAAAGCTCTGCAGCACTTGGACACTAATACATCCCTAAGTCCTAAGCCTCGGATGGCTCTCAGTGGCTTCTCACTAAGGGTCTGTCCCATCACCCCCCGAATTCACAGAATCATAGAATTGTTAGGTTGTGAAAGACCTTTAAGACCATCAAGTCCAAGCACTAACCTAGCAGTGCCACGTCCATCACTAAACCATGTCCCTAAGTGCCATGTCTACACAGCTTTTAAACGCCTCATCACTAGGTATGGTGGCGACTGAACCATTTCCCTGGGCTAGCAACTGTGATTCTCCCAGCTGTTGACAGAACATATTGTCTGCCTCTTCATTCCGGTTGGGAACTCTGACTCCCACCATGACACCTGCCCTGTTGGCCTTCCCCCTGATTCTTACCCATAAACACTCGACCCTATCATTACCATCATTAAGCTCTAGACAATCAAAACACTACCTTACAGGGCTATCCCATTGCCTTTCCTTCACTGTCTATCCCTTCTGAAGAGTTCATAGCCATTCACTGCAGCACCTCAGCTGTGAAGTCATGCCACCATGTTTCTGTGATGGCAAATGTCAGTTTTCCTGCTGCACAATGGCTTCCAGCTCTTCCTGTTTGTCGCCCATGCTGTGTGCATTGGTGTATATGCACTTCAGTTGGGCTATTGATCCCATCACCTTTTCAGGGGAAGAAGCCCAAATTCCTATGTGATCATATTCATATGTGTTTTCATGGTTTCTAACACATCAATAACCCTTGTGTCTTTGCTGCCCCATGGATCTCCATCCCCTCCCTCCACTGAGATGGCAGACTGAAGGACCCCACTAGCACGCTGTCAGCACATCCAGGGGAGGATGATACTCACAGTCCAGGAAGCACCACTTGGGTGACAGCTTCTGGGATGACAGTGTCTTTGGTTTGGCTCCATCTCCCTCCTGCATAACAAAAAGAGATAATAAAGTTGTGTCTCTTGGCCTTGCCATCAATCCCCAGAGCATCCCTCCTACTCTGGGAGATCCCTGAAGACATGGAAGACCACAGGCACTTGGATGGCAAGGGGAACTTGAACACAGACAGGAAGAGCATGCAGCCATGGGGAGCAGCATGGGACATTTTGGAGCTGACATACAGCAGCTCCCTGGAGCAAGATGCGCCACAATGAGCCCACAAGACTGGCACAGTGGACATGACAGATGGGCCTTGGGGACAGAGCAAGGGCATACACACCTGAAAGAGCAGGCGCTCTAAAGCAGAGAGCTGGGGAGGGAAATCCTGCAGAAAGGCAAGATGTGCCATTACAGAGTTTGTCTGGGTGGCCCCCCCATCCCCTCTCAGCCCACTGGAGCTGCTTATTGTGCTGCCATATCTGGCTTTATACACCGCCTGGCCAAGGTCCCTGCTCCCTGCCCTGCTTTGAGGCCAAAGCAGAGAGCCCAGAAGAGAGAACAGGTAAACCATGAGGTGACTGAGGAACACCAGCCTCAGCGCACACCTTTAGGAGGCTGTAGAGGCATAAGTCTACCAAGTTGACACCACAAGAAAGAATCACCCTCTGAGCCTGGGAGCTGCTAGCCATGTGCCTGCCTGCATGCTCTCACCAGTGCCTGGGCACTAGGCAAGCAGGGGACAGGCATGCAGAGCAGGCAGATGCCAGTGTGCCAATCTGGGCACACAGGATGCTATGTACATGCTGGATGGGATCCCCTAAGGCACAAGAGCCAGGTAACTGGGCACTGAGCAAGGTCCCTTCAGTCTGATGGGAGAAAATCAGACTGACAGTGCAGCACCAGGAGGCACGCTGTGGGCTCAGAAGGCACTGCTCACCAGGAACAAGGCTTACACAGCCCACGTCCAGTCATGGACACGCATTAGCACATTGGCAGGAGCACAAAAGTATTTGCAAATATAAAGATCTTGAGAGGGGACAAACCTAATCCAGGCACCTGGGGAGGGCAGAGCCATGCCAGGAAGCAGGGAGCCTGCAGAGGGCTGAAGGAACACAGCACAGCAAACCAAGGGACAGAGGAAGGGCCCTCCCAAACCCCCGGGGGCTGAAGGCATCCATAGGACGTGTGCTGGCTTTTTCTGCTGCCCCTTCATTTTCTGGGCCACTGACACTCTGGGCCGGGAGAACAAGGTCAGAGGAGCAACGCTGAGGAAGAAGCTGCCAGAGAGCAGAGAGCAACAACCCATCCAGCTTGCGATCCTGCTGCCACCACATGGTGAAGGCAAACCATGACCTGTTACCACAAGCAGGAGCCTATGTGTTGATGTGTGCAGGTCAAGGAAGCCTAGAAATCCCTTCCCCAAACCCATCCACCCTCAGCATCCATCCTTGACCACTTCCCATGCAGAAGCTCACCTCCTGCAACCTCTCGATTTGGGTCCGGCACAATTCCAGGTCGCTGTCTCCTGGAACCACGATGATTCCCAGCGGCACGGCTGCACGACAGGCAGAGACACAAGTCAGGGAGCAGCACCGACACCTCCCACAGCTTAGCTGAGGGCACTGCCAGACTCAGGGGCTGTGGATCCCACCCCCTGGTCACTCAGCTGGTCACTCACAGGCTTCCTTGAGCTTTTCCTTGTCGTAGTGCAGTGCCTCATAGTCACGCATGCTGATTCGGCTCACCCGGATCCGCAAGCGCTCGGGCACTGGCTGCTGGCTGTGTGCAGGGTGGAAGGGAAAGGGAGGGGATCAGGAAGTGGTAGCCCAGTTTCTCCTTATCCCATTCACCTCTCCAAAACAGGCAAGAGCACAGTCTTGTGCAAAGATTGGGGTGGGGAGGCTGGCACCAGCAGCTTCTCCAACACAATCATAAAGGAGTTAGAGTTGGGAAAACCCCTAAGGTCATCCAGCTCCAACCCCCCTGCCATGGGCTGTGTGGGGGACACCTCACACTAGACCACGTTGCCCAAGGCCCTGTCCAACCTGGCCTTGAACACTACCATGGATTGGGCATTCACTTCTTTGGGCAGCCTGTGCCAGTGCCTCAGCACCCTCACAGTAAAGAACTTCTTCCTTATATCTAACCTGAACTTCCCCTTTTTAAGTTTAAACCCATCACCCCTTGTCCTATCACTATAGTCCCTGATGAAGAGCATCTTTGTACGCCCCAGACAAAGGTTCTGGCCATACTTCTGTGACCTGATTCCTTCCCAGGCCCTTGAGAGAGGATCAAAATGTCTCTGGGAGTGATGGATGAGTCCCAGATCCCCTTTCCCCATCCTGCCATGGAGAGGAGGTGGCAGATTGATCTTGGAGCTTACTCATTGAGCAGAGGCATGGAGTTGCGCCTCTTGGTCTTCTGCACCATGTTGGCTTGGTTGCGCAGGGAGATGTGGATGCAGGAAGCGGCCAGCTTGCAGGGCTCCCCATCTACCTGCATGGGGATGGCCTTGGACGTGGTAAGAACCACCTGCCGGCACTGATACAGCCGCTCCCCATGGCCACCGACCTGCAAGGCAGCCTGTGAAAGGGTCCAGAGTGAGAGCAGGGCATGGACTGAGGCGTGGATGGGGGGGAGCACACATTGTCAGATGCTGCAAGTGAACCAAAGTCTGAGGGTCTCAGGCCTGATCTCAGTGGGAAGGGACCCAAGGAGACCAGAGCATGACACCACCTCACCTAAACCTCAGAGAGCACTGTCACACAGGCCAGCCCAACTGCTCAGGAGAGTACCTGTGGGGCTGTTGGGCTGGCAGATGCCCAGTCAATGGGACCAGTTGCTCCCCTGGTTGCCAGCTACAACCAGCAACAGCACCAACTCACCAGGGATGTCATGGTGAAGCCAATAACTTCAATGCAGCCATCATCATGGCGCTGTGGCTCGAAGTCGTGGTGCTCCCCAGGGTTGCCCCAGGGCATGGTGCCAGCACAGTACCTGTGAAGGGATGGTGAGTGATGCATGGATAGGCACCCTAAATCCAGGCAAGGATATATGACATGGGGATGAGGAGCCCAGCACATGAGGGCAGGTCCTGTGGCTGCTCACCTGGGGATGTTCAGGAAAACCAGGCACTGGGGCTTCAGCTCTTGGATCTTGGAGGTCAGGTCTGTCCCATCGCACTGGAGACAACACAGGGGCATTCAGACTGCTGTAAAGGGGATGCTGGCCTTCCCTAGCCCCTCTGCTCCCTACAGTGACTGTTCTCCAAGCCACGGGAAGCTGATGCTTGCAGAAATACATCCTTTCCCAACCCTGAGATACTCAGTGTGCCTCACACCTCCACAGCTCATGCCCCTCCCGGGCCCAAAGCACCCTGTGCACTTACAACCAGCTTGACGTGCTTTGCCAAATCTTTGGAGCTCCCAGTGAGGAAGTCAGAGAAGGCTGTCTGCCAAGGCAAGAGAGAGTGTCAGTGCCCACGTTCCCTGAAATGCCACCGACCTTCAGACCTCAGCTGAAAACAACCTGATCTATTCTACTTGCTATTTTGCCTACCAAAAACTACGGGGCACCTTCAGCAACATGCCCTATGATTCCTTTGCCAGCTCAGCCCTGGCTTTAGGGAAGAGCTGGCAAGGTGGGTTTCCTCCAGTGACAGACCTGAGTCACAGACAAATTCAGTCTCAAGCTGTAATGAAGTACCATAAAACAGAGCTGATGTGGCCCCATCTAGAGATACAGGAGAGACAGTTGTGTCCTCTGTTACACAGATCCCGGGGTCCCCTTTGGGTTTAACTGCACAGAGAGGAGGGGAGGCACAAACAGGAGATGTGAGATGGTACAGAGCAGCACTTGGCCTTTAGAACTGCTCAAATGCCCATCATACTGCCACCTGGGTAAGGAATTATATTGGCTAACAAAGACAAGGAATTATACTGGCCAACAAAGACAACACTGAGGCAGAGCTCTACAGGTGAGACACAGGAGGGTGGCATAATTAGCTAGAGAGCTGTAACTGGCCCAAGGTATAAAATAGAATACTAAAGTAGTCAGTGGACTCTATGGAAAGGCTTCCTGTTCCTCTGCAGGGGGGACAGCCTGCCTCCCCACAGCTCCAGGGAGGTCTTGCCTGGGTGACCATCCGTGAGCCGGAGAACAAGAACAATAGTGGCAGGAGATCAAGACAGCAACAGCACCATAGGACAGAGAGCAAGTTATATTGCCAGCAGTGCTCACGGCCAACGAGGAGCTGCAGCTCCCAGGCTCCAGCCTTTCTCCAGCTTTGGGGGCCTCAGCTTGGGTGCACGTGAAGCCTTGTGTAACTGAGATGAGCGAGTTTAGAGTGTGGACAGGAGGCAGGGCCGTGCCTGTGCTCCAGCTGATGCTATGGCTGCTGTGAAGGCAGCTCTCCTCCACACACTCACCCCAGCATAGAACATTTTATTCCGAAACCGGCTGTTGAACTTCTCTGGGTTGGCCTCTAGGGAAAGGAGAAAGAAGCCCAGGTCATCGGCCTGCACATGGAAATGTTTCACTTGCCAGCTCTCCCCAGACACAGCTCTTCAGCCAGCCTTGGCCAGAAGGCAGCCCCCCAGCTCCCTTCCCATGCAGGCATCCCTCGTCCCCCTCTGCAGCCTCCACTTGCTTCTCAGGTTTGCTCCTCCTCCAGCCCTGTCCCTGGGGCAATCCTCTGGGTCACTTTCCTAAGGGATGCTTCACAGGCCCATCTCTGGGGCAGCCCGCTCGCCACAGACCCTGCCCAAGCCCTGCCACCCCTCTGTACCTCGGGATTCATGGAATTCCAGCGTCACCCGTGCATCAAAGCCGAGGCTGAAGTAGTTATTAAAGACATCCAAGGGGAGCTGAAATGGAAAGGAGGGATAAGGATGAAGCTGCCAGTGTGTGGCCATAGCAAAGACAAGGTCAGGCTACTGCAGAGCCATGTATGGTGCTCATGAGGCTGAGGGAGCCCATTTGCCTTCCCCCAGGAAAATACAGAGGACATAAGCCTGAGATGACAGATAAGCCCCTGGCTCCTAGGGATAGGAAGACACTCTGCAGTCACATGTGTTTCTACTAAAGAAACCATCTCAGAGGGACTGGGCTTACACCTGATGCAAGCTGTGGTTATAAAACCTCCGGTGGACAGCTAGTGCTGATCTCCATGTGCCTCACTGTGTGTGATGTGGGTCAGTTATGAGGGGAGGAGTGGAACTGGAGCAAGGAGAGGGAAAGACCAACCCAATGCTGTAGCCCCAGGTGCTAAGGCTACCTGAACCAGTGGGAGAAAGAGGAATGCAGACCCCCGCACAAGGAACAACACGGACAGGAGATGTCCCACCTTGTCCGCAGCTGTCTCATCCTTCTCCTCAGGGTTTGCATCAGGGTTCGGCTCCACATGGAGGTTCCAGCGATCGAGCTGCACAATGTTCCCATCTTCCACGTGTGACAGGATCTTGGACAGAGGCTCATCCGTGTAACCCTGGTGAAAAACAGAACCTGGCAAGTCTCCTACCTGCCTCCTGCAGAGATGTCCCCAAAGACAGTGGGCTTTGGGAAGACATCCCAGAACAAAAGATGTGGAAAAGACTGACTCTACTTGAATGCACCACAAAGTGGGACTATAAATATAAAACAATACATCTTCCTTCTGAAACTCTCCCAAAGTTTAAAATAATGATTGCTTTTGTTAATGTCCTAATAGATTATAATCTAATGCAGAATAATTCAAATGTCACACCAGTGACATTCAAATGGCACTTCTTTGTTGGTCTGTATTTAGAGCAAGTCAAAACACTCAGCCCATGCAAATTCCCACTCATGTGTCTGGAACCAGAGATGAAGCGCTCAATCCCCCACAGCAACAGCAGGCGCTTGCGCCCATCACTTACCCCACCCCAGTTCATTGTCCTGGCCAAGTCATTCCCCGTCCCCAAAGGTAGGATGGCCACAGGAGGAGGTGGGTTGAGGCGTAACTGGTCCAGAATGGAGAGTATCCAGCCCACCTGCTCGGGCAGGAGTGCAAAGAAACAGTTGGTTATTCCAGGGACTGGCAGGCAAGTCCCACCTCAGAGCACTAGCAATGGCAGAGGAGGAGAGATGGGGACCCCTTAGCCCCCACTGAAGCTATTCAGTGTCTTTAATGCTCCAAACAGATGCTGTGGGAGATGCCAGTAACCCCAGTGAGGAAACTGGCCCCCAAAACTGTCTGCAGTTCTGGTGTCCCCAACATTAGAAGGCATGGAGCTGCTGAAGCAAGTCCAGAGGAGGCCATGAGGATGATCAGGGGCTCGAGCACCTCCCATACAAAGACAGGCTGAGAAAGCTGGGTCTGCTCAGCCTGGAGAAGAGAAGCTACATGGAGACCTCAAAGCAGCTTCCAGTATCTGAAGGGGGCCTACAAGGATGCTGGAGAGGGACTCTTCAACAGGGACTGTAATGATAGGACAAGGGGTAATGGGTTCAAACTTAATCAAGGAAGATTTAAGCTGGATATAAGGAAGAAGTTCTTTACTGCAAGGGTGGTGAGGCACTGGAACAGGCTGCCCAAGGAAGCTGTGAATGCTCCATCCCTGGCAGTATTCAAGGCCAGGTTGGACAGGGCTTGGAGGAACCTGGTCTAATGAAAGGTGTCCCTGCCCATAGCAGAGGGGATGGAACTGGATGATCTTAAGGTCCTTTCCAACCCAAACCATTCTATGACTCCATGATTCTTAAAAGCTGTAAGTCCAGACATGCTTACAGACTAGCACTCCCTGGAGCCGTGCATGGGGGACCCACAGTATCCAGTGGCACCAGCTGGCACCACCATGGACACTAGATTACAGTGAGGAGGGCTGCTGCTGGCACTGGAAAGGTACAGAGGGGCTGGGGGACTCACTGTGCCATCTCCCCCACATGCCAGGATCCGGAGGTTGTGGACCTTGCGGTACAGCTCCAGCCTGCAGGGAACAGGGAGGGTGAGGAGGGAAGAGGCATTGAAGGCGTTACAGGGGGTCCCTGCCCACCCTGCATTCATGCCATGTGTGTGTCTCCCTCCCCACCGCCACAGCAGCTCACAGATTAGACCAGCCCTCCATCAGGAAACACTGGCTGATCACAGGGTATCCTAGAGATGCCTCTCAAAGCATGAACTTGGTGGAGGTCTCTGCACAAGGGAGCTAAGGAGCATCACATTTCCACCAACCATGGGAAGAGCTCTGGGGAAGAATCTCTGGGGCAGGGATGGGGGACAGAAGAGTGCTGCCCCATCAGTACTCACGCCTCCTTGGGTCCACCCTGGCTGAGGTCAAAAACTTGCCGTGGGTTGAGATACCACATGAAGGACTGGATGATCTTGGCTCCCTGTGGGGAGAGGAAAGACTTCAGGTAACAGGGAGCTCCCAGCGGGTGGCAGAAGAAGGGGACAGGCCAAGACAATGCTGTTCTCAGGGGATTCAGGCAAAGCCTGGCCTAGGTGGGCACTGCCAGGCAGCAAACTGGCACTGTGGGGGTTGCCTTGCCTCTTCTGCAGCTGAGACATCACCAAAGCTATGGCGAGACCTCAGCAGCCAAATGGCAATGCCCTCACAGAGCTTCCTTCTCAGGGAGATGCAGGACACATGGCCATACCTGATTGCCACCGCTCTTGGGGTTCACAAACACCAGCAAGGGCTTCATGAGAGGAGCTGGCATGGGCTTGATGACAAAGGGTTTCCACCTCCCTTCCTGCAAGAAACACTGCAGGTCCTTCAACAAACAGGGAAACACAAACTTCCACCTGAGCTGAGCCCTAACGCTGCACAGATCAGGAGTGGGAGGAAGACATCCCAGCCACGCCATCAGCCTATAGCTAGGATCTGCCCTGCCAGCAGGCGCCCTCCCTCCACCTCAGCCTCCTTAACCTCAGCTCAGACACAGCAAAGCCCCTTGTTTCCCAGTTCTGCTCCTTACTGCCCTCCCCCTCCATGCTTCCAAGACAAGGTCATTCCCTGTCCTCTCATCTCTTACCTCAGCCCCCTTTTTGCTGGATTTCCGCTTGAACGATGTCCTCTTCTTCTTCTTACTTGACTTCAGTGGATTCTGGAGAGAAACAAAACAAACCCCCAAGTCCTGTGAGGAACTGCTGGGCAAGCAGGAGCTGTGAAAGAGCCACAGGAGTTGAGGTGCCTTACCTGGGGCCGCCGGACCCGCAGGATCCAGGTGGGAGGAACAACGACAGCAGCGTGAGCTCCCAGTGAGCAGGGCTCTTCGATGTGTTGCAGCATGAAGCAGGAGACTTTGCTGTGATACTGGGGAAGAAGACAGACAGAAAACTCAGCCACCATGGGGACAGCCACTGTCTCCCCCTCCCAGCTCCTCCATGCCAGTGCAGGGAGTGCTGGAGGAAACCATGCAGGAATTTTGTAACGGGAAAGCAATGAAGAGGAAATTTCTCATAGAATCTCACAGCTACCACAGTACAGCCTCTCCCAGTAAGAGGAGCTGTTAAGGGAAGGTTGCAGAGAAGCAGCCTGGGGAGTCCCAGCAGAAAGCAGACATCATGAGGTGCAGAACAGGCTGGTTAAGGCATTCAATGGGGGCTTTGCTCACCGCTTGCTTGCACCAGGAACAGCTGATGGCTACAATCTCTTTACTGTGGAAGGCAAACTTCTGCTGGAAACCCTGTAGAGAAAAGGGTAAGAGGCTTAGAGAATTCCCTCCCAGCTCTCTACCACCCAGCAGGACTTTCCCACCACCAAGGGAGATGTTAACAAAGACAGCATGCCTGCAGCTGGAGCCCTCTGTGTCCCTGTCAGATAGCCCCAACCACCACTATGGCACCAGGGAGGCCAGTGAGCTCTGCAGGGGTGTCCCTATTGCTCAAGGAAAGCTAAGGAAGACAGTCCTCTCCAGGACTGACTTGTCCCAGGGGAAAAACTTTATGTGGGAAGTACTTATGTAGTGCTTCAGTGTACAAAACAGGGCACATGTGTTGGTTTTGCTGTAGGCTACTGCTGCCAAACAGGACTGGTGGGATGCCCCTGGTCCCCCGTCCTGTTCTTGTCCCTGGTTTGACCTTCGCTTTCCCTCAGGCTGAGAAAGAAACCCAAAGCAACAAGAAGGTACCCTCTCACCTTGCCACACTGCCGGCATTTCCCTTCCTGCCGCCTCCGGTGTACCCAGTGATGCCGGACAACAATGGGCTAAAGGGGAAAGAAAGAGAGGAAAAATAATGGAATGAAAGGTCCAACACGTGAGGGAATGTGGGAACAGGCAGGAGGAACAGAACCAGGCCAACCAGGAGCTCTACTCTTGCAGCAAGCCCACTGCTCACAGGCAACAGCACCAGCCCTCTGGGAGAAGAATGAGGGAGCAAGAGGCCAAATTAAGGCGCTCAAAGAAGGAATTAAAGCCAGAAAAAACAAGAGGGGGAGGAAACTGAAGACTGAGAATCCCACAAAACAAACCCAGTGGAGAGTGAGCACACTGGAAAGGGAGGCAGGTATAGGCAGCATCCAAGGCATATCTCACCTCCCTTACATTCCGAGATCCTGACTCCCTGAAGGAAGGTTTGCAGCGAAAATTTATCTGTAGATTGAACACACATAAGAGGTATCAGTAAGACCATCAGACCCAAAGGAAACCTACTGGAGTTTACCAGAGCAAGCCCGGAGCCTCTGGAGATACTTGGTGCTTGCTGTGAAACCCTTCACATCTCTCTGTTACTGAGCAAAACAGGGCTTGAGGCCCCAAATCTAGTGATGATGCTCCTTTTGATACTGTATTTCATTAACCAAGAGGAGAGGCTGCCCAAGGAAAGGCTGTTACAGCTTTGTAAGCCAGAGAGGGCTTAACAGGCTTTACTCACTTTCTCCAGCTGCTCAATGCAGGGTGTATGCACTACAATCTTGCAGGCTGCACACTTACGCCTGGAGAGAGGTTTTTGCTGGAGGAGGAGAAAAGAGGAGGAAAAACATGCATGTGAATAGCAGTGTTCAGAGGCCAGCAAGCTCAGCCTCCCATCACACCTCCTTTGTATATCTCAGGATGCAGAACAAGTCCTGCAGTAGACACAAACTAGACTTCTTGCAACTGAAGGGATCTAAGCATATGCACAGAGCAGATGCTCTCAGCTCTGGGGCAGAGCAGGGAGCTGGTCTCCTGCTGTCTTGTTCTGCAGTCCTTGGCCTCTTCTGACACTGCCAGAGAGCACCATGGAAGCTGGTCTGGGAGGCACCTGCAGAGCTCCCACAGTAAGGCACAGGATGGCATCAGGGCTCTGTATCCCATACCACAAGCAGGACTGAGCCTGCAAGCTGGGAGGGAGGACTGCAACAACCCCGTAAGATCAGTGCTGCCTGCAGGGTCAGGAGGCAGCAGGCCTGGGGCTCCAGTGCTCAGTCTTCTCCTCTATTGAAAGGTTTTGGATTCAGATTGTCCGTTTAAGGGTATGGGATCCCAACAGCCTCTCCCTGGAATATTATCATACCACCTCTGGGTGAGTGGCAGCCCTGTGGTGGGTTCTCATTGCAAACTGAGCATCAGCACTGGCAGAAATAGAGGTCAAAGCCCTCCAGCACACGAGGGCAGGAGGGACACATTCCTCACCTTGGAGCCCCCAATATGTTCCCCAGCAGAGGCCGTCATGGCCTCTCTGCCTGGCAGCAGCAGAACCCACATCTGGGGTCCTTGCCAGGGAGGTGTGCGGCCACTCACCAGCAGCTTTGCCATACAGTTCTGCTCCCCAACATAGCAAAAGTCCCCAGAGACATTGGTCTCAAACCAGATGTGCTCCCCATAGACTGCAGTCTCCTGAAAGGCACAAGACAACATGTTTATTTGAGAGCACCCCCAGATGCACATCCAAACCCCTAAAATGCTTTGTGTGAAGGACAAGACACTGGACAATGCTGGGAGGTGGGAGGCTGGAGCTTGGTGTAGACCAGGAGACAAGATATACAGAACAACCAAGGCCAACATCTGGATAAAGGAAACCTCATGAAGCTGCTGCTGTGTCCCACTTGCTGTAAACAAGGACCCAAGAAAACCAGCTCCAAAACCCAGTGTCCTGCACAGGGGGGCTGCTTCCATCACCCCTGAGAGGAGGCACTGGGGTGAATGCCATGCAGGGGACTCCTGAAACAACTTCTGTTCTATGACCTGAGAGTGTAGCTTAAAGTCTGCTGGACTTTGAAGGTGAAGGAGCAGGGGCTTGCTCCTGTTGCTTGTCCCCAACCACCACAATACCTCGGCTGCCAGGAGCAGAAGAGCTCTCAGTGGAGTAGCTTTGCCACCCTCCCAGGAACTACATGTGCCTGCACAGCCTCTCTGCAGCACTGCAGGATGCTGCCAGCAGCACAGATGCTGGCACAAGCTGGTGGCAATGGCAGAGGCCATAAATGTGTCAAAGCCAAAGTCACCTGGGAACCCTCATCCTGGGAAGAGCCTGCTGCTTCTTGGCTGGGAGCCTATTCCATGCAATGCCAAGCAAAATACACTACAACTTACGCTCCAGTCCACAGTGCTGCGTATCTGCCTCTCCGAGTCACTCCTCAGGGCTAGGGCAGGGTTGGGCTGGGCTACCATGTGCTGGAGGCTGGACTTGGCAATAGCTTTCCTGGAAGACACAGGAGGGCTGGCTATTAGATCAGGGGAGGAGAAACACGTGCAAAGCACAACCTGCTTCTAGGATGCAGCAGAAAAGCATCCTCAGGACCAAGCGTCTGGAAATGAACTTCCAGCACCGCTGGCTGAGGAGCACCCGCTCCTGTGGGATGAAGAGGTGCTGTCTGTGTTGCTGATAGCTCAGCACCTCGCACCCAGCAAGAGGCGCAGTCTAGGCCAGCTCAGTCAAAGCCTTCAGGGGTGACAGGTCCATTGCAAAACAGCCTGGGATGCTCCACCAAGCTGTGATGGGGACAACCCACAGCCCTTGCCCTGGAAGGCTCCCCGCAGCTCTCCCATTCCAATACATTCCAGAGCCTGGGCCATTTTCAGGGACAAGCACAACCAGACAGATAAAAAGCAGTGGTTCGGGGCTAGCGAGCTGCTCCCATGTGTGCAGGTCCGCATCTCCAGCCCACAGCCAGGCCTGCCACCTCCTTCTCTCCCCAGGCTGGCAGAAGAGGGCACCCTGCAGCCCTGGGGTTGCACTGAGAGCATCAGAGGCAGCGCTGGCCTAAGCGGGAGATGCTCAGGGGATGCGAGCAGCACCGCAAAGCCACCAATGGCAGTCAGGGCCAGCAGAACAGACCCCGCTCCCTCCTTTCCCACCAAGCCTGGGTACACCCGGCTGGCCCCTCCCGCGGCATCGCCATACATACAGCAGCCGGGGGCTCCAGCTATCCAAGGCAGCACGGCACGGAGGCTCCAGTCCCAAGCACTCAGAGGAGCACCCGGCTCCATCTGCCCCCATGCAGCGCTGGGCCAGCGGCCGCGGGTGCCCCGAGGGCAGCAGCCCGGGCCGGGCAGCATCGCTGGAGCGGCGGCGCTGGCTGAGGCGGCGGTAGCGGCCCGGCAAGCCGTGAGCAGCGCGGCCGTGGCTGACCTCGGCGGGCAGGCGGTGCGAGGACGCGCGCCGCAGGCAGCGGGGACCCCGCGACAGCAGCGCAGCCTGCAGCGGCCGCAGCCGGGGCAGCATGGCCAGCCAGCTCTCCTCGGCGCACCGCTCGGCATCATCTTCCAGAGACTCGGATGTGTCAGCGCAGGGCATCCCTTCCCCTCCAGTGGGGATGAGGCTGGCCAGCAGGACGGAGGGACCCATCAGATGGGCATCGACGGCTCGCGCACAGCCGCCGTGCTTGGTCTGCACGGCAAAGCGCGGGCTGAGGCAGGGCGGCGTGGTGCTGGAGCGACGACGGCGGCTGCGGGGCTGGCCCAGGCAGGACAGGGCCGGCAGTGGGGCTCCGGAGCCGCGGCGGCGCTGGGCCAGCGAGGATGAGGGCAGCCCGGCTTGGGAACGCCGCCGGGCTTTGCCCGTGGGCACGGCCACCGCGCTGGCACGGCGCAGCCCCTTCCCACCGAAGTGCCGCCTGAAAAAGGTCTCCATCGCACCCGCACTTGGCTGTTGACACAGAGACCGGGAATTAAATAGGCTCCTATGGGAGTCCGCAGGCGGGGGGATGGATGGAGACAGAAGGCAGGAGTGGGGGACATGGCTGGGACCCTCTGCATCCCTTGCTGTGGGATGAGGAGATCTGCATCCCAAGGCACAGAGGCAGCCCTGGCATCACTCCTGGTGCTGGTCCACCTGGTTTTCCAATGGGAACCGCTCTGGCTAAACACCAGACCCATCAAATTTGCAGCAAATTGAAACTAAGCTCTTGTGAATCCCAGTGAAGAAAACCAAAAGAGCAGGAAAGTAAAGTAAAAGCAGGACAGGCAGACTTGGTAGGAGTTAGCTGGGACAGATGGAGTAGCGTGGTGGAAAATCACCCCATGTGTCCTGTGCAAAACTTCCCCCTCCTGATGAAAGAGCTTTACTGGGGCTCTCGAGCTTCCCCTGCCCAGCCCTCAAAGCTTGACAGGCAGCCTGGACATTGCAGCAGCCCATGGAAAGCCCCGGGCCACAAAGTGGATGGTGCTGTAGCAGTTTCAGCACTGGCAGCTCAGCATGCAAAACTGGACTGGAAGAGGCTGAATCTGGCTTGCTCCAGTGCTTCAATTCCCACCCTCCAGCCACCACCTCTCTACAGCCACTAAACAGAGAGGATTTACTCAAAAAACACCCCACCAAGACCCACAGTTTGGTAGAAGCAAACTTCTGGCTCTTCAGTTGCTCCCAAGGCAAGGAACTGGCTCATGGCAGCCTGCAGGCACACACAAGCCACCACCATCACTCTCAACAATGGCTTCTCTACCCATCATGAGGGTACAGGCATGCTGCTCATCATCACACTAAGATTGTTATCTCTTCCACTTGCTTCTACCTTCCTCATGCTCTTACACACATTTGCTTGCAGCAATACCAGAGGACCTTCAGAATAACACCCTGACCCAAACCTCCACTGCCCTGGGGACCACACAAACAGAAAAATTTGGCAAAGCTTCCCTTTTCCTTTGGGAACTGCATGTAAGATGGGACATGTGTTATTTTCTGGACGACCATTTGGAGCTTTCACTTAGTGATTGTAGGACAAACAACCCACTGGGCTTTTTAGATGACTTTTAGATGACTTTTTTAGATGACTTTTAGATGACTTTTTAAAATGACTTTTAGATGACTTTTTAAAATGACTTTTAGATGACTTTTAGAGTCATCTTTTAGATGACTACAAAGCTGAGCTTGTTTTTTTGGAAAAGGCCAGGCTTGGTTTGCTCTCCTCCAGCCTGGTAGGCAAGGAAGCCAGCTCTTTAGTTTCTATAGTCTCATTGCCAAGCCTGTACTCAGTAACATAGGCCAAGGAGGGAAGGAAGGACAGCAATGCCCTCCAGAGCAGCTAAAACCTGCTTGAACTGAACGCAAAACCGAAGTGCCACCTTGTCAGAGGGGTTTCTCCAGTCTCAGCACAGCAGCACTGCAGGTCCTTGGTCACCAGCAGGTTATCTATCACCCCACTGAGGCCCATGCAGCTTTGCAGAGGACACATTTTGCTGTTCACTCTGCTTCCAGCCTATCCCCGACACTGCAGCGCTCCATTCCTGCCCCTTCTCCCCATTACCTGCAGGTGATGCCCAGTAAATTGCATCATCACCAAAAGGTGTTTGAAATTGTCAGAACAAATAAAATACGTTAAAAACCCAAGAGAGAACACTGCCTGGGTATGGCACACTGCAGCAGACCCTTTCTGGCCAGCTCTAGCTGCCGGGGGAGATGTACCGTCCGACTACATCCCAAATGAGCTGAACAGATGCTCCCTCCTGCCCCACATATTCCACTAGCATGAAGCTGCTTGCTGAGCTGCTGCCATGGCAGGAAGATCTCTCAACACAGCTTCCTTCCTTTTTGCACCACAGTCTTGTGAAGAAATCTGCTAGAACAGCTTGACATTTATGTTTTGAGTACTTGCTGATCAAGGCCCTTTTTATCTTCAGGGCTGTCTGCAAGTGACACATGGGCTCACACTCTGGCCACCAGTCTTTAAGGTTATTATGAGGCAACCCATCTGACAGCAGCACATGACAGCTCAGATATGATGGGTGAAGATATCCTAATCTCTCACAATTTACTTCCAATCTGAGCTCCAAAGGGTGCACTGCAGGTGCTGAGAGCTGCTGCTGGTGGAGCAGATGGACAGACTGCTGGGGGTGCCCAGGGTTGATTTGTATCAGCAGAGCTGCATGCAAAACAGCCAGGGAACCAGGTACTGGTGGAGAGGAGCCTGAGAGGAGATAATCCCTGGAAGCCCCTAGCCTAATGCCAGCACATCTCTGGGATCCCCACTGTTTGTCACTGAGATAAGATGGAGAAGAGCCATCATCCATGGCTGCTCTTCAGATGGCATCACTCAGCTTAGTTGGGTAAGGAGGCTGGATGGAGGCAGCCTGGCATCTGGAGGGTGGCAGGGAAAGGAAGTACTGCTGCATGCACGAGGATATCAGCTCTACTTACAAGCAGCTATGCACTATCATTTCAATCTCCTGTGAATGAGGAGTAGCTCTGGTCTGCTCGTGATCTGCAATCAGAGCTCTTGGGAGGTGATTTATCTCTCACCAGACCCCTCAAGATCCTCAGTCTCCCTGCCTCACATCAATGGACAGAAGCTGCTGAAGCAGGAACATGCTCCAGACCATAGGCAGGCAGCAATGCTGTGCTCAAGAGCTGGAGGAGGAAGGGGCTGCTGCGGGAAGCTCCCTGAGCACTCAGAGCAAGCTGCTACCTCTTACTCTGAGGGCAGAGCTAACCTCGGTGGCAGGAGGTAAATGCTCCTGGAAAGACAAGCAGGGATCGAAGAGGAAAAACTTGCATCGTGTAACTTCAGTGCACACAGCTCATGGACTGACTGATGTGGAGACCCTGCCATCCAGACAAATAGCAGCATCCCTCCTGCAGTGTTGGGAGCTCCAAAACCAGACAGGGTGACTCCTAGGGCTAAACATACATTGTCCCTCAAGGCACAGGCTCTGCCCATGTCAGGAGGAGCTTCTTGACATTCAGCTCCATTATTGTGCTTTGCTTCCCTAGTCTCAAACAAACTCCCTTTACCAGACTGAATAGGCCCTATGTGCCCTTAAGACATGTAGAGGGATGCTGCCTGTGCCATATGCCTGCTCAGCCCTTCCTCTATGTTATTATTCCCTCTGCCCCTCCAGCAGCCTGATTTATTCCTGCCAGACCCCAGAAGAAGAGAGATCCCAGGTTACTTTCAGTGCCAAATCTAGCACCCTCTCTCCTGGCACCAGGGATGGCAAGAGGATGCTAGTAGAGGACACCCCCAGCAGCACAACACGCAAGCTTGAGCCCTACGTAAGTCAACCTGAGAAACACATTCAGCTTCTCCTGACCTTTCAGCAAACCTCCCGTTAGTCGACTGGAAAGCATTTTTCCAACCACATGGCTACAGCAAGGGGAACAAGTCCAAGAGTTTTGCCTTGCTCCATGACGAGCGCTCATCCTGATGGCACCTGGCTGCGTTCCTGCATCCTGGCTTGCTGCAGGCAATGGGGAGATGCTGTGGCACTGGAGCTGGCAGCACGCAAGCAGAAGCCCGTTTCAGTTTACACACTGTCTTCCCCTGGCAAGGACGCTTGGCTTCCACAGCTCGATCTCAGGGAAAGTGCAAGTGTTATTAATAGCCACCCCTCCGTGACACAAAGATCTCCTGGGCTTCTGCTGTCTGTCTCCTCCCTGCCAGGACACCAGAGGGACCGAGGGACAAGGGCCCGGGCACCCATCCAGGGAGCTGCGCCTCATCCCCTCCTTGCTGACACACCACCACTTGCCTTCAGTGCTGGATTCCATCACAAGCTCACAGCCCCCTTCCTGCTCCTTTCAGTGCTCTGATACTCAAGCTTCTCATGTACATTGCTATGCCCACACCATCCCTGCTGAAATCCTGTATCCGCTCCCCCATCCCGCTCCCAGGCATCAGTCACCGACCAATTCCTCTCCCTCAGGCTCCTCAGCCAGCCCTCTCTGATGCACCACAAAAGCAACCAGCACAGAGGAGGTGCTGAGGAAGTCCCCATGCCAGATGGGGAAGGGAGCACGCTGGGCAAGATGTGCTGCAGCCCTCAGGGCTTTGGTTGCAGTGAGGTGAGCAGTGATCAGCAAGTTTCCAAGCTGCGCAGTTTGTTTCTACCCAAAGTTTCCATTCCAGCTGTAATCTCTCCTACATTACACAAATAAAAGAGACTCAGGAGCTCCCCTGTGCTGGGTCCAGCATGAACAAGGACATGCAGCTGCCCCCAGCATACAGGTAGAGAGGCCGTGACCAAACCACCTTTCAAAGCATTGCAAGGGGTGATCTACAGACTGTGCTCACCCTCTATTTTAGAATTCATTCGATCTATTGCAACAAGTGCCACCTCCTACACGTGCCACAGCACCTCATTCCCAAGCTCCCAAGCTGCAAGAGCATGCCATTCCCAGGGCAAACCGTGGCCAAGGGCATCCTCAGTTGTGCTGTCACCCTCATACCACAGAGCAGACTTCTGCTGCAACTTTAAGGCTGCAGAAGGCAGTTTCTGGTCCTTGCAGGGCACTCAGAGGGAAACAGATCCTCACCTATCTCAGTGAGCCCTGGGGTTGAACCAGAGCACTTCAGACTTCCCTCCTAGTGAGAAAGCAAGGCAAAGGCTTCAAAACTGCCTGGCGGGCACACACAAGCAGCTATAGAGGACGTCCTCTCAGCCCTGTGGCTTCCGCACATACAGCCCCAGCATCCCCCTCTGCAGAGAGCTGTGTAGAGGCCCCTGACAGGGCCACTGGGCATGGACAATGAGAGCAAAGCACCCCTGGCAACATCAAAGGGCTCTGCTAACTTGCTCAGAAGCCTGTCAGTGCGACTGGGCACTTTGGTTGACCAACCTGGAGGTTCCCGGACTGCATTGCCTCACAAGGGACCTCCAGGTACATCAGTCTGGACTCTATGCACATCTTGCACAGGGCAGAAGAGCACAACTCGCAACCTCCTGCTCCCACACATACACACCATGGCATGGCGATGCAAATACCCTGACACATCCCAGGCAGGAAACGGTAATGGAATACCCACACAAGATGCCCAGAAGCAAAACTCACCCCTGGGGTTTATTTCAGGGGACAGGAATTTCAGGGCACACCCCAGCTGGCAGTGATAGCTCAGCATCACCACTTCAGCATCACTTGGGACTGCTGGTACCCAGGGCAAGTCACCACACAGCCCACACCAGGGATGGGACACAGCCACTAACTTTAACCACACACCGTTTTCTGGGCAGTCTTGGAGCTGGGGATGCCACATAGAGGTGATGCAGCCCCTAAGCTGCCTTCTTTGAATGAGCAAAGCATGGGGATGGATGCAGCAGCAGGAACCAGCTGCCTTGCAACACCACAGCTTTGCAGCTTCCCATGGGAAGCTTCTCCAAAGGGAAAAGCCAGATGGACAGAACTGCCCAAGGCCACACAGCGACCTGAGCATGGTCCCTACTTGCCTGGCCCTGCCTCAACCAAGACAAAGGATCAACCATTCCATGCTCATGCCTGGCCCTTCACAAGAAAATGCTCTCAAGCTGGGTTTATGAGAAGAGCAGGGGCTGGGAGCAGAAGGGCCTGAGACTTTTCCTACAGTTCCTAGCATAACTCTGACATCCTGCTGGTGGCAGCTCCATCCTACTTCTCCCCAGGGTCTGTAGGCTGCTCTGATGCTGCCTCCCCATCATTGCCTTCACAGGACAGACCTGAGATGTGCTTTAAGGCACATCTGCCAGACTAGCTCAGACCCTCCACTTACACTTCATAAAGTCAAGAGTTTCCCAGCCCTAAGGCTCAGAGTAATGTTCCCATTACAGCAATGTGATTTCCTTCCCAAAATCCGTGGAAGACAGTGTTTTGTCTTAATTTAAACAGAAGTCATCTCCTTGGAGGCGCCTGGGCTGACTCGGGGCGTTCATATCCCTTGACAACTTTCCACCATCATAACATTATGAAGTTTACTTGCCACTACACTAAACAATCTGCCTCCTGGTTATCAAGAAACCCGACAGTACTGACTTAAACAATCTTTTGCTGTGTTTGGCAGGGGAGCCAAACAGCAAGACTGATGGCCCCGGGCAGTGAGTTAACTGGGGATGAAACGCAGAGGGTGAGCCACCACCATCAGTGCTGGGGCAGAGGCAGAGCAGGGGTCGGGGGAGAGGCCAGCCACGCAGTTTCTATTTCAGTCCTATCAGCACCAGCAGTGCAGGCTGGGAGGGACTTTGAGTGTTTCTTCTCTTTCTGAGCTCCCTTTATAAAGCAACACGCACAAAGCAAAGCGATGGGAGGCTTGGCAGGGTGCCCCAGTAGTTTGGGGACCCAGGCTGTGCTTTCTTTAGCTGATTCCCACCGTTCTCCCCAGGGCTGGTCCCCTCCTTCAGTACACACAGCTCTGTGCCTCCTGGAGATGCAAGGGACGTGCTATTTAAAGGGAGGCCAGTCCCACAGCCCAGCTGTGTGATCCAAACTCCCCAAGCAGCCCCAGCACACAGGGACAACATCCTGGTGCACGGATGACATCCAGGCACAGTGCTGCCCCAGGCAGGGCAACGCACAGCATCTGCCCAGGGCAGCAGCCCCGGGGGGAGGTGATGAACCTGGTGTAAAGATAAAGCTCCAGCGTGGCAGATGCAGAGCACAGGCAGCAATTCCCAGGGCTAGGAAGTCTTGACACCTCCCAAAGCAAAGCCAAGAGTCTCAGGCGCTCAGTAACAGGCACTGATAATGGAAAGATGGGAGCTGTGTGCCTCCCTCCAGCATGTGCCTCCCTCCAGGCCACTGCAGGGATTGGGAAGGGCATCCCACTGCAGAAGCAGGGAACCTCAGCTGGCACCAGCACCAGGGGAGATGCCAGGAGCCCCCAGGTCTGTCCTGCTTCCCTAAACATTCCCAGTGCAAAGCCGATAGGGCCTGGAAGTCACAGCAAGACACAGGCTGGCTCCCCATGCCCCTGTCCTCTGTCACCTGCACGTTTCCTGATGCCACCCCCATGGGGGTCCAGTGCTGTCACAAGCATCTGGAAATGCCCCTCTGGCAGGGAAACCGCAGGGAAGCCAAGGCCAAGCACCACTGAGTGTGAGGGCCACAAAGCCCCTCCCTCACCCCTGGGGATAGCTCAGAGCCCCGTGCCCTCACTCCAGCCCCGGCAGCGAACCCCAAACCCCGCTCAGCAGGAACAAGGTTGAGCGCCTTGAGGCTGACCCTGGGCTCTGCTCCCCCCCTGCCTTTCCCCACCGAGGTGGGACCCGCTCAGACCGTTCCCACAAACTAAGGGCTGGCTTCCCCCCCGCCCCAGCCCGGCACAGGCAGAAGCAGCAAACACACAGGACGAGGAGGAAGAGGAGAGAAGGGGAGAGCGTGGGGCAAAGCCCCGTGACCTGGTCCGGACGGGCGCGGGGTCCCTGCAGGTGCGAGCGGTGGCGATGGCCGCGCAGCGCCGGGCCAGCCCTCCCCAGCCAAGTCCTAGTTTGGGAGAGGAGCGCTCGGCTTCTCCCTCCGCCTCCTGCCCGCTGCCCGCCCCGACAGCGCTCTGTAACCAACCAACAGCGCTTCCGCTCCCAACAGCCCGAGCCCGCCGGGCCCCCGGCCGGAGCGCACGCATCGGAGGGGACACAGCAAGAGAGGGGTCCCCCCAGCACACAGCCGCGCTCCGAGCATGCAGGGATGCCGATGTGCTTCTCTCGGAGCAGCAAGAGATGAGGGGAGGAACACGCCGAGGAGCGGATTCTCTCCTGCTTCCTTGGGACGTCCATAAAGGGGTTTGTGTGGAAAAGCCAAGCTACCTGCCATGGAGAGCCTGTGTCCATGCACAGGAGGTCACTTACTCCTGTGCCTGGTCCGGGCCAGCTCCACAGACATCTCAGGAGCTGTTTACCTCCCCTTGTTGCTGCATGAGAGCCCCTCATGGGATTTCTCAGAGCCAAGCTGGGGAGTTCCCTGTCATGCTCCACAGCTATCTGTGTCCCCCAGGCATCACCAGGGACCTGCTCCTGGCCAAACACAGCCCAAGCTCCCCTTTGGGGCCACAAAACCGACGTCCACTTTGGCCTTTGCAGAGAGTGGAGGGGCGGTCACACTGAAGGCCAGCTCACTCCAGGGTGCCTGCATGGCCTGAGTCACCAGCGGTTGTTATTTTGGTCATCGACCCAGAAATGGGAGCCATAGCCAAGCACATGGCTGCAGTGAGTCAGTGCAGGCAGCCGCAGCCGAGACCTCGTCCTTTCACACCCTGCCTCCTCCTGCCTGCCCCTTCCCCTTGCCTGCATGTCATGGTTAAAGTCAGACAGGGAGCAATTCTCCTCTCTGTGTAGGAGCATGTGTGGACCATGTTCAGTGCTCCCTGGGGCACAGGGACAGACCACAGTAAAATGACAACAAAGCATCAGGGAGGTGTCTGTCAGCACAGTCAAAGCAAAGGCAGCCAAGCTGCCTTTCTCGATGGGTATCTGAAAGTGGTTCACAGGAAACCATTAACCAGAAGCCCAAAGGCTGAGCTACCACTGCCACCACCACCTCTGTCACAGCAGGAGCGAGTGGCCTTTGCAAAGCAGCAGGAGCTGAGATGGGTGAGGACATGTGAGCAAACCTCTCCACAGCCCAAGGTGCTGCACTGGGTTCAGCTCCTTTCTCACAGCACCAGAGGGGAAGAGGTGGAGATATCTGCTCAGGGCAGGCAGGAGATGTTCACCCCTGCTCAGCCCTCCCTCAGACCCAGCAGCTGCTGAAGGATGGAGTGCTCTGCGCCCTGTGTGTCCTTCGGATTTCCCTTCCCAGTGCCAGGAAAGGGCCAGCTGCCACTAGGAGCTAAGCAGGTCCTGGTGTTCTCACCAGGGCAGCCATGGTGCAGGCCATAGCCACAGGAGGAGGAGAGGCCATGGAAGGGCCCCTAGGAACAGTCCCCAATCCATCGCTGTTAAGACCCACTTAGTGGGACGAGCAGGATGTTCAATCAAAGAGGAAATTAAAATCATGCTATAACTAGCTGCCAATTCAGAGCAAAGAAACCTCATAAGAGATATGTGTGGCTCCTCCCCAGCCCCATCTCCTGCCAAGGGAGCTTATCATGGAATCACAGAAAGGTTTGGATTGGAAGCTTAAAGCTCATCCAGTTCTAACCCCCTGCCATGGGCAGGGACATCTTTCACCAGAGCAGGGTGCTCAAAGCCCCATCTGCCTTGGCCCACCTCCCTCCTGGGCCAGCAGGACCCAGACCTGCAAGTGGGAACAGCCCAGAGGGATGTCCAGGGTGGATTCCAGCTGTCCCCAAAACCTCTTCCAGGTCAAGCAGAGCAGCAAGAGACCAGGTCACTGGTTCTCCAAGTCCCTTTTCCTGGAGGCACCAGGAGTGGGAAGCCCGAGAGCACTCTCCTCAAGCCAAGCCAGGCAAACTTTCCTGCTGCTGTTCTCCTTCCCTCTGTGACTAAGCCCTCACCCATGCAAACATGCACACAGGCAGAGGGGTAGCCAGGGAGACCTTGGTGTCCCTGTGCTGCTGTCACAGGTTTGAGTCTGCTGCGTTCAAGCAGAAACCTCTGCCCCAAGCTGAGAGGCTCCCCAGCCCCATGCAGCCCTGGGCAAGGCTTTCCAAGCGAGGAGAAGACTCTGGTCCCACGCACCTGAAACCACAGCACCAGGGGCAGCCCCTGCAGGTGTCTGCAAGGGGGGCACTGCTCAGCATCCCTGAGACACCCGGTCCCCAGTGATCTTCCCACACACACACACAGCATGAGGTTAAAACAGGAAAGACACCTCCTCTTTCTGCGCCCCAGGCCTTTATCATGACCCTGTGACGAAGCAAAGCACATGCCGACTTGCCACGAGAAAGGCATTTGTTGGTTTAACTGTGACCCTGCTACTGATACCAAGCCTAATCTTTGGTTTCACTTTTCCACCTCATGGCAGTGAGCTACCAAGTCTTCTTCTCGCCCAGCTCAAGTAAAAATCAAAGTAACTCCTTTTAGCAACGTTAAATCTGCCACTTCTTGGGTTTGCTAAATGTCAGCCTGTCCCTGTGCAACAAATGGAAGGGCAGGAAGAGAAGTTGTTTTTTTGTCCTCCACCCTTTTTGTTCTAAATGCCTTCAGCATATCTGCCCTCACATGCTTCCTTTTCTTCTCTCATCCTAACAGTCCCACATCTGCCAGCTTCGCAGCCACACTGACAGGCTCCTTTCTCCATCATCCTTTGGAGAGGAGATCCCAGGGGAAGAGGGCAGACTGCTTTCTCCCTTCCCAGAACAGGCTCACACTTCACTGCAGACTGGTAGTGCAGAGTGCCCTCACTCTGCTCCCACTTCACACAGTCTCAGTGGATGCTTTGGAGATCACTGGAGCACCCAATGCAGAGGTTGGGTGGGTGCCATTGTGTGGGTCTGGGTGCTACCAGGACACACAAGCCAGCAGTGAGCTGGCCACCAGCTGCTTCACCGTGGCAGCACAAAAAAGCTCCATGAGGATGCTTTGCAAAGCCCTCCCTTGCAGAAGAAAGGAAAGCAAAACCAGTAGTGAGGAGATAAGGCCAGCATGCCACAACACTCAGGGGAAGCGAGCCCCAGGGCATGGGCTGGGGCTGCACAACAAGAGCACCCAAGAGCTCAACAGAGCACCCAGGAGCTCCGCAGAGCAACCGTGCCCTCTGGTGTTCAACACACGGCGCTTTGGGCCTCTCTGAAACCGATCTGCCTCCCTGTGCAGAGCATTAACAGAGCACACCACTTCTCACCAACACCTCCAACCACGGGACTCCCAGGCACACTGGGACATAGACCTGTGTCTACAAGGCTGGGCAAGCTGGAGACTGAGTGGGGAACCTGAAAAGCCCAGGATGCTGTGCAGATGGGTTGATACCAGAGACACCGCTCAGCAGAAGGCAGGAAGCAGCAGTCCTCAGTGAGGCTTTGCCACTGCGGCACTCTGCATGGCACACAAGTGCAGCCAAATCCTGACCAGGCGGATGTGCTGCTCCACAAAGATCATGGTGCAGGGGAGCCTGGGAACAGAGCCTGGGACTCGTCCCTGTGTCCACATCTCCTCGGGAGCACTCATGAGCCCCCATCACCATGAAAGCCTAGGTATTGGCTTCCACACAGCAATTACATCCTAGCAATGTATGATTACCTCCTAAGCCCTGTTTTTCCACCCAAGCCCTGCTTTCCCACCATGTCTGTCAACCCCAGCCCTACTGAACTTCAGGCTGCTTCAGCCGTCTGGCTAAACCACCCTCCCAGCGTTGTCATCTTAGGTCTTCAAAGCACTCAGCATGCACAGGGTGTAGGTGCTACGGCCCTCATGCCCACACCGGTTAGCACACAGAGGAGGAAGACCTCGAGTGACCGTCACCCCAAACACCAGCGCAACGGGGGCACCGTGTTAGCCGATGAAAGTCCAGCAGCGAGCTGCCCTCTAGAGCAAGTTAGTGACGCAGGCAGCAGGCAGGCAGCCTGGCTTCTGGTGGCCTGGTTAGTACAGACACAAGAGGGTGACGTGGGGTGAGACGTGGGAGGGAGGAAGGGGAGCTCTTGAGCAGAAACGCTTCGGCAGCTGCTGGGACTGCACAGCCTGTGCAAGCCAAGGAAAATACCACGTACTTATACACCGCCGGACGGTGCTTTATCCTCCTGGATCCCCATCGGCTGGGCTGGCTGCCCGGGAGACAGGAGAACACACCTTTGTGGGGCAGGTGGAGTCTAGGGACACAAAGAAAGTGGTCAGCAAGCCCTCCCCATAAACACGTCTGGCTGCCCAGCACACAGCACAGTTCTCCCCATCCATGGCTTTGCTGCCCCGGTGCCGTCCCTCCACCCCACACCCAAAGGCCCTGGTGTCTGCAGACCCCAGTGTGTCCAATGGCACATGCACCACCATCCCTGCTGTCAGACATGGAGGTCCGTGCAGGCAACACGCCTATGGAGCTGGGGTCAGCAAGGCTGCTTCTTCCTTTGGAGCCAGGCAGTGAACATCAAGCAACACACTTCTGGGATACGAACCTGGCCCAGTCCATAATCAACTCCAGCCAGACCCATCTGGCTACAAGAACCTAAGGGTGCCCAGGCCCTGCACCTCCATGGGGTGCATGACTCAGGGACCAGTGCCAGGCTGGCACAGGGGGAGCTCTGCTTCCCTCCCTCCTGCTGCCTCCTGGCAGCCTCACCTTGACTGCTGGGTTTGGGCATGGATTTGAATTTCAAGTAACTCATGCAGGCACTGGCCAAGCCTTGCACGGAGGAGCACTGTTCGGTCAGGGCAGGGCAGTTCCACTGCTCCCAACCCTCCAGCCTCTGCGTGTGGGCACTGAGACCCGGGCACCCAACACACCGCCAGCCAGGGGCTGGGGAGCAAAGGTCTTGGTACCCCAGCACAAAGGGGGAGCACCTTTCTTGGGACCTCTGACACACCCCCCTGTCACATATACTTCCTCTGTCATTGAAACAAGAAAACTGGGTAAGTAATGCTGTTGTTTGAGCCCAGGAGGAGGGTCCTCACCAGCAGCCTCTGCTGGAGCATCTCCCAGCCCCAGTGCAACCCATAGCCCAGCCAGTAGCTGTGCTAGGGAGTGAGATACCTCTGACTGTGCCCTTGGCAGCAATCATAGTACAGGACCCCACTGCCTCTTAATCCTGCCATCTGCCAGCCTCTGACGGTTGCAAAATCCCTGCAGAAAACATCCCCCCCCATCACATTTCAGCAGCAGCAGCTGCTGGGTGCCTGCCACCAGAGTGCCAAGCGCCATGTCCCATGCGTGGTGACCTCAGGCTTGGGCACTAAGAGGCTTAACGCTGGATTCGAGAGGCTCCTGGCTGGGGCTGGGCAGCAAGGCAGGATGAGATACAGATGATCTGATCCAGAGGGAATTTTCACACAGAGGGGCTGGCACGTGGCCGACCACATCCCCCTGCTCCCATTCCAGGCTACAGGAGGCCAGGATCACAGGAAGAGGCTCCAAGCTGTCTTAGGTACTTGTGCCCTGTCACTCTCCATCCTCATTCCACCAGAGAGGAGGTGGAACACCCCAGCCCTGCAGAGCAGGCAGGAAGGAGTCCCCCTGCTCTCTGGCTCCGCATCCACACCTGTGCTCAGTGTAAGCAAGGCACAGGCTGTTCTGGCACCCATGTTTCCTGTGGGAGCTGAGCTGCACCAAAACAAGGGGCAAACCCTCTGTAAGGAGCTCTTGGTTAGCGGCACTGACTTCCTGGGACAGCCAGTGGGACATGTGACTGTCTGCAAAGACACACCATGTGTCAGAACCCAGGCTGCTCCATGTCCCTACATGTAGGACGGGACACAGCCAGACGGTGGGATGCCAGACTTCCGTCTGCCCCCAGAGCAGGGCTCTCCCCCACCACTGCTACCACATCCTGGGCAGCATCCCTGAATCCCCCAAAGACACATCCCCAGTTCCCACTGGTCCCTGAGAAGCTTGGCAGGGCTTCTCCAAGATGCAGGATGCTTAGACCACTGGGAAAGGCTGAAAGCCGTGATGGGCAAAGCTCAGAAAGGCTGTTCCCAGGTGTGGGAGCAACGGCCACAGGTAGAAACTGGAACTGGCAGCCTAGCCCAGGCTGCACAACCTGCCCGGCAGGCAGGGCTGGGGCAGGAGGCACATTAACTCCTACTGTCTGGGCAGGCAGGGACTGGGAAGATGTCCTCTCAGTCAGCCCCTGGTGTGATGAGGAGGAGTTTCCCGTGGGAGCAGAGCTTACGGTTAACTACAAAGTGAGGCCATCAACCCTTAAGCAGCAGAACAGCACTGGGTCTAACACATGCATGCAGTACAATAGGACTCCAACCCCGCTGGGCACTGGCCTGGCCAGCGAAGCCTCATCACTTGTCAGAGCTTTGCCCTCCACCTGACATCCTGATGAGAATAAAGCCTCCAAGTTCCCAAAGAGAGACTGCAGCTGCTGCTGAGCCTGCGAGTTGCAACAGAAACACAGGGTATTTATTACGTCTGTAACACTGGAGAGCTGGCCTGGGGAAAGCTGCTGGACTCGGGATCACAGAGCCACTTATTCCCTCAGAACCTGGTGCCAGCTCAAGAACCAGCAGGACAGGTTTGCTCTATTTCCACACCTTGTCTGTGTCCCCGAGTCAGCCCTGCACCCGAGTCCCTACCTCCAAAAGTCTTCAGCAGAAGCCATTCACCTCCTGCCAGTCCCCACCTCTTCCAAAAGGGATGTGTTGTGAGCCCAAGGGTCAAGGAGCCCCAGCCTGCAGCCCTCGCTCTGCTCCTGAGCTCAGCATCTCAAAGTCAGCACTCACGTACAACAGCCAGCAAGCAAGTGAACGTGTGCTGAGAGCTAACTCGAGCTTTAGCTCACAGTCACCTGGGAAAAAGAAACCAGAGCTCCACCAAGAGTGGAGCTGGAAGGTGCATTGAGAGGCTTTGCCAAGTCTCTGGGGAGACCTGGGCACAGCTCTGCAATGGGTGAAGGAAACCCTACACTGCATCCCCACCATGGGCCAGAGCTCGCGTTGCCTTCCATGAGAGCATCCCCACCATTGTAGAGTGCCAGCCTCACCCTGAGAGCATCTGTGTTAGCCCACAGGAGTATCCATGTACCCAAATTCCACCCTTGCACCACGCATGGCTGTTCCTCTCCCCTCTCAGTGCTGTTTCCTCACAAAGACCAGTGCCCGCAGTGCCCCCCACCCTGCACTGCCTTTCTCCCCATCACTTTTGCTTGACGAAGGGAAGAGGCTCATCATCCTCCCTCCTCCCAGCCCCTTGAGGAGATTGCAGGGTTTCCTGGAAGGGAGGCTCCAGCTCCTATACAGATTAAAGGTCCTGACACCTTCTCCAACGTGTGGCAGCCCCTGATCTGATCTGATCTCAGGAGGGCCATGGGGCTATCAGCAGGCATCCGGGGCTGGAGAGAAGAGGCAGGAGGCAAGAAGGGACCACACCAGGGAGCAGCTGACACCCTGCACTCTGATCCTTCCCTGCTCCATCCCAGCTGGCGGCTGCCCCGGTGCTTTCCTTTTCCCCTTGATGAGATCAGAAGTCTCCAAGCTCCTCAAGGGAGGTAAAGCCCGGAGCAGAGAGCACAGAGCAAACACAGCAGCAGCGGGAACAGCTCTGCCAGCACATCCAACCTGCATTGCAAAACAAGCCCAGGGACAACTGGGGACTCCCACCAGCATCGCTGGCTTCAGCCCAACTGATGCCACGCATTGCCAGGAAGCAGGATGGGGAGCAGAGGCTGGAGTTATTCAGAGCTAGAGGAAATCTGCATGCACGGAGGAGGATTGCTCAACAGCGAGCTGGCAGCAAGGTACCTTGTGAAAAAGCCTGTCCTGAGGTAAGCGCTGCTCTGTGCCTGCCAACATCAGATCACAAACTTCATGCTCCTCACCAGAGCCTGGTCTTCCCCTGGGCTGCCTGGGGCTTACCCCACCTCTACTGCACCCACACTAGGGGCAAGCAGCCGAGAGCCCTGTGCTGGGGCAGGCAGGGGATGGAGAGGGCCGTGCTGCCATCCCAGCATCACCTCTCCCCCGGCTTTCACACGGGTGTGAGCATCAAGCTGCGAGAAGGATGGTGACAAGCGACGTGGCAGAGAGACGTAGGCGGGCGCGCGGCTCCGCTTCCCGAGCGCCGTTTACCCACACGCCGTGCCACCCACGGCACTTCCCTGGGGCCGTGCAGGCACCCCCCGGCTCACGTGCAGCCTCCAGCACCGCGCCTGACACGGGACCACCGCCAGAAACTCAGTCACAGGCGCTCTGCAGGGTGCTTCCACCGTGCTCCCTGCTGCTGCACCTGGCCATCACACACCTCCTCTATAGGGGATGTGCTGAAGACCTTAAAGCCCCCAGGGAAAACCCATTGCAGCATCCCCCCCTCCCCGCCAGCACAGGGGAAAGGGAATTTGTCCGTGACATTCACACTCCCTCCCCAGTTTCCCCCTGGAAAGGGTGAAACGTGCTGTGAGAAACGGGGCACCTAGGAAGGAAATTTAATCCTAACCACCCATTATCTGATCAACCCCAATCTCTTTATCAGCCCAATTAAAAGAATTACCCATCCGTGGCCTGGATGCACGTATTGTGTGCACTTGTCTCTGGCAGCTCTGGAGCCAATTACTCCACCCTCCTGTAAGGCAATTACAAGGTACAGGAATAAGCCCGCTTGCAAAACACAAGGGACCAACCTACCACCCGAGGCTGGAGCTCAAGGGCTCTTTGCTTCAAATGCCCTAGGGGCCCACGTGCTCTGGGGACGAGAGGCTCTTTGCTGTGTTATAAACCTGTCCCTTGCCTGGCTGTGCCTCCTCGTGTCACAGCAGGCAGAGCCCAGCAGCACGTGTCCACCTTATGAACCTCTCTCCTGGAAGCTGGGCTCTCCAGAGACTCAACACTGCGAGTGAGCAAGCTCCTGCCCATTGCCCAAGTTTCCTCTAGACCCGCTTCCCAGCCAGGCCCAGGATGGAAGGGAATGCACATTTCCTCCCCAGTGGCTGTTGGAAAGCATTTGGGATGTAGGGGCTGTACTTCTCACCAAAAGAAAGCACAGCGAAGCCTTCCCCCGCAGCTCCCTCGCAGGAGGTGGTACTTCACACCATCCCCTGCTCCAAACCTCAGGTGGGCAGGAATTCAGTGGTGTGCTGCCAATTATCCTGCCTGGCTTCCCATCAAGCTCACTTCCCATAGGCATGTGTGGGAGCCCCTTCCTTCACAGAGGCCTGTGAGAATCTCTTCTCACTCTGATGCTCCGGGTGCCATATTTGTCATCCCGAGATGGAGGAAAGAAGGGCAAGAGAAGCATCCACAACCCGATGGGCACTTCACCCCTTCCAGCTCCGCCACCTCCTGCCCAAAACACTTTGCCTCTTCCCTATGTGTCCACACTGTAGAAGGTTGTTCACACATGGAGAACTTCCCCTCGGTGTAGGGTCTGACAAACACTGCAGTCACAGCAGCCTGAACCCCTGGGAGCCAGAAAGAATCAGAGCAGTACTGGGGACAGGGCAGAGCCTGCAAGGAGCTCCATGCAGCCACTGCCACCAGCTCTGAAACCAGAGCAGAGCACTGCTCTATGGTGAAGTGACCTTATGATTACTTCGCTCCTGGCTCTGGCTTCGCTGTGGAGGTTGAAGCTGGTGCCTTTCCTCACCCAGGAGCACTGCATCCTGCTTCAGGTCCCCCCACCCACCACCACCCCCTCCATACACCAACAATGCGGATGAGCGCTATAAAGATCAGCACAGAGCCACCAAGATACTTGTTATCAGATACAAGGCCAGGCTGAGATAATGGTGGTGGTTTGGTCTGCGGAAGGGAAGGTTAAGGGGAAATGTTAATGTGCTCGGCAACCTGATGGGGATGTACAGAGAGAAGTGATCCAGACACTGCCCAGAGGTGCACAGTGACTACAGCACAGGCCACAACAAAGGAAACACTGAATAGGCATTGGAAGGAGGGGGGAATTCCCGGGAAGCTGAAGCACAGGAGCAGGTGTCCGCGGAGCCCGATCTGTCTCGCTCTTGGTGACACTCAAAGCACAACATGAGCAGCTTGATCGAATCTAGCCCTGCCCTGGGGTGGACCAGGGGACCTCAAAAGTCCCTTCAGACCCGAGAGGTCCCTTTAGACCTCAGTTGTCCAATGCGTTCACACAGATCCGGATGCCAGGGGCACCCCTTTGCTTCCCCCAAATCCCTTGAGGCCAACAGCCAGGCTGCGGGAAGTGCAAGGAGTGGGGCTGACTGCGGGGAGGAAGTGAAGCAGCGATCGCAAGAGCTGGAATCGGGGATCCCGGCAGCTGGAACCAGCTGCGGGGTGTGCGGGGATAGAGACGCGGTTCTAAGCGAGTGGAAACGAATCCTCCAGAGCAGCGGCTCCAACTTATCCACGGAGGAGCGCGCTCACGGCGAGGGCGATGCTTCCCAACTCGGATAAAGGAGGACAACACAACCTCCCCCCCGCACCACGTCCCGCGTCCCTCGGCGGCTGTGCTCAGCCGGGGGCCCGTCTCGGCTGCCTGCTGACAGCTGCCCTCCGGCGGGGCTGCCCCTCGGCTCCGCAGCCCCCGCTCAGGATGCTCCGGCCGCCCGTGGCCACCCCTTGCCCCGGGGCCTGACCTTCCTCCGCCGGCGGCGCTGCCCGCCCCGCCCGGTGCTCACCTGCGCCCGAAGAGCTTGAGGCCGGTGAAGCGCTTGTTGCTGTGCCGGCGGCCCAGCGGCGGCGGGCCCCGCTCGGGCTCAGCGCCGCCCGACGCCCCGGAGGTGGAGGCGGTGGGAGAGGCGGCGGCGGCGGCAGAGGAGGGCGAACCGGCGGGCGGCGGGACCCGCGCCGCCTCCATGGCCGCGCTCGGGGCTCGGCGCCGCCGCTCGGGCCGCGCCAGGGGAGGGGACAGGGGCGGCGCGGCCGCGGCTCCCGCCCGCCGGGGCCGCAGGAAGTGGCCGCGCACCGCGGCCGCCAGCGCCCCCTTGCGGGCAGCGGGAGCGGGGCCGGGGGCGCTTCGCGACGGCTGGGCCGGCCCCGGCTCCGGGGCGGCCGGGTCAGGAAGTGCCGCGTCCGCCCCGCGCTCGGGAAGGGGCCCGGCGGCAGACGCGGAGCCTCCCCCCGCTTCCTCCTGCTCCTCCGCCTCCCATTGTTCACCGCCGGACGGGGGGACGGAGCCAGCAGCCCCGCCGCTGCCGCCACCGCCCTCTCCGGGGACCGGCAGCCTCCGCTGGCCTTGCAGCTGAGGCGGACACTGCGGCCCCCTGCCCGGCCAGCGGCCTGCGTGCGCCCTCATCGCTGTCTCCCAAGCGCCGTGCGGCTCAGAGGGCCGGGGACCGCTCCGCACGGCAGTGCCGGGGCTGCTGTCAGCTCGGGAGCGCTCTCCCCGCCGGGCAGGAGCGATGGGCAGCCCTCTTGTGCATGGAAAACAGGCTGGCCGTGATGGCCCCCTTCCCGTGCTCCCCAGGAGTACCGAGCCCCGCTGGAAGCACAGCGCAGCCCCCTTCAGGGCAGGTCCCCCTGGAGCACCAGCCCTCCCCAGCAGGACTGGTGGGGACGGGGATTTGCCTGCAGGAGGAACCTGACGGCTCAGGCTGACCCCATGCTCTTGCAGGCTCGGGACTGAGAGAGCCCTGGGACATCCCCACTGGGGAGGCTGTGCTGCACGAGCCGGGCGCTGGAACGGGTAGAGAGGAGGGGATTGCTGGCGAGGCAGTGGGGAAGCGCGGGGAAGCCTTTCCCCCAACCCCCGAAACACGGGCTGTCAGCGCCAGCCCCAGCGCCTCGTCCCCCTGAGAGCAAGGGGCAGGCGGCAGGGCCCGGCTCGGCGGGTACCTCGTATCCTCGTCCCCCGGCGGGCTCTGGGGAACGTCCCAGGAGCGGTGCCGCCACATCTGCCGCAGCACGGGCTGATGCGCTCAGCCGGCCCGGGCTTCACTCTCGCTCTTCCTCCCGCGGCGGCTGCTTTCCGGAGTCATCCCGAGGGCAGGTCCCTGGCAGTGCTCCGCCGCCCGCCCGGGGCCCGGCTTTGTTTGCACCCTCCACCTGGTTCCTCCGCTGCACTTCCTGGAAGTGTGAGGGCTGCTGTCATCGCGGCCGGCTTCCCCTGCAGCCCATGGCGCGGGGACACCGCCTCCGACGGAGCCTCGTGTGCGCTCGGGGCAGGCAGGAGCATGCCCTGGCACGCCGGGCTCTGCCGGAGACACCTCCCTTGCGGGTGGCTCTGCAGGAGCCTCTGGACTCGAGCTTCTTCTCCCACAGCTGTGAGGGTGCTGAGGCGCTGGCACAGGGTGCCCAGAGAAGCTGTGGCTGCCCCATCCCTGGCAGTGTTCAAGGCCAGGTTGGACGGGGCTTGGAGCAACCTGGTCCAGTGGAAGGTGTCCCTGCCCGTGGCAGGGGTTGGAACTGGGTGAGCTTTAAGGTCCCTTCAACCCAAATCAGTCTATGTTTCTATGCAAGCTGCCCCAGCACCACTATTGTAAACCAGGCTGTGGCAGTGGGGTCATCCATTTGCCACCCACCTTGTGCCACATGCATCCTCACGTTCCGCAGCACCACAGCACTCACAACCCCTGGCAGCATGTGTCCTGTGCTGCTCATCTCCAAACACCCTCCAGCTGTACATTGGCGTTCGTTGAGAACCACCCAGGTAAACCAAGCACAAGCATCTTGGAGGCTCCAGGCCAGGCTCCAAGGAGTGGAGAGATGGGCTGACATTCATCACCCGTCCCGTGGTCAGGGTTTGCAGGGCACAGCATGAGCCTGCGGGCTCAGCCCATCCCCACAGAAACCCTTTGCATTCAGGCCCTGCTCTGTCAGCTCTGGCTCCAGGAGAGCTTCAGATCAGGGAGGGGGTCTGTGCACAGCTTCTGCGGGGCCGCAGAAAAGCAAGTGAGCAGAGCCAGCCACTGCAGCCCTCATGGATGGCATTTCTACAGGGGCGCTTGGTCTCGCTTTAGGAAGGAAAACAATCGGCAGACCTTGATCTCACCAGGTGAGCTCTGAAACCGAACACAACCACAGCTCTAATTACAGTGCAGAGGGAGGGGAAGGCAGGTCCTGGATGCCAAACTCCTGCTCGGGAGGGGAGAGGTTTTGTTACTGCAGAAAGGGTTCGTCATCTCCACTGCTTTGCATATTTGCTCCCAGCCTGCAGACGTTTCCCTTTCATGTCTGGTGCTCTGTCCTATGGCATTGGGTCTAGTCCTCTTACAGGGGCTTGGTGGGGCTGTAGCACCCCCTGACCCAGGACTTTTACCCTCCTCTCAGTGCTGTGCCCCTCTGTATATTGTGTCCGTGCATCCTTCCACAGTCCTGTCCCTCGGGCTTGGTGCAAAACCACAGGGATCCCACGAGAAGCCAGATCCCACAGGAAACCAGAGGGGACAGACCCTGCTGCTGCTGGCTTCCCTGCAGGCAGCAAAGGAGCAGGATTGGGGGTCACTGTGCTGTGATCTGGCACCCCATCTCTCTGTGCTCGTGTATGCAGTTCGCTGGTAAGGAAAGGGTTGAGCTGCCTGCTTCTCCCAAACCCAGCAGGATACCTGCCTGTGGGATTCATGCCGAGCTGGGATCAGGCAAGGGAAAGGATGCCCACTGTTCTGGCCATGTTCTGTTCATGGGTCCCAGCTCTTCCACCCAGGAACATGCAGGAGCATTGCCCCCAACACCACCTCCCTGCCAGCCTGCTCTCGAGGAGTCCCACACCACAGCCCCCATTGCACCCCACTGCTGTGGGACAACCAGGGGAGGCTAACTCAGTGTCTTCTGCTGCCTCAGGGAGCTGGCCTGGCCCCTGATGTGGAAAAACATCAGCAGGGGGGAAAACTAGGGCTTCCCCTTTGGCAGCACATCTTGGACCAGCTTAAAACAGGGACTGTGTCTGGTTTAAGATGAAGGCTTCGGGCTGTGTTGCCCTGCCCTGGCATGTTCCTGCACAGCCGGGCTGTACCCACAGCCTCCCAGCTCCTCCAGAACTGCCTCTTGGGATGTTTCCATCTCTCCTTACACACAGCCCAATCCCCAGTTCAGCACTGCACCTAAGAGCACTACACCTAAGAGCAACCAGGGTGAGAGCCACGGAGTGAATGCACACCAGGACTGTCCACTAAGCATGATGCTGACTCCAAACCCATCCCACCCCTGTGTCCACCACAGCCTGTGCCTGACAATGGGATGTTCCAAGGAAGCAGAGTTTGGCTCTGGCTCCAGAGAGGATCAAGACAGGATGCTGAGATACGTGCTTGTCACTCGCTCATTAGGAGTTCCCAGTACTGTGAGCTTCCCTCCAGCTGTGCTAGCGGGTGCCAGGCATCTCCTTTCCCTGGATCCAGAGCAGGATGCAGAGACAGATGTGTCTGTCAGAGCGGAGCGGGCTTGGCTTGCTGGGAATGAATGGCAATTTGATTATGCTGCTCTGCGCAGACCCGCTAACACGATTAAGGGCTCTAAAGCAGCACTCGGAGGAAAGAGCCCCCTCTCTGCCCCATTCTTTCTCCCTGCTGCTGACAGAGGCTTCTCCTTCCCTTCTTCCCCAGCCTGGACCAAGGGGCTGCCCACCGTCTGCCCCAGGGCTTGACAAAACCCAGGGCACAGCCAGATCTGAAGGCAGAAGGAAGAGAAGATAGCAGAGACCCACAAGCAGCCCCACAGGCGCCCCAGCAGGCCCTGCCAGCTCTCCCCTCTGCCCTGCCTGTGCCTGTGACCAAGCTTCCTTTGCTATTTACATTACAAAGCAGCCCCCTCTGCTCTCTGGGTTATATTTAGCTCCCTGGCACAGAACAGCCTGTGAGATGCGTTAGCTGCATCCCATCTGCCAGATGGGGACCCTGCCGAGCATGAGAGCTGGCAAAGGGATGCTCTGCTTTGCCCTGCAGGGGCTGATGCCAGCCTGGGGGGGCACAGAGGGCCACAGGGACCCACTACCACAAGGTGCTGGTGAGGAGCCCTTTGGAAGTGGCTGAGAGCAGAAGGGGACTGGTCTAAAGCCCAGCACATCTCTCACCCATCGATGTAGCGTGTGGGGAGCCTGAGCTTTTGTGTGCTTGTGGTTTCCTTTCTGGGTAAACACCTCTGCGGGCTGGGTTGCTGGGAGCAGCGACAATGAACAAAGGCCACTGCTGCAAGATCACCCTGAAAACAACTGACAACGTGCTGAACATGAGAGCGAGCCCTGAACTGCACCCAAGAGGCTGAGGGTGCTGCTGCATCCAGCCAGCGCCTGCCCCAACCCTCCCCGCCTCCAGATCACACAGCAAAGTTCCTCCAACCACTCTCCCTATGGAAGCTGCTCCACTTAAGGAGCTAGAGATGCTCCTGCCCCACCACTAACTCTTGATGGAGACACTGGAGGCTCACAGGAGCTGACCTGAGACTTGGCCGAAGCATCTCTCCAGGAAGCAAGGCACAAAGCCCTGGCGCTTGCTCAGGGCTCACTATGGTCACACAGAGCACGAGGTCCTTCTGGCACTGCAGAGGCACCTCCCTGCTGGGAAAACTGTCCCAGAACGTGCAAATCTGGTGCACAAGCCAGCATCATTAATGAGTTTGGCATGAAACTGCTACTCAAAGCCCTAAATATAACCTGAGTGCTGAGCTCTCTTCCACCCTCCCAAGGCGCCTCCGTTACACCGCAGCAGCTATTTATGGAAATCACTTTATTTCCATGGGCTTAATATCATTTCTGCTCATTTCAAAGCCTTTATATAGCAGCTCATGCTGCCTGCCCCTTGTGATGACTAATGGGTCACAGCAGGAACAGGCAGGTTGGCAGCAGGAGGAATGGGGCCTCCAACCTTTGCTTGACATTGAGCATTGACATGCTCACAGAGGTCCTCCAGTCTCTGTACCAGGGGTTGGTAAGTGCCTCCAGAGACAGGCACCATAGTGAAGGGGTTTATATCAGCACCCCCAGGGCTTCTCATGCTGCAGGGATGAAAGGTTAGCCCAGCTCTGGGCAATGCATCCATCACAGCCTGACCTGGTGTGGGTGTCACAGGATGGCACAAGCAGTTTTCCACCCCAGACACTTCTCCCATTTCCCCTTCTCTTTGCTCCTCTGTCCCAGACATAGCATGGAGGAAGCAGCTCATCCCAAAGACCACCCTCATTGCTGGCCTGCAGGTAGCTGCAGCACCCCCTCCAACCCCACCGGACCCCTCTCTCCTGCAAAGTCTGCATTGGACGGACCAAAGTGTCTTGCAGACACCCCCCTGGTGATGGTGGAGGAGGACGGATGTGCTTTGGCCAAGCAGCATGGGCTGGAGCGTGTCAGCAGAGACAGGGTGTCAGGGGACAAGCAGGATGTAAACAAAGCCCAGCATCCTAAGACAATTCTGGAGCGAATTCAGGCTGATCAAATTAGGTTGCAGTATGGTCCCTTCCTCCCCTGGGGAGGCTGGATAATTGCAGCTGGCTAATCCGTCTGCAAAATGTGTTGCGCACATCTGGAGGAAGACAGCTAAGAGGAGAAAATCCTGCTCTGGTTCCCTTCTCTTGGCACAGTAATCCCTCATCCTCAGTGACATCGGAGCAGAGATGCTCCCAGCACCTCACAGAGCAGCCCTGGGTACCAGATGATTGCCCCAGCTCACAGCAAGGCTCGGGGACACAGGGCTGCCTCAGGGAGGACTCTGCCACCCCGCTCCTGCTCGCCACCCACTGCAGGAATAACAAGTGCTGGAGATGAGTCAGCCGTGGGCCCCTCCTGCTCTGCAGGCACTAATACGGTTTCCCATTACTTCCCATTACCACAGTATTAGAGAGCAATTTACTCTCAGTTCGCTCCACAGCCGTTGCAAAGGGAAAGAAGTGTTGTATGGGTAGGAGCACAACCAGGGGATGACTGATAGCTCCTGCCCCAAATCTGCCCCCAAGCAGGGCTCTGTGCACCAGGGTCCCTGAGTCCAGACTGGTGGCAGGAGAGCCCATCATGGCAGCAGGAATGGCACCGGCATCCTCAGTATCACTTTTCCACCTGCTTGTAAACTGCCTGCTGCTTGCTGAGCACAGCATGATGTGGTGGCACAGCCCAGAAAGACACAGAGGTGTCCCTTGGCCAAGCCAGCTCAGCCAAAGGGTAGGGAGGAGGCTTCTGCCTTAAACTTGGTCTCAGACCCTGCAGCAGCTCAGGGGCAGTCCTGCAAGTGCTGCTGTTACTATAGACAGGGTTGAAGGATTTCTGAGAGCCATTCTGCACAGTTTGGGGGTGCTAAATGGTAGAAGGGCTTAAACAGTGAAAGAAAGGGGAAGGTGAGACCAGACCTTATCCACCAGAGCTGAGCTCCTGGAGGTGCTGACCCAAGCAGGATTTCACACAGGATGGAGCAGGGAATAGGAGCTCACCTGAGCATCACCAGCAGTGGCTTCTATAAGCTCCCTGGGAGCTATGAAAACCACTCTCCGCCTCCACTGGCATTGCTGGGGTGGGTAGGCAGACCAGTCCCGGTAGTGGGGTCACACCAAAAACCAGCACAGTTACTGCTTGTGCTGAGAGGTGTCCCCAAAGGGCACATTTCCAGTCTGAGCCCCAATCTCAGCCTTTTCATCTTTGCAGCACTGCTCAGTCTCCCAGGTGGGATCGAGGTTTCTGGACCTGGGAATCAAGCAAGGGGATGTTTGCTTTGTCCCCTTGGACAGGGAAGAGGAGAATCAATGTTATCAGAGGTCCCTTGTCACCCAGTGCAGTGGACAATAAGCTGATTAAGAGGGAAATGTCTAGCCCATGGCCCGTGCCAGAGTCTGAGGGAGGCTGTTGGGCACAGACTACCTGGAAAGGGGCCTGGGAAGCATCACAGCCACAGGTTGGGAAAGGGAAATTGCACAGAAGGAGAAATAAGGGGCCTGTGAGGGTGCCAAGGGGACAGCCACTGCGGAAAGGGTGTTGCATGGATGGGAAGGGAAGGGAAGGGGCTAACCATCCCCTTGTCCCTGTGCTGAGGTGGTTGCTGGTAGCACTAGGAAGAGCCAGCCCTGACCCCATAGCAAGGAGATGCCCCGGGACAGGGCACTCCTCTGCCCCAGCCCAGCCCCGGCACTCGGGGACTCCTACCTGTAGGAGACCTGCTTCCTGATGGCCAAGTGCAGGACCTGCTCCTCCACCCCTGCCGCCGCCACCGCGCCACTCATCTCCCCCCAGGCTGGGTCCAGGGAGCTGAGGCCCGAGCGCTGCACTTGCCCAGTGCTTGCTGCATCCACTGCTCCCCGGGGGCTCGCCGTGGCCCCTCTGCCCACCTCACCATGGTCCCTGCCCGGGGTGAGGTGTCTCCAGCTCCCTTCAGCCATGCTGCAGTGAGTCTGTCCAGGCAGGGAGTCCTGCTCTGCTCCCACTACCTCCGCGGCAGCTCGGTCTCTATCCACAGGGTACCGTGATGCTGCTCCTTCGCCTCCCGGCGAGGTGGGACAATCCTTAGCTCCGCAAGCACGGAGGAAAAGCAGTGTCCAACTTTTTGCAGTGGTGGTTACCAGCCTCTTGAGAGCGGTTCGGGCAGCTCAGCCAGCGCAGCTCAGCCTTCCTGTGTCTCTGCTGCCCTGCCACTGCAAAGCGCAGGAATAGCTGATGGAAAGCTGGAGACGTTGGTGCTGCTCCTCGGAGGTACCGGCACTGCGAGGGCAGTGGGGAACACAGCACTTACTGAGGATGGGGTCTTAGGAGAGAGCACGTCCAGGGATGGGGATGCTCCCAGCAAGTGATGAAGAGCTTGGGGTACCTCCAGCCAGGTCCTCTTGGGCCAGGCACATACCTCGGTGTCCCCAGCAGCAGCAGCAGGAGAGGCAGGCAGAGGTAGGCAGTGAGGAAGGTGCCTGTGCACCGATCCTGCAGCAGCCCTCAAAAGACAAAGCAGAAAGTGAGCGTGAGGGTGTGCGTGGGGAGGGGGGATGCAGAGAGCTGCAGAGGCAGCCTGGTGTCACCTTAGAGACACTCAGAAACTGGCACTTAACCCTTCACAGGCCAGGGAGGCAGAGGACGGGGACAACGGCGTCTGCTGCCTGCAAGGGTACACAGGGAGCTGAGTCTCAACCACTCATCAGGTAAGGTCAGGCAGCCTGGAAAGCAGCAGCCCCAGCAGAGCCAAGTGCCTGCTGCTCAGGCTCACTGGCCAGCACGGGTGAGATCTGTCCAGGGATGGGGTCCCCAGCTTTGGGCAGTGGTACCCAAGGAGAGGTATGGCTGTAGCGTGGCTCACTCAGGTCCTTGCCACTTGGGAAGCCACATTGTTCCTGCTTTTTACTAATTCAAGGCATTTTTCCTCCAACCCTGGCACCCTGAGGTAGGAAGGCCCATCTGCCCTCTGCCCACATCAGCAGTGTGGTATCGTCATCTGACTTGGGTTTGGACTGACTTTGTGGCCCCGGTCCCAGCTCTGGACTGCCTCAGCCTTGCCTGTCCCAGTGCTGCTGGGGTCAGAGATCCCCACAATGTTCCCATATGTGCTTGGCTGCTTGGTTTGGATTTGTTCTGCCCCAGATTTACATGTGGAGGCTTTACCTGCTGGGCACTGGAAAATTTGAGATGTGGGTCTGCAAGAGCCACCTGTGCATCAGTTACCCGCAGCAAGGTACCGAGTTCAAGCAGTACCTCAAGAACGTGTTGCTGTCACCCCTAATTCCAGTGTCTTCCATGAAGGGCTGGCACAACTGGAGCTTTAATCTGTTCTCAGCCTGCTCTGATGGTTTTATCACTCTGGGAATTGTCAGCAGCAGCTCACCCATCTTGCCACCTCCATGCAGCCCTGTGGCAGGGCACATTCCTGTCCCCATCCAGGGAAGCAGCAGGGCCTGGAGCAGAGCTCCTTTCCCCGGTAACCACAGGGCTCCAGGTACCCAGACAGAGCTCACAGAACCCTTGTCTGGCCCTAAATGTCACAGTGACATCTCCCCGTCCTGCACCTGATTTGTGCATCCCCGGGCAAGGCAGCCCCCGGGCCCACTCCTCCGCACAGTCGTGACTGCAGGAGCCCTGCACCCTCCTCGCTGCATGACTCAGCCCCTCCAGCCCCCACAGGGGCTTTGTTCCCCCTGGAAGCTGAAGCATGGGCAGAGCTGGCCCTGGGGAAGCAGCTTCATCCTCACTTGCTGTGATGGAGACCTGCCTGGGAGCCTGCCAGTGCTCCCTGCACCCATGCACAGCCCTGCTGCGTGTCCTCCTGCCACCCACAGGCACAGCAGATGCTGGGAGCTGGCTGTGGGAAGGGAGAAGCAGCGGGTACCGGGTGGTGCAGAGGGATGTGTGGCACCTCGCTGCTTCTCAGCACCCACTGATGCTTCTCTGCCCGCCCTGGGGCTTGCCCTAGCCTGAAGGTGCTCTGATGGCCATGTGCTATGAGAGCCACCTTCATCTGCACTGGCTGAGCTGCCCAGAGGAGCTAAGGAGGATGCAGGATGCAGGTCAACTCGTGCCCTCGGATTTTGGCAAACTTATGTCTTGTCCCTCGTGGTTGGAGTCAGTGGCTGAGGAAGGGGATGGCCAGGCTGGGGTGGATGTGAGTTGGAGGCTGGAGGAGCGCAGGGTGCGGGAAGGAGGGGTGAGCCACTTGGGGCTGCATCAGTGCCATAGGACAGGAGCTTCTGGGAGGGAAGCAGAGGCCCTTATTGCAGGAAAGCTCACAAGGGCAGGCACAACAAAGTGCAGGGTCACAGCACCTCTGGTTGAGGCAGAGAGCAGCAGGGCAGCGGGTGCCTTCTGCCTTCCCATGGGGGCTGATCCTGTGCTACATAAAGCCTCTCTGGGGACAAGAGGATAAAATCTGATGGGGATTTTATCCTTTTCTACCCAGAGTGGGGCTCTCACACAGGCTGTGCACCCAGATCTTCTGTGTGTGGAGGAGAAGAGATATCAGAGCCTGAATGATGGGAGGGAAAGGTTTGCTCAGGCTTCCGCATCCCTCTGTGCCCACCCAGGATGTTTCACATGTCTGTCTCTAATGGGGGCATCCTTTCCTTGGAGGATGCCATCAGAGCTCCCTGAGGACCTGCAAAGTGCAGGCAGACACTGCTGGGGACACTGTGGCTGGATGGTGGGGTTGGGCAGTCCCATCCTTCTGGCACCAGGTCACGCACTTACCTGGAGCACAGGCAGGAGAAGGCTGCTCCTGTGACCTGGGAAGGGATTTCTTTCTGCATGGGCACACGGAATGGTGCAAGTATACTCAATGTTATCATAGACGCCGTCCTCACTTTTGCAGGCACAGGCAGGACACAGGCTCTCTAGGGAGCAGTATTTCTAGTGAGTAAAGCTCTGGGAGGAGTCCAAGACCCTCAGCTTGTGCCTTCCCTGGGCACAAGAAGTGGAACCTGAACCCTGCTTACCTGGAAGCACTGTTTCAGCCACCAGGTTAGAAAATCCACAGGGATTTGAGGCTGAGGCAGGCTGGGTTAAGTTCCATCACTATTAACAAGCCCTCAGTACCTGAGAGGTGTCAGGAGGTGCAGACACCCTGTTCTCCACAGAAGGTGTCCAAAAGCCCAGGCTGTTGCCATGCAGCATGACTGAAGCCTGCCAATCCCATGGTGGGTTCATGTGAGGACTCCCTGCACAGTCCCAAAACGTGACAGCAAGAGGAGATGCTCTCCTGAGAGCCCTAATCCAGGCATCCTTCTGTAACCAACTCAATATACCCGCCACGCACTGCCAGTGGCCCAGGGAGCTGCAGGAGCCAATTCTGTTCTTTTCTTATCAAGTTGGCCTGGTAACAGAGAACAGTTGGGAATAATTTCTGAAAAACAAAGCCTGTGTTCTGTTGGTGTTCTTTTGTTCAGGGCTTGAACTTACCGAGAGTGCAGAGGCTTGTTGGAAATGTGGCCCCACATGGGCAAAAGCCCAGCTTGGTGTGGTAGGACTTGGCTGGAGGCATTTAGAGCAGACCCAGTGTAACTGAGTGAGGCTGAAGGTGACTTGTAAAGAAGGTTCCCTCTCATCCTGCTTGTTAATCTAATAAACCAGACTGGTGTGATTGGCTGGTTCCATTCAGGAGGCATAGCAGGGATCAAAAGATCCTGATGTGCCTGCTCTGAGCAGCTCAGCTATCTGGTAGACTGTAGATTAGGAGGATTTGTTGATGGAAGGGTAATTTGCTCCTGATGGATGGGAGTTAGGGTTGCTCCGGCTGCATCAGTGTTAAAGGAGCCAAAGCCTGAGAACTTGTCCTTTTAAGAGCTCCCCTCCTGCGCTTGTCTCCCTTGGCGTTTTGGAGGGTGCATGCAAGGTACAGGCCACAATGAACCTGGATGATGGTTCACAGGGGCAGCAAAGCAGGAGCCCCACTCTCAGATGGGATCTGGTGGTTGCAGAGAGAAGCCTGGTAGCAGGATGGGGGAAGGAGCATCACACTGATGCAGAGATAGGAAGCTGATTTGGACAATGTGCCACAGGGAAAACCTCAGACCCTCGACTTAAAACTTATTCTGGTGCAGGACAAAACTGCAGAGCAAGGTCAGGCTTTTCTTGAATCCATCCATGGGTGTGTGTAGGGCAATAGAGCTCTGCAGGGATCTGTAAAATCTGGGTCAGGCTAACCCAGCATGGACCCCATGTCAAACCCCTCTGCAGAGAAGAGGGAGCTCCTCTCCACCAGCCACAGTGCCAGCCCTGTCACAGCAGGGTGGCAACAGCTCAGTGCTTTGCTCTGTCCACAAAGAGATCACAATCCACAGAAAGAAATCTTTGAAAGACTCAACCTCCTCCTGCAGCAGAGTCCTGCTGCACCAGCCCTGCTGGAGGTGAGAGACGGAGACACGTTTTAGCATCTGAGAGGGGCTCCTGCTTGGGCTGCCTTGCAGATGTGGAGGCCTCATTGCAAGGAGTTGTCTCAATGGCCAAATTCTAACAGACCCATAGGGAGCTTTTTAGAAAATGATTTGCTTTCTAGGCCCTTTGTTGCCTCATGTTTCATGCAAAATCAGGACAAACCCCACCGGTGTTTGCAGATGTGAATGGACTGTCAGAGGTCCCAAGTCATTGTCAATCTGAGCTCAGCTGCTCTGCTTTTACCATTAACAGAAAGATTTAAGCATATTTTCAGACAGGATGGGACCAGAGCCATGGAGCTACTACCAATGTCTTTGTTGCCCCTTCATCAGAGGAGCTCATTGCACTTCATAAACTCTCTTCCATGATCTTCCTCCACCCGAGAGGATAATGTTAGTGGTATTTATGAGGGGGAGAAGAAACTGAGGCAGAACGGTTCTGACTTGTTCAGAACTGCAGAAGAAATCAGTGCTGCTGGAAACATCCCATCCACGTTTGCTTTTAACCCCTGACACCAAGCACGAGGTCCCAGCACCGAACCAATCCTGCATGTGGGACAGTGGGGGGAGCAGGAGGTGAGGAGCTCTGCATGCTGGCTGGTGGCACAACCATGCCTCAAGGAAAGGACCCATCAACCCAGGGCTGATGCTGCATCTTTTTATTTTCTTTTTCATTTTGCTTCACTAAGCAAATGCAGAGCCAGGGATAGGAGAGGAAAAGGTGGCTTGAGAAAAGACCAAACCCGAACAAAAAGAACAAAAACCAGGAGGGAAGAGGCAGCTGCTGGAGTATAAGGAGAAAGTGAGCTGCTAACAAGGAAGAAGTTCATAGATGCCAAGCCCGCACTAATTCTTAATAAAATACAATACTGAAAATAGGATCTGAGAGTCTCCAAAATACAATATCTTAAGGGATCAGCAATAATACAAAATAAGGTTCATTATGTACAAACGAGTTCTGCTCTTGTCTCTGTACAATGTGGGAGTGGGAGGCACGGGGGGACATGCTCAGTGGAGATGGCAGGGTGGAGGAGGGCGTGCTTGGACCCGGCAGTGGTTCTTTGTGCTGGGATGAAGGATGGGACACCAGCAGGTCCTGTGGGAACCTCAGAAAGAGCAGGGCTATGCTGAAGGCCTTCCTCTTCCTCAACCCACTGGCCACGCATTGGTTGCAGTTAGCTTTGTCCAAATTTGTCCTGAATGGCTTCAGGGGGCAAAATCGGTTTTAAAAGGGAGAAAAGAGGGATGTGAGGGCTCCTCCCTTGCTTCTCCCAGTCCTTGAGCAAGAACCATCCCATCCTTCTCCAGGGAGCCCTCTCCACTCACAGCCTGGGGGGCAAGGAGAGGCTGGGGCAGTGCAGAGTGAGTCCGGAAGAAGCCAAAGAGGAGCCTGCTGTGAGACCTGCCAGAGTGCACAGGTGCAAACGCGGGGCAAGCAGCCACATCCCAGATCTCCCACAGTCATGTCCCACATTGTCCTTCCATCAAATGGCAGCTGAGGGAACAGAGTGAGGAGACACTGGAGCCTTTCAGCAGGGCTTTTGCTGGGAAGGAAAAAGGGTCAGAAGTGGGTGTCTGGATGCTAAAGAGGATGGCATAGGCTTGAGATGAGGTCATTTCAGCACCGAATTTGGCAGGTCTGGCCTGAAGGGTGGAATGGGAAGTTTGCTAACTTTGGTGCCAGCACTTAAAAGGAAGAGGTCTAAAACAGTCTTTGGTAACCCTGGCCAATTCTGATGGGCCACCTCTTTCCTGACAGATGTACCTGTCACCAGAGATACCAGTAGGTCCTCAGTGGCTTTCACAACACTGCTGTGCACATGGAGGATGCGAGGGGAACGATGGTTATCCAACAGCCCTCCAATGGTCTTCAGAGCTCTCCTTGGAAGTTCCTAGAAAGACCCCATTTGGCATGAAGCAGAACTGGGGATGGAGAAGTGGGATGGGGTTAAGGTCTCTCACCTAGTCTCAAAGCTTGAGGCCTGCAGAATGGAAAGTGGAAAGGCCACTGACCTGGTTAGCACTGCACTGTAGGGCCCAAGGTGGAAACAGAAAGGGAAACACCACCTTTGCCAAAGCAAGGGTGCTGAGCATGGGAAGAAGTGGGCTGTGGGGGGAAATTGTTCTCTATTTCAGAGCTCTGGTTGTCCAGAAGCTGCTGATTCTTATGGTGGTTTATCTATCTGGGATCTGTCTCCCCCACTCCGTTTGTGTGCAGATCTTTGCAGATAGTTGGTGTGGAAGTTATGTTGGTGTGTCCATCAAGAGAAAACTAGAGTAAAGGAAGATCTAGGTTTTCTCTCAACAGAAGCAGAAGTATACTAACAGATGAAGGGGAAGGAATGAGCTCAAACTCTCCAGAGCCATCTCTTCAGCACCAGCATCACCCACTCCTAAGCCCCCCAGGCAGGACAGTCAATCCAGCATTCTCTCTCCTTCAGGTGCATCTGATGTAGCCAAGGGGTACGTACCTGGGGACAGCCCCCTTGGTCTGGAGGTTCTGGGGTGTGAGCTGAACAGTTTGAGGGCTTCCTCTGATCTCCCTCCACTCCAAGGTGAGCCCACATCCATAGGGTAGTGCTCATCTAATCAGGAGATAAGGCCAGGAGAAGAGGGTGTCCCAGGGCTTCACCAGCCATTTATTGCTGGTTCTGGCAGTCCTGTGACTCCCCTCAGAGAGATCAGTACTAAGAGGGGGCATGGGAAAGGGGAGGAGCTGAACCCAAGGCCGGTTTAGGAGTGTCTGAATGCAGTGTCCTCTCCTGCCAGATCCCCTCAGTTGCTTAGTGAGGAGGGAATCCTGCAGTCAGACAAATGAGGCCTTGAGGTCCAGCAGCTGCTACAAGTATTCAGCTGTCTCACTGGTGCTTGTCTCCCTGAGGAAAAGAAAAGACAAGGCATCAGACAAGGTTTATTACAACCTATGCAAGTTCACCTCTGTGTGCCCAGCTGGTTTGCTCTGTCCAGGAGGAAGCCCTTCCCCAGGGAGCTGAATGACCAGCAAGCCTGGAACTACCTGAATCACCCAGTCCTTCTTGGCTCTGTGCCAGTGCTTGATGTAGTCCCAGACTTTTGCTCTAGCAAATAAACTTGGTTTTACTCTCCCTGCCAGCATTGGCCTCATCCAGCCATGATTCTTTAGCTAATGTACTACCCAGGCAGCTCAGCTGTCCTTCCTTGCAGCAGAAGGGACATACATAAGCTACTGCTCACTCCCAGACACCATGCTGTGTTTTGGGGCTTGGAGGGTCCCCCCCAACACTTGCTTACCTCTCATGGAGTTGCTCTTTGAGGTGGGTGAGAGTTGGGTCAGTTATGTTCTGGTCAGGATTCTCCAGGTGGGATTTGCTCAGATATTTGGCTGCCTCATGTGTCCTGGCCAGATGAGGTCTTCCCTCCTCAGACTGCCCCTTTTCAGGCTCCCACCCCTCAGGATGGTCCACCGTTAGGAAGGAGCTATAGCTCTCTTCTAAGGAGCCAGCACCCTCATCATAGAAGAGGAGGCTCCGTGACTGAACTGGAAAAGAGGAGAGTGTTGGTTAGCAATGAGGACAAGTTCTCTTGCTATGGGTGTGAGTCACAGTGGTGGTTTCAGCACACCCTCACCCAGCTATGGCCTTGCACATGTGCTCTGCAGGATACCCATCCTCCCCCCAGCTTCAGGAGGCAAATGTCCCCCATTGCACACAGCCTCTTCAAATGACAATCTGCCCCAGGACTCTTTCCTCATGTTCTTTCCTCTGACACTTGTCATGTTTTTGGGACAATGGTTAGTAGGGAATTACAACAGGTCCAAATATGGAGCTGTTATCAGAGTTTGTACCACTGACAGTCCAGAGCCCCAGCATATGGGGTAGGCACTGAGAGGAGGATGCTATCCCTGAACTTGGAATGTTGAGAGAAGAGCTGGAAATGGTTTGTCAGGGTGAAATGGAGGAATCACGTTAGACTCACTCTTACTAGTTGTGTAAAGGTCTGGTGCTGGTGTTGCTTTCACTGTCTGTGATGTTGAAGAGAACTCAGGGAGACAGGGCATCAGGGATCCCAGGATCAGAACGAAGCAGAGTGCCAGCACCTAGGGAGGAGATCAGCACAGAGTTAGTGCTGCTAGCCCTGGAGAAACACTCCCCCCAAGCACACAGATGTAAGGCTGTGTGAGAGCATGTGGGTTCCTGTGGTCCTTCACAGAAGGAAAGGGCTTGCTCTGCCTATCCCTGCTGCAAATCTTAGAAGGGAAGTCAGAAGCTTCCTCGTGTTGCTTTATTTGAAGTATTTCTGGTTCAATGATGAGAACTTGCCTGTCCAGTTGGTGAGAGATGGTGGAAGGCATAGCTGGGGAACTAGGTGAGAAAGAGGGAGACTCAACAGAAGGGATGAACTATGCCTTGACCAAAGGGAACCTGGTAATTGTCTCAGTAGGAGCTGTAAGAAGAGAAGCTTACTGTGAGGAATCTGTGAGGTACAACAGCACACAGCAAGGTGAAGCCACTGTCCACAGAAATGACAGCAGAACTGGAGCCACCTAATACCTGATAGCAATGATAGAGAGTCCAAGGAAAGGGTATGGATGCTTGACCATGTGTACCTTATGCTGTCAGGCAGAACAGTCAGAGCTACGGGACAGTGATGAAAGGAGAGAGGCAGATGAAAGCTCCCTCGAAATTCCCCTCTGGAAGGTTCTGCTATGACAGCAAGGCTTCACACTGAGATGCCAGTCCTGATCATAAAACTCTATAGAGTTTAGGGAACTACCAGTATAGAACAAGAGGGGACACATGGGAAACAATACAGAGCCAAATGCTTGTTACCTGAACACCCATGTGCCATGGGTGGTGTATAGCTGCTGCTAGCTCAGTGCTCAGACTGAGCATTTCAAAGAGGCAATGCATCTGTGTATAAACCAGCTAAATTTGACCAGTGGGGACACCTGTGGGGACAGCTAGCAATTGCTTGACTGCTTTTCAGAACAGCCACCCATTTAGGAATAGCCATGCCTAAGGAACACACAGAAGCTGGTACATCAAGGTAATTTTGACCACCAGTGGATTCCAGGACATGTGGAAGATCAAATAACAGCATGGAGATACTGTGCTATGTGAAGAGGGATTTTAATTGTTCATTCTTCATGGCTGGCTTTAAAGTAAGGGAATTAAATGTCTAAGCACATATCAGGCACACAAGGCATTTAGAACTCTTATTCCACTAAAAAAAGAGAAGGAAAATTAAACTTTGAATAGATGTTGCTTGGAGCTATCACAGCCAAACACACAGCTCCCAGAAAGGGGAGCCAGCCCTGTGAAGGCTGTTCTTCTCTTCTACGTCAATATAGGCTCTATGGGCTGGGAAAGAGCAGTACTTAACAGCTTGCTTTAACATGGCTTTCAGCTGGGACTTTGAAAACCAGCATTGGTTTTACTCTGTTTTGCTTCAGGTTAACTTTGATGCTCTGATTCGGTTCCAGTTCAAACTCTACAACACTTCATAACTCTTGGTTTGACTTTGACCATCACAGCTTTTGACCGTCTCACTGTTTTGCCCTCTTAAAATGAGGGAAACCACTGCAAAACCAGTTGGAAAGGTGGAGGCCAAAATCAAAAAAAGACATCCTGAAAGCAGAGTTCTCACATGGTTCACTGTCAAACTGAGGGGAAGCAGCAGATGGAGGAGCAGAGAGCTCTGTTATGGCTCTGGCAAGATTCAACAGTTTTAAGCTTGGCTTGAATGATGGACTGTGTCAGATCTACAGATGGGAGAGCCTGCAAGCAGACTGGCTTTTGGTCAGGATTCAAATTCAGAATGATCTTGACCATGGGGAGAAGTGGTCCAAGAGAACAGCAGCAGATCTGTACAGACAAATGTCAAGACCTGCTGAGATCCTGAAGTTGGCAGGCCTGATTGACAGAGGAAGCACATCAATGGCTTTGTGGCCAGGTGGAAGAGGACCTGGGAGTTAAAATGAAGCACATGGTGGGAACTAGTCAGTGTCACTTTGCAAAGGGCGAATCTCAGCCCATGCAGTATGAACAGGCTTTCTGGCTGGCTCCGTACCAGACTTCAGGTGGACCACTGTGTCCAGCTTTCGGCCCTGTGCTTCCACAAAAGATGTGGGGCAACTGGAAAAAGTCTGGAAGAGAAGTCTAGGAACAAGCAGTGATTCAGGCTACGAGGGAAGACTGAAGAAAGAGTGGTGATTTAGCAGAGCAGACACAAGAGAGTTGCTCAAAAACCATAGTTATCAAATATGTAAAATACAGCTGCACAAAGGGAGAGTAAACTCGTCTTGCTTACAGTGGGCAGAAGTTGTAATAGGCTTAAGCTGATGCAAGGAAGACTTAGATGAGATAGCAAGAAAGCTTTATCTGGGAAAGATAACAAGGGACTGGAATGGTTTGCTTGAGGAAGCTGAGTTCTGTTCATCACTGGATGCCTTTAAGGACAAATATCCAGCAGGAATGACACAGGGCTAAAAAAGAAGGGTGCTCTGCTCCACTCCCATGCTACAAGGCATGATGATTCTACATATCTGTTGTGATAAGGAGTGCTGTATTTGGAAATGGGAACTGGGGGGCCTATGAGAGGAACTGGCCAAAGACAGAAAAGCAAATGACAAATTCTTTGAATGCTTTAGAGCCAGGAAGCCTGAGAGAGTTGGTGTGTGGGCTGGGATGCTGTGGAACGAAGGGAGCAGCAAGGAGAGATAAGACATTGCTGGGAAGCTAAATTAGGTATTTTATCAGCCTGCAGCCCAGGGGATGTCTGGAGGGCTCCTCTTCTGCACTTGCTCATTCCAGGTAGTAGCAATGAAGGATTTTAGGAGCCAGGGGTGCTCTTACGAGCTGCTGCATTAAGGAGCAATGAGTCACTGGGCTCAGCTGGGTCACACCCAAAAACGTGGAAACAACTTGGGAATGAAGCCACAGAGCAGCCAACAGAAAAGACAGTCAGGCATTAAAATCTGGTCTGACACGGGGGCAGCAAAGAGTAGCAAAAGTTTGAGCAGATTTTGGAAGGAGAAAGTGCTGGAAATTACAGAGCAGGGGCTCTCGAACCAAGGAACTGAACCAAGAGTGAAAAACAACCCCTCAGGACACTGGAGTGCTGAGAAAGTGGGGCAAGCACCTCACCATCTGCTTGCATTTCATGCCTGTTAACAGTACTGAAGTGATTTCTAGATGTAGATAACTAACTCTGACAAAGTTGTCACAAACAGCTACTATGACAATGCTGCAGACATCACAGGGTTGAAGGTTATATTGTTACCATGGATCAGAAACTTTCACCCTAGCAAAAAAATTAGATGAAGAATAAGCAATTGCTCTTATCTATGGCCACACACACACTGGCGTGGCCCAAAACTCCACAGTGAAGCCAATATTGCTTCATTATGAGAAAGGAGAGGCAAACAGGATTACCAAAACCATCAGACAACCCCAAATCATTTTGGTTAGTCAAAAAGGGCAAACAAAGGGAATTCCAGCTGGACTTAACAAAGCCTGATGTACAGACATAGCAAGAACAGATGCTATTTCTTGCTGATAAACACAAGGTAATAGCCACTGGGAAGAATACTTGAACTGTTGGCCTGTCCTGCTGGTTTAAACATTAAGCATCACCAACTGAGCAAAAGAAAACTCTCCCCATTATGATGGAAACTCATTGAAGATTTTTGCTGAATGGCCAATAGCTAATGCAAAGCAAACAAAGTGGTGGTTTGCCCAGGGAAGAAGGCAGTGAAAATGCAGGAATTATTCTAATGCTGTTGCATTAACAGCTGACACTACCCATGTACTTATACAGGGCCCAGTTCTGGTGACTGTGACACAAAAGGAGACAGATGTAACTGGCAACAGAGCTGAGCAGGGGGGAAGAGGGCAGAGACAGGCAATCAACAGAGCTGGCTGGGGAAGCATGGCCCATAAGGAGGATGGAAATGAAGCTTATACCATTAGGCAGGTCCCAGTCTGTGTGGAAGCCATTTTGTAGGGTCTGGAGACTTTCCCAGCTACTAGAGCCTGCAGCTTCTGTAACTGCTGGAGCAGAGTCCTGTGACAGGAAACAACCCAAACCACAACTTGATAAAGATACAAGAATACCAGTACTCCCTTCATATATTACCCTGATTTTCCCTTCCTGTGAGAACAAGTGTGTCACCCTTGCTAAGTCTTGCTCAAGTTCTCCAACCAAACAGGCTTGGGAAGCAGGAAACAAAACTGGGTGAGTTTGAGATATAAAGTGTGCAGGAACTGCAGGTGGAATGCCCCAAGATGCTGTTACATTAAGGTAACCCACTCCATCTCCTCACTAGTAGATCTACCACAACATTCACTGCAACTACCCACCATTATGAATGACCCGTTTAGGACTCCTGGGTGCCTCAAAGCCCAGGGAGTCACCTCCCAGAGCAATGGAGAAGCAGGTTACCATGAAAACCAGGCTCTGGAATGGAGACTGAACTCTGTGGTCAGGTCAAACCTAGAGGACAGACCCACTTGCTCCCTTTTCACTCACACACACACTTTGGAGCTCAACCTGTGCCCCAGTGGTGGAGAGAGAAATAGAAAACAGTTTAAATCCCCTCCAGCTTCTCCATTTTGGCAAACCCTGCACAGGGATGTGGGCAAAGCCAGATCTTGAGTTCAGATTCATTCTCTGGCTGCCCTGGCTGGAACATGTACCAAGGTCTCTCTGCCCCATTTAACTGGACCTGGGCACTGGCACACATAAACACAAACCAGTAGTAGGTGTGTTACTAAAAGCTACCAAACCCTTCCCTGAGCTGGTGGAGAAATATGGGGTGAGGGAGAGACTACAGAGCACACAGTTCCCCAGGGCTGCAAGTTACTCACATGCAAACTACTGCATGCTTCCCCTTGAGAACACTGACTGTTTAACACAAATACGTTTGAGCTTTTATAAAATGCCAGGTCTTGGAGGCAGGAGATTGCAGGAGAATCCCAGCTTTCTCTCTTTCCAAATCCTTTTCTGCTCTTTGAAATGTGGAGAGAAGCACAGTGTCCCACTGGCAGTGCTCAAAAACCAAACCCAATTAGAAAGAACACAATGTGTATTCTAACAAAATAACCCCTAATAATTTCCTGGCTCCATGAGCTGCAGTGGCTGCTGGGGGGAGGGGGTTGGGACTGGCTCTCTAGCTGCAGTTCTCCCCTTCAGTTTCAGCTGGGGTGATAGAAATGGGGCTATAAAAATGAGTGCCCACCTCACCAGCCCTGCAGCTGACTGCCCTTGCTCACATGTGCTGCCCCCAGTAAGAGGGAGCAGAGCTGGGCTCAGTTGCTGCTGCCCATTCCCAGGGCAAGGGGGGGAATCTTTATTAGTTGCTTCCAAGGAAGCTTTCTCCTTTCAGGTGAACAGCAGCAGCAGATGGGAGAGAGATTCTGGGCTTGTTTTGCAAGGGGAAGAGGCAGGGCAAAGGCCAGGGTACCACATGCACAAAGGGGTTGCCCTGGATTTGATGGCAGCCGGGATCTCTACCTTTATTCAGGGAATGGGCTTCCCCTATATTCACCAAGTCTGTTCAGCTCTTTCTCAAGAGAAATGACACAGCCACATTGTGTCCAGGGCCTTATGTTCCTCCTAAGAGCCCAAGAGCAGAAACAGTGGGTCTGAGAAGCTGGTGTGAGGGGCTTCCCTCTCACAGGGAATACAGCTGCCCTGGAGATGGCCAGAGGGCTGGAGGGCAAGGGGAGGAGGGCAGCATGAGCCCAAAGGGCTGCAGGGAGAAGAAGGAAGGAATATGAGAAATGCTCCTTCCCTCCCTCCCCTTGCTGTGGAGCAGCCTGGCTTTCCCAACACAAACATTCCAGGCTCTCTAACCAAACCCAGCTGCTGTCATGGGCTCAAACCCAGCGCCTCACTGAGCAGCGCTTGTGCTGCCAGGAGCTGGGGAGCTGCCTTTCTCTGCTCACCCCCTGCTTCCCTTCCTGCCCCCCTGCCCTACCATGGGCAGCTCTGGTCCTTCTTACCTGTTTGCATTTTCCAAGGTCTCCACTTTTTTCCAGAGTTCATTGTTTTCTGTGGTGTATGTCTCAACCCTGTGGGAATAAAACCCGCAGCAACTTAGTTACAAAGGCCAGACAGAGAAAGGAAGTGTATCCTTGTCTCTCCTGGTGTGTGGAAGCTCCGTGGCCTCATCCATCACCTGCAGATATGGTCCTGGAGCCAGATGTTCCTGGCCCATCTGGTTGCAGCCAGCCTGAATGGACCAGGGATGATATTGCAGGTGGACAGTTAACGTGAGACAGTTCCCAGCTCAGGCTTTCCCCAGGGTCGGAATGGCAGTAGCACCTGGTTACAGGCAGGTCAAGTCAGGACAGACTCAGTTGTTATATAGGCTTTTCCATCACTTGCAAACCCCCCTAAGGAGCATGGAAAAGGAACAGGGGGACAAACTCAAACCTGCCCCACTCTGACAATCTGCCCTGGCTGTGCTCCTTGTGTGTGAAAACCGGGCAGATGCTGGGCCAGCTCGCACTGCAGACACACGAGGGCAGCAGAGAACCTGCAGGTTCCATCCCACGGCTTCGAAGGGAAAGTGGTTGGGAAGAGAGAAGGGGAGTGTCTCCAGGCCGGCAGGAAGGCAGGCCAGGGACACAGCCTGGTCCTGCAGGAGGTTTCCAGCACGGTCTCTGAACCAGGCGTTCCGTGTAAAAATTGGGCTTGTAGCGAAGGTGTCAAACTGAATGTTGAAGGGCTCAAGCAGAGGTTTTGACAAACCAGCTCTGCCAGAAAGCCAAATTGACCAAAGACTTGTTCCATTTAAAAAGAATCCGCAATGCTGCTTTTGGTTCACATTTAAACCTGGCATTGTTTGAAAGCCATCTGTCACAGCAATGAACCAGCGGAACAAACCGCTGAGCACACACAGGCACTGCAGCCACGGCTGGGGAAGAGGCCCCAGCTCGGATGCTCTGGACCTGCCACTGGAGCGAGGTCAGCCAACAACCCAGCCCCAGCTGAAGGATCTGCTGTGGGTGATGTGCTCTGATGCCTGGACATGCACACAGAGGTGCTGCTTATGGAAGGACAGGAGAACTTGAAGGTGCTTTGAGGCATCTGGTTTTATTCAGTGTTTCTGCACGCTTAGAGCAGATAAATAGCATCAGTGAGAAGAGCTCATTGAAGTTAGGTTTGGGGGTTGGTTTTCTTCCATTTTGCTGATCTCATATCGTGTTAATAACAGGGAAGAAGATGGTATTTGCACAGAAATAGGAATTTGCACCTGGATTGACTTTTTTTGTCTGGGAATGCCCATCAGGGGCTGCTTGTACTAAAGGCATCAGAGGATTAGGTCCTTAAGACTTATTTTCCACCCTCTCAGTGTCATGTAATGTCACCTTAGGCTTATGCCTACCATATATGCAAGAGGGTTCCAAGAAGAAAAGCAGAGCTCATGCAGGGGAGGGAATGTGGGGAATAACTGTAGTGCAAGGTTTTTCTTGCTATCAAATGCTTGTGTATCCACCCTTATGGAAAGAGAGGGGGAAAATCTGTGGTCAGTGCCCTCAGAGGGCCTGCTGCGTATGGGACAGACAAAATAGAAGCAATTTCTAGTGGTGAAATGTGACTCTTACCCAAAATCCCACCTTGCTGGCAGCCAAAATGGCCTGTGTTCTGCAGGGGACCAGCCAAACTAAGCAGTTGGAAACACAAGGTTTCTAGAGCAATCATTACCCTGCAATAGGATTTCTAGGAGGGAGGGGAGTAGGGGCAAGATCCCAAAGCAAACTTCTGTGCAGCCAGCCTTGCAAGGAATCGTGCTCTTTGAGCAACTCAGAGACAAAAGCAGTAGAAAGGGGGGCTGTGCATGGACAGGGCTGAGAAGAAGAAACTTACTTTTTCTCTAGACACTCCACATACTCTTTCTTCTTCCTGCGACTCTCCTGAGCAGAGATCTGTGAGGGGGGCAGCCATCAGAGAGGAGTCAGTATCAGAAGCCTCTAGACACTGCTTTGGGGCTTCATCTTGTCTGTTCCCTGCACACACAGCACCCTAAAGGTAAATGGGGAAGTCTCCTTCCAGTCTGCTGTTCCTACTGGTCTACAGGCCAAAACTGGGAGGGATTGATGCTGTAGGTATGTAGCCTACAAGCCACAACCATTTCTTGCAGCATGCCTGTCCCCCCTGCTGCTGAGAGTATCTTTAGGGTTCCTTTGAACACCTCTGACTCACATGGGTACGTGCCGTGGTCATCTGGTCAGATTCTGCCCCAGACCACTTCTGAGTCACTGGGTGACTAATTCAGGGTCTCATTATTTGTCCCAGGGGATGCTTTCTAATCACAGTCTGAAGGCTCACAGCTTTTGCCCGTCTAATGAGCTTTGTGCATCACTTGTCCTGCACCATGCAATGGCTCTTGTTTTCCAGCCCCCACAGCAAGGTCTGACCAGGCTGATTTGTCTGACCTTAGCTTGGTAGTCCCACCAAAGGCCACACTTCCCAGATGCAGCTGCATGCCTAGCATGCATGCAGAAATGCCCCATGGCACCATTTCTGTGGGTTGGGAGGCTTGTTCCAGAGTACCAAAGGCTGGATCCCAACTTTTCTGAGTGGCACTGCAGCTGAGCATGCTCTGGAATCATGAGAACAGCATGATTATGTATTTTGCAGTCACCTTGTTCTTGATTTTCCTCCTGACCCTCTTCAGTGCTTTCTCCTCTGCTTTGGTGAGGGGCAGCTTGGTAGGAATGGGGTAGCCCTCAGCAATCAAGGTGCGTTTCTCCTCTTCAGTCAAGAGAAGTGGGCCAGAGGTCCCTTGTAACTTCTGAAACACACAGAAAGCAGCCATCAGTATCAGGAAGGAGCTCTATCCCAGTGACCTTCCTTAAAGTCTTGCAGAGCAGCTAAGGGCTCAGTACAAATAGGTGCAGGGCAGTGCTCTTTCCTACTCTCAACCTGATCCTGGGATACAGCTCAGCAGTTGCTTTCCTCTTTTACTTGGGAGGACATCTGCTCCTTCATGGTAAGGCTGGCTACACACTGGCACTGCAGGACCCTGCCAAAGAATTTATGGGTGATGTTTAAAACACAGCCTGGTTATGGGAATTCTTAGTTATTCCCTTCTCTTTCTTTAACCTCCTCAGAAACTCCTGCATTGCATAGGCTGCATCCCGAAGTACAAGGTGATAGCACTTGCTAAAGCAGGGTAGCTGCTGGTAGGCACTGTGCAAGACTTACTGCATCTCTCCTCACTCCTGTGAGCACCATCCTGTCCCCACTCCCTGTGCTAAGGCATTGCCTTGCCAGAGCATTTCAGGTCAGAGACCTGAAGAAGAGCAGGATCCCCATCATGAGCCTTGGAAAGCCTCCAGCCCCCCTCTGAGTAGTAGCCCTGTGTCCCAGTTACATCCTCCTGCCTCCTTACGTGTGGTGCTGTGAGGAGAGGTGAGGAGGAGATGGCAGTAGAAGAGCGAGCAGCAGGACGGGCTGGGCTGGAGGGAGGCAGGGACCGGGGGCTCTGAGATCCATCGCTGTCACTGCCATGGCTGCTGGGAGGAGTTGGAGGCATCTGCACCAGGTCATCTACTGGGAAATAAAAGATCACTCATGTCAGCCTGTTGGTACAGGCATAGGGACCTGAGTAGCAACAGGAAAAGGCACTGCCATAACAGAGGACTGAAAAGAGGGTGATGAGTCTCTCACAAGGTGGGTCTGAGAGCAAGGCTGGATTTAGCACTGCCCAAGACAGGGGTGAGGCTGACCTCAGATGTGCTAAACTGGAACTGCAGGAGTCGGAGAGCTGGCAGGGGCTTTGCCAACACACTGAAGATATTTACAAAGCAACAAGGTACTCCAGTGTCAACCAAAAGGGAATACAAAGCCTGTGATATTTTGCTCACAAGCACAGGAAGCTCTGTAAGAGAAGAGCTCTTCCAAAAACTGCAGGGCTCACACACTTGCCAGCATGCTTGATCCAAAGGGGCTCAGGTCACTCGGTTGGTTTCCAAGCACTTGAAAACTGTCCCCACTTTGTACTGGAGAGCCCTGGGGCCTTCGTGGAGGTGGGAATATGCCTAAGGAATGTCTCTCTGCAGCAGTGGGAGTTCCTATAGTGCTTTCATTTGTGCATCGGCAGATTTTCAGATGGTTGGGTTTCTTTCAAATTAAACTGGATCCTGAATTTCCTGACTTTCAGATGGTTGTTTTTGGATAACACTGCAGTCTCTCTGAGGCTTTTAAAGGCTCTCTTGCCTATTTCCAACTCTAAAGTAGCCTGGTTTGCCTGGGAGTCCCTGTATGAATAATTGTGTGCGTGACTGCTGGTCCAGACACTGATCTGAGTTGGAACAGTGCAGCGCTCCCTCCTCTACTCGGCTGTGTCCCAGTGCTACCTTGCATGGCTTTGCTCTCAGCTGTTATCTTTTCTCACTGTATAGGAATGATCTATATCTGAGTAGTATAGAGGGATGTAAGTTGACCAGCAAATTCTATCTTCTTACCTGTAGGTACATTTAAAAACTGGTTCACTTCTTTGGGTTCAGCTTTGATCACAGGTGCTGGAGTCATTTCTATGGGAGTCTGTGGAAGAGAAGCAGAAAGAAGCTCCTGAGTGCTGCCATGTCTCCTGCCCAGAGGGGTCCCAAGCAGCTGCTCCCCTGCTCTCTTGCACCCCATCTCACAGCTCTGCCCCAAAGCAGCCTCTCACCACATGTAATAGTAACCAAGAGTCCAAACAGAAGTCCCCATGGCCTGTGTTGCTGGGCACACAGACTGCAAACACATGTTTGCAGAGGAAGAGGCAGTGGCAGATGGATACGCTGCCAAGCAGTGCTCTGAGTACCTCCAAAAGGGAGATGACTTTTATCCTTGGCAATCTGCTAGATCCAGACAGTGGAATTTAAAGCAACCTATACATTACCCTCTTTGATCTGCCTTCATTAGAAATGGGAGGATAGAGGCTGTACAGAAACAGCAACAGAACCACCCCTGTCCTGCTTACATGATTTTCACCAGGGCTGCTGGGCAGCTGGTTCCAATCGCAGGGGACAGAGTTAGAGAGTAGATTTATTCCCATCTGGGCTGTGCTGCCCCTCAGCTCACCAGCCCCCAGCCCACCAGTGTCTGGGGGAGCTTTTACACTAAACAGACACACTGTAAACTCCTCCACACTGTAAATACAGCTGAGAGAACCATAGGATGGCTGCTGAGCACACAGAGCAGAGCTCCGAGGGCACAGCAAGTTCAAGCTGTGTAAATAACAGGAAGTTTGTGCACAGTTTTGGCTGGAAGTACCCATTTGTTTTGGATGGTTGTTTAAATGGGAAGATGCTCAGCATGAGTGAAAAAGGGAAGTGAACCCCAGAGATGCTCTACTGTTATCTACTGAGCTGCTATAAGATAGCCAAGGTCTGTGTGAGATGAGTCAGACTTTCCCATCCAACATGGTTGGACTGAAGACATGAGCCCTCAGCCTAGACCCATCACCAGTGGCATAAGTGAGCCTCCTCCCAACAGACTAGGAACTTAGATATTACCAAAAGACTTGGCCCCTTTTTCTTAGAAATCATGATTCCTGCTGCTTCATAGGAAAAAGCAAAGCAGGATCTGGAGTGGGACCTCCACTTCCAGTGAAAAACTGATAAAGTGAGAGGCCATATGATAAGCCCAAAGCCATGAAAAAGGCAGTAGCAGAGCAGGGGCTATACTGAAGAATCGTGGGGTCAGTGGCATCACATTTAATTGATGCTGTGAAAGATTAAAATAAGGCAAGAGTGGCTACAGAAATACTGGCAGATTGGAGGCCTCCAGCACATGCAAGCTGAAAAGCCTTTGGCTTTTGTGCCAAGGGAATATGCTTGCATTTAACCAAGATTGTAAAGCATTCTGTGCTGGAGGAAACCTTCCTTCCACTGTTTGCTCTGGAAGCATAAGCTGTCTTGTAGCTTAACTGCAGGAATCAAGAACAGTTCCACCTAGCATCAGTAGTGCTGCTCCTCTGACTGCCATTTCAAGAGGAGAATGACAAATAATGCAGTATTTGGGCTTTGCATCACCTTCTCCTGTCAGCAGCTAAATCCCCTAGCAGGACACATGGCAGGGCCTGCACCATCAGGGGTGCTGCTGTGTGAGAGCCCAGCTTCCCAATGGATTTTAGATGGGCTCACCTCCTCGGGGACTGGCAGTCTCTGCAGAGGGTTGAGGTTCAGCACTGGTATGGAGCTGGCAGCTAGCTGGGACTCAGGCAGGTCTAGAGCCAGGTTCTGTTCCTGTTTCACCATGATGGAGCAGAGCTTGGGCCCCAGCGACCACACTCCATTCTCCAGCTCTGAAACATGCACAACATGAGAGTCAAATTCCAGCAGGAACAAGAGAAATAAAAAGCCATGCAGACAGCTTCCCCCTGTCTGGTGAGGCTGCCTTTCCAAGTTTAGCACTGTCACCACACAAGCATGTGCAGGCCCACAACACAGAGTACAAAAGGGAATGAACCCCCAGCGTGCAGGGAGCAGACAGGACACAGCTAGAAGGGTTGTGGCTCTGCTCTGACTGTGCAGCCCAAGCACTGGAGGAGAGCTGTGGGGTTTCTTCCCCCAGTGATGTCTGTCTCGTCCTCTGCAGCTTATTTCTATTTAGAGTTCAGTGAGAGGAGGATGCAGGGCTGTTGCTCCTTAGGCAGCATGGCCAGCATCACAGACCTGCCAGGTTACAAACAATAGCACCATCTCTGTGCTGGAGAGCTGGTGAGAGGGCAAGCACAATGGCAGTGAAAGGCTGACAGTGCTGCTTTGGTCTCCTGCCGATGTAGTGCCAGGTATCAGAGATTTCCTGCATGATGGGAGAGGAGGAAGGTCCATTTCTGTGGAAGTCCAATGTAGTATCTGCTTGTGAGGCTGCTCCCGTGACTGCTCTGCTTAGTCTTACCTCCTCCATCCTGTGCTTGAGCCTGGATGGCCCTGCTGCCTATAGGTGTGCCCTGCTGCCATTGCTGGCAGGGACAGAAGCAGCAGTGAGGGAAAGGAAGTATCTGAAGAGATGTGAATGGAGCTGTGTTGGCACACTCTGCTCACCCCCTGCCTGCTCTGTCCTGTGTGCATCTGTGGTGTGAGCCTGGCTTGTCACTGGAACCAGAGATCCCAGGAGCTGGGATTCAGGCAGTGGTAGATAAACTGCAGCTCAGATGGGAGCAAAACCTGCTAGGCAGGAGAGCTGCCTGGCCTCTGCTCTGAAGTTTTGGTCCCTTCACTGCTCTTCAAAGACTTCAGCCCGCCAAAAAGTTACTCCTCTACTGGCCTGGAGCCTGCATCCTCCTCCCTAATCCTCATCCCTCCTCTTCGCCTTTTTTATCTGACAAGCAGAAACTCATTTAGCTTGACAAAGGACAGACTAAGTGTGTCACCAGTGCCCTAGTTGGCTGAACATGAGACCACAGTCAGGCTTAATCCCTGACTCCTCTGCACTGCACTCTGCATTCAGCACTCAGGGATGCTGCCCAGCTGCCTGCTGCTCAAAGCAGCTCTGCAGTGCAGGTCTCAGTTTAGAAGATGTCCTGGCAAGAGGGTGAAAAAGGTCCTCCAGAAAAGCCTGCACAAAGGAACACAAGCAAGTAGCTGTTCCTGTGGGAGCTGCCATCTGAACTAAAGGAAGCTTATCATCTTTCCCCAATTCAGTCTCTGTTGCCATCAAGAGAGGACATGACAGAGTTCTGCCTCTGGCTATTACTTGAAAACTAGTGTTAAAGCTTGGACAAGAATTGTATCAGTTAACACAGTGCTACCCTTGCCAGTGGAATATTTCTTTGGTCAAGCACTTCTTATTTTGCTGCCTAGATAGGTGTCTCTAGCAGAGGCTCATTCTGTGTGACTGGACATCTTCAAGCACAGACATGCACTCCTGTGGCTGCTCTGTGTGCTGGAGAGCAGTTAACCCTGGTATGCAGACAAGCCTTTTCTGATAGAAAGAGGTGAGGTGTTAACACAACCACAGGTGTTGCAGCCACAAAATGTGGACTGGCATCTTCTGCCTGGTCACAGCCTGTCACAGAGATGGACACTGATGCCTTCCCATTTATCCCACTGGTCTAGGCAAGTTCAACTAAACCTGTCATCCTGACAGATGGTTGTCTGACTTGATCTTACCCTTCTGAAAGGTGGTGAAGAATCCACAGCTTCATCCATTAAATCTCTTCTACAGTTTCACTATGCCCACCACAGGAATGTTTTGCCTTCTGGCTAATCTGAAGTTGTCTTACTTTGATTTTATTCTTCATCTTCCTCATCCTCCCTTTCTGTTGCAAAGCTCTGTATTTCCCTTTTTCTCAGACGCTTGGGGCATCCTCTGCCTGGGAGGGCTGCTGCTGAAGCAAGTTGCTAGACAAGGGAGAGCAGACCACCAAGGGCTCTCCCTGTGCAGACTTGACTCGGCAAGAGAGCAGTCCCCAGTGCTGTCAGTCCAGACAGTCAAAGGAGCAGACACCCAAATACATATGGACTGTCCTCCCATTTCCTGTCTACATTCTGACCCTGTTCTCTTTCCCACCCTCGGAGATTTATCTGGGGAGTGATTGGGTTACAGAATCAGAAATGCATCAGAGGGTCAATGAGGGACTGAGAAGGATTTTTGTGTGGACACATCTATGTTCTACTGCGTAAGAAGATGTTTCAGAGGTATGGCCAGTCTGGTACCACTGAAGGTTTCACTCTATGTTGGTGGGTGAGGCATGCCAGGAAGCTCATCCCCTGCTCCAGATACTCTGTGCATAATGGGAAGAAGTAATGGCTGAGAGACATCCATAGATGCCCTGGGTTGAGCAGGTGAGGCACAGAGCAGGACCTGTGTAGGGGTGCAAGCATCAGCCTGAGGCTGGTCCAGCACCCACAGTCTTTGCTCCTCCTGCTCCTGGCATCAAATCCCGCCCTGCAGAACTTAGGGCTGGTGCTGAGAACCAAAGCAGCCAGTCTGCATGTGCAAACCATCTGGAGAGCAGACTCCACTGATAAGCAGGGTCACGATGCACCCAATGGCTTGCCCTAGCTGACCTGTGTTAGTGGGAACCATGTGGGAAGGGGCAGGATTTGGAAGTGTTTTGGAGTTCTGCAGAAAAGCTGGGAGAAAGCTGATAAATAGCAAGTCTCAGCCAGCTCCAAGCCTAGACAGAGCCCAAGCATTCCTGAGGAGCTCTGCAGACCAAGCAGAGCTTGCTTAATGTCAAAGAAAAGCCATTTCTGGGTAATTAATTTGAAATGAATGTCTAAAAGGAGTGAGACTGGATGGAGCTGTGCCAAAAGGACTGCACAGTGTTGCAAATACTGGACCTGACTCAGGGCTACACTAGAATATGACTCACATCCAATTATGAGTCAAGACAGCCCTGGAAAGATGGGTTGAATTATCCCACTGCAGGACTGGGATAGGGGCATAGATACCTCTATACCTGCCACATTAATACTAGGCCTTACTCCCTGTATAGAGCTGATCTGCACTCTCTGAGACCAAGTGCCAGGTCCATCTCAAGCTGTCCTGGGATATGCACTGTACACCCTGTGATGGCCTCTGCCCGAGGACCAGTGTCACACTCCATTCAAGAGAGTCATGGTCTTGCTTTGGAGACACTGCAGCTGAAGCTGGGGCATGTCCAGACACAGAGGAGAGGAGCAGAAGTGTTGACAAGTGTCTCAGAGAGAGTCCCAGAGGTAGCTTCATGTGGGCAAACTTAATTTCACTGCCTTCTACAAACTCATGCTTTTTGCTTCTCCCATTACCAAGCCTCATCTTCTCATATTCAGATGCAGGGGCAAAATAAGGATGTGTTTATTTGTTCATGCTGGTTTGTTTTCTGTTAGTCGCTGGGCTGCCTCTTTGGGCTGAGTGCCCTCCAAGATCATATTGGGACTAAACCTAAGGAAAAAGGAATGCAAATGGAAAGCTTTTTGATACAAGGCAGAGCTTGCTTGGCCTGCCACAAGCCTCTCTCCCAGCACCTCCCTGAGTGGCTGCGCCTTTGCAGGGACCAAAGGTAGTGGATCGGCTCCTCTCCTTCTGCCTTGTCTTTTGTACCAGAGAGCTGGGATCATTCCCGGCCATGAGAGGGAAACCTCTGTCCCAGGTCTCACTCTCAGTCAAAGGAATGGCTTTCTTCTGTGTATACTGAGCCTGTGCCACTGCTTTTTCAGGCAGCCTGCTGCCCATCAGCTGTTGGGACACCCACACAGTCCCACAAATTACAGGACTCTCTGCAAGGACAGCTCTAAAAATATCCAACCATCATAAATTATCCTGAAACATTGTTTTAAAAATAGGCTTTGAAATGACTGTTCCTCTTTGTCTCCTGCTAAAAGATCTGCTGGTGAAGAAGCCACTTAGCTTTCCATGTGTACCAGCACTGGTTGCAGCCAGAAACTCATGCTTCCTATATTCAATCCAAACCCCTGCTGCTTCATGCCAAAACAGACCTGGATCTAGGGCATCCACACCCAGGTTTGCAGGGTCCTTAAGAGACATTGTCTAGTGCTTGCCAGAAGCTGGCAGAACACCCAACCACAGCCAATTATCATTGCCCAGCAAAGGAGCAATGTGGCTGTGAGAGCACAAACTGAAGGAAAAAATGTGGGCTGTATTTGACAACAGTGGATCAAGCCCAAGGAACTGCCAGTTTGGCCTTATACATGGAAGCAGCTGGAGCCTCTGCTAAGAGATGTGCCCAAAGCTGTGCAGTGTGCATGTCTCATGCTCACCATTAGCATTATCTTCAGTCTTGACAGGCACGAGGGGGCTCTGAGGAGCAGAGTCTCCACTGAGGGAGTAGCTGTGCTCTGCCTGGATGCCTGGAGTGGGTGGATCCAGGTCCATATCCAGCAGTGGGTTCTTCTCAGCCAGTACTGGGTCATCAAAGAAACTGCTGAAGAGGTCGTTGGAGAAATCCTCCATGTTGTCGAAGTGATCCAGGTTCTCTGAGAAATGCTGAGGGAAGACAAAGAGAAAGCATTTGTGTCAATTCCAAGAGGGATCTGAGAGCCTTCCTCTGTACTGGGAGGCAAACCTCAGCCACAGCCCTTTTTGGATGAGAAAAAGCAGTTCCTATCCCTTGCCTGCATCAGTTTGATAAAACCACCTTGAATTAAGATAGAAAGGGCTCTGGTGCTGGACGTCTTCTCTGCCTGTTTATCTATGCCACAAACACTCATGCAACTCTTCTGTATTCTCACATCTCCCCCTTCCTCTGTGGTACCTATCTTTGGCTTCCTAGCATCACTTCACTGTGACAACAAGCAGAATAGAGCGCAAGGCAAGAAATCCCTGTGATGACAAAATGCAAGTGTGGCAGAAAATCACCATCTTCAGCACCTGTCCTTGGTGACACTTTCTCATGCTCTCTGCCAGCAGCAATAGGCACTCCGATGCCCCAGAGAACATTAACCCAGCTGCTGATTTCTATCAGAGGCAAAAAAAAATCAGTTGGATCAACATAACAGGAAGACCCCCTGTTGTATTTCATTTCCTCTGGGATTTCACAGCCCCTCTGTGGACCATATGAGGCTGTCCTCCAGCCAGATAATGCCTCTGAAATTCAGCTCCCCGATGAAGTTTAAACACTACAGATGGGCTGTTAACAACAAACAATCATCCCACTAATCATTCCAGTAACAGTCAGTAAATCTGGCCAGTGCTGCTGCAGAGCTGGGCTCCTGATGCTGCAGGGAACCTGCTTCCTTTGAGGCATATCCTCCTATTCAGAAGTCAAATCACTAACTTTTCCATTTGCTACAACAAAGCATTGGTTGGGCAGGGAGAAAAATGGTGGTTGCCAAACACCAGCTGAAAAATTATCCCATTTGTTGGCAGATTGAGGCTTCTGGCTCAGGGAGAGGAAAGAAAAGACAGATACATTCAAGTGACTATATTACACAGACGGAACTGTGTAACTTAAATGAACTGGAGAGAGCTCGGCAGACTCAGACTGGGTCCCCCTGCCTGGAAAAGCATCTGGGTGGGGCAGAAAGGCATTGAAAGCAGCATACTGAAATACCAAGAGCAACAGGGTATGGATGAGAGAGAGGGGTAGAGAGCACACAGGTCCTAGAGTGGAGATACGAATGCCAATGAATTCCAGGGTGAGAGATGAGCTCAGGAAGGAGCATGAGGTGTGCACAGCACTAGAACTGAGGGAGGAGTTGGCCAAAGGACCCCAGATGCTGGAGCTTGCAGGTTCCTGCTCCTATTTGTTTTACCTGAGCACAGTAGCACTCTGTCAACATTACGCTGGCTGTCAGTGTTGGGGTGAGGCTGGGGAGTGAAGCAGCTGAACAGACCCACACTTCCCACCAAGCAGAGGAGGGAAACAGTGCCTTCACCCTCCAACTTCACCCCTCAGCCACTCAATGTAAAAACTCAGATGCTCACAGAGCGTGCTGGAAGTGGGGGGAGTCCCTGACACAAGGTTTCCCTCCCTTTGCTTCCTTCCCACTTGTCCTGTCCTCCCATTGCCAGGAGTGAGCCAGCGCTGGGAGGGCAGACACTACATGTGTAGGTAAGGTGGAGAAGGCACACTCATGCTAAATCCCAGTGTTGAGGCCCTCCCTGGGATGTCTGGGCTGAAGTTTTCTCCACTTGTTCCCATGCCGGAAGCAGAGTTGGCAGGATAGCTTGGTAAAACCTACCCAGCCATTTCCAAGTTGCCTAGAAGCATTTCTGCCCTTGAATCAAGCGACAGAAAACACCTCCCATCTGTGCTGAGCACAACTGTTTTTCAGAGGGAGCTGAGTCAGCAGATGGAACTGGGTTAGATATTTATCTTTAAAAGCACTGGAAAACCAGGGTTTGTCCTATCCTACAGCAAGGAGGAGTAAAGAGTTTGGAGCATTAACCCCCGAGAGTGCCCGCTAGTGTAGCAGCTGTTCTTTGTCTTGCTTTCTCTAAACAACACAAGCAAACACAGGATGTAAATATGATAGCCTTACGGTGAGGGCGAGAACGCAACCGCAGAAGTGAAGGGATTCAGAGATTTGGCTGCCAGCACACCACGAGAGCACAGCAGAGCCAGGATCCAACAAGAGGCACTCAAATCAGATGTACTGTTTTAATCAAAACTACAACCACCTTGGAACCCTGGAAGAGGAGCAGAGCTGGATGGACAGCTGCAGGGAGAGCTGCGACTGCCACATGCTTCCCATTTCTTTCACAGCTGTGTATTAACAAAGGCAGAGTGGGAGTGAAGAGAGTCAAGAAGGTGCACTTATGCAGTAGTTCCACATATTTTAGCAGTATCCCACCCATGCTTAGAACAAGGACCTCTTGATCAGTCAACTGTCTTCCCATTGTAGGATGGAGGTAAGAGGCAGGGATGTGTCACTGGTTTTACTCTGAGACATTAAAAAATCTCTCCAGCAGCAGCTATGGGCTTAGAGCTTAGTAATGAGTGCAAGGGGCTGAGTATTGGAGCCTTAACATGGGCATTGGCATTGGCAGGAGTAATGGCATATTTTTGGTTCTTCTTTAAGCCACCACACAGCAGCCTTCCTGGAGGACCTCACTCCCTGGAAGTGAGGATGAAGGCAACACTGTTTTCCCAGAGATGTTCTCCCCCAAGAGATGGAGACCTACAGCACAGTCTGGGAAAAAAACATGGGTGATAAGCAAAGATTTCCTGGGAATCCAGACATTTTGGGGCATGTAGCCCAGTCTAGGCTCCTGGGTCCTATCCTCCAGTGCACCTAAATACTGGCAAAGCCTTCTTATCGAAGCAGCTGCCCTTCAGCTCTCACCAATCATACATATACTGTTCCAACATTTCCAGACACAGAGGATGGGAAGAAGGAAGCTAGCCTATAGGATTGGGAATAACTATAGTTACTGTCAAAGGGGGCATCAGACATCAGGCACACTCAAAGAGGGAGAGCACCTAGAGCTGTCACAGAGCTGGAGGTCAGTATTTTACTTAAAGAAGGTGGCAAGAGGCAGAGGCAAGGCGATGAAAGGATAAAGCAAACAAAGATCATGACATGACTTTGTAGCTGTCTATATCCACAATGGAAACTACAGGCCAAGCAGGAAGCTAGCCACCGTGTCCCATGAAGACTGCTGTGTCTCTTGGGTTGGCTCTGTTCTCTCCTGATGACAACAGGTATTAACTTTAGATTTCAGATTAGTAAAGACAGCCGTGCATGCATGCAACCGCATGGTAACAGGAAGATGTGTTCTCTTGTCCAGATCCAACTGTGATGGGCATAGTGGGGAGCAGCCCAGAGCTTATTTTGGATAGATGCCATCAAGACGGCTGCTAAATAGTTTAGATCAAGCCTGCTAACCCAGAATATGCAAACTCTGTCCCACTCTCGTTGGGGGAGCTGCTCCTATCTGGCAACATTCAGAGAAGGCTTCAGCTGTGCTTCCTTAATGCATGCGAGAGAGAAGGCTCCAGGGAGCTGCACATCCCAGGATATGGTGTCACAGGGCCGTGTGGATCGTAGCACATCATGGAAGGGTCAGTGCTCTAAGTTCCTGAGCGACAAACAGGAGCAGGTTTATCACCTGACCAAATGGACTATAGCTTTCTCCTGGCTGGAAGCTCACATGCCAAAGGAACTGCTGGGCAGCCACTAGCCCTCCCTTCTCCCCTACAGCTAAAGGCCTTCATGTGCTACCAGAAAAGACCGTTCTGGGCTTTGGGAAGACTTTTGCCAGTGCTGTGGCACTTGTTGGTCCAACAAAGAATCCACAGGATTCAGATATGAATGAAGGTGGGATGGACAAAGATTTATGATCAGAGCAGGGTGATCCTCTCACAGCCTCTCAAAAGCACCTTCCAGCCAGAAGAAGATCAGTCAGCTCCAGCTCCTCAGAGAGCTGGCCAAGAATTTCCAATCGTGACAATGAAGGACTCTACAACTCTACTGAGATTCTCCTTTAAGATATCTCAAGTAGCTTTCACACAGATGGACCTGGCTTAAGCAAGGGAGACCAGTCAACTGGGAAACATGATCTTTACCATCCTGTCCCAGAGGGAGTGGGTGTGAAGTGTACTGGGGGAAAACAGCTTCCAGATGGGATGGGAAGCTCACAGCACAGTCTCATTTTGCATTATTTGCTCTTGCTATCTCCCCCTCCCTTTCACACCCTCCTTCCTTCTCTTTCTAACTATGCTCCAAAGCCAAGAAATAGCACGTGTTTCCAAAGCTGTATTACCAGTGAGCGGTCAGGAAGGGGGCAGCCAAGGGACAGAAACGCAATGGCGAGGATGTGCTGGATATCCTGATCCAAGCCCCACTTCTGGCTGCCTGGCCCCCCACATCAGTTCTGGGAGGATGGGGAGGCAGCACCCAAATGGAATGAGCCAGCATGAGAGGTATGGGGGCAGGCAATGACCACCATATCCCCAGGTTCATCAGAGAGCCCTAAATTGCTGTGGTGCCACAGGAGAATCTGCTGGGGCTGAGGCCACCTCAGCCATGGGGAAAGAGTGCAAATCTGTCAGCTGCTGGCTCTTGCTCCCTCCCACTCCTGGTTGACCGACACAAGCACTGACTCTTCCAAACATATTTCCACCACATGTTTTCATCCTGACCTCATGCTTAGGGTTGTCTAAATAGCACACTGTATGTGCGTGCGTGCACTCCTCATTTGAACACCCTTTCCTGTTGTACAACAGTTATCCTGGGAGCTAATGTAAAGCATCCAGATATTCCAATGCAAGCTCTCCATCTCCCCCCCTACCCAGAGCTGGCATTATACCTCTGGGGGTCCCAAGAGACATTAAGCCTTTTCCCCTGCCCCACTGTGCATGGAAGGCCTTAAGGTGTCACTTTTGTAGCCCAGTGGCACCACACATGGCTGAGGAGGGAACGTTTTCCTCTCCCTGGATTCACTTCTCTGTGGTCACCCTGGCTGTGTCTATCCCTCCTTTTCTCTTTCACGCTTCCATCCTTGGACTGTGACTTTCCCCTTCCCACCTCCAGCTGAGCTGTTTGGAGACGATCTCCCGTCAGGATCAGCCTGGTTCTCACAGCCTCCCTGCTCCCACCACAATGGTCTCGCTCCAAAGAGAACGCGGCGAGGGGCTAATCCAGCTGGGCTGCAGCCCAGGCCCAGGAGACGAAGGGCCTTTGCAGGTTGGAGGTTGTGCTCGTGCTGGCACGCGGTGCAGATGGGGAGGGGATTCTTTTGAGTTTTCTCTTTTCTTTTTGAAAGTATTTTTCCTCTTTGCTTGCCAAGATAAATCTCCTGTCCCAGCTGTGACATCTGCATTTCCCTTCTCTGCTTTCACTAAGGAATGAAGCCCCCTGCACTCCAGCTGCACAGCCGAGGTTTCCTTTACATTCCAGGAAAGAAGAGCCCGTACACTCCAGACAGTCCTCCTGCTCTCTTTAAAATACAGTGGATTCTAGACCTTATGAAAGGGAAGATCTTGACAGCGTTAACAAGATCCAGGCAGGATGGACAGATGCTGCGCACGCTTCTCACAGTCTAGTCAGTGCATGTGCCCCCCGAGGGGCACAAGGGATCAGCCAGCCAGCTCCTGGCTCTCCCAAACCCCTCTGTCCTGACTCTGTATTGCTCTTGGTCTCTCCCCTCACAACACCACAGCTCCGTGCTGCCATTCTACTCCCTGGATAGCTCGCCACTGACCAGGTACCCCATTGCTTTCTGCATGGCATGGCTGAAGCACCCAAACCATGCTAACCCCACTATTTCCCTCCAGCAGCGGGGCAGCATCCTGACCAACAGCACCCCCCCAGTCCTTCTCAGAGATTGTCACCAATGCCCCCGTCATGTCTTTATTTGTCAGCTCCCCTGACACCCAGCCTCCAAGTGATGGAGGATTTGACTGAACCCGATCTGGAACCAGGCCCAGGATTACTGCTGTCTGTAGAACAATGCAGAATGAGAAGCAGGAGAGGTTACGGCCATGGTGGCCTGCTCCCCACAGGCCTGCTGTGCCATTACTTCTCTCTCCTCAGACCAAAGGTGCCACAAGCCCTCGGTGGCAGAGGCCGCCATGTCCTCGGTGCTTTGTGAAGTCCCAGCAAGGCTGAGGCACAGCTCGCTGTGGAAACCTCCTTCCACCGCGCACCCGCGCCAGGGACCTGGATTTACAATTTCCAGCCCCAGGCGCCACAGGACCTAAGGAGGGACGACACACAACCGGGGGAAGGCGACTGAGGGCACGGCGCCCTGAAGGGGGCCAGCAGCACTGCGGGGCCGCTGAGCTGCCCTCAGCCATTGCCCCCCCCCCAGCCCCAGCCCCGTGAGGCGCTTAACGGCCGCCGCGGCCCGCTTCCAACGGCCGGCAGCCGCGGCCGCCCATTGGCCGACACCGCCGCGCGGCGGCCAATGGGAGGCGGCTGCCAGCGGGGCCGCGCGAGGCGGGCGGGAGGAGTGCAGGGTTAGGACGGAGCGGCCGCGGCCCCTCAGGCACCGGCCCCGCTCCTCAGGGCCCCGGCTCCCCGCGGTGCCCGGCGGCCGCACTGCCCGGCGGGGAGCTTGGCGCCGGAGGGGACGCCTCGCCTCTGCCCCTCCGTGGGTCTTTCTCACCCTGCGATGTCTTAACGAGAGCCTCAGAGGACATTGCCTCGCTGGGAAGATGCCCCTTCGGGTGCACGCTGCTCCCACGGTTTGCAGTGATCTCTGGCAGGCGTAAAGGTTTTGTGAGGTTCTCCCCCCTCCTCCCGTACAGCTGCAGCGTGTGTGTGTGGAATAATGAGCATCATCGAATAGAATCATACAATCAAGGAAAAGACCTTTAAGCTCATCCAGTCCCACCGTTCCCCAGTACTGCCAAGGGCACCACTAACCCATGGCACTGAGGGCCTCATCTACACGGGGTGTGAACACTTGCAGGGACGGTGCCTCCACCACTGCCCTGGGCAGCCTGTTCCAATGCTTGACCATGCTCCCTGTGAAGAAATGGTTCCTAATATCCAGTCTAAACCTCTCCTGGCACAACCTAAGGCTGTTTCCTCTTGTCCCATCACTTGTTACTTGGGAGAAGAGACTGACCACACCTCACTACAGCCTCCTCTCAGGCAGTTGTGGAGAGCGATAAGGTCTCCCCTGAGCCTTCTCTTCTCGCGACTGACCCTCCCCTCCAGGTCCTTCAGCCGTTCCGTACCGGTCTTGTGCCCCAGACCCTTCACCAGCTCCATTGCCCTATCAGCTGACAGAATGAGTGATGCCGTTAACGGCACACACCCCATGAGGACCATGTCAAACTTCTGTGGCTCTGCTTGTGAGCTGGCTGTTCACTGGGAAGGAACCTCAGGAGGCACTCAGGAGTGGGTCTTTGACTTACATGGGTTTGCCCATGAAGGAAAACAGGAGATAAAAAGGTCCATGGAAAGCTGAAATCTGACAGCCTGTGGATGGGTTTCCCAGTGGCTCAGAAGGAGGCACCAACAGCACTTGCAGTGGCAGAGGAGTCTGGACACTGGTGTAGCCACTGGGATCGGTGTGCTCAGCATAAATGGGACTAGCATCCACCATGGGCAGTGATGTGGGACAGGCTGGAAGCACCCTGCGAGGAGGAAGACTGTGGAGCGGGGCAGAACCCAAGCCAAGGTGATTCAATGTGTCAGTGTGGCCATAGTGGTGCGGCTCTCTGTGTGCCCTCAAGCTGCCTGCAGATGCCAGAGTGCAGAGCAGGTATGCCCATGCTAGGGAGGAGGAGGAACATGTCAGCCTCCCCTAGGGCAAGCAAGGCTCTGCTAGCCCAGGGTGGAAAGCATCTACAGTACATTTTGCCTGCTGCACAAGACTTGCTGAATCTGCAGAGACAGGAGCACCTCTCCTCCCAGCAGCAGCACCCTGGAGGATAAAGAGGAATGCCTCTGCTTTCCAGCAAGCTTTTTGCTGCGTGTATGCTACATATGCAATGAATATCCCACATTTCTTTTGGCTTACAGCTTGCCTTGCAGCTGACTCTGATAAAAAGAGTATTAGACCAGGACTTAAACCATAAGCAGAAGTGGACACAGCCCTCTCAGGGTGAAGCATGCAGATTGGCTGCTCATTAGGTATCATTTGGCAGATTTGGGGGTTATTTCTAGGAGTCCATGAAAGGTCAATAAAAAGTCTGTCCTTCAAGGCCTTTCTTGAGCTTAGAGTACTGAAGAAGACACCTGGCTGCTGCACAACAAAGCTGCCTTTATTTCTGAGCCATTATGGTGGCAACCGGGCTGCGTTTGAACACACATCTTGTGGGAAGTGCTCCCTGTGGGAATGCAGGTACCCCTGAGCAAGCTGGCAGGGGCCTCTTCCTCTTTGCTCCTTCCCAAGCTGAGGTCACTTAAAGCCTTTGGGCAGAGACTTCACACAGCAGCAGCTCTGAGAGAAGTTGTATCATCATCACTGCCCCAGGTCACTGCCCTCAATTGGTGCTTTACCTCTTTGTGTTGACTTGGCAGCCTCAGTAGGCTCCTGGTGACGCCCAGACTCCACACCGTGATGGGGGACAGGAGTCTCAGCTGCTGTAGCATCCAGAGGAGGAGGTTCATGTGAACTTTACCTCCTTAGGTGTGAAAATGTAAACCACCATCTTCAAGAAGGCCCATTCTGCTGTTACCCTGATCCACGTCCACCCAGGCGTGCCCTTTGCAGAGCCCAAACACATCCATCCCTTCTCAATCCCCACAGAGCCACAGAACGGCTGGGTTTCCATAGCCATGCCTGTTGGTGTGCAGGACTCCTGCACAACCTAGGGATGCAACTCCAGCCCAGCCCTGCAAATCTAGAGGCAAATCTACCCTGAGAAAGCCTACATGGATTGAATTGTGTGTGGTATGTCTGCCTGGACAGCTGAGGGGAAAGTTCTGCTTGATGGAGAGGGACACACAGTGCGATGAAAGGCAGCAAGCAGGGCAAATGAAAGAAAATACTGGCTTACTCTGTGTGACTCTGTGAACTGTACTGCTGTGCTGCAGGGGAGCCAGGTCACAGTATCACCAAAAGACATGAAATACAGCAGGAACGTTCAATACAACTGAAAATAAATTAGAGAGGTGCAACTCAAACCAGTCACCAGCCAGTGGGAGGGAGAAGTTGATTCAATATCCAGTATAAACCGGGATAAACACCACTCCACCATTTCTTCCATCTTTCTTGGAAGCTTCTGGCCCTGCCCAATATGGGGTTGGAGCCACCAGAGCTGGCAGATCTTTGCTCTTTCTTACACAACTTGTCACCTCCATAGACCTCAGAGCAGCCTTCCAGTATCTGAAGGGGGCCTATAGGGATGCTGGAGAGGGACTCTTCATCAGGGACTGTAGTGACAGGACAAGGGGTGATGGATTTAAACTTAAACGGGAGAAGTTCAAGTTAGATATAAGGAAGAAGTTCTTTACTGTGAAGATCCTGAGGCACTGGCACAGGCTACCCAAAGAAGCAGTAAATGCTCCATCCCTGGTAGTGTTCAAGGCCAGGTTGGAGAGAGCCTTGGGCGATATGGTTTCATGTGAGGTGTCCCTGCCCATGGCAGGGGGGTTGGAACTGAATGATCTTAAGGTCCTTTCCAACCCGAACCGTTCTACGATTCTAGGCCTTTTTCTGTGTCTTGCAAGAAAGGCAATCTAAGCAATGCGAAAGGTGCCCTGGGAGACAGAGGAGATCTGCTTTGGGAGGTAACCAGAGGAGGAGGTATTATCTTTTCAATCAGTTTCATTTGTCTCATTGAAACTGTTTCATTTTAGTGTTCAGAGAGCAAAATCAGAGATAATTCACATTTTGTCCTCTGGCAGGTCCCTGGAGACCCATAAAGAAAATCAGGCCTTGGAAGAGGAAGATAGCTGTGCTCTGTTTAAGTCCCAGAGCTGAGGCATGCAGCTAATACCAAACATTACTGGTGGCTCTCATTCCTTGGGACTTTGTAAAGGGCAATTACAGAGCAACTAAGTCTGGACCAGCTGATTTGCCACTCAAGGATGTGAGGGATTTTCACCCAAAATCCTGAAAGAGCAAGAGCTGGGACTCTTTTCAGTGGCCAGACAGGGTAAGAGCTGGGTTTTGCAATGAGCAGACTGAATGCGGACCCGCACCAGGAATGTTTTCAAAGCAATTCAGCCTGGAATGCAGATTTCTGACCTGCTGCCAATATCGCAGTGGAAAATCTGTGCCCTGAGCAGCAGATAGGAAATTAAACTTCAGCTCCAATGCTGAGGGTATCATTTTCACCTCAGCGGTGGAGCTGCAGAAACCAGAGTCTCTAGAGAATGGGGAAATCCTTCCTAGCCCGCAAAGGGCAGTAACACCTCTCAGACCATTCGTCACTACTGGGGCAGCCTGGATTAACACCATCCTGTTGTTAATCCTGACATCCTGGGGGGGGGAATGAAGGTGTGATGTTGGTGAACAAGGAATCAACGTCATGTGTTTCCAAAGATGAAGGTGCATGCAGGTCTGCTTGGTCAGAGGTAATGCAGTCACTTCAACCACGGGATGAAAACCAAGGCTGAAGGAGAAAGGCAGCCTGTGAAAACCCTTTCCAAATGCCTGACTCTCCAGCTGTCCCCTCTCCAAGCTGAATGTCTACATGACAAGGCCCAGCAGCCAAGTACCCTGTAGCTGGTAAAAATAAGTATAAACATGAGGAGGCCTGGGACTGTAAGCTCAAGTAAGGTCAGAAGCTTCTGGGAAGAAGAGATCCCATGTTTCTTTGAAGACAGGAAACCTTGAAAGCTCCTGTGTCTGAGATCAAGCAGGCATCTGCACCCCATCACTGGATGGGTGTCTGCAGAAACCAATGGATTTGGAAATCCATTCTCTGGACATCCCTGGAGCAGCCCAAGGAGGCAGTGGATGGCTTCATGGGTTTTGGGGCCTGGAGGAACCACTGACATAATCAAACATGGCTCCTTACACAGCTGAGTACAGGACCTACATTCATGCCTCCTGCTTCAATTTCGTCAGCTGCAACTGAGCTTCACAGAAAGAAATATCTCAGTTTAAAGGCTTCAGAAAAATCCACCCCTTTCTAAAATAAACCCTGTTGTAGAAGCTAACTACAGTCACCAAATATGAGTCACTGCCAAGAGGGACTCTTGAGCTTAAACTTCCAAAGTGTTTTCTCAGGCTTTTTGCTCTTAGATGAACAAGTCCTTACTATGAGACACCTTCCTGAGAACGAAACCAAATCACCTTTTAATCTGAGGAGTGTGGCAAGGCATGGCCCCCCTCCTGGGTTATTCTGCAGACAACAGAAACCACACCAGTCTCATTGCAGGCAGGGAGAACTTGAGGCCTTACTGAATGATGGCAGGCTGTAGTCATGGAACTCCACATTAACAGCAGATTCAAAGATTAAATTATATTTCTCTGTAATTGCCAGATTTTAACCTAATCAAATCACAGGTGGAAGTGAGTGATTCCTGTGGCAAAAGCTACAGCCCTGCCATGATGGCCAGTGCTGCAAAGCAGTAATGAAGGGTGTGAGCTTAGAAAATCAAGATAAAATCTGTAGCGGTTTGGCTTCTGGGTGTCCTTTCTTACATGGCCTTACTATGCAGGTATAACCCAGGATCAGAAGCAACAATAACCTCTTAGTATCCATCCTAGGTTTACGTGCAACAGAAGAGGAAAAGCATCCGCGAGATCTTTTCTTTCTGTCCCTTAATCCCGGCACCAAGTGAGTTTTCTGAAGTATGGAGTTCTTGTGCACATAAAACCTTCACAAGTGCTTACGGTGTGTCTCAGAACCGATGCACCCAGCCCCTGCTCCTGCCTGGATGTTCACAGCACCAGACCTTCTCATGCTACCCTCTTCCCCCATACTTCTGCTGCCTGGTTCTCCCCTGCTTCGCTCCTCCATTGCCTTTCTCCTGTCTCCTCTCTCTGAAAGGGTGCACACATCTGGCTTGCCTTTATTGTGTGATAAATCTCACCCTGCATCTTGGGTTCATTTTCTGAAAGTTTTGAATGGTGTCTTGGAAATGCTGTTGGACAATAGGAGCTCTTTGAACCCAGGCCAGCTGGATGGGACTCCTCGCATTGCAGCTGACATGCAGGCTTTGGCGGTCTTTCTCAACTCTTTCCTCTCTTCTCCTTTCTTTATAGCATTTGAATTGCCCTCAAACTTTATTTTTGGAGTGGGCAATGCATTTCTGAATCTTTTCATCATTATATTATTATTAATTATGGTCATGGCTGTTTCTCTTTCTGCGGGCGCTCCTGGGTGGATCTCTCCTCTCTCACTTAATGTCTTGGGTAAGACTACCTTGGCTGCAACCCACTTGAGCGGTGACTCAGAATCCCTGGCCTGCTCCCAGGAGAGATGCAAGAGTTTTGCCAGTTGGTTTATAAAGAGGCCATCATTTTCCTCAGCTACTCTCGCTCAGCAGAGCCGAGCTGGGTGGAAAAGCTCAGCTGTGTGGTTCCAGTGAGTCCATCCCTGGTGGACAGGCCATCCCTGAGGTGCTATGAAAGCAGGGCCCTGCTCCTTGCGGATGCAACCAGGACAACTGCTGCACCAGGCAGGAGGATTCTCCCAGGGAGTCACTGCACGCAACTTCTCCATTCCCAAGCCCCTGAAAGATACAAAGAGAAGCAAGGCATGCGGGCAGGATGAGGCATTATGAGGGAGGGAGTACTGTTGCCTAATGGCTCATTTCACAGCTACCCACATCTCTTGAGTCAGAGAACTCTGTGTACTCTGAAGCAGGCCCCTCGGATCACTGGGTTTGAGGTTTGCTTGCAGCAGTGGTACACTGCAGAGAAATGCCATCCTCATCCTCTGGACATCTCAGACCTTTCCAGACAGTGGGAGGGTGAGAGCTGCTCTGTTTCTAAATGCAGAAGGGGACCTATGGCTCTACTGTTTGCCACTCCACACATTGAATTTCTGTAGTGAAGAAGACGACTTTGCTACTGCGTGGATCTTGTAACTTAAATATATTCAAACAGCATGCTTTTATGGAGGTGGATGTGCAAACCCTCTTCATTTCATGTGCTGGGAAGGACCCAAGAAAAAAGAGATGGTTGGTCTTGGTGAGGCATGGCTGTCTCCCACAGACGATGGAGGGAACACAAGCCTGAATCCTTCCCTGCACTGCCTTCTGGAAACAGCACTGAGTGATGGAGGCAAGAAGATCACAGGCCTTGGCAATGGTAGTGTCAGACCATGACCTCCCCAGCTCCCCTTCCCACCTGCTTCACAGGGTAGCCGAGAGTCCTCACACTCTCCAGTGCTGGCGTTAGCAGAGGAGAAGGGCTGAGATCATCAGTTGCTTTTTACTGACATCTACCAAAAGGAGGAATAGGTCTTGGGCCAAGTAAAATTCCCCTTCCTCCTGTTCTGCTGCAAGAACAACCAGGGCAGGGAAGTGGGACCCACAACTCTGTGTTGGTGCTGAAGCTGACTGCTGAGCTGAGCTGCAGCAGCAACGCCAGGTAGAGGTGTCCCACTCTCTCCAAGCACAGCACCATGCAAACCACAGCCAGTTCCCCCTCCCTGGACAGCAGGATCTGTGCCGGCAGGGTGGCATTGCTTCTGCAGCTTGAGGAATGCAAACTGCCCGAGCTGCTCTTGAGGATCCGCCAGGAAAAGTCCACAAATAGCAACAGGAAATCAAAATGCCCGCTCCAGACATGCACCAGATACGAAACCATCCAGAGCAAGGAGAAAAACGCTGGACGATGGAGATTACATCATGCTGTGGATAAACCTGTGAGCCCGTCCAGCTGGGGCCATGCCAACAGGTCCAGATGGTGCAGGAATGCTAACTGCATAGCTACCTCTCTCTTGTCTTTGCCTTCTATTCCCTCTTTCTTTCCCTAATCTTCATCCCTCCTGGCCTCCTTCCCTCTTTCCTTTTCCAGAATATAAATAAATAAATCCTCTGGCAACTCTACATAATCCAATTTCATTGAATATCACAAAGGCATCCGAGACCAGTGGATAGGGCACAGGTCTCTAACACTCACTCACAGGTACAAAGGCTGCTGGGCAACCTCACGGCACTCCATAGCTGCTGGGGTTGACATAGGAATGTGTGCCTTGATCCCACCTGGAACTTCAGCCCCCGGCTGCAAAAGAGGAGGTTGCCAAAGCTGCTCCCTTGGAGCCTGAAGCACTCAGGGAAATTAAGGAATGAGCATTGCTCCTGCTCTGCTGCTGCTCGCCACAGCTGCTTACAGCTGCCACTGGCTGCAGTTACAAAGGGAGGCAGAAAACAGTTTTGCTCTCGCAGCTGGCAGCCTCCAGCTACCACCCTGGTACTAATTAATGACAAAGAAAGGAGTGCAGCACCCTCTGTACTGTCCTCAGCCTTGACCAGAGCATCTGGTGCTCAGCTGTCCCTCAACATGATAAAAACTGGGCTCAAAGATATGCAAGAGAAGAATGAAAGGTGTGTGTGCTCTGCCGGGTGCCAGAAAGGGCTGCAGGCCTTTTGCTCATTATTTGATGCTAATCCAGCTGCTGGGCTGCTGCCAACTGTATCTGACAAATCCTGAAGAGCAGCAGAAGCTTCAGAGAATGGAAAAGCAACATTTGCATCACTCTTCCCAGTGGAGGATGGTGATACTAACTTTACAACGGGTCAGGTAGACTTAGTCTGGGGAAAAGGCACCTCCAAAGAGAAGGGGGAAGTGCAAAACCATGCACTGAGCAGCAGGAGGGACTGACACAGAACTTAAATACCCTGCTAGGGGACTGATAAAGCCATGGCACACTGGCGCTTTCAGGTTACGACATCCGTCTCAGGTACAAACCAGGTGAGACACAGTTTGGGAGCCTCAGAACTTGGCACAGCCCTGACCATGGAGCAGTTTGGGGCAGAAACGTAACGGGGTGCTCTCAGGGAGAAGCTGGGGTTTGTGACCGGGCCAGGATGTGATTGTGCAGTGGAGGATGAGGTACGAGCACAGCCCAGTCACTGGATTATAAAGCACAAATTGTTTGGTTTTCAGGAAGGCCCAAAGAAGTCAGACCAACAACAGTGTGGACCAAGTACTTTAAACCCTGCTGCTAACCGTTCAGACTGACACAGAAAGATTACTCTGGATTAGCCTGAAGTATCTGAGGTCAGAATCAGACACATGCAGTCCCTAGGGATAAAGAACAGGAGAGGGGTGAAGGATAGCTGGGACATCGGTGGAGGATGGACCCACCAAACTTGGTGGTGGTTTTTCAGATGTTGATATTCGAAAAGGTTCCAAATATCATGTACATCCACAAAGACAGTCAGACTTCAATATGGACCTTTCCCAGCAGATACCTAATAGTAAAACCCCACTTCAGTCTAACTCTTTATTAATCTGCTTCACCCATTGATGGCAGAGCCCCATGTCAGTAACAATAAGGGTGTGCACTATTTTATAGCAGCAAAACTGTGTCACTGCAAGTGACACCCTGAAGATCACACATGAAAGAACAGGCAGAGCTGGGACCAAAATACAGTTCTCCCATTCCCAACATCCTCGCTGCACCACTGTCCATAAGGAGAGGAAAAAAAACACACAACAAAAACAAACCCCACATCATTCAGTTGGCAATTCAATATCTGTGGCTCAACAGCACCTCATCAGCTCTCAGAGTCTGCCACATTTGCTTGGAAAGAAGAGCCAGATTTCCAGCACTCCCTGGGCAAAGAGCTCTCGGATCGAGAGACTGAAAAGCCTTTGAAAGAAACCTTCCATCAACAGCCTTTACAAATGTCAGAGCTGGTTTCCTCCTGCCTGGACTGCCTGGCTTGCAGTCCCTCCCCTGCAGCAGCACTGAGTCCAGCCAGAAGCACCTGCCCAGCTTCTTCCTTCAATTGCCATGAGTTTACCGGACCCACTTAACATCAAGCTGCTCTGACATGTAACAATTAACTATCAGTGCTCTGGACCTGGTCCTCTTCTTCATCCCGGTCTCCCTTTTCCCTTCTGGATGGAAAAGCTCTCCTCCCATGAGAGGGAGGGCTGCAAATACTGCACTGAGGAGCAGGTTTGCAAGGTAGACCCTTGGCCAGTGGAGATGGGTTATTCTTGAGCACCCACTTGGATGTACCATGGCATAGGGAGGAGAAGTCAGTGCCCCCCCAACACAGGGGAATTTCTTTGGGCATCAGTCTGCAGAAGCTCACCTGCAGGAGGGATGCTGACAATCCACTCTGAGTGTCCAAAACCAATGCTGCATCCAGCTCCCTCCTGTGTAACGTGCTTGGTGTCAGGCCCAAGCTGTATTTCTCCTCCAGCCTTGGCTGCCAGGTTCTTCCTAAGGGAGCCCTGACATTCCTGCTGGAGGGGAACTCCCGACACAGATCGCTGAAGCTGAACATGTTACGTTGCATCTATTCAAGGAAAAATCTGAGTTTTGAGCTTTGCTCTTGAGGTCAGCCAGGCTGCCCTAAATGAACATTTTTTCCTAATCAAGACAAAGTCACAGTGTGAAGAAGCCAAAAGCAACTTTGCTGAGGTAGTCAGGGGTGAGTTTCCTCTGGAACGGGCTGGACAGTGATCATAATGAATGACCTCACATAAGGCATCACCTTTGAGCCCTAAAGATGGTACTAATTACCCCAGCACTGGTTTAAATTACGTACTAGTTTGAGGGAGAGGAGCCATGCACATCGCTTCCATCCTGAACGAGGAATTGCTGTAATCCTAGAAAGTGAGAAGATAAAATAGGAAGAGAAAGAAAGGAGTGAAAGAGCGTGTGGGTATCTGTGGTTCCAGCCTTCACGACATGTGTCAAGGTCAGTGTCAAGTGTCACTTGGACATTGACCAGAGCAGAGCAGAGCAGCTCCACATGATTTCAAAGGCAGGAAACCCATGGAGAGATGTAAGAAAATTTGAGTAAAAGGAGAGATGCAAAGAAAGAGAATGCGGGTGAAGAAGTTAGAAAGGGGTGGGTGAGAGGGGAAGGCTGGAGCATTCAGGTCAGCTCAGGAGACTATGGGAAAGGAAAACCTTAAATGCTGTGACCCTACAGGAAAGCAGAAGCAAGAAAGAATCACAGAATCATAGCTGGGAATAAGTTGGATGTAAACACTGCCTGGAAGGTGTGCAGGGAGCAACTGGGTTGCAAGACACAGCCTGCCTTGCAGCATGCTACCTGCAGTCCCCTGCCACCCCAGCCATGACCTTGGCTCTTCACAACCCATCAGCTATTTCTGATCTGAGGGACGAGGCAAAGCGCGCAGGCACCAACCCAGGAAAACACCCAACAACTCACAACATAAGCTGAGCTCCAGAGATAGGAAAGAGTAAGGAAAGGGCTCCATACAAGTACCCACCCTGTCCTATTGCTAGCCTGAAAACAGGGTCCTTAGCCAGGGGACACCAAGTGACATTAAAGCTGTATGCACAGAAGTCAGCTGCTACAGCAGGACAGCCATAGTGCCAGCATGGGGATGGCTGAGAAACACAGCTTTGGTTCCACCCTTGCTCTCACTTCTCATCTCATGTGGAGACACGAAGTCCCAGCAGTGCAGATGTGTGAAGGAGGATAAACAGGGTCCCCAGCAGAAAGCTGGGGTTGGTGGGATGTAGTAACCCCAGACTGGCTGGAAGTGAGGACTAATGCCCTTGCCTCCAACAAGAGCCACCTCTCCTGAGGAAGAACAATGCTGGCTGCAAGGCTGCCTGTGAAGCATGGCATCACCTTGCAGCACAGACCTGGGATTTACCTGGGAAATCTCCAAACCAGGTCAGGCTAAGAGACAGTTTTGGCCATTTCTTAGCTGAGCTGTAATGACCTGCTTCATCCTTGGTGCCCAACCCCTTCCCCTGCAACTCTGCAGCAAGGACACGCTTTTGCAAACCATCTGGTTTCCTGCAGTGGACTGTCCACAACAGAAGCACAGCACACAGGCTTCAGTGCAGTGACTCATCCCTTCCTTGAAATGCACTCAGTCAGTCAGGTACACGTCAGTCTTGAGAATCAAATATTCAAACCCAGCACAATCCTACCTGTGGCTATGAGAAGAGGACGTGCCTTGTGGCCATCATAAAGACAGCTCCAGAGAGCTGAGTGTTTTCATTCGCTTCCTTTAACACTAAGAATTCTTTAAATTGTAAAGAAGTAATGGACTAAATGCTATCTAAATGCTACAGCCTTAAAACCTACAGGGAAATGCTGAGACAAGGCAGGAAGGAGCAAGCACAGGAGTAGACCTTTCTCAGAGGAAGAACAGGAGTACGCTGCAGAAGTGTCAGCCTGGCTACGTTCTGAACAGCGGGGCTGCACCCATGGCTATGAAATCCCTATTTCCAAATTTCCCTTTAAGGGACTGCTGCAGAAAATGCTCTTCTTTCCAAATATCCCTCTCTAGCACAGACAGCTCTGTTCCAGGCTTCAACGTGACCACCACAGCACCACATGGGACCAGCACAGTGCCGGATGGGACCACACAGTAATGGATGGGACCAGCAAAGCACGGGATGGGAGCAGTGCAGCACTAGAAGGGCTCCTGGTGGCAGCAGATACTGCGTTGATGAACCCAGCACATGTCATGGGATTCAGAAACCACCAGACACTATGCTTGGGCAAACATACTGGTACCAAGAGGAGATTCAATGGGCCAGTCTCAGAGGCTTTCTACAGTCTCATCTGTACAAATGAGACCTCAGGTTTCCTCCCTTCAGAAAGTAGTGATGGCATTGGATGGCTGCCTTATGACAGACTGCGTGGGGATCACCTGGCAGATACTGTACACGACTCCAGCATCTCCCATCTGGTGCTGGTGACATCCTCCTTCAGCAGGAGCGGACAGACGTGCTTCCACCTACTGCCAAGCCCTCCCTTTATTTACTCTGCAAGCACTTCCCCAAAGTCTTTCCTGCTTCTCCCCACCAAGATGATGGCTGTCTTTCCACTGTTTAACCCTGCTTTGGACACACGCATTCCTGCCCTCCTGCCCTGAGTTGCAACCTCTCTCCTAGCTCCGGCCCCCCAGTGCAGTTAAAGGGTTCTCCCATGTCTGCTGAGATGAGCATTTAGGCCAATGGATCCCCAGCACATGCAGGCAGCTGTCCCACAGATGAAGGTTTTGATTTAGGAAGAGTATCCCAAATGTTGATCGGTTTCTTGGCAGCTATGGGAGGACATACAAATGATCCCCAGCCTCCGTGGGGAAGTACTATCCCAGAGTCTTCCGAAGGAAGTTCAAGTCTCTCTCTGTCTTCATTACCACAGTGGAAACATGCTTTCTGGTGATAACCCTGCAGTGATGATGCTGTAGGTTCAGGGAACTTGCGTGTTCAGCTCTGGTTGCATCCGGCTGTTAGCATTTCTGCAGGTGTAAGTACTACTTTGAGACAGTAAGGAACAGCATGGATATGAAATGGAGGAACCGTGAGGTGGATCCAATAGACTTATGAAATAGGAAATCTGGGAACTATTATTTTCGGATTCATATTTTTGGCTGCACCAGGTCTCTCTGTGTCTGTGCTCCAGATCCCATGGGAATCTCTGACCGGCAAGCTCCAAGTAAAATGTAAAGAAAAAGGTCTTGCTTTACCCAGTACCTGGCTGACAGCAGGGATGTGTCACTGACCAAGTTTACCAGGCATGGGAACAGAGGCCCAAAATGCTGCATGTGTTCCCATGGGGGATTACCATCAGTCCCAGGGATTCAGACTCCCATTATGGGAGAAGTCCCCAGTCTAGCAGCTGAAGAGATAAGAAGTGGATGACCACATCTGCCTGAGCTCTTCATCCTCCCTGTGTGTGGAGATGGTGAGAAGGAGCTTACACAGCATGAAACTCACTCAGACCAAAGGTTAGTCCAAGACATAAACACCACTTAAGTGCTATTTATGTCCCGTTGTAGGCATAAGAAGAGTAGAAGTGTTACAGGCTTCTTTCAAGAGTGATGGTCATCCATAATGAATAGCTTCTCTATCTTCAGGGGAAGCTCTCCTTATGAGTTGTTCCAGCACTGCTCACCACACACAGTCCTGCTAGTCTCCTCCTTTCTTTTGGCCAGGACAAATTAAGGGGAAGAACACAGTAGACACTAAACCCAGTTTGCACTCCAGCAGCAGCCCATAGAGACAAGTAGTTTCCCATTCTGCGGTCCCCTCATGAGCTCCAGAAGATGCTGCTTGTCACATTGCCCAGGCATACAGGATCACACAGTGAGGGAGCACATCACTGTGCATTCCCCAGGGAAGCTGGGTTAGCACTACTGAGACAGCCTAAATTGCTATTTTGCAACTTCTAACAGTGAAGACCTCAACTAGCATGTAGGCTATTTTCTTGTCTTGATGTCTCTCTTTTAGAAGGAGGTAAAGAAAATGCTTTGAAAACCATAGAGTCAAAACAGAGCTGTGTTTGTATGAACACCCAAAGTAATCTTTGAAGATGTTTTTCTTACTATGAAATACAGAAATATAGTGAAGAAACAAACCCACTGGGGTACTGGGTTAAAAAGAAACACAGCTCCTGTTTGGTTGGTTTATTCTGGCTTCATTCTGACACCAGTAAAGCACAGAGGTGAACGTGACTCAAAAGATAAGGCTTTTGAAGAGTTTCACATCACTGGTAAGAGCTGAGAGAGAAAGTAAGAGCTCTGAGTGCAGCTGTAATAGACCATAAGTGAAGAGATGGGTGCTCACAGGAACAGAAATGCTGGACTGGGCAGGAGACAGCAGGTGAAATGGATAAGCAGGCACTGCATGGAGGGTCAGCTTCAGTTACGGTGGGTCCTTCTGGCAGAAAAAGAGAGCAAAGTTGCCTAAATTCAAGAGCAGTGTGTGGCCTCCTGAGCAAAAGCAGACTGAGGGTGCTGTTAGCAATCACTGTATCTAAGTCCTGTTAGCAGAGGTAAGTGAGGTAAAAGAATCCAATCTCCTGCTCAGAGCAGGGCCAACCCTAAAACCAGAGCCTCAGAGCTTTGTCCAGATATGTCTTGGAAACCTCCAGGACTGTGTCTGTGGGCAGCCTCATCCACTCCTAATTCTCCTTACAGTGAGAAATAGTTTCCTTACACCCAGTCTAAACCTTCCCCGTTCCAATTCATGACCACTCATCCTCCTGCCATGCACTTATGGAAAGAGCCTGGCTCCATCTCTTCAGAAACTTCCTCACCAGTGCAGGCAGCTCCTGCTCCTCCTGAGCTGCCTCTCATCCAGCTGAGCCAGCCTCCCTCAGAAGAGAAGCTCTCAGCCCTAGCTATCTCAGTGCTCACCCCTCCCTGCACTCAGATTTACCAACATCTTTCTGTCCAGAGCTGAACACAGATTTGTATTTCAGTTTTACAGTTGTCAGGAAAAGAGGGATAATCCCTTCCTGCTGCCTGGCTACCACCACCCTGCTGCTGCAAGCTGCTGCCTTTGCTGCTGGGGCAGATGCACTCGGTCAGTGCAACCAGCCCAGGGGTAGGAGTCAGTATTTGTCCTTGCTGAATTCCATGAGGTTTCTGTCAAACCATTCCTCCTCCTTCCCTCTGAATGGCAGCCCCACACTTACTCAGAGTATTTGTTTCAGTGTCAAGCACACAGACCTTTTTGAGGACACATCTACAGACCTGCCTTCATTCGCCACAATTTAGATGAACAATACAAAGAACCATTTTTTAAAGACCAAGATGACTCATTAGAAGTGCTAATGTTCAGGAAAGGAGAGTAGTTTAGAGACATTGAATCTTGTCCCAAAGGAGCACAGCCTCTGCAGCAAAGGTCCATCCATCTTTTCTTTCCGCTTCCTTTCTGAACAGATTACCCTCAGACTAAGTCTCATACTGGCATTTTATGAACAAAATTCCTGGCCTGCTCCAAGAAGAAAATGCTTGAACAATATCTGGAAAAGTTTGCCCATCTTTGAAGCAAAGGCACTGGCAACTTTGTGAGCTATTGTGCACGGTGATGCCTTGCACAGTTCCATGCAAAAAGAACTTCTCAACACATCTCAAGATCCCAGGAGATCTGGGTTTAGTAAGAAAATGTAAGTGTATTCCTTCCCCCCATGTTGTCATGCAGAGGGAGAACAAAGAGGGTGATGTATTATGTTCTGGCTCCTGGATCACCAACAGATTTGGTAGGCGAGAAGAGGCTACAGAATCCCTTCCCTTTTATCATCTACAAGAAGAGAAAGCATCAGCTTGGCTTTCACACTCCAGCAGCAGTTTGTGGGGCTGGCAGTTGGGAGAAAACCCACACAAAGAATTAATAATCCTTTGTACTTATAAACCAAGCACAACGATGCCTGAGTCACTCAACCCAGTCAACATGAAGTCAAGGGCAGGCTACTTCCAGAAGCAGCGAAAGGCCAGTTAAATGAGGCAGGACAGAGCCACCTCACGCTTCAAACACACTATCCTGGCAGGTGGCACCAGATGGCACTCTTACACAAAAGCTCCTTTTCACAGGGTCTGCTCGCAGGCAGAAGTTGTGTTGAAGCTATAAAGAGATACCACCTGTAGTCGGTTAGGGGTTCCCTGGCTTCTGAGTGCAGCCCACCTTGCACCCAGGTAAAAGGGTTGGTGCCCATATGTATGATTTTCACTTTGCTAAGGGAATAAATGGTCCTGGCATAAAGCACTTTGTATCAGCACAGCTTCATCCAAGCTGGCTGTATATGGAAGTAGGGAAAGCACAAGTCTACCAACAGGTCTCTCAGATATAGGCAGACAAGGCCTCAAGTGCCCAGTCCAGGCTGACATGCCCTTGGAAGCCTGGCAGGACACAGAGGGACTCTGCCCATACAGCCCAACCGGAGTCAGTCCTTGAGGCATGGAGGGATCTTGGAAGTAAGGAGCTGGCAAGGTTTCTGGGAGATGGGGCTGCAGAAATCTCTTTCCCAGACCCGCTGTGTCTCCACACCCCAAGTGTGGTGCACTGAACCTTGATGCAAATTCTGCATCTCCACTGTCTCCTCCACAAGGGAAGCAGCATAAAAGGCTTTAGATATCTGTTGGGTAGCAAAGCAGAAATGGGTTCATCAGATGTTTGATGGCTTCAGCCCTCCTCTCCCTGTCTCCTGCTTCTGTATGGCTAGAGTCACTCCTAGCACTACAGTGGGATCGCTGAAGGGTTGTGACAGGGGAGTAACAAGCCATGGCTAAAACCGATGTTCAAGGCAGGCACTGTCCCACGGCTACGGCTACTCAGAGGCTGCCCGGGTTCCCCCTTCTGTCTCCGGGCTGGGTCCTGTGGGAGAGGGTTTGCAGGATTCGCAGCACAGCCTCCCACAGGGAGATCAGGCAGGGCAGCAAAAAGCCTCTCAGGGGGGAGAGCTGCTGGTCTGGGGACTCGCCTGACTCCTCGGAGAGGCTGGGCAGCTTCCCGAGAGGTGAACAATGCCCCTTTGGTTCCTCGGGACTGGCAACACATTTTCCTCCGAAGTCACTCTCCCCCCTCACCCTCCTCTCCAAAGTAAATCAGCCCAGCCCCAGCGCCAAGCAGGAGATGCTTCATTTCCAGACGCCGCTCTGAGGGAAAGTTAGAAGCAGACGGGAGCGGAGGCGCTGAGCCCGGAGCTCTCCCGACGGCACAGGCAGTGCCTCCGAGCAGAGCCGGGCAGGTTGTTCCCTCTCCGCTCGGGACCGCTCGCTTCGCCCCCAGCCGTCACTCATAGAATCACAGAACCAACGAGATCGGAAAAGACCTTTAAGATCATCAAGCCCCAACAGAGCGCGTTGTAAGAGGAAAACCCCGCGGTTCCGCGGCCGGCGCCCCGCGGCAGGACGCCCGGGGACACCGTCTGGGTGCGGGCACCCCGCGCTCAGGGACGGGACCCCGGCGCACGCAGCCCCGGCGTGTCCCGTCCCCGCTGCGGAGGACGGGGAGGACAGGGGGGTGCCGGGCTGCCGGCGGGCCCTTACCACATTGCTGAGGAAGTCCGCCTCGCTGAAGTCGCTGAGGTCGAGGAAGCCGGTGCTGGCGGCGGGGAAGAGCCGCTCGGCGGGGAAGGGCTCCAGGATACTGTCCATGGTGCCCGCGGCTCGGCCGCCCGCCGCGCTTCGCCGGGCTCACTGCGGCCGCACGCTCCGGCCCGCGCCCCGGCGGCGCCGGTCCATGGGGCGGCGGGGCCAAGGGGCAGCGAGCCGCGCACCGGGGCCCGCAGCGCCCGGGGCAGCAGCTGTCAGCGCCCCGCTGCCGAGCGCCGGGCGGGCTGCGGCACGGCCCCGGCCGCGCACCGGGAGCCGGCGGGGCGGGACTTCCCTCGCCGACACCCCCTTAAGGCAGCGCGCCCGCCTCCCGGGCATCCTCCCGCACCGACGGCGAGCACGGGCCCGGCGCCCGCGGCTCCCGAAGGGCCCGAGGGTGGTGCCGACCCTCGGCAGGGCGATGGACGGAGCAGACCCTCCCACAGCTCTGATGGGGACCCCATCCATAGGGTTGGAATAATGGAATCAGCCGGGCTGGAGAAGACCTTTAAGCTCATCCAGTCCCACCGTTCCCCAGCACTGCCAAGGGCACCACTAACCGATATCGCTGGGGCCCTCATCTACACGGGGTGTGAACCCTTGCAAGGACAGTGACTCCACCACTGCCCCGGGCAGCCTGTTTCAATGCCTGAGCACCCTCTCTGTGAAGAAATGGTTCCTAATATCCAATCTAAACCTCCCCTGGTGCAGCTTGAGGCTGTTTCCGCTTGTCCGACTTCTTGTTACTTGGGAGAAGAGACCGAGCTCACCTCACTACAGCCTCCTTTCAGGCAGTTGTAGAGAGCAATAAGGTTCCTCCTGAGCCTTCTCTTCTCCAGACTAAGCCCCCCAGTTTCCTCAGCTGCTCCTCAGCTGCAGACTCTAACAGACGTTTCCCTCATAATCAGCCATGAGTGCAGTCCATTGAAGGCAATGCAAACATCACTCTGTGTTCAGAGTGTTGCTGCTGAGCCTTTGGAATCAAAAAGGAGAGGTATTTGTGCAGGTAAGCTTCCCTCAGGGAGCAGAACTGGAGCAGAGCAGGCTCCATGCCCAAGGGGGAGCTGCATGGATATCCCCCTGCTCTTGCTCTCCAAAGCTGGCTTGCAGGTAGGCCTGGCTGCAGCAGCCCATGTGGCTGCTCTGTCATTAAAGAATTGGGCACCATTAAAGAGCTTCAGGAAGATTATATGGCTTCAGATAACTAGGATTATGGATCCCTGCCCTCTGTGATCCTTACTCCAACCAACACTCAGGAAAACCACTTATAATAATCCTGATGAAGAAGCACTGAGTTTTTATTAATGTCTCTGCTTTTATGGCTCCATAGAGAACTGGAGTCCCCGCCCTGAGCAGTGGCTTTCCTGGTCACAGGAGTACAGAGAAAAAGCCCACAGGCAGCATCTCTTCTGGAATAAGCTTGGCAGAAAGTTGCCAGTGATGAGGGTCCTGGTTGAGGAATGCTGATTTAACCCGTGCTTGCACCAGACACTGGGTTTCCATCCATCCAGGATCTTCCTCCATGGGTCTCAGGACTAACAGCACAACCCAAGGTGCTCCTTGGCAACTCCGCGTGCTGCCTCCTGCACACAAAAGCCTTTATACTTGCACGCACAATGGGCTCTTTCAGTTACATTTCCTTTTACCTTATGTTTCAGTCAAGTGTAAAGAGCCTTTGGGTAAAAGGTCAGAAACATAAATTCAACCAGGATGGAGCTGTGCTGAGAAAATAATGCTGTTCCTCCTTCCTTAATGGTGAAGAAACCTCTGTCAGTGCGAGTGCCAGCGTGTTGAAAGGGGGAAACACAGAAACCCTTGCCACGGGAAGATGGGGAGAAGAAATACATCGAGACCCTTCATCAAGAAACAAACCTCTATCTCCAGCAAGGAGAAGGGAGTCTTTCCTCAGGGCTCCCTGCTGTTAGGGGCAGAAGGACCGAGCTCTGCAATAGCAGTGGTGTGACAGCCCAGAGTCATAGAACACATGCAGAGCCACACCAGGGCCAGCTTCACCTCCTGCCACTATCCACACACGGATATACCTCCCTCATGGTGAAGACTCACTGATGACAGTTTCTGGTTCAGTTAACTTCCAAGTTAACAAGAGGAAGCCTCTTCTCAGGCCACATGCTGTATTTACCCTCAGCACCAGGCTGAGGAAGCTCAGATGGTGTCAGCCCCCGTGCCTGTTTGCACAGCACGTGTGGCAGTGTCACAGGAGGGGTCAAGCAAAGTAAACCTCACTTGTTTGTCTGTGCTCTGAAGGAGAAATGCTTCAGCACATTCAGATAGGGCTTGTGAAGTCCGTTCGGGAGATTAAAATAGCTCAGGAAGAGATGGAACTGCCTCCTCTGAGCCCCTGCTTCTTGTTAGTACTTATACTACTGAGCAGAGCTGTGTGGATGCAGCTCCCCTCTATCACTGCTGTACCTCTGTAGGCATGGAAGGCTCAGAATCAACCTTTTTGGTATTGCAAAGCTGCTCTGTCCCATATCCCAGAGCTCTGATAGGGACCCCCATCCCTAAGACTGGAGCTCTGAAGTGAGCATTTCCCCCCTGTCAGACAGGAGTGCAGTTCATTAAAGGCAATGCAAATGTTACCCTGTGTTCAGGGTGTTGCTGCTGAGCCTCTGGAGCCTAAAGTGGAGGCATTTCTGCAGGTCTGTGCTCCAGAAGAGACCTGCAGACAGGGAAAGTGTTGATGGGGAGAGGGGAGGTGGCTGCAGTTCAGGAAGACTCAGGTGTGCTGCTGCAGTGATGGGGAAAGGACAGGCTGAGCAGCACTGCTGCAGCAGAGGCCCAGCAACTACAGTGCTTGCAACATGTGAATGGTGTTAACAGCATCACGTGGCCATGAAAAAGGTAAATGGCAAATTAGGATACAGGTGTAGGAATCGCTCCACAAAGCCTTCAGCATGCAAAGTTCCCCTTCTACTCTGCAGAGGACTGGTACAGAATATGGCATTAGCCAAAATACCACATTGGAATTGGGTTTCTTTGGTCTATAGAGATGCCCGTGGCAGGGAGTCGGAACTGGATGGTCTTTAAGGTCCCTTCCAAACCAAAACATTCCATGATCCTATGGCTTTGAATCACATGATCACTCAAATTCCTTTTCAGCCCTATTTTCTCTGATTTTCTATTTAGATTTATCTGCAATCTGATCACTGCAGGAGACTGAAACAGCAACCGAGTATGTTTAGGTTGAACAAGTCTCAAACTGACAGCAGATAAGCCTTCCCGGCCTCACATCTGATACTGCAAACGCACATGCATGACCAAGCTCATTTTATCAGTGCTGAGAAGTGAATCATCAACCCTGTTCCCATAAGAAAGCAATCCTGCTGTGCTCCATCCTGCCTTGTCTTGCTGCCTCTGCCTCCCTTTATACCTGTGGACAGAGGACCGCAAGTCTCTCACTGTCGCACTTTGTCTTCACCCTGCACTGTTGTGAGCACAAGGGAAGCAGCCCCTGGGATTACATGCATAGCCAGCAATCCAGCTTGCAAAAATGAAGCTTTTGGTTCCCCCACCCAGACAGAGGCAGGAGGTTTCACAAACTCTTCGAAGATGAGTGTTTCCTGAGGAATGTGGGGTGAATTGCCTACGTTGGTGACTTCTGGTTTGCTGCATGCAGGCTCTGTTGTTACAGGAGGGGTTGTCTGCCTGGGGTTGCAGCTGGAGAGCTGATATGGGAATGGTCCACACTGTTATATCTGGCTGCTTTGGGAGTCAGGCTCTTTAGGATTTACCACAGCAGAGCTTTTACTTCAATTCTGGTGAGAAACATCATTTGTTCTGTTTGTTTTTCCAGTTTTGGTGTTCCTATGGATGGAATAGGTGGTTTCTGCCACAAGCCTTCTTCCCAGCCACAAAGGCTGTTTGGAGCCATGCTGGCTCCATACTTCAGCTCTTCACTAGCTCTTTATAGCACTTCTGCCTTTCTATGTCTCTAGCTTTCCTCTCAGTTTGCTTACCTCGCAGTGTATTTCCTGGAGATTGTTTTGCTCACTGTTCTGTGCAACACAGAGGGAGCAACTGCTGAGCTGTAGGTGTCTGCCGCTGAAGTTCCACTGAGAACAAGGTGAGGATGGAAATGGGGCTTTCAACCTCGTTCAAAGAGGCGCTGTAGTCCCCAGAGAGCCCTTTAGGAGTCAGGCCATGTGCGATGGGACAAGTAGACATGTCTCCAACACCTGCGCTGATTTCTTCATTTTGGTTTTGTGGGAGCAATACAAAACCCATGAATATAGAACCCAAGATAGGAGGGGGGGAATCCAGCAAAACATCCTCTAGCAAAAAAGTAGCTTCTGAGGAATGCCTTGCAGATGCTGGGGCCTTTCTCTGCCTTATGCTCCACAGTCCCACTCCATCCCAGGAATCCAGCTCCCTTTTGATTTCCTCCCATGGATGGTTTAAACTCTCACACACGCTTCCCTCTCCAGCCAGCTTCAGCCGCTTCCCAGCCAGGTACCCAGCACACCTGATCCCACCACCAGTGAGGAGCAATGGGACAGGGAGAGCAGCCAGCAGGGACATCATCACTATCTCAGCTCCCTGCTAAAACCAGAGCCTGCATAAATCTGCTGCCATAGCTCAAAGAGGGAATGAGCTGTGTTCTGAGAGTTGCTTCACGTGCAGCTACACAGAACTAGTGCTGCATCAAATGACAAGTCTGCCTGCACGTGAGTAACCATCAACTTTAGGCGTGAGCCATGCTGGAGCACTCCTGTGTGCTAAGGGAGTGTACACCATGACTTGTGCTTTTTCCCTCCCCTCTTGCTTAGGAAGTAAAGGGGAAAGTGAAGAGCATATTAATTGCATTTTGCATATGGCAGGGTTCCATGAATGCTGCGGTTTCAGTGAGCACCTTAATGCTATGTGGGGAATGAAAGGGAAGCCACAGAGCTCAGCACTGCAATTATTATTCTTTCTGGGGTGAACTTAAGGCCCTTGGATAGATCTAAATCGGCCTTGCAAACAAGGAGTGACAGGCAGTGAAGTGGGGAATGCAAGACCTATGGGAAGGAAATCCTTGAATACAAGACACCTGATCCCAGGAACATCCCTCCAGAGAACTCCTGGGAAGGCAGCTGAGCCACCTGCAGCAGGATTGGGTATGTGAGAAAGCAAAGCTCCAAAATAGTCAATGGGTACTAGAACAAAAGATAAAACCTGAAAACTCTCCACTTTGAAGGCAACTGATAAAGGGGGAAAATCTCTTTGTACCTCCTTTACCTCGTCATGGGGGCTAAGACTGCTTCTTTACCTTGTCACACACAGTCTGCCCTCCCCGCTGTGTACCTCAGAAAGAGCAGACTCCCTAGAACCCTTTCTTTTCCACTGTCAATCTCCCTGAATTCCAGACAACCTTCAGGGTGACTAACGGAATAAAGAGGAACTCCAGTAGGAGGGCATCTCCTGTCTGTTAGCATTTGAAAACACTGCCAATCACTCCCCTTCAGGAAACTCTGGTGAATGGGAAGCTGCAGGACAGCAGAGGAGGGTGACTGCCTCAGGTTCCCATGCACTAGTCTGTATTTATTCTGCTCTACTTGACTTCTATCCTGCATGGTTGCAAGGCCAGACTGCAGAAGGGACCCAGGCAACTTGAAGAGTCATTCCGAGGGGGCTATGTTGCCTTATTTCTCTGAATAATTTCCTGCATCTGAAGCCTCTTCCTGGGAAGGATGAGGGCTGTAGCTGCACACCCAATTTTGACTGAATTTTATGCCAAGAAGATACCTTGCATCAAGGAGCAAGAGCTCTTTAACAGGGCAAGGAGACTGCAACAGCTCTGCCACAGAGCCAACTCCAAAGCCCCCATTTACCCACATGATGACGAGGGGGCAATCCGTGCTGGTTTGTGCCACTTGACCCCATGAGCACAGTGAAAAGTCACACACTTACATCGTGGCTACGTCCAACAGGATCTGCCCTAACAGCAGCTGAGCAGATCCAGCACATGGCTGTGGAAGCGAAGTGACAGTGTTCCAAGGGTTAAAAGCAAGGTCCGGGTTCACAAGCAGTCCTGCAAGGAGAAAAGCACAACCCAGCAATTCAGGCATGTCTCACCCCCGTTCAAATGACATTGTTTGATCACTCTCTGCCTCGCCCCTCAGTGGTAATTACAGACTTTGACTATGGGGAAAGAGACACAGCAGAGGAAACCTTCATTACAGACTTATCTCCTAGAGTAAAAGCAACCCCAGTGTAATGTCTGGGGCATGCTGCCAGCATCAGCCACCAAAGCAAAATGCTGACATTTAGGACAAAAATAAAAGAGGGAGAAGTGTTAAGTGATTTGGGAAGATGAGAAGCCCACCAGGTTGGCTGCTGTACAGCGCTGGGTGTGGGGAGCAGTTTGCAGGAACTGGAAAGCTGCCCTGCTTTTAAGTGGTGCGGTTTGCATCTTACATTCTTCCTTCCTTCCTCCTGCTCTGCGTGCTCTTGTCCCCTGATGTCTGCATGTGTCCCTTTGTCACCCCCGGCAAACAGCAGCAGGCTGGGAAGGGATGGTTTCTCTTCCCAGCCCGATGTTCCTCAAAGGAGCAGATAAATCTGTAGGTGTCCTTGGCTGACCCCTTTGCACACCTAACTTACGGTATGCAAGCAAGAACAGGATTCTTATATCATAGAATCATGCAATGGTTTGGGTTGGAAGGGACCTTAAAGCTCACCCAGTTCCAACCCCTGCCATGGGCAGGGGCACCTTCCACTAGAGCAGGGTGCTCCAAGCCCCTGTGTCCAACCTGGCCTTGAACACGGCCAGGCATGGGGCAGCCACAGCTTCTCTGGGCACCCTGTGCCAGTGCCTCAGCACCCTCAAAATAAAGAATATCTTCCTAATGTCTAATCTAAATCCCCCTCTGTCAGTTTAAAGCCACTGCTCCTTGTCTTGTCAATATATGCCCTTGCAAAATGTCCCTCTCCAGTCTGGGGGCTCCTTCTCACATTGGCTGTATCACAGGGGCCTAAAGTTTGAGCTTTGTTACAAAGGATTCAGGAAGCATGCAGGAGACCTTTTCCCCTGGTAGGACATGCTCCTGTTACAGCCTACAACTGTTTCCTGTCAGTATTGTGCATCTCTCAGGGTTGTTGTTGACCTGCCTACAGGTGGCTGACACCTCTGGCAAACATGGTCTTATTCCTCCTGCTTTCTTCCTCATCCCAACTTTCTGTCATCAAGTGACACAGTTCCAAGCTAAGTTGCTCTTCCTATCCGTGGGCATTCACACATGTGAAACTGTGAACCACTATCATGGCATGGTTACTCAGTGTTTCAAAGCTCATTTCAGTGACAGAGTTTACCTGCTGCTGGTGGTAACACCTTGTTCTTGCAGGATCTTGATGCTGCATTAGGCAGATCCTTCAAAGCAACAGGCCTTGTCCCCTGGCAGCTAACAGCGGGGATGGGAGAGTACTGGGAGGAGGAAAGCATTCAATCAGATTGCTATTAAGATGTGTCTGGGGAACAGGCTGCATTTTAATTGTTCTTTCCTACTCGGTGAGTGAGCACAGGAAAAGATTTACCTTCTGGCCCTTCTATTTGTGCATGTTGACATTTCCAGGCAGCACTTTCCTCTGATGGAGAGCTTTGACGTCAGGTGGGCTGATTAAAGCCTGCAGTGCCTCTGACTCACTTGGCTATGGCCTGTGCAGGGGGATTTGTAGCGTGTCTCTTCTCTTTCTACCACTCGTTATGTTTGGGCTTAAATAAATAAAGCTAAGCTCTATTCACAACTTCAGGGAAGATGCAGCTCCGCTCAGGCTCAAATACGCATCGCCATGGTAACAGATGCTGTCAGGCACACGCAGATGTGTCACTCTCACAGAGAACTCCCCTGCATGGCCCTCCCTGCCCATGCAGCGCAGGGGCTGGCTGCATGAAGGCAGGGTGAAGTTGGCATTGGGCATGCTGCTGTGGGAGCAGCCTGGTGCTGGCCTTGCTGTTCTCCCAGCCTAAGGAGAGCTCACCTCAGCCCTCTTGCTGAGCAAGAACCACTCTGGGGAAGCTCTGGTGTTTGCAGAGTTCCCTGCTTGACTGGCATTTCCAGGCTGAAAAGCCCTTGTGTGGCTTTTTCAACCTGCAAAAAGGAAGAGAGGGAATTCCTGGGTCAACAAGTCTCATACAGCTGCAGCCAAGCGTGTAACGCAATCCTCTTCATGAACTGATCAAGTTCCGAAATGAAGAGATCCAAATTACCAGATGCCTTCCAGAAGCCCCGTTGAGCAAAGAAACCCCTTGCTAGAGAGATGCCCAGCAAGGAAACAGAGATGCAGAGAGATGTGGTTTCTCCAACTGAATCAGGTGTAGGCAGGTTAGGCAAGGCAGTAGAGTCTCTGCCTCCTCTGACCCCGAGTACCCGTCTCCTTGGCATGCTGAGCATGGTCCCATTGGTGTTGCTGTGTCCTGTATACAAGCTTTTGATTCATCGAGAGCTTGAGTATGGCAGCAGCCCAAAACATGAAGCATGAAACATGCCCAAAGGCAGCAGCACTAAGGGAAAGGCTCTCTGAAGTGCTGGAATTCACCACCTGTGGCACTGTGCCTGTGCCTCTCTAATGTTCACTGGTATACCAGAGAAATGAGAGGTTCTGGTGTGTGTGGCAAAGGGGGTTAAACACAGCTGCCAGGTCTTTCTTTCTCGAGCATCTCAGGACATTAAGTAGTTTCCTTAAACTAAAGCCTGAGCACCTGGAGTCCTGGGAACATGAAAGCTTCTCACCTCCCCTGCCCTTTTCTTAGGAGACTCCTTATGGCTGCAGGGCACTGGCTGCAAATGCACCTCCTTGGCTATGACACAGATGGACAAATCTAAGTAACCATCATTTACTGGTTTCAATCCCATTATTTTTAGACCACCCCTATTGACTGAGCTCTGAATTACGGTTTTCATTTTGGATCCTGGGCAAGCACAGTGCTCACAGGGAGGTATTTGGGCGCTCTCCCGCTGACCTGAGCTGCACCAAGAGGCACCATGTACCCTGATGGACATTCTGAAAGGGGGCAGAAAACAACTTGAGCCAAGAATCCAGCCTCCTCACATAGATGACTAAGATTGGGGAATGGTTTCTAGGTTAATCCTCCTTTGGTAGGTTTAATGCCTCCCCAGCTGCAGTGCCAGGTCATTTTTCTACCACAGCTGATTTGAAACTAACCTCACCTCCTACAGTCACTGTACCCTGCCACATCTTGAAGTTAATAGCTTGAGAAGAGTTTGAACATGTGAAATGTTTTTATGGCTGCATAGATTGAGCCACATTTCCATGACAAATCACTGAAATTGGAGAAACCTAATTTACAACACAAACTCTTTTTCTTCTGTGTGTCTTTCCCAACTCAAATCCAAGTCAGAAGCTCCGGGTTCTGCAGTACCTCTAATCTAGCAAAACTGTGGGTGTAAGAGAGATGAAAAGCAATTGCATGAGGTCTCCAGGGCTGGTCCACAATGACTCCAAACCCTAAATTGCTCATCCCTTGAGCGTGGTTTACGACTGCAATGGATCCTGGTGGAGCTGTGTAACCAGCACTTAAATAAAGGGGAGGCAGCAAACCCTCCTGAATCAGTGGTATCTGTTCTGGGAAGGGCTGACCCAGAGACAGCCACAGCAAGAAGGTACTGAAACCCACTGTCTCCTCCTAGAACAGAACTGAAGGTCACAAAGTAAAGACCCCTACAACCAGCCCTGGCCTCTGATTAAAATAAATCCCTTTCATGCACAGACAGTGGTTTGAGAAGGGGAAATACTGAACTGTGGTGAAAGCCTGGAGAGTTAATGGCTGGGCATCCTGGAATGGAAACACAAGTGGCATCAATTCAGGTACAGCTCTATACCCCAGCCGCTGGCATCGACATACAGTCATGTTCCCTCCTCTTAAACAATTTCTTCCACAGTAAGCTGATTTTTATGGTTCTTTCACCTAGGAGCAAATGTGAAAGCAACTCATTCTTGGGAATGAGAGATGAAAGGTTGCTTGGTGTCATATACATGCCACTTCTGGAGCCAGGAAAACCAAGGTCCTCTATGGACAGTTGGTGCTTTGCCCCAGTACGAGAATTAGCATCACTATTCCCAAGTGATGGCGGCTACCACTGTCTCTCACCAGAATGATAACAAAACCAGCACTGTAGTGTGGTCCTCCTACCCCCTGTATTGTACTCTCAGGGCCAGCAGACACCAGAGATATTCAGGCACTCACAAGGTTCTTTATTTAAAATGCGCTAGAGGAAATCCTGGTATAATACATTGCATGATGATTGGCCCACATAACTTACTGCTGTCAGCTATGACTGAGAAGGAACTGTGGGGAAAGGAGATGGCATTTATAGGAGTTGAGAACATCCTCTATTACACACATAAGCAAAGGCCATGGCTTGCAGCCCCACGAGAAGACAGGTTTTCATAAAGTACCTGAAGCAGGGGATTGAAAATGGAGAGCAATTAGAAAATCTCCAGACCAAACCAGCAATGTTCCTCATGAGCAGGTTGATGTATAAATATACTTCACACCAGATCCGTATTTCTGTGGAAGACCATTAAGTTCCTGGGAAGCCAAACTCTGGCAGAGGCAGAGCTACTAACCAAGGGAGGCTGTGACCCTGAACACAACTCTTACACCAGCATCACAGACAGAGAATCTTGCAGAAGTGTTAGTCCTGGTGCCAGCAAGCCTTTTGCTGCCTGATGAATCCTGTGTAAGTCACTCTTCCCTCAGTGCAAGCTGCTATCCTCTCCTCCTTGACCAGCTACCCAGTGGATTATTTTTGTCTTGGATCACACAGTCCCAATGTTACAATTACACGCTGACCTCAAAGACTTGCTTTTCAAATTACCCTTCTTCAGCAAACCCTCTGTCTAGTGGCTTGGGTGGTTTTTTTCCTTTTTATTTTTATATCTAAATGGTTAAATATGGGTGTGGTTGAGGAGGGAGGAAAAGAAGAAAGAAGCAGAGCAAGCAGTGAGCGGGAGGGTTGTGGGGGTCGTAACTGTCCTACTCATGACAGAGAAGTCCAGGTGCTCCAGAGACACACTTGAATTCCTCCCTTTCCACAGCAGCATCTTCTTCTGGAGGGTCAGCTCTCCTTGCTGACAAATGTCAGTTCACCACAGTGACAGCGGCAGTCCCTCTTCCTCATAGCTGCACCTAGGGACTTATTCTTGCAGGCACTACCTAAACTCAGAGACCCAAAAAAACAGTGTCCTTCAAACATGGTGTAAAAACTGGGACTTTCCTGCAAATGTCGATGTTAAATGTTTTCTAAACAGAAGAGGCAGAAAAGCAAACAAAGTGCTCTGAAAGGCCTAAAGGTGAACAGAGATAAAGCAGCCATGACTGTAGAGATGTCTTCTCATTGAAAACCATGTAGGGTAGGTGTCACCTGTCCATGTTGCTGCTCGCAGTCCATCAAATCCCTGCAAAACTTCACAGAATGCACAGAAACCTCCTCAGGAAAGATAAGCATCTTCTTCAAGGATGGAGAGTAGGAAGAAATAGGACATGGGTCTGTCCTAGCAAGGAAGAAAAGGGAAGCAACTCATAGGCTGACAGGAGAAACTTCAAATCAGCAGCAGCATCTCACACCCACGGTGCACACACAATTTTATCAGTTTTCTACACACTCAGGCTTTCCCTTCATGCTCTAAATAGCTTTAAAGCCCAGTTGAAATAGTTTTAAGGCTGATTTGAGCCACAGTGAGTTGGCTCCAAATGATGTAAGAAGCTTTGGCTGGACTGGTTATGAAAGTTGGCCTTTTAACAGCCTTCTATCACCTGGCCCATGGCTGCTCTTCTGCTCATAATGGTCTCCTTCATCTTCAGGCATGCATATCGCTTCCACACTGATCCACACACCTTGTCCTCCTGTCACCTTTGCTGCACACTGGCTATGTCAGGGTCCTGCCAGGGTAAGCTTCCATCAAACCTCACCAACACAAAGCCAAGAGTGGTACTTGCAGAGGAGACCTGCACACAGAGCCCCGAGCTGTGTATTTGAGAAGGGACCTGTTATTCAGGGGAGTGAGCCTGAGCCCCTGTTCTCGCTGGGGGTTCAGTCACAAAGACAGATCTGAACATCATCAGAGTGGAAATGATCTCAGCAGCATTTCTGGCAAAATCAGTGTTCCAGAGGCTTGGGAGGGATAGTCCTCTTCTGGAAAATGGTATTCTTCCTGCAGCTCCCCTTGAACACAAGATCTTTTCCCCTTCTCCACTTTTTACACAGTGGTTTTGGGGAGCTGTCCTGTGCTGTGGCAGAGCTTCACCCTCGCTTGCAGTGGCTGCACATCCCAGTGGGTGAACTGATGTGTGGTTTGGTGAAAGCTTTTTGGTTTGGTTGATTTTGTGAAATGCTTTTGAAGCCAATGACACTGAAATGGATCTGATATCCACTGGCACAGGCTACAGGCTGGTTAGCACAGCCCAGGCTGGGGCAGAAAGCAGTACTGAGCTCCAGTTAAGTGCTACCTATAAATGCTGTTAAGGGACACAATGACTATGAGCAGGCATCTGAGGACTCACCTTTTCTCTCATTTGGATTTAAAATGCCACATCCACCTGCCAAGATGTGCTGAAGTGTTTCACTGGCATCAGTCAGCAGGACAACAGTCAAAGGTCTTCATCTCTGAAATAAATAAAATCCCAATTCCAAACTCTGCTCCTTTAACAACCTACAGTAAATTTGCTCCTTTTTGCAGTCGTGGGGTCAATCAATTAGAGACTGCCTGGGTAGAAGCTTAATTAAGCTCAGATAACACAACAGAGCTTTCACCCCCTCAGTCTCCCTCTGTACACAACCTCCTTTACACATCTGGATAAAAGCTTCGCTGCTAAGCCTGGAGAGAGCCATTGCTTCGAGCAGAGAGCCCCGGAGAGCACATCTGAGCTCCCAAAAAGCATTGCAAACTCTTGCATCATGCAGAGGCAGGAGAAGCCAGAGCAGCTCGGAAGTGAGAAGATCCACTGTGGCAGCTGCTGCCACAGGGATAGGGTGACACTGGAAACAGCAAAAGGTGTTTTGACTGAGGAAACGTGGTGCCACGAGTTATTAATCTTCCAGCGGAGGCAGGAATCCCAGTGCTGCTCTGATGGTGCAGGAGGAGCAAGCCAGCCATTCAGGACTAGTCTGACAAATCTTGCTCCAGCTGCTTGGCTTTATTAAGGACAGAAGCCCTCGAGGGGTGGGATCTAGAGGCATCACAGAGAATTTCTTTTTCCTCTTTCCTAAGCACAAAAGACAGAAGTGGAATGTAGCTGAGGAATGCTTCGCCCTTGGAAGGGATGTCATAAATCTCCTCGGACGTGTATTTGGTTTATTTTGTGGGAGTCATTCAAAAGGAAAATGCAGATTGTGGGGCTTAGCGCTCAGCCTATGCTGGCAAAGGATCCCTGACAAAGAATGTCCATTGGCAGGGAATTTCCTGACTTTGCAAGTGAGCAAACGCCTCTTTTTCAGTTACTCTAAAAGCTGTCTCGCTATTATATAAAAGGTTGTGATGAGGCAGACTGTGATCAGTTCTGCTCCAGAAGAAGGACAAGTAATAATCAGCCTGATTTGCAGGAGGAAAGATTTGGGTTGTGCTCCAGAAAGTGCTTTTTTTCCCCAGGAAGGTCTCCTGGGCCGCAGGGGGCTGCTGGGGAGCTGCAGCATCCCCATGGCTGGAAGCATTTCACACACGTGTCAGGCACTGCTCCTGGGTGACTCCACCTCGGAGAAGGGGGAATGGCTTCAGAGACTTCCTGAAGTCCCTGCCAGCCCTCTGGTGATCATTACTGTGTCATTATTTAACAGTGGGAGTGTCGCCTTTGGGATAGGGGCTTAAGGAGGATCCTTCCTGCAGGGGAGATCACTGGACCTAAGGATAGGTTAACAGGCAGAGGGCAGGGAAGAAGAAAACGGATGGGAACTGATGTGCAGATGGACTTTAACAAAGCAGCCTGCCAAAGAAAAAGCCCAAAGGTGACTGTGGATCTACCACAGAGCAAGATAAGGCTGAGCTGGCTGGCAGAGGTGTGCAGGGAGGAGGGAAGGGATTACTCCTGGGGTCTACCAGTGAACTCGATGGGGAGATCATGACAGAGGCTGGTGGGATGGCAGTAAAACGTATGGGAACCCTAAACCAGGGTTTGAGAGGACCTGGTGGAAGAGGAATAGACTGCATGGAGCCAACCACAGCTGCCTGCAGTGGTTTCACCCTTAATGTGATCACCACAGTGGAAGGTAGCAGAGGCTACCAGCCATTAGCTATCAGCCATTAGCTCTACACAAGTATTTATAAATGGTAGAGACTAAGTTTATCACCACTTAGCCAGTGGTGATAAAACTCCAGCTATAAAAGCACAAGAGCCCTTCTACCTGTCTGTTTGGGCAAGAGTGGGGGAGGCTGAGCAGGCAGAGCTGCCTTTAGAGCTGCAGGATGCCTGGGGAGGGGTGGAAGCATGGTCCCTACACACACCCCATGACCCCTGCTGTGAACCTCAAAAACTGGCCAGGTTGACCCCTACTAGAACCAGCCGGGTGGTGGCATCACCACTGGAGGCCACAGCTCTGGATCAGCCACACTGTCATCTCATCACTCTGCTCATCCCCCAGCAATGCAGCGTTGCTCACTCTGTCAGGTTACTGGAGATTTCCCTTTCTCGTGTGCTTGTGAGGAGATAAAAGACAGTATCATCAGCAAGGAGATGTCTGTTAAGAGTTTAATTTCCTAGAAGAGGAAGTGTGTTTGCAGTGCTCGGTGGAGGGGAAAAGGGCCCACAATACATTTTAAGAGTCCTTCAGGTTGTTGCCTGCCATTGGCATCATGTTTTCAGTGTTTCTGTTCTTGTCAGGGTGCACAAGTATCTTCTGTTCTGCACCCTCTGCTTTCACATGGAGAGGAGGTGCCTGTGTAAAGCAAGCAATCTTATCTAGAAGTCAGCAGTCTTGGGTTATTACCAGAGCTGGACTAAGCACTTTGCTGCCGTTATCACTGCTATTGATTTTACATTTATAGAGAGCTGAAAATTTACACAGAGCTTAATAAACACAAAGTTTCCTGGACTGCAACTAGTGATAGGAGAACTGGGAGGCCTCTAAAAAAAACCAACCCTCAACATTTAAAACACCCAGCTCACATTTACATGGTATTTCTATGCTATGTTTTCCAGTACAGTAATAGGCTGAAGATTAGAGGAGCTGCTGATGTACTCCTGTATGGCCACACACGTAAGGACAACATGAGAGCAAACGGATCTAACATCCTCCCAGATAGAATGGCAATTTTATACAAGATATCCCACTGATGTCACCCAATGTTTTAGACAGACAAGTCCAAAATGTGCTGACTAACAAGGTACTGGGTTCTATTCCTGTTGCGACACAACATTTCACTCAGGTTTTCCAAAGATGCAGCACGTCCTTCTTGCAAGAGTGGGTCTGAGTCTTGAACTGGGTTACAACATGGGATATCACTGGGCTGAGTTATCTGTGAGCAGGAAAGTCAAGCAATGTAAGATAGGCAAATTAGCTCCCTCAGGGCACAGCACCATTATCAGCACAAATGTTTTGACTCTGGACAAATTGTTCATCAGTTTAAAAATTAAAACCTTTTGGCTTAAATCTTTGTTGGCATTTAAAGGATGTTTTTTCTAAAGGGACCTCTGAGAGCAGGATTAATGTCCCGTGGCCCCTCTACTGCACATCCCAAAGTATCACTTTGTGCAACACTTCCTGGCAGAGAAACTCAAAAGAAAAAGGAACAGGAAACAAGCATGGGAACAGGGAAGTTGGAAGATGCAAGGAAAGAGTGGAAGTCATGTGGCCTTGAAGAGAAAGGAGCACACAGAGAATCCTAATAATCTCTGATGAATTTAAGAGGTAGGCTGAATGATGATTCCAGGATGAAAGCACTGGAGAGGCCTCAGGAGATCCGAGTCATCACAGGCTGGTGCTCAAAGGGGACCAGAGACAGAAGTAAGGTTAAGCCCAGTGTTGGGGAAGCACTCAGGGAAGTGGAAACCAGTACCTGAAACCCCAAATAAAACCACAAACAAAAACAACCAGAGAAGGTTTTAAATGCAGAGATGACATGTGCCAAAGCTGTGCTATGGCAGAAACCTTGCCAGGAAACCCTGCACGAGACATGCTCTCTGGAGGTGTGGATATCCTCCAGGAGTTTGGGTACTCCGCTCTGAGTTTCATCTTCAGCTCCTCACGAGCAGTGAAAGTTGTGGCACTCCTCACTCCCTGCTTCTGCTCTGGAGATCTGGCTGTAAATGGAGGTGTACCACTCACACAGTTTACCTTGGCAGGCTGTAAACATCCTACTGCTGGCTCCAGGGTGTGGCCAGGCCCTTTCTGCAAAGCTTCTCCCTATTCCCAAGAGGCTGGCACGGATGAATGGCCCAGCCTTGGAAAATATTATCACCTCCCAGAGAATGCTGGTTCTGAGCTGTACCCAAAGGAAGCCAGGCTGCACTTGGGGAAAACTTGGTGAGAGGCTGCGTGAAACACCCTGCTCACTACATGTACATGGAGAGGAGCAGAGACATCAGCTTTTGAGAAGCTCATCTACGAATATGCCCTTACATCTTAGCCCTGACACTGTGCTTTCAGCCTGGTACCTGCCTGTGTGCCACAGAGTGTTCCCTCATATTTTTTGAGCGCTGGGCACGTGTGGATGTAGCATATTTACTTGCCTACCTTTTGCTCCAGACTATCCCAAAATAGCTGATGAGGCATTTATGGCTGGCGACTCCCAAGGTCCCACAGGAGTATTTCCCCACAGAGTATTTACTCTAGTGAGAAGGATCCTGAAGCAGGTTTGAAGCCCCTTGGCCTCACTTGAGGCACACCCAAGCACAGCTCTGCAATGCCATCTGTCCAGGTATCTTCCTGAACCTCCCACACAGAGGCCAAGGGCTTTCTGTCCAGTTCTGCGTCATGTCTGACGTCTACAGGTTGGGTGGAGAATTGACTTAGAGCAGCTCTGTAGAGGACTTGGGGGTGTTGGTCAATGAAAAACTGAACATGAGCTGCTTCAGTGTGTGCTTGCAGCCCATAAAACTAACCATATTCTGGGCTGTATCAAAAGGAGCGTGACCAGCAGGTCGAAGGAGGTGATCCTGCCCCTCTACTCTGCTCTCGTGGGACCTCACCTGGAGCATTGTGTGCAGTTCTGGTGTCCTCAGCATAAAAAGGACATGGAACTGTTGGAACAAGTCCAGAGGAGGCCACAAGGCTGATCAGGGGGCTGGAGCACCTCCTGTATGAAGATAGGCTGAGAAAGTTGGGGCTGTTCAGCCTGGAGAAGGACCAGGGGAGACCTCAGAGCAGCCTTCCAGTAGCTGAAGGTGCCTTCAAGGATGCCAGAAAGGGACTCTTCATCAGGGACTGCAGTCACAGGACAAGGGGTGATGGGTTCCATCTTAAACAGGAGATTAAGGCTGGATATAAGGAAGAAGTTCTTCCCTGTGATGGTGCTGAGGCGCTGGCACAGAGTGCCCAGAGAAGCTGTGGCTGCCCCATCCCTGGCAGTGTAGGCCAGGCTGGATGGGGCTTGGAGCAACCTGCTCTATTGGAAGGTGTCCCTGCCTGTGGCAGGGCGTTGGAATTACACGATCTGAAGGTCCTTTCCAACCCAAATCATTCTGTGATCCTATGATGACAGAGGGAATTAATTACATATAATTCTAAACATGATTTTTTCCTTGGTATGGTACTGTGTATCTCAGCAAGACAACTATGAGGGCTAAGCCATGGTTGTTCTGCTGTGCACAGGGTTAATGCACAGCCCTTGCCAGTGCTCTCCACAGAACATTTCAGTTTCACTTTAACCCACCACTGCTCCACCTGTACCTCTCAATGCAGCTGCCAGGCACATATAATGTGATTCAATTTGATCTGGGTGCTTTTCTACTCTACATGGGCCAGTAGATATCAGAGCCTCAGTATACAAGTTATTTTCAGCTTGTCTGTGACACACAGTTCCACCCACCAGGCTTGCACAGATATATAAATCATGAGGAGTCAAAAATAACAGGCCCTGAGGAAACATCTGTCACTTCCAGAAGCTTGAGAGGGAGGAGGATGGAGCATTCAACTCAACAACTTACTGAATTCTCCTTAGCTCCAAGAAAGCAGAGTGCAGCGAGCCTTTCCAACACAGCCCAGATGCCTTGGCAGTTAGACATTCACATTGCCTTCACACTGCATTTGACCTGTGAACGTAGCACAAGCAATACAGAGATGCTCGGGATCTGAGTGACTTTATTATCACCTTTTATCATTAAGATGAATGGATTGCTTTCTGGATCTTCTTCCCCCCAAAACTGACTGGCTGATTGGCCTTTGCAAACTGATCTCTTCCTCAGAGCACACTGAACTCGCTGGGATGGAACTTACTGATGGCTGCTGTAGTGCTGAAGCCTGCCACCTCCCCTGCTGGTGGAGCCTGTAGGCCAGAGCCTTGCATATCCCACAGCTACTGAAGTAAGAAATCAGGATGATGAGAGCTGAAGTTGTCTGTTTGTTCTCTCCCTCCTCCTTTCTGATGGGATCTGATCTTCTTTTTTGGATCCCAACTCCACTCGTTCTTCGCTGCTCTTCAGAGTGGAGGAAACCGCAACGGAGAAGACACTGTATGGAGCGCTGCTCATGCACCTCACACGGGCCAATGGTGCCAACCCGTTAGGCATGAAGGTAAAGGGAAGACGGGGGGCAGATGGTGCTGCTCTCCTCACGCCGGCAGAGGCAATCCCTGTACAGGCTGCAGGCCGGAGCTCGGCTCTCACGGATCCCCCTGCCCCTGTCCCTGCTCCCGCCACGGTGCCAGCCGGGGAACGGGCGAGCCGCGGCCGCTCCCGCCGCACCACCCAAATATTTACACTGCGGCGGGCTGCGGAACGACAGAAGGTGAGCGAGGACAGCGCAGGCTGCGAGTGCAGGAGGCCACTTCCCCCGCCGGCTGCCCCGGCCCCGTTTCCCCCTTCCCTCCGCCGGCTGCCCCTGCCCCGGGCCGCCATGAGGAGAAGCCCCTCCCCTAGCCCCCCCCCGCGCTGACGATAGCGAGGCGCAGAGCGTGCAACGCTGGCCCAAGCCGCGGCGCTGCTGCCCCCTGGCTGCGGGCGGGCAGCACTGCAATGTCCGTGTCTCTGCCGGTCTGTGCCCGTCCGTGTCCGTGCCTTGTCGGTGTGTGTCCGTATCCGTGTCCGTGTCCATGTCCATGTCCGTGTGTGTCTGTGTCCGTGTCCGTGTCCGTGTCCATGTCCATGTCCGTGTGTGTCTGTGTCCGTGTCCGTGTCCGTGTCCATGTCCGTGTGTGTCCGTGTCCGTGTCCGTGTCCATGTCCATGTCCGTGTGTGTCTGTGTCCGTGTCCGTATCCGTGCCCATCCATATCCATGTCCGTGTGTGTCTGTGTCCGTGTCCGTATCCATATCCGTGCCAATCCGTGTCCATGTCCGTGCCCGTCCGTGTCCATATCCATGTCCGTGTGTGTCTGTGTCCGTGTCTGTGCCCGTCCTTGTCCGTGCCTTGTCCGTGTGTGTGTCCGTGTCCACGTCCGTGTGTGCCCGTGTCTTTCACCGTCGGGGTCCGTGCCCGTGCAATGCAGAAGGATGGAATAAACGACCAATCCATGCTTTCCACTTCTGCAGCCTTTCGGCTCCTGGTGTCGGTGGAAGGGCCCGTTTCCCGGGTCACGGGGATCGGTAACCTCTCCGCATCACCTCCCGTCCCCGGGCGATGTCGGTGATTTTGTGGGGCAGTTGGCTCCATTCCCAATGCCCCGCTGCCGTTTACCGTCACCCCATTCACACACACACGCGTGTCCCCGCGGTAGCCGCGGGGTGATGACAACCTGCCGGCGGCAGCACCCCGCACGGCCGCCAGGGGGCGCCGCCGCCGCGGCCATGGCGGAGGAGGGCGGAGCTGCGGCCGCCGCCATGAGCCCTGCGCGGAGCGGGGGAGGCTCCGGTTACCGAGCGGGGCGGGCGCGTCCCGGAGCGCCCCGAAACCCACTGGGAACAGCGGTGTCCTCTGAGTGCCCGCAGGGACGCGGCTCAGCACCTCCGCTTGGGGAGCCGAAACCTGCCACAGGGAGGGGCCGCCCCGGAGCTCTTGCCCTGACGCTCAAAGCGGTGTAGGAGAGCAATAGAATCCCAGACTGGTTTGGGTTGGAAGGGACCGTAAAGCTCATCCAGTTCCAACCCCTGCCCCGGGCAGGGACACCTTCCACTAGAGCAGGTCGCTCCAAGCCCCATCCAACCCGGCCTTGAGCACTGGCAGGGATGGGGCAGCCACAGCTTCTCTGGGCATCCTGTGCCAGCGCCTCAGCACCCTCACAGTGAAGAACTTCCTCCTTATATCCAATCTAAACTTCCCCTGTTTAAGTTTGAACCCATTACCCCTTGTCCTATCACTACAGTCCCTAATGATGAGTCCCTCCCCAGCGGCCTTGTAGCCCCCTTCAGACACAGGAAGCTGCTCTGAGGTCTCCACGCAGCCTCCTCTTCTCCAGGCTGAACTTTCTCAGCCTGTTGAGTCCTCACCTGCTTGCTCGGGCTTAGAGACCAGCTCCTCACCTCCAGCTCAAAATGTGCTGGTTTTACCAAGCCATCAAGGGGAAAATTTCCCTTGGAGGAAAGGAAACAGAGGCCTGCAGGACAGCTCGAGAGTCCTCACTACAGGAAAGGTACAGATCTGTTGAAAAGAGTCCAGAGAAGGGCCACAAATATAGCGAGAGACTGGAGCACCTCTGCTGTGAGGAATGGCTGAGAGAGTTGGGTCTGTTCAGCCTGGAGAAGAAAAGGCTCCAGGGAGACCTTAGAGCCTTCCCATGCCTAAAGAGGCATGTATGAAAGATGGGGAGAGACGTTTTAGCAGGGCTGGTTGTGGTAAGACAACGCGTGATGGTTTTAAACTGCAAGAGGGGAGATCCAGGCTGGATGTGAGATAAAGTTCTTTACAATGAGGGTGGTAAAACACTGGCACAGGGTGCCCAGGGAGGTGGTGGATTCACCATCCCTGGAGACATTCAGGGCAAGGCTGGATGTGGTTTTGGGCCACCTGATCCGGTTGAAGATGTCCCTGCTTGTTGCAGGGGGGTTGGACTGGATGAGCTTTGTAAGGTCTCTTCCAACCCAAACTATTCTATGATTCTATGATAGAGGTGATACTAAATCTGCCTCTCATAGCAAGAGGTCTTCGCATCGGGGATCCAATGTATCTTTGTATCACCGCATTGACACAGAGCACCAGCCTCATCCTGATGCCCAGATGGGTCCAAGATGTAAACATGGAGGAAGATGTTGATGGAAGCAATAACTAAGGATGTAGATTAGCTGTCCAATCTGGCTGTTTCCTACTGAATAAACTCACTCTACAACTCGGATGTAGCAGCACTTCATATGGTAGAGCTGGTTTTCACTGACAGCTTGGCTCCTAACCAGTCTGTTGTGAGCAGTGTGATGCTTCATGCCAACCACAAACTCACTGAGAGGCTGGGCAAAGACCTGGGCACTGAACCCCAGTACCTGTGGCTATACTGGTAGGGGCTGCTCACTGGCAGCTGGCTCAGGTCCATCTCCACTGCCCTGGCAGCAGGGTGGCCGTGCAGTGAGAAGTGCTCCTGCTCCCTGTGTGCCAGTGTGTTGATGATGTCGTGTCATCTGTTCCCTGCAGGAGCCCGGGGCTGCAGTGCAGAAGGATGGGATAAGTGAGGAATTCACGCTTTCCCCTTTCGCAGCCTTTTGACTCATGTTCTAATTTGCATCAAACACCCACCTTTCGCAAAACCACCTAGTCTGTTTAAACCAGAATCCAAACAGAGCTAGGAAACAAAAGGCGAGGGCAGAGTGAACCCAGGTTAGCTCCCTGCCCTTGTGAAAACTAGGACTGATGAGGGCTTTATAGTGCTTGGCTAAAGGGAAAACTTTATTCAAGAAGTGATCAAACTTCTAATAGGTAATGGATAATCATAAGAACATGGAAACTTTCATAGATGTTAATGTTCTTCCTGTCAGCAGACTGAACTGGCAAATACATATATACATTTGGCAAGGTGATGTAAATGGTAGCAGATCACCTTAATGAGATGGATAGAAGAAGGAGGTGCATAAAGACATCCTTCCAGATTCCTCACACGTGCGAGAGCTGATCGCCAATGCCATTGCTGTGTCAGTATCTTTAATGCTTTATCTTTGATGTTGGCTCAGCATAATCTAGGACCTGTGGTTTCTGCATAGTAGCAGCTCCTTAGGCTGCCTTGGGCTGCCAAGCTGTCTCCAAGTCATGCAGAGGAAGGAACATCCACAGAAGCAGGAGTGGAAATCAGCAGAAAATCTAATGCTAACTTACAAAAGAGCTGCTAGAAAAGGGGGTTCAAGATGTGCCAGTGAAGCTGAGCATGCTAAGTTTGTGTATTTGGTAGGGAGCTATACAGAAAATTGTCTGTGGACTGAAAGCTCAGAGATATAAAGGATTATAAAAGGCACGTCAGGGCTGAGCTGTCTGCTCCATGGAATGCATGGGCACAGCTTTCCCAGCCACAAAGGCACTGCAGAGACTGCAGCAAGTGGAGTATCAGACACAGAAGAGTTCAGTCTATCATGGACACGTGAGCTGAAAGAAAGAACCAGGAAGCTGCTCAGGAGCAGGTTGTCCAGGAACAGTTCACCAAACATCCTATCCCTTTTAACACATTTTCCATGGGCACTTTCTTTCTTATACGTAGCACATCCTTATTTAAAGGGGGAAGTATCTGGATGATGAGTCAGGTGGCAACTGAGAGATGGCAGCTAAGTTCAAACAAATTACATACTGAATAAAGACATAGATTCCACTGAACTTCTATGACTGTGGCTTTTGATTTGGTTAAAAACTAGTCAGAACCAAAGTCTGAAGACATTTAGCCCTGGAAGTGGTTTTCTTCCCATGTACCACAGTACCTGATTACTGTTTCTGATATTATCACCTCCTTTAACAGGCAAATTCCCTCATACAGCAGTCTGCCTTAATAGATTCCTCTTCTTTTCCCATCTCTTTGGCCACATATTGCTTGTTGTGATAAGTGCTAAATGGCTCTTGGAAAGTGCTAAGGGGGTGTTGTGAAAGGGCTGGAGAATTGAACTTCACGTTTGTCTTCTTTAATATAATGTAAATGAGACATTTTCGCAGTGTGGAAGTGAAGTTTTATTGACCCCAACTGAAACGGAACCATTGGATGCTTGGTCAGAAATACCTGACAAGATCAGTGTGTTCCTGCTAAACAGGTCAAGTTCATCCGCTCTGTCTGCCCACCAGAAACCACCCCAGTCCCAGCACTTGATAAATCTCAGCAGTGAAGAGTGGTTCCTGGAAGATGATAGGAGCAAAGCCCCAGGCCCACCAAAAGTCAGGAAGAAACCCAAAGCACCCACCCTGCAAAGAGGCACGCAGTCACCAATTCGGACGTTCCCCAGCCAGTCACCATTGTCCAGGCATGGGCAGATAATGGATGAATATTCTTTGTTTTCTCCAACAAAGTGGCAGCATATTGGATCCACCAACAAGCACTGACCAGGGTATAAGCTTCAACGTGCAAGTGGAGAAGCTTTACCATACCAGAAGTCGCTTACCTGCAGGACCATTTCAAGAAAGGAGAGTGGACGTGGCCTTCTAAGCGAGGCAATCTCCTGGGTGAACCAGCTCAGTCTGTGGTTGCAGCTTGTTTATCTGCTTGCCTATTGGAAGGTGTGGATCTTGCCCTGCGTGCACATGAATTGGGATCACAAGACACCTCTTTGTCGCTGTCACTTGGGGGATCTCTGATGGGCTGTGGCAAGCAGATGGAATCCAGTGAGTGCTGGCATGGACTGGCTTCCAGCCCGAGTAAGCTGCTGCTCTGTGACTGATGGTAAAGTTACTTAACTAATCCAAGGGGTTTCCCCCCCCCCCCCCCATCTTTAGCTGATGATTATTATGTTCATTTTATTGGGTGCTATAGATATTATCCATTTCTGTATAAAATAGATGTAATATCATGAGCATTGAGGGCAGCCTTGCTAATTGTTTTAATTCTGCAATTAAATTTTTGCAATTAAATTACTGCAGGTTTGGTGCTTGCTAATACATTTAAATCAGCCCAATGAATTGGTTTTTTATACTAACAACACATTCTGAAAGCACGTGTTTCCCTTAAGAAGCATAGCATCTGTAACTGTTTTACTGAGCTATTTGGGTTCGGAAATGTGTTTATTACAAAAAATGCCACAGAGCCTGGTATGTCCTATGTAGTATTTGCCATGGAGGCTATTTATAAGACAAGTTATTTATAAGGAGAATCATTCATAAGGAAAGTCAGTCTGTGTTATTTATAAGGAAAAGCCAAGCTCATTATCTCATTTTATAGTTGGAGATTTTATAGCACAGGGACAAGTGAAACAGCTTTCCCAGTGTCCTGCAGCAAGTCCAATTTGTCCCAGCACATCCAGCCCTCTCTCCACTAAGCCACATGCTCCTCCTATTTATTCTTCTTCCTCCCACAACTCCACAACAAACAGGATAGTTCAGTTTTCTTGCATCCTTCCAGCTACAATTTACTGCAGAGGATACAACTTCCTAAGTAATGACGGATCTCCATAGAGATTCCCAACTTTTACGAGAACCCCGTGTTTCTTGATTGATTTTCAAGACCAGTGTACACCTGCTAATCCCATTTCATGCAAAGCAAAGAAGACATTAATAGGTTTGGCTGGTGGAGGTTAACAAACCCATCTTTGCCACTCACCATTGGCTATGCTTTCCTTCTCGTGGTTGAGAAACAGGGTGAAAACCTGTGGGTTCCAGAATGGTTCTGAGTTTTTGGGTGTCTTGTTTCCTCAATAAAATTCAAAGCTCTGCTACTCAATGCAGCCAACTCTAGGGAGAATTGAAAACACAGAGGAAAATATTGTCAGTGTTTGTCCCCAGTTAAATCACAACAGAGACTAACAGCTACTGAAACACAGAGTGTCCACATAGATGCAAGTAGACAGGCAGAGACTGCTGTACTGACAAGGGCTTAGGCACTTTATATTGCCTTCTGGAAGCCTCCAGGATCTCCTCACCAAGATGCTCAGGAACAGCTCAACAGGAGGGGCAGGGGACATAATTCATGGCCTTTTCCCACCAGCTGCCACAGGGTTTCTCTGTAACTTGGTAGGTAGGAGGAAGTTGCTCTGCTTTCACCATCAAATTAAATGTTGGCATCTCAGGGGGTTACAGTAAAATAAGTGATTTTGTCTTCATTTCTAGAGTAGCACAGTTTAGCTATGGCCACCCTGAGCAGATGCCTTGAGCTTGTTTCCATCTGCATCCCACATTTGCTGCCCATTGGGAAGCCTGGCCATACCTGCAGCATCCCTGGATGAAGTTGGTCATGACATGGTAAAGGACACAATGCACGGCCACCTCTTTAGCTCCACGACTTCATTCCCTTATAGAATCATAGAATCATAGAATAGTTAGGGTTGGAAAGGACCTTAAGACCATCCAGTTCCAACCCTCTGCCATGGCCACGGATACCACACACTAAACCGTGTCACTAAATTATACTTAAATGCCAGGGGCTTTCATATCTTCCTGTTTTGACAGCAGAAACCTCTTCTTGTCCTGTTTACATAGGCAGTGAGAACATTTCATCTTTACAAACCAACAGTCACCACCTCATTCTCTAGGCTTGTCCTTAAACAAACCTTCTCAATCTTAGCGTCAGACGTCCCTGCCCATGGCAGGGGGACTGGAACTGGATGATCTTAAGGTCCTTTCCAACCCAAACCATTCTATGATTCTATGGTTCTTTGCAGGACATGTTTTCAAAGCCTCTTCTCAGATCTGCTGCTCAGTTGTGAAACTTTCAGTTGGTATCCTGCCTTCCCCATGCCAGGAAAACCAAACTGGTCACTTGCATTGTACACCCAGCACTCTGCATTAGCTCTACCCTTTTTATGTAACAGCATCATACTCTTGCCTCCTGTTCAGTTCATGGCTCACGCTCCAATCTGCCTGTCTGCAGTAATGCCGCCTGGCCACTTATTCCCCATCTTCTCTTTGTGCTTCTGATTTCCTCCTCTAAGTGTAGCACTTTGCACTTTTCTGTACCGAGTTGTTGATTTTCTCCAATTTAGCAGGATCATTCTGAATTCTCAGTCCATCCGCCAAACTGTTTGCATCCTCTCCCAGCTCGATGATGTCTGCAGATTTTATGAGTACTCTTTATTCCCTCATCACAGGTTGTTAATGAAAATACTGCATAAAATGGATTCCACACACAGATGTTGGAAGGACCCTGTTTGAAAATTCCTCCAAGTCTGACAGTGAGAAATTGAGAACGGGGTTGTAAAGCTATTTTTTAACCAGTCATGTGCCTACTTTATGAGGATTTCATCTGAGCTGGGGTTTTTTCTTGTTTGCTTAGGAGAAAGTCATGTGGAATGGTGTCAAACCCTTGTGAGAATCAAGATGTATGACAACTCTTACTTCCTCCTTGCCTATGAAGAAGGGTATATAAAGCCCACACTCACCTAAGCTGAGAAGGGTATTTTTGTACAGGCTTGAACTGCTTTATCACTCTCCAATCTTCAGTTCAATTGCTACAATTCTTTTGTGTAGCCATAGCCCAAGTAATTGTCTCCAGTATCTCAATGATTAAAGCTCATTCAGAATTCCGGCAAGCTTCAATAAAACATTTTCCTCCCTCGCTACAACAATAGTCAGGGACCAGGGATTTTTTTTATCATTCCAAATTCAGCGAGGGAAAAGTTGGCGCTAACACACACAGAGCAGTGAAAAACTCCTTTGCAAAGCCACGGAGATGTAGGTAGGTTCTTGAAGCTATTTCCTACTTTGTAAAAGCCACACTCAAGGAAGCACATGGAAGTGTGATAACAGTTGTGTATGCCATCCATCTAATGATTTTAATTTATGCACTGTTCTGTACTACTATGAAACCCTGATGCAATCAGTGTCATTGCAAGAAAGCAAAGCTGTTCTTACAGATGAGTTACAAATTCTCATTAGCCATCAGATGTTGCATTAGACAAGTGTTTGCAATATCCTCAGTATATGATGCACTTTTTAGTGCTGTTTATTGGTCATCTATGTACTTTAATAGCCTCCATCACCTCCGTATCCGAACAACTCAATCCCACATATCCTCATGTTAAAGAGTGGCTCACCTCTCTGAGATGCTTTTCTTTTTAGGGAAACTAGTACTTCATCTGAAGGAATGAATGGTTATGATTCTGTGATATTGGAAGTGACTAATCCAGTGTTGTAAATGGGATAAAGGGAAATGGAATGTATTTTGAGAACAAACAGTAATCATTGACACAGTAATTTGCATCCCTAGATGTTATAATAATGACTAAGTATCACTTCCCCTTGTTTGCATAAGGAAGAGGAGGCAGAGAAATCCAGTGATTTGACTAGTGCACCACCAGCAAGCCACTAAAAAGGAGAAGAGCTGAACGTAGATCGCTGTTCTTGCACCTTGTTTTCCTGTTCTCTGCTACACGTGTGGAATACAGCGCTATAAAAGGTGTGATCCCTTCCAGTACTAAGGACTCTGCAAGGTCTTCACTAGTTCATGCTGGAAACAGCCAACAAGAGTTGGTCAAGACTTGGGGTGGATTTAAAAGACATGGGGAGCAATGCATTTCCTTCTGAAGAGCTGGTTTGGGTAGTGAGTTGGGATATATGAGGTGCCAACAGCCTCAGTCTGTGCTGTCGTGCTGATGGAGCTAACATACTTTTGCTGCATAAGGAAACTTTATGCTCTTCAGAAATAGATTCCAATTGCGTGGATCAAAGAATATTCAGTGACCCTTCTGCTCCAGCTTACATGGATTTAGATGGGGAGTACTTGCTATGAGTGGATCCTAAAGGTGTGTTTGTATAGGGAGCAGCTCTGCACAAACATTTCTAGACAGGCAGTCCGTGGGAAGCCAGAGCCACTGCATCAGAGGGATGGAGCGTTCACAAGCTGGAAAGCAAATATGTTTAATGTCTTAATATTTTTGGGAGAAAATTAAGCACCTGAGGTACAATCCGCTTTGTAGTGAATAAAAGGAGTGCAAAACATCGTTGATAGTACTGGTGGTAGCATTCTAAAATGTCTTTCAATTTCACACTGGCTGCAAACCACAGAATCAGGGCAAATAGCAGTTAACACAACCTTTACTTAGCTTCTCCTGACAAATACAAAGCAAAGGGTGAGGCAGTCTCACACTGACATATGGCCAGATATAGGCAAGATTTACCTAGAAAAGGTAATCACTCTGTGTTCTCTTTGTGGGTCCAGAGAGAAGAGCAAAATGGGAAGATCTTACAGACTTCACAGTCTGAGGATATAACAATCTTTAATAAGGGTCAGTCCTGCACCTTTCTGTAGTCCACATATCTAAACACAGGCATTAGACTTTACCTAATACACAAAATAGGAGTGTGTAGGGTCCAGTTACAGGCAGCAAAGGGCAGAAGAGCAGAGTATCTGGCTGCTGGTACATCTCAGGCAAGAGGAGTACCAGAGCTGATGCAGGCCAGGCTGTTTTGCCAGAGGGGTCATCCTGGCTCATCTTCGGGCAAGAGTCTTCATGTTTTAGGTTTGGTGGAAAAAAAAAACAAAACCCAACCAGTTTTAACCCCCCCCCACCTGACAGCTTTGCAGGTGAGCTGTACCTTCCTCCTGCTCCCTGCCTTTGCTTACAACTTAAGTGCTGCTGGGCCTGTGAGGTCTCCTGTGTGCGAATAACCCCACTGTGCTGCGGGTTGATTGGCACACTTTGGGCACCAGTGAGATGAAGAGGAAGAAATATCTGTTTCCATTTGAATAGGAGATCGGAAACTCAGGATTCTGACTCACTGCCACAGCACCAGATAACTGGGAACACCCTTCTCTTTTCTTCTGTGTTTTCCAGCTGGGTTTTTTGTCTCCTTTTCTTTCTTCTTTTCCTTCTCTCTCTCTCTCTCTCCCCTTACTATGTCTGAGTGTTTCTGTGACTCTTGGTTCTTCTTTCTGATTTTGCCTCCCTGGCCTCATTTCCCTTCCTTTTCTTTCTTCCTACACACTTCACTTCCTCTCCAGCTTTCCTCGTGGCTTATTCTCGAGTTCTCATTGTAAGTCCTTCTTTCCAAGCTTGTCCCTCTCACAGGCTATTGTAAGCCCGACTTCCCACAAGGAGGAGAGACAGAGACATTTTGCCTGGAGGGTGACATTGGCAGGGAAAGCTGGGGCCAGGGGAGTTCCAAGCAAGCAAGGAATAGGATGGAGGGAGAAGAAAGGAAGGGACACTCACCAGGATACAGAAGGAACAAGAAGAGGAAAGAAAAATATCAAGGAAGAATGGGGGGAAAATGATGGGAAGCTAGGGAGGAGCATAAGCAAGAGCAAGGGGAAGTAGAAGGATGGGAGAGGTGCATTAGGAGGCAGGAGAGAATGGAGATTTCATGGAGGGAGCAAATAAAGGTAGAACAACACTTGCAATGACAGAGGAGAGATTTAGATCAGACATTAGGAAGAAACTCTTTACTGTGAGGGTGCTGAGGCACTGTAGCTTGCAATGCAAGCCCTACTTTGCTTTGTAGCACAGGGACTAATGTCACAGTGGTGTGTGACACTACACACAGCCTGGGCGCAGGCATAAGAAGCCCATATACATTTGGACTTGGATATTTTCCTGCACTCCTTCCATCAGCTGCATGAAAGACTGCCAGAGGTACTGCTTGGACCAGGGGTTTCACAGGGGATGAAGGCACAATGGATCCTCTCAAACGAACAGAGTGACACAGAAGAGATGGTGCTCAGCACCATCAGCTGAGTTGCCTGGTACCTTCCCAAATCCAGACACCCAGAGACCTCCAAGCTCTGCTCTTCTGGCACCCACCATACTCGGGTATCCTGGCAGCCCCTTGGGCAACCTGTCCTCCACAAGCTGAGGTTCCCTGGTCCCTCTATATCACACAGTCCTACACACCAAGGACTAGTGTGCCTTGAGCTAACTCACATCACCATCATGGTTGTACCGTGACCCTCAGTATTAGCATACTGAGGCCAATGGACTGAGGTCTGGAGACCCCCCTGAACGTTGAGTGGTCCTCACAGAATAAATGCATTGAGTGTCCTTAATGTTAAATGGAGATATCCCACATTATCCCAAATGGAGGCTTAAGTGACACTTAAGTGTAGCAGTCTAGGGTATCTTTCTTGAAGCATCACCCATATCCCTGAGACCAAGGAACCTCAGCTGGTCCCAAACCAAGCACCTCAGTCCCCTTGAAATTGAAATTGATGTTACTGGTCCTTACATTAAAATGCTGAGGAATCTCCAAACCACATTCTTGTGGGCCTCAGTGCATGGCAGCACCCTGGACCACTCCGGATGCTGCTGTACTCCCAGGCACCATCCTGCCCCAGCCCACACAGTATTGAGATACCCCAGACCCAACACAGATTAAAGTGTCACAAGGACCTTCCTCACCCCACATCACTGGTGTCTCCCTCAAAGTGATACAGCCTGAGATGCCCCCATGGAACATGGAAAGAAGCAGGCAGCAGTGGTAGAGGACTCATTGCTGTATTCAATTTCTTCTTCCAGGTGAAGATAAGGACCATATCTGAATAATCTTAATGCAAGCTGTGTTCTGGCACAGGCGTATCCCCTCTGCAGACGTTAAGCAGACCAGGGTCAGAGGTGGCAGTAACAGTAAGATAGGTAATGGCAAAGGGCACATTTCCTCACTGTATGCAGTTTCAGACTGAGATAAGGGCTGGAGTTTGTTAATGCTGATGCTGCATATTATGTTTTCAGGGGTGGAAGCAGTCTTTTCCTTAGCTATTTGCACCATGTCCAAAACCCCCACGATTCTCCTCAGAATCAGGTGTTGCTGATGCTGCCCCATGACAAGCATTGTACGTGTGGGACAATCCCATCTTGCAGTGGAGAATCCCCCTGCTTCCCAGGACAAGCTCCTGTGCCTGTATCTTTCCAAAGCGCATCAAAGGGGCAGCTGTATCTTGAGCCAGAGGATGCAAAACGACACTATTATTTACCCATCTAATCACACCGTTTACCCTCAGTATTGAAACAGAGAAGGAGCCACTTAACTTTTCAGATGCCCAGTGGAGAAGCAGGACAGACAGAGGCAGATCCCCCCAAGCAGTTCACACCAGCAGCCAAAGGGAGGGACACAATGAACCAGGAAGCCAAAAATGAGCTAAACCCCCTCAATCTCTGCTGCTTCTGCAGCTGCCTGATGCTGAAAAGGAGCCATCTCGATGCCAGAAGGAGATAATCCGCTGACAGGCGGTTATGCTGGTAAAGATAAATAACACGGGCTATTCGATCCCCTCTAAGGACTCCGCAGTAGAAAGGGTGTCACTTCCTACCCCTCAGTGCTTTACAAATAGCAGAGAACTGCTGAGGGGCTCAATGGGCTGGGAATGGGCTTTTAGCACCTTGATTTGGTTCTCTCTCAATCTGTGCAGGAGGCATTCCTTTCCCATGAGGGCAGGTAGAGTTTGAGGTCTCTCCCTTTATCCATCAAGGTTAATACTCCTCATGCCATCTTCTCATCTCTGCCAGGAGGGAGTCCCTAAAGAATTCCTAACTTTTGAGTGAATTCCCCACAAATATCCATGGTTATAATTACTCCCTGGCCCTCTAAGTTCAGGTTTGCTCATAGCGAAGCCCTAGGAAGCAGCAAGCATCCTGTGCAAGGAGGAAAGACACGGTTCATGTGAAGCTAGGGAGTTAAAAATATACTTTGCCAAGTCTCAATATTATATTTAGTAGTGCTGTCGTTGCCATGGTCTGAGGATAAAGAAGGGCAAGTCTTGAAGGTAATATGTATCTATTATGAGATCAACCAGTACTGCTGGAAAACAAACCCAGCTTTTAGGCACAAAAGCCTTTCTTTAGGTCCAAACTGGAAGCTGCAAATTTCACACAGATATTTGTAAATAGAATTTTATTCTTGTTATAATAGGCACTGATTCCTCTCCTAAGTGCTGTCACACAGGATGTTTCATCTCCCCGACTTCAGATATCCCATCAGGAATGAGGGATCCACTGCTCCTCAAAGTACACCTGGTGCAGAGAGAAGGCTTTGGAAAGAGGGGTCAATTTTTAGTCCTGAGTGTAACATCTGAGGTGGGAATGAATCAGCCCAGCAGCCATCCTCAACAGTGGTACATCATACACATTAGCTAAGCCATTTACAAACACATGCCCTCATTCCTGTAAATAAAACCTTAAGTCTATGATGCTTTCTGAACTCTTCCCTCTCCTCTTCCTCTTCCTCCTCCTCCTCCTCTATGTAGCAGTGGCCCCTAGTGGATGCTGCTGGTTGAGTCGACCCTGGTCTCCATATCCCCAGGGAAGAGGTTGGCTGGGATGGGAGCTGCTGGGTGCCTGCCCACATCGGGCAGCCCCTGGGCCT